>NW_025999679.1:1227094-2454189 GCF_019419815.1 Pyrus x bretschneideri
CCACAAAACGTTATACATTATCTGCCCCTGAAACCTAGGTTGCAGTGATTGTATATGTCAACGCATACTGCCACACACATGAGATGACATAAGGAAAAACGGGTAGGCGACGATGTGATGCGGCATCCTGTAGATGGGGAGGCATGGAAAGAGTTTGCTCGAACGTTCTCCGAGTTTGTTGCTGATTCTTGTAACGTTAGATCGGGACTTGCCACTGACAGATTTAATTTGTTTGGGGTTTTAAACCAACATCACAATACTTGGTCGATTTTCGTACTTCCGTATAATTTGACACATGGTGTGCGCACATACGATAAATGTACTGGCATGATGTTCACTTTGCATGCTGCAGTGATGTGGACTGTGAACGATTTCCTCACATATGCAATGGTTTCCAGGTGAAGCACTAGGGTTTATATGGCATGCCCTGTATGCAAGGAAGACATAACATCTAGTTGGCACGCCGGAAAAGTTTGTTGCCTTGGCCATCGAAGATGGTTACCTTAGGACCACGAGTGGCGAGAGAAGGAGAAAGAGTTTGACGAGGAGAAAGAGCATTGCCGCAAACCTAGAGAATGGTCCGGTGCTTAGATTTTGGAATAACTTAACCATCTAGATTTTGTTCCTTTCGGGACCAATGTCAGTAAGACAAGACCTTCTACACATATGAACTGGACATACAAGTCTATGTTTTTTAAGCTCTCGTATTGATCCAAACTAAAATTGAGACACAACCTCGATGTTATGCATGTTGAGAAAAATGTATTTGACACATTGGTTGGCACAATTCTAGATATTGAGGGCAAGACAAAGGACACGATCAAAGCTTGGCTTGATTTGGAACGAATGGGACTATGACGAGGTTATGGATGAATAGGGACAATGATAAAGCCAAAAGGGATCTTCCATTTTTTTCAATGAAACTGAATGACAAGAAGAATTTTTAAAGTTTTTATCGTCTGTAATGTTTCCCGATGGGTATGCTTCAAATATCGCGCGTTGCTGAATGTTGACGAGGGTAAATTAGTTGGCCTGAAGAGTCATGACTGCCATGTGGTTCTGCAACGCCTACTTCCTGTGGGTATTCGACATCTCTTGCCAGCCGATGTAATGAAACCAATCATGTTGTTGTCTGATTTTTTTTTTTTTGTAATTGACATAAAAAATGTTGCGAAAAATGGACGTTAATCAGTTGTGCCATGATTGTGCAAGTTCTATGCAAGTTTGAGATAATATTTCCTCCAACTTTCTTCACAAGTATGATACATGTGCTGGTTCGCTTACTAAAGGAAGCATTGCTTACTGGACCGGTCAACTTTCGATGGATGTATCTAATAGAGAGGTATATATTCCTCGTCTTTTTTATTAATCAATATTAAATATATTATGATTAGTAATATGTGTATCATATCGTTTTCTTTTGGCAGGCTTCTCGGAAACTTAAAGAAAGGTGTTCGAAACAAAGCGAAACCTGAAGGATCCATTATACAAGCTTGGGGGCATATGGGGCGCTTACATTTTGTGGAATGTATTTAAAGGATGTTGAGACAACTTTCAATCGTCATCCTTGCAATAATGTCGGGGGTGTGAGAAAGGAGAAACTTTTAGTTTTTGCCCAAATCGCTCGACCATTCGGAGATTCAATTTCTGGTGAGTCTTTTTCCAAGAAGGACATGGAGGTAGCATATTGGTTTGTACTCAACAATTGTGATGTGACACTACCATATCTAGACAAGCATGAAAATATGATGAAGCAGGCACATCCTTCACATTTGTATGCCAAGAAACACCATGAATTGTTTCCGCAATGGTTTCTCAAATATGTAAGTTTGAAGTGTTTTGTATTGGACATATATATTGTACCAATTAAGTTGCTCGAAAATGTTTGTCTAATATTAGGTGAATCAACTGAAAGCATTGAATTCCCCTGCATACAGTGAAGAGTTATATAACCTGACGTTCGGACCAATTCACGTTGAATTGTACTTGGGTTGCCATGTGAACGGCGTCAAGTTCTTAGTGGGTGCACGAGATGACAAGTTGTGTATGCAAAATAGCGGTGTTCATGTCCCCAGGGGAAGCGAAAGTACATACATTGAATTCTATGGTAAACTAACAAGTGTCGTGCAATTGCTTTACAAAGACCGATGCCAAGTGATCCTATTTAAGTGTCAATGGTTTGATACCAACCCAAATAGGCATGAAAGTGTGAAAAGAGATCATGGATTACTATCAATGAACACTACCAAAACTTGGTACAATGACGACCCTTACATCTTAGCAAGCATGGCAAAACAAATTCTGTATCTAGATGACCTTAAAGCTGGGTGGGGTTGGAAAGTTGTTCAGACGATGGATCATATGCTATACCAGAACAAGACCGTACTGACGACAACATCAACAATGTTGCTGACCAACGTCTTAAATCTTTGATGGAAAGTGGTGCGGAAAAACTGTGAGATACTAATCTTATCCAAGAACCATTTTAAATAGAAGGAGTATCTTCAATCGCAATACCAATTCAGTTGATCACAATTGACCTCGGTAATACTACACGATACGATGGTCCAGTGCGCACAAACGACGATGGTGGCGTACCTATCGATGATGAGAAATGGGACACTGAAAATGATGGTAGCGACGAAGTGAAAGTTATTATAGTTTAGATGAAGATTAAGGCAATTTATTTGTAACTTTCCTTTTTAAAACACATGAAATGGTTAATGCATGATGGAAAAAATGGTATGAATGATTCCCATTTTATATGTGACTTACATTGTAAATAAATTTGGTATGTTTGTATTTTATAATAAATTGTAAACAAAATAAAAAAAAATTTAAAAACCATTTTAAAACATAATTGCGTGACACATAACAATTTTTGGTCACGCAAGCTAGGCCTAACAATTCCTGACACGACCCAATAACCCGACACAACAAGCAAAATATTAATTTAATAATTTTATAACTCTAAAAAAAATTACTATAATAATTATATATATATATATATATTAATTTAACAATTTTATACCCCTAAAAACTATAATAATTATATATATATATATTAAATTAAATTTAAAAAATTGGTGACAATTGGATTAGCTTAAATATACCATTCAACTTCTGAAGTGTTATACTTATACATACAAAATAAATAAATTTAATTCTACTTATTAAAAAAATATATATATATATATATATATTGTATACGGTTCGAGATCGCATACGCCAAAAATCGCAAAAAACAAATATTCAGAGATGAAGTAACAGGACAAAACTTTTTTACGATTAGAAATGAAAAATCGCGATTGAACGGTTATTTTAACTTCAATTTTGATGATTTTTTACAGCCACACTCCTTAACCTATATGAATACAATGAAATTTGATCTTCAATTTAAACTATTTACACTAGTTGATACCACAAAATCTTATGTTATACTTAATGAAAGTATAAATAAACTCTAAGTGTTAGTGAATCTATCTTTTTTATGGGATACGCATTCTATGAAACTAATTTGAACGATCCAACAGTCAAACTTGTTTGTATATGATTCGAGATCGCATACACCAAAAATCGCAAAAAACAAACATTCAGAGATGAAGTAACGAGACAAAACTTTTCGACGGTTAAAAATGAAAATTCATGATTTAACGGTTATTTTAACTCCGATTTTGATGATTGTTTGCAGCTACATTCCTTGACCCTATATGAATACAGTGAATGAATATCTTTAATTTAAACTATTTACACTTGTGGATACCACAAAATCTTATGTTATACTTAATGAAAGTATAAAAAAAACTCTTAGTGTTGGTGAATCTATCTTTTTGATGGGATACACATTCTATGAAATTAATTTGAAGGATCCAACCATCAAACTTGCTTGTATATGGCTCGAGATTGCATACGCCAAAAATCGCAAAAAAGAAACATTCAAAGATCAAGTAATGGGACAAAACTTTTCGACAGTTAGAAACGAAAAATCACGAGTTAAGGGTTATTTTAACTCCGATTTTGATGATGTTTTACAGCTACACTCCTTGACCCTATATGAATACAATGAATGAATTCGATCTTCAATTTAAACTATTTACACTAGTGGATACCACAAAATCTTATGTTATACTTAATGAAAGTATAAATAAACTCTAAGTGTTAGTGAATCTATCTTTTTGATAGGATACGCATTCTACGAAACTAATTTGAATGATCCAACCATCAAACTTGTTTGTATATGGTTCGAGATCGCATACGCCAAAAATCACAAAAAACAAACATTCAAAGATCAAGTAAGGGGACAAAACTTTTAGGTTCGTAAATTGCGTGTTACATTTAGGTTCTTAAATTAGAGTTTTTAGGGTTCTTAATTGGGGTTAGATTTAGTTCTTAAATTAGGGGAACGATTTTGGG
The DNA here is from genome assembly GCF_019419815.1 of Pyrus x bretschneideri. Classification (NCBI taxonomy): domain Eukaryota; kingdom Viridiplantae; phylum Streptophyta; class Magnoliopsida; order Rosales; family Rosaceae; genus Pyrus; species Pyrus x bretschneideri. The sequence goes on from NW_025999679.1 coordinate 1,231,508, forward strand.
CAGTGAGGTTAGATTAGGTTTTGTTAATTAGGCGGTTAGATTTAGGGTGCTTCACTGGGGGTTAGATTAGGGTTATTAAATTAGGGTTTTTTAATTGAGAGTTTTAACGAAAAACCCACGGTACTGTTCACTTTAACGAAAAACCACATTTTTACACTAAAAGTCAAACCTGGTACTATTCATTTTACCCTTTATTTTGTCCTTATTGTTAAAGCTCAAAGTTTTCAAGCCCTCATTAGTTTTCCTTTTTTTTAATTTCAAGTACAGGGTTCGAATTAGGGTTTTTTTTTTTTTTTTTTAATTTAAGTACACGGTTCTTAAATTAGGGATTTGTTAATGTTTTCCTGTGTTCTATGCATCCACAACATTGCACTTACACTTTTCCATGTGCAACAATCTTTTTATTTATTTATCTTTATATCGTATAATGTACCTTTTTAGTTCTCTTTTATTACAATTAGATGAAATATATTTATGTTTGTGGTTTTTATGTTGGAATTTAAGATATTGTTTGGAATTTAAGATATTGTAGGATGTGTTCTCTATTGTAGGTTTGAAAGGAAAAAATTGAATTACACTGTACATTTGTGGAATAAGTTTTTAGAGATTTGCATTGTAGACTGCCATGATTTCTTGATATATAATGGGGTATTAGCCTTTGTTGTTGCCTTATTAATATGATAGACGGTTACGTTGCTTGTTGAATTTGGCCTCCCAATTTTGAAGTTACATTTTTAGGAATGTCATGAATGGATTCTCTCCTGGGTCTAGCTATACTTAATTCACCAAGAAGGACAAAAAATGGGAAATTTATATGTAAAATATGTTTTCAGCCAGATAGGGCAATGTCATGGTGATTAGGTATAACAAACCAATAGGAAAACATTAAATCAAATGAAATCTTTTTGTGAACTCCATTATAATTATTATTCAAATATATGGGAACCTACATGATATAAGCAAATCTGGACTTTACTAGTAAATAATGATATGTTCTCTCTCACATTTTTAGTTTTGTTGTGAGGTCATTATTTAAATATAAGGTAGTAAGGATATCCAAGGCACCTCACATTTGTTTGGTTTAGGTAGTAAGCTTGTAAGGATATCCTTTATGCTAGTTTCTTCTTATAAGTTATAATTGCTGGGTCTATATCCTATCTGAATTGATTAGTTTGTGTATAGTATATCAGTTTTAAGTTTTGTTTTTACCAAACTTGAATTGGGTTTAGAATTAGGGGTTTTAAATTTAAGTTCAAATTATTAGCATGTGTACGGTAAGTTAAAGCTTTATGTACGAAACAAATTGATTTCCAACTTTGTAGATGTCACACCTCATTAGAACCCGGAAGGCGATGACTTCTACACCTAGACCAATGGCTACACCTAGTCCGTCGACTACACCTACTACTGCTGCCACTGCTCCGGCAGAGATGAACCATAGGCATGTCAATCCGGTTGACCCAGTTGGTCCTCCAGTCCCACAGGCGCAGGCATTGTCGACTTCGGTCTTCTTCGGTGGCGTTGCCTGCTAGCGCCCAACGTACTCACCGGCGTCCCCGCAGTACAGACCAGATGTCGCCATCGAGATCCACAACCGATGCCTCGGGTACACGACTAGGTATACAATCCTAATTCACTCCCTTATTCCCATGTTAACTGAGTTTTGTTATTTTAGGTTCAATTTGTTATGTCATGTCATGTAAGGATTAAAAAGTTTCCAATGTTTTCTCTTTTTTTGTTTGCAATTTCTTTGCTTTCAGAAATGGGTTTTGTCATGAAATCGAAATTGTGTGTATTTCGTAATAATGTCTGTTAATTTTTATGCTTTTGCAATTTTTTTGTTAATTTATGTGTCATTTCTTAGTTACTCAAATGGGTTTCTCACAGAATTGAAATGGTAGTGCTATGGAAGAGATTTGTTGCGAAGGAAATGGCAAAAATGTTTACCTGGGAAATGAAAACCTTGGTAATTATCATGAAGCAAAGTTTTTAGAGTCGTAGAAGTTTCAGTTGTGACTGTCAGAGTCTTACAAATGGCAATGTGGACGAGGTTATATGGAATTGTTTGCTACGGTAGCTTAGAATGTTTTACCAAGCCTGTTGCTAGCAATCTTTTCGAGCCTATGTATACAAGCTCGAAAATTGACCGTCTTGGATTGCAGTTGTCGCCTTTTGTAGAAGTTTGTTGTGGAATTTCAAAGCCCTCGAATTGGAAATCATATATACTAAAACTCAGTTTTGGAGCACTGTGGATCACCAGTGGTCTTAAGTTTTTGCCCTTCTGTTTTTGCTTTGTTTGCCTTGCTGTGTTCTGTTTGCTGTAGCGAAAAGTTGATTTTGCCCATTTTGTCCACGCGTCCATCATCCTCAATTTGTTCCCTTCGTTTGTGAAGTTTCTTTTCGGTTTAACCCTCTACTTTTGCTGCTCTCTCTCTTTCTCTCATCCCTACTTTATTCTCGTTGCTCATCTCTGATTGTTTGTTGTTCTTAAATATTGCCTCGGAAATATTGGGGGGAATCTTCCTGATTTTTATCTTTTAAGCTATCTTATTTCTGCTATCTAACTTGAGGAGGGTTTTACACCTAGTATGTTCTAATTAAGCGAAAGGAAATAGTGGCCTCAACCAGAGAAGTAGCAGTGATGCTCAATATGTAACTTTTAGGAGAAATAGTGGAAGAAAATGTATGCGAATGTTAACTGATCAGTTTTGTTATTTTAGGTTCAATTTGTTAAGTTTTGTCATGTAAGGATTAAAAAGTTGTTATCGTTCCAAACCTTTTATTAAACCGTTGTGATCATTGTGTTGGATACGTACATTGTTTATGTTATTTTCAAGGTTTTGGGAAATGTTTTAATTATAGGGGAGGTTATGCCGAAATTTTAGTAGGATTTGTTATTGGTTTTGGGTTAATGATTTTTTTTTTATCTCTTTGCAGCGAAGAAAAACATAGAGGGACCTTGTCGGCAATTGAAGACAGTAAAGGTCACCTGGGTGACCAACGATCGTATCCCAATCGGATATGATGAGTGACATCGGGCAGCACCAACGGTGGAGCAGCATAGTGCGTTGGCCCATGACATTGGGCCTATTATGCGGACCTTTTGCCTTGTGCGGTGGAAGTCTTGGAAGGTGATTCCGGAGGTGCGCAACCAATTGTCCGTAAGTAGCGTCGCCTTTTTAATGTTTTTCATGTCAAATTTATATATTTATATTTATTGCTGTCTTTAATTACTAATACTTTCAAAATATTTGTTACATTGCAGACAAACTACAATTTGGAGGACATGGACGAGGACATGTTTGCGTACCTCAATCGGTTCTTCTCCGAACGCTACAAACAGTGGAAGAGTGACCTGCACCAATGTTTCCAGCAATTTGATGATTCGCAGGTCGCTCTCGAGGACGGTTTTCCGAAGGAGTTGGAGGACCAACAAGATAGTTGGGTTTGGATCTATATGGTGCGTTTTTAATTACGACTTCTTTCATTTTACTTTTTAAAATTTTGAATAATGTTTATTATTTTTTAAATTTTCTTTAAGTATTACAACTAATATGTTTATTTTTTGTATAACAGAAGAAGGTGAAGGCGAACAAGATAAATTGAGAGAAGAAGACTCTTCTCCACCATTCGGGTTCGAGGCCTTTCTCCTATAAGATGGATGAGTTACGGAAGGTATATATTACATCTTTCATTTCCAATTTTAAAATGTCGCTAATAATTTTTTTTTCTTACTAACATTTTCCTTATCTTTTTCGATTTCAAGAAGGTTCAAAATTTCTGGAGATCAACGTCTTTGCTGACGTTTATGTTCGGCCTGGGAATGAGTTGACTGAGTCCCTTCATGTATGTAATTTCTTATACATTCAACATTTATACTAATTATTTCAAATTGTTTTCTATTAATAATCCATGTTTTTTTTCACAGGCCACTATGGTGGAGAAGAGTCAGTTGGTGCTTCAAGAGTTCGCCTCCCAGCTTCCCTTCGGACACGCCGATTGAGTCTGTGGATCCCTCTAAGGATGCAGGGTTTCACACTGTCACAAAGATGTTGGACCAGACTTTCAGTCGGAGGCCAGGGACTTATTGTCGGGGGATGGGAAATGTCAGGCGATGGGAGAGTAGGGCCTCGTTATCTTTGCAGTCAAAGGGCCAGGTTATGGCTTTGACGCAAAAGGTTGCTAGACCTAAGGAGTAAGCTAGCATCGTACAAGTCTCAAATGTCAATGCTTGTACAAGCCCTCAATTCCTTCGGAATACATGTCCTCGGTTTTTCTGCACCATCGCCTTCACAGCCCTTCCACACCGAGCAAGGACAGCAATCAGGCTCGTCGACCTCCGACCCCGTCCCCACCCCGCAGCAAGATCCTTTGAACAACATTCCTATAGATTTTTCCGCTTCTTTTTTTCATAGTTTTGTTCCTGCTTTCTTTTATAACTTTATATTTGTATGTACATTTTTATTTATATTATAAATAAAAATTGTTTTTTTATTCATTAATTTGCTCTTTTTTTTTCAATAGTATGAAATCTTTTATTTATTTTTTTTTTTTTTCCTTTTATTCTATTTTTTTTTTTTAATACAAATTACACTTGCGCGACGCCAACTAGTCGTCGTGCAAAATTAAGCACGTCTTATAACTTTGTCGCGCATTACTACGCACCTCTTACATTTTTCATCGCGCAAACTTTTCGAGACGAACTAGTCACAAAGCACACTTGTACCCTTTTATATCGTACGACAAAAACCTTCGTCCGTGTAACTTTAGCACGACGAATAGTAAAGCGTCGCGTAATTTTTTTTGCACGACGAGTTTGAAATTGTTCGTCGCGCAATGTCTTTTTTCACGACCTTTGCGCAACAAAATACGCGCGACAATTTTCAGGTCGCCATAGTTTTTGTGCGACCTAATAATGATTTGCGCGACAAAATCTCCCTTGTCGCGCAAACTGTTTAATTTAGTAGTGAAATTTTGTAAGATTTTGTAAGAATTGCAAATGATTTCACATAAATCAAAAGCTCTCTGAGGAATTAACCAAGAATTTTATTAGCTTTCATTGCAGGATCTTGAAGCTCATATAACCTCTTTTTAGATAAGCTCGAAACTTGTGCGTTGGTAACATCATTAGCTAATGCAAATTCACAAATAGCAAAAGGCTTATATTTTTAGCTAGCAACTGATTCATAACTCAAGCAATACATTCAATGACAGTCAAACAGACATTAATGTAAAACCTAAACACAACCTGTCAACAAGTCATAAACCTACAACAAATTAGAAGGTTACGGTCCGGTCCAACGTCATAAACCTAGCTGCCACATAGCTAGACATCTAGGTATTGTTCTCATATTTTAGCCCAATTGCCACTGTTTAGAAACTGGAGTCTTCCCCTTTTTGAACGCGTGACTGCCTTTACTGAGAGCAACAAATTCGGCTCCACTGCAAACGTTACAATTTGGAATTACTTTGAAGACTTGAACTGTTAGAAATGTTAAACGTCAAGCATCTGCGTCCATCACTCTTTGTCAATCTCGAAACCATGGTAAGGCGCTGCAGTATGAATGAGGCGTTTTGGTTTTGTTCTTGGATTTGGGTTGAATATACTGATCTCATATGCTTACGGAAAGCTTATTTGACATGGGTTGAATATAACGTACGTAACTGGTATCAATATAATTAAAATCTTTTGACATTCATCCCATTAATACATATATTTGAACGCCCAAAAATAGACTAATGGTATAAAGAGCAATAAAAAAAAAATTGCAAAGAACAAGCTTTAAAAATATATGTTGACTCATCATCACACAAAAAGAAAGTTACTTAGTTGGATCAAAAGTTAATGAACTTCAATATATAAACAAAACCTTCAGGACTAAACGTAATAATTGAGTGCGAAAATGGTCTTAAATCTAATTAAAACAAAATCTCCTAATTGATGCGACTTACCATAAAGGTTGAGAACTTATACATGCATACTTTTGGCTGGCCATGTGAAAGGGATAACAACACAAGTTCTTGATGGATAATAAAACCATGAAATTCTAGTGTAAAAAAATGGGAATTCTAAACATACGTGAACCTTGTTTTTGTACTGCCAAATATATCTCACTATCTATATGTATCATCCTTGTCTGATTCCTATAATAAGATCATGAAACTCCATGGATAATATTCATTAGGCTTCGTTTGCCACAAATGATTGAATTGAAATGGATAAGACAATATCTTTAAGGTATGTTAGAAGAAAGAAATGAAAAAAATCTAATCAACTAATGGGAGCAGGAGATGGATTACTAAATAACAAAATTTATCCATTTCAATCCTCTTCAAATGATGGAGGATTTAAAGGATAAGTATTCTTCATGTCTAATTCTCTCAATCTCTTGTCCCTTAGTGCTACGGTCTAGTTGCATTCATCTTCACTTATAAGTTAGAGGTCTTAGTTTGATTCTCGACAAAGGTGAATTTGAACCACATTATTGCTAGCACATTGTGACACTTACCCCACTCCCCCACCCGGCCCTTTATGTACATAATATCGTTTGTTAAAAAAAAATAAACAAAATAAATAAATAAAATAAAACAAAAGTAAAAATTCTCTCAATCTCTTAAAAATGAAAATTGTCTACCTCAATCTTCAAGATGCGTTGAATGTACTAGGACTATTCATTTCAATTCAATCCTCCATACCAAACAAGACCTAAAATACCATAGAGGATATACCAAAATTTATTCTTTACAAGAAAAAGATTGCATCCTTTCGCTATAAAAACAAATAGCTAGAACGAATTGTCTCCTCAATCTTCAAGATGCGTTGAATGTCCTGGACTATTCATTTCAATTCAATCCTCCATACCAAACAAGACCTAAAATACCATATAGGATATACCAAAATTTACACTTTACAAGAAAAAGATTGCATCTTTTTGCTATAAAAACGAACAGCTAGAATGAAATATACTACATCAAAACACATTGAGAATTAGTGAAATGAAAGGAACAATATTACGCCAGTTCTCCTATTCTCTACTCCTTCTTGTCTTCTCCATTTGCCCTAGTACCTCGGATATCTTCCCTGGGAAGAAGCACTTTGTGCGCGTTGTCAACGATCTCGAAGCTAAACGACTGGACGTCCATTGTTATTCTGCAGACGATGTAATTGATCGCACTCTTTCTACCAAGGGAGAACAGCTTGAATTTGAATTTCGTTCTGTAGTTAACACCTATTGGAATTGTAGCATGAACTCAGTGGTTGGCCATGTCGAAATTGAAGCATATATTTCTGAGGATCCACTTATTGACGAGTGTGGGGGAGTCCATTGCATATGGAATGCTAGAGAGGATGGAATATACTTGTACAGAATCAAGCATAGCGATTATGTCAAAAAGTACGACTGGATACGAAAGCCGTTGCGCGTCCGTTCTATAAAGAGAAATGTCAGGCCTTGAGGTTCTATTGTAGTCGAAAGAAATATAATAAAGCCATTTGCTTTTGTTTAATTTCTTCTTTCTGTCTGTGTTGTATATATATATATTTTTTTTTTTTCAACAAACAATGTTGTCTACACTAAGGTGGAAGGTGGGCTTAAGCTCATAATAGGCTAGCAATAATGTGGTTCAAATTTGCCTTTGATGAGAATTAAACCTAATACCACTAGACCATAACTGTAGTCTGCTGGTGGTGCTTCTCCATATCGGGTTACATCAAACTTCCATTGCTGATAATGCCACTTGAATATATCATCCAGAAAAATCATGTTGGGCTCCATTTGATCAATAATATACCACTCCTTTTATGCAAAAAATAATTCCAAATTCACATTACAATATATTATATAACAAAAACAATTACTAATATATTAACTCCCACTTACTGCTAATATATTCTTCCAAGACGCCCACTTGGCCGTAGGACATTTGTTCCGTAATACATGCGCAATCTCGTGTGCAAGTTCGGCGTGCGATTCTCTCTTAGATCCTCTGAAATCATTCAAGTTGATCCGCTTGGGCCTGTCATTATATCCTCTTCTGCCACATGTATGCATAATCTTTACCCTTTTTTTCCTAGATGCTTCTTCCTGATCACACCCCTTACTATATAATCATTGCCGAAATGCAGATGATGCGATCACAAACGTTACCAAATTTTTTCACATTTTTCACACTTATAAATTAACTATTATGATTTTCTTCATATAATTTGATTTTCCTACAAAATACTAAAGCACGATTAAAAATCATAATAATTTATTAACAAGTGTGAAAAATGTGAAAAAAAATATGACAACGCCTGTGATTGCATCCTTTTATGCTTTGACAATTAATTCATCATCATTTGGATTTTTACAACCCTCCAAACTCATGAACAGTGTTTTTATGGGGAGTGATTATTAATAAAAATTCATTATAATTAACGTAGAAATGAGAAAATGAGACAAAAAAATATACCAACATTCAAGACCACATACTCTACGCTTTAGCGATGGTTAGATCGTCATTTGTATTTTTGAAACACTCCAAACCCTTGTGAATAGTGTTTTTCCTATGACTTCAATACAATTAAAAAAAATAGTAATAATTAGTTTACAAGTGTGTAAAAATACAAAAAAATATAGAACCGCTCGTAATAACATGGCTTACAATTTTTGTGAAGGAGTTAACTCCAATGCTCGATACCATGATGCATAAACCTTAGCGACAAACTCTAACCATCCGATTGTCGTTTACATTTACCCTTTAATTTTCCATCATCGAAAACCCTTTTATGGAGCTTCTTTTTTTAAAACATGATCTCATAGTGAATTGAAAAAGATAGTTTGGATCGTTGATATCACGTTTTGATTGTCAACACGAAAATTTTGTCACAAAGCGCACTTATACCCTTTTATATTGTACGACGAAAACCTTCGTCTGTGTAACTTTAGCACGACGAATATTAAAGCGTCACACAATTTTTTTTTTGCACAGCAAGTTTGAAATTGTTCGTCGCGCAATGTCTTTTTTCACGACCTTTGTGCAACAAAATATGCGCGACAATTTTTTGGTCGCCATAGTTTTTGTGCAACCTAATAATGATTTGTGCGACAAAATCTCTCTTGTCGCGCAAACTGTTTAATTTAGTAGTGAAATTTGTCAGATTTTGTAAGAATTGCAAATGATTTCACATAAATCAAAAGCTCTCTGAGGAATTAACCAAGAATTTTTATTAGCTTTCTTTGCAGGATCTTGAAGCTGACATAACCACTTTTTAGATAAACTTGAAACTTGTGGGTTGGTAACATCATTAGCTAATGCAAATTCACAAATAGCAAGAGGCTTATATTTTTAGCTGGCAACTGATTCACAACTCAAGCAATACATTCAATGAAAGTCAAACAGACAATAATATAAAACGTAAACACAACGTGTCAACAAGTCTTCATAAACCTACAACAAATTAGAAGGTTACGGTCCGGTCCAACGTCATAAACCTAGCTGCCACATGGACATCTAGGTATTGTTCTCATATTTTAGCCCAATTGCCACTGTCTAGAAACTGGAGTCTTGCCCTTTTGAATGCGTGACTGCCTTTACTGAGAGCAACAAATTCGGCTCCACTGCAAACGTTACAATTTGGAATTACTTTGAAGATTTGAACTGTTAGAAATGTTAAACGGCAAGCATCTGCGTCCATCACTCTTTGTCAATCTCGAAACCATGGTAAGGCGCTGCAGCATGAATGAGGCGTTTTGGTTTTGTTCTTGGATTTGGGTTGAATATATCTCACTTTCTATATGTATCATCCTTGTCTGATTCCGGAGATCATGAAACTCCATGGATATTGATTCATTAGGCTTCGTTTGCCATAAATGATTGAATTGAAATGGATAAGACATTATCTTTAAGGTATGTTAAAGGAAAGAAATGAAAAAAATCTAATCAACTTAATGGGAGTAGGAGATGGATTGCTAAATAACAAAATTTATCCATTTCAATCCTCTTCAAAATGATGGAGGATTTAAAGGATATGTTTTCTTCATGTCTAATTCTCTCAATCTCTTGTCACTTAGTGCTACGGTCGAGTAACATTATCTTCACTTGTAAGTTAGAGGTCTTAGATTCGATTCTCGACAAAGGTGAATTTCAACCACATTATTGCTAGCATATTGTGACACTTAGCCCACTTCCCCACCGCTTTATGTACATAATATCGTTTGTTAAAAAAATAAATAAATAAACAAAATAAATAAATAAAAAAAATAAAAGTAAAAATTCTCTCAATGTCTTAAAAATGAAAATTGTCTCCTCAATCTTCAAGATGCGTTGAATGTAATGGACTATTCATTTCAATTCAATCCTCCATACCAAACAAGACCTAAAATACCATATAGGATATACCAAAATTTATTCTTTACAAGAAAAAGATTGCATCCTTTTGCTATAAAAACGAATAGCTAGACTGAATTGTCTCCTCAATCTTCAAGATGCGTTGAATGTACTAGACTATTCATTTGAATTCAATCCTCCATACCAAACAAGACCTAAAATACCATATAGGATATACCAAAATTTATTCTTTACAAGAAAAAGATTGCATCCTTTTGCTATAAAAACGAATGGCTAGAATGAAGTATACTACGTCAAAACACATTGAGAATTAGTGAAATGAAAGGAACAATATTACGCCAGTTCTCCTATTCTCTACTCTTTCTTGCCTTCTCCATTTGCCCTAGTACCTCGGATATCTTCCCTGGGAAGAAGCACTTTGTGCGCGTTGTCAACGATCTCGAAGCTAAACGACTGGACGTCCATTGTTATTCTGCAGACGATGTAATTGATCGCACTCTTTCTACCAAGGGAGAACAGCTTGAATTTGAATTTCGTTCTGTAGTTAACACCTATTGGAATTGTAGCATGAACTCAGTGGTTGGCCATGTCGAAATTGAAGCATATATTTCTGAGGATCCACTTACACTACTACAAAAGGGGGCTATAGTGTCGGAGGGTGGTGTCGCTTTAATCTAATATAGTAGCGGATTAGGCAGTTGCGACACTAACTGAACATGACGTCGGATTTACTGTCGCTTATAAGCGTTATTAAATGTTTATGTCGCTTTTAAACCGACGTAAACATATATTTTAATAATTTTTAAATACTAGTGTCGCTTTTAAACCGACGTAAACATTATTTTAATAATTTTTAAATACTAGTGTCGCTTTTAAGCGACATAAAGTGTGTGTATATATATATATATATATATTAAATTATATATATTAAATTAAATTTTATATCCCTAAAAACTATAATAATTATATATATATATATATATATATTAAATTAAATTTTAAAAAATTGGTGATCATTGGATTGGCTTAAATATACATACGATTCAATTTCTTAAGTGTTATACATACAAAATAAATAAATTTAAATCTACTTAATATATATATATACACACACACACCATTGAACTTGATTGGATACGAATTCTATGAAACTAATTTCGACAGTTATAAACGAAAAATCACGATTTAACGGTTATTTTAACTCCGATTTTGATGATTTTTTACAGCTACACTCCTGACCCTATATGAATACAATGAATGGATTCGATCTTCAAATTAAAATATTTACACAAGTGGATACCACAAAATCTTATGTTATACTTAATGAAAGTATAAATAAACTCTAAGTGTTAGTCAATCTATTGTTTTGATGGGATACAAATTCTCGGAAACTAATTTCAACGATCCCAACCGTCAAACTTGTTTGCATATGCTTCGAGATCACATCAGCAAAAAATCACAAAAAACAAACATTCAGAGATCAAGTAACGGGACAAAGCTTTTCGACGGTTATAAACGAAAAATCACGATTTAACGGTTATTTTAACTCCGATTTTGATGATTTTTTACAGCTACATTCCTTGACCCTATATGAATAGAATGAATGAATTCGATCTTCAATTTAAAATATTTACACAAGTGGATACCACAAAATCTTATGTTATACTTAATGAAAGTATAAATAAACTCTAAGTGTTAGTCAATCTATTGTTTTGATGGGATACGAATTCTCCGAAACTAATTTCAACGATCCCAACCGTCAAACTTGTTTGCATATGCTTCGAGATCACGTCAGCAAAAAAGCACAAAAAACAAACATTCAGAGATCAAGTAACGGGACAAAGCTTTTCGACGGTTATAAACGAAAAATCACGATTTAACGGTTATTTTAACTCCAATTTTGATGTTTTTTTACAGCTAAACTCCTTGACCCTATATGAATACAATGAATGAATTCGATCTTCAAATTAAAATATTTACACAAGTAGATACCACAAAATCTTATGTTATACTTAATGAAAGTATAAATAAACTCTAAGTATTAGTCAATCTATTGTTTTGATGGGATACGAATTCTCGGAAACTAATTTCAACGATCCCAACCGTCAAACTTGTTTGCATATGCTTCAAGATCACATCAGCAAAAAATCACAAAAAACAAACATTCAGAGATCAAGTAACGGGACAAAGCTTTTCGACGGTTATAAACGAAAAATCACGATTTAACGGTTATTTTAACTCCGATTTTGATGATTTTTTACAGCTTCATTCCTTGACCCTATATGAATAGAATGAATGAATTCGATCTTCAATTTAAATTAGTTTTTTTAAATATTTTGAAACCCAGTGTCGCTTTTAAGCGACATATTGATTTAAATTAGTTTTTCGTTTTATAACCATCGAAAAGTTCCATAGAATTTGTATCCCATCAAGTTCAATGGTGTGTGTGTGTATATATATATTTATTAAGTAGATTTAAATTTATTTATTTTGTATGTATAACACTTAAAGAAATTGAATGGTATGTATATTGAAACTGATCCAACGGTCACCAATTTTTAAAATTTAATTTAATATATATATATATATAATTATTATAGTTTTTAGGGGTATAAAATTGTTACATTAATATATATAATTATTATAGTATTTTTTAGGGTTATAAAATTAATATATATAAAATTATAGTATTTGAAATATTAGGCGGGAAATTTCCCGCTTGTTTGAATGGATGGAGAGACTTAGTGTCGGTTTTAACCGACGCTAGTGTCATTAAAGCGACGCTATGTGAATTTCAAAAAGTGTGTCAGAAGTTGGCGTCGGTTAAAAGCGACGCTAGTTTCATTAAAGCGACGCTAGTTTCATTAAAGCGACGCAAGTTTCATTAAAGCGACGCTATGTGAATTTCAAAAAGTGTCAGAAGTTTGTGTCGGTTTAAAGCGACGCTAGTTTCATTAAAGCGACGCGAGTTTCATTAAAGCGACGCTATGTGAATTTCAAAAAAAGTGTCAGACGTTTGCGTCGGTTTTAACGGACGCAAACTAAGTACCCATATTTAAACCCCTCTCTTTCCCATTTCAACCGTGCTTTCATTTCTCCCCCAATTTCAGACTTTCTTCTTCTCCTTCCCCATTTCATTTGTGCGTCCCCTTCTTCCTCCTTTTCATTTTTTCCTCAACTCCTTCCCCGTTTGCTTTGGATCACCAGTTTGAAGATCAACATTCTGAAGAACTCCAATTCGAGGAGGAAGAGCTTGAAGGTGGTTCATTTTTAAATTATTATGATTATTAATTTTAGTTTCTATTTTGTATTCTAAATAGTTTTATGCTTAAATTGAAAATTTATTTTTGTTTCTTGGTTTTTAATTGTTTTTTTTGTATTTATGCATGTTGGATCTAAAGAGCAAGGACACTGGAAATCGCAGATCCATAATTTTTTAAAGGTATAAAACCTGAGTTTAATCTGTGGTCTTAATGTTGAAGTAGTAAAGTATTGGAGCACTGATCTGATGGCAAGCATGGCAGCATGGAGTTGCTAGTATTATATATGGCACTATGGAGCTACAAAATATGTGGTCTTCGACAAAGGCAAGCACAGGAAAGCATGGAGGATGAATTTTTGTAAATTATATGGAATGTTAGATGTAAAACATTTGTATATTATGGCACTATTTTTCTTTTGAATTATTTTTATTATTGTTTGTTTTGGCCTAAAATTGAAATTTATTATTTCGATTATATAATTTTTTTGAGTTATAATTATTTGAGAACGAATCCAGAAACAGATTTCGACTTTTTTTTTAATTATTATTATCAAAGGTGGTGTCGCTTTAAATCGTCACTAGTTTGCATATTTTATTTATTTAATTGTTCTCTAACGTCGCTTTAAACCGTCACTAGTTCGCATATTTTATTTAGTTAATTGTTGATTAGCGTCGCTTTAAACCGACGTTAACATCAGCGTCGCTTTAAACCGACGCTGCGTAGTGGCGGATTAAGCGAACAAAGCGACGCTGAAGCCCTTTAGTGACGGTAGCAATGGCGTCGCTATTCCAATCCGACATTGCAGTGTTTTATGTCGGATTTTTGCCAAATTTCCGACAGAAATCGGGGTTTCTTGTCGGTTTTTGGTCCGCCGGTGATAGCCTATATTGTAGTAGTGTTATTGACGAGTGTGGGGGAGTCCATTGCATATGGAATGCTAGAGAGGATGGAATATACTTGTACAGAATCAAGCATAGCGATTATGTCAAAAAGTACGACTGGATACCAAAGCCGTTGCGCGTCCGTTCTATAAAGAGAAATGTCAGGCCTTGAGCTCCTATTGTAGTCGAAAGAAATATAATAAAGCCATTTGCTTTTGTTTAATTTCTTCTTTCTGTCTGTGTTATATATATATATATATATATATTTTTTTTTTTTGAACAAACAATGTTGTCTATACTAAGGAGGAGGATGGTGGGCTTACGCTCATAATAGGCTAGCAATAATGTGGTTCAATTTGCCTTTGACGAGAATCGAACCTAATACCACTAGACCATAATTGTAGTACTAAGTGGCTTTCGAGTTTCTATAGTACTCAAACTAAAAGCGATTTTCTTCGTTAAAATCATTATTATTTTAGAGTTCAAATATTCATATTAGTGTCACTTAGTACTACGGTCTAGTAGTATTCCTCTTCACTTGTAAGTGAGAGGTCTTAGGTTCGATTCTCGGCAAAGGTGAATTTGAACCAAATTATTGCTAGCCCATTGTTAGACTAAGCCCAACCTCCTCCCCCTTAGTGTAGATAATATCGTTTATGTAAAAAAAAAATTATATTAGCGAAGAAAATTCATTTAAACAAGACATATATACTACATACATAGTGAGGCCTTTGTAACTTTTGTTTCTTAAACTTAAACTCATTTATCTTTAAACAATCAAATAAAACCCAAAATTAAAACTTGTTGACATGTGGGAAAATAAGTAACCTATTATTATCAATTGAGGCCAGGGTCGGCCTAGGTCCAATGTAGGCTGGGCAACCATTCGGGACCCAATAAAATTGGGCGCACTAAAGTTACTAGAGTGGTGTATTCATATTTGTTTACATAAGAGTATAAATGTTTTTAATTTGGTTAAATGACAACAAATTTTACTAGAACTGGTGTTTTTAATTTCGAGAGGGGACCATCGAATGGAGTTGGGGTTTGCCAACTGATTACCAGACAACCCCTCATGTAACAGCAGGTTAGCTGTACAATAATCTATACCCATACTTAACACTGAAATCACGATTCTAGTGTAATTCGGATTTTTATTTTGAAAAATGACAAGGTTCCATTCCTTCTAAATTAGCCAACAAATAAGGAGCACCGTATTCAACTCACTTAGCTCATCAATGTTTTTGTTGTCCAGGCAGTTTAGCCACTCATTGAAATTAAGGGTTTGACTCATCTTTAAGGAGTTAGATAAGGTGGGGTTATTCCATACCTGTCTAGCAAAAACACAATCAACAAAAAGATGAGTTACAAAGGGGACAAGTAGTAGGCATATTATCAATATATCTTGCTAAATTGTCTATGGTTTGGAATTTCCCCAAAATGAGAAGCCAACTAAATTTTTTTACTTTGTGAGGCAAGTTAAGGTTCCACGTCTTTTTTAGAATATTGCTAGAATTAACGTCATTATTAATAGAATTCTATAACCAAGTAGCAGACTTGATAGAGAATTTACCATTAGCATTTGGACCCCAATAGCACGGATCACTTTGAAGGGCTAAAGGCACAGGAATACTACAAATCTTGTTAACAACATCAACGTCGACCATAGAAGATAACAAATGTCTATTCCATTGACCATTAGCAATAAACTGGCTCACTTTCATGTCATGATCAACATTAGAAAGTTGCGTGCTATATAAGAGATTGGTGAGCGGGAAAGGAAAAACCCAGTTATGGGTCCAGAAAAGAATATCTTCTCCATTTCCAACAACCCAACGCAATCCCATCCTAACAACATACATAGCCTTGAGGACACCCTTCCATGCACATGAATAATTTTGTCTAATTTTATTATTCAAAAACTCATCATTCTTCAAATACTGATTTTTAACAATTTGGACCCACCAATTTTGATCCTAAGTTAGAACTTTCCACCATAATTTAGCCAAGCAAGCATTATTAAAGTGAGCACTATTTCTAATGCCTAGCCCTCCATTCTCTTTAATAGCCTTAGTAATCTTATCAGGGCATTTAAAGCAGGACATAGTATAATTAGGAACACCAGAAAGATTTTCTTTAATAAGAGTAAGCCTCCACGCCTTAGATAGAGTATTGACCTTCCAACCAGATAATTCTGGTCCTTAATAATAAGCTCTTTAGCATTAATCAGGTCTTTCCAGAAAATTATATTATGAATCCCTAAATATTTGTCAATAGTGGTTTTATGCTGGATTTGAAGAATGTTAACAATATCATTCCTAGATTGATTCTGAGTGTTATTGGAAAAATAAGGCGACGACTTATGGAAGTTTATTTTTTGCCCAGGAGCATGGGCAAATTCTTTACGCACTTTGGCAATATTTCTAGCTGCAGTTTTGGTAGCTTTAGCAAAAATCAAGCAATCATCCACAAACATTAGAATTGTAACTCTAAAGCCTCTAGGAGCAGTTAGCAGACCAATATTGTTTCTAGGAGACCCACCCAAATTGTCTAAATTGCTTATCAGTGGTTTCATACATAAAATAAATATGTAGGGAGAAAGGGGGTCACCTTATCTAATGCCCCTCAAAGGATAAAAATAGCCATGAGCTTTACCATTAACTAAAATAGAAAAAAAGTGGACGTAATACATTCCATAATGAAGTTAATCCAATGAATGTTGAAACCAAATCTTATTAAAACAGCTCTATTATAATCTCTTCTAATAAATTCATAAGCTTTCTCAAGATCTAATTTGATAGCCATAGCACCATACTTACCTTTTTTGTCCTTAAATGATGAGAAGATTTCATGAGCAATCAGAATATTATCTTATCTTGGATTGATCTTCCCAGAGCAAAGACACCTTGATTCCTGGAAATGCAATGAGAGAAGGAAAGGCCTGCCTTCGTGAGGAAAGCTTCGGCAAATTCGACTTGCCCCATGGAAGAGAATGCAGAAGTTGCAGAAGCTTGGAGATGAGCCAGATCATCGAATCTTAGTTCGCCGATTGAGCAGTCGTGAGATAGAGAGGTTGCTGGAGAGCATCAGGAACCGAGGGAAGGGGAAGATGAGGCCCTTATGATTGTAGTGGTTAGCATGGGGAAGTCGGCAAGGGCGGATGTGAGGGATGACAAAGAATTGAAAGGGGTAGGGCTCACTCATTTTTTTTTTATTTAAATAATTAAAACTTTATTTGTTTATTATTTTTTTATTTATGTGAACAAATTTGACTAACAAGTCATCAATTAAACAGTGTACTTAACATAATTTTTAACGGGATGTATGAAATTGAAATAAAATGAAAGTAAATGTATGAAATTGAAATGTTTTAAAAATGTTGTATGAGGTTGCAATCAACCCCAAACCTGAGGGGGGTAAACTGTAATTTACCCAAATTTAAATGGAACATTTGAATCAAGGAGGTCCCTGTGCTTGTGTGTTAGTTAGGGTTTACATCAATCTCTTCTAATCCATTCGTGTTGTAGACCTTAATCTTTATCTAATACATAAAATTAATTAACTGTTTGCTAATTATTTTTGTATAAAAAAGGATGAACTGAGAATAAGATAGAGATGACGTCGGTTTCTTTCTCCTTGTTTAGATTTTTGTTAGAAATCAGAATGATTCATTTTGTTTCTACCCTTCGGCTGTAAAACGTTCACCATTGCAGATTTTTAAAGACATAAAATTTTCGAGATTAGCAGATACTCACAGGCGGACTACCGGTGATGAAGATGAGAAAGGGTGAGTGGGAGAGGTTTGGCGATGGATTGGGATGAGAGAGCCAGTGGCAGGCAGTGAAGAGTTAATGATATAATTAGCGAACTATTAAACATCATTTTAATTCATTTCTCATAATTCCACGTGCCTAAATTTAATTAGTAAGTACCACCATTTGGCATTGCCACGTGGTATTATAGTACCATTTTATAGTTTCTCCTTTTGCAAGACCTTGAAGCTAATATAACCTCTTTTTAGACAAGCATGAAACTTGTTGGTTTGTTTGACATCATTAGCTAATACAAATTCACAAATAGCAGAAGGCATTTTGTCACACCCCGATTTTTCTTACAGCTCAAACCATTCCTAAATTCAAATTTTGCTCCTGACTGGTCCGTATGAAAGTTGGGCTCTACCTCGCAAAAGATATTTCCATTCCATAACCCAAGCCTTGAGGTACCGTTTGGTACGTGGGACGGGACGGAACAGAGTGGGACAAGACGTTCCGTCCCACGTTTGGTGCGCCTAAAACGGGTGGAACAAGCTGTTCCACGGGACGAGTTTTGGGTGAATTTTCGTTCCACCTCACCCCCTGGAACGACTCGTTCCACATCCGTGGAACACAAAATTATAATCTCTCCGTCACCTTCTTCTTCCTCCTTGTTTCCATTTGAGGGCATCTTTACTCCCGCTCCACTCCGTTCCGTCCTGTCCCGTCCCGTCCCGTCCCATTCCGTTCCGTCCCATCCCGTCTGCATACCAAACGATACCTCAGTAAAAAAATAACTCACTCCAAAACGCCACTTTTCAGCATCGCACACTGTTTCTTTATTTCATCGCCATAAAATAACCACTCGGTAAAAAAATAAAAAATAAAAAAAAATAAAAAAATAAAAAAATTTGACACGAACAAGCTAAGGGACTCATGACCATCTTCCAATTTGAATCACTCTAAAATTTTTCTGTTTTGTTTGATCATGTTTTGCTTTAGAAGAAATCGAATGTTCTTTGTTAAAAATATAAAACAAAATATTAAAATTTTATCAAAATAATTACCAAAGCGTGCTAAGTATAGAATTAAATATATAGTATGAAATTGACTCATCAACCCCTATCTTCATTTTTATCTGTATAATATTATTTTTGTTTTTGTACTCTACCAATTTATTAAGCTGCATTTATTGTTTAGCGGCATATATAAGTTTATCATCGTTTGTTGATAAACATCCATTAGTGTACTCAATCAAATGAGTTGAAATAAATAAAAAAGAATTGGACAAGCCAAGAGCAGACAATAGGAGGGATTTTTCAATATGATCGGAATACAAAGTAGTACATTATGTGTTATTATATAAATAATGAAAAATATGTGTTAAAAAGTTAATAAATTAAAAAATACAATTTTTTACCATTTATATAAAAATACATGATATATCATTCGTGTTCCAGTTAGAATAAAAAATTTCTAGAACCATGTCAACGGTTGACTCAAGTCATAGTACTCCACGTGGGTTCCAAAACCATGTAAAAGACACGTAGTTGAAGGGGTGTCCTATTGGGCACGTGGTCAAATAGGAGAAGGACAAACTCACACTCTAACCTAGCGATTTACTGGAAAAGTTTAAGGAGCCAAACCACGCGCTACCATTCGTTTGTAGGCTAAATATACAAAATGATCTCTGATATTTACATAATCAATAGAAATGATCAATGAAATTAAAAATTAATAAAAATGATTCTTGAAATTGTTCACCATCCATGATTTTGGTCATTCCGTTAAAAACTATTTGGTCAATTTTCAAAGCTTTGTAACTCCATCGTTTCTTAACCAAATTCGACCCATAATATATCAAAATGAAGATAGGAAAGTGTACAACAAGTTTATACCTATTTAGAAGCCCAATGGTTGCCAGAGATGGTCGGCAAGTATCCTGAAAGGTGACTAGTCCGCAAGAAAACTGGAAAACTTGCTGGAAAGTGGATAAACTATAAATGTTCATAACTTCTTTAATGCTAAACGAAATCAAGTGATTCAAAAATAAAATTCATACTTCTCGATGAGACGAAGAGAATGGTACATTTCTTAATGCTAAATCGTTGTGGTTTGTCGGAAAACGACTCGAGTTCCAGTTTCCGGAGAGTTTTCTAGATTTCCAGCGGACCAGTCACCTTTGAGGCTATTTTCTAGCCATCTCTGCCAACCATTGGGCTTCCAAGTAGGTATAATCTTGTTCTACACTTTCTTATCTTCATTTTGATATATTATGGGTCAAATTTAGTTAAGAATCGATTGAGTTACGAAGTTTTGAAAATTGCCCAAAGAGTTTTTAACAGAATGACCAAAATTATAGATAGTGGATAATATGATAAACCATTTCTATTAATTATGCAAATCTCAGAACCATTTTGTATATTTAGCCTTCCTTTGCATGGGGTTCAAATGTACCAGGGGAGGAGGCGGTCGACTCAAGAGCTCCTCACCCATGTGCCTTGTACTATATACATCATACGTAAGTCAAACTTGCATCTGAAACTCAATCAATATTCAATGTTACACTCCAATTCATTGAATTATGAACTCAATAATATATGTGTCAAACACAGAAGGTCTTTATGTCAGAATGTGAGGGCAAATTAAGTCCAATACGGTGAGGGACTAAATTATGTCAATTGATTTTGTGATAAAATCTTAACTTTTTTTATGGTATCAAAGTAATGTGGATTATGTAAGAAGTTTAATGGTCATATATGCTCCACGTCACTTCATTTATATTGGCTACTTGTTAGGCTAGAAAATTAGCCACATTTAAGGAGATGCATGAGATTGTGAGGGTCAAGTCCCGCATTGGTGAGGGACATCATGCAAGGGCTTATAACAGGTTACGCTACTTTCTATATTGTCAATTGATTTTGTGGTGGAATTTCAACTATCTTCACTTGTTACATGTATAAATTTTGTACTTTCTAGTGGTATACCAAGTTCTTTATCAATTTATTTACGGTTTACTCATCGTACAATGGAGCACACAGTTTAATTCTACAAAAGAAGTATCTTTTTTACGAGATACAACTATAAATTCCTATTTATTTATTCTCAGTATACGATCAATTCATACTTTATTTAAAAACGAATTCTGATTCTTAAACAGTTAATTCCAATCTACTATAAACCACTGATCCTCGAACAGTCCTACTTCGACTAAAACTTGGTCACATCAAAGCCAAATCCTTGACTAGTCTTATGTCCAGGACTCGGCTATTTCAGCACTACTACTGCGCTGATACTGCCGAGTATCAAATCGGCCAAAAATTTATTAATTTAGGCCCAAATAATTACAAAACCTGTGTTGCCAAAACTCATCTTTCCATCATCCAATGCGTCGGCCTTCAGCTAGCTGGAAATATAACAGAGACCCGGCCCTATATAAGATCATTATTTTTTAATTGCACCTCATGACATCTTTTCCATAAATTCTGTATGAAAAAAATCGGAATAATTTCATTATTTAACCGATAAACATTTTGACCAAAAAAATAAAATAAAATCCTAAAACGCTATCGCCTTGTTAAAAAAATCACATAAAAGTTGGGAAGAATGTGCCGAACTTTGTATTTAATCTATTTATAAACAACTAGCATATGGGCACACATAAAGTGTGTGAGAAATTTTTTTATTTTTGTTTTGAAATAGAAGAAGAGAGGAAGAGAATGATAGAGAATGTGGGAGTGAGAAGTGCTTTTTATTTATTTTTTATTTATTTTTATTTGTTTAATTAGTGATATGTTAGTATAACATGTAGGTGAGGCTTTGAAAAAAAAAATAAAAATTTGGTTGTGTGAAATTACATTTCTGCCCCATATTTTGTATTCATGTTCTGTTTTAATTAGATGATTAAACTGGTAATTTCATAGAATTTTAGTTGACAGTGAGTGTTTTATTAATTAGTAGAGATAAAGCGTTTACAAATTTGTAAACTAGCTCATCAGTTAATTTTGGAATATTTGTTTTTTCCAAAAACAGAAGGGATTCCAATATGAATCTCCGAAGGAAGGAAATATGATTCTTCCATTTCTTTTTGTAACAATACAAACCTCTTTGTATCATTATACATTATATATTCTAGATCCTTTACTCAATCACCTTAGATAATAATGTGAATGTTAACCGAAATTCCTATATAGTTGGAAGCGGAAATTAAGTGTGAAATAGGGCCCGGTCCCTGTTATATTTCCAGCTAGGTAAAACCTGACGCACTGAATGATGGAAAAAGATGAGTTTTGGGAACACAGGTTATGTAATTATTTGGGCCTAAATTAATAATTTTTGGCCGATTTGATCCTCGGCAGTATCAGCGCAGCAGTAGGGCTGAAATAGCTGAGTCCTGGACATAAGACTAGTCAAGGATTTGGGCCAAGTTTTAGTCGAAGTAGGACTGTTCGAGGATCAGTGGTTTACAGTAGATTGGGATTAACTGTTTAAGAATCAAAATTCGTTTTTGGATAGAGTATGAATTGATCGTATACTGAGACAAGATTCAGAGTCATGATTCATGTGGAAGTGGCGGAGACATTACGGTTATTGAGTATCAGTCAAGGATAATTCCAAGTATAATAAGGATATGTCAGAAGTTGCAATGTTATCAAGGCTCTGCCACTCAGCAGATTTGATCGTCACAAAACTGACTCCTATAAATACAAGTGATCTTACAACTTAGAGACGACCTTCTACTCAACTTATAAGCAAATGCTCTTTGCGGAATCCTCTCATACCCTTGCGATAAATACTAACTTCTTCACTAACCACCCCGTTAGCCAATATTATGTTTGGTTAAAATCAATGGCTAACAGACTGTCTTTATATTTAGTTTGGTTAAGCCAATACTAACCCCTCCGTTAGCCAATACTAACTTCTTCATTTTATTAAGCTTTTTCGACAAAGCGAAGTGTTACCAGGTTACTTAGTGTTCAACACATTAGAAGGCAAACCATTATTGAACTATAACAATAGCTTACATACATGATTATCAACTAACACATAGAATCACAATTAACCAGAGTCAATACTAACTCACAAAAATTAGACACACACCTGAGGATGAAGAAGACATGATGCTTGAAATAAAGATAGTCTTCTACTCTCGCAAAACTGGATGCTTATGCTTTCAATAGGACTCAGTACACTATTAAGCTTGTATTTGGAGAGCAGGGACCAACCTTTTTATAGTCACATAAGGCCTATTGATTCCACCTATTAGGAAAATAATAGGTCTCTCAATAAATCATCATTAACTACAATAAGTCCCTTACAGTATTGTTTTGAATGTTTCATATAGCCTACCATTACAAAACTCTATTAACTTAATCAATACACTTCTATCAAAATAATGATTATGTCTACTCAAATTCTTACATTCTCCCACTTGAGCATACATAATCACATGGCATTGAACTGTATAGAATTAAGTTAACAGTGATCACTGAGTTTATATAACAAGATTATCAACTTAAACATAGATGTGATCAACTAAATCAAACCCAGAACTATAGAAATGTTGATGCAGATCAGTTGTTACAGAATGAGCAAACATTGAATCACAACATGAAACATAATTGAGAGGATATTAACAAAGAAGTGGACAAGATAAGTTTATTAGTTGTAAATAAAAATAATAACTTACTCCGACTAATGAAGATCATCAAAAGATACAACTACTCCCATCTTCGACACATGATTCTTGAATACTCCCATAGGCAAAGGCTTTGTTAATGGATTGGCCACCATTGAATGAGTGTCAATGTGCATAACTTCAACAATCCCTTTCCTCACTTCATCTCTTAGCAACAAATACTTTCTACCCATCAACCTTGTAGCTGAGGTTTTCTTATTGTTCTTTGAAAAGAACACAGCTGCCTTACTGTCACAATAAATCTTCAAAGGCTTTTGAATCGAATCAACAACCTTCATAGCAGTCACAGGATTTATGAGCCAGAATGCTTGTTTAGATGTTTCATGGCAAGCAATGAACTCTGCTTGCATGGTTTAAGTAGCAACACATCCTTGCTTAGCACTTTTCCAAGAAACTGCTCCTCCAGCCAAAAGAAAAATAAAGCCAATGGTAACCTTTCTATCATCTGTACAGCCAAAAACATCCGAGTCCGAGTATGCAACCATTTCAAGATTTCCACTTCGCTATACACCAACATGTAGGCCTTTGTTCTTTTCAGATACCTGAGCACCTTTTTAGCAACTATCCAATGAGGCTCTCTAGGATTTGATTGAAATCTACTAAGTACGCTAACATCAAATGCTAAGTCTAGTCTAGTACAAACTTGAGCATACATTAGACTTCTCACAAGTGAAGCATATGGTTTATCTTTCATCTTTTCCTTCTCCAGATCATTTGCAGGACATTGATCCTTGTTTAGTTTATCTCATTTTCCTATAGGCAACTCACCATTTGAACATTTCTCCATGTTAAACCTCTTGAGAATTCTATCAATGTAATTCTTTTGTGATAATCCTAGGAGCCGTCTCGTTCTGTCTCTGGTTATTTCGATTCCCAAGACAGAATGAGCGTTTTCTAAGTCCTTCATTTCAAAGCTGCTAGACAACATCTTCTTGGTATTCATCAGTAATTGTAAATCTGAACTTGCCAATAAGATATTGTCAACATAAAGTACAAGAAAAATGAAGTTAGAACCACTGACCTTGAGATAAACACAATCATTTATCTTGTTTTCCATAAAGCCAAACGATGTAACGATCTGATCAAATTTGATAAACCATTGTCTAGAAGCATGTTTCAGACCATAAATTGATTTGTTGAGCTTACAAACCATAGATTCTTTCCTTCTTTCAACAAATCTTGGAGGTTGTTGCATGTAAATAGTTTCATCTAAATCCCCATTAAGAAAAACGGTCTCAACATCCATTTGGTGAAGTTCAAGATCAAAGTGGGCAGTAAGAGCCATAATGACTCTCATAGAATCCTTGGAAGAAACCGAAGAAATGGTATCAGTTATTCGATACATTCTCTTTGAGTAAAACCTTTTGCCACGAGTCTTGCTTTGTGCCTTTCAACTCTTCTTTAAGAATCTCACTTGGTTTTAAAGACCCCCTTACATCCAATGGGTTTGATGTCTGAAGTTCTTTCAACTAGTGTCCAAACTGAATTCTTTTGCATAGAGTTAAGTTCTTCCTCCATAGTGGATTTCCACAATGCACGCTGCTCACTGTTCATAGCTTAATTAAATGTAATTGGATCACTCACATCACCAAAATCATATTCTGTCTCCTTTAAGTATACCACATAATCAAAAGGAACTGCAGACTTCTTTTGTCTCTGAGATTTTCTGATCGAAATCACTTCATTATGATCTGCCATATCAGCTTCAATGGGCTGCTATTCATGATTGACAGTTCGGGGATCAACTGTATCATGATCAGCAGGTTGTTCGTTGACTTGCACCTGTGGATTTGAAACTACTAGTGGCAAACTAATAATTTCAGTATTAGCAACAGATGTATGATCACTATCATTAATCTCTTCAAAAGTGCATTGCTCAGCAACATCATCTTCTATACATGCATCTTCTATAAACTTGGTGTTTTGTGTTTCATGGATTCTGGTGTGCATATATCGAGACAATAAAATTTAAAGCCTTTGGATGTTTCAGCATAGCCAATAAATCGACAACTAATTGTTCTTGGATCTAACTTTTTTTTTTTTGCTTGGATTATAAATTCTAGCTTCAGCCTTGCAACCCCATATTCTAAAATGATTAAGGCTAGGCATTCTATAGTCCAAATTTCAAAGGGAACTTTACTCACTGACTTACTTGGGACTTGGTTCAAAAAGTAGTTGGCTATCTTCCATGCTTCTCCCTATAGAAAAATGGGTAATTTGGAATGAGAAAACATGCTTCTAATCATTTCTTTCAGCATCCTATTTCGTCTCTCAACAACACCGTTTTGTTGAGGTGTGCCGGGAGTTGTGTACTGAGCGACAATTCCATATTTCTCCAGAAATGGGGCAAAGGCTCCTTTTTGTTGTCCAACTTTAGTGTACCTACTAAAATACTCACTACCCCTATCGGATCACACAATCTTAATATGTTTATCAAGCTCTTTTTCAACTTCATTTTGAAAATTTTTAAAATATTCTAACACAGCAGATTTTTCAGATATTAAATAAACATAAGAGTATCTCGAAAAGTCATCAATAAAGATGACAAAATAAGGATTTCCACATATTGTTGTAGTCGGGATTTTGACTAATTTCTAAGAGACTTTGACTCCTTGTAGAACCAGTTTTTCAAACATTTACTAATTTTCCCTTAAAACAGTCCACACAATCAGAATAAGCATTTAAATCTATTTTTGGTAACATGTCCTGCTTTATCAATTGTGTAATTCTTTCTTTTGAGATATGCCCTAATCTTTTATGCCAAAGCATATAAGATTTTTCGTTAATGAGCATTCTCTTCAAACCACTGCATTCAACATTAAAGCATTCATCCATATAACTGCAATCTAGTTGCCATAAATCATCTCTAAGAATTTTGCAAAGTTAGAACCTCTAATGCCAAAGTTAGAATTTTGAGGGAAAAGTGTTTACAGAATTTAGAGAATTTTGCAAGAGAGTTGGGCTTAGGTTTTTAGAGAAAATAGGGTAGCATATATCGGGCATGGCCGGCCCCATTTGGAGAGATGGTAACCGGCCTTAGTGGCATTTTTGGGAGCATTTGGAAGTTAATTACCCAATTAATAGATTAATTAGGTAATAAATCAATTAATTAGCTAATTAATATAATTTGAAAGGAATGTTTTGGGGTTACCTAGTGAAGAAGATTTGATGAGGATGGATGAAATAGGTTTTGAATAAATACCTATTTTGGGCACTTTTGACTTAATTGTGGGATAATTGTCCACTGCTCGAGCGTAGGAATCCGGTGTTCCTCGAGGTTAATTTTGTCCTTTTTTCCCTAGAATCTACGTGTTGTCTCTTGATTATTTTTGGCTCCATAAATGCCCCCACAACTGTTGGGCTGCTCGCAGAAAAGGGCAACAGGTGTAGAGATTTTCTTGCTTTAGGAAACTTAGGCTTGTTTCCTATTTTGATGTAGATTCCCTCTTTAATTGGAAATTAGGTCCTTCTAGGAAAGGGCAATAAATTTCGCTTGAAGCCTATTTAAGTCCACCTTAAATGGATTATTAAATCAACTTTGGAGAGCGTTTAATTCTACCATGCAAGAAATAGAGAGAGCTTATAGGATATTTGTTCCCCCACCTTTAACAATCTTCTACATCTTGCTCGTGAAAAGGATTGTCTTTTGTTGCTTGTTTCGTCTTCATCGTGCCGCACCAAGGTAAGAAAAATTTAATTTTTGTTGTCTTCTTCTTGGATAGTGCTGTTGTGGGGTAGCCGTCGGCGTGGTGCAGCACATCGGCTGGCAGGCGCCAGGAATTGGCTAAGCATGGGCCACTGCTTGGGCTACTCGGCTTGGCTAGAGCCAAGGGCAGCTTGTACGGCAAGGGCCGCGGATTAAGGCATTGGGGCACAGTGTTAGGCGAGCCGAATGGCTCATGTCTTTTGGGTTCTTTGACTTGACGTGGGCTAGGCTGGTGATTGAGAGAAATGAGGAGGTCGCGGGCCTCATGGGGTGCTGGAATGCTAGGTTGAATTCCCCTGTTGAGTACCGTGAATGGCATTGGTTGCTTAGTTCTCTTTGTCAAGAGAAAGGTAGGCTGCTCCCGAAAGAAAAGGTAAAGAGGATTAAGGCGGATGCATTGGCTCGTATGATCGCTGTCGTGGAGCTTACTATGAATGAAGGTGGAAAAAATAAATCTTCCCTGCTTACTCAAGAGATGCTGGTTGAGAAAAAACTGAAGACTTCCTCCGCTGCTCGTGAGGATCAGCCTGCTGTCGATAGGCCTCTGATTGGCATGAGTTCTTCCAATAGGAAAATAAATGAGGTTGCTAGATCTGAGTCTCTGGCATTTGCCATGTCGAGAATGGCTAGTATAATTATTGATAGGATTACTAGAGGTCCCGTCATGCCCCTAGTGCCGAAGTTTGTACCAAGACATCCTCTAGGAGCTAAGTCTAATTCACCATTGGAAAGGCTTGCAATTATGAAGAGTGATAAGGTGGATTCTCCCCCTACTGCTTAAACTGATTCGCCTACTGGGAAAGAGGATACTACTGAGATCTATTTACTTTTGAAACTAGATTTGCTTGAAGACATGGATGCTTGTCCCAAGTTTGTCGATGACGTTAGAAAGGTTGTTTGCCCAAGTTTCTTTGCGAAGTATACAGCTGAGTATAGGAAAACTACTCTACTTGCAATAATGCAGAAGACGACTATTCTGGCTACCGAGCCTATGCTCATTGACCAAGAGGATGCCAAGGTTACCAATGAGGTGGAAAATGTTGTGGTAGCCGAAGCTTATTCTTCTACCGATAAGATCAAGAGGTTGGAATCTGAGCTCGTCACTTTAAAGGGGTCTAATATATATGCCCCACTTCTCTACAGCTTGAGACCGCTCGCCAAAGATCATTGACTTGAAGACTAGGCTTGACACGATCCAAGTTAAGTATGAAAGTGCATAGAAGGAGATCAGATGTTACATACCTCAGATTCAAGATCTTGAGCGTGCCGTTTCTGAGCTTTGTTCCGCTATTTATGCAAAGGATAAAGAGTTGACTGCTCTTGTAACTGAGTGATCCACTTCAAGAAAGTCGTTGATAGGCTTAAACCCCAAGTGTTGGAACTCCAAGGTATGTTGAAGATCAACGAAAGTTTGAAGAAATAAGTGGATGAGCTGCAGTACGTCTGTGTTGGTCTGCTCAAAGAGAATGAGCAGCTAAAGGTAAAAAGACTGGGCTCGAGGCTTTGTTTGTTCAGAGTCAGGCCGATTTCTACAAACTAGGTTATGTAGGTCATCTCTTTGGTAGGCCGTCTGACTTCGAGCTTGCTAGGAAAGACTTTGAAACCTTCTCTATTTCTCCGAAAGACTTGCTTGCCTTTACTTTTGAGGCCTCCATTGGTTATGTAGTCGGAGATGTTGGTGCCTAGGTTGGGGCAACCAGGGATAAAGCGTTGGATGGTGTCGCTGCTAAGGGTGTCGCGGCTACTGAAGGTGTGGTGATCGAGTAGTCGCGGAGCGTCCAAGCTACTGAGAAGTAGCTTTCTATGCAGTCTTTAGGATTTCCTTTATGTTTCTTGTTGCTTTTGCTTGCTTGAATTCCTTCGGTCTTTGCTAGCCGTTTATCAATTTTGCTAGAAAATTTAATAAACTTGTTTCCTTGCTTTTCTCCATCTTCGCTTCGTTTGTTCATGCCCTAACCTTTAAACTTTATAGACCAGGGGCAGGCGTACTACTTTTCTATAAGAAGACAGGCTGCGTAACCTATGCAGCCGTAAGTGTTGGTGTAGAACTTTGCAAAGTTGTTAACCATAGGGTCAGCAGTCGGACACCTTACTTACAGAAGCAGACAAGTCTGCGTGACCACTAAGCTATCAACCTTGGCTTTCTTCAATTTCGAGGTTGCGTAGCAAGTATCACAACACTTTAGGACTTGGTGTAGGTCGTTCCACGCTTGGCAGAAATGAAGCTTATCGACTGCGTAGCATGTCGGCAGTGGATAAAGCTTCGTATATGCACACTAGCTTGTTTAGCCTTTCACAAGAATGTGCAGTTGTATAAGTCTAATGCGACTTTACTGCTCGAAGGGCAAGCCGTAGGCAGTCTTCCAGAAACCGTAGGTTACCTTAGTGTACTCGGTAACAGCTTTAGGGTTCCTGGGCAGCCGTCCATTGGGTGTATTGCGTAATGTGCTTCATCTATCTCTGAGGCCCGGTTCCTCGCGGATTAGGCCAAGAAACCCAAAATCCTTTCGTTAGCTAATCTCAGCGCAAGCCATCGTGCACCTAGTTATACAAGGGCAACCCGTCTCATCCATGTCTGGATATTCGGAGTGTAAGTTTACTTTCTCGCACTGGAGAGCAATTAGTTTATCCTCTTGCATTGGAGAGCAGACCTATGTGGGTGTCGGGGAATTGGTTTACCCTCTTTCACTGGAGAGCAATTAGTTTATCTTTTCGCACTGAAGAGCAGACCCATGTGGATGTCGGGGAATTGGTTTACCCTCTCACACTGAAGAGCATGGTTGGTCCCTAAAGGGGTTTTTTTGAAGTGCAGGAATGATCAGTTGTTGTAAACATACAGTCGAACCAAGTTGTAGATTAATTATGAATTCCTCATTGAAAAACGAGTGAAACGAATGAGAACTTAATTGTAAGGCAGGAACTGCATAACAACTGGATAGTCTTTGGCTAATGAGGTGGTGCTTGTCGAGCTACCTGAGTCTTCGGGCTTTGGTGTTGCAGGAGGTCACATATGGCGCTTCCTCAGATTGTAAGCATTCTACTATTTTCGATCTCTTTGTCGTTCATGGTGGCATGGGTGCAGCTACTCCTGCCACCTACTCTGATGATCTTGTGCGGACATTCCCATATGGGATTCATCTTTTTAGAGCCTTTTCTGCGGGTAGTGATAAAGGCTTTCCTTAAGACTAGATATCCAAGTTGGAATTATCGAATCTTGGCCCTTTTGTTGTAGATAGAGAGAAGATGCTGTCGATAGGCTGCGATGTGGGTGATGGTTTGCTCACGCTTCTCCTCTGTTAGATTTAAGCTTGTGGTCATCTTCTTACTGTTCTGCTTAATGCAGGAAGAATGATTGCTTCTGAATCAAATGCCAAAGAGAAAGGAATCTCATCGGTTGCTTGTCTTTTGGTGGTGCGATATGCCTATACAAATTCGAGGAATTCGTCTGGCCATTTTCCCTTATTGTCGATGAGGGATTTCTTAAGGCAATTGAGGATCGTCTTGTTGGATGCTTCAAAGCCTAGAGTGATTAACTGCTCGGGTATCGAACCGTTTGGGGTGACAAGGATCACGACATGCAAATGCCAGAAGTCTCCATTGGGTGGAGCTGGCGTGGCTAAGGCATGCTCAGCTAGTCGTTGAGCTGCTCTGTTGCGTCGCCTAAACTAAGCATGAATGCGCAATAGGGAGCTGTGGAGCAGTCGTTGGGTCGCCCTGTTACATGCAACAGGAAATGCTTAACTGCCGATAAATGTTGCTTTTATGTCGAATCTTTTAGGGTGATGAGGATAAAACTTGCTTCCGAGTGTGTGCTTCTAGTGTTTGTCTGCCCTTGGCGTGCTTTTTAAGCTGAGTTGTTACGTTCGTCAGAAAACTTTGCATCTGCCAATGCCTATGCTTTTATTGTCGTGCATCTAGATTGAGCGAAATAGTGCATCATGAGGATGACTGTGTGCATCTAAAGGTAAAACTTAAGCTTCCGGGTTGCAACAATTATCGCCAAAGTTAGCGTTCGAATTTCTGGCAACATCAAATAGAGCTTTTGAACTCTGGAAAAGAGGTAGTTTTGAACTGTGGAATACATGTAGTCGGGCCCCCAACTCTTTTCTTATGATGGTAGAGCTTATTGCTGCTTCAGATACCGTCAAACATGCGAATAAGTTCTCCGCTGCTTTCGCTTTGGATAGTAAGGAGGTGATGTCGGGTACTTCTTTAAGTATTTGAATGTGCATTGGCGAGCCTCGTCCCAAAGTGCATGTTTCTCTGCTAAAGCGAAAGAGTCAACCAGGGTTAGATCTTGTTTCATGATCAATTTTCCAAACAGCAGGTGGTCTGCTCAAAGTTCTTTTAGGAAAGCTGCTCTAGCTATCAAGTCGTTGCATCTGACTATCCTTGTTTTCTCTGGATTGAACCTCTTCACCTAGTCACGAAACGACTTTTTTGGGTTCTTCTTGACATTGAACAAGTGGTCGGACTTCTTCTTGATTGAGTAGTAGGATGAATATTCTTTGGTGAAAACCAAAGAAAGTTCGTCGAAACTTTGAATAGATTATGGTGGCAGGGTGTAGAACTAATCTTGCACCTCGCCTTGTAGAGTGTTGGCGAATATCTTGCACATGAAATCGTCGTTGTTTCCATAAAGGATCATTGTGCTTCAGTAGTGCTTCAAGTGCTCTCTAGGTTTCCATCTCATTTCAAGGATGTGGAATGTGGTATGCTAAACTTGCGTGGAGGCTCTACCTGCTTGATCTTGTTCGTGAAGGGTGACCTGCTTATGTTGGTCATGTTCTATAGTAGTGCCTCATCGACGATCCCGTTGCATTAGAAATCGCGTGATCGCTCGGTCAATAGTCTATCTACTTCTTCCTGAATTTGCCTTTGTTGGGGGTAATGGAGCTCTCGGCTGCCCCTAGTCGTGACTTGTTGGTCTAGGTTGCTCTTGTACGTGCTCGGCTCGTCCATTCCACGGCTGCGGTGCAAGTGGTTCGTTCCTAGCAGGTGAGAGAATTCTTAGCAGGCTGCAGTTGAACTTGAGCCGGATTGAGTTACTACTTCTCTTCATCCATCGTGCTGCTTACTCTGATGGGAGGTGGAGGATACTTTTTGCGTGCCTAGTCGTGAATGAACACTCCCCTGAAAGGTTATCCATGTTGTTCATCGGAGTGTGGTCCCAACCATGATTGTATGCTCATCCGTGGGCCTAGTCGAGAGCACACGCTCCTTCACACGCTAAGACGTGAGTATACGCTATCTCGGGGGCCTAATCGAGAGTGTACTCTATCGGAACTCTCAGTTCGTGGCTAGTCAAGTAGCTGCTTACCGGGACGCTGCTGGAGAGGTTATTTGTCTACCCTTGTCCTACTTCGGGACACCTCGTATGGGGCACGTTTCATCTCGGTGCGCTACAAGAGTTAATTCACCAAGGTCGTCTGTTATACGAGGGTGCTCATCAACTCTATGACTTGTCGAGACAAATGTTGTTCGCCATTCAGATTGGACAAGCTTGGAATGAATGTATCTCCTTGAGGAGTGGAAGTGTGGTAGACTCCGGGTGCGAGATTCTAATTAGGGATTGTCAAATCCGCGGAAAAGTGTGGTGAAAATGCCCCCAGTTCAATCATAGGCCCAGAAACTTGAAGCTGGGACTGTGGAACTAATCTTGGACCGATTTGGGCTGTTTGGAAGGCCACGAAAACAGGCTGGGCCATAGGAACAAACTAGGCCATGGGAGCAGGCTGGACCATGGGAGTGGGCTGCTTGGTGTGTGGTGCATATGGGTGCGAGACTAAGGCTCGGCTTGGCAACACATTGGGCTCGCGTTGGGTTTGGGTGGCAAAGGCCAGCTCGACTAGGGCTTAGGCCCTTGAAAGTTGAAATGACATAGCTTGGGCCATGGCTTTAGAGCTGTAGGATTTGCCAAAGGTGGCTACCGTGGTGGTCACCATGGTGGTTTTTATGGTGGTGCCTCATGGGGACGCCGCTCCACTCCCCGTTATGTTGAGCCTTGTAGATCGCCACGGTCCTAATCCTTGAACGTTGGAATTTCTGCTTGCCATTGTACTTTTCTTTTACATTGTATCAAAGGATTTTTAGAAACAAAAAGTCCTAGAATAAGAATGTACGAAAAATCTACAAATAGGCAAAGAAACAAGAAACCTTAGATGCGAGAGTCTTCTACGAGCGTGTAACTCAACTCTCAATGAAAGCACCAATTTGTGGATGCAAATTTCTTCCTCCTTGTTCTTGGACAAAATTGCACCTACAAAACAAATAAAACCTTAGGTCAAGGCCAAGAGCCTCACGCGCCCACGATGAATGGGGGGGCTTTGGCCGAAGAACCTCTGATGCCAAAGTTAGAATTTTGAGGGAAAAGTGTTTAGAGAATTTAGAGAATTTTGCAAGAGAGTTGGACTTAGAGAAAATGGGGTAGTATATATAGGGCATGGCCGACCCCCTTTGGAGAGATGGTAACCGGCCCTTTGTGGCATTTTTAGGTGTAATTGGTAGTTAATTAGCCAATTAATAGATTAATTAGGTAATAAATCAATTAATTAGCTAATTAATATAATTTGAAAGGAATGTTTTGGGGGTTACCTTGTGGAGAAGATTTGATAAGAATGGATGAAATAGGTTTTGAATAAATACCTATTTTGAGCACTTTTGACTTGATTGTGGGACGATTGACCACTGCTCGCTCTTAGGAATTTCGGTGTTACTTGAGGGTAATTTTGTCCTTTTTACCCTAGAATCCACGTGTCGTCTCTTGATTATTTTTGGCTCCACAAAGGACATTATTGAGTTCTAAAACGAAACCTAAAGAAAACTTTAGTTTGACAATCCCAATAGACTCGACTGCTAACTTTGATCCATTCCCAACGAAAACATTGTAGAATTCCTTATTTCTTGCCTCCTATTTTGTGAAGCCCTACAAAGAATTTGTAATGTGTATAGAACAACCAGTGTCAAACCACCAAGAGTTTTGAGGGACTAAAATTAAATTTGACTCTAAGCAAACAAAAACATTTATTGTACCTTTCTTAACAAGCCATTCTTTGAAACCTTCACAATTTTTCCTTAAGTGATCAGTCTTTTTGCAGAAAAAACATGGCTTCAGTTTAGTTTTCTTTACATTAAGATTATGTCCTCCTCTAAGGGGGTTAGCATTCTTAGAAGGCACATTTGAAGTGGCAGAAGAAGAACCTTTAATAGGCTTACCAACGAAGGAAGATGCAACCTTTTTACCCTTTGTAGCATGGACCAAATTCACTTCTTTAGACTTCTCATTTTTCTGTCTTTCCTCCTCTTGAGCACAGATAGATATCAGATCATTAATGTCCTATTTCTCCTTTTGAGTATTGTAGGAGACCTTAAGCTGTCCAAACTTGGCCGGTAAAGAATTCAGTGCCATATGAACTAAAAATTGATCAGATATTGGTACCTCTAACTCTTTAAGTTTTCCAACAGTGTCCACCATCTTCAGAATGTGCTCTCTAACACTGGTAGTGTCATTGAACTTCATGGTGGTAAGTGAGGTCAAGAAGTTTCCAGTTTCAGCCTTCTCTGATTCTTTGAATTTTTCTCCAATAGCTTCAAGAAAGTGCTTCGCTTTGTCACATGTTGGAATTCATCCCTTTACAGTCTCAGTCATTGCATTTTTCATGATTAAAAGACCCATCTTGTTGGACTTCTCCCATTTTTCAAACTTGACCTTTTGCTCAATAGTGCTTTCCTCGATAAGAGCTGCGGACTCTTCCTCCCTAATTGCCAGATCATAATACATGAGACCCAAGATGATCTCAATGTCTTGTTTCCATTTCTTGTAATTACTTCCATTCAGTGTCTCTATGCTAGAGAAGTTCATGGAAGTAGTGTTTACAACTGAGGAAAAACAAAAGTTTGTGATTAATAGGTTCCATAATTTTTAACAACAGTAATGCTAAACCAGAAAAACTATTAACAACATGTTTCGCTGGTTTAAAAGCAAAAGCTTATATCATTAGTAACACCCTTGGTAGAGACTAAGGATATAATCAAAAGTTGCATAACCAAAACAGAGAACATTTAAGCCTGGTTTGGTACTGAGGTGATTCTGAAAAAAGCTGGTATCAAAAAAAGTTGGGAGCTGTTTTTGTATTTGGTAAACATTCAGCTTCAGCTTTTTTTCACAGTTTTGGGTAAAAAAAGCCAAAAATAAGAAGCTGCAAAACCTAGCTTTGAAAAACTGGTTTTTTTTCACATCTGTTTTACATAAAAGTTTACCAAACACTATAATACTGCTTTTTTTTTTTTTTTTTTTTTTTTTCAAAAACACTTTTACAAAAAAGTTTACCAAATACTTTGCTGCTTTATTTCACAGTTACTTATTCTCACAGCACAGCAGAATCAGCTTTTTTTCAAAGCACAGCAATACCAAACCAGCCCTTAAACATATATAAAATTGAACACCTTTGTGGTAGATGAAAAATATACAATCTAAATATTCCATGCTTCATTATACACTAATTCATAGTTGGGCTAGACCAATAATTCCATTGTTGAAAAATAAATCTATCGAAAAACATACAAATCACAAGTTGAATTTCTTAGCAATCTAATAAGAATACAAATAAATAATCCACTTTAGTAGAAAATCTCATTGTTTCTTAAAAGATTAAATCCAAGTTCAGGTTGTTGTCCTAAGAGACAAAATTCATCATAACCAAAATTGATGAATTACATAATTGTTGATTCAAACAAAATAATCAATATGTTTCTTGTATTTAATAGAATAAAGCTTTATCTGATTTATTTATGAGAAATTGCGATAAGAAATCCACAGTATGAACATGATCATGATGCGGAAGCAAGAAAAACAGAAAGCCCATGACAAGGAACGAAAAAAAGAAGGAAAAAGATTTCTACCTTCCATAGCATAAGGTTTCCGAATAGGCTGAATAGCTTAGGATAAGAACCAAAACGTCAAAAGCATGCCGTTTTATATATAAACAATATATATATATATATATATATATATAAAATATATATATATATATCAAACAAATCACAAACACGATAGCTTTTGTACTTTTTAATCCTTCTCAATATATACTCTCCTAAAGTAATATTGACAAAAATTGAACTCTAAGTGCATTGATGCTCTGATACCACGTGTAAGAATAACTTACATACATGATTATCAACTAACACATAGAATCATAATTAATCAGAGTCAATACTAACACATAAAAATTAGACACACACTTGACGATGAAGAAGACATGATGCTTGAAATAAAGATAGTCTTCTACTCTCACAAAACTGGATGCTTATGCTTTCAATAGGACTTGGCACACTATTAAGCTTGCATTTGGAGAGCAGGCCGGGACCAACCTTTTTATAGTCGCATAAGGCCTATTGATTCCACCTACTAGGAAAATAATAGGTCTCTCAATAACTCATCGTTAACTGCAATAATTAAGTCCCTGACATTATTATTTTGAATGTTTTATATAACCTACCGGTACAAAACTCTATTAACTTAATCAATACACTTCTATCAAAATAATGATTATTTCTACTCAAATTCTTACATGAACTTCACACCAAATAGCGTAACCTTGTCTTCAAGTTAGCAGAACTCGAATGCAAAAGTGTTCCTTCCACGGCCGAAGCCGTTGAGTGTAGAAGTCAGCAACGCATTTCATCAACACACCACCACATCCGTATCATTCGTTCGACCAAGCTTGATAGCGACTTGACATATCTATACCACCAATCAACTATAAAAGAACGTAGTTAGTATTTAGTTATTTGACTTGCACGACACATAGGCTTTGTAGTTTATAAAGTTAGACAGTAACGTAGCGCAAGTTCGAGTCGGATATACTTCATTTCATCTTACCACTAATACGCATATGTGTGTGTGTGTGTGTGTGTGTGTTTTGGAGTGATACGTGGCCTTGCATGGATATAGCAATATACATAATACGTGTCAATTTTCGTATCACTTTCTTTGTTACAAAGAAAGGAACAGATAGTGACGTGTTCCCAACCATCTTCTACACACCACAAGTGTAATCTCCATCAAGCAAGGGCCTTTATAATATACCACCTTAAACTTGCACTATAGTAATTGCAGTAATTACATCGTCTGTTTATATTCTTTCCGTAGGCCTTCGACAAAGCTAATAATAGAATAATAATTTTCTCATCCAGTAGTTCATCTCCCACCTAAAAAAAGTCTCAAATTTTTTTTTTTTTGGTTGAGTGATCCTCTCATACCATTTGCCCGTGGGTCAGCGTCTCCTCTAGCTAGTCGGAAAATTTGACATAACACCTCACTTCACACTCTCCACTTCTACTATATAACCACCACTCGCCCGCCATTTCTCTCCGCCCACACACCTACTTACTCTCTCTCTCTCTCTCTGATTTTTCAGTTATGCATGCCTTGCACTTCACCACCACTACTTCACCACCCTCTCCCGCCCTTCTCCAAAATGCCACCCAAACTTGCACAGCCACAACACAAATCACATGCAAAATCCTCATCAACCCATCCAAAAAAACCCTAACCCATAAAACCCAAAAACCACCAAGGCAACCCTTGCCACCCCCAAACACTAAACCATTACCGCAAGTGAACCCAGCAAAACCAAATATTAGCCTACCTCACCTAAACCCTTTCCAAAAATTAGCAGCCTCACTCCTAGACGCAGTAGAAACATCACTAATAGTGCCGCAAGAAAAGAAGCATGCTTTGCCCAAAAACATCGATCCGGCTGTCCAAATATCCGGGAATTTTGCGCCGGTTCAAGAGTGTCCGGTTCATCACGGTCTCGAGGTTGTGGGACAAATCCCTGATTGCTTACGTGGTGTTTATGTCCGAAACGGCGCGAACCCTATGTTTCCGCCGTCGGGCGGACACCACTTGTTTGATGGGGACGGTATGATTCACGCCCTCACTCTCGGCTCGTCAAATCGAGCCAGCTACAGCTGTAGGTACACGCGCACGAGCCGACTTGAGCAAGAAGCCATGCTGGGCAGGTCCATTTTTCCCAAGCCGATTGGGGAGCTTCATGGTCACTCGGGTTTGGCTCGGCTTGGCATGTTCATGGCTCGAGCAGCTATCGGCTTGGTAGACAGCTCACGTGGCACCGGCGTCGCTAATGCCGGCTTGGTTTATTTCAACGGACGATTATTAGCCATGTCGGAAGATGATCTCCCGTACAGTGTTAAGATCAAGGGCGACGGTGATCTGGAAACAATCGGAAGGTTCGATTTTAACGGTGGATTGGACCGACCCATGATCGCTCATCCTAAGGTGGACCCCCTAACGGGTGAGCTCCACGCGCTCAGTTACGACGTGGTGAAGAAGCCGCACCTCAAGTACTTCAGGTTTAGCACGTGCGGGATAAAATCACGTGACGTGGACGTCACGCTAGACCAACCTACCATGGTGCATGACTTTGCGATAACCCAAAATTATGTGGTGATTCCGGATCAGCAAGTGGTATTTAAGTTATCCAAAATGATTAAGGGCGGTGGGCCAGTGATCTACGACCGGAGCAAGACGTCCCGGTTTGGAATTTTACCAAAAGGGCACGTGGACGAATCGGGCATCTGCTGGATTGACGTGCCCGATGTTTTTTGCTTCCATTTGTGCAATTCATGGGAAGAGATTTCGGACGCGGGTGACCCGACTGTTGTTGTCATTGGGTCATGCATGGACCCACCGGATTCAATATTCAACGAGCAAGGGAATCACCCAATTCGTGCTGAGTTGGCAGAGATCCGGATGAACTTGAGGACTCGTGAGTCAACCCGGCGGGTTCTCGTCCCGAGTTTGAATTTGGAAGTAGGACAGGTGAACAAACAAGTGGTAGGACAAAAGAGCAAGTATGTGTATATGGCTATAGCTGAGCCGTGGCCCAAGTGTTCGGGTATTGCTAAGGTGGATTTGGAAACCGGTTCGGTGAGTAAGTATATGTATGGGTCCGGTCGGTTTGGCGGAGAACCGCTGTACGTGCCCCGACAGAGAAATGGTAGCATGGCACACCACGGTGAAGACGATGACGAAGGGTTTATAATGGGGTTTGTGAGGGATGAAGTTGAGGAGAGTTCGGAGTTGGTGATATTGGAAGCTTCAAGCATGAAACAAGTAGCGTTGGTGAGATTGCCTGCTAGGGTTCCGTATGGATTCCATGGCACATTTGTTAGTGAACAAGATTTGAAGCTGCAAGCTTAAATTAAAGCTATTTTTGTATATACTCGCTTACCTATATATATATATATATGTGTGTGTGTCTGTTAATCGATCCTATTTCTATTAGAAAGACAATACAAATATGTGATAAGTCATACTATATTGAAGTATTTCAGTATGTTTTTTTCTTAGCACGAGCCTGTTTATTTTTGTCATTTGTTAATTATTTTTTGGTTTATTCGATCAAGTGTTTAGAATTAAACAGAAGGATAATTTAGAAAGTGTGTTTTCAACCATAGTTGGGGCATTTTGATATAAACATTTCAGTAAATTAATAATACTGAAAATTTGTTGTTTTTAGAAATTTGATTAAATTTTTTATTATAACTTTGGACCCACATGTCTGATAATAATTTTTTCTAAAAGTCTTTATGTTAAAGGAAGTGCGATCAATTATTTATTTAAAGATAACTAACCTTCCTACATCTAGAAAAATTTTTAGGTGTACCGGGTACACCAAATTTTTTTGGTGTACCCTCACTCATTAGAATTTTTTTGGGGTACAAAAAGTGAGGGTGCACCAAATTTTTTTGGTGCACCCTCACCATTATGAGTGAGGGTACACCAAAAAAATTTGGTGTGCCGGGTACACCGAAAAATTACTCCTACATCTAGCCTTCTCTGTTTCCACTAACAAAATAACCGGGATAATTAAAACATCTTTTCCATAGATTTTTCTTTACCATATAGAGAAATTTATATTAACACGTTATAAGAACAAAAAAATTGTAACAAAAATACAAATGTACCATTTATAGACAAGTACAAATAAACGAATATAAATGTATTAATTATAGTACCATAAAAAATGTGTATAAAACGGAATGTACCAAAAGTGCGAATAGCCGTACCAATCAACCACTGTATATAAAATCAAACCTTCCAAAGTTGGAATTAAACGGATCAATCAACACTGTGTATAAAACCAAATATATCAATCAATATATTACAAAAATTATTATGCAATAAGAATATTGTCAAAACGTAC
The DNA here is from genome assembly GCF_019419815.1 of Pyrus x bretschneideri. Classification (NCBI taxonomy): domain Eukaryota; kingdom Viridiplantae; phylum Streptophyta; class Magnoliopsida; order Rosales; family Rosaceae; genus Pyrus; species Pyrus x bretschneideri. The sequence goes on from NW_025999679.1 coordinate 1,272,372, forward strand.
CAATACGACGTAATTAAATTGAAAATATTAACCAACAGTACAAGTTGGAAATAAAAAAAAAGGGAAAAAAAAAATAAAAGAGAAGTCTGCGTGTTATGTATTTGAAAAACTTTCCTCCTATGGAGAGTTGAATCCTTAAATTGAGAAGGTATGATATTCTGCCAATATAGCTGTCACATCCCGGCCCGAGGTCCGTCACATCCTGGGTTTACTCCACCTCTGTAGCACGATATTGTCCGTTTTGGGCCTCGACCACGCCCTCACGGTTTTGTTTCTAGCAACTCACACGAGAACTTCCCAGTGGATCAACTCACATGAGAACTTCCTAGTGGATCACCCATTATGGAAGTGCTCTCGCGCGCTACTCGCTTAACTTCGAAGTTCTCATGGAACCCGAAGGCAATGAGCTCCTAAAAGGTCTTGTGCTAGGTAGAGATGGGAATATATACATACAAGGATCACTCCCCTGGGCGATGTAGGATCTTACAATCCACCCCGTGTGGGATCTTACAATCCATCCCGCTTAAGGGCTCGACGTCCTTGTCGGCACACCACGGCCAGGGTTAGGCTCTGATACCAAACTGTCACATCCTGCCCCGGGGTCCACCACATCCCAGGCTCGCTCCACTAATGTAGCACGATATTGTCCGCTTTGGGCCCTGACCACGCCCTCACGGTTTTGTTTCTGGGAACTCACATGAGAACTTCCCAGTGGGTCACCCATCATGGGAGTGCTCTCGCGCACTATTCGCTTAACTTCGGAGTTCTCATGGAACCCAAAGCCAGTGAGCTCCCAAAAGGCATCGTGCTAGGTAGAGATAGGAATATACATATAAGGATCACTCCCTTGAACGATGTGGGATCTTACAATAGAAACTAATTAATATTATTCAAAGAATTTTGACATAAGAACTAATTCAATATGGATATAAAAAGCATTTAAATAAAGAATATACGTGAACATTGAGTTTGATCAAAAGTAAAGCACTTTCATATAAAATTGATAATCAACAAATGTTTAATCTAAACAAAGTTTAAGATAAAGCATGTGATTCTAATTAGGAGGCAGATTGTCTGCCCTCTTGTTTGGGTGCCATTCTCATCTCCTCCTATTTGTGCGGTCACTATTAAGTCACGTCAATATTTTATATTCCTATTGCTTTTTGTCTTATTATCTCTATAAAAAAAATCAATATAAAATGTTAACGTGGCTTAACCATGACCGCACAAAATAGGAGGGGATGGGAAGGGTACCCAAACATGAGGGCAGACAATCTGCCTCCTACTAATTAAACCTTGAAGAATGCTAGTTACCTTCCCCACATACCTTCCATATTTGTCTTTCACACTCAATGAATGTTATGTGGACTTGTCTTGCATCTAAATCTATGCATTGATTTTTCTTTAAGTAAAAAAAGAATTAATTTAAAGAGAAACCCCGCAAACACTTGAGATCTCTATAATCATACAAAAAACATTCCTAGCTTGCTGAGGAATACAACCATCCAAAATATACATATTATTGCAGTTGGTCCCAATAGAGGTTATGGCATCAGTAGTAAATATTGCTTCCTAGTTGACATGGTTCCACTCTGCCGAATTAAAAGAGGAAGTCAGCCATTTTATGTCCGCCACAATAGTTTTAGTTCACCAAGGTACCTCGCACTTCCCAAAGACAACATTAATGACTACCTTTGAGTCACTCTCCACAATGACCTTTCTTAGTCAACGTTGTTGGGCTAAATTCAACGCATCAGGAAGGGCTATTGCTTCCGCAGTGGTAATATTACTAGGTCCAAGACGACGAGAACCCACAACAGAAGGCTGGCCATGATGATTTCAATGATGAATCCTTTCCCACCATTTGTTTTGGTTTGCCATTTGTTTTCTCTAGGTTTGTATTCTGGAAGTCCTTTCCCACCATGACAACCACCATAAGACAACAGACTGGATGAGGCTTAATCTATCTAAAAACATAACAATTTCTATCATTCCACATGTGCCAGCAAAGAATAAAGATTATTAATATCAGAGAGGTCATTTTTATCCCTAGCAGAGAGACTGTTTAACCAATCACTAAAGTTTGTCACTAAGGATGGAGGAGCAATGTTATTAAACAGTTTCCAGACTCCTGAGTATGATTACATTTGACAAAACGATGTAACTGGTCTTCATCATCATTCTGCATAAACGTCAAGCAGTTTGACTTGCGATTGTGTTTACCTCATCTTTTATTTGTAGAACGTCTGAATCTTATAAGTAACCAAGCAAAAAAAAATCAACTTTATGAGGCATATTAAGTTTCCAAATTTGTTAAGTTGTAAGAAGTATTGCAATAATCGTTAATTTGAATCCAAGTACATGATTTGACAGAGAATTTTCCATTTGGAGAAGGTCCCCAAATGAATTCACCCTCTCTATCCTGTAAAGGAATATGAATGGTAAAAAATTTATATGCAATATTATTAGGCACCAGTTAGACAGATTAAATCCTAAATCCACATTTTATCCACACTTACATCACACACTCTAAGGTTGAGATTAAAAAAATCTCTTAGTTGACCTTGAATAAATTGGCCAGAGAGAGAAAAAACACAATTATAGGACCAAAACAAAATGTTATGACCACTTCTCACTATCCATCTCATTCATCTTACCAACAGCTTGTGCCTCTTTAGAACCATCCTCTTTCAGTCCAGCATTTAAATTTCCTACAACCTCCATCAACATTACATATTCTATATCATACATTCAAGTCTCGTTACCAATATTTGTTAGCCAACTCCTAAAATGAGGATCCAAAATAAGATTCGCAATCCAAGAATCTACTCTGGACCACTCCTCAATCTCTTTAAAGTTAAAAGTCTTATTATTTTCTAAGTGGTAGTATAACTACCATTTCTTTTGTTTTAACAAAAACAAACTGTCAACCAATTCATTTACCCTTATTCAGCAAGTACCTCCAATCCTTTAGGTTGAAGAAATGTCTTCCTCTTATAGTACCCCGAGCAGCTTCTTTAAAAGTCCTAGAATCTCTGAAGGCAGAATCACCCCTTCCTCTGGTAGTATTACTCTTCCTCCTAACAAGAACTTGAGTCCACCCCTCCTCGTTCTCCACTTCAGCCTCTTCATTATTGTTTTGGTTTTGATGGTTCTGGTTTGACTACTCATCCTCATACATTGCTGCCTGAAGGAAGCACAACATGATGTCTTCTTGCAGATCTCCCTTGACATCCTCATCCACTTGAGCATTGGCAGGAACTACATTAAGCTATTTTCAAAGAGCCTGTCGATTAGAAAATAAGGCCTAGGCTCCTGGAACTCCTCAGGACAAAACATGGTTTTCAAGTCTCATCCTCCCACAGTATAAACAAACTTCAAACAGCTTCTCATTGCTCGTTATCTCTATTATTCAATAGTAAAACACTAGGTAGAGGAAATTTAAGATCCACCTCCATCGGAAAACGAACAATTAAACCATTGAGTCCATGTAATATCACCTCACCCACCTTGATCACCTTTTCAATCACCTCAACAAGATTTCCCACAATCCCAGCCTCCCTAAACTGAATAGATAGTCTAGGGACGTTTATAACAACCCGTCCCTAATTTTACGGTTTTTATAATTTTAAAGGTGTGATTTTATCAAATGCCCCTCGGGAAAAAACGTTGACTTCTATTGACTTTTGTTCTATGACATGTAGGAATTATTCTTTTAATTTATTCACATTGCACTCGTCGATACTCTGGGTGCAAATTTCTTCCTTCTTCTTCTTGGACAAAATTGCACCTATAAAACAAATAACACCTTAGATTAAGGGCAAGAGCCTCACGCGCCCATGATGAATTGGGGGGAGTGTGCTTTGGTCGAAGAACCACTGATGCCAAAGTTAGAATTTTGAGGGAAAAGTGTTCAGAGAATTTAGAAAGAATTGGAACTGAGTTTTGGAGAAAATGAGGTGGTTTATATAGGGGTATGGCCGGCCCTCTTTGGGTGAGATTCATGATTTGTAGCTAATTAATAAATTAATTGAATAATAAATCAATTAATTAGCTAATTAATATAATTTGAAATGAAAGATTTGGAGGTTACCTTGTGGAGAATATTTGATGAGAATGGATGAAATAAGTTTTAAATAAATACCTATTTTGGGCACTTTTGACTTGATTGAGAGATAGTTGTCCACTGCTCGTGCGTAGGAGTTCCGATGTTCCTCAAGGGTAGTTTTGTCCTTTTCACCCTAGAATCCACGTGTCATCTCCATATTCTTCTTGATTATTTTTGGCTCCACAAATGTCCCCACACCTGTTGGGCTACTCGCAGGAAAGGGCACCAGGTGTAAAGATCTTCTTGCTTTAGGAAACATAAGATTGTTTCCTATTTTGATGTAGATTCCCTCTTTAATTGGAAATTAGATCCTTCTAGGAAAGGGAAATAAATCACTTCTAAAGTCTATTTAAGTCTACCTTAAGTTGATGATTAAATCAACTTTAGAGAGCAATCTATTCTACCCTAAAAGAGAGAGAAAGCTAGAGGATATTTGTTCCCCCTCCCTTAGCAATCTTCTACACTTGCCCATGCAAAGGACTATTTTCATTGCTTTCTTCGTCTTCTCTGTGCCGCACCGAGGTAAGAAAAAATTAATTTTTCTTGTCTTCTTCTTGGATAGTGCTATCGCGGGGCAGCTATCAGGGTGGTGTGGCAAGTTAGCTGGCAAGGGCCAAGAATTGGCTCGGCATGAGCCAATGAGGTGTTGTGGCAAGAACCACTGCTTGGGCTGCTCAATTTGGTGCTAAGGCAAAGTGCTAGGCAAGTCGCATAACTCATGACATTTTGGGATCTTGGACCTGACACGGCCTAGGCCAATGATTGAGAGAAATGAGAAGGTCGTGGGCCTCATGAGCTGCTAGAATGTTGGGCATGCATGCCTACTGCCTACTGGTCGAAGAGAAAAAATAAGGGAAAAGCCATCATGAGTTAAGCTTCCCTGCTGAGTATCGAGAACGGCGTTGGCTACTTAGTCCTCTTTGCTGGGAGAAAGGTAGGCTGCCCCCAAGAGAAGGAGATAAAGATAATCAAGGTAAAGGCGTTGGCTCGTCCAATCACTATAGTGAAGCCTGCTACGAATGAAGGTGGGAAAAAGAGATCTTCCCCGCCTACTCAAGACGTGCCGGCTGAGAAAAAACTAAAGACTTCTTCTAAGGGGACGAAAGCTGGGGCTGCTAGATTTGAGATAGTGACGCCTGCTATGCCAAAGATGGCTAGTTTAATTGCCAATAGGATTGCTCAGCGTAGAGGCTCCGTTGTGCCCCCAGTGCCGAAACCAGTGCCAAGACTGTTCGTTAGGAGCTAAGTCTGGTTCATGTTTGAAAAGGCTTGCTAATATGAAGAGCGATAAGGTGGACTTTGCTACTAAAGTGGCGCTAATGCCTACTTCCCTACTGCTGAGATTAATTCGCCTGCTGGGAAAAAGGAGACTGGTCACATGGGTAGCTATAAGGAATCCACTAAGCTTGCTTCTAGGGAGGCTGCTGAGATCTATGAGCTTTTGAAACCAAATCTACTTGAAGACATAGACATATGGCGTTAAAAAGGTTGTTTGCCTTGCAAAGCATACGGCCGAGTATGGGAAGCCTGCTCTACTTGCAATGATGCAAAAGATGGTTATTCTGGCAGCTGAGTCTATGTTCCTTGACCAAGAAGATACCAAGGCTGCTGAGGAGGTGATAAAGATTGTGGCAGCCGAAGCTTATTCTTCTGCCAAGAAGATCAAGAGGTTGGAATCTGAGCTCGTTGCTTTAAAAGGGTATAATATCTCTACCCCCACTTCTTTGTAGCTTGAGACCGCTTGCCATGAGATCGTTGACTTGAAGACTAGGCTTAACGTGATCCAACTTAAGTACGAAAGTGCAAAGAAGGAGATTGGATGCCACATACCTTAAATTCAAGATCTTAAACATGTCATTTTTAAGCTTCATTCCACTGCTTATGCAAAGGATAAAAGAGTTGATTGCTGCTTATAACCAAGTGATCCACTTTAAGAAGGTCATTGATAGGCTTGAACCCCAAGTGTTGGAACTCCAATGTGCACTGAAGATCAGCAAAAGTTTGAAGAAAGAAGTGGATGAGCTGCAACGCGTCCATGTTGGTCTACTCGAGGAGATCAGGTAACTAAAAGGTAAGAAGGCTAGGTTCAAGGCTCCACTTATTCAGAGTCATGCCAATTTCTACAAGCTGGGTTATGTAGATCATCTCTTTTATAGGCTGTCTAACTTCAAGTTTGCTGGGAGAGACTTCGAAACCTTCTCTATTTCTCCTAAATACTTGCTTGTACTTTTAAAGCCTTAATTGGTGAAGTAGTCGGAGATGTTAGTGCCCAGGCTGAAGCAGCCGAGGGTGAAGCGTCAGATGGTGCCGTTGTTGAGAATGTCGTGGTTAGTGAAGGTGTGGCGACCGAGTAATCGTGGAGTGTCCAAGCTGCTGAAAGTAGTCTTCTAAGTAGTGTTTAGGATTTTCTTTGTTTCCCTCGTTGTTTTTTGCTTTGCTTGAACTCCTTCGGTCTTTGCTAATCGTTTATCAATTTTGCTAGAAAATTTAATAAATTTGCTTCCTTCACTTTTCTACATCTTCGCTTCTTTTGTTTATGCCCTTACCTTTAGACTTTATAGACTAGTGGCAGCCGTAGTTGTTGGTCAATTGGTGTAGAACTTTGCAAAGTTGTTAGCCATAGGGTCGGTAGCCGGACGCCTTACTTACAGAAGCAGACAAGTTCGCGTGACCACTAGGTTGTTAACCTTGGCTTTCTCCAATTCCATAGGTTGCGTAGCAAGTATCACAACACTTTAGGACTTTGTGTAGGTCGTTCTGCGCTTGGTAGAGTTAAAGCTTATCGACTACGTAGCATGTCGGCAATGAATAAAGCTTCGTATATACACGCTAGCTTGTTTAGCCTTTCATAAGAATGTGCGATTGTATAAGTCTAGCGTGGCTTTACTGCTAAAAGGGCAAGCTGTAGGCAATCTTCTGGAAACTGTAGGCTACCTTAGTGCACTTGGTAGCAGCTTTAAGGTTCCAGGGCAACCGACTATAGGGCATACTACGTAATGTGCCCCCTCCGTCTCAGGGGCCCGGTTCCCCACGAATTAGGTCAAAATACCCAAAATCCTTCAGCTAGCTAAGCCTTGAAGAAGGCCATTATGGCTATTTCTAGGAATCCCAGCACAAGCCATCATGCACCTAGTTTATCCTCCTGCCTTGGAGAGCAAATCCATATGGGTGTTAGGGAATTGGTTTACCTCTCGCACTGGAGAGCAATTAGTTTATCATCTTACACTGGAGAGCAAACTCAGTTGGGTGTCAGGGAATTGGTTTACCCTCTCTAATTGGAGAGCATGGTTAGTCCTTCGGGGGGCCCAATTCCTACAATGAGTCCTTAAGAAAGGCACGGTCTTCTTTCAAAGTGCAAGAGTGATCAATTGTTATAAGCATGCAGTCGAGCCAAGTTGTAGATTACTTCTGAATTCCTCATTGAAAAACGAGTGAAACGAACGAGAACTTAGTTGTAAGGTAGGAGTTGCATAACAACTAGATAGTCCTCGGTTTGTGAGGTGGTGCCCGTCGAGCTGCTTAAGTTTTCGGGCTTTGATGTAACGATAGGTCACACATGGTACTTCCTTAAATCGTAAGCCTTCTATTGCTTTCGATCTCTTTGTCAGTTCATGGTGGCGAAGGTGTAATTTCTTTTGTTGCCTACTCTGCTGATCTTGTACGGACCTTCCCAGATGGGATTCATCTTTTGAGAGCCTTCTCTACAAGCAAGTGATGAAGGTTTTCCTTAGGACTAGATCTTGGCCTTTTTTTGTAGCTAGAAATGAGTTGTTGCTAGTAGGCTACGATGCGGGGTGATAGTCTACTCGTGTTTCTCCTCTGCCAGATCTAAGCTTATGGCCATCTCCTTATTATTCTGCTCGATGGTTGGCAGTTAAGTGATGATAATTGGCACGATGATATTGGGAAGAATGATCACTTCTGAACCAAATGCCAAAGAGAAAGGAGTCTCACCGGTGGCTCGTCGTTTAGTGGTGTGATACACCTATAAACATCTGGGAAGTTCATTTGGCCATTTTCCCTTCTTGTTGAAAATAGGACTTATTGAGCCAATCGAGGATCGTCTTATGGGATGCTTTGGCCTGCCCATTGCCTTGAGGATAACTCGGTGTGGACATGTACTGCTTGATGCAATACTTTTGGAAGAACTTCACCAAATCTTTGCCTACGAATTGCGGGGCGTTATCAATGACAATGGATTGAGGGATGCCAAATCAGCAAATGATGTTCCTCCATATGAAGCGCTCTATGTTTGTTTGTGTCATAGTAGTCATGGGCTCTGCTTCTACCCTATTTAGTGAAGTAATCGGTTGTCATGATCATCATGTCTTTGCCCCTAGTAGCGGGCGGCATTGGCCCTACCAGGTCAATTGCCCACTGCATGAATAGCCAAGGACTCGTCTGCAAGTGTAATTTGCTGGCAGGTAGCGCTGGTACTGTCTTGTAGCGTTAGCAACGGTCGTATTTTTGTACTAACTCCTTAGCATCTTGGTGCATGGTAGGCTAATAGTAGCTTGCATTCAGAGCCTTTTGTGCTAAAGATTGGTCCTCATGAGTGATTTCCATAAACACCTTCGTGGATTAAGCTTAGAACCTTTAGGTCGTCGGGAGGCGCTAGGCAGCGAAGATGTGGTCCAGTGTAGGATCTTTGGATGAGAATGTCGTTCCATATGTAGTAGCGTGTTGCCTTTATTTGAAGCTTTCTAGACTCCAATCTTTCCATGGTGAGTATGCCATTGACCAGGTAGTCTATAATGGAATCTTGCCAGTTTGGAGTTATACTAACATGTGACACCTCTGACTGCTGGCTCTGCTTCTATGCTTGGCTTGTCTAGATACTCCACCGAAATAGAGCAATTGAGTTGGTGGTCGAAGGCCGAGCCTAGACCGTCTAGTGTGTCCACGTGAGCATTGTTTACCCGTGGAACTTGAGTGAGGGTGTAAGTCTGAAACACCTGAAGTAGTCTAAGTAGTGATTAGCTGGGAATCAGAATAAATTGCGAGCTTTTTCACCGCCAAGCCTTTTGTCATTCAAAGCCTATTAGTAGGGCCTTATACTCTTCTTCGTTATTGGATGCTTTGAAGCCTAGAGTGATCTCCTGCTCAGGCATCGAATCGTCTGGGTGACAAGGACCACGCCTGCTTCCAAACCTTTGTAGTTGGATGCACTATCGACATGCAAATGTTAGAAGTCTCCATCGCATGGAGTAGGCACTGCAAGGGCGTGCTCGGCTACCTCTGGGGCATCATTGGGCCACTCTGATGCATCGCTTAAGCTAAGCGTAAAGGCACAGTAAGGAGCCGTGGAGCCGTGGAGCCATCGTGGGTTGCCCTGTTGCATTATGAATGCGTGGTAGGGAGCCGTGGAGCTGGGGCTATATTACATGCAATAGGAGAAGCTCAACTACCAGTATTGGGCCACTCTAAAGTTGAATTATGGAACAAGGGTCGGCTGGGGCCGTATGACACGTAGCAGGAGGTAATGTTCAACTGTCAGTACATGTTGCTCCTATGTAGAATCTTTTGGGGTGATGAGGATAAAACTTGTTTCCGAGTGTGACATTCTAGTGTTTGTCTACCCTTGGCGCCCCTTTTGGGCCGAGTTGTTGCGTTCATCAAAAAACTTTGCATCCATCAGTGTCTACGCCTTTATCGTCACGCATTTGGATTGGGTGGAATAGTGCGTCATGAGGATGACTGCATGCATCTGAAAGTAAAACTTGAGCTTTCCGGGTTACAACGACTATCGCCAAAGTTAGCTTTTGAATTTCTAGTAGCATCGATGAGAGCTTTTGAACTATGGAATACAGGTAGTTGGGCCCCCAACTCTTCTCGTATGATGGTAGAGCTTATTGCTGCTTCAGATACTGTCAAACATGCAAATAGGTCCTCCCCTGCTTTCGGTTTGGATAACAAGGAGGTGATGTCAGGTTCTCTTTCAAGTCATTGCATCTGGATTGGCGAGCCTCTTCCCAAACGATTTCCTCGCATATGCAATGGTTTCCAGATGGAGCACTAGGGTTTATATGGCACGCACTGTATGCAAAGAAGACGTAACATCTAGTTGGCACGCTGGAAAAATTTGTTACCTTGGTCATCGAAGATGGTTGCTTTAGGACCACGAGTGGCGAGAGAAGGATAAAGAGTTTGACGGGAGAAAGAGCATCGCCTCAGACCCAGAGAATGGTCCGGTGCTTAGATTTTGGAACAACTTAACCGTTTGGATTTTGCTCCTTTCGGGACCAATGTCAGTAAGACAATTCCTTCTACACTTATGAATTGGACGCACAAGTCTATGTTTTTTAAGCTCCCGTATTGGTCCAAATTAAAATTGAGACCAAACCTCGATGTTATGCACGTTGAGAAAAATGTATTTGACATATTGGTTGGCACAATTCTAGATATTGAGGGCAAGACAAAGAACACGATCAAAGCTCGTCTTGATTTGGAACGAATGGGACTACGACAGGGTTTATGGATGAATAGGGACAATGATAAAGCCAGAAGGGATCTTGCATTTTTTTAATGAAATTGAATGACAAGAAAGAATTTTAAAAGTTTTTATCGTCTGTAAAGTTTCCCAATGGATATGCTTCAAATATCGCGCATTGAGTGAATGTTGACGGGGATAAATTAGCTGGCCTAAATAGTCATGACTGCTATGTAGTTTTGCAATGCCTACTTGTTGTGGGTATTCGACATCTCTTGCCAACCGATGTAGTGAAACCAATCATGTTGTTGTCCAGTTTTTTTTAGCAACTGACGTCAAGAACGTTGCGAAAAACGGACGTTAATCAGTTACGCCATGACATTGTTCAAGTTCTATACAAGTTTGAGATGATATTTCCTCCAGCTTTCTTCACAAGTATGATACACGTGATGGTTTACTTACCAGATGAGGCATTGCTTGCTGGACCGGTCAACTTTCGATGGATGCATCCAATAAAAAGATATATATATTCCTCGTCTTTTTTATTAATCAATACTAAACATATTACGATTAGTAATATGTGTATCATATCGTTTTCTTTTGGTAGGCTTCTCAGAGACTTGAAGAAAAGTGTACAAAACAAAGCGAAGCCCGAAGGATCTATTATACAAGCTTGGGTGGCATATGAAGAGCTTACATTTTGTTGAATGTATTTAAAGGATGTTGAGACAACTTTCAATCGTCATCTTCACAATAATGACGGGGGTGTGAAAAAGGAGAAACTATCAGTTTTTGCCCAAATTGCTCGACCATTTGGAGATTCGATTTCTGGCGAGTCCTTTTCCAAGATGGACATGGAGGTAGCACAATGGTTTGTACTCAACAATTGTGATGAGACACTATCATACCTAGACGAGCATGAAAATATGATGAAGCATGCACATCCTTCACATTTGTATGCCAAGAAACACTGTGAATTGTTTCCGTAGTGGTTTCTCAAATATGTAAGTTTGAAGTGTTTTGTATTGGACATATATATTGTAGCAATTAAGTTGCTCGAACTAACAAATTTAAATGTTTGTCTAATATTAGGTGAATCAACTGAAAGTATCAAATTCCCCTGCGTACAGTGAAGAGTTATATAACTTGGCGTTCTGACTAATTCGCATTGAATAGTACATGGGTTGCCATGTGAACGGCGTGAAGTTCTTAGCGGGTGCACGAGATGACAAGTTATATACGCAAAACAGCAGTGTTCATGTCCCCTTGGGAGGCGAAAGTACATACATTGAATTCTATGGTAAACTAACAAGTGTCATGTAATTGCTTTAAAAAGACCGATACCAAGTGATCCTATTTAAGTGTCAATGGTTTGATACAAACCCAAATATGCATGGAAGTGTGAAAAGAAATCATGGATTACTAGCCGTGAACACTACCAAAACTTGGTATAATGATGACCCTTACATCTTAGCAAGCATGGCAAAATAAATTGTGTATCTAGATGATCCTAAAGCAAGAGGGTTGGAAAGTTGTTCAGACGATGATTCATAGGAATGTGTATGCTATACCAGAACAAGACCGTACTGACAACGACATCGACAATGTTGCTGACCAACGTCTTGAAGCTTTGATGGAAAGTGGTGTGGAAACACTCCAAGATACTAATCTTATCCCAGAACCATTTATGGTAGAAGGAGTATCTTCAATCGAAATACCGATTCAGTCGATCACAATTGACCTTGGTAATATTCCACAATACGATGGTCCAGTGCGCACAAACGACGATGGTGACGTACCTATCCATGATGAGGAATGGGACACTGAAAATGATGATAGCGACGAAAGTGAAAGTTATTATAGTTCAGATGAAGATTAAGGTAATTTATTTGTAACTTTTTTTAAAACGCATGAAATGGTTAATGCATGATGGAAAAAATGGTATGAATGATTCCCATTTTATATGTGAATTACTTTGTAAATAAATTTGGTATGTTTGTATTTTATAATAAACTATAAAAAAAATAAAAATAAAATTTAAAAACCATTTTAAAAAATAATTGCATGACACATAACAATTCTTGGTCGCCCAAGCTAGGCCTGACAATTCCTGACACGACCCGATAACCCGACACAACAAGCAAAATATTAATTTTATAACCCTAAAAAAAATTACTGTAATAATTTGAACACAACAGTCAAACTTGTTTTGATGGGATACGCATTCTACGAAACTAATTTGAACACAGCAGTCAAACAAGTGTTAGTGAATCTATCTTTTTGATGGGATACGCATTTTACGAAACTAATTTGAACGATCCAACAGTCAAACTTGTTTGTATATGGTTCGAGATCGCATACGCCAAAAATCGCAAAAAACAAACATTCCGAGATAAAGTAACGAGACAAAATTTTTTGACGGTTAAAAACAAAAAATCATAATTTTACGGTTATTTTAACTCCGATTTTGATGCTTTTTTGCAGCTACAATCCTTGACCCTATATGAATACAATGAATGAATTTGATCTTCAATTTAAACTATTTACACTAGTGGATACCACAAAATCTTATGTTATACTTAATGAAAGTATAAATAAACTCTAAGTGTTAGTGAATCTATCTTTTTGATAGGATACGCATTCTACAAAACTAATTTGAATGATCCAACCATCAAACTTGTTTGTATACGGTTCGAAATTGCATATGCCAAAAATCGCAAAAAACAAACATTCAAAGATCAAGTAATGAGACAAAACTTTTCAACTGTTAGAAACGAAAAATCACGATTTAACGGTTATTTTAACTCCGATTTTAATGATTTTTTACAGCTACACTCCTTGACCCTATATGAATACAATGAATGAATTTGATCTTCAATTTAAACTATTTACATTAGTGGATACCACATAATCTTATGTTGTACTTAATGAAAGTATAAGTAAACTCCAAGTGTTAGTGAATCTATCTTTTTGATGGGATACGCATTCTACGAAATTAATTTGAATGATCCAACCATCAAACTTGTTTGTATATGGTTCGAGATCGCATACGCCAAAAATTGCAAAAAAACAAACATTCAGAGATCAAGTAAAGGGGCAAAACTTTTTAACGGTTAGAAACGAAAAATCACGATTTAATGTTTATTTTAACTTCGATTTTGATGATTTTTTACAGTTACACTCCTTGACCCAAAATGAATACAATAAATGAATTTGATCCTCAATCTAAACTATTTACACTAGTGGATACCAAAAAATCTTATGTTATACTTAATGAATGTATAAATAAACTCTAAGTGTTAGTGAATCTATCTTTTTGATGGGATACGCATTCTACAAAACTAATTTGAATGATCCAACCATCAAACTTGTTTGTATATGGTTTGAGATCGCATATGCCAAAAATCGCAAAAAAAAAACATTCAAAGATCAAGTAACGGGACAAAACTTTTCGACTGTTAGAAACGAAAAATCACGATTTAACGGTTATTTTAACTCCGATTTTAATGATTTTTTACAGCTACACTCCTTGACCCTATATGAATACAATGAATGAATTTGATCTTCAATTTAAACTATTTACATTAGTGGATACCACATAATCTTATGTTGTACTTAATGAAAGTATAAGTAAACTCTAAGTGTTAGTGAATCTATCTTTTTGATGGGATACGCATTCTACGAAATTAATTTGAATGATCCAACCATCAAACTTGTTTGTATATGGTTCGAGATCGCATACGCCAAAAATTGCAAAAAAACAAACATTCAGAGATCAAGTAAAGGGGCAAAACTTTTTGACGGTTAGAAACGAAAAATCACGATTTAATGTTTATTTTAACTTCGATTTTGATGATTTTTTACAGCTACACTCCTTGACCCAAAATGAATACAATAAATGAATTTGATCTTCAATTTAAACTATTTACACTAGTGGATACCAAAAAATCTTATGTTATACTTAATGAATGTATAAATAAACTCTAAGTGTTAGTGAATCTATCTTTTTGATGGGATACGCATTCTACAAAACTAATTTGAATGATCCAACCATCAAACTTGTTTGTATATGGTTCGAGATCGCATATGCCAAAAATCGTAAAAAAAAAACATTCAAATATCAAGTAACGGGACAAAACTTTTCGACTGTTAGAAACGAAAAATCACGATTTAACGGTTATTTTAACTCCGATTTTAATGATTTTTTACAGCTACACTCCTTGACCCTATATGAATACAATGAATGAATTTGATCTTCAATTTAAACTATTTACATTAGTGGATACCACATAATCTTATGTTGTACTTAATGAAAGTATAAGTAAACTCCAAGTGTTAGTGAATCTATCTTTTTGATGGGATACGCATTCTACGAAATTAATTTGAATGATCCAACCATCAAACTTGTTTGTATATGGTTTGAGATCACATAGGCCAAAAATCGCAAAAAAGAAACATTCAGAGATCAAGTAACAGGACAAAACTTTTCAACGGTTAGAAACGAAAAAATCACGATTTAACGGTTATTTCAAATTTACATGGGAATATTGCGATGAATACATATATTTTGTCGCACAAAGTATTTTTGTGCGGCAAAATATTGTATTCGTTGCGCAAGTGTTTGAAATTTCAATTAAGGCATTTTTTTTTTCGCGGAAATTTAAAAAACTTGCGCGACGATTTTTAGCCTTGCAAGACAAAGGCTCTGCCGCACAAGATTCTATATTTTAACCCCAACTCTCCTTCTTCCCCTCACTTCAGTCTTCTTCCTTTTTCCCTGCACAATATGCTCTTTCTCCTTCCTTTGTATCTCCATCTGTCTCTCCGTCCCTCTCTCCGGCCGTCGCAACTTCGTCTCCAATAGGTAATTTCCTCTTCAGTTTTCATTTTCAATTTGCTTTATTTACAAATTGGGGTTTCAAATTAGGGTTTCTTTCGTTTTTTTTCTTTTTCAAATTGGGGGTTAGAATTAGGGTAGTCTAGTGAGATTTAGGGTTCGTAAATTGCGGGTTACATTTAGGTTCTTAAATTAGAGTTTTTAGGGTTCTTAATTGGGGTTAGATTTAGGTCTTAAATTAGGGGAACGATTTTGGGCAGTGAGGTTAGGTTAGGTTTTCTTAATTTGGGGGTTTGATTTAGGGTGCTTCACTGGGGGTTAGATTAGGGTTATTAAATCAGGGGTTTTTTAATTTCAAGTACAGGACTCGAATTAGGGTTTTTTTTTAATTTAAGTACAGGGTTCTTAAATTAGGGATTTGTTAATGTTTTCCTGTGTTCTATGCATCCACAACATTGCACTTACACTTTTCCATATGCAACAATCCTTTTATTTGTTTATCTTTATATCGTATAATTCACCTTTTTAGTTCTCTTTTATTACGATTAGATGAAATATATATATATGTTTGTGGTTTTTATGTTGGAATTTAAGATATTGTAGGATGTGTTCTCTATTGTAGGTTTGAACGAAAAAAATTGAATTACACTGTACATTTGTGGAATAAGTTTTTAGAGATTTGCATTGTAGACTGCCATGATTTCTTGATATATAATGGGGTATTAGCCTTTGTTGTTGCCTTAATAATATGATAGATGGTTACGTTGCTTGTTGAATTCGGCCTCCTAATTTTACATTTTTAGGAATGTCATGAATGGATTCTCTCTTGGGTCTGACTATACTTAATTCACCAAGAAGGACAAAAAATGGGAAATTTATATGTAAAATATGTTTTCAACCAGATAAAGCAATGTCATGGTGATTAGGTATAACAAACCAATAGGAAAACATTAAATCAAATGAAATCTGTTTGTCAACTCCATTATAATTATTATTCAAAGATATGGGAACCCACATGATATAAGCAAATCTGGATTTTACTAGTAAATAATGATATGCTCTCTCTCACATTATTAGTTTGTTGTGAGGTCTTTATTTAAACATAAGGTAGTAAGGATATCCAAGGCACCTCACATTTGTTTGGTTTTAGGTAGTAAGCTTGTAAGGATGTCCTTTATGCTAGTTTCTTCTTATAAGTTATAATTTCTGGGTCTATATCCTATCTGAATTGATTAGTTTGTGTATAGTATATTAGTTTTAAGTTTTGTTTCTACCAAACTTGAATTGGGTTTAGAATTAGGGTTTTTAAATTTTGTTTTAAATTTAAGTTCAATTATTAGCATGTGTACGGTAAGTTAAATCTTTATGTACGAAGCAAGTTGATTTCCAATTTTGTGGATGTCACACCTCATTAAGACCCGGAGGGCGATGACTTCTACACCTAGTCCAACGGCTACACCTAGTCTGTTGACTACACCTAGTATGTCGACTACACGTACTACTGCCGCCACTGCTCTGGTAGAGATGGACCATAGGCCGGTCAATCCAGTTGACCCTATTCATCCTCCAGTCTCACAAGCGCAGGCATCCTCGACTTCTTCAGTGGCGTTGCTTGTTAGTGCCTGACGTACTCACCGACGCCCCCGAAGTACGGACCAGATGCTGCCATCGGGATCCACAACCGATGCCTCGGGTACACGGCCAGGTATATAATCCTAATTCAATCCCTCATTCCCATGTTAACTGAGTTTTATTATTTTGGGTTCAATTTGTTATGTCATGTCATGTAAGGATTAAAAAGTTTTCATTGTTTTCTCTTTTTTTGTTTGCAATTTCTTCGCTTTCAGAAATGGGCTTTGTCATGAAATCGAAATTGTGTGTGTTCCGTAATTCATGTCTGTTAATTTAGAGTCGTAGAAGTTTCGGTTGTGACTGTCAGAGTCTTACAAATGTAAATGTGGAAGAGGTTATATGGAATTGTTTGCTATGGCATCTTAGAATTTTTTGCCAAGCCTATTGCCATCAATGTTTTCGAGCCTATGTATACAAGCTCGAAAATTAGCCGTCTTGGATGGCAGTTGTTGCCATTTTTAGAAGTTTGTTGTGGTATTTCAAAACGCTCGAATTGGAAATCATATATACTAAAACTCATTTTTGGAGCACTGTGGATGACCAGTGGTCTTACGTTTTGCTCTTCTGTTTTTGCTTTGTTTGCCTTGTTGTTTTCCGTTTGCTGCAGTGAAAAGTCGATTTTGCCCATTCCCTCCATGCGTCCGTCATCCTTGACTTGTTCCCTTTGTTTGTGAAGTTGCTTTTCAATTTAACCCTTTGCTTCTGCTGCTCTCTCTCTTTCTCTCATCTCTGCTTTATTCTCGTTGCTCATCTCCGATTATTTGTTGTTCTTAAATATTGTGTTGATTGCCTCGAAAAATATTGGGGCAAACTTCCTGATTTTCATCTTTTAAGCTATCTTATTTCTGTTATCTGACTTGAGGAGGGTTTTACACCTAGTATGTTCTAATTAGGCGAAAGGAAATAGTGGCCTCAACTAGAGAAGTAGCCGTGATGCTCAATGAGTAACTTTCAGGAGAAATAGAGGAAGAAAATGTATGCGAATGTTAACTAATCAGTTTTTTTATTTTAGGTTCAATTTGTTAAGTTATGTTATGTAAGGATTAAAAAGTTGTTATTGTTCTGAACCTTTTATTAAACCGTTGTGATCATTGTGTTGGATACGTATATGTTTGTTATTTTCAGGGTTTTAGGAAATGTTTTAATTATAGGGGAGATTATGCCGAAATTTTAGTAGGATTTGTTATTAGTTTTGGGTTAATGATTTTTTTTTTCATCTCTTTCCAGCGAAGAAAATTGAAGACGGCGATTGAAGACGGCGAAGTTCACCCGGGTGACCAACGGTCGTATACCAATTGGATATGATGAGCGACATCGGGCAGCACCAATGGCGGAGCAGCATAGTGCATTGGCCTATGACATTGGGCATGTCGTGCGAACCTTTTGCCCTATGCGGTGGAAGTCTTGGAAGGCGATTCCGGAGGAGATGAAGAACCCGGTGCGCAACCAATTGTTCGTAAGTAGCGTCGCCTTTTTAATGTTTTTCATGTCAAGTTTATATATTTACATTTATTACTGTCTTTTATTACTAATACTTTCAAAATCTTTGTTACATTGCAGACAAACTACAATTTGGAGGACATGGACGATGACATGTTCGCGTACCACAATCGGCTCTTCTTCGAATGCAACAAGCAGTGGAAGAGTGACCTTCACCAATGTTTCCAGCAATTTGATGATCCGCAGGTCACTCTCGAGGAGGGTTGTTCAAAGGAGTTGGAGGACCGACAAGATAGTTGGGTTAGGCTTTACGATCATTTTCAGGAGCCAGGTTATGTAGTGCGTTTTTAATTACGACTTCTTTCATTTTACTTTTTAAAATTTTTACTAATGTTTATTATTATTTTTTTAATTTTCTTTAAGTATTACAACTAATACATTTAGTTTTTGTATAACAAAAGAAGGCAAAGGCGAACAAAATAAATTGGGAGAAGAAGACTCTTCTCCACCATTCGAGTTTGAGGCTTTTCTCCTATGGGATGGAGGCGTGACGGAAGGTATATATTACATGTTTCATTTCCAATTTTAAAATGTCGCTAATTTTTTTTTTCTTACTAACATTTTCCTTATCTTTTTTTATTTCAAGAGGGTTCAAAATTTCCGGAGATCGACGTCTTTGCTGACGTTTGTGTTCGGCCTGGGAATGAGTTAACTGAGTCCCTTCATGTATGTAATTTCTTATGCATTCAACATTTATACTAATTATTTCAAATTGTTTTCTATTAATAATCCACGTTTTTTTTTCACAGGCCACTATGGTGGAGAAGAGTCAGTCGGTGCTTCAAGAGTCTGCCTCTCAGCTTCCCTCGGACACGCGGATTAAGTCTGTGGATCCCCTTGAGGATGCAGGGTTTCACATTATCACTGAGACGTTGGACCAAACTTTCGGTCGGAAGCCAGGGACTTATTGTCAGGGGATGGGAAATACCAGGTGGCGGGAGAGTAGAGCCTCGTCATCTTCACAGTCAAAGGGCCAAGTTATGGCTTTGATGCAAGAAGTTGCTGGCCTGAGGAGCAAGCTGGCATTGTACAAGTCTTAAATGTCGATGCTTGTACAAGCCCTTAGTTCCTTCGGAATACATCTCCCCAGTTTTTCTGCACCATCGCCCTCACAGCCCTTCCATACCGAGCAAGCACAGCAATTAGGCCCATCAACCTCTGACCCTGTCCCCACCCGGTTTTTCCGCTTTTTTTTTTTTATTCATAGTTTTGTTCCTGCTTTCTTTTATAACTTTATATTTGTACGTGCATTTTTATTCATTAATTTGCTTCTTCTTTTTTTCAATAGTATGAAATCCTTTTTTTTATTTTTTTTATTGTTTTTTATTTTTAATTTTCCTTTTATTCTATTTTTTTTAATACAAATTACACTTGCGCGACGCCGACCAGTCGTCGCGCAAAATTAAGCACGTCTTATAACTTTGTCGCGCATTACCACGCGTCTCTTACATTTTTCGTCACGCAAACTTTTCAAGACGAACTAGTCACAAAGCGCACTTATACCCTTTTATATCGTACGACGAAAACCTTTGTCTGTGTAACTTTAGCACGACGAATAGTACAGCATCACGCACTTTTTTTTTTTGCGTGGCAAGTTTGAAATTGTTCATCGCGCAATGTCTTTTTTCACGACCTTTGTGCAACAAAATATGCGCAACAATTTTCTGGTCGCCATAGTTTTTGTGCGACCCAATAATGATTTGTGCGACAAAATCTCCCTCGTTGCGCAAACTGTTTAATTTAGTAGTAAAATTTTGTAAGATTTTGTAAGAATTGCAAATGATTTCACATAAATCAAAAGCTCTCTGAGGAATTAACCAAGAATTTTTATTAGCTTTCATTGCAGGATCTTGAAGCTGACATAACCACTTTTTAGTTAAGCTTGAAACTTGTGGGTTGATAACATCATTAGCTAATGCAAATTCACAAATAGCAAAAAGCTTATATTTTTAGCTGGCAACTGATTCACAACTCAAGCAATACATTCAATGACAGTCAAACAGACAATAATATAAAACCAAAACACAACCTGTCAACAAGTCTTCATAAACCTACAACAAATTAGAAGGTTACGGTCCGGTCCAACGTCATAAACCTAGCTGCCACATGGACATCTAGGCATTGTTCTCATATTTTAGCCCAATTGCCACTGTCTAGAAACTGGAGTCTTCCCCTTTTGAATGCGTGACTGCCTTTACTGAGAGCAACAAATTCGGCTCCACTGCAAACGTTACAATTTGGAATTACTTTGAAGATTTGAACTGTTAGAAATGTTAAACATCAAGCATCTGCGTCCATCACTCTTTGTCAATCTCGAAGCCATGGTAAGGCGCTGCAGCATGAATGAGGCGTTTTGGTTTTGTTCTTGGATTTGGGTTGAATATATCTCACTTTCTATATGTATCATCCTTGTCTGATTCCGGAGATCATGAAACTCCATGGATATTGATTCATTAGGCTTCGTTTGCCATAAATGATTGAATTGAAATGGATAAGACATTATCTTTAAGGTATGTTAAAGGAAAGAAATGAAAAAAAATCTAATCAACTTAATGGGAGCAGGAGATGGATTGCTAAATAACAAAATTTATCCATTTCAATCCTCTTCAAAATGATGGAGGATTTAAAGGATATGTTTTCTTCATGTCTAATTCTCTCAATCTCTTGTCACTTAGTGCTACGGTCGAGTAACATTATCTTCACTTGTAAGTTAGAGGTCTTAGGTTCGATTCTCGACAAAGGTGAATTTCAACCACATTATTGCTAGCATATTGTGACACAAAGTTATGTAGATAATATCGTTTGTTAAAAAAATAAATAAATAAACAAAATAAATAAATAAAATAAAATAAAAGTAAAAATTCTCTCAATCTCTTAAAAATGAAAATTGTCTCCTCAATCTTCAAGATGCGTTGAATGTAATGGACTATTCATTTCAATTCAATCCTCCATACCAAACAAGACCTAAAATACCATATAGGATACCAAAATTTATTCTTTACAAGAAAAAGATTGCATCCTTTTGCTATAAAAACGAATAGCTAGACTGAATTGTCTCCTCAATCTTCAAGATGCGTTGAATGTACTGGACTATTCATTTGAATTCAATCCTCCATACCAAACAAGACCTAAAATACCATATAGGATATACCAAAATTTATTCTTTACAAGAAAAAGATTGCATCCTTTCGCTATAAAAACGAATGGCTAGAATGAAGTATACTACATCAAAACACATTGAGAATTAGTGAAATGAAAGGAACAATATTACGCCAGTTCTCCTATTCTCTACTCTTTCTTGCCTTCTCCATTTGCCCTAGTACCTCGGATATCTTCCCTGGGAAGAAGCACTTTGTGCGCATTGTCAACGATCTCGAAGCTAAACGACTGGACGTCCATTGTTATTCTGCAGACGATGTAATTGATCGTACTCTTTCTACCAAGGGAGAACAGCTTGAATTTGAATTTCGTTCTGTAGTTAACACCTATTGGAATTGTAGCATGAACTCAGTGGTTGGCCATGTCGAAATTGAAGCATATATTTCTGAGGATCCACTTATTGACGAGTGTGGGGGAGTCCATTGCATATGGAATGCTAGAGAGGATGGAATATACTTGTACAGAATCAAGCATAGCGATTATGTCAAAAAGTACGACTGGATACCAAAGCCGTTGCGCGTCCATTCTATAAAGAGAAATGTCAGGCCTTGAGCTCCTATTGTAGTCGAAAGAAATATAATAAAGCCATTTGCTTTTGTTTAATTTCTTCTTTCTTTCTGTGTTATATATATTTTTTTTTTTTGAACAAACAATGTTGTCTACACTAAGGAGAAAGAAGCTGGGCTTAAGCTCACAATATGCTAACAATAATGTTGTTCAAATTTGTATTTGACGAGAATTGAACCTAATACCACTAGACCATATACTGTAGTACTAAGTCGTTTTCCATATTAAATGATTATTCCTAATAGAAATTAAAAAATTCTTTTATGCTAGTGTCCACAAATACACAAATATAAAACCAATTTATTCGTCCATAACATTTAAAAAAAAAAAAAAAAACCTACTCTGCTGGTGATGCTACTCCGCTTGGGCCTGTCATTATATCCTCTTCTGCTACATGTATGCGTAATCTTTACCCTTTCTTTCCCAGATGCTTCTTCCTGATCACACCCCTTACTATATAATCATTGCCAAAATGTAGATGATGCGATCACAAATGTTACCAAATTTTTTCACATTTTTCACACTTATAAATTAACTATTATGATTTTCTTCATATAATTTGATTTTCCTACAAAATACTAAAGCACGATTAAAAATTCGTAATAATTAATTAACAAGTGTGAAAAATGTGAAAAAAAAAAATATGACAATGCTTGCGATTGCATCCTTTTACGCTTTGACAATTAATTCATCATCATTTGGATTTTTACAACCCTCCAAACTCATGAACAGTGTTTTTAGGGGGAGTGATTATTAATAAAAATTCATTATAATTAACGTAGAAATGAGAAAATGAGATAAAAAATATACCAACATTCAAGACCACATACTCTACGCTTTAGCGATCGTTAGATTGTCATTTGTATTTTTGAAACACTCCAAACCCTTGTGAATAGTGTTTTTCCTATGACTTCAATACAATTAAAAAAAATAGTAATAATTAGTTTACAAGTGTGTAAAAATACAAAAAAATATAGAACCGCTCGTAATGACATGGCTTACAATTTTTGTGAAGGAGTTAACTCCAATGCTCGATACCATGATGCATAAACCTTAGTGACAAACTCTAACCATCCGATTGTCGTTTACGTTTACCCTTTAATTTTCCATCATCGAAAACCCTTTTCTGGAGCTTTTTTTTTTTAAAACATGATCTCATAGTGAATTGAAAAAGACAGTTTGGATCGTTGATATCACGTTTTGATTGTCAACACAAAAATTCTGTAACGAATGAAACGAGAACACGTGTACGTAGTAGATTTGTATTAATGAATTTGTAGGGTTACAATCTCTGTTTACAAATTTCCTCTGATTCAGTCTTCAAATTTGATGTAGATGCGTAGGTTGTTGATCCAAGTGTCATGATGACTTGATCTCGGACGAACGATTGAACGATTTGCTTCAAGTTTTGAGCTTGAAATAATGCGTGGATAGTCTTCACGTCTAGGTTTGTGTATGACCCGCGGAAAAGGTGATGTTAATGTGGGATTTTGTTGATTCAAGGGTCTTGGCGACTTAATCTTGAATCGAACGTCGTTACAAGTTTTAAGCGTCTTGAAGGAATCAGCATAAGTGCTTGTTGATTCTTCAAGGGAATGCTTCGGCTTTGGTTGTACGTTCTTCAAAGAGAACTTGGCAGAGGTTCTCCTTTTGTGAGAATTTCAGCCCTTCAATGTATAAATTGTCAACCTTTATGCTTGTCTGAGGACCTTGTACTTATAGACTTCTCAAAGATTGTCTTTGGATGGATTTGGCTTTGATTTGTGTCTTGATTCGTCCATGGGAGAATTTAGGCATGTTTTGTGTCTTAATTTCAGCCACTTTCCATTGCTTGGCCGAAATCTATAAGATGCGAGCAATGTTCAATTCTTACTTGTTTTATGAAGATGCTTTAGCTTTCTTTCCGGTTTTGGGAGCAATTTGGGCCCCTTTATGATTTTAAGGAGATTTTTTACCCTTTGCCACATTTTAGGAATGCTTTTGAGCTTCCTTTGCTTGATTTGTGCCACAAGTCATTGATGACTTGTCCATATGTGATGAGTCATATGCTACGTGGAGCTTTGTGGTGCATCATTTGCAGGCAACGAAATTTACATGTCTACATTGATTTTTAAGGTTAGTGCAAATACTACTTGATGTTTATAAACTCTAAATATTATAAACATCGAGCAATATTTGCACAAATCTTAAATTTTCAAACGTGATATCAATGTTCCACTAAAATATTATGTTTTTAAAAAAAGAAAGATCAAGAAATGGTGCCGGTGATGATAAATCAAAGCATAACATAAATGACAATCTGACGGTTAAAGTTTGTCCATAAGATTTTTGGATTTTGGGCTCCTGTTTTGGATTTCACTCCTTCATGAAATACATAGCCCTTTTTTTTTTTTTTTTTTGTTTGTGCTAGAAAATGAAAGAACTAAACTAAAGAGAAAAGCCCCTTGGGCAACCCGTTTGAGTACAATAAAAAAGATAAGCCAATGGAATAGTTTTATCCAACCATGGAAGTCATTAACTGAGAAACCAACACTTGTGACCGCATCCGCTAGGAAATTGGCTTGTCTGAATACATGATTCCAACAAATATCCTCAAAGAATCCCGCCAACCATCGAATATCAAGAAAAATGGCCCTCAATCTCCAAGGAACATGATAGGCACGACAAATAGCCTTAATAACCAACTTAGAATCGCCTTCAACGATGATGCGCTTAACACCCCTTGAATTCGCCATCCAAAGACCATCATGAAGTGCCAAATATTCTGCCACATTAATGGTATTCAGACCAACACTATGCGCCCCAGCAATGATAGGGGAACCATTCTCGTTTCTAATCACAAAACCAAAGGCAGCCTACTGGTTAACCACTGATTCATCAAAGTTGAGCTTGACAAAACTAGAATTGGAGAGGGGACCATCAAATGGAGCTGGGTTTTTCCAACTGATTTCCAAATGGCCCCTTCTGTAACAGCAGGTTAGCTACACAATAATCTTTACCCATACTTAATGCTGAAATCATGATTCTAGTGTAATTCGGATTTTTATTTTGAAAAACAACAAGGTTCCCTTCCTTCTAAATTTGCCAACAAATAACAAGCGCCGTATTCAACTCACTCAGATCATCAATGATTTTGTTGTCCAAGGAGTTTAGCCACTCATTGAAATTAAGGGTTTGACTCATCTTTAAGGAGTTAGATAAGGCGGGGTTATTCCATACCTGTCTAGCAAAAACACAATCAACAAAAAGATAAGTTACAAAGGGGACAAGTAGTACGCATGTTATCAATATATCTTGCTAAATTGTCTATGGTTTGGAGTTTCCCCAAAATGAGAAGCCAACTAAAATTTTTTACTTTGTGAGGCAAGTGAAGTTTCCACGTCTTTTTTAGAATCTTGCTAGAATTAACATTGTTATTAATAGAATTTTGTAACCAAGTAGCAGACTTGATAGAGAATTTACCATTAGCATTTGGACCCCAAAAACACGAATCACTTTGAAGGGCTAAAGGCAAAGGAATACTACAAATCTTGTTAACAACATCAATGTTGACCATAGAAGATAACAAATGTCTATTCCATTGACCATTAGCAATAAACTGGCTCACTTTAATGTCATGATCAACATTAGAATGCTGTGTGCTAGATATGAGATTAGTAAGCGGGAAAGGAAAAACCCAGTTATGGGTCTAGAAAAGAATATCTTCTCCATTTCCAACAACCCAACACAATCCCATCCTAACAACATACATAGCCTTGAGGATACCCTTCCATGCATATGAATAATTTTGTCTAATTTTATTATTTAAAAACTTTTCATTCTTCAAATACTTATTTTTAACAATTTTGACCCACCAATTTTGATCCTAAGTTAGAACTTTCCACCATAATTTAGTCAAGCAAGCAATATTAAAGTGATCACTATTTCTAATGCCTAACCCTCCATTCTTTTTAAAGCAGCAAATTTTGTCCCGTGCGACGAGGTTAAGATTGGAGTCTTTTCCCCACAAAAATTTCCTACTCCTTCTATCAATAGCCTTAGTAATCTTATCAGTGCATTTAAAGTAGGACATAGTATGATTAGGAACACCAGAAAGATTTTCTTTAATAAGAGTAAGCCTCCACGCCTTAGATAGAGTATTGACCTTCCAACCAGATAATTCTGGACCTTAATAATAATAAGCTCTTTAGCATTAATCGGGTCTTTCCAGAAAATTATATTATGAGTGTTATTGGAAAAATAAAGTGACAACTTTTGGAAGTTTATTTTTTGTCCAGGAGCATGGGAAAATTCATTAAGCACTTTGGCAATATTTCTAAGTGCAGTTTTGGTAGCTTTAGCAAAAATCAAGCAATCATCCGCAAACATTAGATTTGTAACTCTAAAGCCTCCAGGAGGAGTTAACAAACCAATATTGTTTCTAGGGGACCCACCCAAATTGTCTAAATTTCTTATCAGGGGTTTCATACATAAAATAAATATGTAGGGAGAGAGGGGGTCACCCTGTCTAATGCCCCTTGAAGGATAAAAATAGCCATGAGCTTTACCATTAACTAAAATAGAAAAAGAAGTGGACGTAATACATTCCATAATGAAGTTAATCCAATGAGTGTTGAAACCAAATCTTATTAAAATAGCTCTAATATAATCTCAGCTAATAAATTCATAAGCTTTCTCAAGATCTAATTTGATAGCCATAGCACCATACTTACCTTTTTTGTCCTTAAATGATGAGAAGATTTCATGAGCAATCATAATATTATTCTGGATTGATCTTCCAAGAGTAAAGGCACCTTGATTCTTGGAATTGCAATGTGTTAGTAAAGGTTTAATCCGATTAACCATAGTCTTAGTGATGATTTTATAAGTGACATTACATAAGCTAATTGGTCTAAAGTTGGACACCAACTTAGGGTTATCCACTTTAGGTATAAGGGCAATATGCGTATGGTTTATTATCCTTAGACTTGATCCGTAGCCCTTCTCATTATGAGTGTTTCCATATTTTTTTTTCCCATTTATAATTTAACTACTACATTTTTTCAATTTTTTTCTGGCAAAGAATGTGATCCTGAATGTTGGCTTTTTTTCCACATTTTTCATTCTTAATGAACTTTGGTATTTTCTATTTTGTAGGAAAATTAAATTACCCCATAAAATTCATAATAATTAATGTACAAGTGTGAAAAATGCGAAAAAATACTAAACACTTGAGTTCTCATCCCTTACATTTTTAATGATGATTACATGGTCGTTTGAATTTTTAAAGTCATGGAAGCTCTCATGAACAGTGTTTTTAGGAGAGATAAAAATGTGTAATAATTAATTGACAAAGAAAAAAAATATTTCGGCGATTGGTACGTGATCGAGAACGCGATACCTTCGACGTGGTATGTTCAATAAATTCAGTCATTTAGTACCATTTACTGATGCTAATTTGGTTTACTATTTCAGTTAGTTGCTATTGTCTAACTTTTCAAACTTTTATAATGAATCATATTTAGTCATAAAATTTCATAATATGCATAAATATTGTTTCAATTGTTTTACATCTAAGTAACAAACATTTCACAAGCAATAAACATTTAACAAGTACAATTTTCCACCTCTAGTCCTTTATTTTTATTTCACAGGACTATGGTAGTGCCATCAAAAACACCCTCAGGTTTCTTGTTACCATGAAAAGAATCTAGATTAAGGTGAACTTATCATCCTAATTATCAGACCACAGTAGAGACTCATCAAGAACATCTGGATTATAAGCTCTCAACTGCACCTGCACGATGAAACAAAGCAAAAGATATTAATTTGAAAGAAGAGGTTTCTCAAATATCTTACTAAATAAAATAAAATAAAATAAACAATATCAAACCACACAAATCACTAAATTTAATGAACTGAAACAGTTTCCAACGAAACTCATTATCAGGAAACTTAGTAAAACGTGGGTTGAGATACGAATTGATGCTAGGAAATTGAAAGGTCAGAGACATCCAAAGACATCAATAATAAAAAATTTGAGCATTTTCATTCACCAAAAGCAAAACAACTTAGCTAATGCAAATTCACAAAGTGCAAAAGATTTATTTTTAGCTAGCAATTGATTCATAACTCGAGCAACATTCAATGGCAGTCAAGCGAACAATAATATAAATCCTAAACGCAACCTTTCAACAAGTCTTCAAAAACCTATATCACATAAATGTTCATACTGTTATGTTAACAAACCACAATACTAACCAAGAAACACTAGTAGAAAAAACAGCTTGCGCGACGAACAATAATTCGTTGCACAAGAGGCACTTGCACAACGTAAAAACGTATTCGTCAAGCAAAATAGAAAGCATATTCAAAAAAAAAAAAATTGCGCGACGAATAATTGTTGTCGTCGCGTAAAGTTAGCAAGAAAACACGGGGTAATTTTTTTGGCGCGAGAAACTTGCACGACGAGAAGTGCTTTTGCGAGACCAATTTTTCATCGCGCAAGTTTCAGTCAGCTTTGACCATTTAATGTATGTGAATCAGAGGACATTTAATACAGATGTTTGCGCGACAAAGCCTTTGTCGTGCAAAGATCTTAACTTAGCTATAAATAGGCGCTTCATTTGTCCTTATTCTTCACAATTTTGTTATCCTTATTCTTCATAATCCTGTTCGTGGTAAGATGGCGGATAGAAAGAATGATAAGAGTGTGCGCGACGCCAACCCGAATGATTTGAGAGAGCATTTTGAGTTTGCTCATGCTATTGCTGTAGCTATGGTGAATAATTGCCCCACTGTTGAGTGGCGTTCTTAGAAAGATGTGTTCGGGAATTTGAAGAAGGCTGTGATGGATGAACTATTAGTAAGTATATCATTGATGGATCAATAATGAAGTTTGTGAAATTTTTAGTTATATGTTGGAATTAATTATTTGCATATATGTGTAATAGTGTAAGTATGTTTTTGATGATGAACCAAAAGAACAATTGATGAAGTTGCTGGAGGATGCGTTGGAGGGAGGTTACAATCAGTGGCGTTATGAAGTCTTGCGAAATTGAGCAGGATCATCGAAATAGTAGTTTAAAATTTATGTTTTGTATGACAATATTTAAATTTCATGTTTTTTTTATTATTTATTATTTTTATTATTTTTATTTTTTATAATTTATGTATTTGGACTTAATTAGGTTTCAATTCCTGTTGGGTTTATTTATTAAGACCTAATGTAAGCACCCTAGCTATCCTCGGTTTATATGTGCTTTTAATCTTTAATGAATATCGTACAAATGTTGAAAATAATTGTATGAATTAAGCCATTAATTATTTGTAGAATACATATTTAAGGTATTAACTATTTATAGAATAATATTTTAGGTATGAATTATTTATAGAATAAATATTTAAAGTATTAATTAATTTTAGAATAGATTTTTAAGGTATTAAATCGTTTGTGAATATTTGTTTGTAATTATAAAGTTTACGTAAACATAGATATCTATGTTTACGTAAATTTTGTAATTACAGTTATAAGTATCGTCGCGTAAGATATTTTTGTGCGACGAATACATGTTTTTGTCGCACAAAGCACGGTCAGACTGCGTTTAAACCCACCAATTTATTGTGTATTTATGACGCATTTTGCGCAACGGACTTAGAGGTTTGCACAACGAATATTTCGTCGCGCAAAGGTGTCCTACTGCTATATAATCACAGTTTCAGAGGTGTAGTTTTCAAATAATTTTTGTGTTTAAAAAAGAATGGCCGTTTCTGGAGAAGGTTCTGGCAAAAAGAAAGTTTTTGTGCAATTAGAGAGGTATAGACGGAAGCAAGTGCCGTACTTTGAAGGCGAAAATATGGCTAAGGCGTATGCCGGATTTAAGTATGACATTGGGAATTTGGTGCAGAGGGATTGTTCTGCCGAGTTTGAGTCTTCGAAAAAGTTTCCTGAGGAATTGAAGAAGTCCATGCTGGGAGAGTTATCGGTAAGTTTGTGGCAAATAAACTCTACGTGTTAGTGAATCTATCTTTTTGATGGGATACGCATTCTACGAAACTAATTTGAACGATCCCACCATCAAACTTGTTTGTATATGGTTCGAGATTGCATACGCCAAAAATCACAAAAAACAAACATTCAGAGATCAAGTAAGGGGACAAAACTTTTAGGTTTGTAAATTGCGGGTTACATTTAGGTTCTTAAATTAGAATTGGGGTTAAATTGCGGGTCACTTTAACGAAAAACCACATTTTTACACTAAAAAATCAAACATGATACTATTCATTTTACCCTTTATTTTGTCCTTATCGTTAAAACTCAAAGTTTTCAAGCCCTTTTCATTAGTTTTCTTTTTTTAATTTCAAGTACAGGGTTCGAATTAGGGTTTTTTTTTTAATTTAAGTCCAGGGTTCTTAAATTAGGGATTTGTGAATGTTTTCCTATGTTCTATGCATCCACAACATTGCACTTACACTTTTCCATATGCAACAATCCTTTTATTTATTTATCCTTATATCGTATAATTTACCTTTTTAGTTCTCTTTCATTACAATTAGATGAAATATATTTATGTTTGTGGTTTTTATGTTGGAATTTAAGATATTGTAAGATGTGTTCTCTATTGTAGGTTTGAAAGAAAAAAATTGAATTACATTGTACATTTGTGGAATAAGTTTTTAGAGATTTGCATTGTAGACTGCCATGATTTCTTGATATATAATGGGGTATTAGCCTTTGTTGTTGCCTTATTAATATGATAGACGGTTACGTTGCTTGTTGAATTTGGCCTCCCAATTTTGAAGTTACATTTTTAGGAACGTCATGAATGGATTTTCTCTTGGGTCTGGCTATACTTAATTCACCAAGAAGGACAAAAAATGGGAAATTTATATGTAAAATATGTTTTCAGCCAGATAGGGCAATCTCATGGTGATTAGGTATAACAAACCAATAGGAAAACATTAAATCAAATGAAATCTGTTTGTGAACTCCATTATAATTATTATTCAAAGATATGGGAACCTACATGATATAAGCAAATCTGGACTTTACTAGTAAATAATGATATGTTCTCTCTCACATTTTTAGTTTGTTGTGAGGTCTTTATTTAAATATAAGGTAGTAAGGATATCCAAGGCACCTCACATTTGTTTGGTTTTAGGTAGTAAGCTTCTAAGGATGTCCTTTATGCTAGTTTCTTCTTATAAGTTATAATTGTTGGGTCTATATCCTATCTGAATTGATTAGTTTGTGTATAGTATATCAGTTTTAAGTTTTGTTTTTGCCAAACTTGAATTGGGTTTAGAATTAGGGGTTTTAAATTTAAGTTCAAATTATTAGCATGTGTACGGTAAGTTAAATCTTTATGTACGAAACAAATTGATTTCCAATTTTGTAGATGTCACACCTCATTAGAACCCAGAGGGCGATGACTTCTACACCTAGTCCAATGGCTACACCTAGTCCGTTGACTACACCTACTACTGCCGCCACTGCTCTGGCAGAGATGGACCATAGGCCGGTCAATCCGGTTGACCTAGTTGGTACTCCAGTCCCACAGGCGCAAGCATCGTCGACTTCTTCGATGGTGTTCCCTGCTAGCGCCCGATGTACTCACCGGCGTCCCCGCAGTACGGACCAGATGTCACCATCGTGATCCACAACCGATGCCTTGGGTACACGACTAGGTATACAATCCTAATTCACTCCATTATTCCCATGTTAACTGAGTTTTGTTATTTTAGGTTCATGTCATGTCATGTAAGGATTAAAAAGTTTCCAATGTTTTCTCTTTTTTTGTTTGCAATTTCTTTGCTTTCAGAAATGGGTTTTGTCATGAAATCGAAATTTTGTGTATTCTGCAATTTATGTCTATTAATTTTTATGTTTTTGCAATTTTTTTGTTAATTTATGTGCCATTTCTTAGTTACTCAAATGGGTTTCTCACAGAATCGAAACGGTAGTGCTGTGGAAGAGATTTGATGCTGAGGAAATGGCGAAAATGTTTAACTGGGAAATGAAAACCTTGGTAATTATCATGAAGCAAAGTTTTTAGAGTCGTAGAAGTTTTGGTTGTGACTGTCAGAGTCTTACAAATGGCAATGTGGAAGAGTTTATATGGAATTGTTTGCTACGACAGCTTAGAATTTTTTGCCAAGCCTGTTGCCAGCAATGTTTTCGAGCCTATGTATACAAACTCGAAAATTGGCCGTCTTGGATGGCAGTTGTCGCCATTTGTAGAAGTTTGTTGTGGTATTTCAAAGCGCTCGAATTGGAAATCATATATAATAAAACTCAGTTTTGGAGCACTGTGGTTGACCAGTGGTCTTAATTTTTTGCCTTTCTGTTTTTGCTTTGTTTGCCTCGCTGTGTTCTGTTTACTGTAGGGAAAAGTCGATTTTACCCATTTCGTCCACGCGTCCATCATCCTTGATTTGTTCCCTTCGTTTGTGAAGTTTCTTTTCGGTTTAACCCTCTACTTTTGCTGTTCTCTCTCTTTCTCTCATCCCTTCTTTATTCTCGCTGCTCATCTCCGATTGTTTGTTGTTCTTAAATATTGCCTCGGAAAATATTGTGGGGAAACTTCCTGATTTTTGTCTTTTAAGCTATCTTATTTCTGCTATCTAACTTGAGGAGGGTTTTACACCTAGTATGTTCTAATAAAGCGAAGGGAAATAGTGGCCTCAACCAGAGAAGTAGCTGTGATGCTCAATAAGTAACTTTCGGGAGAAATAGAGGAAGAAAATGTATTCGATTGTTAACTTATCAGTTTTGTTATTTTAGGTTATATTTGTTAAGTTATGTCATGTAAGGATTAAAAAGTTGTTATCGTTCCAAACCTTTTATTAAACCGTTGTGATCATTGGGTTGGATACGTACATTGTTTATGTTATTTTCAAGGTTTTGGGAAATGTTTTAATTATAGGGGAGGTTATGCCGAAATTTTAGTAAGATTTGTTATTAGTTTTGGGTTAATGATTTTTTTTTTCATCTCTTTGCAGCGAAGAAAAACAGCTGGGGACCTTGTCGGCAATTGAAGACAGCAAAGGTCACCTGGGTGACCAACAGTCGTATCCCAATCGGATATGATGAGTGACATTGGGCAGCACCAACGGTGGAGGAGCATAGTGCATTGGCCCACAACATTGGGCATATTATGCGGACCTTTTGCCTTATGC
This sequence comes from Pyrus x bretschneideri, assembly GCF_019419815.1. Lineage (NCBI taxonomy): Eukaryota > Viridiplantae > Streptophyta > Magnoliopsida > Rosales > Rosaceae > Pyrus > Pyrus x bretschneideri. The sequence continues at coordinate 1,305,762 of NW_025999679.1, forward strand.
GGTGGAAGTCTTGGAAGGTGATTCCGGAGGAGAGGAAGAACACGGTGAGCAACCAATTGTCCGTAAGTAGCGTCACCTTTTTAATGTTTTTCATGTCAAATTTATATATTTATATTTATTGTTGTCTTTTATTACTAATACTTTCAAAATATTTGTTACATTGCAGACAAACTACAATTTGGAGGACATGGACGAGGACATGTTCGCGTACCTCAATCAGCTCTTCTCCGAACGCTACAAGCAGTGGAAGAGTGACCTACACCAATGTTTCCCACAATTTGATGATCCGCAGGTCGCTCTCGAGGAGGGTTGTCCGAAGGAGTTGGAGGACCGACAAGATAGTTGGGTTTGGCTCTATGTGGTGCGTTTTTAATTACGACTTCTTTCGTTTTACTTTTTAAATTTTTTAATAATGTTTATTATTATTTTTTAAATTTTCTTTAAGTATTACAACTAATATGTTTATTTTTTGTATAACAGAAGAAGGTGAAGGTGAACAAGATAAATTGGGAGAAAAAGACTCTTCTCCACCATTCGGGTTCGAGGCCTTTCTCATATAAGATGGAGGAGTTACAGAAGTTATATATTACATCTTTCATTTCCAATTTTAAAATGTCGCTAATAATTTTTTTTTCCTTACTAACATTTTCCTTATCTTTTTCGATTTCAAAAGGGTTCAAAATTTCTAGAGATCGACGTCTTTGCTAACATTTATGTTCGGCCTGGGAATGAGTTGACTGAGTCCCTTCATGTATGTAATTTCTTATGCATTCAACATTTATACTAATTATTTCAAATTGTTTTCTATTAATAATTCATGTTTTTTTTCGTAGGCCACTATGGTGGAGAAGAGTCAGTTGGTGGTTCAAGAGTCTGCCTCCCAGCTTCCCTTCGGACACACCGATTGAGTCTGTGGATCCCCCTGAGGATGCAGGGTTTCACACTGTCACAGAGACATTGGACCAGACTTTCAGTCGGAGGCCAGGGACTTATTGTCGGGGGATGGGAAATGTCAGGCGATGGGAGAGTAGAGCCTCGTCATCTTCGCAGTCAAAGGGCCAGGTTATGGCTTTGACGCAAGAGGTCGCTGGCCTAAAGAGTAAGCTGGCATCGTACAAGTCTCAAATGTCAAGCGTACAAGCCCTCAGTTCCTTCGGAATACATCTCCCCAGTTTTTCTGCACCATCGCCCTCACAACCCTTCCACACCGAGCAAGCATAGCAATCAAGATCGTCGACCTTCGACCCTGTCCCCACCTCGCAGCAAGATCCATCGAACGACATTCCTATAGATTTTTCCGCTTCTTTTTTTCATAATTTTGTTCCTGCTTTCTTTTATAACTTTATATTTTTACGTACATTTTTATTTATATTATAAATAAAATTTGCTTTTTATTCATTAATTTGCTTTTTTTTTTTTCAATAGTATGAAATCTTTTCTTTTTTTTTTTAATTTTCCTTTTATTCTCTTTATTATTTTTTAGGGATCTTTTGATATAGGTCCAAAGTAACTAAAAATTGGACTTATTTCAAAAGTCAAAAGTCACTAAAAATTGGACTTATTTCAAAAGGTGATCTATAAAATTGGATCCATTTCAAATTTTCCCTATTTTTTAATACAAATTACACTTGCGCGACGCTGACTAGTTGTCGTGCAAAATTAAGCACGTCTTATAACTTCGTCGCGCATTACCATGCACCTCTTACATTTTTTGTCGCGCAAACTTTTCGAGACAAACTAGTCACAAAGCGCACTTATACCCTTTTATATCATACAACAAAAACCTTCGTCTGTGTAACTTTAGCACGACGAATAGTAAAGCATCGCGCAATTTTTTTTTGCACAACGAGTTTGAAATTGTTCGTCGCGCAATGTCTTTTTTCACGACCTTTGCGCAACAAAATAAGTGCGACAATTTTCTGGTCGCCATAGTTTTTGTGCGACCTAATAATGATTTGCGCAATAAAATCTCCCTTGCCGCGCAAACTGTTTAATTTAGTAGTGAAATTTTGTAAGATTTTGTAAGAATTGCAAATGATTTCACATAAATCAAAAGCTCTCTGAGGAATTAACCAAGAATTTTTATTAGCTTTCTTTGCAGGATCTTGAAGCTAACATAACCACTTTTTAGCTAATGCAAATTCACAAATAGCAAAAGGCTTATATTTTTAGCTGGCAACTGATTCATAACTCGAGCAATACATTCAATGACAGTCAAACAGACATTAATGTAAAACCTAAACACAACCTGTCAACAAGTCATAAACCTACAACAAATTAGAAGGTTACGGTCCGGCCCAACGTCATAAACCTAGCTGCCACATAGACATCTAGGTATTGTTCTCATATTTTAGCCCAATTGTCACTGTTTAGAAACTGGAGTCTTCCCCTTTTGAAAGCTTGACTGCCTTTACTGAGAGCAACAAATTCGGCTCCACTGCAAACGTTACAATTTGGAATTGCTTTGAAGACTTGAACTGTTAGAAATGTTAAACGTCAAGCATCTGCGTCCATCACTCTGTGTCAATCTCGAAACCATGGTAAGGCGCTGCAGTATGAATGAGGCGTTGCAGTATGAATGAGGCGTTTTGGTTTTGTTCTTGGATTTGGGTTGAATATACTGATCTCATATGCTTACGGAAAGCTTATTTGACATGGGTTGAATATAACGTACGTAACTGGTATCAATAAAATTAAAATCTTTTGACATTCATCCCATTAATACATATATTTGAACGCCCAAAAATAGACTAATGGTATAAAGAGCAATAAACAAAAAATTGCAAAGAACAAGCTTTAAAAATATATGTTGACTCATCATCACACTAAAAGAAAGTTACTTACTTGGATCAAAAGTTAATGAACTTCAATATATAAACAAAACCTTCAGGACTAAACGTAATAATTGAGTGCGAAAATTGTCTTAAATCTAATTAAAACAAAATCTCCTAATTGATGCGACTTACCATAAAGGTTGAGAACTTATACATGCATACTTTTGGCTGGCCATGTGAAAGGGATAACAACACGTGTTCTTGATGGATAATAAAACCATGAAATTCTAGTGTAAAAAAAATGGGAATTCTAAACATACGTGAACCTTGTTTTTGTACTGCCAAATATATCTCACTATCTATATGTATCATCCTTGTCTGATTCCTATAATAAGATCATGAAACTCCATGGATATTGATTCATTAGGCTTCGTTTGCCACAAATGATTGAATTGAAATGGATAAGACAATATCTTTAAGGTATGTTAGAAGAAAGAAATGAAAAAAATCTAATCAACTTAATGGGAGCAGGAGATGGATTACTAAATAACAAAATTTATCCATTTCAATCCTCTTCAAATGATAGAGGATTTAAAGGATAAGTATTCTTCATGTCTAATTCTCTCAATCTCTTGTTCCTTAGTGTTACGATTTAGTTGCATTCATCTTCACTTGTAAGTTAGAAATCTTAGGTTTGATTCTCGACAAAGGTAAATTTGAACCACATTATTGCTAGCACATTGTGACACTTACCCCACTCCCCCACCTCTTTATGTAGATAATATCGTTTGTTAAAAAAAAAATAAATAAACAAAATAAATAAATAAAATAAAACAAAAGTAAAAATTCTCTCAATCTCTTAAAAATGAAAATTGTCTCCTCAATCTTCAAGATGCGTTGAATGTACTGGACTATTCATTTGAATTCAATCCTCCATACCAAACAAGACCTAAAATACCATATAGGTGTTTGGGCCCAAAATACTATGGTTGGGCCGAGCAGCAACATATGCTCGGCCCAAGGTAATGACATGCTATGGGCCGAATAATGAAACCCGGGCCAGCTGGCAGGGTCAGCCAAATCCTATCCTAAGAGGTCCAGATGAATAGGAAAGGTCGAAGAAGTCCTGGTGCGACCAGGAGCCTCGACCGGCAAGGCATGGAGCCTCAAAAGGAGGAAGATTCAGAATCCCAGTAGGAGTAGGATTGTTCGAGGTAGAGGTGAAATGGGACAAGGACTCCCAATCCGAATCAGAATGCGAATTGGTCTCAAGGAACGGGTGCTATAAATACAAGAATTCACACAATAGAGGAGGCCCCCTTCAACATCAGCATACAATTGCCCTGCGCAAAACCTCTCAAACACCTTGAGATTTTTCCTTTTCTTTTCTTGCCGACACACCTTCAGTTTGGATAAACAACACTGTGGAAGCAACCGGTGAGCACCTTCAGTTTGGATAAACAGCACTGCTGCCGCAGAATCAGCCGACCGAGAAACACCTTCAGTTTGGATAAACAGCACTGCGTCGAGGTCGACCGATTATCTATCTAAGTCTCGGCCGAGAAGGGTTTTCGAACCTTTGTTGGTAAAGGTCATCTGACTAAGCCTTTTCGGCATAGTTGGGTGTTACGAATTGCATTGCTCGACGTATTGGACGCCGAGTGAGTTTATGATTGGATACTCGCAAGTAAGTTTCAGGGTTCGGCATTCCGACGGCCGAACTACATTTACTATCAAGACATATATCACATTCGAGTACCTGTGCCCGTATAGTTTGGTCTCGATCCGGCGTGCTTATACTCTCACGAATATAATCACAGTGACCGAGCCAGGCTCCGACGATTTGTGAACTCCGTAGAATTAGTAGCCTTGTCTTCAGGCTATAGAATCCAGAGACCGAGAGCGTTCCTTCCTCGGTCGCAATCGCAAGATACAGAAGTCAACAGCACGCTCAACGCGACTACATCAGATTTTACTCCTCGGCCGAGCTCGGCCGACGAGTTGGCACGCCCCGCATTCAACCGAAGGACATAGTTAGCTCATTAGTTACTCGGCCTGCGCGCCACGTAGGTTTTGTAATATTTAGAGTCAACATTTTGGCACGCCCAGTGGGACCTTTGTGCTAAACCTTCGGAGTTCATGACCGTTGAGACACGGTCCACCAAAAAGAAAACAACCATGGGAAAGTCAACAGCTGACTTACCAGTGCAAGGTCTTGGGCAGGAATCGCACCCAGCAAAAAATCCGATCATTGCTGCGCCGCCCGAGGCTACAAGTGCGACACGCCGAGAAAATGAAATCTGTCTCGGCGGGTAACCTCACAACGTGGGGATCCCGAATCAAACGACGGGCATGTTTGTTGAGGGAATAGTGGAAGATTGCGACGACGATGGTGGAGAAGGCTCTGATCCACCAACTAGGTCGTTTCTTCGGAGACGACTTGATGAGCAGTATCGTCAGGTCGAGCAGTCGATTGGTCAAATGATGAATGATTTGCTAGAAGCAATACGAAGTAACAATGATACATAGACCAGAATGCTTGAACTATTGGTTAGTAAAGCCTTCGAAGATGGCCAGGTCGGCCAACCTCGGCAGCTCTCGACGAATGTGCCCATACCAGCCGAGAGAGGGTCCGCTCGGCCGCAACCAGTCACCTTAGAAAGAAGAGGACCAGGAAATAGATCCGAGGGACCAAGCCAGGGAGAAGAAGCCGCGTCCGTAAACATGACCGAAGTCCAGAGAATGATTGATTCGGCCCTGAAGAAAGGGCCGAAGTTTCCAAAATTCATTCATCCATACCCGACGTATGTAGAAAGGTTTGAATACCCACGAGGATTTAAGATCCCTGATTTCAGCCTCTTCGCCGGGGAATCATCTTTGTCCTCATTAGAACATGTGGCTCGATTCACGGTGCAGTGTGGAGACGTCAATAGCGACTTCTACAAATTACGGTTGTTTAATTTTTCATTGACAGGCTCAGCTTTCGCCTGGTACATTAATCTTCCACCCAATTCTGTGCAGAGTTGGGAAGAGTTAGTTGAAAAGTTCCATGAACAATTCTATCGGCCAGGGATGGAGATGTCCGTATCATCCTTGGCCAGGATGGCTCAAGCATCTGACGAATCTACAATGGAGTACTTAACAAGGTTTAAGTCGCCCAGGAATTGGTGCCGAGTACCACTCCCCGAAGTGGAATTCGTCAGGATCGCTCTCAACGGATTAGACATGGAATACAAAAAGAAGTTCCTGGGGGCAAACATTCGCGATATGTACGAACTTGCTCAACATGTCGAACAGTATGATTACCTGCTCCGAAAAGAGAAGATATCAAAGTCACCATCCCGGGGAACGTTGTATAAGAACCCCACGGTCAGCTATGCATCGGTCGAAAGCGGGGACCCTCAGTATGTCAGTGTGGATGCGGCCGAGATAGTAATAGACAAACCTTACGTCTGCAAGGCTCTGGCCCAAGTAAATGGCAAAGACACCAAAGCCCATTCGACCGCCGAGGAGATGAGTAAGTCATCGAAAGTCTACACTTTCGACATCACCAAAGCCGATGCAATTTTCGATCAATTATTGGCGGCAAAGATCATCAAGCTCCGGCCGGGACATATTATCCCTAAGGCCGATGAATTGAAGGGAAAGATATACTGCAAGTATCATAATTCTAATAAGCATGCAACCAATAATTGTGTCGTATTCCGGGATACAATCCAAAGTTGGATCGAGAAAGGAAAGTTGAAATTTCTGGAAAAGCAGATGGCGGTCGACGTCAATCCCTTCCCTTCAACAACAATTGGTATGGTGGATGCTCATCTTCCTAAAAACAAAGGGAAGGCCGAATACGTCCCGGTGCAGCATATCCGTAAACAGAATGGTCGAACAAGGCTAAAGCTTTATATATTTTCGAATGCACCACCCACGGAACAATCGGGGCCACTCGCCGATGAGCCTATGACGAGGTCGAGTTCCGACGAAACTCATGGATCAAAGGTTTTATGTGACCATTGTAAAACACCGGTTGAACCTGGGAAGAGGACATTTACAACACCACCCACGGCCCCTACCACATCACCAAAGGAACTTGGTCCGCGACGTCAAGTGTTCGATCGACTCGGCCCACAGGTACGGCCGAAAGACCAGGCCTCGGTCAGGCGGCGTCTTGACTTCGACGCGCCTTTCTATAATGAGGATTACTACTCGCACAATACCAACAGTTCCAGCTCATCAGCCGATCGCAAAACTTTCAAACCACCCAGGACATCGGATCAACGCTGGTACAGTTACAATTCCCCGACTGGCTTATATACGGCGTTGTCTAAATCCCAAAAACGTCGCCGTCAAAGGATTGATTGCATGGCTCGGCGACGAGAAGCGCAGGCCAGCACTGCCAACCAGTGGCAACCAAAGAAGGCCGTGGAAAGCATAAGTGAATGGCCAACCCTGACTATCATGATCGAGTTAGCCGAAGGGAAGAAAGTAGCAGCTGCCGGTTTCGAAACCACCATTGAGGATTCTGAGAAACGTATCAAAATCCTTCTCCGGCCTGGGGAAATGAGAGCTCGTCTAGAACACTTCACACAAGAGGCCGAAAGGAAACTTTCCCCTTTACCACCGCGCGAACCGTTTATCAAAGTACGGCGCAACTTACATCCCCCATTCCTCGGTGAATCCTTGGAATACATGCGAGAGTTTCATAAGAAATACTCCGCCAATGACTTGTACGGACTACCCAAGGCGTGTCAGGAAGCCCTCGACCTAGCTCTCACTTGCCCTGATGCCGAGCAAATCATTCAGAAAACCTCCGACCCAGCAATTAAAGCAAGGTTCCAACATATACGGGAGGCTCGGGTACTTGGTTTTGAAGTCGATCCCTATACAGATATCGACACCTCCGAATTACCTTTTTCGCTCGATGACCTTTAGGATTTGCGCTATCATTTCGAAGTTTTTTCGGCTGTATCGCTCTTCGGCCTCACGGCCGACGAGGTAAAACGGATAGCACGGTTGGATACATATCTAGACACGAGGAACGCTCGTATTGCCTATGAAGAACGAGCCCGTATAACGAAGGACCAACATAAGTCTTCAGCAGTCAACATGGTCGAGGAAAATAGCCAAACCACACTCGATTTGGTTCACACGTCTCGGATACCGGTTCTTACCGAGGCACTCAAAAGTTTGATCGAGGATGTTCCGCCGACCGATACGGTGGTTGGTTCTGCAGAAGACGACGACCACGATCCAATGGGTCCCTCGGTCCTCGAACAAATGGAGATCAGTATGGTCCACGTCCTACCAGCTGAATTCCAACCAAGTACCCCCCAGTCGAATTTCTTGGATGGGGACGTGGTCGCCGAGGAGGCAACACAAGTAGATTTCGTCGCAAACGACAACGACCGAGAAACCCGAAGCACGGACAACCTTAAGGCGGCTTTGGCCGAGCTATTTCTTCGCTCCCCTTCGGTTAATCTCCAACACCTGAAGCTGTTGTATGTCACGGCTCACATCGAAGGATTCCCTATTTCCAAAGTGTTTGTCGACTGTGGAGCCACAGTCAACATTATGCCAATATCTGTCATGAAGGCTTTACGCCGTTCTGATAATGAACTCATTCCGTCAGGGATCACTATGAGCAGCTTCGTTGGTGACAAGTCTCAGACCAAAGGAGTGTTACCGTTGGAGGTTAGCATTGCCGGTCGTCAACACATGACGACATTCTTCATAATTGATTCCAAGACCGACTATAACGCATTACTTGGCCGAGACTGGATCCACCAAACCAGTTGCATTCCTTCATCACTATACCAAGTTCTCATCTTTTGGGACGGCAAATCGGTCACCGTCCATCCAGCTGATAATCAACCATTTGAGACCAACATGATTCAGGCTCGCTATTATGACGATCACGTCGGCTACATCACCCTCCAAGGCCTTAACGAGGTTGGGCGGCCGACGAGAATTTCAGTACAGAAAGTGATTGAGGTCGGCGCCGAGACTGTCCAACAGGATTCGGCGAGATTTGGCTTGGCGGATTTAGTCACCAATGCCGATGATTGAGCACACCAAGCAAGAACAGCGTCAGGCCGCGGTTTCGTCAACGATGGAACGTCTGCTGGCCCATTGGTACGCCATTACCAAGCAATCGCATTCGGGCATCAATTTAATTGAATTTTTGGCCGAAGCAGATGACGGCCCTGTTTTGTCTCTTGATAAAGTTCGGGCTGCACCGGCCGAACTCGAGGACCATCGGCCTCAAGTCAAGGACCCATTAGAAGAAGTTAACGTAGGCACGGTCGATGATCCTCGCATATTGTTTATAAGCGCGTTACTCCCACCGGCCACGAAGGTCGAACTCCATAAGTTACTCCAGGAATTTAAAGATTGCTTCGCGTGGAGTTACCATGAAATGCCAGGCCTCGATCGAAACTTGGTAGAACATGAGCTACGGATCAAAGATGGCTGTAAGCCTTTTCGGCAACCCCCTCGCCGATTTTCGACCGAGGTACAACTCGGCATTAAGGAAGAATTGGTTCGGCTTCTTAAGGCCGGATTTATTAGGACCGCTCGGTACGTCGAATGGTTGGCCAATATCGTCCCCGTGTTGAAGAAAAACGGGGCCCTCCGCATTTGCATCGATTTCCGTAACCTAAATCTGGCTACTCCCAAGGACGAATATACAATGCCAATCTCAGATTTGCTAATTGATGTCGCGGCTAATCATGAACTGCTATCTTTTATGGACGGTCATGCGGGATACAACCAGATTTTCATCGCCGAAGCCGACGTCCACAAGACGGCTTTCCGTTGCCCAGGGGCACTCGGTACTTACGAATGGGTAGTCATGCCATTCGGCCTTAAGAATGCCGGCACCACATATCAACGAGCCATGAACATGACTTTCCACGACTTAATCAGAACCATCGTCGAAGTTTATATCGACGACGTGGTGGTAAAGTCGAAACGCCGCCAAACGCACCTAGATAATCTGCGGCAAGCGTTCCTTCGCATGCGCAAGAATAATCTCAAGATGAACCCAGCCAAGTGTGCTTTCGGTGTTTCGGCCGGTAATTTCCTAGGGTTTTTGGTGCACCATCGCGGCATCGAAGTCGACGCAAATAAGGCCCGCGCCATCATTAGCGCCCCACCTCCCACAACAAAGAAACAGTTGCAGTCGTTACTCGGGCAGATCAACTTCCTCCGCCGTTTCATCGCCAATTCGGCCGGTAAAATGAAGGCATTCTCTACTCTCCTTAGACTTAAGGATACCGATAAATTTGTTTGGCGCGAAGAACATCAGAGTGCATTCACGCAAATCAAGGTGGCCCTTTCAACCCCACCCGTGCTGGTTCCACCTTGTCGCAACAAACCCCTTAAATTATACATTTCGGCAGCCGCCGAATCCATTGGTTGTCTCCTCGCGCAAGACAACAACGTAGGTCGTGAGCAAGCTATCTTTTATCTTAGCCGAAACCTGAACCCACCAGAGCTCAATTATTCCCCTGTCGAAAAACTTTGCTTAGCTTTGTTTTTTGCCGCGTCCAAGCTTCGGCATTACATGCTCCCCTCAGTTACACAGGTCATCGCCCAAACAGACGTAATTCGTTACATGCTCACTCGGCCTATCGTCAAAGGCCGAATCGGGAAATGGACGCTCGCCTTATCCGAGTTCAGCCTGCAGTACGTACCCCAAAAAGCCGTCAAAGGACAGGCTCTCGCCGATTTCTTGGCCCAACACCCTTCCCCCTATGGTTTTGAAGGGGGCGATGTCGACATCGGTTTAGTCACCACACGCGATAACCATTGGACTATGCATTTCGACGGTTCCAGTACTTCGACCTCGGCGGGTGTCGGCATCGCAATTCAGTCGCCCGACCACTGCCGATGGTATTTCTCTCTCAAGTTGGATTTCAGCTGCACAAATAATCAGGCCGAATATGAAGCCCTCATTATCGGCCTCCACGTTTTACACGATCTACGGGCCTCCCGTGTTCTTGTCCTCGGTGATTCCGAACTTGTGATTAACCAATTGAACGGCATTTTTCGTTGCATGAGTTGTACTTTAGCGCCATATCACATGGTCGCCACCTACCTGGCCGAGTCATTCGAACGGATCACGTTTGAACATATTTCACGAATCCACAACACCGATGCTGATGAACTCGCCCAGATCGCCTCCGGAGCACAACTCATGGGGGGCAAGCTCGGCCAAATCGCGGCCACAGGCCTGCAATCGTACCCGGCCTTGATCAATCGACAAACTCTCCAGCGCACACACGTAATACGTACTAGGGTAATGTCATTCCCATCCCTACTAGAACGAGGAGACCCCGTAGAAGTTTGTGCCGTCGAGGTAGAACCAGATGATTGGAGAAAGACGATGTTACGGTACCTCGATAATCCCAACGGGAAACACGACCGGAGAACGAAGGTCCTTGCCACGAATTACGTATCATACCAAAATGAGTTGTACCGCAAAGGCGAGGACGGGTTACTACTGTTGTGCCTCGGCCCACATGAGGCCGCCCAAGCAATGGCCGAGGTACATGAAGGTATTTGTGGGGCACACCAGTCCGGACGAAAGATGCGCTCGTTGCTTCGACGACATGGTTATTTTTGGCCCAATATATTAAAAGATTGTATCGAATATGCACGGAGATGCGTACCATGCCAAATTCATGGACACGTGCAGAGAGCCCCGGCCGAATTACTACACTCGGTTACTAAACCATGGCCGTTCAGAGGTTGGGCAATGGACGTAATTGGCAAAATCACGCCATCATCGGGGGCAGCAAAACACGAGTGGATAATGGTAGCAACTGATTATTTCACTAAGTGGGTCGAGGCAAGATCATACGCCGAATTAACGGCCAAGGAGGTATGCAATTTCGTGGAAGAAAATATTATGACCAGATTCGGCGTGCCAGAAACGATCATAACTGATAATGGTACTATATTCATGGCCGATAGATTTAAGGAATACGCGGCAAGTTTGAACATCCGACTCGAGCAATCTACGCCGTACTACCCACAGGCAAACGGGCAGGCCGAGGCAAGCAATAAAGTGTTGATCGGCATCCTTGAAAAAATGGTAAAAGAGAAACCTGGGTTGTGGCATTTGAAGTTAAATGAAGCGTTATGGGCATACCGAACTTCACCCCGATCGGCCACTGGAACCACTCCTTACGCGTTAACTTATGGACACGACGCTATGTTACCAGTCGAGTTGAGCATAAGCTCGTTACGAGTAATCGAGCAGAGTGATTTGTTCAGTATTGAATATTGTCAAGCGATGCGGCAAGAATTAGAAGATTTAGAAGAAAGTCGAATCGACGCGGGTAACTTATTGGTAGCGCAAAAGAAAATTGCCGAGCGAGCGTATAACCAGCGTGTAAGACAAAAAACGTTCGGCGAAGGAGAATTGGTTTGGCAAACTGTGTTGCCTGTTGGGATTAAAGACCCCAGATTTGGAAAGTGGTCGCTGAATTGGGAAGGGTCATTCGTCGTTCACAAAGTCCTCGGCAAGGGAGCATATCATCTCAGAGATCGGACGGGTTCAGTTCACAAATTACCGATTAATGGAAAGTTTTTAAAGAAGTACTATCCGATTACATGGGAGATGCAAGAGTAAGACCATTGTATTGATAGCAAGATGGCCATTGTATTAATAGCAAAACGACTATTGTATTCATATCAAAAGAGTCATTACAACAAGAACAAATACAAATACAATGAAAGGTCCTAAGGGGTCGACGGGAGGAAGGTCTCGAGGGCAGCTTTTAGCTCCAGCCACTTAGCTTCGCTCAAAATTATCTCAGCCTGCCGTGTCTTCTTGTAGCATTGCAGTTGCTGGATACGCCGTGCACCGGCAGCGAAGGCCGTCAGCCAAGTCTTGTTGGCCTCAAAGTCCTTTTCAAGCTCAGAAGCAGCAGCCGACCTTTGCCGTTGAAGGTCAGAAATCTGACGGTGGAGGTCAGAGATCTGACGATCAAACTCGGACAGCTTGGCTTTCTTCGCCTTGATTGCCTCCATCTCCACTCAGCCGGCCTCATGCGCGACCTTGGCCACCTTCAAGTCGTCCTCGGCCTGCAAGGCTCGCTCGAAGATGAAAAAGTGTTGCCGAGTTCGCTCCAAGAGGTCGGTGAGGAAAGAGATACCCTCCGGGCTCAGGTGACCACCACTGGCAAGGTCGTTAAGACACTCTCCAACAGAGTCAAGGCCCTTGCATCGAAGGGCTTGGGAGGCAGTAAGAGACAGGACTTCGTGCAGCTTCACGAAGACTTCGGCCTCGGGCATGGCTCCCGCTGGTTCGGCAGGAGCAGCAGAGGAGCCGGCCTCACCAGTCGTGCTCTGGAGTAGAGCGTCAAGCTCCAATTCCCACGATGGCTGCACATAAGAGGAAAATTTTGTGAAGGACAGTAAAGACGTCGCGATATAGTGCATAAAAAAGAAAAAAGATTGTCTTAAACCTGCCGAGAGGAGACTTCGGCCATGCCCTCTGGGTCATTGCTCGAACCCAGGGAACTTAATGGCCGAGCCCAGTACCTTAGACTGCTTCTCAATTCACGCGGCCGATGGAGGTCATCTACATTTGATGGCCACGACGGTGGCCAAGAGATATAGACAACGCCCGTCGGCGCATAGAATTGTCGGTGAAATGACCGTTCGGGCACCTGACATTTAATAGTCTTTTTAAGAACATGTGTCATGAGGAAATTAATGCAAAGGGAAAAGACTTACAAAGGCCGAGGAGACTTCCTGCGGAGGAATGGGGAGATCTTCATCCTGCGGGTGGATCGGCGACTCGGCCGTGGCCTCAGGGTCGGCCATGGGTCTTTTGCCGCGATCCGCCGCAGGAGGAGTCGGTGGAGCGGTCGCCCCGACAACCGGAGGAGGATGGACAGGAGGAGAGTTGACTGGTCGGCGACGGCGTTCCAGGGGGACCTCTTCGCTCTCGCTCTCGACATCCTGAACAAAAAGAAAAACCTTCTGCGTTATGGCCAAAAAACCTAAAGGAACAAGGGTAGAAGTAGAGTTATACCTCCAGGATGACCGTTGGAGAAGAAGGTCCCTCGACAGGGGCAGCCGACTTCCCCGCGGCAGGCGCCACGACCGGCTCTGAGGCTGGAGCTGGTACGTCGATAGGGTCGGCTGTGGCCTCAGGAGGAAAGACGGCTGGAGGAGTCGAGGCAGCCGGCAAAGGAGGAGAGCCGGCAGGAGCAGCCATCCCTGTAGTATCACTAGGGACGACATGAATTTCCCGGTCGCCCTTCTTCGCCAATTTCTTGACACGTTTAGAAGGGCGAGGGGCATCAACCTCCGGCTCGGCCGCTCGGTGGGGGCGTTTGGCTGGAACTACCCGCTCGGTGGCGATGGTCCTCTTCACCAATTTTTTCGCCTTCGCCACCGCGGCGACCACCTCCACCTTCCTCGACACGCGACCCCCTGAAGAGCGAAGTAATTAGTAACAAGGACGTGATATAAAGAGACGGAAAGAGAAGAAAAGCGGAAAGACTACCTTGGGCCGACTCCTTGGGTTGAGCCGAGGGTGTTGACCCGGGACGGTCGCCGAAGATCTTCTTCACCAGACCTTTGGCTGAGGCGCTGAAGAATTCGCCGGTATACTCCTCCCACCAGTCCCCGAAGGTGTCGGTTCCAAGAGATTCCGGAGCCGCCGGCCGAATCCGGAATTTCCTGCACTTCTCTTGGAACTCCTGGTCCGACGTCTTACATTCCCTTTCAGAGGAACCGGTAAGACGCCCTCGGCCCAGGAGAGATCGAGAGGCGAGCAGAGGGACGGGGCAGCCTTGAAGATAGCCGAGCTGCCGGGCGAGGAAGTGGGGATGATAAACCTCCCAGCCGGCTCGGCGGGCATCGCAACCCAGAGGAAGGTCGCGAGCCAGAACAAATGACCCCCAGCGCTGACGGATGTCCGCATCCTCGGACTCGGCCCATGCTGCCGTGGGAAGCCTGAGCGAGGAAGGGCACTCCTGGAGCCGGCACACCAGGAACTCGTCATCCGAGAGGACGTCGAGGCCGAGGAAGTGTGTGAAGACCTCGTCGGCTCGGTGAGGAGGCGCCGGTCAAGAGGCCAGTTGAAGGCCGAGGGCGGCCGTTCGATCGAAGGCAGGAACCTCCGGTCGAAGGGTGGAAAAGTAGACCTACAACCAGAGTTGGAACACCCAGAGGGGTCCGTTCTGGTGCGGGTCAATTTTGCCAATGGTCGCCTCAGCCAGGCAACGGTAGAGGTTGGCGAGTATGGCTGGACTGAGCGCCAGCGAGCGACCATTGGCCAGTGCCTGGGCCACCGACATGTTCTCCACCAGGCACTTGTTTGACCTGGTACAACAGATGAATTTGTTGTACCAGTAGAAGAGGAAGGCCTCGTGCTCTCCCTTCCTAAGGCCTTCCTCGCCTCGGCCGGCGAAATGAAGGATGAGAATGTTGTAGTTCAAGAAGTTCTTGTGGAGCTTCTGAACTTCTTCCCTTGAGGGCTCCCGATCGCCCCGGCTCAGCGTTTCGACGGCCCCTTCGTCGAATAACGCCTTCAGGTCGAGAGGAGAAGGGTATCCAGAAAGGGCGGCGTCAATTGGAAGGCCGGTCGGGGAAGTCCCAAGGATGGCCGAAACGTCGAGGATTGTGGGGCCGAGGGGGCCGAAAGGCAAGACCATGGTGTTGGTGGCCGAACACCATAAACTCAGGGCCGCCAGGAGCAGCTCCTTATCCATGGCAATCTCCATGGTTGACAGAATAATGGCATCATAGATGCCGAGAGCCTTCCACTCCTTGGAGAAGAATGTGCTCATCCGGTCGACCCAGGCAGCCCAAGCCGTGGTGGTCGAGGGCCAGACTCCCTGTGGCCGCGCCAGAGTCCACTTCGACCAGTCGAACCCCTGCAGCAGGGGTGTTAAACACTGCTCCTTGAGCAGGTCAGTAACAGACGATGGCACTGCGTCTCTGAAGAAGGGACCCAGAATCTGGTGGGTGGTGGCCATGTCTTCTTCGAATCGCAGCGTCTTGACGGCGCTCCGATCGATGAAGTCCTTGCACTTGTTGATCTCATCGGAAAGCTTCGAAATGAAGGAGGCCATTTGTGGAGAAGAGAGATGTGTTGGAAAGAAAATATTGCAGGAGGAAGAACTGGAGAAAATATTGCAGAAGGACTAGAAGGTTTGGTTTGAACGAGCGAGGGATTTTGGAAGTTCTGAAAGCGTAAGAGGCGAATAGATTGAAGTGTGGGTATTTATAGGCTTTTCAGATTGAAGATCAAATGCCTGAATTTCGAAAGGCACTGGAATTCGAAAAGCGTTGGTTCAAATTGGGGGGAAAGTTAACCGGGAAAGTCTGCAATCATTTCGGATATTTTGGGAACCTGCGAAAATGGGATCGAGGAGTCGAAAATCCAGGACGCACGATGGCGTGCAGCGACAGGTTCAATGCATTTAATAAGGATAAGACGGTTCAATTAGTGCACGGTTTCGAGGACCATGATTGAAGCTTTTAAGAACGGCGGAAAATCGACACGTAGCCACGCGTTGGGGGCAACGAGGAAAGTGCAATCATGTCTCATAAATATGCAGGAATAATGGTCATTAAGGAAGTAGTCAAAAAAGCAATAAACGTTTTCGATTCTTCAAGGCCGAGGCCTGACCAAGAGTTAACAATCGGCGACCTCAGAAGCGAAGGGGCAATGTTTGGGCCCAAAATACTATGGTTGGGCCGAGCAGCAACATATGCTCGGCCCAAGGTAATGACATGCTATGGGCCGAATAATGAAACCCGGGCCAGCTGGCAGGGTCGGCCAAATCCTATCCTAAGAGGTCCAGATGAATAGGAAAGGTCGAAGAAGTCCTGGTGTGACCAGGAGCCTCGACCGGCAAGGCATGGAGCCTCAAAAGGAGGAAGATTCAGAATCCCAGTAGGAGTAGGATTGTTCGAGGTAGAGGTGAAATGGGACAAGGACTCCCAATCCGAATCAGAATGCGAATTGGTCTTAAGGAACGGGTGCTATAAATACAAGAATTCACACAATAGAGG
Organism: Pyrus x bretschneideri; assembly: GCF_019419815.1. NCBI lineage: Eukaryota > Viridiplantae > Streptophyta > Magnoliopsida > Rosales > Rosaceae > Pyrus > Pyrus x bretschneideri. The sequence goes on from NW_025999679.1 coordinate 1,322,576, forward strand.
AGGCCCCCTTCAACATCAGCATACAATTGCCCTGCGCAAAACCTCTCAAACACCTTAAGATTTTTCCTTTTCTTTTCCTGCCGACACACCTTCAGTTTGGATAAACAGCACTGTGGAAGCAACCGGTGAGCACCTTCAGTTTGGATAAACAGCACTGCTGCCGCAGAATCAGCCGACCGAGAAACACCTTCAGTTTGGATAAACAGCACTGCGTCGAGGTCGACCAATTATCTATCTAAGTCTCGGCCGAGAAGGGTTTTCGAACCTTTGTTGGTAGAGGTCATCTGACTAAGCCTTTTCGGCATAGTTGGGTGTTACGAATTGCATTGCTCGGCGTATTGGACGCCGAGTGAGTTTATGATTGGATACTCGCAAGTAAGTTTCAAAGTTCGGCATTCCGACGGCCGAACTACGTTTACTATCAAGACATATATCACATTCGAGTACCTGTGCTCGTATAGTTTGGTCTCGATCCGGCGTGCTTATACTCTCACGAATATAATCACAGTGACCAAGCCAGGCTCCGACGATTTGTGAACTCCGTAGAATTAGTAGCCTTGTCTTCAGGCTATAGAATCCAGAGACCGAGAGCGTTCATTCCTCGGTCGCAATCGCAAGATACATAAGTTAACAGCGCGCTCAACGCGACTACATCAGATTTTACTCCTCGGCCGTGCTCGGCCGAGGAGTTGGCAAGCCCCGCATTCAACCGAAGGACGTAGTTAGCTCATTAGTTACTCGGCTTGCGCGCCACGTAGGTTTTGTAATATTTAGAGTCAACAATAGGATATACCAAAATTTATTCTTTACAAGAAAAAGATTGCATCCTTTTGCTATAAAAACAAATAGCTAGAATGAATTGTCTCCTCAATCTTCAAGATGCGTTGAATGAATTGTCTCCTCAATCTTCAAGATGCGTTGAATGTCTTGGACTATTCATTTCAATTCAATCCTTCATACCAAACAAGACCTAAAATACCATATAGGATATACCAAAATTTATACTTTACAAGAAAAAGATTGCATCTTTTTGCTATAAAAACGAATAGCTAGAATGAAATATACTACATCAAAACACATTGAGAATTAGTGAAATGAAAGGAACAATATTACGCCAGTTCTCCTATTCTCTACTCCTTCTTGTCTTCTCCATTTGCCCTAGTACCTCGGATATCTTCCCTGGGAAGAAGCACTTTGTGCGCGTTGTCAACGATCTCGAAGCTAAACGACTGGACGTCCATTGTTATTCTGCAGACGATGTAATTGATCGCACTCTTTCTACCAAGGGAGAACAGCTTGAATTTGAATTTCGTTCTGTAGTTAACACCTATTGGAATTGTAGCATGAACTCAGTGGTTGGCCATGTCGAAATTGAAGCATATATTTCTGAGGATCCACTTATTGACGAGTGTGGGGGAGTCCATTGCATATGGAATGCTAGAGAGGATGGAATATACTTGTACAGAATCAAGCATAGCGATTATGTCAAAAAGTACGACTGGATACCAAAGCCGTTGCGCGTCCGTTCTATAAAGAGAAATGTCAGGCCTTGAGCTCCTATTGTAGTCGAAAGAAATATAATAAAGCCATTTCCTTTTGTTTATTTTCTTCTTACTTTCTGTGTTACATTTTTTTTTAACAAACAATATTGTCTACACTAAGGAGGAGAAGGGTAGGCTTCGCCTCACAATAGGCTAGCAATAATGTGGTTCAAATTTGTCTTTGACGAGAATCGAACCTAATATCACTAGATCATAACTATAGTACTAAGTGGCTTTCGAGTTTCTATAGTACTCAAACAAAAAGCGATTTTCTTCGTTAAAATCATTATTATTTTAGAGTTCAAATATTCATATTAGTGTCACTTAATACTACGGTCTAGTGGTATTCCTCTTCACTTGTAAGTGAGAGGTCTCAGGTTCGATTCTCGGCAAAGGTGAATTTGAACCAAATTATTGCTAGCCCATTATTAGGCTAAGCCCAACCTCCTCCCCCTTAGTGTAGATAATATCGTTTATTTAAAAAAATATATATATATTAGCAAAGAAAATCATTTAAACAAGACATATATACTACATACATAGTGAGGCCTTTGTAACTTTTGTTTCTTAAACTTAAACTCATTTATCTTTAAACAATCAAATAAAACCCAAAATTAAAACTTGTTGACATGTGGGAAAATAAGTAACCTATTATTATCAATTGAGGCCAGGGTCGGCCCAGGTCCAATGTAGGCTGGGCAACCATTCGGGACCCAATAAAATTGGGCGCACTAAAGTTACTCGAGTGGTGTATTCATATTTGTTTACATAAGAGTATAAATGTTTTTAATTTGGTTAAATGACAAACAAATTTTACTAGAACTGGTCTTTTTAATCTCGGGAGGGGACCATCGAATGGAGCTGGGGTTTGCCAACTGATTACCAGACGGCCCCTCATGTAACAGCAGGTTAGCTGTACAATAATCTCTACCCATACTTAACACTGAAATCACGATTCTAGTGTAATTCGGATTTTTATTTTGAAAAACGACAAGGTTCCATTCCTTCTAAATTAGCCAACAAATAAGGAGCACCATATTCAACTCACTTAGCTCATCAATGTTTTTGTTGTCCAGGGAGTTTAGCCACTCATTCAAATTAAGGGTTTGACCCATCTTTAAGGAGTTAGATAAGGTGGTTAACCATACCTGTCTAGCAAAAACACAATCAACAAAAAGATGAGTTACAAAGGGGACAAGTAGTAGGCATATTATCAATATATCTTGCTAAATTGTATATGGTTTGGAATTTCCCCAAAATGAGAAGCCAACTAAATTTTTTTACTTTATGAGGCAAGTTAAGGTTCCACGTCTTTTTTAGAATATTGCTAGAATTAACGTCATTATTAATAGAATTCTATAATCAAGTAGCAGACTTGATAGAGAATTTACCATTAGCATTTGGACCCCAACAACACGAATCACTTTGAAGGGCTAAAGGCACAGGAATACTACAAATCTTGTTAACAACATCAACGTCGACCATAGAAGATAACAAATGTCTATTCCATTGACCATTAGCAATAAACTGGCTCACTTTCATGTCATGATCAACATTAGAAAGTTGCTTGCTATATAAGAGATTGGTGAGCGGGAAAGGAAAACCCCAGTTATGGGTCCAAAAATGAATATCTTCTCCATTTCCAACAACCCAATGCAATCCCATCCTAACAACATACATATCCTTGAGGATACCCTTCCATGCACATGAATAATTTTGTCTAATTTTATTATTCAAAAACTCATCATTCTTCAAATACTTATTTTTAACAATTTTGACCCACCAATTTTGATCATAAGTTAGAACTTTCCACCATAATTTAGTCAAACAAGCATTATTAAAGTGAGCACTATTTCTAATGCCTAACCCTCCATTCTCTTTAAAGTAGCAAATTTTGTCTCACATGACGGGGTTAAGATTGGAGTCTTTTCCCCACAAAAATTTCCTACTCTTTCTATCAATAGTCTTAGTAATCTTATCAGGGCATTTAAAGCAGGACATAGTATAATTAGGAACACCAGAAAGATTTTCTTTAATAAGAGTAAGCCTCCACGCCTTAGATAGAGTATTGACCTTCCAACCAGATAATTATGGTCCTTAATAATAAGCACTTTAGCATTAATCAGGTCTTTTCAGAAAATTATATTATGAATCCCTAAATATTTGCCAATAGTGGTTTTATGCTGGATTTGAAGAATGTTAACAATATCATTCCTAGATTGATTCTGAGTGTTATTGGAAAAATAAAGCGACGACTTATGGAAGTTTATTTTTTGTCCAGGAGGATGGGGAAATTCTTTACGCACCTTGGCAATATTTCTAGCTGCAGTTTTGGTAGCTTTAGCAAAAATCAAGCAATCATCCACAAACATTAGAATTGTAACCCTAAAGCCTTTAGGAGCAGTTAGCAGACCAATATTGTTTCTAGGAGACCCACCCAAATTGTCTAAATTTCTTATCAGGGGTTTCATACATAAAATAAATATGTAGGGAGAAAGGGGGTCACCCTGTCTAATGCCCCTCGAAGGATAAAAATAGCCATGAGCTTTACCATTAACTAAAATAGAAAAAAAGTGGACGTAATACATTCCATAATGAAGTTAATCCAATGAAAGTTGAAACCAAATCTTATTAAACCAGCTCTAATATAATCTCTTCTAATAAATTCATAAGCTTTCTCAAGATCTAATTTGATAGCCATAGCACATACTTACCTTTTTTGTCCTTAAATGATGAGAAGATTTCATGAGCAATCAGAATATTATCTTGGATTGATCTTCCCAGAGCAAAGGCACCTTGATTCCTGGAAATGCAATGAGAGAAGGAAAGGCCTGCCTTCGTGAGGAAAGCTTCGGCAAATTCGACTTGCCCCATGGAAGAGAATGCAGAAGTTGCAGAAGCTTGGAGATGAGCCAGATCATCGAATCTTAGTTCGCCGATTGAGCAGTCGTGAGATAGAGAGGTTGCTGGAGAGCATCGGGAACCGAGGGAAGGGGAAGATGAGGCCCTTATGATTGTAGTGGTTAGCATGGGGAGGTCGGCAAGGGCGGATGTGAGGGATGACAAAGAATTGAAGGGGGTAGGGCTCACTCATTTTTGTTTTTATTTAAATAATTAAAACTTTATTTGTTTATTATTTTTTTATTTATGTGAACAAATTTGACTGACACATCATCAATTAAACAGTGTACTTAACATAATTTTTAACGGGATGTATGAAATTGAAATAAAATGAAAGTAAATGTATGAAATTGAAATGTTTTAAAGATGTTGTATGAGGTTGCAATCAACCCCAAACCTGAGGGAGGTAAACTGTAATTTACCCAAATTTAAATGGAACATTTGAATCAAGGAGGTCCCTGTGCTTGTGTGTTAGTTAGGGTTTACATCAATCTCTTCTAATCCATTCGTGTTGTAGACCTTAATCTTTATCTAATACATAAAATTAATTAAATGTTTGCTAATTATTTTTGTATAAAAAAGGATGAACTGAGAATAAGATAGAGATGACGTCGGTTTCTTTCTCCTTGTTTAGATTTTTGTTAGAAATCAGAATGATTCATTTTGTTTCTACCCTTCGGCTGTAAAACGTTCACCATTGCAGATTTTTAAAGACATAAAATTTTCGAGATTAGCAGATACTCACAGGCGGACTACCGGTGATGAAGATGAGAAAGGGTGAGTGGGAGAGGTTTGGCGATGGATTGGGATGAGAGAGCCAGTGGCAGGCAGTGAAGAGTTAATGATATAATTAGCGAACTATTAAACATCATTTTAATTCATTTCTCATAATTCCACGTGCCTAAATTTAATTAGTAAGTACCACCATTCGGCATTGCCACGTGGTATTATAGTACCATTTTATAGTTTCTCCTTTTGCAAGAGCTTGAAGCTAATATAACCTCTTTTTAGACAAGCATGAAACTTATTGGTTTGTTTGACATCATTAGCTAATACAAATTCACAAATAGCATTTGTCACACCCCGATTTTTCTTACAGCTCAAACCATTCCTAAATTCAAATTTTGCTCCTGACTGGTCCCTATGAAAGTTGGGCTCTACCTCACAAAAGATATTTCCATTCCATAACCCAAGCCTTGAATATACTCACAAACTTCTTCACTCCAAAACGCCACTTTTCAGCATCGCACACTGTTTCTTTATTTCATCACTATAAAATAACCACTTGGTAAAAAAATAAAAAATAAAAAAAAATAAAAAAATAAAAAAATTTGACACGAACAAGCTAAGGGACTCACGAACATCCTCCAATTTGAATCACTCTAAAATTTTTCTCTTCTGTTTGATCATGTTTTGCTCTAGAAGAAATCGAATGTCCTTTGTTAAAAATATAACACAAAATATCAAAATTTTATCAAAATAATTACCAAAGCATGCTAAGTATAGAATTAAATATAGAGTATGAAATTGACTCATGAGCCCCTATCTTCATTTTTATCTGTATAATATTATTTTTGCTTTTGTACTCTACCAATTTATTAAGCTGCATTTATTGTTTAGCAGCATATATAAGTTTATCATCGTTTGTTGATAAATATCCAATAGTGTACTCAATCAAATGAGTTGAAATAAATAAAAAAGAATTGGACAAGCCAATAGCAGACAATAGGAGGGATTTTTCAATATGATCGGAATACGGAGTAGTACATTATGTGTTATTATATAAATAATAGAATATATGTGTTAAAAAGTTAATAAATTAAAAAATACAATTTTTTACCATTTATATAAAAATACATGATATATCATCCGTGCTCCAGTCAGAATAAAAAATTTCTAAAACCACACGTCATAGTACTCCACGTGGGTTCCAAAACCATGTAAAAGACACGTAGTTGAAGGGGTGTCCTATTGCGCACGTGGTCAAATAGGAGAAGGACAAACTCACACTCTTAACCTAGCGATTTACTGGAAAAGTTTAAGAAAGGAGCCAAACCACGGGCAACCATTCGTTTGTAGGCTAAATATACAAAATGATCTCTAATATTTACATAATCAATAGAAATGATCAAGGAAATTAAAAATCAATAAAAATGATTCTTGAGATTGTCTACCATCCATGATTTTAGTCATTCCGTTAAAAACTATTTGGTCAATTTTCAAAGCTTCGTAACTCCATCATTTCTTAACCAAATTCGATGCATAATATATTAAAATGAAGATAGGAAAGTGTACAACAAGGTTATACCTATTTAGAAGCCCAATGGTTGCCGGAGATGGCCGGCAAGTATCCTGAAAAGTGACTGGTCCGCGGGAAAACTGGAAAGTGGATAAACTTTAAACGTTCATAACTTCTTTAATGCTAAACGAAATCAAGTGATTCAAAAATAAAAATCATACTTCTCGATGAGACGAAGAGCATGGTACATTTCTTAATGCTAAATCGCTGTGGTTTGGCCGGAAAACGGCTCAAGTTCTAGTTTCCGGAGAGTTTTCCAGATTTCCAGCGGACCAGTCACCTTTGAGCCTATTTTTTGGACATCTCTACCAACCATTGGGCTTCCAAGTAAGTACAATCTTGTTCTACACTTTCTTATCTTCATTTTGATATATTATGGGTCAAATTTGGTTAAGAATCGATTGAGTTACGAAGTTTTGAAAATTGCCCAAAGAATTTTTAACAGAATGACCAAAATTATGGATGGTGAACAATCTGATGAACTATTTCTATTAATTATGCAAATCTCAGAACCATTTTGTATATTTAGCCTTCCTTTGCATGGGGTTCAAATGTACCAGGGGAGGAGGCGGTCGACTCAAGAGCTCCTCACCCATGTGCCTTGTACTATATACATCATACGTAAGTCAAACTTGCATCTGAAACTCAATCAATATTCAATGTTACACTCCAATTCATTGAATTATGAACTCAATAATATATGTGTCAAACACAGAAGGTCTTTATGTCAGAATGTGAGGGCAAATTAAGTCCAATACGGTGAGGGACTAAATCATGTCAATTGGTTTTGTGATAAAATCTTAACTTTTTTTATGGTATTAGAGTAATGTGGATTATGTAAGAAGTTCAATAGCCATACATGCTCCACGTCACTTCATTTATATTAGCTACATGTTAGGCTAGAAAATTAGCTACATTTGAGGAGATGCATGAGATTGTGAGGGTAAAGTCCCGCATTGGTGAGAGACATCATGCAAGGGCTTATAACAGGTTACACTACTTTCTATATTGTTAATTGGTTTTGTGGTGGAATTTCAACTGTCTTCACTTGTTACATGTATAAATTTTGTACTTTTTAGTGGTATACCAAGTTCTTTATCAATTTATTTACGGTTTAATTCCACAAAAGAAGTATCTTTTTTACGAGATACAACTATAAATTCCCATTTATTTATTCTCAGTATACGATCAATTCATACTCTATTTAAAAACGAATTCTGATTCTTAAACAGTTAATTCCAATCTACTATAAACCACTGATCCTCGAACAGTCCTACTTCGACTAAAACTTGGCCACATCAAAGCCAAATCCTTGATTAGTCTTACGTCCAGGACTCGGCTATTTCAGCACTACTGCTGCGCTGATACTGCCGAGGATCAAATCGGCCAAAAATTTATTAATTTAGGCCCAAATAATTACACAACCTGTGTTCCCAAAACTCATCTTTCCATCATCCAATGCGTCAGCTTTCAGCTAGCTGGAAGTATAACAGAGACCCGGCCCTATATAAGATCATTATTTTTTAATTGCACCTCATGACATCTTTTCCATATATTCTGTATGAAAAAAATCGGAATAATTTAATTATTTAACCGATAAACATTTTGACAAAAAAAAAGAAAAAAAAAAATTCCTAAAACGCTACCGCCTTGTTAAAAAAATCACATAAAAGTTAGGAAGAATGTGCCGAACTTTGTATTTAATCTATTTATAAACAATTAGCATATGGGCACACACAAAGTATGTGAGAAATTTTTTTATTTTGTTTTTGAAATAGAAGAAGAAAGGAAGAGAGTGATAGAGAATGTGGGAGTGAGAAGTGTTTTTTTATTATTTTTTTATTTTTTTATTTTTATTTTTTAATTAGAGATATGTTAGTATAACATGTAGGTGAGGCTTTGAAAAAAAAAAAAGCAAAATTTGGTTATATGAAATTATATTTCTGCCTCATATTTCTTATTCATATTCTGTTTTAATTAGAGGGTTTAACTGGTAATTTCATAGGATTTTGGTTGACAGTGAGTGTTTTATTAATTAGTAGAGATAAAGCGTTTACAAATTTGTAAACTAGCGCATCAGTTAATTTTGGAATATTTGTTTTGTCCAAAAACAGAAGGGATTCCAATATGAATCTCCGAAGGAAGGAAATATGATTCTTCCATTTCTTTTTGTAACAATACAAACCTCCTTGTATCATTATACATTATATATTCTAGATCCTTTACTCAATCACCTTAGATAATAATGTGAATGTTAACCGAAATTCCTACATAGTTAGAAGCGGAAATTAAGTGTGAAATAGGGCCTGGTCCCTGTTATATTTCCAGCTAGGTAAAACCTGACGCACTGGATGATGGAAAAAGATGAGTTTTGGGAACACAGGTTATGTAATTATTTGGGCCTAAATTAATAATTTTCGGCCGATTTGATCCTCGGCAGTATCAGCGCAGTAGTAGTGCTGAAATAGCTGAGTCCTGGACATAAGACTAGTCAAGGATTTGGCTTTGATGTGGCCAAGTTTTAGTCGAAGTAGGACTGTTCGAGGATCAGTGGTTTACAGTAGATTGGGATTAACTGTTTAAGAATCAAAATTCGTTTTTGGATAGAGTATGAATTGATCGTATACTGAGACCAGATTCAGAGTCATGATTCATGTGGAAGCGGCGGAGACATTACGGTTATTGAGCATCAGTCAAGGATAATTCCAAGCATAATGAGGATATGTCGAGAAGTTGCAATGTTATCAGGGCTCTGCCACTCAGCTGATTTGACCATCACAAAATTGACACCTATAAATACAAGTGATCTTACAACTTAGAGACGACCTTCTACTCAACACATAAGCAAATGCTCTTTGCAGAATCCTCTCATACCCTTGCGATAAATACTAACTTCTTCACTAACCCCTCCGTTAGCCAATATTATGTTTGGTTAAAATCAATGGCTAACAAACTATCTCTATATTTAGTTTGGTTAAGCCAATACTAACCCCTCCGTTAGCCAATACTAACTTCTTCACTTTATTAAGCTTTTTCGAGAAAGCGAAGTGTTACCAAGTTACTTAGTGTTCAACACATTAGAAGGCAAACCATTATTGAACTATAACAATAGCTTACATACATGATTATCAACTAACACATAGAATCACAATTAACCAGAGTCAATACTAACTCACAAAAATTAGACACACACCTGAGGATGAAGAAGACATGATGCTTGAAATAAAGATAGTCTTCTACTCTCGCAAAACTGGATGCTTATGCTTTCAATAGGACTCGGTACACTATTAAGCTTGTATTTGGAGAGCAGGGACTAACCTTTTTATAGTCACATAAGGCCTATTGATTCCACCTATTAGGAGATAGGTCTCTCAATAAATCATCATTAACTACAATAAGTCCCTTACAGTATTGTTTTGAATGTTTCATATAGCCTACCATTACAAAACTCTATTAACTTAATCAATACACTTCTATCAAAATAATGATTATGTCTACTCAAATTCTTACATTCTCCCACTTGAGCATACATAATCACATGGCATTGAACTGTATAGAATTAAGTTAATAGTGATCACTGAGTTTATATAACAAGATTATCAACTTAAACATAGATGTGATCAACTAAATCAAACCCAGAACTATAGAAATGTTGATGCAGATCAGTTGTTACAGAATGAGCAAACATTGAATCACAACATGAAACATAATTGAGAGGATATTAACAAAGAAGTGGACAAGATAAGTTTATTAGCTGTAAATAAAAATAATAACTTACTCCGACTAATGAAGATCATCAAAAGATTCAACTACTCCCATCTTCGACACATGATTCTTGAATACTCCCATAGGCAAAGGCTTTGTTAATGGATTGGCCACCATTGAATGAGTGTCAATGTGCATAACTTCAACAATCCCTTTCCTCACTTCATCTCTTAGCAACAAATACTTTCTACCCATCAACCTTGTAGCTGAGGTTTTCTTATTGTTCTTTGAAAAGAACACAGCTGCCTTACTGTCACAATAAATCTTCAAAGGCTTTTGAATCAAATCAACAACCTTCATAGCAGTCACATGATTTATGAGCCAGAATGCTTGTTTAGATGTTTCATGGCAAGCAATGAACTCTGCTTGCATTGTTTAAGTAGCAACACATCCTTGCTTAGCACTTTTCCACGAAATTGCTCCTCTAGTCAAAAGAAAAATAAAGCCAATGGTCAACTTTCTATCATCTGTACAGCCAGAAACATCCGAGTCCGAGTATGCAACCATTTCAAGATTTCCACTTCGTATACACCAACATGTAGGCCTTTGTTCTTTTCAGATACCTGAGCACCTTTTTAGTAACTATCCAATGAGGCTCTCTAGGATTTGATTGAAATCTACTACGTATGCTAACATCAAATGCTAAGTCTAGTCTAGTACAAACTTGAGCATACATTAGGCTTCTCACAAGTGAAGCATATGGTTTATCTTTCATCTTTTCCTTCTCCAGATCATTTGCAGGACATTGATCCTTGTTTAGTTTATCTCATTTTCCTATAGGCAACTCACCATTTGAACATTTCTCCATGTTAAACCTCTTGAGACTTCTATCAATGTAATTCTTTTGTGATAATCCTAGGAGCCGTCTCGTTCTGTCTCTGGTTATTTCGATTCCCAGGACAGAATGAGCGTTCTCTAAGTCCTTCATTTCAAAGCTGCTAGACAACATCTTCTTGGTATTCATCAGTACTTGTAAATCTGAACTTGCCAATAAGATATCGTCAACATGAGATAAATGAAGTTAGAACCACTGACCTTGAGATAAACACAATCATTTATCTTGTTTTCCATAAAGCCAAACGATGTAACGATCTGATCAAATTTGATAAACCATTGTCTGGAAGCTTGTTTCAGACCATAAATTAATTTGTTGCGCTTACAAACCATAGATTCTTTCCCCCTTTCAACAAATCTTGGAAGTTGTTGCATGTAGATATTTTCATCTAAATCCCCATTAAGAAAAACGGTCTCAACATCCATCTGGTGAAGTTCTAGATCAAAGTGGGCAGTAAGAGCCATAATGACTCTCATAGAATCCTTGGAAGAAACCGAAGAAATGGTATCAGTTATTCGATACATTCTTTTTGAGTAAAACCAATTGCGTAATTATTGCTTTGTGCCTTTCAACTCTTCCTTAAGAATCTCACTTGGTTTTAAAGACCCACTTACATCCAATGGGTTTGATGTCTGAAGTTCTTTCAACTAGTGTCCAAACTGAATTCTTTTGCATAGAGTTAAGTTCTTCCTCCATAGTGGATTTCCACAATGCACGCTGCTCACTGTTCATAGCTTAATTAAATGTAATTGGATCACTCACATCACCAAAATCATATTCTGTCTCCTTTAAGCATACCACATAATCAGAAGGAACTGCAGACTTCTTTTGTCTTTGAGATTTTCTGATCGAAATCACTTCATTATGATCTGCTATATCAGTTTCAATGGGCTGCTATTCATGATTGACAGTTCGGGGATCAACTGTATCATGATCAGCAGGTTGTTCATTGACTTGCACCTGTGGATTTGAAACTACTAGTGGCAAACTAATAATTTCAGTATTAGCAACAGATGTATGATCACTATCATTAATCTCTTCAAAAGTGCATTGCTCAGCAACATCATCTTCTATACATGCATCTTCTATAAACTTGGTGTTTTGTGTTTCATGGATTCTGGTGTGCATATATCGAGACATTAAAATTTAAAGCCTTTGGATCTTTCAGCATAGCTAATAAATCGACAACTAATTGTTCTTGGATCCAACTTTTTTTTTTTTTACTTGGATTATAAATTCTAGCTTCAGCCTTGCAACCCCATATTCTAAAATGATTAAGGCTAGGCATTCTATAGTCAAAATTTCAAAGGGAACTTTACTCACTGACTTACTTGGGACTTGGTTCAAAAAGTAGTTGGCTGTCTTCAATGCTTCTCCATATAGAAAAATGGGTAATTTGGAATGAGAAAACATGCTTCTAATCATTTCTTTCAGCATCCTATTTTGTCTCTCAGCAACACCGTTTTGTTGAGGTGTGCCGGGAGTTGTGTACTGAGCGACAATTCCATATTTCTCCAGAAATGGGGCAAAGGCTTCTTTTTGTTGTCCAACTTTAGTGTACCTACTAAAATACTCAGCACCCCTATCGGATCACACAATCTTGATATGTTTATCAAGCTCTTTTTCAACTTCATTTTGAAAATTTTGAAAATATTCTAACACAGCAGATTTTTCAGATATTAAATAAACATAAGAGTATCTCGAAAAGTCATCAATAAAGATGACAAAATAAGGATTTCCACATATTGTTGTAGTCGGGATTTTGACTAATTTCTAAGAGACTTTGACTCCTTGTAGAACCAGTTTTTCAAACATTTACTAATTTTCCCTTAAAACAGTCCACACAATCAGAATAAGCATTTAAATCTATTTTTGGTAACATGTCCTGCTTTATCAATTGTGTAATTCTTTCTTTTGAGATATGCCCTAATCTTTTATGCCAAAGCATATAAGATTTTTCGTTAATGAGCATTCTCTTCGAACCACTACATTCAACATTAAAGCATTCATCCATATAACTGCAATCTACTTGCCATAAATCATCTCTAAGAATTTTGCAAAGTTAGAACCTCTAATGCCAAAGTTAGAATTTTGAGGGAAAAATGTTTAGAGAATTTAGAGAATTTTGCAAGAGAGTTGGGCTTAGGTTTTTAGAGAAAACAGGGTAGTATATATAGGGCATGGCCGGCCCCATTTGGAGAGATGGTAACCGGCCTTAGTGGCATTTTTGGGAGCAATTGGAAGTTAATTACCCAATTAATAGATTAATTAGGTAATAAATCAATTAATTAGCTAATTAATATAATTTGAAAGGAATGTTTTGGGGTTACCTAGTGAAGAAGATTTGATGAGGATGGATGAAATAGGTTTTGAATAAATACCTATTTTGGGCACTTTTGACTTAATTGTGGGATAATTGTCCACTGCTCGAGCGTAGGAATTCCGGTGTTCCCCGAGGGTAATTTTGTCCTTTTTTCCCTAGAATCTACGTGTTGTCTCTTGATTATTTTTGGCTCCATAAATGCCCCCACACCTGTTGGGCTGCTCACAGAAAAAGGCAACAGGTGTAGAGATTTTCTTGCTTTAGGAAACTTAGGCTTGTTTCCTATTTTGATGTAGATTCCCTCTTTAATTGGAAATTAGGTCCTTCTAGGAAAGGGCAATAAATTTCGCTTGAAGCCTATTTAAGTCCACCTTAAATGGATTATTAAATCAACTTTGGAGAGCGTTTAATTCTACCATGCAAGAAATAGAGAGAGCTTAGAGGATATTTGTTCCCCTACCTTTAACAATCTTCTACATCTTGCTCGTGAAAATGATTGTCTTTTGTTGCTTGCTTCGTCTTCATCGTACCGCACCAAGGTAAGAAAAATTTAATTTTTGTTGTCTTCTTCTTGGATAGTGCTGTTGTGGGGCAGCCGTCGGCGTGGTGCAGCACATCGGCTGGTAGGCGCCAGGAATCGGCTAAGCATGGGCCACTGCTTGGGCTACTCGGCTTGGCTAGAGCCAAGGGCAGCTTGTGCGGCTGGGGCCGCGAATTAAGGCATTGGGGCACAGTGCTAGGCGAGCCGAATGGCTCATGTCTTTTGGGTTCTTTGACTTGACATGGGCTAGGCTGGTGATTGAGAGAAATGAGGAGGTCGCGGGCCTCATGGGATGCTGGAATGCTAGGTTGAATTTCCCTGTTGAGTATCGTGAATGGCATTGGTTGCTTAGTTCTCTTTGTCAAGAGAAAGGTAGGCTGCTCCCGAAAGAAAAGGTATAGAGGATTAAGGCGGATGCATTGGCTCGTTTGATCGCTGTCGTGAAGCTTACTATGAATGAAGGTGGAAAAAATAAATCTTCCCCGCTTACTTAAGAGATGCTAGTTGAGAAAAAACTGAAGACTTCCTCCGCTGTTCGTGAGGATCAGCCTGCTGTCGATAGGCCTCTGATTGGCATGAGTTCTTCCAATGGGAAAAAAAATGAGGTTGCTAGATCTCAGTCTCTGGCATTTGCCATGTCGAGAATGGCTAGTATAATTATTGATAGGATTGCTAGAGGTCCCGTCATGCCCCTAGTGCCGAAGTTTGTACCAAGACATCCTCTAGGAGCTAAGTCCAATTCACCATTGGAAAGGCTTGCAATTATGAAGAGTGATAAGGTGGATTCTCCCCCTACTGCTTAAACTGATTCGCCTACTGGGAAAGAGGATACTACTGAGATCTATTTACTTTTGAAACTAGATTTGCTTGAAGACATGGATGCTTGTCCCAAGTTTGTTGATGACGTTAGAAAGGTTGTTTGCCCAAGTTTCTTTGCGAAGTATACGGCCGAGTATAGGAAAACTACTTTACTTGCAATAATGCAGAAGACGACTATTCTGGCTACCGAGCCTATGCTCATTGACCAAGAGGATGCCAAGGTTACCAATGAGGTGGAAAATGTTGTGGTAGCCGAAGCTTATTCTTCTGCCGATAAGATCAAGAGGTTGGAATCTGAGCTCGTCACTTTAAAGGGGTCTAAAGCTTGAGACCGCTCGCCAAAGATCATTGACTTGAAGACTAGGCTTGACACGATCCAAGTTAAGTATGAAAGTGCAGAGAAGGAGATCAGATGTTACATACCTCAGATTCAAGATCTTGAGTGTGCCATTTCTGAGCTTTGTTCCGCTGTTTATGCAAAGGATAAAGAGTTGACTGCTCTTGTAACTGAGTGATCCACTTCAAGAAAGTCGTTGATAGGCTTGAACCCAAGTGTTGGAACTCCAAGGTATGTTGAAGATCAACGAAAGTTTGAAGAAATAAGTGGATGAGCTGCAGTACGTCTGTGTTGGTCTGCTCAAAGAGAATGAGCAGCTAAAGGTAAAAAGACTGGGCTCGAGGCTTTGTTTGTTCAGAGTCAGGCCGATTTCTACAAACTAGTTTATGTAGGTCATCTCTTTAGTAGGCTGTCTGACTTCGAGCTTGCTAGCAGAGACTTTGAAACCTTCTCTATTTCTCCGAAAGACTTGCTTGCCTTTACTTTTGAGGCCTCCATTGGTTAAGTAGTCGGAGATATTGGTGCCTAGGTTGGGGCAACCGGGGATAAAACGTTGGATGGTGTCGCTGCTAAGGGTGTCGCGGCTATTGAAGGTGTGGTGATCGAGTAGTCGCGGAGCGTCCAAGCTACTGAGAAGTAGCCTTCTATGTAGTCTTTAGGATTTCCTTTATGTTTCTTGTTGCTTTTGCTTTGCTTGAATTCCTTCGGTCTTTGCTAGCCGTTTATCAATTTTGCTAGAAAATTTAATAAACTTGTTTCCTTGCTTTTCTCCATCTTCGCTTCGTTTGTTCATGCCCTAACCTTTAAACTTTATAGACCAGGGGCAGGCGTACTACTTTTCTATAAGCAGACAGGCTGCGTAACCTATGCAGCCGTAAGTGTTGGTGTAGAACTTTGCAAAGTTGTTAACCATAGGGTCAGCAGTCGGAAACCTTACTTACAGAAGCAGACAAGTCCGCGTGATCACTAGGTTGTCAACCTTGGCTTTCTTCAATTTCGAGGTTGCGTAGCAAGTATCACAACACTTTAGGACTTGGTGTAGGTCGTTCCACGCTTGGCAGAAGTGAAGCTTATCGACTGCGTAGCATGTCGGTAGTGGATAAAGCTTTGTTTATGCACACTAGCTTGTTTAGCCTTTCATAAGAATGTGCAGTTGTATAAGTCTAATGCGACTTTACTACTCGAAGGGCAAGCCGTAGGCAGTCTTCCAGAAACCGTAGGTTACCTTAGTGCACTCGGTAACAGCTTTAGGGTTCCTGGGCAGCCGTCTATGAGGTGTACTGCGTAATGTGCTTCATCTATCTCTGAGGCCCGGTTCCTCGCGGATTAGGCCAAGAAACCAAAAATCCTTTCGTTAGCTAATCTCAGCGTAAGCCATCGTGCACCTAGTTATACGAGGGCAACCCGTCTCATCCACGTCTGGATATTCAGAATGTAAGTTTACCTTCTCGCACTGGAGAACAATTAGTTTATCCTCTTGCATTGGAGAGCAGACCTATGTGGGTGTCGGGGAATTGGTTTACCCTCTTTCACTGGAGAGCAATTAGTTTATCTTTTCACACTGAAGAGCAGACCCATGTGGATGTCGGGGAATTGGTTTACCCTCTCACACTGAAGAGCATGGTTGGTCCCTCGAGGGGTTTTTTTGAAGTGCAGGAATGATCAGTTGTTGTAAACATACAGTCGAACCAAGTTGTAGATTAATTATGAATTCCTCATTGAAAAACGAGTGAAACGAATGAGAACTTAATTGTAAGGTAAGAACTGCATAACAACTGGATAGTCTTTGGCTAATGAGGTGGTGCTTGTCGAGCTACCTGAGTCTTCGGGCTTTGGTGTTGCAGGAGGTCACATATGGCACTTCCTCAAATTGTAAGCATTCTACTATTTTCGATCTCTTTGTCGTTCATGGTGGCATGGGTGCAGCTACTCCTGCCACCTACTCTGATGATCTTGTGCGGACATTCCCATATGGGATTCATCTTTTTAGAGCATTTTCTGCGGATAGTGATAAAGGCTTTTCTTAAGACTAGATATCCAAGTGGGAATTATCGAATCTTGGCCCTTTTGTTGTAGATAGAGAGAAGATGCTGTCGGTAGGCTGTGATGTGGGTGATGGTTTGCTCACGCTTCTCCTCTGTTAGATTTAAGCTTGTGGTCATCTTCTTACTGTTCTGCTTAATGCAGGAAGAATGATTGCTTCTGAATCAAATGCCAAAGAGAAAAGAATCTCACCGGTTGCTTGTCTTTTGGTGGTGCGATATGCCTATACAAATTCGAGGAATTCGTCTGGCCATTTTCCCTTATTGTCGATGAGGGATTTCTTAAGGCAGTTGAGGATCGTCTTGTTGGATGCTTCAAAGCCTAGAGTGACTAACTGCTCAGGTATCGAACCGTTTGGGGTGACAAGGATCACGACATGCGAATGCCAGAAGTCTCCATCGGGTGGAGCTGGCGCGGCTAAGGCATGCTCAGCTAGTCGTTGAGCTGCTCTGTTACGTCGCCTAAACTAAGCATGAATGCGCAATAGGGAGCTGTGGAGCAGTCGTTGGGTCACCCTGTTACACGCAACAGGAAATGCTTAACTGCCGGTAAATGTTGCTTTTATGTAGAATCTTTTAGGGTGATGAGGATAAAACTTGCTTCCGAGTGTGTGCTTCTAGTGTTTGTCTGCCCTTGGCGCGCTTTTTGAGCTGAGTTGTTGCGTTCGTCAGAAAACTTTGCATCTGCCAATGCCTATGCTTTTATTGTCATGCATAAAGATTGAGCAAAATAGTGCGTCATGAGGATGACTGTGTGCATCTAAAGGTAAAACTTAAGCTTCCGGGTTGCAACAATTGTCGCCAAAGTTAGCGTTCGAATTTCTGGCAACATCAAATAGAGCTTTTGAACTCTGGAAAAGAGGTAGTTTTGAACTGTGGAATACATGTAGTCGGGCCCCCAACTCTTTTCTTATGATGGTAGAGCTTATTGCTGCTTCAGATACCGTCAAACATGCGAATAAGTTATCCGCTGCTTTTGCTTTGGATAGTAAGGAGGTGATGTCGGGTACTTCTTTAAGTCTTTGAATGTGCATCGGCGAGCCTCGTCCCAAAGTGCATGTTTCTCTGCTAAAGCGAAAGAGTCAACCAGGGTTAGATCTTGTTTCATGATCAATTTTCCAAACAGCAGGTGGTCTACTCAAAGTTCTTTTAGGAAAGCTGCTCTAGCTATCAAGTCGTTGCATCTGACTATCCTTGTTTTCTCTGGATTGAACCTCTTCACATAGTCACGAAACGACTTTTTTGGGTTCTTCTTGACATTGAACAAGTGGTCGGACTTCTTTTTGATTGAGTAGTAGGATGAATATTCTTTGGTGAAAACCAAAGAAAGTTCGTCGAAACTCTGAATAGATTATGGTGGCAGGGTGTAGAACTAATCTTGCACCTCGCCTTGTAGAGTGTTGGCGAATATCTTGCACATGAAATCGTCGTTGTTTCCATAAAGGATCATTGTGCTTCAGTAGTGCTTCAAGTGCTCTCTAGGTTTCCATCTCATTTCAAGGATGTGGAATGTGGTATGCTAAACTTGCGTGGAGGCTCTACCTGCTCGAACTTGTTCGTGAAGGTTGACCTGCTTATGTTGGTCATGTTCTATAGTAGTGCCTCATCGACGATCCCGTTACATTGGAAATCGCGTAATCGCTCGGTCAATAATCTATCTACTTCTTCCTGAATTTGCCTTTGTTGGGGGTAATGGAGCTCTCGGCTGCCCCTAGTCGTGACTTGTTGGTCTAGGTTGCTCTTGTACGTGCTCGGCTCGTCCATTCCACGGCTGCGATGCAAGTGGTTCGTTCCTAGCAGGTGAGAGAATTCTTAGCAGGCTGCAGTTGAACTTGAGCCGGATTGAGTTACTACTTCTCTTCATCCATCGTGCTGCTTACTCTGATGGGAGGTGGAGGATGCTCTTTGCGTGCCTAGCCGCGAATGAACACTCCCCTGAAAGGTTATCCATGTTGTTCATCGGAGTGTGGTCCCAACCATGATTGTATGCTCATCCGTGGGCCTGATAGGAGCATATTCATGCGACTTAAATGGCTTGTTCTCGTGCATTTACGTTATGTTTCTTTAGTTATTTTAGTCCTTTATGCTTCTTTTGTGTGTTTTCAGGTTCTAAGGGCAAAGTATGCAAAAGGGTGCATTTTGGAGTAGTTTGGGGCGTTAAATGGATTGCATATACTTGAAGCCAAGTAGATGGACGAAATTGAAGACCAAAGGAGGCCCTTTGTACCAGAAATTCACACCAACACTCCCCTTTGCCATGCATCCAACCAAGCCACATGCACGTCCACTCTTTAATCACATGCTTTCCCAACAAATAATTCAGCCATTCCACATGCTATTTCAGCCATATGCACCCATAATCATTCAACCAACTTTGCACATGCATTCATCATCATAACCTAGCTGTCATTCCACTTTAATCCACATGCATTCCCTTCATATAAATCAGCCACATGCACCCATAATCATTCAACCAACTTTGCACATGCATTCATCATCATAACCTAGCTGTCATTCCACTTCATTGCACATGCACTCACATAACCTAGCTGTCATGTTCCCTCTCCCATCCATTCATCTCCCTATAAAAACCATACACACTTCACACAATTCATTCATTCTTCCATTTTCAGAAATTCACCAAAGAGAGCCCTTTGTGCCGTGAGTCTCCCTACCAATCCAAACACCACCAGAAATCATCCCATTGCCGTGGCCTCCCCCTTCCATTTTCACCACTCCCCAAACCATTCACACCATCAAACTATCCTTAGACCTTGTGCCACAATAAAGAGGAAGAGAAGAGGGCCTAAACGTTCATACAATTCAAGTTTGAGTTGTTGGAATGTTTAGGTGTTTCTTTGATTTCAATGTTTAATTTCAATTCTCTTTGTTTTGTACGTATGAGGAACTAAACCCCCCTTGGCTAGGGGGGGATTCGAAATATATGTTTATGCTTGCATTTTGATTTGATTACTTCTAATTGCGTTTCATAAGTTGTGGATTCAATTTGTTTAACTATTTGATTGATAACTTATTTATGTATGTTTATTGAGAGTGCACACTTAATTTTCATGCATGAATATGACGCTAGAATATAAGTGAGTTTCACCTAATAGTTACGAACTTATATTCACAAGTAGTGGAGGTTGCTTATAAACAATCGCGTTAAACGAATTCTTGGCATAAGTTTCATGCAATCATAGTAACGAATGCCTCGTCAACACTTATAATTTTCATAGAGCGTAATGATTCTTGCTTGTATCTCTATTATGCAATCATGTAGGGGACTTGTGGGGAATGTTTTGGGTTGTCGTATGCAATCATCCAATTCAATAACGTTAGGAAGATTTGAAGGTTAATTAGTGCATCACGGTTAACTTGGGGTGTTGAGAATTAATGGTTTATTGAAACGCAATTGGAAATCGTTTTATTATGCAAGTGTAACATGTATGGAGATGAACCCCTTAGCTAGCAATCCATCACATTCATACTTACAATCTGTTTTAATTAGAATCTGTGCAATTAGTTTAATTTCGTCCAAAACTCAATCCCCCCTTACTTTAATGTCCAAATTAGTTAGAAAGTGTTTTAGTTTGTGTTTATAAGTGTTTTGATTCAATTTGTTATACAAATTCGTCCAAATTCACCAAAGTACTCAAAACTGCCCAGAAAGTGTTTTTAAGGCAGTTTTGAGTGTTTTGGGTGATGTTTGAGTCTTTTGGTTTGTTTTAGTGTTTTAAGCGTTTAGTTTCGCATTCTTTGAGTTTAGTTTAGTGTTTTAAACTTTATTTTACGTTTTTAAGTCAGTTTCTAAGAGATTTGCAATCCCTCCTAATCCCCAGTTAAGAACGATCCCTACTTATATCTATACTACAATTGTCAAAAAGAGGGTTTAATTTGTGTGCGTATAATTCTCGCATCAAATTTTGGCGCCGTTGCCGGGGATTAGCAAATTTGCTAATCTCTTGGATTGTTCGTTTCTGTTATGTATTTTAGTTCTGTATTTTGATTTGTGTTTTGTTTGTTGAATTCAAGTACTAGAGAAGCACAACATGGCACTTGATAATGCTTATCTATTGTCACAGCTCATGGAAAGGTCCCAAATGCAAAGCGTTGATATATTTGATCTTCAATCAAGGAATAACGTGTTTTCCAATACTTACAATTCAGATTGGAGTGATCATTCAAACTCTATATGGTGGGAACCTCAGCATGTTCAACAAGAAGGATATTGGCAGCCACCTCATATTCAATATGCCCAACCAAACTCAAGTTCGTCAATAGATTATAATCAAAAGCTTAATGAATTAATTTGTTTGGTGCAGGGCTCACAAAATCAAGACAATGAGGCTCAACAAGAAGGATATTGGCAGCTATATGAGGAGTTCTATTCAACGCCTATGCAGCCACCACAACCTGCCCAAAGTAATGGAATCCAAACTCAAAACAAAGAGAGGGAAAATCAAGACAAAAGGTTGGACTACTTGGAAAAGCAAATTGGGCAGATCGCGGAGTTCGTAGGACAGTTTCGAGACCAAGGCGAACTCCCTAGTTCAACCATTGCAAATCCGAAGGGAGAATTTGAAACTGCCAAGGAAATCATGTTGAGAAGTGACAAGGAGGTTGGAACGGACCCTCAACCATCAAAATCAAATCACAAGGAAGAGGAATACACCCAACCCACGGCAAGAGTGGAAACACCTTTGCCGGAGGCACCTATTGCTCCTACGCCATCTAATTCAAGTAAGGTTGTTCCAAATTTAATTAGTTCTAACCCCATTCCACCTAATATCCCTATTCCTTGCAGGTTCATGAATTCCAAGGAAGAAGAAAGTGAAAAAGACACCTTAGAAGCCCTTCCAAAGGTGAAAAGTAGGGAATATCATGAATTCATCAAAGAGGACGTTCTTGAGATAAACAACCCCAAAGAAGTTGAATTTTATGACACAAGACAAGGACCAATCCTCACATCAAATCTGACCAAGTGCAAAGTCCCTGAAACGTTCAAAGAAGGGGTGTTTATTCTTGAGTTCTTATTGGATCACATAAGTAAGCCACCTCCTCCAATTTCAATTTTCTTTTATACTAACACGTTGTTAATGATTCAGGCATCCAATCTTGAATTTAAACCATTACTGGATCATTTCAAGTATCACCTTCCATTCAAAGATCAATTCCATGCCGTTTGATTTATGTAAAAAAAAAAAAAAAAAAAAAAAAAAAAAAAAAGAATGTAGCCTTCACAAAGGTAGTTTACGTGAAGACCCACTACGTGGCGAAACTCTCGGAGCGGAAGGCATCGGAGCAGGAGGCATCGGAGCGGGAGGCATCGGAGCTAGAGCATTCCAGGCCTCAATACTGGGTGGAACGCTAGATGACCCAGGAAAAAGATGCCTCTGGAAGAAAGACGCAAGCCTTTGACGGTCACTTTGCATTCGACCTTGAGATTCTTGCAGCTCATCAAGCCTCATCTTCATGCCCGATGAATAGTTATTTGCAAGCACGTGCAAACTTCTATTCTCGTACTTAAGCTGTTTGATCTCCTGCTTAAGATTTTCCACCTCTGCCATCAACGATTCCACTTGGCAGGACCGAGCAAGCAGGCGTTGGCCCATGTTGGACACAGAGCCCGCACACTGAACACTGAGAGCGAGGGACTCTTGAACGGCCAACTCATCGGACCATCCTGAAAGCAGCCTACTATCCTTAGGAGTGAGGAGGTTCCTAGCTACTATCGTAGCTGTTGTTGCATCCTGCATCACGGAGTCTTCACCTGTAAGAGGACCGTTAGAAGATAAGAAAGAAGGGCGCCATACGTTACCTTGACGCGGCGCGCCCGTATCACTGCTGAGACTCAATTCTAAGCTAAGGTTCGATGGGTTTGCCATTTTTCAAAAGTGTTCAAAGAGAAGGGCTGGATGGAGTTAAATTTCAAAGGGCCGGAGACGATTTTCACAGATGGGCAGTCTTCAGAGTGTGTATGTTGGTGGTGATCGATAGCTTTATAAAAAGCCAAGGCGACGCGTCCACCGATTCAAAAAGCCGGAATTTCCTGCGTAAAGTTCGGCGACGCTCTCTCGGCTTTTCAGAAAACGCGTTCAACTTTGTCAAAAGATCTCTGACAAAGTTGAAGACACGTGGAGGCCATCATCGCAACTACACATCTTTAGCCGACAAGCGCAAAGTTCGGCGACGCTTTCTCTGCTTTTCAGAAAACGCGTGTAACTTCGTCAAAAGTGGCGCTCGTTCAGAAATCGAAGAGGCGTCGTTCAGAAATCGAAGGGGCGCATTCAAAGATCGAAGAGTCATCACTATTTCAAAAAGCCGGATTTGCGGGATCAAAACGTTTGTCGACAACGGTAAAAGAACAGTACCACCACTTGCTATTGGGAAATCCCTATATATGTCGACCTTCATCTTTTATGGCAAGGCAGACCTGAAGAAAATGCCCAACTCTTCCTCACCTTTGAGGGCGCACTCCCAGCAAAGCCTTTCGAAACACTCAATTCTTTCTTCTTCCCCAAAGATGATACCAGATGCCTGGAGTACAGATGACCCAGGAGGAAGCAGCACAACAAATACATGTGCTGATTCATTCACTGCTTCTTCAAAAGCAAAGGTATCTCATATCATCAAGGTCAAAAGCAAAAGTATCTCATATCATGCTCTTTCCCTGTCTTTTCCTTTGTCTTTGTTATTACTCGCATAGCAAAGTAAAAGAAGCAATCAGCCGGCACTTGGAGTCAGTCTTCCGATCTGGAGCCGACTGCCTGGAAGCTATTCCCTGGTTGCTTACCTAGCGTTGCTCTGGAGTAGTCATCTTCAACGGTTGATACACTTCCAGAGAAGGGACCACTTCTGCAAAGGGGAGCAAGTAAGGCAAGAGAAAATGATACATTGAAGCATGTGGAGACAAGCAACAACTGCATATGCTGAGTTATCCTCTAACCCTCTTCAATACGAATTGGAAAGATTGAACAAAGAAACAGATAAAAGGAGGAAGCTCAGACCTTCGAGGGAAACCAAAAGAATCCTGCTGCCCAGTTCAAGAGTAGCACAAAGGAAAATCAACGAGTGGAGGAGACCAAAAGAATCCTCCAGCCCAGTTCAAGTGTAAGCCTGTGGAATCACAAAGATCAAAGCCTTAATGCATTCACCAAGGAGAAGAGGGAATTTACACTCCATAACCAGATTTGCGTCCCTAAACTCTTCTCTTTGTTAGTTACATTCTGCCATGTTTAGTATGTTTAAGTGCTTTTTGTGTGTTTACTTATGTTTTGTGTGAATCTATGCTTAAAACATTGAGGACAATGTTTGATTTAAGTGTGGGGGGGTAACTAAGTATATTTAATGCAAATTCGTGGGATTGTATCACCCATTACTTCAAATGTTGTTCCTTGCTGTTTTAAGGTGTTTTTAAGTGTTTTAGTATGTTTTGTTTTTATAACTCCGAAAATCACATAAAAATTTGAAAAACATGTTTTGAAAAGCCTAAAAAGAGTGTTTTGAGTCGTTTTTGTGTGTTTGTGTCTTAGGGTACCTTCCAACACAATGATGAGGATTTGGTTTGTAATTGCATGACTGTTAAAAAGAGTTATAAACATAGAGAAAAGTTTGATTTACTCTTGGTATATGCTTGGTTATGGTTATAATGTATGACTTCACATGCAATCATAAAAGAAAAATTCGTTTTTGTAACATGCTTGAAGGAAGGAACTCAAATAAACGCTACAACCCTGTGAGACTCGAGCCATTACCTTCTTTGGAGAGTTTTAATCTGTGATTCTTTGTTTTCTAAAGTTGTTGCATGATCTCATTATTCCTTGCTTGGTTGCTACTTAGAATGAATTGTATCATGATAGAACTAAATGCTAGAACTTATATCCGTTTCATTCAAAGCATGACATTGAATTGCATAACATATATCAAGATGAAGTTGTGTAGTTGCCACCATAGCCAAATAGCCTTACTTCCCATATTTCGTATTTGTTGTAAGTTTTAACCCCGTTGAGCCTTGTTTAGCCTTTATTCTTTGTTTACCCACATTATCCTCACCTAGCCTAGTGTAGGACAATCCACACCCTTGTTCTTAAAGGATAGTGAGCATGACTTAAATGAATTCCTTTTGAGTTACATTATGCTAGAAAATGAGTGTGGGGGAGAGAATGTTTTGTTCTTAAGTGTTTATGTATGTTTTGAGAGTCAAAAGAAAAGAAAAAAATTGTGAAAAACATATGAAAAAAGAAAAACAGAAAAGAAAAGAAAGAAAGAAAAAAAGAGCTTGTTCTCCCTTTTTGTTCAAAAGTTGAGTTTTCATTCAAAAGTGAATTCTAAGTTAATTCAAATGCTTTGCTCGCTATTTCTTTAAGAACCTTTGTTTTCCATATCCCTTCTTTGTTAGCCAAACACCTTTAGCCCCGTTTCAACCCTTATGCTTCTATCTTGATCGTTATGTGTTCAATAATGTGGAGTTTGGAATTGATATGAGCTTATGGAATCACTGGTTCTCGTTCTAAGTAGTAGCATTCCATTCATGAGATCATATTCATATCATTGTCGTAAATCCAGAAAATACTTTCTTTGATATAACATATGTGAGTGTTAGTCTTCATATTTACATCAATCTTCTCACATATACCTAGTGTAGGGTGTGAAGTTAGAAAATCTGTGTGAAAATAGAGTGCATTCTGGGGAGGAATTGAGCAAATTCTCTAAGGCATGTTACTACATTCAAAACATGGTTTAAATGCTTAATTGTGAACTAGTATGTGGTGACTATGAGTAAGAATGTACTTAAGTGTAAAGATGGCTAAAATCTGTGGGAATAATGATTTTTAACTTGTCATGTGCATTGGAAATCCCTAAGACGATTGTTGGAAGGTGTAGGTTGTGTTTTGTTCGTTTTGTTTTGTTTTTGGTTTCTTTTGTTTTGTTTTGCTCGAGGACTAGCAAAAGCTAAGTGTGGGGGAATTTGATAGGAGCATATTCATGCGACTTAAATGGCTTGTTCTCGTGCATTTACGTTATGTTTCTTTAGTTATTTTAGTCCTTTATGCTTCTTTTGTGTGTTTTCAGGTTCTAAGGGCAAAGTATGCAAAAGGGTGCATTTTGGTGCATTTTGGAGTAGTTTGGGGCGTTAAATGGATTGCATGTACTTGAAGCCAAGTAGATGGACGAAATTGAAGACCAAAGGAGGCCCTTTGTACCAGAAATTCACACCAACACTCCCCTTTGCCATGCATCCAACCAAGCCACATGCACTTCCACTCTTTAATCACATGTTTTCCCAACAAATAATTCAGCCATTCCACATGCTATTTCAGCCATATGCACCCATAATCATTCAACCAACTTTGCACATGCATTCATCATCATAACCTAGCTGTCATTCCACTTTAATCCACATGCATTCCCTTCATATAAATCAGCCACATGCACCCATAATCATTCAACCAACTTTGCACATGCATTCATCATCATAACCTAGCTGTCATTCCACTTCATTGCACATGCACTCACATAACCTAGTTGTCATGTTCCCTCTCCCATCCATTCATCTCCCTATAAAAACCATACACACTTCACACAATTCATTCATTCTTCCATTTTCAGAAATTCACCAAAGAGAGCCCTTTGTGCCGTGAGTCTCCCTACCAATCCAAACACCACCAGAAATCATCCCATTGCCGTGGCCTCCCCCTTCCATTTTCACCACTCCCCAAACCATTCACACCATCAAACTATCCTTAGACCTTGTGCCACAATAAAGAGGAAGAGAAGAGGGCCTAAACGACCATACAATTCAAGTTTGAGTTGTTGGAATGTTTAGGTGTTTCTTTGATTTCAATGTTTAATTTCAATTCTCTTTGTTTTGTACGTATGAGGAACTAAACCCCCCTTGGCTAGGGGGGGATTCGAAATATATGTTTATGCTTGCATTTTGATTTGATTACTTCTAATTGCGTTTCATAAGTTGTGGATTCAATTTGTTTAACTATTTGATTGATAACTTATTTATGTATGTTTATTGAGAGTGCACACTTAATTTTCATGCATGAATATGATGCTAGAATATAAGTGAGTTTCACCTAATAGTTACGAACTTATATTCACAAGTAGTGGAGGTTGCTTATAAACAATCGCGTTAAACGAATTCTTGGCATAAGTTTCATGCAATCATAGTAACGAATGCCTCGTCAACACTTATAATTTTCATAGAGCGTAATGATTCTTGCTTGTATCTCTATTATGCAATCATGTAGGGGACTTGTGGGGAATGTTTTGGGTTGTCGTATGCAATCATCCAATTCAATAACGTTAGGAAGATTTGAAGGTTAATTAGTGCATCACGGTTAACTTGGGGTGTTGAGAATTAATGGTTTATTGAAACGCAATTGGAAATCGTTTTATTATGCAAGTGTAACATGTATGGAGATGAACCCCTTAGCTAGCAATCCATCACATTCATACTTACAATCTGTTTTAATTAGAATCTGTGCAATTAGTTTAATTTCGTCCAAAACTCAATCCCCCCTTACTTTAATGTCCAAATTAGTTAGAAAGTGTTTTAGTTTGTGTTTATAAGTGTTTTGATTCAATTTGTTATACAAATTCGTCCAAATTCACCAAAGTGCTCAAAACTGCCCAGAAAGTGTTTTTAAGGCAGTTTTGAGTGTTTTGGGTGATGTTTGAGTCTTTTGGTTTGTTTTAGTGTTTTAAGCGTTTAGTTTCGCATTCTTTGAGTTTAGTTTAGTGTTTTAAACTTTATTTTACGTTTTTAAGTCAGTTTCCAAGAGATTTGCAATCCCTCCTAATCCCCGGTTAAGAACGATCCCTACTTATATCTATACTACAATTGTCAAAAAGAGGGTTTAATTTGTGTGCGTATAATTCTCGCATCAGGGCCTAGTCGAGAGCACACGCTCCTTCACACGCTAAGACGTGAGTATACGCTATCTCGGGGGCCTAATCGAGAGTGTACTCTATCGGAACTCTCAATTCGTGGCTAGTCAAGTAGCTGCTTACCAGGACGCTGCTGGAGAGGTTATTTGTCTACCCTTGTCCTACTTCGGGACACCTCGTATGGGGCACGTTTCATCTCGGTGCGCTACAAGAGTTAATTCACCAAGGTCGTCTGTTATACGAGGGCGCTCGTCAACTCTATGACTTGTCGAGACAAATGTTGTTCGCCATTCAGATTGGACAAGCTTGGAATGAATGTATCTCCTTGAGCAGTGGAAGTGTGGTAGACTCCGGGTGCGAGATTCTAATTAGGGATTGTCAAATCCGCAAAAAAGTGTGGTGAAAATGTCCCCAGTTCAATCATAGGCCCAGAAACTTGAAGCTGGGACGGTGGAACTAATCTTGGACCGATTTGGGCTGTTTGGAAGGCCACGAAAACAGGCTGGGCCATAAGAACAAACTAGGCCATGGGAGCAGGCTGGACCACGGGAGTGGGCTGCTTGGTGTGTGGTGCATGTGGGTGCGAGACTAAGGCTCGGCTTGGCAACACATTGGGCTCGCGTTGGGTTTGGGTGGCAAAGGCTAGCTCGACTAGGGCTTAGGCCCTTGAAAGTTGAAATGACATAGCTTGGGCCATGGCTTTAGAGCTGTGGGATTTGCCAAAGGTGGCTACCATGGTGGTCACCATGGTGGTTTCTATGGTGGTGCCTCATGGGGATGCCGCTCCACTCCCCGTTATGTTGAGCCTTGTAGATCGCCACGGTCCTAATCCTTGAACGTTGGAATTTCTGCTTGCCATTGTACTTTTCTTTTACATTGTATCAAAGGATTTTTAGAAATAAAAAGTCCCAGAATAAGAATGTACGAAAAATCTACAAATAGGCAAAGAAACAAGAAACCTTAGATGCGAGAGTCTTCTACGAGAGTGTAACTCAACTCTCAATGAAAGCACCAATTTGTGGATGCAAATTTCTTCCTCCTTGTTCTTGGACAAAATTGCACCTACAAAACAAATAAAACCTTAGGTCAAGGTCAAAAGCCTCACGCGCCCACGATGAAGGGGGGGGGGCTTTGGCTAAGGAGCCTCTGATGCCAAAGTTAGAATTTTGAGGGAAAAGTGTTTGGAGAATTTAGAGAATTTTGCAAGAGAGTTGGACTTAGGTTTTTAGAGAAATGGAGTAGTATATATAGGGCATGGCCGACCGCCTTTGGAGAGATGGTAACCGGCCCTTTGTGGCATTTTTGGGTGTAATTGGTAGTTAATTAGCCAATTAATAGATTAATTAGGTAATAAATCAATTAATTAGCTAATTAATATAATTTGAAATGAATGTTTTGGGGGTTACCTTGTGGAGAAGATTTGATAAGAATGGATGAAATAGGTTTTGAATAAATACCTATTTTGAGCACTTTTGACTTGATTGTAGGATGATTGACCACTGCTCGCTCTTAGGAATTTTGGTGTTACTTGAGGGTAATTTTGTCCTTTTTACCCTAGAATCCACGTGTCGTCTCTTGATTATTTTTGGCTCCACAAAGGACATTATTGAGTTCTAAAACGAAACCTAAAGAAAACTTTAGTTTGACAATCCCAATAGACTCGACTGCTAACTTTGATCCCTTCCCAACGAAAACATTGTAGAATTCCTTATTTCTTGCCTCCTATTTTGTGAAGCCCTACAAAGAATTTGTAATGTGTATAGAACAACCAGTGTCAAACCACCAAGAGTTTTGAGGGACTAAAATCAAATTTGACTCTAAGCAAACAAAAACATTTACTGTACCTTTCTTAACAAGCTATTCTTTGAAACCTTCACAATTTTTCCTTAAGTGATCAGTCTTTTTGCAGAAAAAACATGGCTTCAGTTCAGTTTTCTTTACATTAAGATTATGTCCTCCTCTAAGGGGGTTAGCATTCTTAGAAGGCACATTTGAAGTGGCAGAAGAAGAACCTTTAATAGGCTTACCAACGAAGGAAGATGCAACCTTTTTACCCTTTGTAGCATGGACCAAATTCACTTCTTTAGACTTCTCATTTTTCTGTCTTTCCTCCTCTTCAGCACAGATAGATATCAGATCATTAATGTCCTATTTCTCCTTTTGAGTATTGTAGGAGACCTTAAGCTGTCCAAACTTGGCTGGTAAAGAATTCAGTGCCATATGAACTAAAAATTGATCAGATATTGGTACCTCTAACTCTTTGAGTTTTCCAACAGTGTCCACCATCTTCAGAATGTGCTCTCTAACACTGGTAGTGCCATTGAACTTCATGGTGGTAAGTGAGGTCAGGAAGTTTCCAGTTTCAGCCTTCTCTGATTCTTTGAATTTTTCTCCAATAGCTTCAAGAAAGTGCTTCGCTTTGTCACATGTTGGAATTCATCCCTTTACAGTCTCAGTCATTGCCTTTTTCATGATTAAAAGACCCATCTTGTTGGACTTCTCCCATTTTTCAAACTTGACCTTTTGCTCAATAGTGCTTTCCTCGATAAGAGTTGCGGACTCTTCCTCCCTAATTGTCAGATCATAATACATGAGACCCAAGATGATCTCAATGTCTTGTTTCCATTTCTTGTAATTACTTCCATTCAGTGTCTCTATGCTAGAGAAGTTCATGGAAGTAGTGTTTACAACTGAGGAAAAACAAAAGTTTGTGATTAATAGGTTCCATAATTTTTAACAACAGTAATGCTAAACCAGAAAAACTATTAACAACATGTTTTGTTGGTTTAAAAGCAAAAGCTTATATCATTAGTAACACCGTTGGTAGAGACTAAGGATATAATCAAAAGTTGCATAACCAAAACAGAGAACATTTAAGCCTAGTTTGGTACTGAGGTGATTTTAAAAAAAGCTGGGAGCTGTTTTTGTGTTTGGTAAACATTCAGCTTCAGCTTTTTTTCACAGTTTTGGGTAAAAAAAAGCCAAAAATAAGAAGCTGCAAAACCTAGCTTTGAAAAACTGGCTTTTTTTCACATCTGTTTTACATAAAAGTTTACCAAACATTATAATATTGTTTTTTTTTTTTTTTTTTTTTCAAAAACACTTTTACAAAAAAGTTTACCAAACACTTTGCTACTTTATTTCACAGTTGCTTATTCTCACAGCACAGCAGAATCAACTTTTTTGCAAAGCACAGCAATACCAAACCAGCCCTTAAACATATATAAAATTGAACACCTTTGTGGTAGATGAAAAATATACAATCTAAATATTCCATGCTTCATTATACACTAATTCATAGTTGGGCTAGACCAATAATTCCTTTGTTGAAAAATAAATCTATCGAAAAACATACAAATCACAAGTTGAATTTCTTAGCAATCTAATAAGAATACAAATAAATAATCCACTTTAGTAGAAAATCTCATTGTTTCTTAAAAGATTAAATCCAAGTTCAGGTTGTTGTCCTAAGAGACAAAATTCATCATAACCAAAATTGATGAATTACATAATTGTTGATTCAAACAAAATAATCAATATGTTTCTTGTATTTAATAGAATAAAGCTTTATCTGATTTATTTATGAGAAATTGCGATAAGAAATCCATAGTATGAACATGATCATGATGCGGAAGCAAGAAAAACAGAAAGCCCATGACAAGGAACGAAAAAAAGAAGGAAAAAGATTTCTTCCTTCCATAGCATAAGGTTTTCGAATAGGCTGAATAGCTTAGGATAAGAACCAAAACGTCAAAAGCATGCCGTTTTATATATATATATATATCAAACAAATCACAAACACGATGGCTTTTGTACTTTTTAATCCTTCTCAATATTTACTCTCCTAAAGTAATATTGACAAAAATTGAACTCTAAGTGCATTGATGCCCATATGTAAGAATAACTTACATACATGATTATCAACTAACACATAAAAATTAGACACACACTTGAGGATGAAGAAGACATGATGCTTGAAATAAAGATAGTCTTCTACTCTCACAAAACTGGATGCTTATGCTTTCAATAGGACTTGGCACACTATTAAGCTTCCATTTAGAGAGCAGGGACCAACCTTTTTATAGTCGCATAAGGCCTATTGATTCCACCTACTAGGAAAACAATAGGTCTCTCAATAACTCCCACCTACTAGGAAAACAATAGGTCTCTCAATAACTCATCGTTAACTGCAATAATTAAGTCCCTTACATTATTGTTTTGAATGTTTCATATAACCTACCGGTACAAAACTCTATTAACTTAATCAATACACTTCTATCAAAATAATGATTATGTCTACTCAAATTCTTACATGAACTTCACACCAAATAGCGTAACCTTGTCTTCAAGTTAGCAGAACTCGAATGCAAAAGTGTTCATTCCACGGCCGAAGCCGTTGAGTGTAGAAGTCAGCAACGCATTTCATCAACACACCACCACATCCGTATCATTCGTTCGACCAAGCTTGGTAGCGACTTGACATATCTATAGCACCAATCAACTATAAAAGAACGTAGTTAGTATTTAGTTATTTGACTTGCACGACACATAGGCTTTGTAGTTTACAAAGTTAGACAGTAACGTAGCGCAAGTTCGAGTCGGATATACTTCATTTCATCTTACCACTAATACGCATATATATATATATGTGTGTGTGTGTGTGTGTCTGTGTGTGTGTGTGTTTTGGAGTGATACGTGGCCTTGCATGGATATAGCAATATACATAATACGTGTCAATTTTCGTATCAGTTTCTTTGTTACAAAGAAAGGAACAGATAGTGACGTGTTCCCAACCATCTTCTACACACCACAAGTGTAATCTCCATCAAGCAAGGGCCTTTATAATATACCACCTTAAACTTGCACTATAGTAATTGCAGTAATTACATCGTCTGTATATATTCTTTCCGTAGGCCTTCGACAAAGCTAATAATAGAATAATAATTTTCTCATCCAGTAGTTCATCTCCCACCTAAAAAAAGTCTCAATTTTTTTTTTTTTTTGGTTGAGTGATCCTCTCATACCATTTGCCCGTGGGTCAGCGTCTCCTCTAGCTAGTCTGAAAATTTGACATAACACCTCACTTCACACTCTCCACTTCTACTATATAACCACCACTCGCCCGCCATTTCTCTCCGCCCACACACCTACTTACTCTCTCTCTCTCTCTCTCTCTCTGATTTTTCAGTTATGCATGCCTTGCACTTCACCACCACTACTTCACCACCCTCTCCCGCCCTTCTCCAAAATGCCACCCAAACTTACACAGCCACAACACAAATCACATGCAAAATCCTCATCAGCCCATCCAAAAAAACCCTAACCCATAAAACCCAAAAACCACCAAGGCAACCCTTGCCACCCCCAAACACTAAACCATTACCGCAAGTGAACCCAGCAAAACCAAATATTAGCCTACCTCACCTAAACCCTTTCCAAAAATTAGCAGCCTCACTCCTAGACGCAGTAGAAACATCACTAATAGTGCCGCAAGAAAAGAAGCATGCTTTGCCCAAAAACATCGATCCGGCTGTCCAAATATCCGGGAATTTTGCGCCGGTTCAAGAGTGTCCGGTTCATCACGGTCTCGAGGTTGTGGGACAAATCCCTGATTGCTTACGTGGTGTTTATGTCCGAAACGGCGCGAACCCTATGTTTCCGCCGTCGGGCGGACACCACTTGTTTGATGGGGACGGTATGATTCACGCCCTCACTCTCAGCTCGTCAAATCGAGCCAGCTACAGCTGTAGGTACACGCGCACGAGCCGACTTGAGCAAGAAGCCATGCTGGGCAGGTCCATTTTTCCCAAGCCGATTGGGGAGCTTCATGGTCACTCGGGTTTGGCTCGGCTTGGCATGTTCATGGCTCGAGCAGCTATCGGCTTGGTAGACAGCTCACGTGGCACCGGCGTCGCTAATGCCGGCTTGGTTTATTTCAACGGACGATTATTAGCCATGTCGGAAGATGATCTCCCGTACAGTGTTAAGATCAAGGGCGACGGTGATCTGGAAACAATCGGAAGGTTCGATTTTAACGGTGGATTGGACCGACCCATGATCGCTCATCCTAAGGTGGACCCCCTAACGGGTGAGCTCCACGCGCTCAGTTACGACGTGGTGAAGAAGCCACACCTCAAGTACTTCAGGTTTAGCACGTGCGGGATAAAATCACGTGACGTGGACATCACGCTAGACCAACCTACCATGGTGCATGACTTTGCGATAACCCAAAATTATGTGGTGATTCCGGATCAGCAAGTGGTATTTAAGTTATCCAAAATGATTAGGGGCGGTGGGCCTGTGATCTACGACCGGAGCAAGACGTCCCGGTTTGGAATTTTACCAAAAGGGCACGTGGACGAATCGGGCATCTGCTGGATTGACGTGCCCGATTGTTTTTGCTTCCATTTGTGCAATTCATGGGAAGAGATTTCGGACGCGGGTGACCCGACTGTTGTTGTAATTGGGTCATGCATGGACCCACCGGATTCAATATTCAACGAGCAAGGGAATAACCCAATTCGTGCTGAGTTGACAGAGATCCGGATGAACTTGAGGACTCGTGAGTCAACCCGGCGGGTTCTCGTCCCGAGTTTGAATTTGGAAGTAGGACAGGTGAACAAACAAGTGGTAGGACAAAAGAGCAAGTACGTGTATATGGCTATAGCTGAGCCGTGGCCCAAGTGTTCGGGTATTGCTAAGGTGGATTTGGAAACGGGTTCGGTGAGTAAGTATATGTATGGGTCCGGTCGGTTTGGCGGAGAACCGCTGTACGTGCCCCGACAGAGAAATGGTAGCATGGCACACCACGGTGAAGACGATGACGAAGGGTTTATAATGGGGTTTGTGAGGGATGAAGTTGAGGAGAGTTCGGAGTTGGTGATATTGGAAGCTTCAAGCATGAAACAAGTAGCGTTGGTGAGATTGCCTGCTAGGGTTCCGTATGGATTCCATGGCACATTTGTTAGTGAACAAGATTTGAAGCTGCAAGCTTAAATTAAAGCTATTTTTGTATATACTCGCTTACCTATATATATATATATGTGTGTGTGTGTATGTGTGTCTGTTAATGGACTCTATTTCTATTAGAAAGACAATACAAATATGTGATAAGTAATACTATATTGAAGTATTTCATTATATTTTTTTCTTAGCACGAGCCTGTTTATTTTTGTCATTTGTTAATTATTTTTTGGTTTATTCGATCAAGTGTTTAGAATTAAACAGAAGGATAATTTAGAAAGTGTGTTTTCAACCATAGTTGGGGCATTCTGATATAAACATTTCAGTAAATTAATAATACTGAAAATTTGTTGTTTTTAGAAATTTGATTAAATTTTTTATTATAACTTTGGACCCACATGTCTCATAATAATTTTTTCTAAAAGTCTTTATGTTAAAGAAAATGCGATCAATTATTTATTTAAAGATAACTAACCTTCCTACATCTAGCCTTCTCTGTTTCCACTAACAAAATAACCGGGATAATTAAAAGATCTTTTCCATAGATTTTTCTTTACCATATAGAGAAATTTATATTAACACGTTATAAGAAGAAAAAAATTGTAACAAAAATACAAATGTACCATTTATAGACAAGTACAAATAAACGAATATAAATGTATTAATATAATCACCATAAAAAATGTGTATAAAACGGAATGTACCAAAAGTGCGAATAGCCGTACCAATCAACCACTGTATACAAAATCAAACCTTCCAAAGTTGGAATTAAACAGATCAATCAACACTCTGTATAAAATCAAACATATCAATCAATATATTACAAAAATTATTATGCAATAAGAATATTAGATTGTCAAAACGTACCAATACGACGTAATTAAATTGAAAATATTAACCAACAGTACAAGTTGGAAAAAAAAAAAAAAAAGGGGGGGGGAAAAAAAAGAGAAGTCTGTGTGTTATGTATTTGAAAAACTTACCTCCTATAGAGAGTTGAATCCTTAAATTGAGAAGGGATGATATTCTGCAAATATAGCTGTCACATCCCGGTCTGGGGTCCATCATATCCTGGGCTCGCTCCACCATTGTAACACGATATTGTCCGTTTTGGGCCTTGACCACGCCTTCACGGTTTTGTTTCTGGGAACTCACACGAGAACTTTCCAGTGGATCACCCATCATGGGAGTGCTCTCGTACGCTACTCGCTTAACTTCGGAGTTCTCATGGAACCCGAAGCCAGTGAGCTCCCAAAATGCCTCGTGCTAGGTAGAGATGGGAATATATACATATAAGGATCACTCGGCTGGGCGATGTGGGATCTTACAATCCACCCCGCTTAGGGACCCGACGTCCTTGTCGGCACACCACGACCAGGGTTAGGCTTTGATACCAAACTGTCACATCCCTGCCCGGGGTCCACCACATCCCGGGCTCGCTCCACCACCGTAACACGATATTGTCCGCTTTGGGCCCTGATCACGCCCTCACGGTTTTGTTTCTGGGAACTCACACGATAACTTCCCAGTGGGTCACCTATCATGGGAGTGCTCTCGCGCGCTATTCGCTTAACTTCGGAGTTCCCATGGAACCCGAAGCCAGTGAGCTCCCAAAAGGCCTTGTGCTAGGTAGAGATGGGAATATATACATATAAGGATCACTCCCCTAGGCGACGTGGGATCTTACAATCCACCCCGCTTAGGGACCCGACGTCCTTATCGGCACACCACGACCAGGGTTAGGCTTTGATACCAAATTGTCACATCCCGGCCCGGGGTCCACCACATCCCGGGCTCGCTCCACCACCGTAACACGATATTGTCCGCTTTGGGCTCTGACCACGCCCTCACGGTTTTGTTTCTGGGAACTCACACGATAACTTCCTAGTGGGTCACCCATCATGGGAGTGCTCTCGCGCGCTATTCGCTTAACTTCGGAGTTCCCATGGAACCCGAAGCCAGTGAGCTCCCAAAAGACCTCGTGCTAGGTAGAGATGAGAATATACATATAAGGATTACTCCCCTGGACGATGTGGGATCTTACAATAGAAACTAATTAATATTATTCAAAGAATTTTGACATAAGAACTAATTCAATATGGATATAAAAAGCATTTAAATAAAGAAAATACGTGAACATTGAGTTTGATCAGAAGTACAGCACTTTCATATAAAATTGATAATCAACAAATGTTTAATGTAAACAAAGTTTAAGATAAAGCATGTGGTTCTAATTAGGAGGCAGATTGTCTGCCCTCTTGTTTGGGTGCCCTTCTCATCTCCTCTTATTTGTGCGGTCACGGTTAAGTCACGTCAATATTTTATATTCCTATTGCTTTTTGTCTTATTATCTCTATAAAAAAAAAAATTAATATAAAATGTTGACGTGACTTAACCGTGACCGCACAAAATAGGAGGGGATGGGAAGGGCACCCAAACATGAGGGGAGACAATCTGCCTCCTTCTAATTAAACCTTGAAGAATGCTAGTTACCTTTCCCACATACCTTCCATATTTGTCTTTCACACTCAATGAATGTTATGTGAACTTGTCTTGCACCTAAATCTATGCATTGATTTTTCTTTAAGTAAAAAAAGAATTAATTTAAAGAGAAACCCCGCAAACACTTGAGATCTCTATAATCATACAAAAAACATTCCTAGCTTGCTGAGGAATACAACCATCCAAAATATACATATTATTGCAGTTGGTCCCAATAGAGGTTATGGCATCAGTAGTAAATATTGCTTCCTAGTTGACATGGTTCCACTCTGCCGAATTAAAAGAGGAAGTCAGCCATTTTATGTCCGCCACAATAGTTTTAGTTCACCAAGGTACCTCGCACTTCCCAAAGACAACATTAATGACTACCTTTGAGTCACTCTCCACAATGACCTTTCTTAGTCAACGTTGTTGGGCTAAATTCAACGCGTCAGGAAGGGCTATTGCTTCCGCAGTGGTAATATTACTAGGTCCAAGACGACGAGAACCCACAACAGAAGGCTGGCCATGATGATTTCAATGATGAATCCCGCCAACAGCAGAATTCCTCCTCACCAATCCATCAAAGTTGAGTTAAAAAATTCCTTCTGCAGGTGCCTTCCACTTGATGGGGTTTGTTGTTTGTTTTGGTTTGCCATTTGTTCTCTTTAGGTTTGTATTCTGGAAGTCCTTTCCCACCATGACAACCACCATAAGACAACAGACTGGATGAGGCTTAATCTATCTAAAAACATAACAATTTCTATCATTCCACATGTGCCAGCAAAGAATAAAGACTATTAATGTCAGAGAGGTCATTTTTATCCTAGCAGAGAGACTGTTTAAGCAATCACTAAAGTCTGTCGCTAAGGATGGAGGAGCAATGTTATTAAACAGTTTCCAGACTCCTGAGTATGATTACAGTTGACAAAACGATGTAACTGGTCTTCATCATCATTCTACATAAACGTCAAGCAGTTTGACTATTGCGATTGTGTTTACCTCATCTTTTATTTGTAGAAAGTCTGAATCTTATAAGTAACCAAGCAAAAAAAATTTAACTTTATGAGGCATATTAAGTTCCCAAATTTGTTAAGTTATAAGAAGTATTGCAATAATCGTTAATTTGAATCCAAGTACATGATTTGACAGAGAATTTTCCATTTGGAGAAGGTCCCCAAATGAATTCACCCTCCCTATCCTGTAAAGGAATATGAATGGTAAAAAATTTATATGCAATATTATTAGGCACCAATTAGACAGATTAAATCCTAAATCCACATTTTATCCATACTTACATCACATACTCTAAGGTTGAGATTAAAAAATCTCTTAGTTGACCTTGAATAAGATTGGCCAGAGAGAGAAAAAACACAATTATAGGACCAAAACAAAATGTTATGACCACTTCTCACTATCCATCTCATTCATCTTACCAACAGCTTGTGCCTCTTTAGAACCATCCTCTTTCAGTCCAGCATTTAAATTTCCTACAACCTCCATCAACATTACATATTGTATATCATACATGCAAGTCTCGTTACCAATATTTGTTAGCCAACTCCTAAAATGAGGATCCAAAATAAGATTCGCAATCCAAGAATCTACTCTGGACCACTCCCCAATCTCTTTAAAGTTAAAAGTCTTATTATTTTCTAAAGTGGTAGTATAACTACCATTTTTTTTGTTTTAACAAAAACAAACTGTCAACCAATTCATTTACCCTTATTCAGCAAGTACCTCCAATCCTTTAGGTTGAAGAAATGTCTTCCTCTTTTAGTACCCCGAGCAGCTTCTTTAGAAGTCCTAGAATCTCTGAAGGCAGAATCACCCCTTCCTCTGGTAGTATTACTCTTCCTCCTAACAAGAACTTGAGTCCACCCCTCCTCATTCTCCACTTCAGCCTCTTCATTATTGTTTTGGTTTTGATGGTTCTGGTTTGACTACTCATCCTCATACATTGCTGCCTGAAGGAAGCACAACATGATGTCTTCTTGCAGATCTCCCTTGACATCCTCATCCACTTGAGCATTGGCAGGAACTACATTAAGCTATTTTCAAAGAGCCTGTCGATTAGAAAATAAGGCCTAGGCTCCTGGAACTCCTCAGGACAAAACATGGTTTTCAAGTCTCATCCTCCCACAGTATAAACAAACTTCAAACAGCTTCTCATAGCTCGTTATCTCTATTATTCAATAGTAAAACACTAGGTAGAGGAAATTTAAGATCCACCTCCATCGGAAAACGAACAATTTAACCATTGAGTCCATGTAATATCACCTCACCCACCTTGATCACCTTTTCAATCACCTCAACAAGATTTCCCACAATCCCAGCCTCCCTAAACTGAATAGATAGTCTAGGGATGTTTATAACAACCCGTTCCTAATTTTACAGTTTTTATAATTTTAAAGGTGTGATTTTATCAAATGCCCCTTGGGGAAAAAATGTTGACTTCTATTGACTCTCGTTCTATGACATGTAGGAATTATTCTTTTAATTTATTCACATTGCACTTGTCGATACTGTGGATGCAAATTTCTTCCTTCTTCTTTTTGGGTGAGATTCATGATTTGTAGCTAATTAATAAATTAATTGAATAATAAATCAATTAATTAGCTAATTAATATAATTTGAAATGAAAGATTTGGAGGTTACCTTGTGGAGAATATTTGATGAGGATGGATGAAATAGGTTTTAAATAAATACCTATTTTGGGCACTTTTGACTTGATTGAGGGATGGTTGTCCACTGCTCGTGCGTAGGAGTTTCGATGTTCCTCAAGGGTAGTTTTGTCCTTTTCACCCTAGAATCCACATGTCATCTCCATATTCTTCTTGATTATTTTTGGCTCCACAAATGTCCCCACACCTGTTGGGTTGCTCGCAAGAAAGGGCACCAGGTGTAAAGATCTTCTTGCTTTAGGAAACATAAGATTGTTTCCTATTTTGATGTAGATTCCCTCTTTAATTGGAAATTAGATCCTTCTAGGAAAGGGAATAAATCACTCTTAAAGTCTATTTAAGTCTACCTTAAGTAGATGATTAAATCAACTTTAGAGAGCAATTTATTCTACCCTAAAAGAGAGAGAGAGCTAGAGGATATTTGTTCCCCCTTCCTTAGCAATCTTCTACACTTGCCCATGCAAAGGATCGTCTTTCATTGCTTTCTTCGTCTTCTCCGTGCCGCACCGAGGTAAGAAAAAATTAATTTTTCTTGTCTTCTTCTTGGATGGTTCTATCGCGAGGCAGCTATCAGGGTGGTGTGGCAAGTTGGCTGGTAAGGGCTAAGAGTTGGCTCGGCATGAGCTGAGGAGGTGTTGTGGTAGGGACCACTGCTTGGGCTGCTTAGTTTGGTGCTAGGGCGAAGTGCTAGGCGAGTCGCATGACTCATGACCTTTTAGGATCTTGGACCTGACGCGGCCTAAGCCAATGATTGAGAGAAATGAGAAGGTCGTGGGCCTCATGAGCTATTAGAATGTTGGGCATGCAAGCCTCCTGCATACTGGTCGAAGAGAAAAAATAAGGGAAAAGCCATCATGAGTTGAGCTTCCCTGCTGAGTACCAAGAATGGCGTTGGCTACTTAGTCCTCTTTGCTGGGAGAAAGGTGGGCTGTCCCTGAGAGAGGAGATAAAGAGAATCAAGGCGGAGGCGTTGGCTCGTCCAATCGCTGTAGTGGAGCCTGCTGCGGATGAAGTTGGGAAAAAGAGATTTTTCCCGCCTGCTCAAGAGGTGTCAACTGAGAAAAAACCAAAGACTTCTTCCAAGGGGACGAAAGATGGGGCTGCTAGATTTGAGCCAGTGTCGCCTGCTATGCCAAAGATGGCTAGTTTGATTGCCAAGAGGATTGCTCAGCATAGAGGCTCCGTTGTGCCCCCAGTGCCGAAACCAATGCCAAGGCCTTCGTTAGGAACTAAGTCTGGTTCATGTTTGAAAAGGCTTACTAATATGAAGAGCGATAAGGTGGACTTTGCTGCTAAAGTGGCGCCAATGCCTACTCCCCTACTGCTGAGATTGATTCGCCTGCTGGGAAAGATGAGACTACTCGCATGGGTATCTATAAGGAATCCACTAAGCCTGCTTCTAGGGAGGCTGCTGACATATGTGCGCTTTTGAAACCAGATCTGCTTGAAGACATAGACGCTTATGCCAAGTTTGTCGATGGCGTTAGAAAAGTTGTTTGCCCAAGTTCCTTTTCAAAGCATATGGTCGAGTATGGGAAGCCTGCTCTACTTGCAATGATGCAAAAGATGGTTATTCTAGCAGCTGAGTCTATGCTCCTTGACCAAGAAGATACCAAGGCTACCGAGGAGGTGACAAAGGTTGTGGCAGTCGAAGCTTATTCTTCTGCTGAGAAGATCAAGAGGTTGGAATCTGAGCTCGTCGCTTTAAAGGGGTATAATATCTCTACCCCCCACTTCTTTGTAGTTTGGGACCGCTCGTCAAGATATCGTTAACTTGAAGACTAAGCTTGACGCGATCCAACTTAAGCACGAAAGTGCAAAGAAAAAGATTGGATGTCACATACCTCAAATTCAAGATCTTAAACATGCCATTTTTTAGCTTCGTTCCGCTGCTTATGCATAGGATTAAGAGTTGATTGTTGCTTATAACCAAGTGATCCACTTTAAGAAGGTCATTGATAGGCTTGAACCCCAAGTGTTGGAACTCCAATGTGCACTGAAGATCAATGAAAGTTTGAAGAAAGAAGTGGATGAGCTACAACGCGTCCATGTTGGTCTGCTCGAGGAGATCAGGTAACTGAAAGGTAAGAAGACTGGGTTCAAGGCTCCACTTGTTCAAAGTCATGCCGATTTCTACAAGCTGGGTTATGTAGATCATCTCTTTTATAGGCCGTCTGACTTCGAGTTTGCTAGGAGAGACTTCAAAACCTTCTCTATTTCTCAGAAAGACTTGCCTGTACTTTTAAGGCCTCCATTGGTAAAGTACTCAGAGATGTTAGTGCCCAGGCTAAAGCAGCTGAGGGTGAAACTTCGGATGATGTTGTTGTTGAGAATGTTGCAGTTAGTGAAGGTGTGGCGACCAAGTAATCGTGGAGTGTTCAAGATGCTGAAAGTAGTCTTCTAAGTAGTGTTTAAGATTTTCTTTGTTTCCCTCGTTGTTTTTTGCTTAGCTTGAACTCCTTCGGTCTTTGCTAATCGTTTTTAAATTTGGCTAGAAAATTTAATAAATTTGCTTCCTTCACTTTTTCTACATCTTCGCTTCTTTGTTCATGCCCTTACCTTTAGACTTTATAGACCAGTGGCAGTCATAGTTGTTGGTCAGTTGGTGTAGAACTTTGCAAAGTTGTTAGCCATAAGGTCGGTAGCTGGACGCCTTACTTACAGAAGTAGACAAGGTCGCGTGACCACTAGGTTGTTAACCTTGGCTTTCTCCAGTTCCATAGGTTGCATAGCAAGTATCACAACACTTTAGAACTTTGTGTAGGTCGTTCTGACTTGGCAGAGTTAAAGCTTATCGACTACGTAGCATGTCGGCAATGAATAAAGCTTCGTATATGCACGCTAGCTTGTTTAGCCTTTCATAAGAATGTGCGATTGTATAAGTCTAGCGTGGATTTACTGCCAGAAGGGCAAGCCGTAGGCAATCTTCTGGAAACTGTAGGCTACCTTAGTGCACTTGGTAGCATCTTTAAGGTTCCAGAGCAGCCGTCTATAGGGCGTACTAAGTAATGTGCCCCCTCCGTCTCAGGGGCTCGGTTCCTCACGGATTAGGTCAAAAGACCCAAAATCCTTCAGCTAGCTAAGCCTTGAAAAAGGCCATTAAGGCTACTTCTAGGAATCCCAGTGCAAGCCATCATGCACCTAGTTATACTAGGGCAACTCGGCTCATCCACATTTGGATATTTGGAGTGTAAAGTTTATCCTCCTGCCTTGGAGAACAAACCCATGTAGATGTTAGGGAATTGGTTTACCCTCTCGCACTAGAGAGCAATTAGTTTATCATCTTACACTGGAAAATAGACCCAGTTGGGTGTTAGGGAATTGGTTTACCCTCTCGCATTGGAGAGCATGGTTGGTCCCTTAAGGGGCCCAATTCCTACGATGAGTCCCTAAGAAGGGCACGGTCTTCTTTCAAAGTGCAGGAGTGCTCAATTGTTGTGAGCATGCAGTCGAGCCAAGTTGTAGATTACTTCTGAATGCCTCATTGAAAAATGAGTGAAACAAACGAGAACTTAATTGTAAGGTAGGAATTGCATAACAACTGGATAGTCCTCGGCTTGTGAGGTGGTGCCCGTCAAGCTGCTTAAGTTTTCGGGCTTTGATGTAACGATAGGTCACACATGGTACTTCTTTAGATTGTAAGCCTTCCATTGTTTTTCGATCTCTTTGTCGTTCATGGTGGCGAGGGTGTAATTTCCTTTGCTGCCTACTCTACTGATCTTGTACGGACCTTCCCAGATGGGATTCATCTTTTCGGAGCCTTCTCTACGACCAGTGATGAAGGTTTTCCTTAGGACTAGATCTTGGCCCTTTTTTTGTAGCTAGAAATGAGTTGTTGCTAGTAGGCTACGATGCGGGGTGATGGTTTGCTCGTGTTTCTCCTCTACCAGATCTAAGCTTATGGCCATCTCTTTATTATTCTGCTCGATGTTTGGCAGTTGAGTGCTGATACTTGGCACGATGGTATTGGGAAGAATGATCACTTCTGAACCAAATGCCAAAGAGAAAGAAGTTTCACCGGTGGCTCGTCGTTTGGTGGTGTGATACAGCCACAAACATCTGGGAAGTTCATTTGGCCATTTTCCCTTCTTGTCGAAAAGGGACTTATTGAGGCAGTCAAGGATCGTCTTATGGGATGCTTTGGCCTGCCCATTGCCTTGAGGATAACTCGGCGTGGACATGTGTTGCTTAATTCCATACTTTTGGAAGAACTTCA
This sequence comes from Pyrus x bretschneideri, assembly GCF_019419815.1. Lineage (NCBI taxonomy): Eukaryota > Viridiplantae > Streptophyta > Magnoliopsida > Rosales > Rosaceae > Pyrus > Pyrus x bretschneideri. Next base: position 1,367,225 of record NW_025999679.1, read on the forward strand.
CCAAATCTTTGCCTATGAATTGCGGGGCGTTATCTGTGACAATGGATTGAGGGATGCCAAATCGGCAAATGATGTTCCTCCATATGAAGCGCTCTATGTCTGTTTGTGTCATAGGAATCATGGGCTCTGCTTCTACCCATTTAGTGAAGTAATCGGTTGTCACGATCATCATGCCTTTGCCCCTAGTAACGGGCTGCATTGGCCCTACCAGGTCGATTAATCACTACATGAACGGCCAAGGACTCGTCTGCGAGTGTAATTTGCTGGGAGGTAGCGCTGGTACCGGTTTGTGGCGTTAGCAACGGTCGTACTTTTGTAGTAACTTCTTAGCATCTTGGTGCATGGTAGGCTAGTAGTAGCATGCATTCAGAGCCTTTTATGCTAAAGATTGGCCTCATGAGTGATTTCCATAAACACCTTCGTGGATTAAGCTTAGAACCTTTAGGTCGTCGGGAGGCGCTAAGCAGCGGAGATGTGGTCCAGTGTAGAATCTTCAGATGAGAATGTCGTTCCACATGTAGTAGCGTGTTGCCTTTATTTGAAGCTTTCTAAAGTCTAATCTTTCCATGGTGAGTGTGCCATTGACCAGGTAGTCTATAATGGAATTTTGCCAGTTTGGAGTTATACTAATCTGTGACACCTCGGCTGCTGGCTCCGTCTCTATGCTTGGCTTGTTTAGATACTCCACCGAAATAGAGCGATTGAGTTGGTGGTCGAAGCCGAGCCTAGACCGGCTAGTGTATCCATGTGAGCGTTGTTTGCTTGTGGAACTTGAGTGAGGGTGTAAGTCTGAAATGCCTCAAGTAGTCTAAGTAGTGATTAGCTGGGAATCAGAATGAATTACGAGCTTTTTCACCACCAAGCCTTTTGCCATTCAGATGCCTATTAGTAGGGCCTTATACTCTCCTTCGTTGTTGGATGCTTTGAAGCCTAGAGTTATCTCTTGCTCAGGCATCGAACCGTCTGGGTGACAAGGACCACGCCTGTTTCCGAACGTTTGTAGTTGGATGCACTATCGACATGCAAATGCTAGAAGTCTCCATCGCGTGAAGCAGGCGCTGCAAGGGCGTGCTCGGCTACCTCTGGGGCATCGTTAGGCCACTCTGATGCATTGCTTAGGCTAAGCATAAAGGCACAGTAAGGAGCCGTGGAGCCGTCGTTGGGTTGCCCTGTTGCATTGTGAATGCGTGGTAGGGAGCCGTGGAGCTAAGGCCATGTTACACACAGTAGGAGATGCTCAACTACCAGTATTGGGCCACTCTAAAGTTGAATTATGGAACAAGGGTCGGCTAGGGCCGTATGACACGTAGTAGGAGGTAATGTTCGACTGTCAATACATGTTACTTCTATGTAGAATCTTTTGGGGTGATGAGGACAAAACTTGTTTCCGAGTGTGACCTTCTAGTGTTTGTCTACCCTTGGCGTACCTTGTGGACCAAGTTGTTGCGTTCGTCAGAAAACTTTGCATCCGTCAGTGTCTACGCCTTTATGAGGATGACTACGTGTATTTGAAAGTAAAACTTAAGCTTCCGGGTTACAACAACTATCGCCAAAGTTAGCTTTTGAATTTCTAGTAGCATCGAGGAGAACTTTTGAACTATGGAATACAGGTAGTTGGGCCCCCAACTCTTCTCGTATGATGGTAGAGCTTATTGCTGCTTCAGATACCGTCAAACATGTGAATAGGTCATCTGATGCTTCCGGTTTGGATAAAAAGGAGGTGATGTCAGGTTTTCTTTCAAGTCATTGCATCTGGATTGGCGAGCCTCGTCCCAAATGCATGCTTCTTTGTCAGAGCAAAAGAGTCTGCCAGAGTTAGATCTTCTTTCATAATCAATTTTTTGAACAGCAGGTGGTCTGCTGGAAGTCCTTTTTGGAAGGCTGCTCTAGCTATCGAGTTGTTGCATCCGTCTATCTTTGCCTTCTCTGCTTTGAACCTCTTCACATAATCGTGAAACGACTCCTTTAGTTTCTTTTTGACGTTGAACAAGTGGTTTGACTTTTCTTAATCGAGCGATATGATGAATATTCTTTGGTAAAAACCAAAGAAAGTTCGTCGAAACTCTAGATGGATTGTGGTGGCAAGGTATAGAACCAATTTTGCTCCTCGCCTTGTAGAGTGGTGGTGAATATCTTGCACATGAGATCGTTGTTGTTTTGATGAAGGATCATTGCGCTTCGATAGTGCTTTAGGTGTTTCTCTGAGTCTCCATCTCCTTTGAAGGGTGTGAAATGTGGCATGCTAAACTTGCGTAGAAGCTCTGCCTACTCTATCTCGTCCGTGAAGAATGACATGTTTATGTTGGTCATGTCTCGTCGTAGTGCCTCATTAGTGACCTTGTTGCGTTGGAAATTGCACAATCGCTTAGTAAGAAACTTTTCTACTTCTTCCTGAATTTGCCTTTGTTGGGGTAACGGAGCTCTCGGCTGCCCCCGGTCGTGACTGACTGGTCTAGGTTGCTCTTCTACGAGCTCGGCTCGTCTCGTCTATGCCAAGACTATGGTGCATGTGGTTCATTCCTAGCAGGCAAGGGAATTCTTCGCAGGTTGTTGGTTAAGCTTGAGTTGGACTGAATGACTGCTTCTCTCGGTCCTTCGTGCTGCCTACTCCGATGTGAGGTGGAAAATGCTTCTTAAGGGCCTAGCCGTGAATGTACACTTCGCTTAGAAGGTTGCTCATGTTGATTATCGGAATATGTCTCTAACCATGAATGTATGCTCGTCCGTGGGCCTAACCGATAGTGCACGCTTATCCATGCACTAAGACATGTGTATACGCTATCTCGAAGGCCTAATAGGGAGTGTACACTGCCCGAACGTTGGGTTCATGGCTGGTCGAGTGGCTGCTTGCCGAGACGCTACTGGAAAGGTTCTTTGTCTTCCCTTGTCTTAATTTAGGACACCTCGTCTGTGGCACATTGCATCTCGGTGCACTGTAAGAGCTTATTCACCAAGGTCATCTGCTGTATGAGGGCGCTCGTCAATTCTATAACTTGTCGAGACAAGTGTTGTTCTCCATTTGGGTTGGAAGAGTTTGGAAGGAATGCATCTCCTTAAGCACTAGAAGTGTGGCAGACTCTGGGCGCGAGATTTAAGTTGGGAAATGTTAAATCCACGAAGAAATGTGGTGAAAATGCCCCCAGTTCAATTGTTGGCCCAAAATTTTGAAGCCAGGAAGGTTGAACTAATCTTGGACTGATTTGGGCTACTTGGAAGGCCACGGGAGCAAGCTAGGCTGTGGGAGCAGGCGGGGCCACATGAGCAAGCTGGGCCGCGGGAGCAGGCTGGGCTCCGGGAGTAAGACGTGTGGCGCATGTGGGTGTAAGGCTTGGGCTCAGCTTGGCAACGTGTTGGGTTTGGACGGCACGAGCCGGCTCGACTAGGGCTTGGGCCCTTGAAGGTTGAAGTGGCACGGCTTGGGCCGTGGCCTTAGAGCCGTGGGTTTTGCCAAAAGTGGCTGCCATAGTGGTTGCCACCGTGGTGCCTTGTAGGGGTGCCGCTCCACTCACCGCTATGTTGAGCCTTGTAAATCGTCGCGGTCCTAATCCTTGAACGTTGAAATTTCTGTTTGTTGAGGTTTCCGAATCTCTTGCCATTGTACTTTTCTTTTATGTTTTATCAAAGAATTTTTAGAAAAAAAAATTCCAAGAATACGAACGTACGAAAAATCTACAAATAAGCAAAGAAACAAAAAACCTTAAATGCGAAAGTTTTCTACGAGCGTGTGACTCAACTCTTAATGAAAGCACCAATTTGTGGATGCAAATTTCTTCCTTCTTCCTCTTAGACAAAATTGCATGTACAAAAAAAATAACACCTTAGGTCAAGGCCAAGAGCCTCACGCGCCCACAATGAATAGGGGGCTTTGGCCGAAGAACCTCCAATACCAAAGTTAGAATTTTGAGGGAAATGTGTTTGGATAATTTAGAGAATTTAGCAAGAGAATTGGAACTGAGTTTTGGAGAAAATGAGGTGGTTTATATTGGGGTGTGGCTGGCCCCTTTGGGAGGAGATGGACCGGCCACTTGGATGGTTTTTTGGGTGAGATTCATGATTTATAGCTAATTAATAAATTAATTGAATAATAAATAAATTAATTAGGTAATTAATATAATTTGAAATGAAAGATTTGGGGTTTACCTTGTGGAGAATATTTGATGAGGATGGATGAAATAGGTTTTAAATAAGTACCTATTTTGGGCACTTTTTGATGTGAAAATTATGTTGACACACAAATTAAACCCTATTTGTGACAATTGTAGTAATGATGTAAGTAGGGATCGTTCTAACCGGGGATTAACTAGGGGTGCTAACCTAATATAAATTGACTTAAAAACACAAAAACTAAACTTAAAGACTCTTAACAAGACTACTATGACTCAAAACAGATTTGAAACACTCAAAACTGCCTAAAACAATCAAATTGACTCAAATAGAAACTAAAACTTGAGTTGGACGAATTTGGAAGTGTTTGTGACTCCAAATACTTAAAAACACAAAATAAGACAGATTTGAATGATTAAGACTCAACAAAATATGGGGGAATTGTGTTTGGACGAAATTAAACTTAATGGGCAGATTGTAAAGAAAACAGATTGTAAGACAAAATTGTGATGAATCAATGGATGATGGAATAGCTAAGGGGTTCTTCTCCACACATGAAATATATGCAACGTAAGTCAATTTCCAGTTATCAATTCAATAAGTTATGAACCTCGACACTGCAATTATGAACCTCGACACTGCAAGTTAATTAGGTCCGCTTAAATTAACCTTTAGATTTCTCTAGAATCATTGAATTGGATGAATATGCATCGAAACAAATTATTCCTAACAAATTCTCTATATGAACAGCATGATAAAGACACAAGTTAGAATCATTACGTTCTTTGGAAATCATAAGCATCGACAAGGCATTTGTAACTATGAAAAGCATGATACTCTTGCCAGGAAACTACTTAACACGATCGTGACTAGCGACCTTCACTACTTGTGGATGTAAATTCATAACGATTAGGTGAGACAAATTTATACCCTAGCACCAGATTCAAGCATGCAAATTAAGCGTGCACTCTCAATCAACATACAAGAATAAGTTCTAAATCAAACAGTTAAGCAAATTGTATTCACGACTTATGCAACGATAACTGGAAGTAATCAACTTATTTCACATATATAATCATGGTTTCAAATACACCCTTAGCCAAAACGAATTTAGCCAATCATACTCAAAGAAAAACAAAGATTACATGAATTAGACATTGAAATATAAGATAGAATACACCTAAAATTGTTCAACAACTTAGAATGAAGAGCCAAACAATTGTGTGAAACTGTCTCCTTTCCTTTGCTTGCGGCAGATTGGATGATGATGGTTTCTGGGCTGTTTTGATGATGTAGAATGGATTTTGGGTGGTGTAGAGGCCCGGCAAGGGGTGTAGGTTGAGTGTGGATTGGTGTTTGATGGTTGGAAGGTGGTGGAGAACTCGGCAAAGAGGGTGGAAGAAGGTGGAGTGGTTGCTTGTATTTTCTAGGCGCTAGAATGGTGTTTTTGGGGTGTTTTGCTGCCTAGGGTGTGTATGGACGAATTTCTGTGATGAATGATGAATGGCTGCCTAGGTTATGTGTTGGGGGCTGCGGCAACTTAAGGTTCATATATATATATAGCATGGTAAAAACCCTAGGAATCAGAATTAGGGTTAAACCTAGCAGATACAAGTGATTAGGGCCCTTAGGGCTTGCGGCAAAGGTTGGGAACTTAAGTCCTAGCCCAATTGGTTTCAGATATGGACTTAAACAATCCAAATCCAAGAGAAAATGGGCCAAATAAAATCAGAATCCAATTAGAAATAGGTTTTTAGGTCCACTTGTAGCTAGGATTAAGGTGGAACAAGATTAGGTTAGGACAAGATAGGATAAGGTTTGGATAAGATAAGGTTGGATAAGGTTTTGGATAATGTTTCCTCTTTTCTTGCACTTTCCTTATCTTCTTTGTCATGAACTTTCCTTTTCTGATTTGTAGCATGTTTCTAACCTCTTTTGACTCCAAATTCGTCCATCCACCTTGCTCCATATACAAGCTATCCATAATAAGCCCAAAACTGCTCTAAAAGTCTCCAAAATGCATCCTTTCGCCAAATACGTCTTATGAACCTGAAAACACACAAAAGAAGCTTAAAGAACTAAAATAACTAAGAACTAATAACATAAAAGCACTAAAACAAGCAAACTAAGTCGCATAAATATGCTCCTATCACTTTTGACTTGCTTGAGCGATGGTTGTCCACTGCTCGCACATAGGAGTTATGGTGTTCCTTGAGGGTAGTTTTGTCCTTTTAACCCTAGAATCCAACTGTCACCTCCATATTCTTCTCGACTATTTTTGGCTCCATATATATGAACGTGTAGGCATGATCGGAATTGAATTCGGAGAAACAATGAAGTTTTTACAATTTTTTGAACATCAAGGGCATTTAGGTAATTTCACAATTCGAGATATTTCGCCATTTTGGACCTCCCCTTTGTTGACACATGTCCCTCTACCCCATTTTTTTGGCGTGTTCCTTTCTTCCCCGAGAGTTCTCTCTCTCTCTCCTTCTTCTTTCATTTTCTTGTCTCCCTCACTCATCTCTCTCACTCTTGTCTCCCTCCTTTGTCAAGCTGCACACACACACCCACACACTTAAAACAACAACAAGACACCACCACCACCACTCCTTGTAATCCCTATTAGTCCTTGAACTAGGAAATAGGAGAAACCCCCCTGAAAATCCCCTCCCTGTGCTGCATAGTGCAGTTACTGTGTAAGAACTTCTCCGGAGAATTCTCGCTATTTCCGACGAAGGTAAGCCTCGAACTTGGACCATATCATTGCAGATTGTGTCCAGGTTCACAATTAGTAAGTTTTTGGGTGGTTTTGGTGATGTAGGCACTCGGAAGACACAAGGGAAGTCACTGTACAATTTCTGGAAATTCAAAACCGTGGTTGTTTGGCCACCTTCCAACCATTTTTCTGGCCAGCTCTGATCTCTGTTAAGCCTCCAAAAGGTGCGTTGGTTGGAAGTGATCTCGTCCTCCCTAGTTTGATCAACTCCTCGGTAGTGGAATATTTGTGATTGGGCCTATTCTCAAATTGCATGTTTTTATAAAATATTAGGCTTGCATGCATTTCATATTTCATGAATTGATTGCATTTTATATTATGTTTTATGGATTTCTATATTTATGATTTCGGAGAATTCATGAAGTATTTTTTATTTATCTATATAAGGTTTATAAAATTGCATGTTTATAGAAATCACGTTTATGGAATTTCTTATGATTTCGGATGATGAGATTTTGGTTACGTTTTTTTATACTTATCTAGTGGGCAATCATACAGCACATACACATAACCTGAGTATGTATACATCTATGGTCATAAGACACAATCAAGGAACAGTGAGATATTATTACATACTCCTAGCTTCACAGGCGAAACCAATGTCGGATAGCTTCACTAGCCACGGCTAGTGTCAGTGTGTTATGTTATATTTCTTCTCTAGCATAACCCAGAGTCATACAGCTTCACCTTCAAGTGATGGAACCTACCATATTTCTTCACTGGCATAACCCAGTGTCGTACAGATTCACCTTCGGGTGATGATTATACCTTCAGGCTAGTATGATACCCCTAGTTGAGTACATCATTGTTTTGATTTATGAGATTCTTTGGATTTGCCTTCGGGCCTTTCAATATCACTTCTATAGATGATTTTATTGTTTACGAACATTTTTGGCATGTTAGGATTTTTAGAAAAACCTATTAAGTAGTATTATATATGTTTTCAAAACAGAGGGTTAGTATATTTAGAAAGAAATTGGTTTTCTTATTATTATTACTTATATTAAACTATGGTCCACTCACCTTTTGTTTTTGCGCCCTCTTCAGGATTTAGAATTGAGGCATACAATCCCGGCATCAGGGTACTCCTAGATTGGTAAATTTGAGTCTTCTCAGTGTAGGACCCCTCTCCTTTGTTCGTACCTTTTTATAATAATTCTCTTGCAGTATTCTTGATTTGTTGTATACTCTGAATACATTCATGGATTCGCATATTTCATTATATTTAAATTTACCTATTTTATTTACATTCGTTCTTCCATTATAACTTGCATGCATGTTAATATGGCTTCGTCATCCTCGGATGTCGGCCAACACGTTCCCATCCTGATATTTAGGGATATCAGGGTCAACACGTGTCAACATTGACCTAAACCCTTAAGGTATGAATCTCTTTAAGATCACAGAACTCCAGAGTCTATTTCTCAATGTGAAAATTTTGGCTCTTCATATACTATCTCTCATCGGGCACCACCTCTATCTCATTTTCATTAGTGAACTCTAATATAAACCAAGTTCTTCCCTAGTGATCTAAGTAAAAGTTGCCTTCAATTAGACCCTTCCACCCATTGTTTTAAAAGTTGGCCTAGGCGGTGGAGGACCAATGCGATTTAGGCCAAAACGTGCAGAAAAATCAGGTAGGGGCTAGGCGGCTAGGCAGTTCTATTGTTTTTAAAGTTTTTTTCAATTAACTTAAAGGGTTTTCTAGATAACCTACTAAAAAAGAACCTATATTATGAATTTGTCAATTTTCAATTTTGGTTTTTGGGTTTTGATTTTTCTTATTTTTACTGCATTAGTTTGTGATGATGGAAGTGCCATGATGGCTTAAGCTTTAAGTTTGAACTTTCCTGAATTCTCAACGCAAGTATAATTTTTATTTTTAAAGTGCAAGTAGACACTATTTATATGTTATATAATAAATTTAAATAAATCTACTTGGTCTGCCTGGGCCCCGCCTAGACATTTAAGACTAGACTTCAACCCATCGCCGGACTAGTATCTAGCATTTTTAAGAACCTTACTTCCAACTAATTGCTAATTTCCACTTGATGAGTTTGTCCTCCACAGGTTGACCAAAAAGCTTACCAATGTGGGATCTTCTTCTCAATGTAGAAAATCTACCTTTTCACATACCAAGGTCTCCCATTGAGCGCCACCTGTACATCATCTTCATTAGTGACCTCTAGCATAAACCATTTTCTTCCATGGTGATCCAAGTAACAATTGGCTTGAATTAGACCCTTCCAGCTAATTACGAATGTCCCCTTGATGAGTTTGGCCTCCACAGGTTGACCAAAAATTTGACAAATCTAAATATTTAATTATTAAAATTAATTTTTATACAAGTTTCATTTTAGTAATGCTAGATACCTAAGTATGTTACGTTACGTCGGTCCCAAAAGGACAAACCATAATTTTTGGGTCAACAAATAATGTCACAATAGATAAGTATGCAGATGATCATGTATCTTTTCTTTTGAGTAATGCTAGATACACAAAAATTAATTGTGTGTTGTTTACACACTCTCTAGTAGCATTGTTGCTCTCTTTTTTTTGTCCAAAATTAAGATCATATACATGTGTGCATGTAAAAGTATACAAATTATAGAAATGCTCATCTGCAAGTGGTCATCTATTATAGTGGTGGAGATGAGTGTTGCCCTTGCACCACTGTCGAACCTCTTCGGCTTCCTAATCTAACTTCTAATCTAACACCTATTATCTATATAGTAGCAAGGTGTGGAGCTCACATAAATAACTCGCGATTATATTTTACATATAGTCACATTTTAAAATGTGTATTTCACTTATAAGCTCTTGGTAATATTACAATTTAGAGAGAAAAGAAAAATTAAAATTCAATACTTGAGAAGAATCTATCATGCTTTGCAATAGGAGAATGATGACACCAAAAAGAATTTCCAAGTAAGAATCATTATTAGAATATGAGAAAAAAGGTAGCATGGGAAATAAGAAATAAGGATCATTTAGCTCGTGTTTGTGATAATTTTGCCCTGAGAGGACCTCAAAAGCTTTGTTGTGAAGCCATTCAAAATATAGAACATAAGAAAATCTTAATATGGGTGGTAGCCAAGAGTCAAGCTTTGAGCATATCAATTAGACTTGTTCAATGAGATATTTAAATTCGCATGGCCGATTTCAAATTTAGGGATTTAGATAAACACTAAAAGGTTAAATTTTATAACTTTATATATGCATGCCTATATATATTATTGATTAATAAAGAAAGAAGAAAATGTGTTTCAAACAATTTCTTACATATCGTTATTTCAAATCTATTTCAAATTTTTAGTTAATCCAAATTCTTTTAATCTAATGTTTTTCAAATCCAGATTATTTCTTTATTTGAATGGAGCAAACGATTTCATGTCACTTAGTTATCTAGTATGAGAACTTTAGGAGAGCAAATACTTTTAATCTAATGTTTTCTAGTTAATCCAAGTACTTTTAAACCAATGTTTTTTAAATCTAATGTTTTTCGCATATTTAAGGAATCAAGATGAGAACTTTAAGAGAGCAACTCTATTAATTTGAAAGAGATTTTTAAGTTCATCACATAAATGTGAGTATATTAATATTTGTAGCGATGCAAAAAGGTAGCCATAACCATCATGCACTACTATATTTAACACTTTTCGCAACGAAGGGCAATTCGTCGCATTGGAATTTATGAGACAAAAATGTTCGTCAGGCAGAAATCATTGCGCAAGGGTCGTGAAAATAGACTTTGCGCGACAAGAACAAAATTTTTGTCGTGCAAGAATGAAAATGCACGACGATGGAGACGTTGTTGCGCAGAATTTAAGGGAATGAAATTAGTTTGTCGTGCGTAACCTGATGCAACAAAGTGAGCTGGATGGGTTACAGTACATGGGATGGTGGTTCTGGTGGCCAGTAAGTTTGTGTGACGAATACTTGATATAGGACACTAGTTCACAAAAACTTTATGGGACCAAGTGTTCGTTGCGCGGTGTCAATTTTTTTAATTATTTTTAATTAATTAATTTGTCTTTTTTTTGTTTTGTTAATTGATGCGAGATTTATACGCACACAAATTAAACCCTCTTTTTGTCAATTGTAGTGAAGTGTATAAGTAGGGATCGTTCTGGACCGGGGATTAGGAGGGATTGTTAATCACTTGGATTTGACTTAAAAACGTAAAAACACAATATAAAACACTATTTAATGATCGAAGAAAGCAAAACTAAAATAAGAAAGATTAAGACTAAGACTTCAACGAAATAGGGGGGAATTGGATTTGGACGAAATTAAACTAAAATGGATACTTGGAAACAAAACAAATTGTAAATATGGATTTGACGGAAATGAATGGATGGGAAGCTAGCTAAGGGGTTCATCTCTATACATGTTATACTTGCATACAAAATGATTTCTAATTGCTTTTCAATAAACCATGAATTCTCAACGCCCCGGGTTAATTAGGTCCGCTTAAATTAACCGTCAAGTTTTCCTTAAGTTAATGAATTGGATGATTGCATACGACAATCCAAAGCATTCCTCACAAGTTCCCTACATGAATTGCATAATAGAGATACAAGCAAGAATCATTAAGCAACATGAAAACTATAAGTGTTGACGAGGCATTCGTTACTATGATTGCATGAAACTTATGCCAAGAATTTGTTTAACGCGATTGTTTATAAGCAACCTCCACTACTTGTGAATATAAGTTCATAACTATTACGTGAAACTCACTTATATTCTAGCGTCATATTCATGCATGAAAATTAAGCGTTCATTCTTAATAAACATACATAAATAGGATATCAATCAAATAGTTAAACAAATTGAATTCACAACTTATGAAACGTAATTAAAAGTAATCAAATCATATTGCAAGCATAAACATATATTTCGAATCACCCCCTAGCTAAAGGGGGTTTATTTCCTCATACGTACAAAACAAAGAGAATTGAAATTAAACATTGAAATCAAAGAAACGCCTAAACATTCCAACAACTCAATCTTGAATTGTATGAACGTTTAGGCCCTCTTCTCTTCCTCTTCTTTGTAGCATAAGGTCTAGGGATAATTGGTTGGGGGGATGGAAGTGTTGGGGAATTATGGAAATGGATGAGGAGTGGTGGAAATGGAAGATGGTTTTTGGATTCTAAGGGAGAAAGGGATGTGTTTGTGGCTGTTTTGTGTATGAAAATGAGATGATTCAATGAATGGGAATGCAAGAGTATTTATAGGAGGAGTGAGGGAACAAATGGATGTTTGTTTAAGCATTTGTGTGGAGGAATGATGGAAAAACAGCTAGGACACATGTGAAAACTGAATTGCACAAGGGAAGCAAAGGGAACCCACGGCATGGATGGATTTGTGCATGTGTTGGCTGATTTGTTTGTTGGGGAAGCATGTGTTTGCATGTGGATGTTGTTTGTGTGAAGTGTGTGTGAATGCATGTGGATTAAAGAATAAATGGTGGTTGAAATGATGAAGTAGGAATGTGGAGATGCATGTGAAATGAAAAGGGAAAAACTGGAAATGCTCAAGGAATGCACGGCATTGATTGTTTGTTTGATGATGATGCATGTGTTGAATGATTAAGATTGTGGAAATGCAAGGGAATGCACGGTTTAGGCTTGAAGAAAAGGTATGTGAATGGGGTAATTGAATGATTAAAGTGCATGTGAGTTAGATATTTAAAGGATGGAATGCATGTGAACTAAGTTGGAAAGTTGGAATGATGAAATGGGAGTGCACGGCATTGATTGTAGTTGGTGTGTTGATGAAAGAATAATGTCAAGGTAAATGCATGTGGCTTAGGTGGTGAAAGCATGTGGATTAGGTGGTGTAATGATGAAGTGGGAAGTGGAAGAATGTGGTTGGAAATGTTTAAGGGAAAAAGGATGGGAGTGCATGTGGAAGATTGTTGTTGTGATAAGTGATAAGTGATAGGTGTATGGTTATGATAAGTAGATGAGTGTATGGTTATGATAAGTAGATGAGTGTATGGTTATGATAAGTAGATGAGTGTATGGTTATGATAAGGAGATGAATGAATGATATATTAAGTGATAAATGAATGATATGTGGTGAGTGATAAGTGAATGGAAGTGATAAGTGATAAATGTATGATATGATAATTGAATGATATGTTAAGTGAATGATATGATAAGTGAATGCTTGAAGTGTTTAAAAATAGGGAACTAAACCCTTCCTTGCATGGCAAGGAACGGAGACACAAGGAAACACACGACAATGTCCTAAGGTTACAAGGAATGTTGTTTTTGTGTTCTAAAATGCGTAGGAGTCTTCAATGATGCTTAAACATGAGGTCTTTTAGGATTTAACTTTCCTACTTCAAGTCTTTAATTTCGTCCATCCTCTTGGCTCCAAGCATATGATATCCATTCCAATCTCTAATTTGCTCCAAAAGGCTCCAAAAGGCATCCTTTTGCATACCTTGCCCTTAGAACCTGAAAACACACAAAAGAAGCATAAAGGACTAAAATAACTAGAGAAACATAACGTAAATGCACGAGAACAAGCCATTTAAGTTGCATGAATATGCTCCTATCAAATACCCCCACACTTATCTTTTGCTAGTCCTCGAGCAAAACAGAAAGAAAAACAAAACAAAACAAAACGAAGTAAAACACAACCTAAACCTTCCAACAACCGTCTTAGGGATTTCCAATGCACATGACAAGTTAAAAATCATCATTCCCACAGATTTTAGTCATCTTCACACTTAAGTACATTCTTAATCATAGTCACCATATACTAGTTCACAATTAAGCATTTAAAACCATGTTTTGAATGTAGTAACATGCCTTAGAGAATTTGCTCAATTCCTTACAAGATATGCACTCGATTTTCACTCAGAATTTCTAACTACACACCCTAATCTAGTCATATGTGAGAAGATTGATTTAAACATGAAAACGACACTCACATATATGTATCACAAAGAACGCAATTTCTGGAGTTAATAATCAAGTTTAGATATGATCTCATGAATGGAATGCTACTACTTAGACGCGAGAACCAGTGACACCATATGCTCATACCAAGTTCAAACTCCACAAATTGAAACACATAACACTCAAGATTGAAGTCACGGGTTGTAATGGGGCTTGGGGTGTGTGGATAACAAAGAAGGGATATGGAAAACAAAGGTTCTTAAAGAAATAGTGAGCAAGGCAATTGATTCAACTTAGAATTCACTTTTGAATGAAAACTCAACTTTGGAACAAAAAGGGAGACAATTTAGGGCCAGAATTGGTGTTTTGAGCCCTTTCTTCAATCACTCATTCTTTCATTTTTCAAGCTCTTTTTTTTCTTTCTTTCTTTCTTTCTTTTCTGTTTTTCTTTTCTGTTGAAACTCAAAACATACTTAAGAACAAGCATTCCTTCCCCCACACTCATTTTCTTGCATAATGTAACTCAAAAGGAATTCATTTAAGTTATGCTCACTATCTTTTAAGAACAAGGGTGTGGATTGTCCTAAACTAGGCTAGGTGAGGATAATGTGGGTTGACAAAGAATAAAGGCTAAACAAAGCTCAACGGGGGTAAAACTTACAATGTATACGAAATATGGGACGTGAGGTTATTTGGCTATGGTGGCAACTACACAACTTCATCTTGATATATGTTATGTAAATCAATAACATGCTTTGAATGAAATGGGCATGAGTTCTAGCATTTGGAACTATATGATGAAACGCCTTCTAAGTAGTAACCAAGCAAAGAATAATGAGATCATGCAACGACTTTAGAAAACAAGAAATCACAGATTATACTCTCCAAAGAACGTTATAGGCTCAAGTCTCTCAGGGTTGTAGCGTTTGTTTGAGTTCCTTCCTTCAAGCATGTTACAAAAACGAAATTTTTTTATGATTGCATGTGAAGTCATACATTATAACCATAACCAAGCATATACCAAAAGTAAATCAAACTTTTCTCTATGTTTATAACTCTTTTTAACAGTCATGCAATTAGAAACCAAATCCTTATCATTGTGTTGGAAGGTGACCTACGACACAAAAACGACTTAAAACACTCTTTTTAGGCTTTTCAAAACATGTTTTTCAAATTTTTATGTGATTTTTGAATTTTTAAGTCAAAACACACTAAACACACTTAAAAACAGCAAGAAACAACATTTGAAGTTATGGTGGATAAAACCCTACGAATTTGCATTAAACACTTTAGTAACTAATACCCCCACACTTAAATCAAACATTGTCCTCAATGTTAAAAACCACACTAAACACAAACAAACATATAAACAGCAATTAATCATACTAAACATGGCAGAATGTATCTAACAAAGAGAAGAGTTTAGAGATGCAAATCTGGTTATGGAGTTTTCGTTCCATCTTCTCCTTGGTGATTTCAGTGAGGCTTGGATCTTTGTGATTCCACAGGCTTACTCTTGAACTGCGCTGCTCCATCGTTGATTTTCCTTTGTGCTACTCTTGAACTGGGCAGCAGGCTTCCTTTGGTCTCCCCCGAAGGTCTGAGCTTCCTCCTCTTATCTGTTTCTTTGTTCAATCTCTCCAATTCGTATTGAAGAGGGTTAGAGGATAGCTCAGCAAAGCTAGGTAAGCAACCAGGGAATAGAGTCCAGATAGACTCCAAGTGCCGGCTGATTGCTTCTTTCACTTTGCCATGCAAGTAATATCAAGGACAAAGGAAAAGACAGGGAAAGGGCATGATATGAGATACCTTTGCTTTTGCCCTTGATGATATGAGATACCTTTGCTTTTGAAAAAGCGGTGAATGAATCAGCACATGTATTTGTGGTGCTGTTTCCTCCTGGGTCATCTGTACTCCAGGCATCTGGTATCATCTTTGGGGAAGAAGAAAGAATGGAGTATTTCAAAAGGCTTTGCTGGGAGTGCGCCCTCAGAGGTGAGGAAGAGTTGGGCATTTTCTTCAGTTCTGTCTTGCCATAAAAGATGAAGGTCGACATATATAGGGAATTCAATAGCAAGTGATGATACTGTTCTTTTACCGTTGTCGACAACCATTTTGATCCCGCAAATCCAGCTTTTTGGAATAGTGACGACTCCTCGATCTTTGAAGACGTCTCTTCGATAAAGCTGCACGCGCTTTCTGAAAAGCAGAGAAAGCGTCGCCGAACTTTGCGCTTGTCGGCTAAAGACGTGTAGCTGCGATGATGGCCTCCACGTGTTGAACGCGTTTTCTGAAAAGCTGAGGGAGCGTCGCCGAACTTTGCGCCTCAAATTCCGGCTTTTTGAATCGGTGGACGCGTTGCCTTGGCTTTTTATAGAGCTATCGATCACCGCCAACTTACACACTCTGAAGATTTCCCATTCTGAAAAAATTGTCTCCAGCCTTTTGAAAATTTACTCCGTCCACCCCTTCTTTTTGAACACTTTTGAAAAATGGCAAACCCATCGAACCTTAGCTTAGAATTGAGTCTCCGCAGTGATACGGGCGTGCTGCGTCAAGGTAACGTATGGCGCCCTTCTTTCTTATCTTCTGACGGTCCTCTTACAGGTGAAGACTCCGTGATGCAGGATGCCACAACAGCTACGATAGTAGCTCGGAACCTCCTCACTCCCAGAGATAGTCAGCTGCTTTCAGGACGGTCCGATGAGTTGGCCGTTCAAGAGTCCCTGGCTCTCAGCGTTCAGTGCGCAGGCTCTGTGTCCAACATGGGCCAACGCCTCCTTGCTCGCTCCCGTCAGGTTGAATCTTTGACGGCGGAGGTGGAGATCCTGAAACAAGAGATCAAACAACTTAAGTACGAGAATAGAACTTTGCATGTGCTTGCCAATAACTATTCGTCGGGCATGAAGAGGAAGCTTGATGAGATGCAAGAATCTCAAGGTCGGATGCAAAGTGACCGTCAACGGCTTGCGTCTTTCTTCCAGGGGCACCTCTTTCCTGGGTCATCCAGCGTTCCGCCAAGTATTGGGGCCTGGAATGCTCTATATCCTATGCCTCCCGCTCCTATGCCTCTTGCTCCGATGCCTCTTGCTCCGATGCCTCCTGCTTCGATGCCTCCTGCTCCGATGCCTCTTGCTCCGATGCCTCCTGCTTCGATGCCTTCCGCTTCTAGAGTTTTGCCTCGTGGTGGGTCTTCACGCAAACAAAAACAAAAACAACCTTTGTGAAGCTCCATTTGTTAGATACATTTGTAATTTCTCGAAAATTAATGAAAAAACTTTGTTTTATTCACTGTATTGGGTTGCCTCCCAAGTAGCGCTTTCTTTTACGTCTTGTAGCCGGACGAAGAACACAATCATGCCTTAATGGAACCCACGGCATGGAGTTGATCATTGAATGGATGATGATACTTGAAATGTTCCGGCAATGGTTGAATTTCAAGAGTGGGTGCCCTAATCATTGACATTAACAACATATTAGTCAAAAACGACTTTGGATTTTTAGTTGGTGGCTTACCTACATGCTCCAATAAGAACTTAAGTACATCCTCCACGAAATGCTTCTCAAAACATTCAAGAATTGGATCTTTGTATGGAGTGGAATAGAGATCTGTCCTAAGATCCATGTAAACTCTTTCACCAAATTGGATTTGAGTAGGTGCCTGCAATGAAGAATGTAACACACGATTAATTGAAGTGGGAATTGGAATTTGAGTTAGTGGCTTACCTATGGGCTGCAATATTGACTCTAAAGTCGCAGCACATTCAACAAATGCACAAGGGATGTTTTCATTCAGTTTGGACATTCTGAAGGTTGTGGCTGTGTGATCCACTCCAATTTCCTCCTTGATGAATTCAAGATGCTCCTCAACCACTTTTTCCTCGTGAATTGTTGGAAAGGTGTCCAAGATGTCTTTCTTCCCCTCATCTTTCATGGATTGCATGAACCTGCCAGGGAAGGGTGCATTTGGGGGAACAAAGTTAGAAATACTTAAATTTGGAACAACCTTACTTGAATGGGGTGGTGTAGGAATATTGGGAGGTTGCGGCAAGGGTTGTTCTTCCCTTGCCGTGCCTTGTGCATCCTCCTCCTCTTCGAGCAGTAGCAATTCATCCATGGGCTCATCTTCAACCATTTGTTCTTGAATTTGTTCCATGCATTCTGCATTCTGCCTAAATTTACTGTTCCACTCAGCCAACTTTTTTGCTTGATAGAAATCCTCAATTGGTCGCCAAAATGCGTCTTGTTGAAATGGTTGAGCTTCCCTGCCCTGCTCCACAGAATTCAGTTGTTGAATAACTTCCTTATAATAATTTGATATACCTGAATTTGGATGTGAAGATTGAGGGGAAGGCTGTGGTGGTGCATATGAATCCTCATATGGTTGCCAATATGTTTCTTGGTGAGTCTCCTTAGCTTGATTTTGTGAACCCTGCACCAAAGAGTTTAATTCATTAAGAATTTGATTATAATCTATTGACGAACCTGAGTTTGGTTGGGCATATTGAATATGAGGTTGTGGTGGATGCATAGACGTTGAATAGAACTCCTCATAAGGCTGCCAATATCCTTCTTGTTGAATATGTTGAGGTTCCCACCATATAGAGTTTGAATGATCACTCCAATCGGAATTGTAAGTATTGGAAAACACGTCGTTCCTTGATTGATTATGATCAAATGTACCAACTCTTTGCGTTTGGTACTCTTCCATAAGCTGTGACAAAAGAGAAGCACTATCAAGTGCCATGTCTTGCGTCTAAAATAAAAATAAAAATATATACACACAAACGAAAATAAAACAATCCAAGAGATTAGCAAAGTTGCTAATCCCCGGCAACGGCGCCAAAATTTGATGCGAGATTTATACGCACACAAATTAAACCCTCTTTTTGTCAATTGTAGTGAAGTGTATAAGTAGGGATCGTTCTGGACCGGGGATTAGGAAGGATTGTTAATCACTTGGATTTGACTTAAAAACGTAAAAACACAATATAAAACACTATTTAATGATCGAAGAAAGCAAAACTAAAAATAAGAAAGATTAAGACTAAGACTTCAACGAAATAGGGGGGAATTGGATTTGGACGAAATTAAACTAAAATGGATACTTGGAAACAAAACAAATTGTAAATATGGATTTGACGGAAATGAATGGATGGGAAGCTAGCTAAGGGGTTCATCTCTATACATGTTATACTTGCATACAAAATGATTTCTAATTGCTTTTCAATAAACCATGAATTCTCAACGCCCCGGGTTAATTAGGTCCGCTTAAATTAACCGTCAAGTTTTCCTTAAGTTAATGAATTGGATGATTGCATACGACAATCCAAAGCATTCCTC
Organism: Pyrus x bretschneideri; assembly: GCF_019419815.1. Taxonomy (NCBI): domain Eukaryota; kingdom Viridiplantae; phylum Streptophyta; class Magnoliopsida; order Rosales; family Rosaceae; genus Pyrus; species Pyrus x bretschneideri. The sequence continues at coordinate 1,386,368 of NW_025999679.1, forward strand.
ACAAGTTCCCTACATGAATTGCATAATAGAGATACAAGCAAGAATCATTAAGCAACATGAAAACTATAAGTGTTGACGAGGCATTCGTTACTATGATTGCATGAAACTTATGCCAAGAATTTGTTTAACGCGATTGTTTATAAGCAACCTCCACTACTTGTGAATATAAGTTCATAACTATTACGTGAAACTCACTTATATTCTAGCGTCATATTCATGCATGAAAATTAAGCGTTCATTCTTAATAAACATACATAAATAGGATATCAATCAAATAGTTAAACAAATTGAATTCACAACTTATGAAACGTAATTAAAAGTAATCAAATCATATTGCAAGCATAAACATATATTTCGAATCACCCCCTAGCTAAAGGGGGTTTATTTCCTCATACGTACAAAACAAAGAGAATTGAAATTAAACATTGAAATCAAAGAAACGCCTAAACATTCCAACAACTCAATCTTGAATTGTATGAACGTTTAGGCCCTCTTCTCTTCCTCTTCTTTGTAGCATAAGGTCTAGGGATAATTGGTTGGGGGGATGGAAGTGTTGGGGAATTATGGAAATGGATGAGGAGTGGTGGAAATGGAAGATGGTTTTTGGATTCTAAGGGAGAAAGGGATGTGTTTGTGGCTGTTTTGTGTATGAAAATGAGATGATTCAATGAATGGGAATGCAAGAGTATTTATAGGAGGAGTGAGGGAACAAATGGATGTTTGTTTAAGCATTTGTGTGGAGGAATGATGGAAAAACAGCTAGGACACATGTGAAAACTGAATTGCACAAGGGAAGCAAAGGGAACCCACGGCATGGATGGATTTGTGCATGTGTTGGCTGATTTGTTTGTTGGGGAAGCATGTGTTTGCATGTGGATGTTGTTTGTGTGAAGTGTGTGTGAATGCATGTGGATTAAAGAATAAATGGTGGTTGAAATGATGAAGTAGGAATGTGGAGATGCATGTGAAATGAAAAGGGAAAAACTGGAAATGCTCAAGGAATGCACGGCATTGATTGTTTGTTTGATGATGATGCATGTGTTGAATGATTAAGATTGTGGAAATGCAAGGGAATGCACGGTTTAGGCTTGAAGAAAAGGTATGTGAATGGGGTGATTGAATGATTAAAGTGCATGTGAGTTAGATATTTAAAGGATGGAATGCATGTGAACTAAGTTGGAAAGTTGGAATGATGAAATGGGAGTGCACGGCATTGATTGTAGTTGGTGTGTTGATGAAAGAATAATGTCAAGGTAAATGCATGTGGCTTAGGTGGTGAAAGCATGTGGATTAGGTGGTGTAATGATGAAGTGGGAAGTGGAAGAATGTGGTTGGAAATGTTTAAGGGAAAAAGGATGGGAGTGCATGTGGAAGATTGTTGTTGTGATAAGTGATAAGTGATAGGTGTATGGTTATGATAAGTAGATGAGTGTATGGTTATGATAAGTAGATGAGTGTATGGTTATGATACGGAGATGAATGAATGATATATTAAGTGATAAATGAATGATATGTGGTGAGTGATAAGTGAATGGAAGTGATAAGTGATAAATGTATGATATGATAATTGAATGATATGTTAAGTGAATGATATGATAAGTGAATGCTTTAAGTGTTTAAAAATAGGGAACTAAACCCTTCCTTGCATGGCAAGGAACGGAGACACAAGGAAACACACGACAATGTCCTAAGGTTGCAAGGAATGTTGTTTTTGTGTTCTAAAATGCGTAGGAGTCTTCAATGATGCTTAAACATGAGGTCTTTTAGGATTTAACTTTCCTACTTCAAGTCTTTAATTTCGTCCATCCTCTTGGCTCCAAGCATATGATATCCATTCCAATCTCTAATTTGCTCCAAAAGGCTCCAAAAGGCATCCTTTTGCATACCTTGCCCTTAGAACCTGAAAACACACAAAAGAAGCATAAAGGACTAAAATAACTAGAGAAACATAACGTAAATGCACGAGAACAAGCCATTTAAGTTGCATGAATATGCTCCTATCATTAATTTAATTGTTTTCCTTTTCTTTCTTTTTTTTTTGTTCTGGTTACATAATTTATTTAAATAATAATTTGTCACATCCCGACCCGAGGTCCACCACATCCCGGGCCCGCTCCACCACCATAGCACGATATTGTCCGCTTTGGGCCTCAACCACGCCCTCACGATTTTGTTTTTGGGAACTCACACAAGAACTTCCCAGTGGGTCACCCATCATGGGAATGCTCTCGCCTGAACTCGCTTAACTTTGGAGTTCCCATGGAAACCGAAGCCAGTGAACTCCCAAAAGGCCTCGTGCTAGGTAGGGATGGGAATATACATTTAAGGATCACTCCACTGGGCGATGTGGAATCTAACATAATTACTTTTTTATATTAAAATTGCAACTCTAATGAACGGAGGAAAAAAATAACATTTATATATCAAATAAAAATGTACGTACAAGTAAAAAGTTTAAAACCAAGAAAAAATAAACCTATAATATATTTGGTCATTAAATGGGGTCGTCTGCGGGTCAAGGTGCCAGTCGAGGTGCGACTAGAGATAGAAGTTGGGCTATTGGACGGGCTGCGAGTTGGTGTGCTAGGGAGGATGACGGTCAGGCTAGTGGATAGGCTAGAGATCGACAAGTTATGTGGCTTGAAGGTGGAGGGGACCACAATGCCGGGCAGGAGACGGATGCCATTCAAGCTGAGGGCCTTAACAATCAACACGAACTTACTCCTCAGGTCGGCCAGTTCATAGGTCAATTCAGTGATGTCAAGGCCCTTTGGTTGTGATGATGATAAGGCCCCAATAGGGCACTAACGAGCCTGCCTCATCCCCCGACAATACTTCCCCAGCCTTCGCCTAAAGATCGTATCCAAGGTCTTAATCAAGATTTGAAACCCTGCATCCTCGGGCGGAGCCACAGACTCGATAGGAGTGTCCAAAGGAAGCTGGGAGGCAGACTTCTGAAGGACGGTCTGGGTCCCTGTCCATCATCATCAACTATGACAATAAGACAGAAGGGGATTGGTAAGAATTAATATTAAATTAAATTTTGTAATTTTTGGAAGTGTAAAATAGGAAATTGAAAGGAAGTACTTACGTGCAGTGCAAGCTCATCCCTATGTCCTTAAAGACATCTATCTCTGGAAATTTAGAACCCTTTGGAATAAAAGCAACAAAAAAAACATAAAGACAACGGAAAATAAATTGAATATTTGTAAGAAATTGGATGTGCGAATATTAAACTCTCATTACTTGTCGTCGTGCCTCCATCCTATAGGAGAAGGGTCTCGAACCATAATGGTGGAGAAGAGTTTTCTTATACCGGTTGATTTTGTTCTCTTTCGCCTTCTTCTGTTAACATAAAATAAACGTATTAGTGTAATATTTAAGGATAATGAAACAAACTTATAACCCAAAGTAGGAATAATTTTTAAAACAATTAAAATTAAATAAGTAATACATATATAAAAACGTACCACACAGGCGGGGTCCTCAAAATGGCCGCAGAGCCACGCCAACTTGTCCGCCCAATCCTCCAACTCTAGCGAGCAACCGTCCTCTAGTGCGACCTCCGGAGCATCAAACAACTCATAATATTTGTGGAGGTCTCTCTTCCACTGCTTGTACCACTCATAAAACAACATGTCCAGGTAGTTGTCCATCAACTTATTTATGTCGTCAAAATTGTAGTTTGTCTACAATTTATCGAGTATTAAATTAAAATTGAAGTCAAAGTTGACAAAGGAAAAAAAAATTAATATAAAAATAAAAACTTGATATATAATTGAATAAAACAAAGTTAGGAACTTACCGATAAATAGTTGCAGACTAGGTTCTTCGTCTTCGCTGGGATCTCGTGCCACGATTTTCACAACATAGAGCACTCGATCCTAACGACATGTCCCACATCATGGGCCAATGTACTATGCTGGTCTGCTGTAGGTGCAACATGATGCCTCTCATCGTATCCTATCGTGATACGATCATTTGTCACCCGGATGACATGCCCCATCTTTAGCTATTGGCAATGTCTCTGGGTATTTTTCTTAACTACAAAACAACAAAACAAACGTCAAACATTAAGTTAAAAATTTACAGAAATTTCAACAGGACCTCCCCAACATTTATACCAATTCCCAAAACCTGCAAACCGTAATAAACAATAAAGCACACAGGCAAGCAACATTGTGAACAATTTTTTAAGGGATGAAATATCTAAAACGCATCTTTTTAAAGATAAAAATCAAGTTCTATAAATATGTTTAACTAGTCATTTAGCTAGGTTTAGATTTTTCTTCTCCGTTTTTTTTTTTTTTTTTTTTTTGTTAAAATAGCAAATAACTGCATTTGAATTAGCTAAATTAAATGGATTTTATTAATTTACCTAGGCGGGTGGTGTCAGATGCAGATGTTGTGTCTGGAGTCCGGGCACATCGATGAGTACGACGTGCATTAGGCGGAAGCACCACCGAAGACGTCGATGATGCAAGCACTTGTGCCACGCTGGGTCCTCCTGACGCAGCCATGGAAGGGTCCACTATCGCTGGAGTGCTCCTCGTAGTAGGAGGTGGCGGAGAATGTGCAGGGGACCCACTGCTTGCAGCCATTCGAATAGATATAAGGCGAGACATCTACAAAATTAAAAGAGAAAAAAAATTTAAAATTAAAATTTTAAAATTTAAAATTTAACTATTATAGGTCACATGGGAGAAATATAGGGAGACTGGGCCTGAGTGAGGGAGAGAGCAGGTGAGAGAGGGGGAAGGTGGGTGGGAGAGAGGAAGACGGTGGCTGGGACGGAGGAAGAGTGCGACTGAAAGAGGGAGAAAGCGGCAAAAAGAGGAAGTGCACGGTCGAGAGAAAAAAGAAAATGAGGGGAGAGGAGGAGAATTGTTTGAAATAATTAAAACAAACACCTTTGCATGACACACGGTTTGTCGCGCAGAAGTCCCACAGTTATTCGCATGACAAAGCTATTCGTCGCGCAAACCCTAAAGTCATCGCGCGTTTTTTGATTTTTCATGGAAATTTAAATTTTTCAAAGCAAATTTAACGGTGCGCCAAATATTAGAAGTTGCGGGACCGAACATGAAAATTAGTCACGCAAATAAGCTTCGTGCGACGATTATTTCAATTATAATATTTATTCTAAAAATAATTGGAAACTTAAATAAATTAAATTAACCCATTCAATTATTTAAACAAAAAAACATGAATTAAAGCCTAATTAAGTCCAAATACATAACCTAGAAGAAAACCTTAAAGCTAAATATTTGTCCTCAAAAACATAAATTTAAAACTACTGCTTCGTTGGTCCTCCATTCCGCTCCACGTCATAATGGCACTGCTTGTAACCCCTCCTTAACGCTTCCTCCATCAACTTCATCAACTCTTCATTCGTATCATCAAGAGTATAGTTACACTGTTACACATATATGCAAATAATTCATTACAACATAAAAAAACAATTTCACAAAATTAATTATTTTCAACAGTTGTCACACTTACTAATAATTGATCCATCACCGCCTTCTTCACATCCTCGGGCACATATTTCCAAGAACGCCACTCAGCAGTAGGACAATTGTTCCACATTGCTACCCCAATAGCATGCGCAAACTCCACATATTGCTTCATATCATAGTTTCGAAGGGCATGCTTTGCTGCTAGTTTCTTTCCTCCATTCGAGTCGGAGCCGTCCGGCTCCTAATGTCCTTATTATCTGCTATTAGGTTACAAAATAATGTGAAAAAAAACTACAACACAATCTTTGGTTATAAAGAACATGTAACACTTTATGCAAGTAACTGTTCGTCTTGCATTCAGGACTACAACCTTTGAGGGATGAACTGGCATGAAATAAATACGTAGTAAATACTTAATAAATGACATGACTTCAACGCCACCGATCATGGATTTGTGCGACGAAGTTTCGTCCCCCAAAGTTCTGTGCGACCAAACTTTCGTCGCATTATTAAGCGGTAAATACGCAATAAATACGACGACTTAAAAGCCAACCGATCATTTTACAATGTTTTTGCACGACGAAATCTCATCCTGCAAAAGTTTAGCGACAAACAGTTTCTCAAAATACTAATGTCAATATTATAGTATTTTAGAAATATGTTCTCAAGACGATACAAAATAAATATAGTCTATTTATTCTTCCTAATTAATAATAATTCAGTGTCATTATTTAATAAACCTTAAATAGACTAATAAAAAAAAAAAAAAACTATTCTAATCATCCGCTGGTCCAACCACTCCATGTCGCTCTGCATCACGGTCAACATCAAACTTCAACTCCCGAAAACGATACTTGAACACAATGCCGATGCACTTCATCAAATCTGCATCACTTTTGTCAATGTCCCAATCAGGCTGATGTGCAAAAATAAATAAATTATACACATCAATATTATATTTTATCTAAAGAACTAAATTATTATTTAACTAATTAATAATTTACACATATTGCTAACGCATCAATCATGACCGTCTTTATCTCCTCAGGGACGTCTCTCCAAGACTCCCAATTCACTCTGCAATTGTCATGCACCAATAACCCGACATCGGCCCTAAACTTGTTCACCATATCTGACTTCTCATATCCTACTAATTTTGCGTAAGTGATTTGGTGGCAGCTCTTAGCAAAAGAAGTGTATCGAACGCATGTCACAACTCTTTTCTTTCTCTTGTCTACTAACAAAATAAAAACTTATACTAGTCTACTTAAATATTTAATTAATTTACACAACCAACAAAATTTAGTATGTATTACCTTTCTCAAAACCCTCACCTTGAACTTTCTTTGACGAAGGACCACCAATGTCTACCATCGCATACGATAAAACAAACAAAAATTGGAATAATAATTCGGTGAAAGTAAAGAGTTTTCGAACTGAACTGCGTTAAGACTAAGCGAAACTGTCAATTTAAAGGAATTCTAGTTTTGTCACGCAAAACCATGGAGTAAATACCGCATTCAACACTTTGACCAAACAACTGGCAATCTAGTAAATGTGTGAACCTTAGCGCGACGAAATATTTGTCGCGCAAAGTGACACACTCTGTATCAGCCTTTTACACCAAAATACAAGCATTCACACATTTTTTGGTGAACCTTTGTGCGACGAAGGGTATTTTTTTGTCCCGCAAAGTCATTTTACATGACAAAATATTGCGTCGCCCAAGCTGTTTGTCCCCATTAAATTATTTCTGACGAAGTTGCGCGATGAAATTGTCTATTTGTCTCGCTAACCTATTTTGCGCAATGAGTTTGCTTTTGTCACATAAAGTTTCGGCTATATCTAAAGAACCGCACTTACTGAAAATATGACTTTAGCCCTTAAAACTTAATTTTCTCCACATAAAACCCAACATAAGTTTTTTACTTGAATAAAACCCAATGACTAGATTTCACATCAGCATATTCATTAATTATATTTGGCTTCACACATTTAAAACTTTTCGGATGCCTAAAATACCCCTATTGGAATTTTTTTTTTTTTTTTTGATAAACCCTATTTGAATGTTTGATGTACATAATTAATGCCCTACGGATGGATGGTAAGGGAGAATTAATGATTTTACAAATAAAAAAAAACATTAATGTTATAAATTCATTGCCTAATATATAATAACATAAAACTTGTGTAATATATGTTATTATACATGCTTAATTAAGTCAATAAAATTTTATGTTACATATTAATGTAGGTAAATTATTATTATTATTATTATTATTATTATTATAAATGCCTGATATATGTAAAATTCATGCAAAATAATTTACCTACAAAAAAAAAAAACATTTGATTTAAATAGTTCACCTACTATTAAAATTTTAAAATGTTAGATTGCTTAAAAAAATAATAATATACCCAATATATGTAAAATACATGAAAAATAATTTACCTACATAATAACAAACCCATATATGCAAAATACATGCAAACTAATTTACCTACATAATAAAACAATATTATTTTGTTTATTACTAATTTACCTATTATTTGTACATATAATAATAAAATATGCCATATATATATATATATATATATAATATGGATACATACAAAATAAAATATCTACATAACAAAAGAATGCTATTTGATTCAAAATTAATTTACTTACAAAATAAAGCAATGTTATTTGATTCGGAGCTAATTTACCTATTATTTGTACATATATCTTATAATAATAAAATGTGTCAAATATATGTAATAATATATGAAAAATAAGTTATCTGCAAAATAAAAGAATATTAATTTACCTACAAAATATATATTATTTGCTAATCATAAATTTACATATAGGTAAATTAATTACTTTAACATATATGTTAGTACTATGCATATATATATTTGAACGTATAGTAATACTATATACATATAGTATTTGTTCATCATAATTAAGGTGAGTAATAACATTTATTGATTTGATTTGAATATTGTGGCATAAGCTGTAAATATTTGGTAATAATAGGTCAATTACTTTTTTACTTGGCAATCTTTTTCAAATTTGAGTTTTATTTAGATGTTTAGAATTTGGTAAGTTTTTATTTAGGAAATAAGAGTTGTAAAGATCTATATTTAAAGAATCCAACTTACACACATCATAGAGGGAACAAAAGGGATGGCAAGATTTGACTGCTTTAACCTTATGTTTGCCATTTTCTTTTTGCATGTTTAATGGGTTGATGACCTAGCTGGGGTGGCACTTCCAAATATCAGTAAGCCTAGTGACTTCTTAAAATATCAAACTTTAAGGGAGTCATGAATTCAAATATAAAATAAGATAGACCGGCGGGCACACAATTGATGTCGAAGCCTTTTGACCAAATTCATACGTTTCTGGCAATTTAATCGAACATGCTGACATGCTTGCTCCCACAAAATACTTGGCAATTGCCCGCAGTTTGAAGATTTATATATATGTGGATTCTTATTTTTTTTTTTTAAATGGGGATAGTTGTGAGTTTCACACCATATCAAACTTTAACCATCCGAACCGTCTATATTTCAAGTTTCATCTCATAGATCATCCTTACAAAACATTAGCTAAATCAAAAATATTTGAGACATCTAATTGACAAAAACTTTGTTCTCTAAGAAACATTAAAATTTCATCGTAATAATTAAATTTGCAACATGGTTTTGGATTAAACTTAATTTTTGCAAGAATGATTTATGAATCGAGACTTACAAAATTGACAGTTCGGATTGTTGAAGTTCGATGTAGAGTAGGTTCCACAACTAATCCCCATTTAAAAAAAAAATTGAAGATCACTTCCCTTAAAGGACCTGTGTGTATATATGTTATATATAAGTGACTTGAACTAGTTAACTTCATGTAGATGTGTTCTTTTCTTTCAATTCAAACTTCTACAAGATCCTTCTAATTAACATGTATATTTGGAGCCAAATCTTACATCTTTGGTTAATTGTGATGAAATTAGTGTTATTCCATCCTGCTTGATTAAAATTAATTGACAAATTGAGAAGAGGGTTCTATACTATACAAAACTTTATATGGCATGGTTCTACTACTACTATGCCTTCCCATGTTAATAATAAATATCATGTGAAGAAAAAATCGTACAAAACATTATATTGTTAGCACAGATGTCACGATGATGGTCCACCGTGCTATTGCAAGTCTTTCTTCTCTGAGTGGGAAATATTCTTAACAAACGAGACCCGACCAAGAAAAACTGACACTAACATCAAGGTGCTAATCATGGAATATTAAGTCAGCGCTTCTACAACCGCAAAAGAGAAGAAGCTCCTTTTGGGTAACGCAATTAAGAATCCCATACCAACGAGATGTAATCATGGCATGTCCACAAAACGCACACTCGGGGGCTATTTTATTTGCTTCAAAGGTCCAAGTCCAAGGTCAGAACTCAGAAGCAAAGTTGGTAGTCCTTGTTTGGCAAGTAACTTAAAGAATTGAAATTGAGAACGTGAGTGCGCCAAAGGTCAAACTTTTAACCAGTTGTTTCTTTGTTTTCTTTTTCCTATTTGGATCACATCCGTTAATTGCTTGTTCGAAACAAGCGATACTGAAAAAGAGGCGAATCAAACACAAGACATCGGATACAAAGGTAAATGTTTAAACAAATACGTATATAGCAAGCAATTAGCGACGTAGTCTAATATTTGAATGAACGGGCATGTCCAGTCTCTGAGTTTTTTGTGGGACTTGGCTTCCATTCCATGAGTAACCAAGCACACCATTATGCATTGATGCACTACATGGTAGTAATTATATCCCATATTAACAACGTTTAACATTTGAGGGGGACAAGATGCTTGCTGACATGCTAACTAAAGCCCTGCTGTCGATCTTCGTGTGTCGATCAATGATCGAGTAATATATGACTGTGCTTTTTGTAATGAGTCGACTTTCATTAAAGATAGGATTAGCCACTAAACTTTGATGTTAATTATTAGTATTTGTTTTCTATTTGTGTACAAGTTTTTCAAGAAGATGATAGCCATATATAGAGAAGATAATTGGTCCGACGGATATTGATGGGAAACAGCGATGATGAAGCACAACGTATTTCCCACGTGCTAAGTTTCAGCGCATGTTTGCTGGTGTTTATCTTTGAAGGTATATGAACAAGAACAGCATATATCTTAAAAAATGATTTGCCTAATTCTAAAAGCTTTTTCTTTTCATCATTATCTTTCTTCAGTTTGTAACAATAGCTAAGAATGCACAACCTATAACGAATTGAACACACATGTTTTACACGTGTATACTTTACTTTTAACACTTCATACGAATCATTTTGTGTATTTACGGGATTGGTAAATGTTTTCGTTAACACTTCAACTAAAGGTACAAAAGAGTGAACGCTTTTGTTATCTTGGATGTATATTGCAAAAGAACGAAGAATTGGATAGATGACGTGGAAGAGTGCATCGGATGTGCTATACGACCATTGTAATGCCACTAAAGTTTAAGGGAAAATCTTATAAAACGAAAAAAAGGCCAGCAATGTTTTATGGCACGAAATGTTGGGCGGTCATCAAAAATCAACACGTGCAAAAAATGAGTGTAACAGAGATGAGAATGCTCTGTTGGATGTGTGAGCACACAAGAAATGATATGATTAAGAACAAGAATATCCGAGGTAAAGTAGGGGTGGCCACAATCGAAGGTAGGATGAGAGAAAACTAATTGTGATGGTTAGGACATGTAAACTAAAGACCTACAAATGCTCTAGTTAGAAAATGTGATTATGAGACATAGTGCAAAAGGGGTAGAGGAAGACCTAGAAAGACCTTGAAAGAGACATTAAGAAAAGACATGGAGTATTGGAGGTTAACAGAAGACTTGGCGCAAAACCAAGTATAGTGGTGTTCTAAGATTCATACAGTTAACCCCACTTAGTGGAATAAAGCTTTGTTGTTGTTGTACAGGTTTAGTAACCTTACGTGCGCGTGTATACACCTAAAAAACCTCCAGCATCTAGATAACAAATGTGTGCATAGAAATAAATGTTTCAAGTTGTAAGATCAAATGAAAAATACGAAAAAGAGGAAAATTATAGATTTCATTCATGTATTGATCAGTCTACAAGGGTCTACAAAGGTCAAAATTTTACAGGAATATTAATTGTATTATGTGCTGAAAGTATTTCTATGTTAGTGAGTCAGACTTACATGACGACTTTAAGTTTCATCTACTTGCAAGACTAGGCCGCTTTTTCTGGAGTGCCGTTGACATGTCACGCAGACTACGTGTTATCTCCGTGAACGATGGACGATCAGCAGGATCCGGTGACCAGCATTGTTCCATTAGATTTTTCCATTCAGAATCACAACGCTTTGGAATAGGCGGCCTCAGTGTGTTATTTACAATTCCCCCTACAAAGAAAGTCGATGAAAATAGAAACTCAGTAATTCAGATAAAACGATAAGTTCTTTATGCAGAACGAAGTCTGTTGAGGCGGTTAAGAATGAATTTAGATGAAACAATCCTTTAAAGCTATACAGGCTAGAAAACTTACCAATAATGGCACCACAGTGCATGTTAGCGTATGGTTCCTCCCCAGTCAGGATCTCCCACATTACGATACCAAATGAGAAAACATCAACCTGTCAAAGAATGAACACCCAAATCATCAAGTTAAAACACTTAGGCATGATTTGCTCAGCCTCCATCACAAAAATAATAAAGTTCCTAACCTTCTCAGAGACCCCGTTGCTGCTCCCACTTAATAGTTCTGGTGCCATCCACGGAAGGGTTCCTCGCACGCCACCAGATACTAGTGTGTTGCGCTTAATTCTTGACAAACCAAAATCTCCAACCTGCAGAAGGCATTCTTGGCTGGTCAAGAAAAGGACTTTTTTTTTAAGAACTACTTATTAATATCTTTTAATTGAAAATATAGCAAAACCAGTAATTATATTTGACTCCACTGTCAAAAAAAAATTACGGAAGACAAGAAGGGTGTGCTACATTCTGTATTGAACCAATTACCTTGCATATGGGCCGTTCGGGATCCCTCAAATTAACAAGTAAGTTGTCAGACTTCAAATCAAAGTGAACAATATTTTTGAAATGCAAATACTCCATGCCAAAAGCTGTGTCCATTAAGATTATGAGCCTCTTTCGACGATCAAGCACTCTGCATGAAGAATCTGAAGACTGCATAAATCTTTTAGTGTTAGAGGATATATTGCACAAAACAAAGATGGATCAACTAACCTATCTTTCCTTATTAGGACATGCCTCAACGATCCATTCACCATGTATTCAGCTACAGTTGCCAACGTTCCTCCACGCCCATCAGGCACCACCCCATAAAATGCTACCACATTTGGATGGTGAAGGGTGGAAAGAATCTTTGCCTCTCTCCAGAAGTCCTTAGTCTGTCAACAAGTGAAATTTGCAATGTCATTGTGAAAATATTTTCAACTGTTGGATCTACATTTAACCCCCAAGCCATTTTGTATATACATCTCCAGGCACTGGGAAGCTTTAACATAAATTTAGCCACCAATATCAATTTTTTTCTTAAATTTATCCATTAATAGCCTGCATGTTATGATATAATTTACCGTACAAATGATCACAGAATGTAGTGTGAATTTTTAGATATGAAATTCCGAATTTTGAAAACTAATGACTATGGGGACCAACCAGTCGATCTTGCTCTGATGATCTTCCAGAGAAACAACTCTTCTTTATCCTCTTAATTGCAACATCTGTTCCTCTCCATTTGCCATGATAGACAGTTCCATATGTACCGGATCCTAACTCTTTCAGTTCTTCGAGATCATCATTCTTTATGATCTGTATATATAGTAGCTGATTTACATTAGAGATGGTTTAAAAGAGTGATGCGAAAAAAAAGCATTGCATGGTCGAGAAACAAATCAAGCATCCATCAGATGTACAGAAGAGATAAGTAATATCATATCATCAATAAATCCATCAAGATAGTAGCTCTCAACCTGCAAACCATAGTTGCCTGCTTCCATTTCAGCTATTGCGACATCGCTGATAGTTTCATGCATATGACTGCCATCAGCTGTCATAGCCTATAAAATACAAGATAGGAGCTCTAGTTTACCACCGGAAAAGTACCATAAAAATCATTGCTCAAATTCTTATAGGGATTATGCTTACCTTGTTATCAGATGCTGGGGCTAAACTTCCGGTCACTGTTTCTCCAGGTGATGAACAATCATCACTGGCCTCATATTCTATATGCGAGACATGATAGACCACTTTAGAGGCAGGGATACTGGATGGTGTCATATTAATCAAGTCTTCTACAATAACCACCGAGTCTGTCAGTTTGTTGTCATGCCAATAATCCAGTGGCTGTAACTGGGCGGGGATAGCCTCTTCACTGTTGGTTACTTCGGAAGACTGTCTGCTGAGACCTTCATTAGGATAATTCATTGGTTCCTTGTCATGGAGAGAAAATTCTCCGTCTGGTGCAGCAGTTGTAGCCAATTTCTGAATAGGTTCCGATAGTTTGAAATGAAATTATCAGCAAAGCTTAGGCAAATATTCAAAGCAAAAAATAAATAAATAAAATTGGAAAAGGCACAAGTACTTACAGATGTGGAGACTAAGAACTCCTGAGATGCAACAGGTGGTAGTTCACAGGACCAATGAGAAACTGGTTGACTGCTAATTGTCTCAGCTGTAGCACACCGCTGATCCCAAGTACAGTTTTCACTCCTAAGAGAAAACTGAGAAATTGTGTCAAGTCCATAGCCTTGGGGGCCCATATTATCTTCAGAACCTTCAGTTTTGGGGTTTGATGACCCAGATATCCCACTTCCAGGGCATTGTGAATGTTCTGAAGCTAAACAACCACTGCAAAGACAGTTTGCATTTTGTTCCTTCTTAAATTCCATGACAATATCATTTGATGTAACTTCAAAATTTCCTTCGAAATGTGTCCATTTTTTATCAGCACAAGTGTCATCCATGTCTGTCTGGTTCAACATCTCCAGAGCTCGTTCAACTTTACATTGGTCAGGTCTCCTGACCGTGAATTGGTTACCGTATTTAGCAATTTGAAGTTTCCCATCAAGAATCACTTTCTGTTGCACAGGCTGTTCTTGTAAGGACCTTTGTATCTTCAACGAAGGTGATTTTTCTAGTCTATATTTCAGTGAGAGCACTGGGATAGCTTCTCCTTTGGAGGTCATCTGAACATGTTCCTGCAACTGAGAGTCAGAAAGTACTGCATGCATTATTCTGTGATGAGAAGCATCTCTTTCACCAGACCCTGAAGATAGTCCCACTGTATCTTCAGGACGAGAGATAGACTTTTCTGAATGGAGGGCCTTTTCCAGAATCCCAAGTCTCTCAGATTTCATACCACTTTTTCCATACTGTGCAGAAGGCACAAAATTTTCACTAAAGCTACGATTGTGGGAGTGCACAATGTGGGACTTTTTAGTCCAGTAATTTTCAGCCAAATATTTGTTATGATGATGGTGATTTAACAACGGAGGCTCATGATGAAGGTTATCATTATTGTCCCCTGCATCAAGATAATAGGTATTGTCGCAGGGAAGTTTTTCCATAGCAGAGGGAGCAATGTCTCCACTACCATCACAATATGATCGATCCAAATAAAGCTGCACATTAGGACTCTTGGGATCTCTATGTTGGAGTGGAACGGGAGATATTGGAGGGGATTGATTAAAGGACTTCTTTGGGATCTGAAGAGTAGCTAAGAACTGAGGAGCTGGTTTAGGTAATGCACCCAACGCGTTTGAGGAACTGGGGCTATAATCTTTGGTCTCAAAATATGCAGCTGTAGGAGAGTCTCTATTAAAGGTTGGACTATAATCTGACATATTTCCGTACTGGCTAGTCTGGCTGGCCAAACTTTGCCCGCTAGAGCTTTTCCTAGGACTTCGGTCTAACATACCATTAACAGCAAAAACAAATTCGCAGTCAGCACCAATTGGATGTGTTACCCTTGCCTCGACAGAACTTGGGATCTCCGTTTCAGATAAAGGTACAAGGAAGAGCCTCAGTCTTTGAGAACCCTCGGTTCTTTCTAGCTCATGATATTCCTCTATCATATGAAGAAGGTCCTCGTCGGAACAAACAGATACAAGTGCATCAAGATCCTCACCGGGAAGCTGGTACTTGATAATGTGATGTTGGTTGCAAATTGCAAATGTCTTCCTGATTAGTTCCTCCAAATTGGTACCATTGCGAATAGATAAAATCCGTGTATCTCCGCCTACATATCGGAGCTTCCCATCATTTGGCCGAGGCAATATTCTTCCCCCAAAGCTGCAGAGAAATTTCATTTTGAAAGATAAACCATCAGCAAATACTTGGCCATGAGGAGTGTATGATTGAGGGGAGTCCACAACATAAAAAGGAGGCGTAGTTGGTCTTGGCATAACCCGATCACGATCAACTTCACCCGCAAACTTACCCGATGCTTGCGCCATAGAACCATATTCCCAGTAGTATCTGCTCATGTTACTAGGATAAACATTTTTCTCTGCGTCCACCAGAAAACCTTTAGGAGCAACTGGACTAAAATCTGAGAATTCCGAACTACAATCGGAATCTATTCTCTTCACCCTCATAACGCCACCAAGATCCTCGTAAACCGGTTTAGGGTGTTGGTTTATATTAGAACCCAACTTTTTCGACTGGGGTTGATCAATTCCAGTCACTACTGGGGCTAATCTTCTTTGTGCAATACGATCCTGCAGAAACTCAGTTGAAAATTCCTCACCAGTCTGTAGACAAACATTAGTCTCATTTTCGTCTGCAGCATTTCTGCCACTTCGAACATCATCTGTTGTATCTCTGCACAACTGTCGACCAGAAGTACCAGGAACCTCACCAGTCATGGTCTCGAAAGAAGTTCCACTTCATCTAAGGTTTATCTATGAACACCCCCTATCACCTTTCAGTGTTAAATCCTCGATGAAAATCATAATTCCAAAATGGATAATGCTCAAAACAATTACATAAATCCATCTTTAAAACTCATTCCATGATGCACCTATGAACACTCTCTGCCCCTCCTTAACATAATTCTAATTCTTCTTTCGGAAAAATTGCCAGAGTGAACTTGACATTAAACCCCAAATCGCTCAACTGTGTACAAATTCCTTGATGGGCGATATCCATAATTTCTGTCAACATAGAAGTCACCATTCAAGAACATCCGAAACCAACAAGATCACGTATCATTCGCAATATTAGCCATCACCGGGTTTCCATAACGAAAGATAGCCTAAGAAAATGGTGCAATAATTTTCATAGAGCGGATTATCAATGGAGAAACAATTTGCAATGACGAAACCAATGCAATATCTGTATCCTCGCTACCTAAACAAATAATTTCCCATATTAAAATGGTTATTCTGTGTACTTTCGACAAACATCTAGCGTACAGAAGTGAAGAAAATAAAAATATGAGAGCCAAAGCTCACAGAGGGATATGAAAACGAAAGAACGAACATGAACATGCAAAAGGAAAAAAAAATGTAGCAAAATGGGTACCTTTGTGATGCTTAAAATGCGCTGATCAACGTTTGAAATCGAAGCTCAAAGACTGGTGCACTGGGATTTCAGCATTTCGGATTAAACCGGAGGAAAACGAAAAGAGGAAAATGGATTTAGGAGTTGGGGTTTTGTTGGTTTAGAGAGAGAGAGAGAGAGAGAGAGAGAGAGAATAGAGGATCGGAGTTGAAGCAACAACAATTACGAAGGATTACGCGTCATTACTGCAGGAAATGGAGGGAAAGGACAGGGCCTAACTGCTCTCAACCTATTTTTGAATGAATTTCTCCTCCTTTTTCTTTTTTGGAAGCTATTAGAAATTTGTTAGCATACTTACGTACTTAATACAATCACGTGAATTATATATGACCGTCTGATTGTATTAAATATATAAAAGTATTGTTCTGTACCTAAAATCCTATGTGGCCAAATTCATTTGTTGACACATGATCCTTCATTTAAATCCTACTTAACAATGTTAATTATTCTCGATAGAAAAAAATAATGTTAATTATTCAACTTATCTCCTCAAGAAAAACTTAAATACTAAAGAGAAATTATGCCAAAAGTACATGTGTCCCCCGAGTACATAAGTCACATAAAGGCTACAAAGGATTTTGGGTACAGAAGATTTGGATTCATATATTTAGGGGTCCAATTCTGTTAATCCACCAACTTTGTTTTTGTATCTATTATGGAATTGACTCCTTTGTTGTTTTGAACGAGGAAAAGAAGCTTGAACATCAAACAAAAGTTAAAATTTTAAAATTTACATAGCTCAATTTTCTTGTTTAGATTCATAGCATAGAAAATTAAAATTCTAAATTTATACACCCACCACCATCGCCATCATCATCATTGCCACCACCACCACCATCATCATTGCCACCACCACCATCGTCATCATTGGCCCTATTACCGTCACTACCACACACAACCACCTCTACTACCACGTGGCAAAGTGGGAAATTGGCTTAGTAAATTACACCTAATTAATTAAGGACATCAATTTCTCGTGATTTAAAGAGCTTAAATCACAATACGACAAGTTGTGCATAAATTTAGGGGGTGTAGTCAAAATAGGATTTGATAGGATTTTAATAGACTTTAAAATCAGAGTGTAGTCAATTATAGTTTTACAAGATTTAGAAATCATGGTGTAGTCAAAGTAGGATTTTAAAGAATACATCTAAACTTAAGGATAGTGTTAATTAGATTTTAAAAAATACATCTAAATTCAAAGTTAGTGAGAGAATGCAAAAGATTTGATAGGATTTGAATGGGAGAGCGATTAGGGATGACAATTCTAACCTTTAAAACTGATAACCATTGATAACCGCCAGAATGGATTGGATTTGGGTATGAAAATTCGGGTATATTTTGGATATGGAGAAAAACCGTTAATAATATTCGGTTATAGTTTTGAATATGGTTATAAGGATCCCCAATTTGTATCCGTCTCCAAATCTAAACTAAATTATATATAACATAATAGTATTTATATATATTTATTATTCACCGAATCCATTACCTTAAAAATACAAAAGTTGCACTGTGTGAGTTGCATTTTGTGGGCAAGTTAAGAAGTTTTGATATGAATCAAAATTTATGAGAATCCAAACCAATAGTACTTATGAGAGATATCAAAGATCAACCAACATTATCAATGTTTAGCTTTAATTTTTATGTTACACAAGATCCATTCATTAAATCATTTTATACATCAAATATTTAATGACGAAATTAATATTTACTAAATTATCATACGTCAATTGAACGAATATATTTTTTGTATTGACGAAGATGGGCATAACCGTTAACCGATGAGGAATCCATTACCCGGTAGATATGGTTATGGATAATACCCAATAGTTAATTGGCGATTATGTATATGATTAATTTTCGTAGTTATGGAGATGGATATAGCATTTCCGTCTCCAACCAAACCGTTGCCATCCTTAAGAGGGATTTTGATGGATTTAAAGGTGGATGGTATATATACCAAATGCCATCAAGAATCCTACCCGCCCCCATCTGATTTCTTTTCACGCCCTTAAACAGAAAAGAACCTTCCAAGTCCTTCATCTTCATCTATACCTTCCTCTTCGGAACACATCCCATCCTCCTCTTCGACTTCATTGTCTTCATTCTCATCTATCATGGATTTGTTTTTCAAATTCTACTGGTAAACAACTATTGGGTTCAGGCAAGTTCTAATCCCTAATTCTAAATAAAATCTTTTTCTCCAGGATTCAAGAACTCACAATAAAATTCTAAATTAATTAAAAAAAATCCTTTCTAATCCTAATTAACTATTGGGTTCTGGCAAGTTCTAATCCCCTTTGCCAGTTCTAATCTTCGTGTGTTGGTGGAAAAAGGGAATTAGGGACACTACAATAGCGGCCACCATTTTTACGACCATTTTTTCCAAGGTGAAGTGACGCACCCTAAATTGACATGTTCTAATCTTTCCACAGAGGACTCCCCACCAGTCTCATGCTCTCCTAGGCGAGTACTTCTATAACATGTGTCACATCCCAGTTTCGACTCCGTCAGCATAATATTATCTGTTTTCGGCCCCGACCACGTCCTCACGGTTTTGTTTCTGGGAACTCAGACGAGAACTTCCCGGTGGGTCACCCATCCTATGATTGCTCTCGCCCAAACTCGCTTAACTTCGAAATTCTGATGGAACCCGAAACCAGTTAGTTCCCAAAAGGCCTCGTGCTAAATAGAGGTGGGCATGTACATATAAGGCATGTCACCCCCTCTCTGTTGGTCGATGTGGGATGTTACAATCCACCCCCCTTAGGAGCCCAACGTCCTCATCGGCACACTCACACCACACGACAGAGTGACTCTAATACCATTCTGTCACATTTCGGATTTCGACTCCACCGTAGCACGATATTGTCCGCTTTGGGCCTCAACCACGCCCTCACGTTTTTGTTTCTGGGAACTCACGCGAGAACTTCAGAATGGATCACCCATCCTAGGATTGCTCTCGCTTGAACTCGCTTAACTTCGAAGTTCCGATGGAACTCGAAGCCAGTGAGATCCCAAAAGGCCTCGTGCTAAATGGAGGTGGGCATGTACATATAAGGCATATCATCCCCTCTCCATTGGTCGATATGGGATGTTACAGCGTGCGTCATTTGGTGTGCAATAGGTCATGAAGACAATTTAATCTCAGCCATAAGATTTTATTAAATATGATCTAACAGCTCTGTGTGATTTCCAATTTTTTCAAAATACTACGAAATCCATGAAAAAAATCCATACAACTCCACAAAAATCTCTATAATATAATCCATATAAATCTATCAAAATTCATATACAATTCTGAAGTCTATTAAAACCTTTTGAAATTTGCCACCTCAAAAAGTACATTAAAATTCTTTGCAATTCAAATTGACTACACGCGTAGTTTCAGGTTAAACAAAATCTATAATTTAGAATTTGGGGGAAAAGTTGTACCTAAATCAAAGTCCCTAAATAAAGTTTAAGCCCTTCACATTCGTAGGAGCTTTGTTCAAAGCCCAACCTAGCAGATATAAACAACCCTTCCATTGCTTTCAAGAACAAGGTTAGGAAAATATTTTCCGCACTCCTCTTTCTCGTTATGCACTCTTGTTTATTTATGTCTCAATTCTCCTTTGACTAAAGGGTGTGCAGGAGAAGGACGTGTATAGAAATCACTTCCAAATTTTGACGAGACACGTCCAAAGTCAGAGAGCACCTATCAACTAGGAAAGCACGACTTTCCTACTCAGAAACATTCACATCACACCCAATCTCTTTTGCTTGAACCATGCAGTTGGAAACCAAACCAAATGCCAATTGGGTCAAGAAAAATGAAAAGCAACAACAATAAAAACCAGGTTATAGCAAATATAAAATCTCTTTAAAACCAAATCCACAACCGGTTACTTTATTTTCGCCATTAAATCCACAATTCATCAAATAGTTCTGAAAACATCCATGACTCCCCCCTCCTTCAATGGAAGGCAGGGGGAAGGAAACATCAAAACAAATGACAACTTCCAAACGTGAATATGAAAAAATATCCAACAAGCTAACCAACAGCACCAATAGGCATGAGATTCTATTCCATTAAGTTGGAACAACCTAATCTGCTGTGCAATGTGCGGAAATATTTGGAGCTCGTAAATATACTGTCTACCTAAAGGATTCTGGACGCTTTGGCTTGCTTTGAACAACAGCCTCAATCTTTTCCATTACAGCAGGAGTTAATAGAGGGATTACATCAATAGCTTTCATGTTCTCTTGGACCTGCATACAGATGAAAACAGCTTTTTCGTAACTGTAGAAGGATGACATAACAATTGCTTTTTTTTTTTAGCGGAAATCAGAGGTCATAAACGCTCTCTTTGCTTTTCCAGATCCGACTATCACCAATTTAAAACAAACCAGAGTACTCCTTCACAATGCAATAACTACACGCTTATTTAACAATCACATCACTGTACATTTTTTAAAGGTTTAAAAGCCGTTCCCTCTCCATTTGCTCCTTCTCCCAATTAGTAGAATTGGCCATATTGTTTCCATGTAAACCCCTCTCCATTGAATGGAGACTAGCAAACAATTTTGACATGGAGGTTAGGCATGTAAAAGCTAACATGTCATTGAAAAGTCATTTTTGTTTCTTAAGGTCACGTTTGCTGCCTAGGATGAGATTGGATTGGATAACTCATTACATTCAAGGTATGTTGAAGTTGAAACGAAGGCCAGCTTCCAAGTTTTGTCCAACTTAAAGGAATTAGATGGATCAGCTGTAAGGTGTTGATATCCTACCATTCTGTGAGGATTCTTTAACTTGGACAAAATTTGGAAGTTAGCCTCCATTTCTTCCTAGAACATACCTTGGATCTAGTGAGTTTAAACCGAAATGTGGCCTAAGTTTAAACTGAAAGGAATGCAATCTAGGATAAGCTAACAATCACCCTGCTGACTTAAAGCTTTACAACCTCCATTCTCCTTATCTGGGTTGTTAAGACATTTTATATATTGTTTTCTTCTCCCCTCCCCCAGGTTTAAAGAATCTGGGAAACCGACATTGAAGACCAAACTCTAAGTAAATGACCACTATTTAAGAAATTAGAACAAGTTTGCAGCTATTCAAAAAGCATAGGATGGGCGACATTACAAATGACTGAAACTGGAAGATCATAACAATATTACCCTGCATATGGTAATGACCAATATTATGGTTTACCATAACATAATACTATTCGCTTGGTCGGCAGCTATTCAGATAACAGGATATGATGTGAAAAAAAATAAAATTAAATAAAATTAAAAATAAAAATGCATTCAAAATCAGGAATAATGTGGACATGTGTGCATAACTAGTAATATACTAATATAATGCGTACATAAGTGCCAGCACGCACCAACAAACTTATACAATTAATGTACTTAAAAGTTGAATCTTAATCAGAAAAACTCTCCAAGATACAAAAATAAAAAATGAAATTGAAAAATGAAATCAATTCTAATGCACTTAAGGAAAGATTAAGCACAGACAAGCTAAAAGAACAATACTGCCCATCATGTCTCACGAATGGTGATCATTGAACACCAAACTGACATGTAAGGTTCAGACCCGCTGGAAATATAACATAGACAGGGATGAATTATTTTCCTTAAATTTGAATTAACCTCACAGTAGTAGTCTAGTAGATCAAGCAATGCATAGAAGCTAAGAATGACTGCATTACAATTATGTCGCAAATTTGATGTATGTTAAAACTAACCTGTGACTCCTTTGTAGCACCAGTAATAACTGATGAGACATTCGGATTAGCAGCGCACCACGCAATTGCTA
Organism: Pyrus x bretschneideri; assembly: GCF_019419815.1. Classification (NCBI taxonomy): domain Eukaryota; kingdom Viridiplantae; phylum Streptophyta; class Magnoliopsida; order Rosales; family Rosaceae; genus Pyrus; species Pyrus x bretschneideri. Next base: position 1,409,238 of record NW_025999679.1, read on the forward strand.
GTTGAGCTAATGGTACACCTAATTCATCTGCAATTGGCTTAAGACCATTAACTTTTTTCAGCACGTCATCAACCAGCGATCGACTAGCAAGATTCTGCAAAGCATAAAGCAAACGTTAGCCATCCCACCCATAAAATAGGAAAAGGTTTATAACAGTCTAAGCAACCTTGAAAACAGAAAACTAATATATGATAACATCTGCAATGTCCGTTAAGGGGAAACACCAATGATTCTAATCCAGAAACCAATCAATGCATGTCATTACATTACATCCCAGCAATAGCAAATTATATGCTGGGTTCTGATTAGAATATGTTGGCAAGTAGATAAGGGGGAGGACAAATATTTTAATACACATGATAATAAATAATTGGTCTTGAAAAATAGACAGCAGCAGTTTAGAGTCATTAATCTAAACAATTCAACCGTGCATGTATATAAAAGCATAGAGTTAACATATTCTTTAAATCCCCTTACTTTGTAATTGTCCAAAGCAAATCGGCTATCAGGAGGTATATTTCCCTTGTTATATTTTCCAGTGAGAACACCAGAAGCAAGTGGACTCCAAGTGGTAAGTCCCAGGCCATAGTTGGTATACAGTGGGAGGAACTCAGACTCAACCTGCACACATAAAAGTTGAAGGAAATCATGAATGAGACAGGGGAGAGAGAGAGAATTCCTTTCTTTGCGCTATAACAGCAATATTCATGTTCCCTTGTCAGGGACATATATAAGGAAATATAGGGCAATGCAGTTGATGGAGTATAACCACACATACAAGACAATTCTATACACTATAAGCCAAATAATAGGCATAGAAGACATAACAGCTATTACAAAAATTACAACAGAGGACAAGTTGTCTGCCAATTTACAAGTTTTCCATACTACAAAATAAGTAGAAGACATAACAGCCATTACAAAAATTACTTACAGAAAACAGAAAGAGAAATTACAAGACATCAAACAAAGCTGTAAGTTACAGCAGCAGCTCTCAAATCTGAAAATGTTGCACAAGAAAGGCATTAAACTTTGCAGACACTGATGTCCCATATCGAAGCCCAGAGCTGGACCCTTTCCCATAAAGAGTGTAATTCAGTAATCCATATACTATTAATACAAACGTGGATGAATATAAGTTCAGGCAATTTAAGGTAATCATTCAGCTAGAGATGAAAAATGATAGAAGTTAAATTTTTGCTTGTAAGTTAGAAATGAGATTCATCCAAAAACAAACAGTTAGAAGTGAAAGACATGAGCTTTCCAGGTTTTCAGAACCAATAGTCACACAATACAGAGATGCAACAGACTTATTACAATGAATCATAAGAAATCATTTACCAGGAATGCTCATCTATTTCTATTGATTATAATTGTCAGAAAAATGAAATTTAAAGGATGCTGCCATCCCATTGACATGAATGAAAGAATATATGGTTCAGGAACAGTTGGTTGAGTCCTTGTGGTAGAAGGGTTTCAGCTTGAAAATGGGTAATGAACAATTACAAGGAGAAAGGTGGAAGCAAAGTTAGCAATGAGTAAAAAACTGGAAGAACTGTGGCTACAAATACTACAAAGACAAACTTTTGGTATTTCAAATTAAATAAAAAACTGAAAAATCTTGATATCTAATATCTCTAAGTGAAAACTGGAAAAACAAGGCTACAAGTACTGCATAGACAAACTTCTGCATACTCGTGTAATATCTGCGGCCTTTTAACTGAATACTACATGACCAAGCTCATTACCAATCTTCTCCCATGACTACTCTCTATGACCGGGAACTTAATCACAACGTAATGCATAGTCAACTGCTTATTTTCAGCGCCGATAGTAGGATACTCGTACCATTTGTGAACATCAGCTACTAAATCTCAAAACAGTTAAGAAATATCAGGTCATCCTATCAAAAACACCACTCAGCACTTTCTTTTGATTTTTGTTACGAAAACCAAGATCAAGTAATCAATCATCAACAACCTGCACCTCAGCCTTAATATGAAAGTAAACCACTTAGGGCTTAGCATCACATATACAAACACAAAATCCACCAATTAGCAAAACCCTAATTAAACCAATATTACAATTTTCATCCACCAAGCTACAAATTGACTGCAAACCCAAATTAAAAAAAAACTTCCAAACCTTCCTAAAAATTAATTAAAATCAAACAATCTCCATCTGGGCACAAAAACGAATTAACAAACAAAAAATCAAAAGGCCATGAATGCCGACCGACCTTGTGCCTGGAGAGCAAATTATACTCAGGCTGCTCAACAATGGGACCCACCAAATCCAACCTCTGGGCGATCCCCCAAGCCTCCGTGATCTGCTGCGCCGACCACTCACTGGTCCCCCAATAAAACGCCCACCCCTTATCGATCACATAGTTCATCGCCCTCACCGTCTCCTCGATCGGCGTCGTGGAGTCGGGACGGTGGCAGTAGATGAGATCCACGTAGTCCGTGTCCATCCGCTTGAGCGACGCCTTGGTGCCCTCCACGATGTGCTTCCGGGAGAGGCCCTTGTCGTTGGGTCCGGGGCCGCCCCAGAAGATCTTGGTGGAGAGGACAACGTCGGAGCGCTTCCAGCCGAGCTCGCGGATGGCCTGGCCCATGATCTCCTCGGCGCGTCCGGAGGCGTAGACCTCGGCGTTGTCGAAGAAGTTGACGCCGTGGTCGCGGCAGGTCTGGAGGAGGGACTTGGCCTCCTTGACGTCGAGCTGGTTGCCGAAGCTGACCCAGGCACCGTAGGAGAGCTGGCTCACTTTGAGGCCCGACCGGCCCAGGTTGTTGTACTGCATATTATTCGACACCATTGCAGACACTGTGAGTCTGCGAGGAGTCAAATGATGGGAGTTTATCGGGTCGCAAGGAACAGGACACGTCTCTATTTTTCTATTTTCGATATTCCTATTTGTTTTGTTGGATTTATGTAATATTTTTAATTGGAGAGGTGTCGGATAATGAGTTAGAGTGGGGACCTAGGCATAGGCATGTGGGGGTGGGGTGCGGGTGGGCGTTTCAATTTTTGTAACGCTTTCTTGGACTATTTGAGTATCTTTTTCGACCGTGGGTGATGCTTTTCTTGTTGTGTAGGTATCTTAAATGATATATATCATCATTAAAAAATAAGTACGTTATTCAATATTTACGTTACAATTCAATTATCCTTTTTAAATTGTCTAGTTACTAACTTTTTTGCATACGCTAATTCAAAAGACTTATTTTAGTTAAGGGCGTTAGGATGGGATTTTCTCTCCATCCTTTTTCCCTTCCTTACCTCCCCCCTCTCCCAATTTTTTTTTTCTCTTTTCTCTCTCTTTACCGAGATGAAATCTTGATCGTTCAAATAGAAGAAGAGGGAAGAAGAGAGGAAAAATATGAGAGAGAATCCTTCTCCACATTCTTAATCATAAGCTCTATGCACGACTTGCACTTAGATTACGTAATGCTAGTAGACCAAATTTGCAAACAAAATTATGTGGTTATAGATGATTGAATCATTAATTATGTGTCGATTAACGTGTTTCTTTCTTATTAGTGATACGTTTTGCACATTTGGCTTAGAAATTTGATCACCATGTCATTATCCTTTAGATAATACATAAGAAATAAGTTTTATACAAACTAAAATAAAACATATGCATATTTTTCCCTCTCTTAATTTCTGCAATGCGTGTGTATTGTGTGTTTTAGTGCTAGCAACACATAGGCCCTGCATCTTCTAACGCGTAAGCATATGGACAGTCTCATTTTCACTTTGCACCATTAGTGAGAATAGAAGCATTTGAGAGACGTGAAGAGAAAGCGTACAACCGCATAACTCTAATGCGGATAATTATCTACTTTTTATTTGGGAAATTTTATTTAGGATTAATCTCAGTTTACTACTTTGAAGTTTATTGGTTTTCAACATTTGATACACGAAGTTTTTTTTTCCTCCTAGAGTGGTACCTGAAGTCATAATTTTGAGACATTTTCATATATCCGTTAAAGTTGCTGTTAAATCAGCCTTTAAGTAGTGACATGGCGTCCAAGTAGATAATGATTGGGTGCCACGTGTCAATATGGGCCCACTTGAATATTAAAAAAATTAAAAAAATTATTAAAAAAAAACTTGGGTTATCTCCTACCTCCCCCGACCCTCCCTCCCTTCTTTCCTCTGCACCCCTACTCTTTTACTCCTTTGATCCCTCCCTCCACTCCCCGTCAAAATTTCAGGGTTGTCCAGGAAAAAGGTTGTCAGAACCCACAGGACGACACTAATGTCGAAGGTTTAAAGCAGCAGGAACTGGAAGAGCAACCAACAGCTCATCGATTTCTTCGGCGGTCAAGTCCAGCAACCCTTCCGCCTTCCAAGCCTTCAGAGTGATAATTTGGACGTCAAGTTGGGGTTTTTGCTTTTAGGTTTTTAGGTTTTTAAATTTTAAATTGGATTGATCTGAGGAGAGAGAAAGGAGGGGAGGTGAAGAGGGTGAAGGATAGAGAGGAGGTGGGTCAGGGAGGTGGAGGAAGGGATCAGGGGAGTGAAGGAATGGCGGTGCAGATGAGAGAAGGGAGGGAGGGTCAGGGGAGGTAGAAGATGACCCAAGGTTTTTTTTATTAAAATTTTTTTTTTTATAATTTTATATATTTTTTTTTAATATATACGTGGGTCCATATTAACACGTGGTGCCCAATCATTGTCCACGTGGATGCCACGTCACCAGTTAATAGCTGATTTAACAGCAACCTTAACAAATATATGAAAGTGTCCTAAAATTATGACTTTAGGTACCACTCTAGGATGAAAAAAAACTACATGTATCAAATGTTGAAAGTGAATTTTTATTTAAACCCATCTAACCTATTTCCACACCAAACTTACTATTTGCACCCATTTGATTTTTAACTAAACTATTAATATCTCTTTAAACCCAAATTTAATACCTAATATACCCACCATAAACCCAATTCAATATGTGGATTTATTTTTACACCCATTTGATTTTTAGAAGCTAAATTTGATGTGTTTAGACCTGAGTTCTTTGCATGGTTTTCCATAATAAAATGGGTTGTAATGAAACCAATCAATGTCTAGTAACTTATGGGCTATTATGGTACTAGGGTTCCACAAGGGAAGTCTTGTGTTTGCGTAGCATCTATAGTAGTCACGAGGTGGAGGCCAGTCAAGTAGTAGGCAGATGAGGCCATTGGAAGAACCCACAAGGGATGAACTATAGAGACTAGTATCAATTGCAAATTCATCTTCAAGGTCTCTACGACTGCTTTCTATTGCTGATTATACGAGAGGTGGAGGCGCCGCCAACATTCTTCTTGAATGATTGGTAGTCAATGAGTTGGGGAAATCGAAAGGGGATTGGTGGCCAGTCATGGAGAAGTGGATGAGGGCGTTTAAAGAGAATCAGGACATTCTTGTTGTTGTCGTTGGTATGTGCTCAATGCTTGGCGACGAACTGGGAAGTAGAGATTAAGTCGCGCCATGACTTGCATACACAACAGAATCAGAGAAGAGATATGACCGATAGCCATGAAAGTATCTTGACGAATATATCGTCATTGCTGAAGGAGAAGATCGGCAATTCTCCATCATCACCCGCCATAATATAGTAGAAAATGAATGGCTGAATATACAAATATGCCATATCTCACAAGGAAAGGAAGAATACAAATCATACTCCGCCCAAATATAAGAGTCCTAATATATATACAACTTAATGATTTATATTAGACCAAATATAAAATTGAATTTTATTTTTTTCACCTCTTGAGAAATTCACCCTACAAAAGAATGTCCTTCAAGATACTCTCAAGCAGGATGATTATACACTCCACATGCTACCTTCAATGTCCAATCGTCCTCATCACCAATATTCGCACCTTTCAACAAGAATGGACATCCACATTTTTTCGTGCCAGAACTCCTAGATTGTTTTTTTTGTGTGACCAATCTCATTTGACCTTTGACCATATGCTACAATACACTTGTATGACGGATATGTACCGTTTCTTTCATAAGCAAGTGTTAGTTGAGGGCGACTCACAATCCTCCCTTCACCTCCTAAATCAGACCTTTTAATAACAATTACCATGTTATTCAGCTTTCCATGTTCATGAACCCATCTAATCAACACATCTTTTCCTTTGAATATCTGCACGTAACAAATATTTTATTTAGAAGTAAAATTCTAAAATTAACTAACACATCAACAACACTATAAATATATGATTACCTCATAAGTGTAAATTGGTTAGTATAATCCACTACACATTCTTGTCCAACCTCGTTGCCTCGATCAAAGGCATCATCGAATTCTTGTTGCCAAAAAATAAATATAAAAAATATGATAACAGTAAGAAAACGATGTAGAAATATTTTGGGTTCTAAATCCACAAAAAAAATGGATATTAGTAGTCACGCACAACTGGGCTTACAAATTTCAAAATAACTTATATTCTTAGTCCTAGTATCGAGGAAACAACTAAGCAAGATAATGCAAAGGAATCATGGTTTTTGCTTCAGAACCACAAGAAAGGAGCATAAGTTTGACTTCTCTCAGTTGTTTGCTAATTCAAGTAGTTCCTGGGTCCTTTCACAAGGGACATTTTTCATCGTTGGATGCTTTCGTTGTTATTTTAGCCAGAAGGTAGCATGCTTTCGTTGTATTTGTTGAAAAAAATTACAGTAAAGTAACTTCTACACTCTAAAAATTTGAAATTAAACGAACAAAAAATTCATAAATTGAGTCATACCTGGGTTGGAGGATTCAAAACTTCAAAATCACCATCCATCAATAAAAAAACTTATTTTTCTCTATGAGAGCTATTAGGATTTTAGTCAGAATGAATGTAGAATAAACAAAGAGTGATCATAGCATTTAATTATAGTGTTTGGGTTTATTGATAAATTTCAGTTTTATTATTAATTTCATTTTGTACTTAATAGTAATTATGCAATAGGGTAAACTAGACAATTAATGACACACCCCAACCGAGATCAGGGCATGCTGGCCGTCACGTGGAAGTGATGTAGCCATGTGCACAGTGCGGAAGCTAAAAACAGTAATAAAAAAAGTACGAATAATTTAAAACTAGCAAATATAATGTGATAAAGTATGTGCTAGCAAAAGTAAGACGCTTAATTCAGAGCTTTAAGCCTACAGCAGTCCAAAAGAAACGATACAACAATAGTACACCCGAAGGTGACCCTACGTAGGTGAGTGTCTGTCAGAATGCCGGGACGTCCTCCGGGAAAACCACCAAACCCGCTAAACTACTAGAACCTGGAGAGGCGCAAAAACAAAAGCGTGAGTGGGCAAAAACAAATTCTTTGAAAACCAATTCATAAAATACATTCTAACCCCTCGCCGTGAAACCTGTATACTTCCCAGAAAATAAATACATATGCGTAGATATGTTAAGTCATGCTCAAGGGTAAGCCAATCACGAAACCTTATAATATCATGCATGTGCTCAGGTATAACTCACATCAATAGCATAATAAACTGGCAGCCAGAGTCCCCTAAGTGACCTGTACGGCTGAATCTAGAGCTCAAAACTCAAAACTTAATCACTAAACCTGCCCACGAGTCGGAACCACCTATAGTGGTCTGTACGACAGGCCTGGGTGTAATACATATGAACGCTCTAGTGCTACGATCACGTGAATGCTGTGCGAATAATCGCGGGTCACCTACGAGTCGGAACCACCTATAGTGGTCTGTACGACAGGACTGTGCACCTAACTTGGATTCAAGCTGAGCGTGTGGTGCGGGAGGTGAACAACAAGTGAAGGACTGTGCCCTACTCTGGGTGGGAGCACTAACACCGGGGGTGCAGGTTATGAGCTCTCTAAGCATCTCTAACCGCTATTTAATGCAATCGTTAAATAACGCTTACCTGGCACTTACCTACGCCTCCACAGCACCAACATATATAATGCAATCATAAATGAATATGTACTTAAACGTATATGCCACAAATCATGCATAACCATCAATCATATAAAAAGAATGGCATAAAACAAAGCATTTATACTAATTTCTGGGAATTTATATGTATATAGGTGTATACGGAAAACAAAAGCCCACTCACTGGTATGTGGAAGGGTCGTAGCCCCCCTGCCTCGAATGTGCACGCTCGTCCTCGGGATACGTGTCACCTATATGCGAATTAACTATAAAAACGTTAACTTTAAAGCACATAACCGTCCGTTCAAAATAACTTCTCATACATTGCTCAAAATGGACAAATGAATATACCAACGTGATCTACACAACCTCACGATCACACCCATATTTTTAAAATAATTTTTGGACTTCCCACGCGCCCCCACGCGCCAACACAGACACGGACCCACGCGCCCCCACGCGCGGCCACGTGCCATGCACACTGACGGCGTCAAGTGACGCCGTCAGGAATATTCCATTAACCCAACAGAATATTCCGTTAAACCTAACTGACGCCGTCACTGCCGTTAGGAATATTCCGTTAAATCCTAACGGAATATTCTTCCTTCTTCTCCGACCAACCCTCTCGCCGGCGCCGTCGTCGGAAAACCTGCAACTTAGGTTTTCTCGCTCGTTTTTCAACCGTTTTTCAAGATTTTTGCACCATTTTAACCCTTAGGACTAGTAGAACACGATCCTACAAGTTTTAAGGCCTAAAACTACGAGAAAATACCTATCCAAGTTTCCAAAACTCGGCCAACTTCGAACCAAGCTTTCCCGACGTCCAAATTTGACCAACGAAGCACTCCCAAGCTCCTGGGAACCTCACAAACACAACTACAAGCTTCAAAAGTCCAAAAACAAGCTAAATTAAGTTTGCATGAATAGTGCTCAATTCGGAAAACCTCGAATCGACGTGAAAATGGTGGTTTCCCTACCTGAAAATGGTACCACAGTGCTCCCCACAGCCTCACGAGCTCGATGGTGACCTTGGTTCCTTCGATCTGTCCAGGTTTGAAGGGTTGTGTGGGTGTCCGTACGTTTTTGTTTGAAGAAGAAGAATAAAGGACTCGGGGGGGGGGGGAGAGAGAGAGAGAGACAGTGACAGAGGGTGAGGGATAGAGATAGGATGTGTGTGTGTGGTCCAACTTGGCCAACTCCACACAAAACAACCAAAAACGTAATAAAAACAAACTAGGGGTAAAACGGTCAAATCACATGTACGTTTCGATATTTCCGGGACGGGATGTCACAATTAACATTTAAAATTTAAGAGGTTAAATGGGTTTAAATAAAATTTTCCATGTTGAAAACCAAGAAACTTCAGGGTAGTAAACTAAGATTAACCCTTTTATTTAATACCATGTAACTTCTTTCTACGTCCAATTTAAATTTTAAATATTAATTGTTTTTTTTTATTTTCTTGCATAATTACCATCAAGTAGAAGATGAAATTAATAATAAAACTACAATTTATCAATAAACTCACACATTATAATCAAGGTTCTAAAAGATGTTATGCGCTGGTCTGGCAGTCAGTTGGGGCCTAACGCCTAGACAGCTAGGCGAAGGTCTATACGGTCTAGGCGGATTTAAGTAATAAATCATATAAATTTACTAAGTTTACTATATAACATATGAAAAAACATTGAATAATACATTTTTTATTTAAATAAGGAAGGCATATGCATGTGTGTATGTAAAATTTTAGACTTTCTAAATTAGTTTTGTATCATTTTAGAAAAGCCCATATTGATGGGCCTTTATTCTCATTAATAAACGTGAAGAAGGTCAGCCTTTTCATTTTTGTTTTAATATATTATAACTTCCACCGACTCACTTGCTTAAAAGAAAAACTTAATAGCTAAATTGCTAAAGCCTAAATTACCAACTGCTTTAAAGTTAAAACCCTAAGGAAAGCCGCCGCACCCATCTCTGCAATTGTAGACTTCTCATCTACAACTTGCCGCCATCACCCTCTCTGCAAGATTGCAACTACAAGCTTCTAATCTACAAAGCTCTCTCTCTCTCTCTCTCTCTCTCTCTCTCTGTGACCATGCCAAGGCTCATTTCAAGCAAATCGAGAGGGGGACAGCAAGGGTCGGGGAGACAAAAGGGTTGTGAGTTGCGAGAATGTTTTTTCCCAGACCGCCCAGCGTCCGCCAAAGCCACCTAGGCCATTTGGGCAGCCGCCTTACGCCGCCTAATATCTTTGCCGATTTTATAAGTGATTTTGAGCTAATCGTGGCGGAGCATCACCGCCTAACGCTTAGACAGCCACCTAGACCGTTTTTTAGAATAGTGATTATAATTAAACGTTGCTATCACCCCTTCTTTATGTTCATTTCGACTAAATCCTGATAACTCTTATAGAGAAAAATAAGTTTTTTTTTTTTTTCTATTGATGGCTAAAACCCTAATTCCAACAAGGATGGAGGAGTTGGATGAACCACATCTCACCCAAAAACCATTCGAAACAACCTATAAAGTACAAGGAAAAGCCTTGAAGATGTACCTAAGTTACAGGCCACATCTTTTATTGGCTCAACCACCTTCTATAATCATGGTCAGGTGATGTGCCCAGGACTCAAATCTCCAAGGAGTCCCCTTAAAATAAAAGGTCCTGCACGAAAACTAGGAGAGAATTTATAGCCAACACGAATTAAAGTTCAACACTTTATCCGACATTGCTTGCCATTAATGCTCTATGGCTTCGTGAAATTTTTCCTCCTCTTTCTCGCCTCAGCTACTGAAATTTTTTGGCTTTCGAATTTCTTTGAAAACAAAACTACTTAGTTTGAATTTTTTTTTTCCTTCTATAAATTGGTGTAAAGAGAAAGTAACATTTTGAATTGGGTATGGAAGGTAGTTTAGGTAATAATTTTAGATTTAAAGAGAGATTAATTCTTTAATTAAAAATAATATGGGTGAGAGAGTAAGTTTCTATTAAGCAGGGGCATTTTGGGAGTTTTAAAAAATTAAATTAGTGTCAGTTACAAAAGGGCTTCTCGCTTTTAGTATACTAGCTTTTTTGCACGTATTTGCACAACACGCGATGTTGAAGGTTCTATTTTAATTGTCAGATTTGTAAGTGCATAAAGGCCCTTTTTTGAATTCTGCGCCTGACAAAAGTAAGGAGTTGCATCTTTCATTGTCATTTGTAGATCTGTAATAGAAACAACACGATCAAAAGCAAGTCATTCAAATACTTTGATTGTAGCTAAGACAATAATTAAGGGGGATGGAATTATAAGCATGTCATTGCATTTGTTGATTTTTATTGTGAATGTTTATTGGACTCAATAATTTCGTATTGCATTTCGGATGAGAAATTAAACAGAAGAAAAATCAAAATTGTGTTAACCACACATCGCTACAATACAAAAGAAGAAAAGAAAATGATCGCAAACTACTTTTTTCTTGGCAACTCTGTGAAACAGAAATTATAATGAGTTATATACCAAAGAAAAAGGAAAAAGGTTTATGGCATTGCTTGAAATTCCGATTACTATGATGACTTAACATGCAAAAGCATAGTAAGTCTCAATTCTTCATGATCAAAAGCAAGCATCAATTTTAAACAATATGAGAAATGGTAAATAAACTATCACGATAATTTTTTCTAATTATAATCGCAACAGACTCCAAATGAGAAGCTAGAACATTAGAGAAGCATTAAACTCCAGGGATAAACATCTAGAACCACTATATATTTGTAACCACAGGAAATCCCATCACAAATTGATGTTCCCCATACAGAGGATATTGAGACAGAAAAGATTGATTAAGAATACAAAAGCCAATATCGGGCATAATGCTACAGTATATTAAGCTTTCTAAAAAAAAAGAATGGGGACAAAGAAATAACACAACACCTATGAAAAGAAAGACAAACAGTGATGCTATGCAGAAGGATTTTTATCACAAGTAGTCCTTGAAATTGACCTATACCATCAAGATGGTTCTTGAAAATGAAAATCAATCAATATAGTCTCTGAGTGTCGCAAATCAATATAATTATTCCATTAGAATTCCGTTAAATTTTTGTTACGATGCTTATTTGACACATAGGTGAACCTACGAGTCTATTGAATATAGCCACATAAATAAATTATTGAAAACTTTATCAAAGTCTAATCTAAAATAATTTAAAACTAAATTCAAAATGATTAAATAGAAAAATCAAAAGCTGTTCAACAAAATAAGCCCATGTCCCGAGAACAATGATGTCAGGGGTGGGGTGCAGGTGGGAAGAAGGTGGCTGGGGTGGGAGGGATGGCAAGAGAATTAACAAATTAAGGGTTGGTTTGGTGTTGCTGTGCTTTGAAAAAAAGCTGTTTTTGGTGTGCTGTAAAAATAAGCAGCGGTAAAATAAAGCAGCAGAGTGTTTGGTAAACTTTTTTGTAAAAGTGCTTTTGAAGAAAAAAAAAAAGCAGTATTATAGTGTTTGATAAACTTTTATGTAAAATAGATGTGAAAAAAAAACCGATTTTTCAAAGATAGGTTTTGCAGCTTCTTGTTTTTGGCTTTTTTTCACCCAAAATTGTGAAAAAAAGCTGAAGCTGAATGTTTGCCAAACACAAAAATAGCTCCCAACTTTTTTGATACCAGTATTTTTTAGAATCACCTCATTACCAAACCAGGCCTAAGACGCTCAGGTCCTGATTATCATCATTGTCTTAATACACATTTCACGTGTACCAGATGCATCTGTTGCTGCAACTATCATCCAGCTTCGGCTTCTCGAGCCGCAGAGCCGCGGAGCCCCTAACATTGCTTCTTCTTATTTTGGCTTCGATGCTTTTATTGGCTAATAAGTGGAGTTTTGGTTGTTGGTATCACATACCTTGTGCAATTGGCAACGGAGTTGCTTTGGGATGGTGGTGCGAGCTAAAAAGGGTAGTCGCGGTGTTTGAAGAAGAAGATGAGAATTGTTGTTTGGCGGCTTGGTTCGAAGAAGAAGAAGCCGAGAATGTGTCTTCTTTTTGTTGAACAACTTTAATTTTTTTGTATAGAGTAATGTTATTCATACCATATTTTTGTACCACATTTCTATACCATCTTAGGTGGCATTTGATGTGGACAACCACATCATTTGAAAAAATTGCAAAGCCCAAGGAAATGATGGAAAAAGACTCCTCGTATACCACAATCGTCGTTTAATTAATTAGTTTTTCTTAATTCTTAGTTTATTAAATAACGAACTAAATTTAAAATATGAATAATTCAAATGATGTGGTTGTCCACATCAAATGTCACCTAAGATGGTATGAAAATGTGGTACAAAGATATGGTATGAATATCATTACTCTTTTGTATAGGTTTTAATGATTTATCTATGTGGCAAATATTCAATAGACTTGTGGGTCCACATATGTGCCACATAAGCATACTAACCAAAATTTTAACAGAATTCTAATGGAATGACTACGTTGATTAGTGACACCCATATTCATAAATTACATTAATTGATTTTCATTTTCAGGGACCAACTTGATGGTATGGGTCAATTTTAAAAACTACTTGTGATAAAAACCAATTAGCATAGGTAGTTTACTGCAAACTTGCAAATGGGAAACAAATACAAATAGTAGAAAGTTAGGAAAAGTTTTCATTCTCTTTTGCATGTTTTCACTTTCACAATTTTACCCTCATTGTTTATAACCGATTCTTTGTCTTTGTTCTTTTGGCAAAGGGCAATTTTAGAGATATTTAAAACTTCACCATTTTAGCGTGGTCCTTGTATAAATATAGGGTTTTTATCACAAATATTCTCTGAAACTAAGAATTTGTCTTCATTCTGTTGAACAACTTTAACTTTTTTTTGTATAGGTTTTAATGATTTCTCTATGTGGCAAATATTCAATAGACTTGTGGGTCCACATATGTACCACATAAGCATACTAACCGAAATTTTAACAAAATTCTAACAGAATAACCATATTGATGTGACATCCCACATCGCCCAAGGGAGTGATCCTTATATGTATATTCTCATCCTTACCTAGCACGAGGCCTTTTGGGAGCTCACTGGCTTCGGAGTTCATCGGAACTCCGAAGTTAAGCGAGAAAGGGGCTGGAGCAATCCCATGATGGGTGACCCACTGGGAAGTTGCTCGTGAGTTCCCAAAAACAAAACCGTGAGGGAATGGTAAGCCCAAAGCGGACAATATCGTGCTACGGTGGTGGAGCGGGCCCGGGAAGTGATCCGCCCTGGGCGGGGATGTGACAAATTGGTATCAGAGCCTAACCCTGGTCGCGTGTGTGCTGACGAGGACGTTGGGCCCCTAAGGGGGGTGGATTGTGACATCCCACATCGCCCAGGGGAGTGATCCTTATATGTATATTCTCATTCTTACCTAGCACGAGGCCTTTTGGGAGCTCACTGGCTTCGGAGTTCATCGGAACTCCGAAGTTAAGCGAGAAGGGGGCTAGAGCAATCCCATGATGGGTGACCCACTAGGAAGTTGATCGTGAGTTCCCAAAAACAAAACCGTGAGTGAATGGTAAGCCCAAAGCGGACAATATCGTGCTACGGTGGTGGAGCGGGCTCGGGAAGTGATCCGCCCCGGGCCGGGATGTGACATTGATTTGTGACACCCATATTCAGAGATTACATTAATTGATTTTATTTTCGGGGTTCATCTTAATGATATGGGTACTTGTGATAAAAACCAATTAGTATATGTAGGTTACTGCAAACTTGCAAGTGGGAAAAAAAATACAAATAGCAGAAAACTAGGAAAAGTTTAATTGCCTTCATTCTCTTTTGCATGTTTTCACTTTCACAATTTTAGCCTCACTATTTATAACCGATTATTTGTCTTTATTCTTTTGGCAAAGGGAAATTTAAGAGATATTAAAAACTTCACCATTTTAGTGTGGTCCTTATATAAATATAGGGTTTTTAACACAAATATTCTCTGAAACCGAGAGTGTGTCTTCTTTTGGTTGAACAAATTTAATTTTTTTGTATAGGTTTCAATGATTTATCTATGTGACAAATATTCAATAGACTTGTGGGTCCACATATGTGCAACATAAGCATACTAACCCAAATTTTAACGGAATTGTAACGGAATGACTATATTGATCTGTGACATCCATATTCAAATATTACATTAATTGGTTTTCGTTTTCAGGGACCATCTTAATGGTAAAGGTCAATTTTAAAAATTACTTGTGATAAAAACCAATTAGCATATGTAGGTTACTACAAACTTGCAAGTGCGGAAAAAAAAAAAAAAACAAATAGCAGAAAATTAGGAAAAGTGTAATTGCTTTCATTCTCTTTTGCATGTTTTCACTTTCACAATTTTACCCTCACTGTTTACAACCGATAATTTGTCTTTGTTCTTTCAGCAGAGGAAAATTTTAGAGATATTAAAAACTTCACCATTTTAGTGTGGTCCTTATATAAATATAATATTTTTTTTATCACAAATAGTTTGTGAAACCGAGAGTGTGTCTTCTTTATGTTGAACAACTTTAATCTTTTTGTATAAGTTTTAATGATTTATCTATGTCGCAAATATTCAATAGACTTGTGGGTCCACATATGTGCCACATCACACTAATCGAAATTTTAACGGAATTCTAACGAAATGACTACATTGATCTGTGACACCAACATTCGGAGATTACATTAATTGATTTTCATTTTCAGGGACCATCTTGATGGTATAGGTCAATTTTAAAAACTACTTGTGATAAAAACCAATTAGTATATGTAGGTTACTGCAAACTTGCAAGTGGGAAAAAAAAATACAAAAAGCAGAACATTAGGAAAAGTTTAATTGCTTTCATTCTCTTTTGCATGTTTTTGCTTTCACAATTTTACCCTCATTATTTATAACCGATTATTTGTCTTTGTTCTTTCGGCAGAGGGCAATTTTAGAGATATTAAAAACTTCACCATTTTAGTGTGGTCCTTATTAAATATAGGGTTTTTATCACAAATAATCTCTAAAACCGAGAGTGTGTCTTCTTTTTGTTGAACAACTTTAATTTTTTTTGTATAGGTTTTAATGATTTATCTATGTGGTAAATATTCAATAGACTTGTGGGTCCACATATGTGCCATATAAGCATACTAACCGAAATTTAAATGGAATTCTAACGGAATGACTACATTGATTTGTGAGACCCACATTCAGAGATTACATTAATTGATTTTCATTCTCAGGGACATTCTTGATTGTATGGATCAATTTTAAAAACTACTTATGATAAAAACCAATTAGCATATGTTGGTTACTGCAAACTTGCAAGTGGGAAAAAAAATACAAATAGCAGAAAATTAGGAAAAGTTTAATTGCTTTCATTCTTTTTTGCATGTTTTTGCTTTCACAATTATACTCTCACTGTTTATAACCGATTATTTGTCTTTGTTCTTTTGGCAGAGGGCAATTTTAGAGATATTAAAAACTTCACCATTTTAGTGTGGTCCTTATATAAATATAGGGTTTTTATTATAATTAGTCTTTGAAACCGAGAGTGTGTCTTCTTGATGAACAACTTTAATTTTTTTGTATAGGTTTTAATGATTTGTCTATGTAGCAAATATTCAATAGACTTGTGGGTCCACATATGTGCCACATAAGCATACTAATCAAAATTTTAACAGAATTCTAACGGAATAACTACATTGATCTGTGACACTCATATTCAGAGATTACATTAATTGATTTTCATTTTGAGAGACCATCTTGATGGTATGGGTCAATTTTAAAAACTGCTTGTGATAAAAACCAATTAGCATATGTAGGTTACTACAAACTTGCAAGTGGGAAAAAAAAATACAAATAGCAGAACATTAGGAAAAGTTTAATTGCTTTCATTCTCTTTTGCATGTTTTCACTTTCACAATTTTACCCTCACTGTTTATAACTGATTATTTGTCTTTGTTCTTTCGGTAGAGGGCAATTTTAGAGATATTAGGCCATCTCCATCGAATGAGGATCAGATGGCTCCCTTTAGCCCTATAGCCTTCCAAGAAATTAATATTTTAATGAACAATGCCAAGCCATGTTTCTTACCATTTCCAACTGAGGGGCCAAAGGGTCATAGGCCAAACATAGCCCTGTGACAAAAAACCTATCTCCAACCTAGGGGCCAAAGGGTTATAGGCCAAATATAATTTATTATTTCAATTTAAAGACTGCTACAACTGAAATTTAAAAACTACAACAACTTAAATTTAAAGTCTATAATCATTATCATCATCATCCACCATTGTAGGATTATAGTTGGATGTAAACAACTCCCGTCGGGCGATATTTCCCTCGTTTTCGTTTCAAAATATGCCTTACTCATTGGAGTGTAATCCGAAATGTTCCTTTGCATGTTCCTATCATCAATCTCTTCTTGAATTTGTTTTGCTCGTTCTTCGTGCCTACGGTTCCTTGCTTACATGGCAAAGACATTTTGCTTCACCATTAATCGCAATGAGGATGTCATTTCCTGTTGAAAGGCGTAATCATCCTTTGCCTTGCCTTTTTCCTTCAATCTTTGGGCCTTGTTTTGTCCCATAGCCCTAGGTATGGAACCTTCACCCAGAGACGGATTTTCTACCCTTGTTTCTTGAATGGTAAAAGATCCATCTTCATCCCCATCTGCATTTGAAGATGCATTTCCAAACACCGGCTTAGGACCAACTCTTTGTTGAGGTGGATCTTCAAATAACACCCACCCTTTACAAATTTTCCAACAACTGTGATGACTAAAGGGTTTGGAGTTGTCCTCCATATACAATTCCTCCGCTTGGCGTCCCTAGAAAATATAATTGCAAAAATTAAAGGAAATTAATTTATGAAATTAAATGTACTATAATTAAATATTTAAAATTAGTTGTGAAAACACTTACTTCATCTTAGTAATTGACTCTACTTTTCATGTTTGCTTGCGGCCTTAAAAACTTCACCATTTTAGTGTGGTCCTTATATAAATATAGGGTTTTCATAACAAATAGTCTTTGAAATTGATCTACACCATCAACATGGTTCCTCAATTTGAAAATCGATCAATATAATCCTTGAAAATGGATACTGCAAATCAATGTAGTCATTCTATCAAAAATTTTGTTATGTGATGATGTGGCACATAACTGGATCCCCCAATCTAATTAAATATTGTCCATGTGGATTTAAATATTAAATTAATTTTCTTTTCATGGAATTAAAAAAAATAGTTGTTATTTCTATACAATTAAAAACTTAAAAAAGAAAAAGTAATTAAAAACTATGTACTTCATATGTTCAACTTCTTTGGAGTTCTTCCCCTCCCACCCGCAGCCAAACACACCAACCGCTTTGCAATCCGTCCATCTTCATTTTTCTCAACGGCGAGTTTCCTGCCACCACCTTCATCGACACTGTCGTCGTGATTTCAACACCAGTGTACAACCAAAAATTTCAATTCAAAGATCAAAACGATCCAAAAACACAAAGGGTAAATTCCAAAAGCCAAAGGTGTTATGATGACTCTAGACTATAGCGGCAAAGCCCCATTACTCAAAAACTTGATAGCAATTGCACTCCCAATCACCTCATGTAAATCAGCCCCAATCAACGCCAGCTTCGCCATCACCCACAACACCATCCTCACCCACGTTGGGTACTCCTCCCTACATAGCTTCGCCAAGTGCCACCCATTAGCCACCCTAAGCCGAGCCGAGAGCAGCTGCACCAACAACAACAGCCCCATCGCCTTCGCCCACATCAATAGCCAGATCAATGAGTTCCAATCATCTTCTCTCTTTTTTTTTTCCCCAAGTTTTTAATTTTACAAAATATTTTTTTTTTTTAAATATTTAAATCCACATGGACAATATTTAATTAGAGTGTGGGGCTCAGTTATCTGCCCCATCAGCACATAACAGAATTTTTGACAAAATTGTGACGGAAGGACCACATTGATCTTCAACACCCATTTTTAGGGACTAAATTGATCAAATTTCAATTTTAGGAACCATCTTGATGGGATAGGTCAATTTCAGGGACTATTTGTAATAAAAACCCTTTATATAGGAAACCTTTAAGGGAAGAGATCCTCATTTTATTATAAAAGGGGATTAGTTGTGGAGTCCACACCACATCAAACTTTAACGATCCGAACCGTCTATTTTTCAAGTTGCACCTCATAGATCATCCTTGCAAAGTATTAGCCAAATCGAAAATGTTTAAGACATCTAATTGAGTTCAAAGAAATTAACGAATATTTTGTTATATAAGAAATAATGAAATTTTATCTTGATAATTAAATAGGCAAATAGTTTTGGATTGAATTAAATTTTTGTAAGGATGATGTATGAATCGAGACTTACAAAATAGATGGTTCATTGAAGTTCAAAAAATGGGGAGGTGCGGGGCCCACTCCATATCGAACTTCAACGATCCAAACCATCTATTTTGTAAGTCTCAATTCATAGATCATCTTTACAAAAATTCAATTCAATCCGAAATCATTTGCCTATTTAATTATCAAGATAAAAATTCATTGTTTCTTATATAGCAAAATATTCGTTAATTTCTTTGAACCCAATTATATGTCTTAAATATTTCCTATTTGGCTAATATTTTGCAAGGATGATCTATGAGGTGCAACTTGAAAAATAGATGATTCAGATCGTTAAAGTTCAATGTAGTGTGGATCCCATATATATATATATATAGATATATAGGAATCCCTTCTCAAGAGGGATTCCCATTTTTTTTGAAAAATGGGGATTCCTCTTGACCGTTAAATCTGGCTTTAATAAAATTTTGTGGCTAAGATTCTGTGACCTGTGATTTAATTTCAACCACATAATTTTATTAAAACCAAATCTAAAGATCAAGAGGGTATCTCCATTTAAAAAAAAAAATGGAAATCCCTCTTGAGAAGGGGCCTATAGATATATATATGAGTTCCTTCTGTGCTCATCACGAATATTTTCACATCCAAGAGAAACAACCAAACCAAGTCAATGGAAGGGAAGGAAAAAAAGAGCTTTGCCCAGATCTCCCGAATAACCCCAACCCTCCATAAACCATAATCATTCATAAAACCCCACATACAAATTAAGTTCCCAACCTTCCACCACAATTATTTATACAAGCAGACAAATTCAAATACTAAATTTTTACCCAACTGTCTAAATAGAAAACTAGGTTGTTGGCAAAGCCTTTCATCTGCAAACAAATCCAGAAACAATATTAAAAAAAAAAATAAAAAATGAAAGAACCCCATTCCCCTTCAAAACCCCGTTACTAATCAAAATAAGAAACAAAACCAACGAGGACGAGACCATCGTCCAAAGATAATTGGAATCGTTGAATTTTTTTTTTATCATCATGTAAAAATTATATATGCAAAGAATCATTCAATTTGAAAATCATTTAGTCATTCATATGTGTTAAATGAAGGCATATTCAACAGTACTAGAAAACTCATATTTTGGGCTTATTTAGGCTATTAGTAATTGAAGATGACGTTTTTTTAGGAACTTTCCTTCTGCAAAATTGAAGGGGGCATTTTTATCTTTCCAACGCTACCTTAAATGCCTGATTCGGTGTTGTTTTGGTCAGCCAACGGGTTGACTTTCTGGTTGACCAGTTTTTTTGGGAGACCTATTTTAGGCAGGATATAGATTATTTCCTCTATTTATATGATGAGTTTGGAGCCCTAACCATCTTCAACCTTTGGAGTAAAACTCAAAATTTTTAACCTAGAAACAGCTTTTTTACTCCAACCATTCTGGCCTAAAATTTTAGCCCCATATTATTAAATAATAAATCTCACCCGTTAGATTTAAAGGAGATGGAAATCTGTGCCGTCTGATAGAAATAAAGGAGATGGGATTGCATATGGGTGGCTGACAATCGCATCAGGTTGGGCCCCACTTCCCCTCAAAGTGTCCCCTTTTCCTTGCTTTTTGGCGCGGTGCCATGCTTTTAGAGCATTAACTAGCGCGCTTTCTCTTTTTTCACAGCGTGTCTACGTGCGCAGTGGATCAAGATATTCTAGCACTTAACCCAATTTTAGAAAAGGGGCTGGAATGAAATTGGGGGGGGGGGGGGGGGGGGGAGGGGGGGGAATAGCAGGGAAATTTTAGAACTTTCTCCAATGATTGAAGTTGGTCTAAAGGGCCAGAATGAATTTTTCTTTAAAAAAATTTGACTCAGGAGCTTTAGCAATTCACAACTTTATATTACAAGGGTGTTTTCTTATATTTTCTTTTTAATAATATTTTGAGATTCAATCATGATCACGCGTAACTAATTCTCTATTTGCTAGGGCGAGGTTACGAGCATTAACATGAATATATAGTTTCTATTCAATTTACATATGTTTAGACAAGTTTGGATGTAATTTATGTTAGAATGTCACCATGAAATTGGTTAATGTTTTTGTGATTGATAATTGTAAGTTCACTTAAAGTGAATATCACGCTCTTAAGGTGGTTTAGTTTTTCAAAAGGTTTTCACAAAACTTAATGAATCTTGATGCTTATATTTAATCTGAATGCCACAAACAGATTGTATGTTAGATATAAGTTTTAGCTTGAATATCACAAGTAGAATATGTGTCACATCCCGGCTCGGGTCCCCACCACATCACGGGCTCGACTCCATCGTAGCACGATATTGTCCACTTTGGGTCCCAACCACGTCCTCACGGTTTTATTTCTAGGAAGCACGAGCAATTCCCAGTGGGTCATCCATCCTAGGATTGCTCCAGCCTAATCTCGCTTAACTTCGGAGTTCATAGGAACTCTGAAGCCAGTGAGCTCCCGAAAGGCCTCGTGCTAGGTAGAGATGGGAATATACATATAAAGCTTACAGGATCCTCACCCCTGGGCGATGTGGGATCTTACAATCCACCCCCTTAAGGGCCCGACGTCCTCGTCGGCACACATCCGGCCAGGGATTGGCTCTGATACCAAATTGTCACATCCCGGTGCAGGCCCACACCACATCTTGGGCTCGACTCCACTGTAACATGATATTGTTCGCTTTAGGTCTCAACCACGTCTTCACGGTTTTGTTTATGGGAACTCACGAGCAACTTCCCAGTAGGTCATCCATCCTGGGATTGACCTAGCCCAATCTCGCTTAACTTCGGAGTTTATAGGAACTCTGAAGCCAGTGAGCTCCCGAAAGGCCTCGTGCTAGGTAGAGATGGGAATATACATATAAAGCTTAGAGGATCCTCACCTCTGGGCGATGTGGGATCTTACAATATGCATAAGAAAAACATAAGTAATTGGCAATACTACATATGATTGTTAATGGTAACTATTAAACTCTAGTGCTTTTTACACCGATTGCTAACTTTAATCTTATTGCCTTTGTTGATTCTAATGTTTTACTTATTTGCACTTGTTACTTTAAATTCAAAATTTCAACTTTCTAAATCTTGTATCAAATAATTAATTAAGGCACTTAGTACTATAGTCTAGTGGTATTTCTCTTCACTTGTAAGTGATAGGTTTTTGGTTAAATCACATAGAAAAGAGAACAATATTATTGTCGTATAAAATATCTCAAGCAAGGTCGATCTCCATAGGGACTAGTATGAATAACTTGTTCTTAAAAACAATTCTTAATTAACTTTTTTTTTTAAACAAACGATATTTTACATATGCTCTATGGACTTGGCACTGGAATCAAGATATGCATAAGGAGGATAACCACGGCGATCAAATATACATTGTGCGACAGTCTGAACTTTGCTCATCGTCTGCCAAGGTGATTTCTTAATTCAATAATTTGCGCTACAAAAAATAGATTTTCTTACTTCAACTCTCTCACTCACTTTTATTATCGTTGTCCAACTGCCAGCCCACAGCTACTCCTTCCGTGCCCTTACTCTCTACTGCATTGCATTCTCTGGTGCTATCTCTATTCTTGCCACTCATAGGAATGCTTTCTCTCTTCTCCTCTTCCTTGTAGTCTTTTTCGCGCTCCGGCCGTGCATGTGTGTTTTTTCTCTCTTTGAAATCCTTGTTAAGCTCACTCTTTCAAATTTGCAGTTCAAAGGTGTTTCCGCTGCTCTATGATCAGATTGGGCCTAAATTCTTGTATCTAAATTTCTTGTTGGTAACTATAGAATAAACTTCACAAAGTATCTTTAGGTAGGTTGTGTTTCTATTTGGTTTTTTGTTTTTACTTCACGAAAGACTGCACTTAGCTCTTTCTGCATTCACGATTTGCACCTCAAAAGCAAGTTTCAAGCACACATAATTTTGCAATCGCTAATTATGACTAAACTAATAATTTAAACTTCTTAATCAAACATTGTACCTCAAGAATTCCATGCCCAAAGCTGCTTTCCCTAAATGCATTCCACCTCATCTGTCTGCTCCAACAAAAATTCCGTTTAGCAGGTCTTGAAGAAAAGTTCAAATGGCATACCCCTCCAAACTCCAGTGGGTTGTCTCCAGCCGAAGGACACTTTCCTGGTATTAGAAGAAAATCTAGTCTAGTTATCTGTCATTTACCCTAGTTGGTAGGTAGCATGGGTGTATGCATGGGGTGCTGTCTAACAACTTGAGTATGGCTATCATTCTCACTAATTCAAGGGATTGCTGACCTTGCTTTAGTTGTTAGTCTAGTTGCTGCCCTTACTTTAGTTGTTAGGTGATTAGGCGTAAATCAAGGAAGGAAGATTGTTTTTTGTTCCTTGTTTTTCTCTTCTTCCCATGCTCATATATATGAGCTATCTTTGTACTTTGTTTCTTCATAATAATAGAAAATACACCTTCAAATTTCAATATGGTATCAGAGCAGTGATCCTAATCGACCTGCTTCTAAGTATTTTCTTGAAAGATCTGTGAGCTTTTCCTGATTCTCTATCATGGCTGAAGAGAGTTCAGTGCATGGCGAAGAAGTTAGCTCACATGCTGTGCCATTTTCACTTCATTTAGATGTTGATGTCAACCCAAATCAACGTCTCAGTTCTGTCCTACTAAATGAGTTCAATTATCTTCCTTGGGAGAGAGCAGTCACTCTTGCCTTGGAAGAACAATCGAAATTTGGTTATGTTAATGGTGTTATTCCAGCGCCTGATGTGTCCTCATCAGATTACAATGATTGGTTGTGCAAAGACCAGTTGGTCATGTCATGGCTACTCAATTCTATGGATTGAAAGATTGCAGAAATTTTCAGCTATGCTGAATCCTCCTGCATCCTTTGGAAAAATCTCAAAGAAATGTATGGGAATCAAAATAATGTAGCTCGAGTGTTCCAGTTAAAAAAGGATATTGCTGGTTTACAACAGGAAGGAAACTCATTTGTGCAGCACCTTGGGAAGTTAACCACCATATGGAACGAGTTGAATGTCTATTGGTCATACACCATTGACGCTGCCGTGCTGACCAAAAGAGCTGAGGAAGACAAAATATTTCAACTTCTTGCGAGTTTAAGTCATGAATACGAAGATCTCAGGAGTCATGTCCTCATGAATCCTGATCTTTCCTCCTTCTCAAGTATGTGTGCCACGATTCAAAGAAAATAAACTCGCAGAAAAATCATGACTGTGGAATTAAAGGCAAATATACCAGAAGCTAAGGTATATCTCTCTAACCACAGAACTAGTGAAGAGATGATCTACAAAGGAAATAAACCTATTATGAAATGTAGCTACTGTGATACTGGTGGACATACACGAGATCATTGCTGGATTCTTCACCCTGAATTAAGGCCCAAGTTTTCTAGGGACAACAACAAAGGTTTCCCTAAGGGTTCACACAACTCATCCAACAAGGCAAATCATACCACCACCACTCATTCCGAGGGAGCATAGAAGTTCACCTTCAATCCAGCCACCCTGATCAATGAATTTGCTGCCTTCCTCCACAAGAAACAAGGTCATGGAGACAATGAAGGATCAACTAGTCAAGGTGACAACAAACAAGCTACTCTACTCGGGTAGTTTGCTGGTTTTTTGGCTGAAAATGAAGGTGTGACACAACAAGATATTCTAGGTATCTTACAATCCTTCTCAATGGCTCTTAAAGTAGGTAATGTGCATGATTATTGGATTATAGATTCAGGAGCTACTGATCATATGACTAACAAGTCTACAAATCCGCATAATTTTGAAAAACTCTCATGTCCATCTCAAGTGTCAGTTGCTAATGGCAAAGGTGCTATGGTTGTAGGGAGAGGGAAAACACATTTAATTTCTAGTGATGTCGAGTCTGAGGCTCTTTATGTTCCCTCATTCCCTTTTCAGCTCTTATTTGTTGGAAAAATCACAAACTCATTGAACTGTCTTGCTATTTTCTCCCCAAAAACTGTGGTTTTTAAGGATATCACCAACAAGAAGACGATTGGTGAAGGTTTTTTCTTAAATGGCCTCTACTACCTTTCCAAGCATGTCCAAATTCCCAAGGTTTTCCAAGTCACTTCAAGCCTGGTTCAAGAACAACAATTTTGGCACCGACGACTTGCACATCCTTCTTATAAAGTTCTGTCTTTTTTGTTTCCAAACCTGTGCAAAGTTACAAGTTCCTGTGATGTTTGTCATTTCTCTAAGTCCACTAGATTACCTTTCACTTCCTCCTTGTCTAAGACTAGTAATCCTTTTGAAATCATGCATTTCGATGTTTGGGGACCTGTACTAGAGTCCTTTGACGGATACAAATATTTTGTAACGTGGATGATTTCACAATGATCACTTGGTTGTATCTTTTGAAATTTAAAAGCGAAGTGCTGGAATTTTTTCAAGATTTTCATAGACCTGTAAACACACAATTTGCTTTAAACATTCATGTCTTTCAATCAGATAATGGCTCTGAATATATGTCCCATAACATGTCTCACTATCTAAGCACACATGGTATATTACATCAAACTAGTTGTGTTGGAACACCTCAACAAAACGGGGTAGCAGAAAGGAAGAATAGAGATCTACTTGAAAAAACTAGAGCTCTAAAGTTTCACTCGAATGTGCCTAAAAAATTTTGGTCCCAAGGTGTTCTTACTGCTGCATATCTCATCAATAGATTGCCTAGTAAGATATTGAACTTTAAACCACCTTATAAGGTCTTGAAAGATAGACAGATCAATCTATCCTATTTGAGAGTTTTTGGATGTACATGCTTTGTTCACATTCAAGCACCAAATTGTGACAAACTAGATCTAAGGGCTGCCAAATGTGTTTTCCTAGGCTATTCATCCACTCAAAAGGGTTACAAATGCTACAATCCAACAACTAGGAAAATAGTTGTTTCAAAAGATGTGAAATTTGAAGAAACCATGCCTTACTTCACTCAACCTCTGGACTATTCTAGAGAGGGGAAGAATTTGCTTGATTTGTTCCCAATACCATATCCAAGTGAAAAGGATACAACAGATATTTCAAGAGACCAGGTATTGAATGAGGTTGATTTTCGCAACCTGCAGAATTCTCCACCTGTGGTCCTTGAAGAACCTATCTCATCAGAACCCTTAAGTAGTTCTTCCAACCAAGAAACTGCTCAATTGCCAGCAACTCAATCTCCCATAGTTCGTTGAAATCTTCCCCGTGAGAGGAAACTTCCATCCAAGTTACATGATTATGTAACTTACAATGCTAGGTATCCCTTGACTTTTGCTATTAATTACAGCAAAGTTTCATCCTCCTTTGCTGCATTCCTTAGTGCAATTATTGAAACCTATGAACCACAAAGCTTTCAAGAAGCTAATCTACACAGTGAGTGGAGAGCTGCTATGGAAGAAGAGCTTCAAGCTCTTCATGAAAACAACACCTGGACTATAGTGAAACTTCCCAAAGGAAAGAAGGTTGTGGGAAGTCGTTAGGTATACAAGACCAACTTCCATTCAGATGGCACGATTGAAAAGAACAAGGCCTGTTTGGTTGCTCGAGGATTTACTTAAACTTATAGAGTGGATTACAAGGAGACATTTGCTCTCGTGGCAAAGATGAACACTGTGAGGGTGCTGTTATCTGTTGCCATTCACAATGCATGGCCTCTTTTCCAAATGGATGTTAAAAATGCTTTTCTGCATAGTGAGCTTGAAGAAGAAGTTTTCATGAAACTGCCTCCAGGTTATCCTCAATCAAACAATCCAGAAATGGTGTGCAAACTTCATAAATCCATTTATGGTCTCAAGCAAAGTCCACGTGCATAGTATGCCAAGCTCAGTCATGTTCTAGAAAGAGTTGGTTTCTGTCGGAGCAATGCTGATTATTCCTTATTTGTGCGTTCAAGCACATCGGGTAAACTTGTGGTGCTTATTTACGTTGATGATCTCATTATGACAGGTGATAATATGTCAAAGATTAGTGCTCTTAAACAATATCTCAATCACAAGTTTGCTATCAAAGATCTTGGCATTCTTAAATATTTTCTAGGGATCAAGATAACACACTCTCATAAGGGTTGTTTTCTAAATCAGCACAAGTATGTTATTGATCTTCTTTGTGAGGCCAAGATGACAGATTGTAAACCTACTCGCACACCTTTGAATAGTAACTTGAAGCTGCAATCTCGCGGTGATCTCATTCCAATATAGAGTACTATCAAAGATTGGTCGGCAAACTCATTTATCTAATTATCACTCGTCCTAATATAGCATATGCCGTGAGTTTTGTTAGCCAGTTTATGCATGCTCCAAGAATGGATCACATGAAGATTGTTCATCATGTGCTTCGATATCTGAAGGGCTCCATTGGTAGAGGGATTCTCATGTGTAACAATAATCACACTCTTATCTCAGGATATACAGACTGGGCGGGGAACGCTTTCGATCGCAAGTCTATCACTGGTTTCTGCACCTTCGTAAGAGGTAACCTAGTCACCTGGAAGAGTAAGAAACAAAGCGTGGTTGCATGCTCTAGTTGAGAAGCAAAATACCGTGCTATGGCTTCGACTGCTTGTGAACTTATTTGGCTTAAAAATCTGTTATTGGACTTGGGGTTTCCTCATCAGCAACCTATGTCTCTCTACTGTGATAATCAAGCTGCGATGCACATAGCATCAAATCCTGTTTTCCATGAGCGAACTAAACACATTGAAGTTGACTGTCACTATGTTCGAAATCAAGTGCAGTCCAAGGTGATTGATACACACATCATTTGTAGTCATGATCAACTTGCAAATATCTTTACAAAAGGATTACCGTTTGCTACTTTCCATCACCTCTTGTTCAAGCTTGGATCAATCGACCCGTTTAATCCATCTTGAGGGGGAGTATTAAAAGAAGATCTAGTCTAGTTATCTGCCATTTACCCTAGCTGGTAGGTAGCATGGGTGTATGCATGGGGTGTTGTCTAACAACTTGAGTATGGCTTTCATTCTCACTAATTCAAGGGATTGCTGACCTTGCTTTAGTTGTTAGTCTAGTTGCTGCCATTGCTTTAGTTGTTAGGTGATTAGGCGTAAATCAAGGAAGGAAGATTGTTTTTTGTTCCTTGTTTTTCTCTTCTTCCCACGCTCATATATATGAGCTATCTTTGTACTTTGTTTCTTCATAATAATAGAAAATACACCTTCAAATTTCAATACCTGGGTCATCGGCAAACTCAACATCAACTTTCTCAATATTTCCACCATCTCCAACTGTTATGTAAACTAGTCTGCATGGATCCAACGTCTATTCATCCATTCATAGGCATGCACCTGTAGAGCTGACAAATTGGCAACTTTTCCAAATAAGTATGCATATAAATATTAACAAGACTTTTATACAGAATCGGCCTGAACTTACATGACCAGAAAAAAAAACCATATCAACACCATATTGATAAAGAAGTGATTCCATTTCTTGTCTCATGCATTCAAATTCCTGATGGTGTGAATAATAGCTGTTATACCAAGGAGAGTGCCATGCAGCTACGAGCCAGGAGGTCACTGTGCGTTCTAGTCGATGCAGATCATCCTTAAGCCAAGCATATTGAGCACCTGAATGAACATTAATAGGACATAACAAACAATTAAAAACAATAGATTCCAAAAGAGTACACCGGTTGTGAAAGTGCTTACGCTTTCATAATTCAGCAACGCAACACCAAACCAGAATGTTTTAAATTCATCGTTTGGTATTATTAGTAGTGCTCTAATCAGTAAGAAATGTGATGGAAACAATTACCAGTAGCATTGTAGTTAACATATGCTCCCAACATCGAAAGAGTAGTAGAAGTTACTTTTATTGGTATTATTAGTACTGATCTAATTAGTATGATAAAATGTACTCCTCCAACATCGAAAGAGTAGTAGAAGTTACTTTTAGAGCCGGATTCCTCTGATGGCATTGCGAATCTTGTCAAATAGGACTGGAAAGTGATTCGAGAAACTTGAGGCTCAATCTCATGGTTGCCTTCAATAGCCATCATAGGAACTCTCGAGGTTAAGGGCTCCATGAACTTGGGTTTCCACTTCAACGGTGTTAACACGAAACCAACTAATTCAAGAGCATGCAACATCACAAATTGGTCAGAATTCAAATATCAAGTTTCTTGCATACTGTTTCTACCTAACTCCAATAGCTTAACTAACTAACAGTATAGATTGATAATGACACATTTTAATGTCTGTGACAAATCTCTAATACAAACTGAAATAAATGCAAACAAATACGGTGAGATAGGAGAGGCATTCAAATAAATAAAGGTTACCTTCCCCACCCGTCCCAACGGGGTTGATATGTTTCTCTGATTGGTGCATCTAGGAATGCACGTGAATAGCATGAAGCTCTCTTCCCGCCAGTTGTAAGGTACTGATTTGCATAAGTTAAGTCCCCAACAATTAGAATCATTGAAGGATCATTCTGGATTAAATGATCAATTGTTGTACTGGTATTGCTTGTGAGACCCAAATCTCCAACAACAGTTATTCGACGAGGATATGTGCTTTGGCTAGGCACTGGTAAAGTTTTGAAAACATGCTCTTCACTCATAGTAGGGAAAAAACTATCCCTGTGGATGCAAATTTCCGTTTTCTTCTTCTTGGACAAAATTGCACCTACAAAACAATTAACACCTTAGGTCAAGGCCAAGAGCCTCACGCGCCCACGATGAATGGGCGAAGAACCTCCGATGCCAAAGTTAGAATTTAGAGAGAAAGTGTTTGGAGAGTTTTTTGGGAGTTTGGCAAGAGTGTGGAACTAGGTTTTTAGAGGAAAATGGGTAGTATTTATAGGGCATGGCCTGTCCCCTTTGGAGAAAAGGTGGCCGGCCTTTGGGATGCTTTTTGTGATTTAATGTGTGAGTTATTTGGCAATTTACGCTCCCGCTTGGGTCTTTGGGATAGCGTATACTCTCGCCTTAGCGCACGGAGGAGCGTGCATTCCAGATCAAGCCCATGGACGAATATACGTTCACGGTTGAAGTCACATTCCGATTATCAACATGGACAACTTTCCAGGCGAAATGTTCATTCACAACTAGGCTCACAAGGAGTATTATCTACCTTACATTAGAGTAGGCAACACGATAGACGGAGAGAAACAGTAACTTAATTCGACTCAAGTTCAACCGGCAGCCTGCGAACAGCCTGTTCACCTGCCAGGAACATGCCACATACACCGTAACCGCGATACAGACGAGTCGAGCATAGGGAAGAGCGGCCCAAACCCGTAGGTCACGACCGGGGGCAGTCGAAAGTTCCACTACCCCAGCAGAGGCAAATTCAAGAAGAAGTTGAAAGGCTCCTAACTGAACGATTGCGTAATTTCCAACGTAACAAGCCTGCTGACGATGCACTTCGACGAGACATGACCAACATAAGCATGTCACCATTCATGAATGAGATCGAGCGGACAGATCCACCTTGCAGGTTCACCATGCCTCACTTCACTCCGTACAAAGGAAATAAAGATCCATATCGACATTTCAAGCATTACCGCAGTACCATGATCCTCTACAGGAATAACGATGCGTTTATGTGCAAAATTTTTGCCACAACTCTACAAGGCAAGGCGCAAGACTGGTTTCACACTCTACCGCCGCAGTCAATCCGGAGTTTCAACGAACTTTCCTTTGTTTTCACTAAAGAGTACTCATCTAACCGCTCAATCAAAAGGACATCCGACCATCTCTTCAGCATCGTAAAAGACCCTTGGGAGACAATTTGTGACTATGTCAAGAGGTTCAAAGTGGAGAAGGCCAAGATTGTTGGCTGCAACAAGGACATAGCAACAACAGTATTTAGAAATGGGCTTCCCACCGAACATCCTTTATTCGAAAAACTTATTATGGGAAAAGAACTGACCCTAGCAGCTTCATATGCTTTGGCAGAAAAACATGCACTATCAGACGAGGCCAAGCAATCTAACACAAACGAGTCAGAAAAGAAGCACTTGGAATGTTCCTTGACCAAAGAAGACTCAGCGCCTCAAACATTCACCAAGTTCACAGTTCCAATCAGCCAAATTCTCCGCAAGCTCAAGAATAAACCTTGGTTCAAACTGCCGCCACCCATGAAAGGCGATCTTACCAGGCTAGATCATACAAACTATTGCGCATTCCATCAAGGATTAGGCCACACTACCAACGGCTGCCTGAAGTGGAAGCAATACCTTGAGAAGCTGACAAATGAGGGCCGATGCGACGAGTATCTTGATAGGTCAATGAAACGTCCAACACAAGCAGGGGAAGTCTCTATCACCCCCTAAACCCCATTTAGGCTTTTCTAAATGAGTTTGAAGTCTCAAGTAGCTCGACGAATAAGGCCTCGCAAGCCGAAGACTATCCAGTTTGTTATACAGTTTCTACATAGTTGATTTATTTCTTTATTCTCAATGAAGATTCAAGAAGTTACTCATAAGCCTGGCTCAACTGCTGTCCACAACAACTACTCAAAACTCTTTCTGGGTCTGCTCTCCAGTGCGAGATGATAAACTAATTGCTCTCTAGTGCGAGAGGGTAAACCAATTCCGCGACACCTATATGGGTCTGCTCTCTAGTGCAAGATGATAAACTAATTGCTCTCCAGTGCGAGAGGGTAAACCAATTCCCCGATACCTATATGGGTTTACTCTTCAGTACGAGAGGATAAACTAAATAAACTAATTGCTTTCCAATGCGAAAGGGTAAATCAATTCCCCGACACCCATACGGGTCTGCTCTCTAGTGCGAGAGGATAAACTAATTGCTCTCTAGTACGATAGGGTAAACCAATTCCCCGACACCCATATGGGTTTGGTCTCCAGTGCGAGAGGATAAACTAATTGCTCTCTAGTACGATAGGGTAAACCAATTCCTCGACACCCATATGGGTTTGCTCTCCAATGCGAGAGGATAAACTAATTGCTCTCCAGTGCGAGAGGGTAAACCAATTCCCCGACACCCATATGGGTCTGCTTTCCAGTGCGAGAGGATAAACTAATTGCTCTACACTGAGAAAGGGTAAACCAATTCCCCGACACCTATATGGGTTTGCTCTCCAGTGCGAGAGGATAAACTAAATCCCCGACACCCATCTGGGTAAGCCCTCTAGTGTGAGAAGGCCACATAGCTCAAAAGATTGAAGGCTTGAAGATCAACTAGGCAACAAATGGTTAGGGGGCAGCAGCCACTTTTACACTTAACTGTTTGCTCATTCGACACTTCATCTTCAGCAACTCCGATCTTGGCAGCTTCATCCTTAACTGCTCCATCTACGGCAACTGAGAAATCAAACTCCAGCAGTTTCCTCATTTTGGGTAAGCAGCCCAGACATGGTAGCCCAAACTGTTGCCCATGCCATGCCATTTACTTGGCCTATGCCGAGCTAATCCTTGGCTTCAATCAAGCCGAGTAGCACAAGCAATGGCCCCTGCCAAACCACCTACTTGGCCCATACCAAGCCGACTCCTGGCCCCTGCCAGCCAACGTGTCGCACCACCCTGACGGTTGCCCCACGACAACACTATCCACAAAGAAGACAAGAAAATTAAATTTTTCTTGCATCAATGCGGCACGGAGAAAATGAAGAAAGTAACAAAAGATGATCTTTTGCACAAGCAAGATGTAGAAGATTGCTAGAGGAAGGGGAACAAATATCCTCTAAGCTCTCTTTCTCTTGTAGGGTAGAATAAATCGCTCTTCAAAGTTGATTTAGTAACCCACTTAAGGTGGACTTAAATAGGCTTTGAGATAAATTTATTTCCCTTTCCTAGAAGGATCTAATTTCCTATTAAAGAGAGAATCTACATCAAAATAGGAAGCAGTCCAAAGTTTCCTAAAGCAAGAAAATCTCTACACCTGTTGCCATTTTCTGCGAGCAGCCCAACAGGTGTGGGGGCATTTGTGGAGCCAAAAATAATCACAAGGCGACACGTGTATTTTTGGATAGAAGAGGACAAAAATACCCTTGAGGCATACCGGGATTCCTACGCGCGAGCAGCGGACAATCATCCCTCAACCAAGTCAAAAGTGCCCAAAATAGGTAACAATTCAAAATCCATCTCATCAAATCCCTTCTACAAGGTAACTCCCAAAACCTATTTCATTCCATATATTTTTACCTCTTTTTCCCTCTTTTAGCTAATCAATTAGCTATCATTCCATAACTTACAAAATATTCCACATAAATTACATAACCTCCAAAATATTCATTCCAAAAATGTGTTAATTGGCTAATTAACGGATCCATTAATTAGCTATCATTCCAAAAATGTGTTAATTGGCCAATTAACTCCAAAATATTCATTCCAAAAATGTGTTGATGAGATGGATTTTGAATTGTTACCTATTTTGGGCACTTTTGACTTGGTTGAGAAATGATTGTCCGCTGCTCGTGCGTAGGAATCCCGGTATGCCTTAAGGGTATTTTTGTCTTCTTCTATCCAAAAATCCACGTGTTGCTTGTGATTATTTTTGGCTCCACAATCCCCACACTTGTAATAATATTTGGTACCCGGTTTAAGACCTACAACAAAGAAGAGCTGTTGATCTTAGCCGAACAGATATACCTAGTTTCTTTACTTATCGTTTTCTAGGTGTTCGAGTATGTTAGCAAATGACCATCCTCTGGCACTGACATCAAAGTTCACCATTTAAACTTAGCCTTTAATGTGATAGTTTTTTTTCTAATTTACTACAAGTCCAAAAGTTTAATCAAATATATCAGAATTCTTTTGGGATGAAAATTGACAGAAGGTTTACAAGCCAGCCTCTTGAAATATAGCAGTTTGTCTTGTTATTGTTCTTATACGACATATGCCACCCCCCAAGGGATGAGAGCTTCCTCAAATTGGAAAATGGAAAATAGGATTTTTCGATTCAATAATGGCCATATCTGTATTAGTTAATTACACAGTACATCGAGCAACCGTCAACACCATATCAATTGACAGTAAATTTTGATTCACCCCAATATCAGAATTTTTCTATGCTCAACAATTGATATCAAAGTTACTCAATCAAGGGTTCTATTTTTCTTTCAGGTCCAAGCTCGAACCGAAGGGGTATACTATTCGTAATACTATTTTAGCACAGAAGGATGGAACTTGTACAAACAATTAAGCTAAGTTCAGAACTTGTCCTCCAAGCAAACAATTTGATTAAATTCAGAATAACATTAGCAATTCCGCTGACGGATTTCCATTTTCTGTTGTGAAATATTATGTGCATAATAATAACAAACAATACAGCCCTGTTCTCCTAGACTCTAGGGTCCAAGAAAATTGTGGTCATCTATTGTTCGATCTTAATCTAACAGGTGAAGGAGAAAGCAAAACAACAAAAGCAATACAAGTGACTATAGGAACAAAAAAGGTTTCCATACCATCAATCCTGACGTGATGAATGATGGCAGACGTGTAATTCAAGAGACCAGCAAAAGGGTACAATTGACTATAAACAACTGAAACCCCCTTCTCCATAGTCTCATACTTGTCACTTTCTTCCCCATACCACACCTCACTCCCAACTGTTGAAGGATCAAGTGGTCTCACATTTTTACCAATGTGGGCATCCCCTGACCAAACCAAAACCAACCCAGTTTTATCAGTTCCATTCAACTTTAAACCCAACAAAAAAAAAAAAAATCACCAAAACAACACAAAGATTGAGAATTTGAATTTTGTACCAGTAACCCAAGAAACCCACATTGCAGTAGGTGAAGAAATAGCGAGGGCAATCTGTTCTGGGAAATTTGATGTCACGTTCTGCTTGAGCCTGGGATGGTCCATTGGCAAGTCCTCGCTACCTGTGCGAAGCGATGGATCGAACCGCCGCGTTGCAGGCACAAACGGACCTTCTAGAGTGGTGGGAATGCGAGACTGAGTCAGAGCCACCATCATTTCTGTTACGGTGAAGAAAATGACGAGAGTGATCCATTTCCATGGCATGCAGTTGAGCATGGCAATAAAATAATGGTGGTTGCTAGAGGTTCAAAATTCTAGCTGGGGACGAAGAGAAGAAGTCAGTTTTCATCATTATCGTATTGGTTTTAATTTGTTTGTTGAGGGAGTTGAGGAGTGATTTAGCATATTCTGATGTGAATAGCTGTTTCTTTCGTTGTTTTTGGTAATTATCATGCAAAACAAACGCACGATGAGCTTTTGCATGTGTTTTTTTAATAAGCAATGTTAGGAAGATTAAGTTTTGTAAATTAAATAATATTTTAGTTGATGATTGGATTATTACTTACGCATTAGTAATGTACTCATTTTTATTAATAACACATAATTTAATTTGTAAATTTTATTTACAAATATAGTTTCTCTGTCGTTTGCTGTCAGTCACCTTTGAAATATTTAGTAGAATACACTCCAGAAACGGCAAATTAAAAAAAATATATATAAAAAGGTATCTACGTAACAAATAAATTATATATTACTCTGTTCTAGAACTCGTAGATGCACTAATGACAAATAAATTGGGCCCAAATGAATATGAAATAATTGGGCTATCAGGTTCACTTAATATGGCCTTAAAGATATAAATAATAAGTTATCCTAGTCTTGGTTGATTAAAGCAGTTTTTCTGCACTGTTCTGGAGAAGAAAGAGTGCTGTTTCTACAATACTCAATTCTTCTCCCAATTTTTTTATTTTAAATTACTTTTCTTCCATATTAGTGTTGTTATTTGAAATATAAGTTGTACTGAATAATGTCTGCGCTACACATAATAATTATTTGTAATTACTCACTTCATTTTTTATTAAATGCGTTACGCGTGTTTGTTACTATTTTTTCATGCTTTTGTAAATTGATATGGATTCGGGTGTTGTGTTAGGGAGGACTTGTCTTTTTTTTTTTTTTTTTCCAAGTACATTGATATATTTTTACACTAAGAGGAGGAGGAGGAGGAATTCGGCTAAACCATAAAATAAGCAATCTAATTTAGTATCGAATTCGTCATCTATAAGATTTGAACCTAAAACCTTTCACTTCTTAACAAACCTAATCGAATACGTGGTAGGGAGTCTTGGGAAACCTTATTATTTTTTTATCACTATTCGTTTAATATTACATCTAAGTATTGTTTGATATACTATTTGGATATGATTGCCGATTTTGAATGCGAATTGGATCCTAGTGATGTTTTCTGGATGATTAATTAATTGTGCTTGTTATGTGAGGAAATGAAACGAAATATTTTTGAACTACTCTTGTGATGGATATTGTGAAGGGGAATCTGGAATTTATGGTAGTGGCTAGGATCTTGTATGTAGTTGAGTCCGACTCATGGTAGGTACAGGTCAATCTAAAGTGCACATGGTTTTTATCGAGTAATTCAGAATTAGCGACAAAGAGTTGGACAAAACGACTAACAAGAGAGGGGTTTTCAAAGTGGGTTAGATTGTGCATTCCAAATCACCAAATAGTGGGAAAATGCATGGTATGGGCATTCAGGCTTAGTTGTTTAATTAAACTGATTAATGAAATAGAGAAGGTATGTTGCATTGCATTCACGCATATCGTTTCATATGTGTATTTTTTTTTAGTACATTGACATTTTTACACTAAGGGGAGGAAGAGTTCGGCAAAGCCTCACAATGTGCAGCCTAATTTGGTATCGAATTCGCCATCCTTGAGATTCGAACCTAAGACCTTTCACTTCCAAGTGAAAAGGAATACCACCAGACTGTAGTACTAAGTGGCAATGTGTATTTAATTACATCTTTGATAATTGATAGTTGTCAATTATACAAGTGAAGGTATAAGGTCCCTACTGAGCTTTTTAAGTTCACTCTAATTAAATTTACAAGGTCTACGGACTAGCCTCCTCCATTAAGAACATAAGGAATGACAAAAATCAATGGAATTAATGATAAGGTTGCTTGAGATGAAGGAAGAAGAAATGAATGTCATACATCGTTGAGGGGTTTTAGGATAGAAATAGATAGGATTCATTTCAAATCCAGTACAAATTGAATCTAATATGATCCCTTGAATTTTTTAATTTCGTATTTTCACACTTCACTCACTTCAACCATAAGTAGGTTCTAATTATGCCACATAGATAAACTTAACAGTTATTTAATGGAATACATAGAAACAAGCCAAATTGGTGACTTTTTGAGTTTTAGGGGGCAACGTGAGGTCGAAATCAAGTTCCAGAAAGTGTAGCTAAAATTAAGTCTTTAGTTTATTTACTCGCATTTTGGATTTGGGTTTTCCACCAACCCCAGGCAAAGGGTGTGACATCAAATCTTGTGGATGAGAAATTCGATACCAAATTATTATTGGCATGCCCATTGTGTGGCTTAATCCAAATCTTTTTTCTCTTAATTTATATATAATGTTGTGCTTAAAAAATTATATATAGCCCCGAAATTAGAAACTTAGATTCACCATGTATCACGAATAGAAGCGTCAATTGTATTGAAATCTTTTAAATATTACGAATTCTAATAAGTATTCATAGTAGTAGAAAATGTAAATATATTGGAATTTGGAAGGATTTAACTTTTGAATTACAGTTTAAAAATGTTTCTCCTAATTAATGAACAAGCTTCTCTTTCTTTATGAAACTGAACAAAACATTGGGGAAAGGAATATGTTGAAGATCAGGAAATGTTTGGTCACAAATACGAAGTGCGCGAATAAGTGAGCTAGGCAGGAATCTAAATGATTATATATGTTGAGAGCTTGAACTGGAAGTTGTAGTGCATGCCCTTACTCCATGGGAACAAGTACGGTCACAAGTTTCGGAAAATTTAAGGGAGTAAAGTGGAAGTTTGCAGAGGGAGGGAGGGAGTGAGGGCACTTTTATGGAGGAGAATCCTCTTTCGATTCTCTTTGTAAGGATCCTAGGGATACTCATATCGTATTTGTTCATCGTATATCGTACGACCAGTTTTTGTTAAGTACTGTTTGTATTTAATTTTAAATAAAAAAATTCATAATAATTTATAATCGCATGATGTAAGATAAATGGATAAGATATGAGATTCCTTATAATTCTCACAGGAAGATCCGGATGGGATCCCAATCCCACTTTTATGGCATTACATGTGCCAAGTGTCAACCGAAACAATTAAAGGAAAATGGAATTGGGGGTATCTTTTATTTAGTGGAGTGGAGAGAGTGGACGTGAAACCATGTGGCTTGGACCCTTGGTCTTTGTGAGCCCCTCATTGCCCACATGCGTGCACGCCGCCTTACATGCAAAACTTGCACTCAATTCCTTGGCTTGAAAGTCTTGAGAAACTTGCAGAGTATACCATGGATGAGAAGAAGGCCAAGGGATTTCGATTAGATCGATTCATTAACGTAATTGAAACCACTGCAGATTATGCATCTTAGAAAAAAATAATCCGTTTATACTATATCAAAGCATGCGTAGACGATAAAACGCTCTGATACTATATCAAAGCATGCACACCTAACTTCATGAAATAATTTTCTAGCTAAATAAATTTGGGTCCATGAAGTATTGTACCTTACACCACAAAAGAGAGATTGTTCTTAATCTTTTTTAGGAAGGGAGAACAAAAATTGCAAGTTTGATCACCCGGCCCCTAAGGACACCACGCATTCAATCTAAGTTATGATACTGGATCCATAAACTTTAGATCAATGAAAGATTCTAGATTGAAATGTTGTTTTATTATTTTATGAAATTTTGAAAGAGAAAAATTCGAACTTCAAACATCTCTTATATTGAGACATATAACTAAAGGGCATGATTGACCAAAAAACAAAAACCTAAAAGGGCATGGCTTAGACAAGTCGTTCCTTTGGGGAAGAGCATGCAATAATTGCTACTGAACTTCAACAGTCGACCAAAGCATAAAAACAAAGAAGGAAAATCTAAGCAACGATTTCCAAACATATGAAGCTCTAGCCGCGTAATTAAATAGCTGGAATCATATATCGATCTACCTTGAACAAAGTGATGATATATTGACTTGTCACTTGTGGCTAGTGAGAAAGCATCTTTAATTGAAAGGTGACTTTATAAAGTTTTGACTATTTTTTTATTCAACCCTTTTGTCTTGCAAGTCTCATTACAGCTGCAAATCAACAACTTTATTTTGTCTTCTGGTTGGTTGGTCGAGCAAAGATGATTATTGTACAAAGCAAGAATTCAGCCTGTGGATGTGGAGTTGATTAATATATGATATAATGCATCGTCTTGTATAAACCGGTTTGGTTACATTTTAATCAAGTTAGGCAGCAAATAAGAAGATGAGCGCTCAATTTAAACACTTCCGAACACAAAATCGTAAGGGACATGCATGTCTATTTAGATATCAACTTCGTGCCACGTGTCGATCACCAACATAAAAGACAACCTGCGATGGGACCGAGCGAGCAACTAAGGAAAGCGCTCGGCATGATCACCCTTTGACCGCTTGAGCCAAGCGATGGATCTAACAACTTTCCGATGCATTGCCCCAAGGCATAGGTCTTCTTAAACATCAACTATGTGCCACGTGGGATCACCAATAGGGAGGATAGCCTGCGGTTGGACCCCAATTGTAGCCCACTTGCCAATTGAGGTGGCCTGAGAATCAAGGCCCATATTTTGTGGGTAGAGAGATGGGCCTATATAAAGAAGAAGAGGAACCTAAAGAAGAGGTTAGGTTCTAAAAAGGTTTACCATATTGTGTTGTGAAATTATTCTTGATATATTATGTAACCAAACAAATATATAGCATAGATTCTCAACGGATGGATCTCATTTATTTATTTATTTTTGTTGGAGGGGACCACTTAAATCTCTTTGTCTTCAAACATCACATACCCAGCAGCGTTGACCGTACTGATATTGTATTGAGGGTTCTTTTGTAAATAGTTAACATCCCCTTCCTAAATACTTCATGCTCAAGTGGCTAGGGTTTGAGGGTTCTTTTGTAATTAGTTACTAAAAGATAAGATTCACGTATAAAGTTTGAAGGCTAAAAGTTTGTTGATGCTCAACTCAGTTAATTATGACTGAGGTTTTAACCATTTATTTATAGATAATGATTTGCATTAGTTAGTTACAAGGAGTCTTATCTTTGATTACAAAAATACAAAATTGAAATATACATGAGATAATGAAAATAATTATTAGTTGAAGAGTTAAAGATAAACCCGAACTCTTCCAGGAGTATGTTCGACAGAGTTGTTGCAACAGACTTGAGCGGGAAAAGCTGCTTGAGATATTTGAAAACTCATGGCTTATCACGCCTTCGCAAGTTGAGCGAACGGCTGAGTACGAGAAGCTTGGACAATAAGCTAAATGAGTGGAAGACAATCTTTTGGTGAGAAAATTAGCCACCTGATATGTAGAAGCCACATAATTGACAAGTATTTCCTTGCGTGTAACTTTTTCACGGATGTAGTGATAGTCAACCTCAACATGACGCATACGAGCTTGATAAACCGGATTAGAAGCGATGACAAGGCCGCTAATATTGTCACACCATAACTTAGGTTAAGGAAAATAAAGATGAAGATCGTGAAACAGGTTTCGAAACCAAGACAAGGTAGTTGCAGTATACGCTAACTAGAGATACTCCACCTCGGTGCTTAAACGGGAGATCCTTTTTTGTTTCTTTGAACCCAGGAAAATTCAATATCCCCCTTGTGGGATGACAGTCATTTGGATCACCTGCATAGTTAGCATTGGCATAAGCCATGATTGAGAGACCTAGGGCTATATAGCAAACCATGGTCATGAGTTCCTTTGAGATATCGCAAGATTCTCTTCACTATAGCCCAATGGATAGTCATTGGAGAGTGCATAAACTGACAAACTTGGTTGACGGTGAAAGCAATATTAGGGCTCTTGAAGAGAATATATAGAAGGGTGCCAATGATACTTCGAAATTTTGTGGCATCAGGAGGATGCGTTAGTGGAGAAACAATCGCAATCAAGTGTATGCTAGTGTTTGAAGAGGTTTACAATCTTTTTTTTTTTTTTTTTTTTTTTTTTTTTTTTTGAGAAGATTGGTTATGTATTTGGTTTCGGAAAGATGAAAACCTGATAGTGTCCAACACATTTCCATTCTTAAAAAATAATACAGTGGCCTAAGATCCTTCATGGAAAACATTAAACCAAGTTGTGTGATGAATTTTTCAATTTGAGATACATTGTTTCCGATAACCAGAATGTCATCAAGATAAATGATCAAATAAAGAATGGTGGATCCATCAAAATAAGTGAAGAAAGAAAAGCCTGATTGAGAAGCAACAACCCTAGGTCCTCAAGATGTTGAGAGAAACACTGGAACCATGCACGAGGTGCTTGTTTGAGGCCGTAGAGAGATAACTGAAGTTTGCAAACGTGATTAGGAAACTGAAGGGTCGATGAACCCCTGCGGTTGTCATATATACACTTCTTAAGATAATGAACCATGCAAGAACGTGTTTTGTACATCCAATTGACGGAATGACTAGTTGTAGTGTAATGAAACTAAAAGAATGAGACGAATGACATGAGTTACCATAAGACTGAACGTCTCCTCATAGTCGATGACTTTTTCCTAATGGAACCTATTAGCAACCAAGGGCGCTTTAAATCTTTCAATGGAACCGTCAAACTTCTTTTTAATCCTATAAACCCGATTATTTGAAATGATGTTGAGATGAGGTTAAAAATGGAACAATGACCCAAAGTGCCAGTCTGTTAGAGCGCTGTAAATTCCTCGGCCATGGTTTGTATCCATTCCAGGAGTTTATTTGCCTTAGTAAAATAAGAGTTTTCAACAAGATTGTTCTTAGTGGCAGCAACATAAGCATATCGTTGATTGGGTTTGCAGATTTCGTCTTTAGCCTGTGTGAACATGGAGTGTGAAGGTAATGTTATCGAAGAGGATAAAGACACTGTACTTGGGATCCCAATATTCGAAGAGGTTCTTAGTGGATGCCGAGTTGTGCTAGGGTTTGGAGAACTATGATTTGGAGGGTCAGGGTCAACGGAATCATTATTTGGGGAAAGTGGGATTTGGATGGTAGGATAGGTGGAGTTTGGTCCAGGGGTTAGATCATTGGTAGTGAAGGTGAGGGATGGTTAGGAAGGCTACTAGGTGCTATTAGGGTTAAGTTGGGAGGAGATGGTGATTGTTGGGTTTGTGGTGCAATACTAGGTTGCAATGGTTTAGGATAAGGGCATGAGCAATCAATTGTTATCAAGTGATAAAATGGAGTTTGCATGGTCAAAGTAACAACGAAATCTTTATAAGAAAACATTTTCATCAAAAATAACTTGGCGAGACATAAAAACTTTTCGAGTAGAGGGGTCCAAACAACGAT
Source organism: Pyrus x bretschneideri (assembly GCF_019419815.1). Classification (NCBI taxonomy): domain Eukaryota; kingdom Viridiplantae; phylum Streptophyta; class Magnoliopsida; order Rosales; family Rosaceae; genus Pyrus; species Pyrus x bretschneideri. The sequence goes on from NW_025999679.1 coordinate 1,451,793, forward strand.
ACCCTTGCTAGTTTAAAGAATAACCAAGAAAAATACACATTTTTATCGAAATTGTAGCTTATGATGATTATATGGACAAAGATACAGGAAGCAGGCACATCCAAATACTTATAAATTCATATTGGGGAGGAGTGGAGAATAATTTTTGAAGTAGCTTATGATGATTATATGGACAAAGATACAGGAAGCAGGCACATCCAAATACTTATAAATTCATATTGGGGAGGAGTGGAGAATAATTTTTGAAAAGGGGATTCATTATTCAAAACTTTGGTGGGTGGGTGATTGATTAAACAGTTTGCTATATGAAAGGCCTCAACCCTAAACGTGACAGGTATTGATGCATGAGCAAGTAGTGTAAGTCTAGTTTCTACCAAACGACGATGCTTACATTCAGCTAGGCCATTTTGTTAGGGATGATGGGGACGAGTAAAGCGATGATGAATCCTATTGAGTGTTAAAAACTTTCAAAAATTATGGCTTTTATATTCTCCTTCTCTATCAGTTTGAAATGATTTAATGATCCTGCTAAACATGTTTTCAACCAGTTTCTTGAATGAAACAACAATATATATTAAACACTTCTAATTTGAGTTTTAAATGATAAATCCAAGAATATCGTGAATAATCATCAATAAAAACCACATAATATTTAAAACCATCAATCGAATAAGATGGAGAAGTCCATACATCTGAATGAATTAAGTCTAATGGCAACTTTGAAATTGAACTAGAAAGCTGAAATGGAAGTTTGTGACTCTTGCCTAGAGGGCATGAATGACATAAAGAAGAAGTCACATGGCCATGAATTGGCAAGTTATTTCTTCCAACTAAAAACTTTAAAATTGAAATAGAGGGATGTCCTAATCTAGAATGCCACACTGCATCCGACATGTGACCACCAAAGTATGCAAAGACGCCATTATTGTTTTTGGATAAAAAACTTGAAAAATGATAGAAGCCGTTTTTACTCCGGCCTTGCAAAAGGGTCCTCCCTATTGTTAAGTCCTAAACACAATAAGAATGAGGATATAAGGTTAGTGAGCAATTGTTATCCTAGGTAAAACGATTAATTGAAATTATATTGGTGGAGGCACTGGGACAATATTAAGTTTTGGAAAGACTAAAGGTTTGATTTGAAGTTTGAATATGGGATCGACCAATTTTAGAAATGTGCAAACATGTACCTCCAACCACACTATTCACGTGGTCATTGTCGTTGCATTCTCTGGGATTTGCCATCTAAGCCAAGTCATGTATGATATGGCGCCGGAATCGAATAACCAATTTTGAACTTGGGGTGTTACCGTGGGTTGAGCTTCATTAGATTAAGTAGCAGTAGCAAAGGCTGGAGTTTGGGGGCTGGGACGTGACCTTCATATGCCATGTTCAGACGATTGTAACAGTTGGTAGCAGAATGACCATGTCGTGTGCAAATTCGCATTGAACTCTTACAAGAGGGTGAAAACCATTACCACCATGTTGAGGAACAACACCAACAACACCATCATTTGGAGCACGAGGTCTTACTTGCTTGAAAGTGTCGCGACCACTAGGAAAAGGCCCACGGCCACCACGTGCACCGCCAACCTAAAAGCCATGTCCTCCACATCCAGCTGCAAGGGTAGTGGGAGCTCCATCAACAGTAAAGACATTGTGGGTCTTTTGACAGCATTCTGCACTGAGGAGTAGTGCCTCTAGAGCGCCATACGAAATGGCTTCCACCCTAGCTTAAGCAGAAGCTATTGTACCTTCGTACACAAGACATGTTATTGAGGATAATGGCTACTAAGTCGGAGTCAGAAACTAGAGAGGTTCCACCATAAAACCAATTAGCAATATGAAGAGTAGTCCAACCTCTTATAAGCCTTTGCAAGGTTTCTCCTTTCACCAATGTGGGACTCTTTTACCTTCACATCCGCACATGTCCCCTCACGTGTGATGAATTTTCAAGTCAAACACGTGGACAACACGAATTGGGTGTGACCGTTGAGCTTCACACGTGGAGCAACCTGTTTTGATACCATAAAAGAGAAGTATTCACATATAAAGTTTGAAGGCTAAAGAGTTGTTGATGCTTAACTCAATTAATTCTGAGTGAGGTTTTAACTAGATGATTTACATGAGTCAACTACAAGGAGTCTTATCTCCGATTACAAGTTTACAAAACTGAAAATATACATGAGATAATACAAGTGATTGTGAATCCCAACTTTTCCAGGAGTATATTCAACATAGTTGTTACAACAGACTTGAACGAGAAATGTTGTTTAAGATATTTGAAAACTCGTGGCTTATCAGTTATAACATTACGATAATTATGTAATATTGGACTGTAAATTTGAACAGTGATACTGTAACCTTTCGTTAAATGTTGGATAATTACATCATGTTATAACACGATTACGATGTTTGAGATTCCATAGAATCCTCCATTACTTTATAATATGATCTCTCATTCCCATGAATTATTTCTTTATCAAGAAAACAAGGGCTAACTTTTCATATCATGAAAACCAAACAATGAACAATATAAAAATAAAATGTTGTTTTGATGAATGATTTTCTTCAAAAAGATACCATAACATATCATTGTTATTCTCTGTCAACCATTAAAATATATATATATAAAAAATAAAATAAAAAAATAAAAAAAAAAGCCCTTGGCAAATGCAGCTAGCCAAATTAAATTAAGAATTTCAAAACCCTCTTTTTTTCTGTTTGTCAATGTCTCTCTCTCTCTCTCTCTGTGGATAAGAAGCTTTTGAAAGACGAGATTCTTTCTGTTAGGATTGTTGCATTGCATAATTTTTGCATTTGCACCACCAACCTGCTGCCTTTTGACCGTACGTACAATCCACGTGGACTTTCTGCTGACGTGTCACAAAGGAAGTCTCTCCAGCTGGAAAGAGATTCTCTCCTGATCTCCCTCCAAAACCTAAAGATCAAGTGATATAGGCCTTTGAAATTTAACTCAACGGCTTAAAATTATTACAACTTTTAAAAGTTTTTACAAACTTCTCTTTTTTTAATCGTTTGATCAAATTTCAAAAGTCCGGATCACTTGATCCTTAGATTTTGAGGAAAAGATTCGGAGAAGATCTCTTTCCTGTCCCGCCAATCACTTCCCAAGCAAAACAATTTTCCAATATTCAATTAAATAATTAAAAAAATTAGAATGACAATTAAAAAAAGAAGAAAAATGAAAAAGGTTGAGAATTGAGAAGGTTCCTTAATGAGCGTTGCTGGCCAGGTGGGGTGTGGTAGGGACGTAGGGTGGTGGCCATGTGAGTGTGCATTGCATGTGCCGCTGTAGTCGGTTGGTTCGTGGGTGGCTCCCATCGTTGGTCCCACTCCGATCACATTTACGGACCCACTGAAAAGGGTTGAGAGGGAGGTGGTGGTTCATGGATGGGTCCCATTCGGATTCAGATCAAACATTCAATCTCCCCAGGTCGGAGTTAATCAAGAAATTTTTCAATATGCAGAAAATACAGTTTAACATATGAAGTATCATAATATAAGTAGTTGAAATTTTTTTATTTCAAGTATCTAAATACTTGTATTAGATTACTTATTATGCCAAATTAGTAAGAAAATGAGCATTTATAGGATTTGACACTTCGCGTTCATTTATTTAAAAATGAAGTGAAGTGTTCACTGACTTTCACTGAAGTTTATGTACGTTATCATCTAAGAGCTAGCCTATGTTTGCACGAGATGATATCATTGTACTTACGTCCATGAGAAGAAATGAAAATAAAAATAAATTGGTATGAGATATAATTAAGGCTCAGCCTTATTTATCTCACATCTTTATTTTTAAGAGTTCATCTTTCTTCACCGTCCTAGAATAATGGTGACCATAAAACATCACCACATTGGTTGTCATTCGATAAATGAGATTATAGAAATCTTAAAATTTAAACTCATATAACAACAATCAATTGATAATGAAATCATCACCATCTTTAAAGAGTAGTGAGAAGAAATATTTTTATTTTTAAAGTACGTATGTCATATAATATTGTACTTTAACACGTAAAAATTGATCATTTATAATTAACGATCAACATTTTATTTGTTAAAGTTTGATGCAGTGCACCAGTACTATAGACATTCTTCTAATAAATGATTGAGCATTCGTTTAGGATTTATTACTTCCATAGGTGCTCATATATTTCTGTGTTCTTCAAGTTGCCAGTATATACGTGAGATGACCATTCGTTGGCTAGATACAATTCTATGTTAAAGAAGCAAAGGGGAACAAAAAGAAGGCTAGATACTAGTTTGCTAGGAACAATTTGGGGCCATTCGTTTCCATTTTAATGCAAAACTATTTTTGTTGCAAGTTGCAACATGAAGAAACTTGCTCTTTTACAATAAAAACAGAGTGCAACATATATGAAAGGTGACAGAAGAGAAAACAATCAGCATCTTGTTGCCACCACCTGCAGACTCAGACAGTGGTGGCAATGGATTGTGTTCGGGTTATCTATTTAAATTGGTATTGTGTTCACCTCAACTTACAAATTAATTAATTAATTAATATGCAAGTCGATATAAAATAATAATAATACAAGAACTCATACATTATCCTAAAAATAATAATACAAGAACTCATACTATTCATATTTGTGTCATGTCTGAAATTGTCAGCCTAGACTTCACTTAGGTTAAAAATGACTCTCAATCATCACTTCAACCCCTTTTCTAATCTTTTCACCTGTCTGAACAAGTTTACACTATATTAGATCTCATGTTTTCATGTTGAGCAATGGTTTGAGGAGTCTCCTCTTATAGTTTATATGTGAGAGGTTAATTGCCAATATTGCCGAAACAATTTTTGATAAAATCACATACATAGTAATAAATAATTAAATTAGGAACAATATCAGTGACGGTAGTGGAACATGTTCAGTCTAAAAGTTTATCATCATTTCACAAAAAGTTATTAGTAAATGGTGAATGAAGGAACATGACCGGTTTGCTAGCGAGTGTGCTGGTTTGAGAGAGCTCTATCGCTTCTTCTTTTTTTTTTCCTTTTTTTTTTTCAAAAATGCAATTAGTTGTTGTAAATCGGTACCATTTAATATTACTAACTCCACAAGCAATAATTAGGTGTTGTAAATCGGTTAGAGCAGAAGATATATATTAATTCCTTACTTCTTGAGCCCTTTTTAATTATCTCACCAGCTCTGAAGTACTATAGCCAGATCAATTTGGAAAATTTGTGGGTCCTTAGATCACATGTGCTCTAGTTGCATGCATATGTGGCTGTGCCCCATCGAACCCACAAAATGGTTACAAGGAAAACGAAAGCCAATTTCACGTCCAACGAGAATGACATGTTGTTGGATTAGGCACGTAATGATATTACACTGCATTGAAGCATGTAGGGAAGCAAACTAACTTCATAGATAAGGATGGGGATTATACGAAAACACACCAGACATTCAAATACCTAAACATCCCTATACATGCTTGCTTCGTTTTGGGTTTGTCCTAAAAGAGAAAATTTTCATTGTGACGGGAACACGGGTGCTACACCACTTGTTTTTATGTATGTGGTGAGAAATTTTATATTTTAAGTTATCAACTTTTTAACACATATCTCACCATTTATATAATGACATGTGGTATATCACTCCGTGTTCCAATCACGTGGTGTACCACCTCGTCCTAAAGTGCTACTGATTTTAGCTTTGAGAAACATAATTAATCAATGGAAGTTTCACATTTTGTTAAAAAAAAATATTAAAAAATTTAGGGATTTCAAACACTTAACATTGAAGTATAACTACGGCTGAACGGTGTAGCGCTAAAGCGTCGATTGAGTCTTGCACGTTATCTTTCTTGTGAGATGACCTATCATGCATGTAAAATGAGTTTCACATACATTCCTGCGAGAACCTGGCGAAATACGTCGTGAATACTCATCATCGATATATAAAGTTCGAACAGAATAGTTCTAACCTTCTGATCCCACGCCTTAATCAAAGGATTAATCATAGAAGAATATCAATCACTCTCCATTAAACTTATTTTCTTACAGCCTGGAACAAATGGAACAATCCCCTCTAATGCATGTCCGGTAAAGGATTTAATAATTTACCAAAAAACAAAAAGTAAAGGATTTAATAATAAGTTGAATGACATACATTCCGGCTTACCTTTCACATAACAAGTTGACTTTAGAAATTAAATTCTCTATTTACTTTCCAATTAGAGAAAGATTAGATTAAATTAGCTCTTTAGCAATGGCCACGTGCGAGACACCTATCCTCCCCTAGAGTGTAAAGATGTATTAGATGTTTCAGATATTGACAAGTGTATGTAGATTAGGTTGCTAAGTAGTTAAGTTTGTTAGTAGTAACTAGCTTACTTGGTGACTAAGATAGCCTTGTCTGTATATATGTGCAGCTATTGTAACTCAGATTATTCATTCAATACATACAAGATATAATTCCTTTCTCTCTGTAAAACTGCTATTCTCTCAAATCTCTCTCTATCAAGAACACATATGATGAACAAAAATTTATTTGTATTCTTACATGGTATCAGAGCCCCAGAGGAGAGAAAATAGTGAGAAAAAAAAAAAAATCCTGATCAACTGTTTTTTTTTTTTTTTTTTTTTTTAATAAAAACCAGATTAGTGTTAGGGTTAACGCATCTGATAAGTTGACCACATATTTGATGACCCCAGCAAATACAGAAAATGGTGCACATCAGCACATGGGAAACATTATATCATGTAATGATCTCTATCATCATTCGTGCACAACCACTCATAATGCTGCTATATTCATGCGTTGATAGCTGCAAAACTTTAATATTGTCTCGCAAATAATCCCTTTTATTTGGCCATTTACCATTTAGTACTACGATTCAGTAGTATTCCTCTTTATTTGTAAATGAAAGATCTTAGACTTGATTATCCCCAAAACGCATTTGAGTTATATTATTACTAGCCTATTATGAGAATAAGCTTATACTCCCTCTGTTTTAGTGTAGATAATATTCTTTTGTTCAAACAAAAAATTTCCATTAGTTCGGATAATGTGTGTGCGTATTCCAATTTCCATGGCCTAATTAATTTAACTTTAGCCATCGTTCCAACCCCATCGCAAGAGAAGAGGGAAGGGTACCTGTAAATTGGTTGGGAGGTGACCATCGAGCTACAAGATACATCACATTGCATATGAGTTGCCATGTGCATGGTGGAACACCATGCATGGGTAGGGTACCACTTATGACGCCTTAGCTTATCACTGCATGTTTATCTTTCTACGTACAAAAACTAAGCAATCGTTCCACAAAAATTAAGGAGTTGCGATCATTATATATCTAACCGACAGTATTCAACACAATTATTTTTTATAATATTGTTTATCTTGCTAATGACAGTAGTTTATTTAAGGATTGAGATATATTAATGTTGTTCACTTATTTTTTATCCACTAATCTCTATTATGAGCTACAAAGTAACACATTAGATCATCTCCAATGGACATGTCAAATTATTAGAGTCGAATTTCAATTGATGGTTGATGTGACAATTTGAAGTCTTATGCTAAATTTTGAGTTTCTCCAACCGAGTTGTCAAATATATATATATTATTAATGTAGAGCTTTAAATGGCTATATTTATTAATTGTTAGAGTGAAATCGAGACAACTAAAACAATATAAGCCTCAACCCAAGAACCAAAAGAGCAAGCAATTAAATTATAGTATTGATTTGCATATGAAGAACAAAGGATAGACCACATATGATAGAGATCTAACCTGCGGACATAGCCTTGGTTTCTTGCAATAATTGCAAGTTTGAACCTGCTATCAGAAAATCATCTACATACAGTACCAAGAAAATAAACTTGGAATATATGCAATCATCCAGTTTGTTTTAAGAAAAACCATGTGCTACAACCTCTTTGTCGAATTTAATATACCATTGTCTGGAAGATTGTTTAAGTCCATAGATTGATTTATTCAACTTACAAACCATATTTTCCTTCCCCCTTTCATTAAATCCAGGTGGTTGAACCATGCAAATGTCTTCCTCCAAGTCTCCATTAAGGAAAGCAGTTTTTACATCCATCTAGTGCAACTCTAAGTCATAATAGGCTGTTAAAGCCATGATTACCCTCATGGAGTCTTTTGAAGAAACTAGAGAAAAAATATCATTGAAGTCTATACCCTCTCTCTGTGTATAACCCTTTACCACCAATCGAGCTTTGTACCTTTCAATCCTTCCTTGAGCATCTCGTTTGGTTTTATAAACCCATTTGCAGCCTATAGGTTTTGATCCACCTTCAGAATTCACCAAAGTCCAAACATTGTTTTTTAACATGGACTGAAGTTCTTCTTCCATTGCTTTCTTCCATAGACTTGCTTGAGCACTTGACATTGCTTGAGAGTATGACAGAGGGTCATCTACATCTCCCAAATCAAATTCAGTTTCTTGTAGGTACACATAGTCATTTGAGGATTGTAGGTTTCTTCACTCTAGTTGATTGCCTCAGAGGTTGTTGCACCATTTAATGATCCTGATGTTGAATATTTTCATTAACTATTGCTAAATGCTCATCAACATATGGTTGTGCACTAGTCTCAGCCATTTCTAAATCTTCATTGTCAATTACAGATGACACATGTGAGAAAATGGGAATTTGCACATACTGATTCTCTGCAAGATCAACTTCTGCAGGATTGATTTCTTCAAAAATAAAGTCTTCATCTACTAAATTTGCAATATCTTGTTCTTCTAAGAATACTGCATTGTGAGTCTCTTGATTTCTTGAATAAGCTTATGGGCAATAGAACTTGAAACCTTTGGATTTCTCAGAGTATCCAACAAAATAGCATGTAGTGGTTCTAGCATCTAACTTTCTTTCACTGGGATTGTAGAATCGAGCCTCACATTTGCATCCCCAAACATGGAAATGCCCAAAACTTGGTTTTCTACCTGTCCAAACTTCAAATGATGTCCCATTAACAAATTTGGTTGCAACTTTGTTCAAAATATAGGTTGCAGTCTTAAGTACTTCCCCCCACAAGAAACAAGGCAATTTAGACCTCGAGATCATGCTTCTGACCATCCCAATCAGTTTCCTATATTCTTCTTTCTGATACACCATTTTGTTGTGGTGTGCCAACAGTTGTATACTGTGCCACAATTCTTGTTGTTGAAGATAGAGTGCAAAGGGACCCTTCTGTTGTCCAGCCTCAGTATACCTACCAAAATACTCCCCCCTATCTGATCTAACAATTTTAATCTCTTTATTTAATTGTTTCTTGTCCTCAATCTTAAAGATATTGAAGCATTCAAGTACTGCTGATTTTTCACTAATGAGAAAGGTATAACAATATCTAGAGAAGTCATCAATGAAATTCACAAAATAGCTATTTCCACAAATGGTTTTGACAGGGAAAGGACCACAAATGTCAGAATGCACAATTTCTAAAAGATTTTGACTTCTTTTTGCATCAAAATTCATGATATTAGTCAATTTGTCTTTCATACAATCAACACATTCTTTTGCATTTTTGAAATCAATTGCAGGTATCAAATTCTATTTAGCTAGTTGCTTAACTTTTTCTTTTGAAATGTGTCCTAAGCCTCTTATGCCATAAATCAAAAGAATTTTCTTGTTCATGCTTTCATTTGGTGTTGATATTCAAAACGTGAGATGATTTGTTTTCAATGACATGATCCAATTTCCACAGTTCATCATATAGAGTAGTTGTCCATAAAAGTGAATCACGTTTACTTCTTTTAAAAAAACTTAATGATGTCATCATCACAAAGAAAACCAAAACCTTGTTTCACTAATTTGGATGAAGAAATCAAGTTTCTTCTCATGGCTGGGATGCATAAAACATCTTTCAATTCAAGAACAAAACCAGTTTGCATTTTCAATTTTACAATTCCAATGGCTTCAACTGCTACTTTTGGCCCTTCTCCAACGTAAACATTATAAGAAAACTTATCAGCTTGTTTTTGTCTTTCAAAACCATGCAATGTGTTTGTTATATGCACTGAACATCCAGAATCAAACTACAATGAATTAGCAGGAATTTCAACCAAGTTTGAATCCACACAAACATAGACATTAGTTCTACCTTTACTCTTCAGCCAATCCTTGAATTGCTCACAATCCTTTCTATAGTGACCTTTAAGCTTACAATGATGACATCTAATTTTAGTCACATCTTTTATTTTGACACTAAAATTGTTAGATTTAGAGGGTTTGGAATATGTAGCAGACTTACTAGACTTATCAACATAATTCGAAGGTTTAGATGCCTTACCAAAAGTCGCAATGGTCTCTTTATGGCCAGTTTGCATGAAGTTCACAGATTCTGGACTCCTTACCCTTCTCTTGCCTTTGCCGAGTTTCCTCTTGCACACATTGAGCAATTAATTCATCCACAGTCCAAGTCTTGTCTTGAGTGTTGTATGACACTTTCAGTTGACTATATTTGGCTAGAAGAGCTTAAAGTATCATAAGGACCAATTGCTTCTCACCAATATTCACTTCCATGGAATTGAGTTTTTTTTGTAGCATCCATCATCTTCATTATATGATCTCTTATTGATGCATTCCCTTCAATCTTGTAAGTTGTCAACATAGACATATACTGACTAATTTCAACCTTCTCAGATTCCTTGAACTTGCTTTCAATGGCCTTGAGATAATCAACCATGAGATCATGTTTCTTAATTCCTCCTCTCACCATGTCTGTCATCCCACTTTCAAGAATGGATAAAGCAATTTTGTTGGCCCTTGCCCACCTTTCAAAATCAGCTTTTTCTGATTTGGTACTTTTATCTGTCAATGGTGATGGCCTGGGCGTGTCTAATGCAATATCAAACTCATTTAGAGTTAGCAACAGACCAATTTCATGCTTCCATCTCTTATAATTGCTTCCACCAGTGAGAATCAGAATAGTTGCCAGATTGAGGGTTTTAAGGGGACTTGCAGGCATAGAAACTCCAGAGATAACTCATGGTTTTCGTTTTGAAGCAGATCGGAGCAACAATAAACAAAATAGTTAACTTTTGCAGAAGTATCAGGATGTTCATACTAAATCGAATTTTTTTGTTTTGTTTTGTTTTTTTTTTTTTTTTTGTGGATTCTAACAATTGAATCAAAGAACATCATTCCATCATGAATAAAGAAAACGAAATTAACAAGAATTACCTCAAGGATCATTATCTTTGAGGGCACGCAACGGAATTTTAATTATTGAAACATGAATCTATGAATAATGTGTTTCCTAAAGTATTTGCGTGAAACTTAACTTAGAACCCGATAAAAAAACACAGAAGCAACATTCTGGAAAGGTTCACCTTTCCCTTAGACCAGTCACGATCGAAATTTTAAATGTTTTTAAGAAAACCCTAGTTTTGACCCTTTATATCCCAACGGTCAAAAATTTCTTAAAAAAGGTCGAAAAAAACGATGTCGTTTATTTAATGATTGTTTTATCACATATTTGTTCTTCCATTCCAGTTCGAAAAAAACTTCATAACTAAAATGTTTTATCAATTGAACTTAATCACAAGATTTGGTAGGCTCTGATACCACATATTAGAGTGAAATCGAGACAACTAAAACAATATAAGTCTCAACCCAAGAACCAAAAGATCAAGCAATTAAATTACAGTATTGATTTGCATATGAAGAACAAAGGATAAACCACATATGACAGAGAACTAACCTGCATACATATTCATTGATGTAGAAGCCATGACTCTCCTTGCACACAACCTTCTCTTCTCTGCAAACCTCAATGCTCTCCCAAGAATAGGTTATTGCTTTGAAAGTGAGAGCATTGTTTGTGAGAACAGTGGCTTATGTTTATATACTAATCCACAGATTGCCCTATTACAATCTAATAAGGAATGTATAAGATACTATTCCTTGTACCAGAATGAGTTCTATACTTGTGCAAATACAAGAGTTCTCAATTCCCAATCACAATCAGATTTACTCTAGCCGACATGACTATGACTTCTTTATGATAATGTTAATTATCCCAAGACATGCAAGAATCATACTCATACTCTAACATTAATTTGTTGAAACAGAATTTTATTGGTTCAAATGTTAATGAAATAAGGGACCTACCATTAAATTAATAAAAAAAAAAATTTTACGTTGATGTCAAATTTGACTCCTAAACACAAAGGCTTCAAATCCAGCCAGCAAATAACACTTCAGTTGAAAGGATTTTTTATGTCAAATTTGTAGTCATATCTCCACCTAAAATTTGACATCTCATTTAGATATTGAATTTCTTTTCTATTTTTTTGTTTAGCTAATCTAACATGACAAGTAAAAAGGGGTGAAATAACTCTGTACGGGCCAAAAAAAAAAAAAAAAAAAAAAAGGAAAAAGGAAAGAAATCACACTCGTCAACATGTGAAGAAGTTGAACATACTGCTCAGTCATAGAAACCCAATTGAGATGTTGAATCTCGTCCCGCAACTAGAAGAAGATCACTTCGAGAGAAAAACTAACTAGCAAGAACTTGAGTTGCGATCAAACTGAATGCATGCAAATAATTAATAAAGTGATGTTTTAGAAGGTAAGTGATAAATAGGCCATCAAAAGGACATATTTTCCTCAAATATATTTTACTTGTCTCTTGAAGATGCACAGCCATCTTTAGTGTGTTCTAACTCCCGAGGTTAGTGTTCCTTTCAAACAAAGATAAAAACTTATGACCTTTGATGACTTTTTAGTTTTCTTATTTAACATAAGAATATGTACAGAGATTCTAATACAAGTGATATTCTACACTAAAAGAAAGGAAAAAAGTGTGAAACCAGAACGCTATGAGTTAAAAAGGAAAACCCTAATCAACACGGTATCCATCACTTAGATTAAAGAGATTCTAATTTGAATATAAAAAAAAGAAGAATACCTAACTTGCTAATTTAATTGGTTTAAATTGCCGAATTACTCGGCGACTAAAAATGGTCTATCCATTAGAGAAGATTGTGTAGCACAAATCAAGGGTTGGTCGAGACTGTGCAAGTCCTGGCTGCAACTCGCTCGCTTTGGGTAAAGTAGGAAAAAGCACAAAGCTAATGAAGTTAGACTCGCCAGATTTTTTTGGTAGCAAACATTGGCCTACGGAATCTCTCTTTTACTTTCCATTATGTAAAAGGTGCAATTGAGTGAAAATTAGAAGTGTCAAAAGCAACCCAACTAATTAAACCCTCTCTCTCTGTTGCGTGTATGCCAAGTATGAAAGATTGTTTATGCTTGATGGATTTGTGGGCCTCCGTCAATAATCTCACTCGTCAAGGAACCAAATTGATCAACAGTGGTTAATGTTAAAAGAAAAGGAGAGAAATTAATAACCACATTATGATTAGTCACTTAGTATTACGATCTAGTAGTATTTTTCTTCATTTGTAAGTAAGAGGTTTTAGATTTGACTATTGCCAAATGCGAGTTTGAACCGCATTATTGCTAATCCATTGTGAAGCTAAATCTACTCCCTCCCTCTTAATATAGATAATATAGTTTGTTTAAAAAAAAAATAACCATTATGATTAACTAAACATTAATGGCTCATTTGAAATTGTTTTAAAAGTTACTAAAAGAGCTTTTCATAAAAATGCTTTTAAAACTAATCCTAGCAAAAATCCTGACACTTCAAGTACTTTTGTAACCAAAAAACATTTATTATAAAACCATCTTCAGTCATTTTAAAAGTACTTCCAAACGAACCTTAAGAGACTTTCAAAATAATTCCCAACCAACATGGACCATCTGATTAGATGCAATAGTTAGTATATTACAAATGTTTGAGGGCTATGCAAGAAATTAAAAGGGTTTGGAAACTAAGAACAACAAAAATGCAGCACATTTTTCTTTTTTTTATATATATATGTGTGTGTGCGCGACATGAAATATGTTCCGTTCTGGTCAAGTTAAAAATAAAAAACATGAATCTTACTTGATGATCAAATGATGATGCAGCTGTAAATTCAAACATAAAATTAAGTTGAGACATCTTGTGATATGTGTGACATGCAATATATATATATATATATATATATATATATATATATATATGCGCACAAATAGCATTTTAGCTTGACCTTTGTGAGTTTTTTATTTTACAGGCTAATGATAGAGTTAAGCTTGTAAACTCAAAAAGTCAAAGCTCATAAGTCATAATCAACGAACCCATGAGGTAGCAAGATTGGTCCATATGTTGATGATGCTGTTTCTATGCATGTCCACCTTTTTGCACTGCATGCTGAGAGTAACAGCATAAACCCTCTCCAGTAAAATGGAAGGGCGTGCCAAGTTTGCCATGATGGGAACCACCATTGCTTGTTGCATGGCAACATTATCCTGCCCCCAAAAGGTAATTAATATAAGCGATGGTTTACATTTATCGACACTACGAAGGAGAAATTGAGCTCAAAACACAGTGCATTAATTGAAAAGTTAAATTTTAAAAATTATAAAAACAATCTACCACTTACGTACAGCTCCAAAATTCTAACTTAAGCTTCCATTAAACCTTTTATTTGGTGTGAAAAGGAAAATATAAACTTTCGCCCATTTTCTTGGGTCCAACAACATTCAAGTTTGTGTTCCCGCTTACCCGCTAACTTTAATTCTTTTTCCTTTTTATGCTTTTTTATTCCATTCGATCTTTTCGAACTTGTTCATATCTTTTTTACCATTTCAACTTAGTAATACATCCAATTGTGATGAATAGGTAAAACTGTAAAATACGTAGCCAGTTTTGGTCGACTCGACATCTACATTCCAATCTTGAGAAATATTAAGGACTCTCTAAAAAGTGAGAGTTTTTATGAACTCTCTGTCACTTCATGTTTTCAACACAATATGTATAATATTGACATGAGAATTCATGTTAAATTGTGAGGTGATAGAAAATTCATAAAGAGTACACTTGAGAGAGTCTCCTTAACATTTATTTCCAATCTTTTATGGGTAAGTTGTGATTAGAACATATGCGTGCAAGTAATAAGGGTAGTTGTCGTTAACTGAGTAAAAACCCAATATAGACTTTAGATCACTTTTTTGCAAGGTTCTAAAAGACGTTAGGCACTAGTCGGGCAGCAAGTTGGGGCCTAACGCCTAGGCGGCTAGGCAGGGTCTAGATGGGCGCCTAGGCGGACTAGGCGGATTTAACTAAATCCATTATATTTAATGTAAATAAGTGTATGTTTATACTTAAAATATATATAATTTCATCATAAACTACAAAATAGAATGACATATGTATTGTGAAGCATTGGAACATAATGAAAACATGGGGAACAAACATATAATGTGTACTACAATTTATTAAAAAAATAAAATGCAAAATGAAAGTTATCTATTTTTTGTCTAACTGTGTCACAACCTAAGCGGGTCTGAGCAGGCTAGACGGGTGCCTAGGCGGTCTAGGAGGGTGCCTCAGCAGGTCTAGGTGCCCTTTCTTAATTTTCAAACGTCTAGACATTAATTGGGACAGTGGCCAGCCACCTAGTGCCTAAGCGACACTAGGCGAGGATTTTTAGAACAATGCTTTTTTGTGTCATTTTACTTTAATGTCTCATTGGAGAGATTTTTCAACGTGTTAGCTAAACACGTGATAGAACTTCACATATTATTATACAATTAGAAGAAAGTGTTTTTTTTTTAGTATCCCTCCAATTGTATAAATGCATGTGGTATCCCGTTCCATGTTCTGGACACACTAAAAAATCTATTGTCTCCTTGTTATGAATGGGACCCATTAAAAAAATGGAGTTTCAACTAAACACTCCCGGTACTGTTCACTTTTAACCAAAATGACATTTTTACCTTTTCTGGTACTATTCACTTACACATTTATTTATCATTTTTCATTAAAACTAAAGTTTTTAAGGATTTTTTTGTTAGTTTTCCTTTAAAAAAATCCACATTTTTTTTTCAACTGTAAGATACTTAATTGTTTCTTGTGAACCAAGCAAAATACATACCCTAATTAGATCATCACGTCACTTATGAACTAGCAAGCAACTGTATCTATGTATTTATAGATTATGGATACAAAAGACACGTCATAAACGTAGTTTATTAGTTTCAAATAATAAAATGATTCTAATCAAATACGAATCGATACTTTAAGATCAGCAGTTTAAAAAAAATTAAAAAAACCTATCTAACATGCATTAAGATATTGCTTCTGCTTTGTGATAATAAGTACTCAGGCCATATATCCCTAAGTTCTTTTTTCCTTTTGTTCGGTCAAATATATTTCAGTTTGAACAAATTTACATATGCATGATCCATATGTTGACGGTATAATTACGAAAAAAAAATTGTACCAAGAATTCAAGATTACGTTGTTGAAGAGGGTTTGGAGATTTCTTTGTAAAACTTTGTTTGGGCCCAAAATAATATTGTTGAGCCGAGTGTAAGTTTGTGCTTGGCCCAAAGCTGTGCCAAAATACTATGGGCTGCTTGATGATTCCGAACCATTTAGCAGGGATGGTCGAGGCCTATCGCAAGAAGGAATAGTCCAGATAAACAAAGAGGGTCGAGGAAGTCCTGGTGCAACTAGGATTCTCGACCAGCAATGAATAAAACCCCGAAGGGGGGTGAGTTCAAAGTCCTAATGGGAGTAGGGTTGCTTGAAGCAAAGCTAGAACGGGACAAGGACTCCCAATCCAGATAGGGGTTTAATTCGATCTCAAGGAGTTGGTGCTATAAATACAAGAAATCATGCAACAATTAGGGACCTTCAATTCAACATACAATTGCCCTGCGCAAAACCTCTCAAACACCTTGAGATTTTTCCTTTTCTTTTTTCCGCCGACACACATTCAGTTTGGATAAACAGCACTATGGAGGCAATCGGCGAACACCTTCAGTTTGGATAAACAGCACTGTTGCCATAGAATCAGCCGACCAAGGAGCACCTTCAGTTTGGATAAACAGCACTGCGTCGAGGCCGACTGGTTACCTATCCAAGTCTCGGCCGAGAAGGGTTTTCGAATCCTTATTGGCAGGGGTCATCTTATCAGCCTTCTTGGTGAAGTAAGGTGTTACGAGTTACGACATTCAGCGTACCGGACACCGAGTGATTTTATGATTGGATATTCATAAGTGAGTTTTAGAGTTTGGCATTCTGACGGCCGAACCACGTTCACCATCAAGGCATACATCACCTTTGAATATTTGTGTCCGTATAGTCTGGTATTGATTCAACGTGCTTATACTCTTACGAATATAATCACGGTGACCGAATCGGGCGCCGACGATTTGTGAACTTCGCAGAACCAGCAGCCTTGTCTTCAAGTTCTAGAACCCAAAGACCGAGAGCGTTCCTTCCTCGGTCGCAATCTCAAGATAAAAAAGTCAGCAATGCGCTCAACGTGACATCAACGAATTTTACTCCTCGACCGAGCTGGGCCGACGAGTTGGCACGCCCTGCATTCAACCGAATGACGTAGTTAGCTTATTAGTTACTCAGCCTGCGCGCCACGTAGGTTTTGTAATTTTTAGAGTCAACATTTTGGCACGCCCGGTGGGACCTTCTGCTAGACCTTCGAGTTCATAGCCATTGAGACACGGTCTGTAAAAAAGAAAACAATCATGGCAAAGTCAACAACTGACTTACCAGTGCGAGGCCTTGGGCAGGATTTGCATCAGGTGAAAAATCCGATCATTGTTGCGTCGCCCGAGGCTACAAGTGCGACACGTCGAGATAATGAAATCTGTCTTGGCGGATAAGCCCGCAACCCATAAGTTCCTAACCAAACAGCAGGCATTTTCGTTGAAGGAATAATAGAAGATTGTGACGAAGATGGTGGGGAGGGTTCTGATCCGCCAACTAAGTCGTTACTTCGGAGACGACTCGATGAACAATATCGACAGGTCAAGCAGTCGATTGGCCAAAAAATGAATGATTTACTAGACACAACACGAAGCAACAGCGACACACAGACCAAGATGCTTGAACTGTCGGTTAGTAAAGCCTTTGAAGATGGCCAGGTCGGTCAACCTCGGCAGCCTTCTTTTACAAATGTTCCAGTACAAGCCGAGAAAGGGTCTGCTCGGATACTGCCAATTGACTTAGAGAAAAAAGGCGGATCAGGCAATAGATTTGACGAACCAAGCCAGGGAAAAGAAGCAGCATCCATCAATGTGACCGAGGTCCAAAGAATGATCGACTCAACCCTGAAAAAGGGGCCAAAATTCCCAAAATTCATCCACCCATACCCAGCTTATGTAGAAAGGTTTGAATACTCGCGAGGCTTCAAGATCCCCGATTTCAGTCTGTTCGCTGGAGAATCGTCCTTATCCTCGTTAGAACATGTGGTTCGATTCACGGCGCAATGTGGAGACGTCAATAGTGACTTCCATAAACTACGGCTGTTCAACTTTTCACTGACAGAGTCAGCTTTCGTTTGGTACATTAATCTCCCACCAAACTCCATCTAGAGTTGGGAGGAATTGGTCGAGAAATTCGATGAAGAATTCTATCGACCAGGGATGGAAATGTCCGTCTCATCATTGGCTAGGATGGCTCAAGCGTCCGACGAATCCTTAATAGAATACTTAACAAGGTTCAAGTCAGCCAGGAATTGGTGTCGAGTACCTTTCCCTGAAGTTGAATTCGTCAGAATTGCCCTAAACGGCTTGGACGTGGATACAAAAAGAAGTTTCTAGGGGCAAATATTCGAGATATGTATGAACTTGCTCAACACGTTGAGCAGTATGATTATTTGCTTCGAGAAGAGAAGGATATCGAAGTCACCATCCCAGGGAACATTATATAAGAATCCCACGGTTAGCTATGCATTGGCCGAAAGCAAGGACACCCAGTATGCCAGTGTGGATGCGGCCGAGATAGTGATAGATAAACCTTACGTTTGCAAGGCATTAGCTCAAGTTAGTCCCAAAGACGCTAAGAGCCACTCGGCCGCCGAAGAGATGAGTAAAACATCGAAAGTTTACACTTTCGATATCACCAAAGCCGATGCAATTTTTGACCAATTGTTGGTAGCAAAAATCATCAAACTTCGGCTAGGACACAACATCCCTAAGGCCGAAAAATTCAAGGGCAAAACATATTGCAAGTATCATAATTCCAACAAACATGCCACCAATAATTGCGTTGTATTCCGAGACACGATTCAAAATTGGATCGAGAAGGGAAAGCTAAAATTCCCGGAGAAACAGATGGCGGTCGACGTCAATCCCTTCCCCTTAACAACAATTGGTATGGTGGATGCTCATCTCCCTAAAAACAAAGGAAAATGGAAGGCCGAATATGTCCTGATGCAGCATGTCCGTAAGCAGAATGGTCAACCAAGACTGAAGATTGATTTATTTTCAAATACACCACTTACGGAGCCCTTAGGGCCGGTCATCGATGAACCTAAGTCAGGTTCAAGTTCCGAAGAAACTTATGAATCAATGGTTTTATGCGACCATTGTAAAACACCAGTTGAACCTAAAAATAGGACATCTTCGGCACTAACTTCAGGCTCACCATCCACGACCTTTACAAAATTGCCAAAGGAACTTAGCAACGGTCCACAACGCCAAGTGTTTGAGAGACTCGGCCCACAGGTACAAACAAAAGACCAGGCCCCGATCAGGCGGCGTCTTGACTTTGATGCACCATTCTATAATGAAGATTATTACTCATGCAATGCCAGCAGTTCGGGCTCGTCAGTCGATCAAAAAACTTGCAAACCTGCCCAGGCCACGAGACCAACGTTGGTACAGTTACAATTCTCCAACCGGCCTATATACGGCAGTTGTCTAAATCTCAAAAACTTTGTCGCCAGCAGATAGATTGCACGGCTCGACGACAAGAAGCGTAGGCCAACTTTGCTACCCGGTAGCAGCCCAAAGAGGCCGTAGAAAGCGTTGACGATCGCCCGACCCCGACTATCATGACTGAATTACTCGAAGGGAAAAAGGCAGCTGCTCGTGACTTTGAGACCACCATCGAAGAGTCCAAGAAACACATCAAGCTCCTTCTACGGCTTGGGGAGACAAGAGCTCGTCTCGAGCATTTTAGACAAGAGGCCTAAAGGAAACTTTCTCCGCTACCACCGCCAGAACCGTTAGTCAAGGTACGGCGCAATCTGCACCCTCCATTCCTCGGTGAATTCTTGGAGTACATGCGGGAGTTTTATAAGAAATATTCCGCCAATGACTTGTACGGACTACCCAAGGCATGTCAGGAAGCCCTCGACCTAGCATTAACTTGCCCTGATGCCAAGCAAATTATCCAAAAAACTTTCGACCCAGCAATGAAAGCTAGGTTCCAGCATATACGGGAGGCTCGAGTCCTCGGCTTTGAGGTCGATCCCTACACAGATATCGACACCGCCAGATTACCTTTTTCACTTGAAGATCTTTAGCATTTGCGATATCATTTCGAAGTTTTCTCGGCTGTATCTCTTTTCGGCCTTACGGCCGATGAGGAAAACCGGGTGGTGCGTTTAGACGCATATCTGGACACAAGGAACACCCGCATCGCCTATGAAGAACGAGCTCGTAAAGTACTACAAGAACGAAATAAGTCTTCGGCAGTAAACATATTCGAGGAAGATAACCAGAATAAGATAGATTCGGTCTATACGCCTCAGGAGCAGGTTCATGTTGAGGCACTAAAAAGTCCAATTGAAGACGCTCCAACGACTGATACTATGTTGCCTTCTCTGGAAGACGAAGACCACGCCCCGATAGGTCCCTCGGTCCTCGAACATATGAAGATCAGTATGGTCCATGTCCTACCGGCTGAGTTCCAACCAAGCACCTATCAGTCAAATTTCTTGGATGTGACGTAGTTGCCGAAGAAGCGACACAAGTGGATTTCGTCGTAACAATGACAATGGGGAAGTCTGAAAAGGCGACAATCTTAAGGCAGCCCTGGCTGAACTATTTCCCCGTTCCCCCTCGGTTAATCTGCAACATAAAAGCTGTTATACGTCATGACTCATATTGAAGGATTTCCCATTTCTAAGGTGTTTGTCAACTGTGGAGCCACAGTCAACATCATGCCGATGTCCATCATAAAAGCACTACGCCGTTTTGATGACGAGTTTTTCCCGTCAGGGATAACGATGAGCAGCTTCATCGGCGACAAGTCTCAGACCAAAAGAGTGCTCCCGTTGGAAGTCAATGTTGCCGGTCATCACCACATGACGACATTCTTTATAATTGACTCCAAGACTGACTATAATGCATTGTTCGGCCGCGATTGGATCCACCAAACCAGTTGTATTTCTTCATCATTATACCAAGTTCTCATCTTTTGGGATGACAAATTGGTTGTAGTGCACCCAGCCGATAATCAGCCATTTGAAACCAACATGGTTCAGGCTCGCTATTACGACGATCACATCGGCTATATCACCCTCCAGGGTTTTAACGAGGATGGACGGCCGACCAGAATTTCGGTACAGAAAGCTATCGAGGTAGGCGCCGAGACTGTCCAACAGGATTCGGCGAGACTCGGCTTGGCAGATTTAACTACCGATGCCAATGATTGATGCCGCCAAACAAGACAGGCGTCAGGCCGCGGTTTCGTTGACCATGGAACGTCTGCTGGCCCATTGGTACGCCATTGCCAAGCAACCACATTCCGGCATAAACTTAATCGAATTTTTGGCCGAAGCAGATAACGGCCCCGTTCTATCTTTTGACAAAGTTCAGACCGCACCAGCCGAACTCGAAGATAATCGACCCTAGGTTAAGGACCCATTGGAAGAAATCAATGTTGGCACAGCTAATGATCTTCGACCATTATTTATCAGCACGTTACTACCACCTTCTATGAAGGTCGAGCTTTGTAAATTGCTTCATGAGTTTAAAGATTGTTTTGCGTGGAATTATCATGCGATGCCAGGCCTTGACCGAAACCTCGTCGAACATGAGTTACACATCAAGGACGGGTGTGAGCCTTTTCGACAACCCCCACGTCGGTTCTCGATCGAAGTACAACTTGGCATAAAGGACGAAATAGTTCGGCTTCTAAAAGTCGGGTTTATTTGGACCGCTCGGTACGTCAAATGGTTGGCCAATATCGTCCCGGTGTTAAAGAAAAGTGGAACCCTCCGTATTTGCATCAATTTTCGTAATTTAAATCTGGCCACTCCCAAGGATGAATACACAATGCCAATCTCGGACTTGCTAATTGATGCTGCAGCCAATCATGAACTGCTGTCCTTCATGGGCGGCCATGCCAGTTACAACAAGATCTTTATCGCTGAAGCCGACATCCACAAGACCGCCTTCCGCTGCCCAAGGGCACTCGGTACCTACGAATGGGTTGTCATGCCATTCGGCTTCAAGAAAGTCGACGCCACATACCAACGAGCCATGAATATGATATTCCACGACTTGATCGGTACGATCGTAGAAGTTTATATCGATGATGTGGTGGTGAAATCAAAAAGTTGCCAAACGTACCTAGATGATCTTCGGCAAGCGTTCCTTCGCATGTGCAAGCATAATCTAAAAATGAACCCGGGCAAGTGCGCCTTCAGTGTATCGGCTGGTAATTTTTTAGGATTTTTTGTTGCACCATCGCGGCATTGAAGTCGACAAAAATAAAGCTCACGCAATCATTAGCGCTCCACCCCCGACAACCAAGAAGCAGCTCCAGTCATTGCGCGAGAAGATAAATTTTCTCCGCCGCTTCATCGCTAATTTGATAGGCAAAATGAAAGCATTCTCTACGCTCCTCAAACTTAAGGATTCCGACAAGTTTGAATGGGGCGAAGAACATCAAACTGCATTTACGCAACTCAAGGTGTCCCTTTCCACACCACCCGTACTAGTTCTACCTTGTCGCGGTAAACCTCTCAAACTGTACATTTCGGCAGCTGCTGAATCCATTGGTTGTCTTCTCGCGCAAGATAACGATGTTGGGCGTGAACAAACTATCTTTTATCTCAGCCGTAATCTAAATTCACCGGAGCTCAACTATTCACCCTTCGAAAAACTTTGCTTAGCTTTGTTTTTCGCCACATCAAAACTTCGACACTACATGCTCCCATCTGTTACGCTGGTCATTGTCCAAGCAGATGTGATTCGTTACATGAGGGGCAAGCTAAGCCGGGTAACACCCACAATCTTGCGATCGTACCCAGCCTTGGTCAATTAGCAAATTCTCCAGCGCAATCACATGATACGCACGAGGGTGATGTCGTTACCATCGTTATTGGAACGGGGAGACCCTATAGAAGTATGTGCCATCGAGACACTACCAGACGATTAGGGAAAGATGATTTTACGATATCTCGATAACCCTGATGGGAAACACGACCGGAGAACGAGGGTCCACGCCACGAATTACGTGTCATACCAAAATGAATTATACCGAAAGGGTGAGGTTGGGTTACTATTATTGTGCCTCAGCTCACAGAAGGCTGTCCAAGCGATAGCTGAGGTACATGAAGGAATTTATGGAGCTCACCAATCAGGACGCAAAATGCGTTGGTTGCTCCGACGACACGGTTACTTCTGGCCAAGTATATTAAAGGATTGCATCGAATACGCACAAGGATGCATACTGTGTCAGATTCATGGACCAGTGCAGAGAGCCCCGACCGAATTACTCTACTCAATTACTAAACCATGGCCGTTCAGGGGATGGGCAATGGTTGTAATCGGCAAAATCACACCATCGTCGGGAGCAGCAAAACACACGTGGATAATAGTAGCTACCGATTACTTCACTAAGTGGGTCGAGGAAAAATCATACGCCGAATTAACAGCCAAAGAAGTCTGCAGTTTTGTAGAGGAAAACATTGTGACCAGATTTGGCGTGCCAGAAACGATCATAACCGACAATGGCATAATCTTCATGGTCGATAGGTTTAGGGAATACACGGCAAGTCTGAATATCCGACTTGAGCAGTCTACGCCGTATTACCCGCAGGCAAACGGGCAGGCTGAAGCAAGCAATAAAGTATTAATCGGCATTCTCGAAAAAACGATAAGAGAGAGGCCTGGGATGTGGCATTTAAAGTTAAACGAAGCATTACGGGCATACCAAACTTCACCCCGGTCGGCCACCGGAATAACTCCTTATGCGTTAACTTACGGACATGACGCTATGTTACCAGTCGAGCTAAGTATAAACTCATTACGAGTGATCGAGTAGAGTAGTTTGTTTAGTGCCGAATATAGTCAAGCCATGCGACAAGAATTAGAATACTTAGAAGAAAATTGGATCGACGCGGGTAATTTATTAATAGCACAGAAGAAAATCGCCGAGCAAGCTTATAATCAACGCGTCAGACAAAAAACGTTTGGCGAAGGAGAATTGGTTTGGCAAACGGTGTTGCATATTGGGATTAAAGACCCCAGGTTTGGCAAATGGTCGCCGAATTGGGAAGGACCATTCATTGTTCACAAAGTTCTCGGCAATGGGGCGTATCATCTCAGAGATCAGACCGGTTTAATTCACAAATTGCCAATTAATGGAAAATTTTTAAAAAAGTACTATCCGGTCACATGGGAAATGCAAGAATAGTCTGTTCCATTAACAAGCTCGTAAAAACGAGCATACAAGTACATATGATCGACCTATTTACGGCTAAAACACCCTTAAGGTGAGGAGGGAAGGAAAGTTTCGAGAACAGCCTTCAATTCTAACCACCTCACTTCACCCATAGTAGCCTCGGCCTTCCAATTCCTCTTATCCATCTTCAGCTGCTCGACGTGCCGCACACTAGCCACATATTCAGTCAGGCAGGATTTGCCGCTCGACTCGAAGTCTCTTGCTAGCTTAGAAGTAACTACCGACACTTGTTTCTGAGTTCCGCAATTCGACGGCCAAGGTCAGCCAGCGCATCTTTTTTCGCCTTTAGCATATCGACCCGTGGACGCAAAGCTTCTTGAGTGACCATCGCAGCTTTCAGGTCATCTTCGACCCGGAAAGCTCTCTCGAAAATACTGAAATACTCCCGAGTGTGTTCCAGAGTGGAAGAAGCTCGAGTGATGGCTTCAGTGCTTAACTGACCATCAACCACAAGATCGTTTAGATATGCTCCTACGAAGTTGAGGCCTTGGTGCTCAAGGATTTGCGACGTCGAAAGAGACAACAATTCCTGCAACTTGTTGAGGGCATTTGGTTCAGCCATGGACGCAGAAGTTTTTGTTGCGGGCGCGGAAGAGCCAGCTGCCCCCGAAGTAGTCGCAATCAAGGCGTCGAGCTCAACCTTCCATGAAGGCTGCACAGGAAAGGAAAACGTCAGTAGAAGGAAAGATGTGAAATGCATAACAAAGGGAATGTGTTTCTAGATGGAGTGCATGACAAAGGGAATGTGTTTCTAGACCTGTTGGGAGGAGACTTCGACCATGCTCTTTGGTTCATTGCTCGAACCTAGAGAACTTAATGGCCAAGCCCAATGCCTAAAACTACTTCTTAATTCAAGCGGCCGATGGAGGTTATCTATATTTGATGGCCACGACGGTGGCCAGGAAATATAGACAATGCCTGTTGGCGCATAAAATTATTGGTGAAATGAACGTTCGGGCACCTGACATTTAATATTTCTTTTAAGTACAGGTGCGTCATGATAAAATCAACAAAAAGAGAAGTGAGACTTACAAAGGCTGAGGAAACTTCTTGTGGAGGAATGGTGAGGTCTTCAGCCTGCGGATGGAGCGGCGTTTCGGCCGTCACCTCAGGCTCGGCCAAGGGTCTCTTCCCACGATTGACCGTAGGAGGATCTGGTTGGACGGCTGCCTCGACCATAGGAGGAGGATTAACGGGAGAAAAGTTGGTTGATCGAGGGCGACGCTCCAGCGGGATCTCAGCACTCTCACTACTTTCATCGTCTTGAGGAAAATTTTGTTACGAATGGAAAATTGAATAAACAAAGGTTAGCAGTGGAATCATACCTCTTCCAAAATGACCGTCGGTCACTGGATGGGGGATGCCTCAACGGGTGCAGCCGTTTCCTCTATGGCAAACGTAATTGCCGGCTCTAAAGCTACAACTGGTGCAGTGGCCGGATCGTCCATAACCCTAGTCGTCAGTACGGCCGGAGAAAATTGGTCCGCCGAAGCCTGGGTAGCCGGGACAGAAGAAGAGACGACAGGAACGGTTGCTCCCGTGGTCTCGTTGGAGATAACGTGAATCTCTCATTCCCCTATCTTCACCAACTTCTTGACACGTTTTGAAGGACGAGGAGTGTCATCTCTCGTCTCGGCGCCTGATGGGGGCGCTTGGTCGGCGGTGTTTGCCCAGTAATAATGGTCTTCTTCAAGGGACCAATTTTTTCTTGGCCACCATCGCAGCAACCACATCCGCCCGTCTCAACACACGACCACCTGAGATAGTGAAGTAAAGTTAGTAACAGGGGGCAAGTAATTGAAGTACAAAGGGCGAAAGGATAATGTACCTTGGGTCGTTTCTTTGGATTGGGCTGCAAGAGCTTGTCTGGGGTGGTCGCCGAAGATTTTACTCACCACATCTTCGGCCGAGACGCCGAAGAAGTCACGGGTGTACTCTTCGTACCAGTCCCCAAAAGTGTCAGTACCCAGAGATTCAGGAACGGTCGGTTGGAGCCGAAATTTTTTACACTTATCCTGAAACTCTTGTTCCGTTGTCTTACACTCCCTCTCGGAGAAACCAGAAATGCGTCATCGACTTAAGAGGGAGCAAGAAGCGAGCAGGGGTACTAGGCAACCTTGGAGGTAGTTGAGCTATCGGGCGACGAAATGAGGATGATAGACCTCTCAACTAGCTCGACGAGCGTCGCAACTAAGAGGGAGGTCGCGGGTCAATACGAACGACCCCCAATGTTGACGAAGATCAGCATCTTCGGTCTCATCCCATGCTGTCTTCGGAAGCCTGATCGAGGCAGGGTATTCCTGACGTCAACACACTAAGAACTCATCGTCAGAAATGACGTCTAGGCCAAAGAAGTGTTTAAGGACTTCGTTGGCCCGGTGAGGAGGCGCCAGTTGAGAGGCTAGTTGAGGACCAAGCCCTGCGGTAGGTTGGAAAATGGGGACCTCGGGCCGAAGTGTGGAGAAATAAACCTGCAGCCAGAGTTGGAATACCCAAAGGGGTCCGTTCTGGTGCGGGTCGATTTTGTTAATGGTCGTTTTGGCCAAACAACGAAAGAGATTGGCAAGGATTGCCGGACTGAGCACCAAGGAGTGACCGCTAGCCAGGGCTCGAGCCACCGGCATGTTCTCGACCAAACACTTGTTCGACCTGGTATAACAGATGAATTTGTTGTACCAGTAGAATAGGAAGGCTTCATGCTCTTTCTTCCTAAGACTTTCCTCGTCTCGGTCGGCGAAGTGGAGGATAAGAGTGTTGTAGTTGAAGAAGTTCTTGTGTAGCTTCTGAACCTTTTCTTTCGAAGGCTCTCGATCTCCTCGGCTGAGTGTCTCGACGGCCCGTTCGTCGAACAGCGCTTTTAGGTCGAGATGCGATGGGCACCCGAAAAGGGCAGCATCGATTAGGAGACCAGACGGGGAAGTCCCAAGGATAGCTGAGATATCAAGGATGGTAGGGCCAAGAAGGTCAAAAGGAGGGATCATGGTGTTGGTAGCCGAACACCATAAACTCAGGGCCGCCATGAGCAGCTCTTTATCCATGGTGATCTCCATGGTCAAGAGCATGATGGCGTCATGAATGCCGAGAGCTTTCTATTCTTTGCCGAAGAATGTTCCCATTCGGTCAACTTAGGGAGCCCAGGTTGCAGTGGTCGAGGGCCAAGCTCCTTGGGGCCATGCCAAACACCATTTCGACCAGTCAAACCCCTGTAGCAAGGGTGTCAGGCACTGTTCCTTGAGGAGGTTGGTGATGCATGATGGCACTGCATCTTTGAATAGTGGCCCCAGAATTTGGTGAGTGGTGGCTAGGTCGTTTTCGAAGCATAGCATTTTGATGGCGCTTTAGTCGATGAAATCTTTGCATTTGTTGCACTCGTCGGAAAGCTTGGAGATGAAAGAGGCCATTGGTAGGGAGTAAAAGGTTTGCGTAGGTTAAAAAGGGGGTTTAGGAGAGATGAGCTTGAGGGTTCGTGCTTTGAGCAAGCAGGAATGGCAAAAGGAAGATTTCAAAGTTTCTGAAGGCGTGGGATGCAAATGAAAGAAATTTGGGTATTTATAGGCGTTTCAAAAGGAAGATCAAACGTTTAGTATTTGAAAGCACTAGAGTTTAAATTGGGGGGGGGGGGGAATTAACCGGGAAATGGCCAATCATTTCGGATATTTTGGGAACCTTCAAGGATAGGATCGAGGTTTTCAAGGATCTGGGACACACGATTGCGTGCGGCGGCAGTTTTAATGCATTAATGAGGAAGAGACGCTTCGACAGGCGCACGTTTTTTAGGGCCATGATTGAGAGTTGTTAGGATTGGCAAAGAGTCGACACGTGGCTGTACGTCGGGAGTAACGAGGATAGTGCAATCATATTCCATAAATGTGCATGGTAATGGTTATCAAGAACAGTTAAGTCTAAAAAGCAAAAGATGTTTTCGCTTCTTCAAGGTTGAGATCCGACCAAAGGTTGGCAGTTGATGACCTCAAAAGTGAGGGGGCAATGTTTGGGCCCAAAATAATATTGTTGGGCCGAGTATAGGTTTGTGCTCGGCCCAAAGCTGTGTCAAAATACTATGGGCTGCTTGATGATTCCGGGCCATTTAGTAAGGATGGTTGAGTCCTATCGCAAGAAGGAGTAGCCTAGATAAACAAAGAGGGTCGAGGAAGTCTTGGTGCAACTAGGATTCTCGACCAGCAATGAATAAAGCCCCGAAGGGGGGTGAGTTCAAAGTCCTAATAGGAGTAGGGTTGTTTGAAGTAAAGCTGAAACGGGGCAAAGACTCCCAATCCAGATAGGGGTTTAATTCGATCTCAAGGAGTTGGTGCTATAAATATAAGAAATCATGCAACAATTAGGGACCTTCAATTCAACATACAATTGCCCTGTGCAAAACCTCTCAAACACCTTAAGATTTTTCCTTTTCTTTTTTCCGCTGACACACCTTCAGTTTGGATAAACAGCACTATAGAGGCAACTGGCGAACACTTTCAGTTTGGATAAACAGCATTGTTGCCGTAGAATCAGCCGACCAAGGAGGACCTTCAGTTTGGATAAACAACACTATGGAGACAATGATGCGAGAATTATGCGCACACAAATTAAACCCTCTTTTTGACAATTGTAGTATAAGTATAAGTAGGGATCGTTCTGGACCGGGGATTAGGAGGGCTTGTTAACCACTTGGATTTGACTTCAAAAACGTAAAAACAAGTTTAAAACACTATACTAAACTCGAAGAATGCAAAACTAAAAGTAAGAAAGATTAAGACTAAAACTTAAACAAAATAAAGGGGGATTGGATTTGGACGAAAATTGAAATAAAATGGATACTTGGAAACAAAATAGATTGTAAAGATGAATGTGACGGAAATGAATGGATGGGAAGCTAGCTAAGGGGTTCATCTCCATACATGTTATACTTGCATATAAAACGATTTCCAATTGCTTTTCAATAAACCATGAATTCTCAACGCCCCAGGTTAACCGTGATTGCACTAATTAACCCTCAGATTTTCCTAACGTTATTGAATTGGATGATTGCATACGACAACCCAAAACATTTCCCACAAGTCCCCTACATGATTGCATAATAGAGATACAAGTAAGAATCATTACGTTCTTTGAAAACCATAAGCATTGACAAGGCATTCGTTACTATGATTGCATGAAACTTATGCCAAGAATTTATTTAACGCGATTGTTTATAAGCAACCTCCACTACTTGTGAATATAAGTTCATAACTATTAGGTGAAACTCACTTATATTCTAGCGTCATATTCATGCATGAAAATTAAGCGTGCACTCTCAATAAACATACATAAATAGGTTATCAATCAAATAGTTAAACAAATTGAATCCACAACTTATGAAACTTAATTAGAAGTAATCAAATCATATTGCAAGCATAAACATATATTTCGAATCCCCCCCTAGCTAAGGGGGGTTTAGTTCCTCATACGTACAAGACAAAGAGAATTGAATTTAAACATTGAAATCGAGGAAAGGAAAGCACCTAAAAATTCCAACAACTCAAACTTGAATTGTATGAACGTTTAAGCACTCTTCTCCTCCTCTTTGTTGCGGCACAAGGTCTAAGCACGGGTTTTGGGATGTGTTTGTATGTGGAATGGATTGGGGAATGGTTGTGTAATGTTTTGGAAGGATGGGGAGTGGTGAAATGGAAGGGGAGAACTCACGGCAAGGATTGGGAAATGGTGTGTTTGTGGTGTGTTGTGTATGAAATGAGGTGTGAGAATGGAGAGTGAATTGAATGATTCTTGAATGAATGAATGCAAGGGTATTTATAGGAGGAGTGGAGATGTATATGGCTATTTGTTTAAGGTGTTTGTGGTTGCAATGATGAAGAATTGCATGTGGAAATAAAAGGGAAAATGTGGTGAAATGATGAAGTAGGAAGGTGGAAATGCATGTGAGATGTTGGAAAGGAAATGGGAATATGAGTAGGCCATGGCATGGGAGTTGTTTTGTTGGTGTAAATGTGCCATGGTTGCAATGATGAAGAATAAAGGGTGCATGTGGGGTGGAATTGAATGAATGCAAAGTGAATGAATAATGAAATGAGTTAAAGAAGGAGAATGTGGTGAAATGATGAAGTAGGAAGGTGGAAATGCATGTGACTTGTTTGTGGAATAAAGAATGAATGGTGGAATGATGAAGAGTTGCATAAAGAATGCATGTAGGGTTAGCTAGGTTGGCTTTGTTTGGGTGCATGTGTGTTAATGGTGGTTTTGCATGTGAATTGATGGATTGTTTTTGATGGAATGGATGGTTCTTTGCATGGCTTTTGAAGTGATTGTGGGCTTTGGAATTGGAAGGAAATGCATGGCCTTGGGGTTGGTTTAAGAGAGAATGGGCTAGGCCCTTTGTTTTATGTCCAAAATGAATACAAGGCCTTCAAATTCGTCCAACACTTTGGCTCCAATCATATGCTATCCATTCCAAGCCCAATTTTGCTCCAAAATGCTCCAAAATGCATCTTTTTGCTTCCTTAGCCATATGAACCTAAAAACACACGAAAATGGCTTAAACTACTAAAACAACTATGAATTAACAACATAGATGCACGAAAACAAGCTAAGTAAGTCGCCTAAATATGCTCCTATCAAACTCCCCCACACTTATCTTTTGCTAGTCCTCGAGCAAAACAGAATAAAAACAAATAAACAAAACGACACTAAACACGTCAAACACAACCTAAACCTTCCAACAACCGTCTTAGGGATTTCCAATGCACATGACATGTTAAAAATCATCATTCCCACAGATTTTAGTCATCTTCACACTTAAGTACATTCTTAATCATAGTCACCACATACTATTTCACAATTAAGCATTTAAAACCATGTTTTGAATGTAGTAACATGCCTTAGAGAATTTGCTCAATTCCTTACAAGATATGCACTCGATTTTCACTCAGATTTTCTAACTACACACCCTAATCTAGTCATATGTGAGAAGATTGATGTAAACATGAAAACGAACACTCACATATATGTATCACAAAGAACGCAATTTCTGGAGTTAATAAGCATGTTTAGATATGATCTCATGAATGGAATGCTACTACTTAGACGCGAGAACCAGTGACACCATATGCTCATACCAAATTCAAACTCCACAATTGAAATGCACAACACTCAAGATAGAAGTCAAGGGTTGTAACGGGGCTTGGGATATTGGCTCACAAGGAAAGGTAGGGATAAACAAAAGTTCTTTAAACAATAGCAAGCAAAGTAATGAAATTAAGGCTTAGAATTCACTTGGCATGCAGAAATCAACTTTTAGACATAAGGGGGAGATTCAACAACTCTTAGGGCCTAATTTATTGTTTTGGGCCCTTACTTCAACCAACAATACTTTTCAACTCTCTTTTTTTTTTTTTTTTTTTTTTTTTTTTTTCTTTTTTCTTTCTTTCTTTTTGGCCGTGCCTATGGCACATCAACTCACATAAACACTCTTTCCCCCACACTTATTTTCTGCAATACCTTAATCAAAAGGAATTCATTGCTTACTATGCTTCAAGAACAAGGGTAAGGACGGTCATATTCTAGGTTAGGTGAGGATAAAGTGGGTTAACAAAGAACATGGGCTAACATGGCTCAATGGGGTTAAACTTAAACACAAAATGAGTTAAGGGCACATGGCTTTTTGGCTTTGATGGTGGTCACTACACAACTTCATCTTGAATATGTGTTATGCAAATCAATAATATGCTTTGAATGAAATGGACATGAGTTCTAGCATTTGGAACTATATGATGAAACGCCTTCTAAGTAGTAACCAAGCAAAGAATAATGAGATCATGCAACGACTTTAGAAAACAAGAAATCACAGATTATACTCTCCAAAGAACGTTATAGGCTCAAGTCTCTCAGGGTTGTAGCGTTTGTTTGAGTTCCTTCCTTCAAGCATGTTACAAAAACGAATTTTTCTTTTATGATTGCATGTGAAGTCATACATTATAACCATAACCAAGCATATACCAAGAGTAAATCAAACTTTTCTCTATGTTTATAACTCTTTTTAATAGTCATGCACTTACAAACCAAATCCTTATCATTGTGTTGGAAGGTACCCTAAGACACAAACACACACACAAAAACAACTTTAAAACAACTCTTTTTGGGTTTTTCAAAACAATTTTTCAAATTTTTTATGGGATTTTCGAATTTTTAAGTCAAAACACGCTAAAACAGTTTAGAAACATTTTAAAAACAGCAAGAAACAACATTAGAAGTTATGGTGGACAAAACCCTACGAATTTGCATCAAAACACTTTAGTTACCCCCCCCACACTTAAATCAAACATTGTCCTCAATGTTTCAAGCATAGACTCACACAATTAACAAGTAAACAAACAAAACAACAACTAAACAACCTAACATGGCAGAAACGAAATAGCAACAAAGAGAAGAGTTTAGGAACGCAAATCTGGAATTGGAGTGCTTTCTAGGTCTTCCGTTGTTGAATGCATGGGTTGCCTCCCAAGTAGCGCTTGCTTTAACGTCGTACAGCCGGACGAAGAACCCAATCACTCTAGATTGGAGCCCACGGCACCCAAGGGGGTGTCATCCACAGTGTGCTCCACAAAGTTCTCATAATAGGCCTTCAAACGATGCCCGTTCACCTTAAATTCATGTCCCGTTTTCAAGCTTTGGATTTGGACTGCACCATGAACAAAAACATTAGTAACAACAAACGGTCCAATCCACTTGGAACGTAACTTTCCGGGAAACAAACGTAAACGGGAATTGAACAATAGCACTTTCTGCCCAATGGAGAAGGATTTCCCACGGATCATGTTGTCATGGAAAGCTTTGGTCTTTTGCTTGTAAATGCTTGCATTCTCGTACGCCTCGTGCCGTATTTCATCAAGCTCATTCAGTTGGAATTTCCTATGGCTTCCCGCTTCATCTAAGTGCATGTTGAACTTCTTGACGGCCCAAAGAGCTTTATGCTCCAACTCCACGGGAAGATGGCACGCCTTGCCATAGACAAGTCGAAAGGGGGACATCCCAATGGGGGTTTTATACGCCGTACGATACGCCCAAAGTGCATCATCTAACCGTAAGCTCCAATCCTTCCTTGTTGGCCCAACGGTCTTCTCAAGTATTTGCTTGATCTCTCGGTTGGAAACCTCGGCTTGGCCATTCGTTTGAGGATGGTAAGGTGTAGAAACCTTATGGGTGACATGGTATTTCCTCAATAACGCTTCAATGGTCCGATTGCAAAAGTGTGACCCTCCATCACTAATGATTACTCGTGGCATTCCAAACCTTGCAAAAATGTTAGTTCTAATAAAATCTGTAACCACTTTAGAATCATTAGTCCGGGTGGCCTTGGCTTCCACCCATTTTGACACATAATCAACCGCAAGCAAAATATACATGAAACCATACGATGAAGGGAAGGGACCCATAAAATCAATACCCCAAACATCAAAAATTTCGACATTTAGGATAGAAACCTGCGGCATTTGGTCCCTTGCACTAATTCCACCCATTCGTTGGCATTTATCACATGTTAAGCAAAAAGTTTTAGCATCTTTAAAAATACTAGGCCAATAGAATCCACTTTGTAACACTTTGAGGGCTGTGCGTTGTGTGCCAAAGTGCCCTCCACATGCATATGTGTGACAAAAACTCAAAATTGAATGACATTCAGAATCGTGCACACAACGACGTGTAATCTGATCGGGGCAAAATTTCCATAAGTAAGGATCATCCCATACATAAAACCGTGCATCATGCCTAAGTTTGTCACGTTGGTGCCTATTGAACTCACTTGGAATACGTTTTGACACCAAAAAATTGACTATATCGGCATACCAAGGTGTACTAACCTTTATGGACAGCAATTGTTCATCGGGGAATGTCTCTGCAATGGGTAGGGACTCCTCATTATGCACCATTCGGCTTAGGTGGTCAGCCACCACGTTTTCACTTCCTTTCTTGTCACGAATCTCGATGTCGAACTCTTGAAGTAACAACATCCACCGAATTAGCCGGGGCTTGGCCTCCTTTTTGGTGAGCAAGTACTTTAGAGCTGCATGATCAGTGAAAACAATTACTTTAGTACCAATTAGATATGATCGAAATTTATCTAAAGCAAAGACAACGGCAAGAAGTTCTTTCTCCGTAGTGGAGTAGTTCAACTGGGCATCGTTCAACGTCCGTGAGGCATAGTAGATGACATGCGGCCTCTTGTCCTTTCTTTGTCCCAAAACAGCCCCTAAAGCATAATCGGACGCATCACACATAAGCTCGAACGGGAGGCTCCAATCCGGGGGAACAATAATGGGTGCCGTGGTCAACAACTCCTTGAGTTGGTTGAATGATGCCGTGCACTCCTTAGTGAATTCAAATGCCACGTCTTTTTGTAGGAGGCGGCAAAGAGGTTGTGCAACTTTTGAGAAATCTTTGATAAATCGCCTATAGAATCCTGCATGGCCAAGAAAAGAACGGACCTCTCTAACCGAAGTAGGAGAGGGTAAGTGACGTACAAGATCTATTTTAGACTTATCAACTTCAATCCCTTTTTCTGAGATGATATGACCCAAAACTATACCTTGTTTAACCATAAAATGACATTTTTCCCAATTCAAAACAAGGTTAGTTTCCATGCATCTTTTCAAGATTAAAGTGAGATTATGCAAACAAGCATCAAATGAGTCTCCAAACACACTAAAATCGTCCATAAATACTTCAATTATCTTTTCAACATAATCAGAGAAGATACTTACCATGCATCGTTGGAAAGTGGCCGGTGCATTGCATAAACCAAATGGCATACGACGATATGCGAAAGTACCAAATGGACAAGTAAAGGTGGTCTTTTCTTGATCATCCGGCGCTATGACAATTTGATTATAACCCGAATAACCATCAAGAAAGCAATAAAAAGAATGACCAGCTAACCTTTCAAGCATTTGATCAATGAATGGCAAAGGGAAGTGATCTTTCCTTGTTGCGGCATTGAGCTTCCTATAGTCAATGCACACCCTCCAACCGGTTTGAATGCGTGTAGGCACAAGTTCATCTTCTTCATTCTTCACCACCGTGACTCCAGACTTCTTGGGAACCACTTGGACCGGTGAAACCCAACAACTATCCGAGATGGGATAGATGACGCCACAATCTAGCATCTTGATGATTTCCTTCTTCACTACTTCCATCATTGGTGGGTTGAGTCGACGTTGGGCTTCCCTTGATGGTTTGGCGCCTTCTTCCATGAGAATTCGATGCATGCACGTGGTAGGGCTTATACCCTTGATATCAGCCAAAGTCCACCCAATGGCTGCTTTGTGCTCTTTGAGAACCCTCACCAATTTCTCCTCCTCTTGTGCCGTGAGTGATGAAGCTATAATGACGGGCAATGTGTCTTGCTCGCCCAAAAACACATACTTCAAGTGATTTGGCAATGGTTTGAGCTCAAGTGTAGGTGGTTGTTCTATAGAAGGAAGCAACTTATTAGTCGAAATTGGAATTGAATTTGGACTAGGGGACTTACCTTGGAGCCGTGGCAATGACTCTAGGGCTGCCACGATCTCAATCACATCTTCATCAAAGGCCACGGCATGGGTATTCAATTGTGTGCCGAGGGGTGTTATGTGGTCCTTCATTTCGATGCCATTTGTAATGACCGTTTCAAGTGCATCGCCATGTAATTGATCAAGGTGTGCCTGCGCCAAAGAATCAAGAATATCAATAGAGAAACATGAGTGATCATCATTAGGAAATTTCATAGTTTCAGAAATATTAAAATCAATCACTTCCCCATCGAATTCCATTGTTAAAGTGCCTTTAAACACGTCTATCTTCGTTCGGGCCGTCTTCATGAATGGCCTCCCAAGAAGAATCGGCAAGGATGGAGCATGGGTGGTTTCCTCCATTTCAAGGACATAGAAATCCGCCGGGAAGATCAAATTATTCACCTGCACTAAGACATCTTCCAATACGCCCTTGGGATAGGCATTAGATCTATCGGCCAACTGAATAACCACACCATCATTTTTCAATTCACCAAGGTTCATTGAAGCATAAATAGAGTATGGCATGACGTTAATTGAAGCTCCTAAATCTAACATAGCATGTTCGAACTTAGTTTGACCAATAATACAAGGGATTGTAAAGCTACCTGGATCTTTGCACTTTGGTGGTAACTTTCTTTGTAAAACAGCGGAAACATTCTCACTTACCCTTACTACCTCTTTGTGTGACGCCCTCTTCCTCGTAGTACACAATTCCTTCAAGAACTTAGCGTATTTGGGCACTTGCTTTATGGCATCTAGGAGCGGGATATTGACTTGAACTTTCCTAAACGTTTCAAGAATGTCCTTCTCATGCTCCTCCTTCTTTGTTTGCAAAAATCTGTGAGGAAAAGGAACATTGGGTGGAACAAGGTTAGAATTAATCAAATTTGAACCCAACTTACCTTTGGTGGCCGAATGTGATGCATTGGATGAATTTGGGTCCTTGCGTGCTTGCGGCAAAGGAGGTTGTGTCCCTTCAACCTCCTCTTCATGTTGCAACGTTTCTTCTTCGTTAGGACTTGTTGTGGGTGGTGTAGATGTGGTGCCAACCTCTTTTCCACTTCTCAACATGATGGCTTTAGCGGTTTCAAATCCTCCCCTTGGGTTCATAACGGTTGAACTAGGTAATCTGCCTTGTTCTCTAATTTGCCCCATGAACTCGGCAATTTGTCCCACTTGCTTCTCCAAGTTGTCCACCCTCTTGTCTTGGATTTGCCTCTCTTTGTTTTGAGTTTGGACTTCCTGCGTCAAAGTAGTAAGTAATTGAAAAATCTTATCATTATCACTTGAATTACCTACATTGCTTTGGGCAGGTTGTGCTTGGGCTTGTGGTGGTGCCAACGGCTTTTGATAGAAACCCGGGGGTTGTTGCCTAAATCCGCTTTGTTGTTGACCTTGTTGGGGATCTCGCCATTTGAAATTCGGATGATCACGCCAACCGGGATTGTAAGTATTAGAAAACGGATCACCACGTGATTGGTATTGGTTGCTATATCCCACGGCATTGAGTGTCTCCCACCCTCCATTCTCGATCAATTGTGGGCACGTGTCCGTAGGGTGTCCTTGCATGGAGCATACTCCACAAGAAGCTACGGTTTTGACTTTTGGACCTTCCACCACCTGAGAAAGCAACGTAGTAAGGTTAGCCATTTGATTTTGAAGTTCGGTTATGGCACTTACCTCATTGACTTGGTGTTGCCGTGGGGGGTCTCTTTGTCCAAGTCCTTCATATTGTTGTGCATTTAGAGCACGGTTTGCAATTAGGGTCTTGGCTGCCATAGGAGTTTTATCCACCAATGCACCTCCCGCCGAAGCATCGAGCATTTGCCTTTCAATGGGAAGAAGGCCCTCATAGAAGTATTGAAGGAGAAGCTCCTCCTTCATTTGATGTTGAGGACATGATGCAACAAGGGCTTTAAAACGCTCATAGTATGCCGGAAAAGATTCTCCTTGACTTTGTTGGATTCCGCTAATTTTCTTCCTCAAGAGAATGACTCTTGAAGTAGGGAAAAACTTCTCCAAGAACGCTCTCTTCATGCTTTCCCAAGAAGTCACTGTCCCGGGTGCCAATTCATAAAGCCAATCCTTAGCCTTTTCCACAAGAGAGAATGGAAAAGCTTTCATCTTCAAAATATTCCCATCAACATTAATGGGTGTCATGCTTGAGCATACAACTTCAAACTCCTTCAAATGCTTGTTTGGATCTTCCATGGACAGCCCATGGTACTTAGGAATATGATGCAGCAAGCTTGACTTCAATTCAAACTCATCGGTCTTGCCTAGAGCCGCCCTAGGATATTGAATACATAGGGGTGCGGCATTGTCCAATCCCGAAGCGGAAAGCTCTTTGATTGTTCGGTTGTCTGCTGCCATGTCTACTTCACCCTCTGTTGTCTTAGGTTTCTCTTCTTCAGATTCAGAAACGGACTCGGAGCTTTCACTTGATTCGCTAGGTTCTGGGTTCTTTCTCTTTCGTCTCAATTCTCGCTCGAAATCGGCGTCAAAGACCGAGATAGGTTCACGAATCAGATGAGAACTCCGAGTCATAAACTAGTACCTAAAACAAGAAACAAAACAAGATTAAGAATCTGGAATAAAATAAAAACAAAAGAAAATACAACAATCCAAGAGATTAGCAAAGTTGCTAATCCCCGGCAACGGCGCCAAAATTTGATGCGAGAATTATGCGCACACAAATTAAACCCTCTTTTTGACAATTGTAGTATAAGTATAAGTAGGGATCGTTCTGGACCGGGGATTAGGAGGGCTTGTTAACCACTTGGATTTGACTTCAAAAACGTAAAAACAAGTTTAAAACACTATACTAAACTCGAAGAATGCAAAACTAAAAGTAAGAAAGATTAAGACTAAAACTTAAACAAAATAAAGGGGGATTGGATTTGGACGAAAATTGAAATAAAATGGATACTTGGAAACAAAATAGATTGTAAAGATGAATGTGACGGAAATGAATGGATGGGAAGCTAGCTAAGGGGTTCATCTCCATACATGTTATACTTGCATATAAAACGATTTCCAATTGCTTTTCAATAAACCATGAATTCTCAACGCCCCAGGTTAACCGTGATTGCACTAATTAACCCTCAGATTTTCCTAACGTTATTGAATTGGATGATTGCATACGACAACCCAAAACATTTCCCACAAGTCCCCTACATGATTGCATAATAGAGATACAAGTAAGAATCATTACGTTCTTTGAAAACCATAAGCATTGACAAGGCATTCGTTACTATGATTGCATGAAACTTATGCCAAGAATTTATTTAACGCGATTGTTTATAAGCAACCTCCACTACTTGTGAATATAAGTTCATAACTATTAGGTGAAACTCACTTATATTCTAGCGTCATATTCATGCATGAAAATTAAGCGTGCACTCTCAATAAACATACATAAATAGGTTATCAATCAAATAGTTAAACAAATTGAATCCACAACTTATGAAACTTAATTAGAAGTAATCAAATCATATTGCAAGCATAAACATATATTTCGAATCCCCCCCTAGCTAAGGGGGGTTTAGTTCCTCATACGTACAAGACAAAGAGAATTGAATTTAAACATTGAAATCGAGGAAAGGAAAGCACCTAAAAATTCCAACAACTCAAACTTGAATTGTATGAACGTTTAAGCACTCTTCTCCTCCTCTTTGTTGCGGCACAAGGTCTAAGCACGGGTTTTGGGATGTGTTTGTATGTGGAATGGATTGGGGAATGGTTGTGTAATGTTTTGGAAGGATGGGGAGTGGTGAAATGGAAGGGGAGAACTCACGGCAAGGATTGGGAAATGGTGTGTTTGTGGTGTGTTGTGTATGAAATGAGGTGTGAGAATGGAGAGTGAATTGAATGATTCTTGAATGAATGAATGCAAGGGTATTTATAGGAGGAGTGGAGATGTATATGGCTATTTGTTTAAGGTGTTTGTGGTTGCAATGATGAAGAATTGCATGTGGAAATAAAAGGGAAAATGTGGTGAAATGATGAAGTAGGAAGGTGGAAATGCATGTGAGATGTTGGAAAGGAAATGGGAATATGAGTAGGCCATGGCATGGGAGTTGTTTTGTTGGTGTAAATGTGCCATGGTTGCAATGATGAAGAATAAAGGGTGCATGTGGGGTGGAATTGAATGAATGCAAAGTGAATGAATAATGAAATGAGTTAAAGAAGGAGAATGTGGTGAAATGATGAAGTAGGAAGGTGGAAATGCATGTGACTTGTTTGTGGAATAAAGAATGAATGGTGGAATGATGAAGAGTTGCATAAAGAATGCATGTAGGGTTAGCTAGGTTGGCTTTGTTTGGGTGCATGTGTGTTAATGGTGGTTTTGCATGTGAATTGATGGATTGTTTTTGATGGAATGGATGGTTCTTTGCATGGCTTTTGAAGTGATTGTGGGCTTTGGAATTGGAAGGAAATGCATGGCCTTGGGGTTGGTTTAAGAGAGAATGGGCTAGGCCCTTTGTTTTATGTCCAAAATGAATACAAGGCCTTCAAATTCGTCCAACACTTTGGCTCCAATCATATGCTATCCATTCCAAGCCCAATTTTGCTCCAAAATGCTCCAAAATGCATCTTTTTGCTTCCTTAGCCATATGAACCTAAAAACACACGAAAATGGCTTAAACTACTAAAACAACTATGAATTAACAACATAGATGCACGAAAACAA
Source organism: Pyrus x bretschneideri (assembly GCF_019419815.1). Taxonomy (NCBI): domain Eukaryota; kingdom Viridiplantae; phylum Streptophyta; class Magnoliopsida; order Rosales; family Rosaceae; genus Pyrus; species Pyrus x bretschneideri. The sequence goes on from NW_025999679.1 coordinate 1,492,613, forward strand.
GCTAAGTAAGTCGCCTAAATATGCTCCTATCAGACAACCGGCAAACACTTTCAGTTTGGATAAACAGCACTGTTGCCGTAGAATCAGCCGACCAAGGAGGACCTTCAGTTTGGATAAATAGCATTGCGTCGAGGCTGACTGGTTACCTATCCAAGTCTCGGCCGAGAAGGGTTTTCGAATCCTTATTGGCAGGGGTCATCTTATCAGTCTTCTCGGCGAAGTAAGGTGTTACGAGTTACGACATTCGGCGTACCGGACGCCGAATGATTTTATGATTAGATATTCACAAGTGAGTTTTAGAGTTCAGCATTCTGACGGCCGAACCACGTTCACCATCAAGACATACATCATCTTTGAATATTTGTGTCCGTATAGTCTGGTGTCGATTCAACGTGCTTATACTCTTACGAATATAATCATGGTGACCGAATCGGGCGCCGACGATTTGTGAACTTCGCAGAACCAGCAGCCTTGTCTTCAGGCTCTAGAACCCAAAGACCAAGAGTGTTCCTTCCTCGGTCGCAGTCGCAAGATAAAGAAGTCAGCAACGCGCTCAACGCGACATCAACGAATTTTACTCCTCGGTCGACGAGTTGGCACGCCCTGCATTCAACCGAATGACGTAGTTAGCTTATTAGTTACTCGGCCTACGCGCCACGTAGGTTTTGTAAATTTTAGAGTCAACAAACTTTAGATTAAACCAACAAGTCTCTGTGTTTTCTCATTGGTCATGTGCTTGTGGAAAGTTGTCCAACTAGCTCTTCATTTAGTGGTATTTTATTTTAGCAATAAAATTTTAAATTCGAATCTCGATACTTTTTTCCCGTTAATTAAAATGATATTCTTAGGATTCATTTCAAAAGAAAAAAAAATGACATAATATTGCATGGCGCAGGTGGTCGTGAGGGAGGGTGGAGTAATGGGCAGGGCCGACCCTGAGGGTAGCCATGTAAGATGACCGTCTAGGCCCTCGATTTTTTGGGGCCCAAATTTTTTTTGATATATCTATTTGTATTATAAATACTATCAAAGTAAGATAGATGACACCGAAAACATGCTGGCGTAGTGGAATAGCCGTAGTGGTTGCTTCTTGTCCCTTGTTTGAAATTCAAAGCAGCTCTTTCATATATATATATATATATATATATATATATATTGTTAATTATTTAACTAAAAAGTTCATGCAATAGCCCAAAAGACTCCCAACAAACATCCAAATACAATTAGGAAACCTAATCTAAAAGAATTTTTTATTTTTATATTTGGCCTTTCAAAGGTAATATTTAAATAGTGTTTGTGTATTTTTTTTATATTAATTTTTAATAATATTTGATATAGAAATATATTTTTCTTTTCATGTATTTAGCAAATTTTTTTCTACATATTAATGTATAAAGCATCAGGCGTCAGTACACTATAGGGCCCCAATTGGAAGGCTTGCCTACGGCCCCCAAACTCTCAGGGTCGGCCTTGGTAATGGGTTATGAGTAAGGTTAAGATTAGGTTTAGGTTAAGTCTTGGATTTTCTACTCAATGTTACTACGATCTAGTAATATTTCTCTTCACTTATAAGCAAGAGGTCTTAGGTTCGATTCTCGTCAAAGGAGAATTTGAACTATATTATTGCTAGCCCATTATGAGGCTAAACCCATCCCCCTCCCCTTTAGTGTAGATGACATCGTTTGATAAAAAAAAAAAATGCTTGCTTCAAAGAGAGGATGTTAGATCCCACATCGCCTAGGAGAGAGGATCCTCTATGCCTTATATGTACATGCCCACCTCCATATAGCACGAGGCCTTTTGGGAGATAACTGGCGTCAGAGTTCATCAGAACTCCAAAGTTAAGCAAGTTCACGTGAGAGTAATCCTAGGATGGGTGACCCACTGGGAAGTTCTTGTGTGAGCTCCCAGAAACAAAACCGTGAGGGCGTGGTCGGGGCCCAAAGTGGACAATATTGTGCTACAGCAGAGTAGAGCCTGGGATGTGGTGGAGCCTGGGTTCTGATGTGACAATTTGGTATTAGAGCCACTATGTCATGTGATGCGAGTGGGGGTAGATTGTTAGGACCCACATTGCCCAGGGGATAGGATCCTATATGCCTTATATGTACATGCCCACCTCCATATAGCACAAGGCCTTTTGGGAGTTCACTGGCTTCAGAGTTCATCGGAACTCCGAAGTTAAGCGAGTTCGTGCGAGAGTAATCTCAGGATGGATGACCTACAAGGAAGTTCTCGTGTGAGTTCCCAAAAACAAAACCGTGAGACCGTGGTTGGGGTCCAAAGTAGACAATATCGTGTTACGGCGGAGTCGAGTCTGAGATGTGATGGAGCCCGGATCAGGATGTGACAAAAGATTAAAACAATTGCCTCAGAATTTAAGGTGAAAAATATGGATGGGATCGGGATAGATAATTAATTGTGGTACCAAAAAGTTTCATAGTTTTGGTGACAATTTCTCGTGCATTAAATTTCAATGCTTTTTTTTTTTTTTTTTTGCATTATTTGTAGGTGAAATGGATGGCTTCAATTTTTGTCCTCCTACCAAAACAAATATGAAACCAACTCCAGAGTTTTTGCATTACACGTGAAAGCTTTAATCATATCTCAACCCCACTACCTTTACCACCCAAAAAAAAAAAAAAAAAAAAAAAACATTTTCGACGAAATGATCTAAAATCAAAGTCTAACTGTTGAAATGACCAGTATTTAGCATGTTGTCAATATTTTATCGCTATATCGGCGATATTTGACCGTTATGTCGTTGATGTTATCATTTCAATAAACAGGGCTTGGAATTAGATTGTTTTAGTTAAATCCCAAAACAAGCATGAGAATATATATATATATATATACACACACACACACACACACACACACATATATAAAAGATGCCAATTGTGAATTTGTAAACTTGTAATTCATTGCTTTCATATTAACATGGTGTATAAACATGCACACAATTTCTTTGTTATTTATTGGCTAATGTTGCAAATATGAGATTAACCAAGTTGGCTAGAAGCCTAGAACAATATCTTCTTCCGTAAAATCGCTTGTACAAAAAACAAACACATTCTCTGATGTCACAATAAGCTATATTAGTCCCATTCAATATTAACAACAGATTGGCCACTCAGTACTACGGTCTAGTGGTATTCCTCTTACTTGGAAGTGAGCAATCTTATGTTTGAATTTCGTGGATGGCGAATTTGATATCAAATTAGACTGCACATTGTGCCGAACTACTCCTTCTCTTAGTTTAAAAATATCAATGGCTTAAAAATAAAAAAAATAAAAAGAGACTGAAATCTAATAAAATTCCAGACTTAATTATATAAAAATTTAGAAATTAAAAAAAGAAAAAAAAAACTGCCACCAAACGATCCCTTAAATTCCACAACAAAGTGTTGTGTACACAAGCTGTAAGCAAAAACGTCCCTCCCTCTAAACCACTTGAAAGTTGAAACCCAGAGGGGCAGTCAAAGGAAAGCTCTTAAGGCCGTGATTGGCGCCTCAAATTACATTTGGACCCAAACACGCCATTATTAAAAAATAATTAAAAAGTTATAGAAAAAAAGTAATAAAAAGAAATAGCTTAATCCGTAGCGCAAAACCAGCAGATTACCGTGACGTCTGTCCCCGTGACCCCCGTCCGTACTCTACCTTTCTCTCTCCCGTAACGGCCTCGTCCGACGTGGCAAGAAAAAGCGTTGAGCTGGAGAAGTGCTGTTAAAAGTTGGTTAGAGCAGCGCAGTAAAACGCAGTGAAAGGTGAAAATCCCTGGCAGTAAAACAAAGACGGACGGTACTAGGGAGTATGGAGGGGTGGGGCAGTTAATGCAGGAGGTCGGGGTTGTTTGGTTGTTGGGTTAGAGAGAACCTAATCCGGGGGAGCGAAAAGAAACAAACAGTGAAAATTGGTGTTTGGTGTTTGTTTGTTAGTTAACTGTAAACGGCGTTAGAAGGGAGGAAGGAGGGGGTGGGTGTGCATTGTAGAAAGTGGGGTGTCTATATAAAGAGAGTGATTGTTTGTGGAAGCTCCCCATTCTCTGACTCTACTTGTTTTGCTCTGCTCTCTCTCTCTACATTCTTTTGTGTGTGCGTGTCTTTAATTTCTCTCTGCTCCCACATTCCCTCCTCCTTACAGAAACACAGAGTTAGAGAGAGAGAGAGAGTTTTAGAGGGAGAGAGAGGGATTGCAATAGCAATGGCGGTGTTTGATAGTAAGAAGAAATGGGTCGGTGCGTTCGTGACGGTGCTTCTCATGTTCTGCTTTGCTGCTGCTGCAGTGTCTGAGATCTCTCGCAACAGGTTCACTTCTTCTTCTTCTTCCTCTTCCTTTCTCTTTCTCTCTTTCTCTTTCTCTCTCTCTCTCTACATTTCCTGTGAACTTTAGTGAGAGAAAGTGGGCAATGGGGGGGGTATCTGACTGGAAAATTGGACCTACATTCTTTGTTTTTTGAGTAGAAACTGTAGTACGGACCAAGAATCTGAAGATTTTATAACTTTGAGGGGTGGGAGGGAGGGGGTGAGTTGTGGACGACTCCATTGAAGCATAGGAAGAGCTCAGACTTAGTGAGCGAGAGAGGTCTTGGAGTTGTCCGTACATATTGGGGGGTGTTGGTTACATTTCGTACTTCAGTTTCCTACAAATTTGTTTCTGTTTGTTTATTTTGGTAAATTTGTTAATGTGCAGGAATGGACGAACAGACAAGTTGCAGAGCTCGAGCGACTCGTCAATGGCAGCCAGGTCCGTACCCAACCAAAACCTTTATTCCTTTTTCTTCTTCGTTCTTGTCCACGTGGATGAATCTCAACCGTCGCCCTGTCGGTTCAGTTATTTTGGGCCGGTGGATGATGTTTTGTTCTTACACTAAACCCGCAAAATAAAAATTTTCAACCGTCAAGATCTGGATCCAAAGATCTCAGCCGTTTATTCCGTCATGTTATGGCCCAGGAGCTGGGACTCCTCCCTTTTTCAAATTCCCGAATTACCCTCGTCTAGTATCCATAATTCCACATATGCACCAGTCGCCGACCAAAACGCCCATTAACGGTTTTTACTCGAAAGTAACGGTGGCCCCGAGCTCTGCACTCGCACACACACACTCACTGTAAATCCTGCTTTCCTCAGTCGTTTGTCCTTTACTTTTGATCTAAACTACTCACCTCCCGCGACCGAAACGTGTCGCTCTCCCATTGGCCAAGTAAATTAGAATTGACGCTAATCCAACGGTTTTATGGGTGAAAGTGATGTTTTTGGTTTTTCTTTTCTTTTTGCACAGAGTGGCTGAGGATGACCAAGGATTCAACAAGCATGCAGTTGAAGACCCAGAAGAGATTGCTTCCATGGTTGACATGTGGGTAACTTTACCTATTTACCCCTCTCTCTCTCTCTCTCTCTCTAACGTATGATCATGTTTGACTGTGGAAATGCACATGGGGTAATCTAGGATAAGAAAAACATAATTTTTATTTACTTTTGGGTTTGAATAGTAGAAATTTGAGTGCATTGAGGGATGGTGGGTGGGGTAGTTCAGGGGCTGGGTGAGGCATGGTAGCTAGCTCTTAATAGTGCTCTTATGAAATTTGGACCTAACCAAACTGACTGACCCAATTGCCAATTTACATTTAACCCAGTTTCTAATTTTCAAAAATGCCTCAAGTTATTAGAATTCAGTGACCCATTTGCCAATTTGCATTGGAATATACTTTCCCTTTCTTTCATGCCAATCAAATCTGGTGAGATCCGTCCGTACTTCTTCAAATTAGGCCACCCAAGCCTTTATGCCCTCTCTCTCTCTTCCTCATGAATTTGATAGGTTTAGGCACCACCCATTGGCTATAGGCTATTACATTTACTTAGAAGAAAAGTGGTAAGAAGACTCTTTGAAAGTGAGACTTTCCGCCACTTCATGTTTTTGAAACAATGTTTTATAATATTGACCAGGGAATTATGCCAAAAACATGAGGTGATCGAGAATTCATAAAGAGTTTCACTTTGAGAGAGTCTCCTTAACATTTCTCTTTCTTAGAATTGCAAATTAGGCATTTTAACTGTTACCGTGGAGGCAGGCAATCTTTGGTTGTAGTAGTTTTGGTAATTATTGATCTTACAGTCTCTCTCAGTTTATATGGTAAAACTTTTTACCAATGTGATAGGTTTTACTTTTTACCCATGTGCTGCCAAAGGAACTCTGTTTCTGGACAAAAATCATAGGGGAGTTTTTCTATCCGTTAGACTGATGAGATAAAGACCAAATTGTCCTCCTCGCAAATGGACAAAATACTGGTTTTTTCCCTCTCGTTCTAGTGCTCAGGATTTGGCCAAATACAGTAGAGGACGAAACAAGAAAGAAAGTAGGCAGAAATTGCCTCCAATAGATTAATCTCAGTGCTAATGAGTATTTCACTTTAATTTTTTCTTAAACTATGTTTGATTATAATGTTGACAGTAGAAACACTGTTGGTATTGCAGGAGTATCCGAAACAGCACTGAGAGGAGGAAGCTGGGCTACTTCTCCTGTGGAACTGGCAATCCAGTCGATGACTGCTGGCGATGTGATCCCAACTGGCACAAAAACCGCAAGCGCCTTGCAGACTGTGGCATTGGTTTTGGCAGGAATGCCATTGGTGGTCGCGATGGACGCTTCTATGTTGTCACCGACCCTAATGATGATGACCCCGTTAACCCCAGGGCTGGCACTCTCCGCCATGCTGTCATCCAGAACGAGCCTCTCTGGATTGTGTTCAAGCGAGACATGGTGATACAGTTGAAGCAGGAGCTCATCATGAACAGCTTCAAGACCATTGATGGACGCGGAGTCAATGTTCACATTGCTAACGGAGGATGCATCACAATCCAATATGTTACAAATATTATCATTCACGGCCTCCACATCCACGACTGCAAGCCCACAGGAAATGCTTTGGTGAGGAGCTCGCCTTCTCACTTTGGGTGGCGGACAATGGCTGATGGCGATGCTGTCTCCATCTTCGGGTCAAGCCATATTTGGGTTGATCACAATTCCCTCTCCAACTGCGCTGACGGTCTAGTTGATGCTGTCATGGGCTCAACTGCAATTACCATTTCCAACAACCACATGACCCACCACAATGAGGTGAAGTTTAAATGCTTCTGAATCGACTATTTACTTCCATGTGAATTCTTTTTGTTGTAATATTGACATTGATCAAAATCAGGTGATGCTGCTGGGCCACAGTGATAGCTACACCAGAGACAAGCAAATGCAAGTCACAATTGCTTACAACCACTTTGGAGAGGGACTTATCCAAAGAATGCCTAGGTAGGTAGTTAATTCGTCAATGTTGGTTTGGTTTGTTGACAGCAGATATGAAAATACCAAGTTGTTGTACGATGCTTTTAGTGTCGATGCTCATAAGACATGAACTGTGACAATGCAGGTGCAGGCACGGGTATTTCCATGTCGTGAACAACGACTACACTCACTGGGAAATGTATGCCATTGGTGGAAGTGGAAATCCCACCATCAACAGCCAAGGCAACAGATATGCTGCTCCAACCAACCCTTTTGCAAAGGAGGTATTTATTGCAGTACTAATAATATTTGCGTTTCAATTAGTTCATGTTTACCACCATAATAACCGCTCATTGGGATGATGAATTACATTGTAAAGGTTACCAAGAGGGTTGAGACGGCTACCACTGAATGGAAGAACTGGAACTGGAGATCAGAAGGAGATCTGCTGCTCAATGGTGCCTACTTCACTCCATCTGGAGCTGGAGCTTCAGGAAGCTACGCCAGAGCCTCGAGCTTGGGAGCCAAGTCATCTGCCATGGTTGGATCCATAACTTCAGGTTCCGGTGCACTTCCATGCCGCAGAGGCCACCCCTGCTAGTATCTCATATTTCCAGTTTACCAAAATTATATAGTACTACTCAATTTCCATCCACATATTCCATTGTTTTCTACCCCAATCTTTTGCATTTTTCAAAAATTTGGCAAGTGTACATTATTTACACATGTCATCATATCGTCCAATCCACTCTCCCTCCCTCCCTCCCTCCCTCCCAGATTGTCCTTGTGTTATTGGTCAACCTCGGTCTGCTTCAAGTGAAAAATACAACGCCATTTTTAGGAGCAGGTACAGAAGCGTTGTTCATTTATTTTTCTTCGTTGTCCTTGTGGTCTCGGTCTGTTTGATCCCTTGGTATTCTAACTACCATTTGTGTGTCAATCTTCCTCCTCCCATCAGTGTGAGTCTTTTTTTTACCTCTCTGCATACATTTGGGTTTACAGGGATATGAATGATTTTGTGGGTTTTCTTTTGTCCAGAGTCTTACAAGCAAGCAAGCAATAGTGTGATATGAGTGTCGAACTTTGAGTTATGAAAGGAAATAGCAAGTGCAGTCGTGTTTTCTTACTTTTGTTACTTAATTTCACCTTTTTTTTCTTCTTTTACTTTTGGCAAGTGCAAAGGCAATGGAAGCCATCTTTTACTTTTGCTTTTGTTTCTCTGCCGGCACTCGTTACTGTTTCCATGTGCTCTCCCCAACACACCACATGATCACATCAAGTGATTAACCAACACAATCAGCTTTTCCTTCAACTTTCTTCCCCATCATCATCTTACCAAATCATGAATTACTAGACCCAATTTGCTTAATTAATTTGGGATTTGTTTAGCAATAACCGTATCATCATCAATCATGACTCGGATTTGATAATTAATGCTGGAATTTTGTCCCATCAAAATGCAGTGCACCATAATCCATGAATGAAAAGATAAGATGGCTACGCCCCACACCATCTCCAAGTGAAAATTGAATAGGTTCTGTAAAACTAACACAGGTTTTCTTTCGAAGTTATTATCGGCACTCCAAATGTTATGTTGTACTCTTCCTTGACGAAAGACAAAAGAGAGCAAAAAGTGCATGATGATTATTTTAAAGTGCTAATAATAACAATTCCCTTTTTGTTAGTTGATAAAAATCAAACTTCAGAACAAAAACCAAACGTGTGGTTGTGTAAGTAATATTATATCGCAAGAGATGTTTACTCAAATAAAAAGATTCCGAGTTGAAGGCTAGGATTATTTGTGGAACAGAAATTGGTATATACACAGATATACCAAGCAGTAGAATCCTTACATAGTATAAGTACAAACCAGGACTAATCGATCGAGATCGAGACCTACAGATAGAAACTGAAAGCCACGTATTTAAGTGCAACCTAAAATTCCCAACGGATTTATTTTTTCCAAGTGAACCTTGTCAATTCCATGCGGTGTCCCAAATGACCCGCCACCATTTTTCTTGTGGGGCAATAAATAAATGTTTTGGTTATTGCTCCCCCCCCTCCCTCTCTTCTTACATGGAGGTGGGCGTAGAAATGTGCGTAAAATAGCAGATAAGTGGAAACAATGGTAGTGATGCGTCCTATTTCATATGCTGGATGATGTGGCCCACCCCCATTTTTCTTGTGGGGCAAGAAATAGATGTTTTGGTTATGCCCCCCCTCTTCTAACATGGAGGTGGGCGTAGAAATGTGTGTAAAATAGCAGATAAGTGGAAACAATGGGGCAAGAAATAGATGTTTTGGTTATGCCCCCCTCTTCTAACATGGAGGTGGGCGCAGAAATGTGTGTAAAATAGCAGATAAGTGGAAACAATGGCAGTGATACGTCCTATTTCATATGATGGATGATGCAACCCCATCAACATATTGGGGAAGGGGAGGGGAGGGGGATTGGGATGACCATTTTGCAATTGCATGTGAGACGGGGACCATTTGGCATGTGACAATTGGGACCATCCAAATTTCTCTTTCCAAACTTGTGTATGCACTTACAATGATATACTTACACATAATCGAATTTAAGATATTCTTACAAGTAAAGAGGAATATCACTAAACTATAATTCTAATTGACAGTGATTCATTGACTTTACTTCTCGATGAGTACAATAGTACATATATATAGAGTAGTTAGTGGACAAGAAAACATTGAGGAGTGAAAGTTTGTAAGTACTTAAGACTTGAGAAGAGAATTCGAGTCTAGTAGCGTAAAGTTTCTAACTAAACATGGTAGTATTAAAGTGATTGATTGTGTGATAGAGCTAAAATCATGTTGCCAAATGTGTTTTAGTAGCCATTAGTGGTATTATACTTTATTTATAAATGAAATATCTCAAATTCAGCTTTCATAGATAACAAGTTCAATTTTCTAATTATGACTGGTTCATCAAGTGATTTAGCCTAAAACCTCATCTCCTAATATTGTTGTATAAAGAACAACTTTCGAGAAGCGGGTTAAGATTACGATAGGCTAGAGGTTGTAACGTAGCATTGAAAATATAAAAGTTACGTGTTATTTAGGTTTTCACATTTTATTGGTAACCCCCAAATTTGTCTCTGTTTTGGATTTTTTGTTTAAACTTAATTGACAGCCCAATTTCAACAAAACAAAACAAAATCCACAAAAAGAAATGCCAGCCCAACCAAGAACTAAGGATTGTTGCACCGACACTCACTCGGGTAATAGTGAAATCGTGTCAAGTCGTTTAATTGGTCATCACCCGTTTTGCTTTGACAAGGGAAAATAAAGGGACAAGTAAAAGTTTTTGTTTAAACATACTCCAAGAGACAAGATCTCTTAAGGGTGGGTGGGTATGGTAACCTAAATAGTTGAAGTGACTACTAGTATTCATCTTCGTAAATGTTCTCTCATCAGACTGTTTAATAATGTAAGTTTCTTATATTGTCCATATCCAAATCCAAAACACTTGATCATGTTGATTTATGCTTAAATCAATGATTCAGTTTACAGTCTTAACAATGTAATGTGTGCAAAACTATATAGAATTATAGATATAGGTAGCTACATTTCTAAAGTATTTTTACTTTTTTGAAGATGGATGAGGCAGCCCTATTTGCTAGCAGTTTAGGTAAGAATTTGGATTTTGAGTATTTGGTTGGCAGAAAAAAGTCTCCAAATTGTGTGAACATATGTAAACTTTTTTCTCTTCCACATAAACTCAAATGTTTGTTAAAGTAGTTTGAAAGTTGATTTTTGCCGTTTAATGGTTGTCCAAAGACCAAACCCTAATCTACATTTGGATCATTTACCGACTGCTCTCTAGTTGACATCAAATACGTCATCTAGTCCCAAATCTATCTACTTCTTCATTTTTATTTTATTTTTTTTGACAAACAATATGATCTACACTACAGAGATGAGAGAATGGGTTAAGCTTCACAATGTGCCAGCATTAATGTGGTTCAAATTCGTCATTGGCAAGAATCGAATCTAAGACCTCTCACTTACAAGTAAAGAGAAATACCATTAGACGTACTATATAGCAAATCTATCTTAAACAACTTTGGGGAAAACTTGTCCTTCATTTTTTAAGACTAAAAGTTGGGAACTTTGGCCTCGTTTGATACATGTGATTGGATTGGAATTGATAACTTTCGAAATTTAATTTATTTTGAAGGTAGAGTAAAATGATTTTTCCTTTTGACGGGATTAGAAGCTGATTAGTTTAGAAGGAATAAGTTTTCTTTTCGAGTAATTCGTGTCCTACCTCCAAATTGATCGCAAAATTTTCATTTCTTCTTTCCATACACTTTGAAAATAGTGCTTATTCATTTCAATCTAATTTTGCTTTTGTCATTCAGGTCACTCTACTACTTTTAAATGGGCTCTATCTTCATATAACATCAACCACCAACATTCCGTTGGCATTGTGCTGAGGCTGCTGCATTCAAAGTTCACAACATTAGTAAACATTTGAATGTGGGCATTACAGCTGGGGCAAGTCATTTTAACGGTTTCTTGTGCAGTCTAAAATATACGTAGCAGAATGGAACTAATATAAAATCACAATGGCCTATGGACTCCGGTAAGTAGTCTATACTTCACTTTCGTCTATGGTCTGCCTCACTCTCTCTTCAACTTAGTTATTAATACTTCAGAGTGGTACAAACTTCCGACTTGGCTATTAAATGAATCTTATACATATAAGGAAAGTTTATGTCTCTTTCCTTTAGAACAAAGTTGCCTCATCCCGATGAGTTCTACCATTAAAAGTGCTCCGATTGCGCCTAGCTGGAAAGGGAATTGTTTCCTATCTTCGGCTGGTAAGCCTTAAAGAAAACATTGATAAGGGGAAGCAAAGGGGGTCGGAATAAATTTTTTTAGGTGTAGCTATACGAAAGTAAGTAATTGGTCTAACCTTTAGTTCCTGTAATCAAGTTTTTCTTTCTCACTTCTTTTGTTATGTACTTTTTTCTTACTTAATCCATAATTTTCTGAAGTGCGGGGCAAATGGTGCCCTCTACTTATACATCCAACTAAAGGCGAACTATAGGTATTGCAAGTAAACAAAGCGCCCTGCCCGTTTGAGTTCCGAAGGGGCCGCTTGCTTAAAAAAAAATTATTATAAACAATCAATGCAATTAATTAAAAAGGAGTAATTTCTATTTATTATTTTCAAGTTTTCCAGTTTTATATATATATATATATATATATATTTTTGTGAATACTCAAAAATGAATAAATTTCGTTATATTAAATTTTATATGATCAAAATATATTATTCGCAAGTTAATCTTCTTGTAAGAAGATGAAAGTATTATCCCCAATAAAAGAGATGGGACAATCCAAACATTGATATCGGGTGGATGGATCAAATTATTGGGTGGAACACTACAAGCAATTTTGCTTTTTGGGTTGTATTGGGCTTACAAGAGACTATTTGGACCTATCGCTGCTAGGCTATTTTAATAGCCACTGCTTTAAGGTTTTCATTCAGGCTTATTAATGACCATGTCAATAAATAAAGGTCCAAATTGGAGTTTAAAACATAAACGACCAAACTGATCAGTTGGTAAAACATAACGGATCATTTGTGATAAAATTCTGTTCTTCTAGTTTTAGAACGTGCTAATGCATTAGAATTTATCTTTATTAGTAAGTAAGAGATTTAATGTTTGATTTTTAATGGGCTCCCATGTAAAATACAAAAGCCTTGCCAATCAAAGTATGTCCATTTTCTTTCTTTTTTCTTTTTGTAACAAAATGGTATTATAATTTACTCTAATCAGCCACTTAATATTACAGTAGTGATATTCTTCTTTACTTGTAAGTGAGATGTCTTAGGTTCGATTTTTGCCAAAGGTGAATTTGACCCACATTATTGTTAGCTCATTGTGAGGCTTAGCCCACCACTTTCCTTTAGTATAAATAATATCTTTTGTTAAAAAAAAATTTACTCTAATCTACACGGATGAAGATTCAAACTTAAATATAAAAGGACAAACATAATACTCTAGCCAACTAACCAGGCCGACCCACGTGTGCGAGCATGCCCCATTCTTGCCTATCCTTTTTTTCTTCCTCAAACCCAATATAGAAGGAGCAGAAAAGCTTTTGTGGCTTGTGCTCAGCCCTTGTATGCAAGTCCATATGCTAGTCGTTGGTCTTTTCCAAGCGTCCCTCCCTTCCAAGCAAATGGGCTTTAGCTTGTTAATTAACACGACCTCATCAGGTGAATGAGGAACCAGAAGACACAGCTTGTCTTATTTCTACACGAGACATTGAGAATGTATCATTAATCAATGCTTCCTCTTCACCTATATATACACGTTGAAGGTTTACATGAATGAATTAAGAGCTTTGCATCAAGTGTACGTTTTTTTAATTTACTTATTTATTTTTTTATTTTTGAAAGAGTGACGCTTTATAACCAAAGGCAAAACACCAAAGCATACAATAGTCCAACAGGCAAGCTCCAAGAGAGGGCCTCTGAAAAACCTTGCATGGAAAAAAGCCACTTGGGAAATATTCCAGTGAAGGAAAAGAGACCAAGCAAACCAACAACGACTATAACAGGACATTTAAGAAGTTACAGACTTCGATAATAAAATATTAGCAAGCCAAGGGGGGCCAACATCAGTAAAAAAATCGAAGCCTTGATCATGAAAACCATGTCTCGCAATCTAGGTACGCAGCCTCATTCACGTGTTTGGAAATTGCCCACAGGATTAAGTGACGGTCCTGAGTAAGAAGTCAAACCATTTCCACGTAGCTGCCTTCATGCGCTAGGCATAACTCATCCAGGGAGACAAGATGGATTGCGTTGTGCAAGTTTGATTCAACAATAAGGGGAAACCAGCCTTTATTAATGGGACTAGGCATAGCAACAGCCCCCATTAGATGTCCATGGCAATCACGAACAATCACACCTACACTCCTCCTACCATCAGTCAAGTTCAAAAGCACCATCCACATTTAACTTGAACCATCCCTCTGGCGGAGAGAGCCAAATAGAACTCTGCACCTGTAAAGGAACGCTCCTATGGGGAGAGAGATTAACATTTCTAAACTCAACAACATAATCCTTCACTTGTCGGATTAACACATCAAATTCCATACCTTGGGCCTCGAACACAAGTCAGTTTCTGTCAAACCAAAGCCACCAAATCCAAGCTGCAAACAGGGGAAAGAACAGAGGTGGAATTGAGTCCTAAACTTCTCCTAGCCAATCAGTGATCACCACCATACTGGAGCACCAAACTAACCTAGGAAACCCCAGCTTCTCCTAGAACCTTGTGCAGAAGTAGTAGTCACGGAATGCATGAAGAGTAGATTCCAAAGCATTTAGGCAGCCTGGGCAGGTCCAGTCATCAATAATTCGACGCCGCAGAAGGTTTTGGGGAGTCAATTGCAACACGCCATAATAGATGAGATACCTTAGGTGTAATTTTAGCCTTCGAGATTCGTTTCCAAACCTGAATGAGAGGTGTTTGGTTACAAGACTGTATCGCTATCAGGTCTCTGTACTTAAGCGATACTCAATAGCCATTCTTGACAGTATAACGTCCATTTGTTTTAAGGTGCCAGATCCGGTAGTCATTCCTATGATCAAGCAAAGGAATGAACAAGATTGTTTCTGGCTCCTCGCGATCAAAATTATCATAAACCTTCGCTACACCCCAGTTGTTGCCATCCGAGACGAAAGAGTTCACCGTTGAGTGAAGTGGTAGGTTAGGATGGAAATGCACTCTGAAGAACCTCTCGTGTGGGACTTATGCATCTCTATAAATTTGAATTGGCTCAACATTACAAACTCTCTACCTAGACCCATGATGGAGTAGCTCTCAACCCAAAAGTAAAGATCTCCAAGTATAAGATGGGTAAGAACCCAATTGAGCATCCATAAAGTTGGAATCCTAAAATACCAGGCTTTCAGTAGTCTCGCAATGAGGGACTTAGGAAATTCCATAAGCTTCCACCCTTGCTTCCCCAATAAAGCCTAATTAAAAAATGATATCTCTCTGAACCCAAGATCACCTTGGCTTTTAATCTCGCACAAATCCTTCCAATAGATCCCTCGTCCATTATTATTAGACCACCAGAATTTCGCAATAGTACTGTCAGTCTCTCCACAACTTGCTAGGGGTAGCTTGAAGACACTCATGGTATAAGATAGGATAGCCTAACAAACTGCCTTAATTAGAACCTCCTTCCTTGCCTTAGATAGTAACTTCCCCTCCCATCCGTTAATCTTCTTCTAGATCCTATCTTTCAGATTACGAAACATTCTTTTTTTATCCTTTCCAGCAACAGTTGAAAGTCCCAGATAATACTACAATAGGAACATCAAGCATATAATGAATCACTTGTTTAGTATCAAAACTAGTGGAGGGACTAAAGCAAACCACCGACTTAGCAAATTTGATCTGTTGTCTCGAAGCGTCTTTATAAACCTGGAAAATTCTCTTTAATTCACCCACCTCCGTCGGGGTAGCGTCACAGAAAAGGAGACTGTCATCCACAAAGAAAAGATGATTAATAGATAGAGCCCTTGTAGCAATGGATACACCATAAACCAGAAAACTCTCTTGAACCCTTTATAAAGTAGATGAGAATCCTTCCGAAACAATTAAGAACAATTATGGGGATATGGGATCCCTCTGCCTAATGCCTTGGGATGGGTTAATCTCACCACGTGGCCTGCCATTTAAAAGGAAAAAGTATGATACCGAGGTAACACAGTTCATAACCAAAGTCACAAATCGAAATGGGAAATCCATTGTTAGCAGCATTCTTTGCAAGTATGCCCGCTTGACACGGTCATAAACCTTAGTCATGTCAAGTTTCAAGGCCAATTTTTTCCCACCGCATTTACCCCCTCGCTTTGGACAATGAATCGTTTTGAAGGCAACAAGGACATTATCCAAGATCATTCTATTAGGAATAAAGGCACTTTGTAATTCTGAGATGACAGAGGGCAAGGTTTTTTTCATACACATTGCAAGAACCTTGCAGATGATTTTATAGATAACATTGCAGAGACTAATCAGTCAAAATTCCAAAGCTCACATAGGAAGATCGAGCTTCAGAATTAGAGCAATCAGAGTTTGATTCATAACTCTAACATTACCACTACCATTCAAAACATCCAAGCAAGCACTACACACATCATTTCTAACAATACTCCAATTTTATTTTTTATAGATTAGAGCTGGTATACCATCCGGCCTTGGGCACTTCACAAGCCCAAAATTCTTCACAGCAGTCTCAATTTCATCCCTAGTAAAAGGCCCAATGAGACCATTTCACAGATTATGGGGGACCCAGAGTTTCACAGCATTGAAAATCTCATAATGTAGATTATTCCGATCAGAGGTTAATAGTCCCTTGTAAAAGTCAGCAAGGGTGTTAAAAATATCACCGAACTTTCCCCATTTCCACGATTCCAAGTTGTCAGCACAATGACTTATTTTACCACTCATAGTATGCTCAGTAGACCACGCATTCTAGATTACCTCATTACACTCATCAGAAGTATTCCATAATTCTTCAAATTAAAAGCGACGACATCCACCCCCCCACCCACCCCCCCCCCCCCCCCCCCAAGTACCGATGCGAGCCACCAGTAGAACAGAGATTATCCGTCAAGATTAAGATTGGATGATAATCAAATGAGTAAGGAGTAAGGTGGTGTGAGGTATGCGGCCAAATAGGTTGCTAAAAGCTTCATTACTGAACCCCCTGTCGAGTCTTGCCTTAACATTGTTGGGGCCTATTCTCTTACTACTCTAAGTGAATTCATAACCCAAGAAATCAAATTCTAGTAGTCAAGCATCTTTAATAGCACTTCTAAACTCTTCAATCTGTGTAACAGGTCTGAGACGGTCCCCCGATTTCTCACTAGTAGTAAGGATCTAATTGAAATCGTCATAGCAAATCCATGACCCTCTTCAACTTCGCTAAGACCACGTAGTAGTTCCCATGAATGACACCTCAGTGTCTGAATAGGATGACTATAAAACCTGGTAAAGTGACAAATGGTCTGGTTCTCATATTGAACATGGGCATCAATATGGCTAATTAAAGACGACAACAAAGAGACAGATAGCCCGTATCTCCATAAAAGGCATAAACCACCAGATCTTTATTCTCGGGAACACAGAAAACCCCTTCTACACCAAACGTCAATTTAATCTTCCTATTTACAACGCAGTCATTCTCGTTTCATATAGGAATATCAAGTCTGGCCTCTTATCCTAAAGAAAATTCTTCAGGTCTCGGAATATCGGTCAGTTGCCAAGTCCACGAACGTTCCAGCTAAAGATTAACATTGGGTTTGGTGGGGCTGGCACTCGCCAGCCTTCACCGATTTCTTCTATTTGAGAACAGTTGCAATCTTCTTTCCCAACATCCCTTGCGCCTCAGGCTCTTCCAATTCATTCGAGGGACTAACCACTACATCCTAAAGATTAAAATCCTCAGTCTTTTAGGTAAGTTTCCTATTTTCCAGTTGTTTTGGACCTCTGACTCCGCGACCTCGTTTGCCTCTCCTGCCAATTATTGCAATCTAGGATAATTTTCCCACAAAAGAATGAGTCTTCAATTTCTTCTCAGCGGTTAGGGATAAGATTCATCTCGATTTTTTCTTTTAGGATTTCCCACCATGGCACATGAAGGACCATCTTCGTAATGAGGTGTCAATTCTTCAGCCATAATAGGATTAGCTGAGGCAGTCGAATGTGGTGGGCTAGGCAAAAACTCCCCACATTCTAATTCAAGAATTATTAACAACCCACTAGGCCCAGCCTTATCTTGTAGGGTACTTGGGTTATCCAGCAGTCTACAAGCATTGTTAAAAGCCCAAGGAGGGAACTTCCGTGGATAAACTAGTTTCTTTCCAATAAGAGTCCATTAACAGCCAGGGTAAGAGTCACATTCCGGTAGTAGGTGCCGAAGCTTTCCGAATTGTCCATATTGCCCTAGTTTATGAGAAATGCCTTTCTATGTGTATCCACATACATGTCAATAGAGCTAGTACCAACCTGAGTCGCCACACCTGTAGAGATTGTCACATCAATTCCTGTCTTGATAGGGTGGGAGGTGCCATGTACATCTAATAGCCTAGAATGGAATGACCTGATATTTTCTAGGCTATCAGATGTACGTGGCACCTCTCACCCTTGAAATGGGCCCCCTTGATGAACTAGGGGTTACCTTCAAGGATTCTTTTAGCCATTTTCTCATCCCCAACTTCTATGGCGTAGACATTCTCTTTAGCTCGAAAGATTTTGATGTTTCCCATTTTCCTCTAGAGATTTCAAAGCACCTCTTTGATAATGATTTGGGAGGGTTCCTGCTCAGCAATAAGGAGACCCACTAAATGACTAAATGGACAGGTTCATCATTCATTTCATCTAGATCCAGGCTATCTTCAAAGTTGATGGAGAGATAATCCATATACTCTTCATCAATGGGAGGATCAAGATGCACCACAAACAACTTAATAGGTTACCAAAGGAGCTCATAGAGAACATTGACTCAAGAAAACCATACTTGGAGATACACAATCTCACTAAAAGCTTCAAAATAGAGCACAGGGCACACACCCACATTCACCGGATTCACCGCACCTCACTGGAATCATCGCTCACTTTCATCGGAATGTTTACACTTACATGTATCAAGAATTTTAAGGTTACACTATAATACACAAGAATAAAACTAACAATCCCTAGTGAAGGTTAATGGAGAAATTATTTTGATGAAGATCAAAAACTTTGCCGTTTGTTGGCCTAAAATCATGTTTACATCTAGTTTAAAATTAGGGGCAAGCTGTGTATGAAAAATACATACATTTATTTGAATCACCAAAAAAAAAAAAAAAAAAGTTATCCTAGGTGTTATTGGGCTCATTTGGAATTGTTTTTAAAATGACTGGTACCGCTTTTCTTGAAATTGGTTTTGTTTTTTTTTTTTTACCTAAAATTCGCTTAAGATATTAAGTTTAAATCTAGGGTAATGCGACCCACACACCTATTTTTACCTCTCACACAACCCTCTTCAATTTCCGGTTGTCGGATCGAATGAATTAAAGAAGATTAATAGACAAAATTTAACAAAGGCTTGTAAGAAGTAAAAAAAATAGCACTACCGTAAATCTAATTGTCTATTTTGGATTTGAGGGGTTTTATTAGGTTTAGCGGTTATTCTATGGAGCTTATATTGGAATGAAAACTACATATGAGAAATGAACTTAATTAAGAACAAATCTCATTTTCTTCCTTGCAGAATGTAGTTCATGATCTAAATCGTTTATATTTTAAAATGTAGTTTCATGGTCTGAATTGTTTATATTTTAAATACATCTAATTTTAAACAACAAGCATACAAAAACTATTCTATTAGAGATGAAATAGTCATCTAATTATAGTTAAAAATTTGACGAACAAAATAAATTGATCAAAATAGAAAAGATTTTAGTACTTTAATTTACATTAAGGGAAAAAGAGCGTTAAAACTCAGAAGGCAGGAAATTGAAAAAATACTCAAACTGATCTACCACTTGCAAAACACTAAAAAGAGTTTGTGTTCATGATTGAAAACCAAGACCAATAATTCCATTTAAGCGTCAAAGTTTCAAGTGGCGTTCTTGTATCGTATCAACAATTTAGCATTTCATCAGGCAAAGTACATGAAGGCTCCAAGCAACACGTCATGGTGAGGTGCCCTTTCAACGTCCCTTCTCCTCCACCTAGTCTTCTCTACAATTTGATATATTTTATCAAATTGCTTCGAAAAGGTTGAGACCTGAGAGGTGGGTGGATGTGAGAGCAACTCCACAGGGACAATAAGGACTGATTTGGTACTGAGGTGCTTTTATAAAAAGTGAGTATAAAAAAAAAAAGCTGAGCTCAAAAAGTTGTTTGGTAAACACTTAAAAACAACTTATTTTCATAGTTTTGAGTGAAAAAAAGTTGAAAACGTGAAGTATAAAAGATGAGCTTATTCTCACAGCACAGCAGAAATAGTTTTTTTTTTAAAGCACATCAATACCAAACCAGCCCTTAGCCCGATGGACCGGCAACTTTGAAGACCCAATAGCCAGAGCAAGCTTCTCCAGCCCAGAGGGCGATTGGGTAGGTTGGGGGGGGGGGTGGGGGAGGGCCCGAGTGAGAGACCTGACTCGAATCGGTGGCCCAAGAGCCTGAAGACCAAGTGATGCAACGCTGATGTCATGAGGGCGATTGGGTAGGTTGGGGGGGGGGGTGGGGGAGGGCCCGAGTGAGAGACCTGACTCGAATCGGTGGCCCAAGAGCCTGAAGACCAAGTGATGCAACGCTGATGTCATGGTGGTGTCAGCCACTATTTAATTATTTTTGTGTCAGGCGCGTGCAAGCACGTCCCTGACAACATTTCAGGTGAAGGGACCTGCGGTTCAGATGGCAGAAATGTTACCGTTGGTGGTCACATGTCACGTTCTCATCTGTTGGATTTCAACGATTACTTTTCCTAGACCGTTGGATTTCCAACGGCAAAAAATATATTTTTTTTTAATCCAACGGTAGAAACTAATTAAGGTAATAAAATGTTAAAAATTAATAAAAAATCAGAAATTAAAATATATATATATATATATATAGTTTACTTTTCTATAAACAGCTTCTCATTATTTTTTACCTTACACCATAATTTCATATTTTCTCAAATACTTTCAACCACATTCCAATCTTTTTCTCAAAGTTTCAATCCAATTGGTTTCCAACAAAATGACTAATGATGCAGGTATGAATTGGACGCTTATTGAAGATGTTATGTTGTGTTCTAGTTGGGTTGAAGTTACTCATGATTCGATTACAGGTAATGAGATGCAGTTGCGACAAATGTGGAGTCTTATTCATACCAATTATCTTGAGAAAATTGGTGGGAAAAGAACCAAAGAATCGATGTCCAGTCGTTGGAGAATACTCAGCCAATTGTTTAGTGTTTGGAGAGACGCCTTGGTACAAGCTAGTGCTAATCTTGGAACTGGGAAAATTTTAGCGGATCAGGTAACAATATATTATTTATTTGTTTGTACTATACCCAAATTTACAATAGATACTTTGATTATAATTATTTCTTCTCCCGCATTGTGCAGATACTTCAAGCACAAGCTTGGTATAATGCCAAAACTAAAAACAAAAACAAATCATTCACCCAGTGGGAATGTTGGAATATTGTCAAAGATTGTCCTAAATTCAGAGTTGTGGCTGTTGGTCCATAAGTTGCCATGAATAGCACCCCTCTACACTCTACGCCTGTTCATGACTCGTATGTTCATGAAACCGACACAGAAGAAGTGCCAAAAACGCCCCATGAACAAGTGTCAGGGTCGACCTATTATCCAATGAGGCCTCAAGGTAAGAAGGCTTCAAAGAGAAAAGGGAGTGCTTCCAAGAATGATTATGCAAAATATATGGAATAACTTGCTCGCCAAGGTGAATTGACTTTGGCGCAGGAAATGGCTAAATTTGAGGCTGATAAGGCTAAAGAGGAGGCAAAAGTTACAGCTGTTGAGAAATTATTTCAAGCTAATGAGAGAGAAAGAAAGCTACTTAGGCAAGAAAGGGAAGAGTTTAAAGAAGAAAGAAGGGCTCAACAAGATCGTGACATTATGAAGGAGCCTATAAAGGGGAAGTCACCGAATCCTAAATATTTTTGGCATTCGAAGAAAGCGGATATGGTGCGAATGAGGCATGCAAGGGAAGCGAGAGTAAGAAGAGATGGTCCTAGCACAACAAGAGGAGATGATCCTAGCACCAAAAATTGGTTAGGTGATGATTTTCTTTTCACGAGGGACTAGGGAATTTGTTTTTAATCGGAGCCCATAATTTTCCAATCACTTTGGGTTTTAATTTCTTATTTATTGAATAGAGTACTTTATGTTGTTTCCAATTTATTGAATTTAGTACTTTATTTAAACTAAGAGTATATTTATTTAATTTGGTAATTTATTTAAACTAAGAAAATCTTTATTCAAAGGACATAAACACACCAAATAAAATTGCAGAAACATACCAAATAAAATTACAAACACACCAAATAAAAAAAAATCACTAAATGAACTTAAAAAACACACCAAATAAAATTAAATGAACATCCCAAATAAAAACAAACACACTAAATGAACTTAAGTTTCTTGAGCTTGTTTCAATTCCCACTGGTGCTCTATCAAGTCAATTTGTCGGGTATTGTGCATATATAGGTCTTGAAGTGCAGTATATCGTTGAATGAGCCTTTCATTGTAACGTCCATCCCTTTGTAATGACTCATGTTGCATGGGTTCTTCGATGGTGTCATGAGCACAATATATTTATGTTTTAGAATTGTTCATTGTGTCTGGCTCATATTCATCAACGACATCATAGTCATACTCATCTTCCACAATCATGTTGTAAAGAATGATGCACGTCATCATGATGGATTGAAACAACTCTAAATCAAACATTCTGGTAGCACCCTTGACAATCTCGCCCAACGAGCTTGGAGGATACCAAAAC
This sequence comes from Pyrus x bretschneideri, assembly GCF_019419815.1. Classification (NCBI taxonomy): domain Eukaryota; kingdom Viridiplantae; phylum Streptophyta; class Magnoliopsida; order Rosales; family Rosaceae; genus Pyrus; species Pyrus x bretschneideri. Next base: position 1,515,452 of record NW_025999679.1, read on the forward strand.
AACGCTCCACATCCTTCCTATACCCTTCTTGACAACTTGCAAAGTGTTTTTCCTTTGCACTTCGCGGATGTCGCACTGTTTTGACAAACGATGACCACCTTGAGTAAATGCCGTTTGCTAGGTAGTATGGCCTGTGGTACTTATGTCTGTTGACCCAGTACGTGACTCTTGGTGTTTTTCCTTGCAGGACATCGTTGAACACTAGGATTGGGCAAGGACATTGAGGTCATTTTGAGCCTTTTCTGTCCCCATAAGCTCCTTGCCACGCACTTGGACATTTTTTCCAAGTCCAGTGCATACAATCGATGCTTCCAATCATCTCAGGAAGACCTCACATCTCGGCCTTGTTCAAAAGCCTTTGCAAGTTCATCTCAGTAGGTCTCCAGAGGTACTATGCAATGTAGATAGATTCGATTGCGGAGCAAAACCCCATCAGCGACTCAACAATGGTTGATTTCCCTATCCTTATTATCTCATCCACTTGGTCTACAGATGCTTTATATGCAAGCATCCACAAGGCAGCAGTAATTTTTTGCTCAGGAAGGAGACCTATAACACCATAAGCATCATTCTTTTTCACAAAGTAAGAATCATGGTTGCAAACAACAATCATGATTTTGTTGAACAAATGTCGTTTCATTCTAAAACGACATCTAAAGTACGTATCAAGGAATGCACTGTTACGGACAAAATAATCGTTCAAGAAAATTGTACCTCATCATTGCCTGCTTCTATCAATGTTTAAGGAAAAGCTGGGTTTGGAGATCTGAGCCACAGCTTGGATGACTCGATGGAAATGTGAGGCTCTTTGGCTTCTTGCTTCGTCATCTCTCATTTTACACTCCTCATCCTTTTCCTCTTCCATCATATTTTCGCCCACCTGGAGATTGAACATTTCTTCCCATTGCTTAAACAATTCTTTCTCTTACTCATCAATTTCCCACAACATCCTTGAAGAAGACATTGTAAGAAAGAAGCAGAAACTATGAATAATGATAGAGATTTTGATTTTGGTGTGTGATTTCTGCGTTATATGGAGGAAAAAGAAAGGATTAGGTTGTAGATAATGCCATGTGGCATATCGTCATTCGTTAAAAATTTGATCAAAATTTATCCTCAAAGATTGTAAACAAATTATGACACGTGGTGTGATGTGATTGGTTAAAAATTTTATCGGAAATCTATCCTCAACGATTCTGAAAGGGTAAGACACATGGCACGACGACATTGGATAAATATCTTGTTGAATTCTATCACCAAAAATTGTCTTTTTAGATAATGACATGTGGCGCAACGAGAACGATTAAAAATCTTATCCGAAATTACACATAAAATTATTTTGTATTATTTTATAAAATAAAAAATATTAATATTTTATTGCCTATTGCCATTACTATTTAGTTTAGGGGTAGAGATGCAAAAGACAATTACTATTCATTAAAGGCAGTTACGGTTCACTAGAGGCTATTCAATAGTAAGTTGCCCCAGGGGGTCTTTGCAACGCTGGAGTTGCTCTGAGCAAGGAAGGGTATTTTTTGGATGGGCTTGTGACTTGTGAGGTGGTGACTGAAATCCCAACGTGTATAGATTCCCATTAGGGAGAGCTTCCCAAGATCACGACCCCAAATAGGGAGCTTTCAGCAACACCATTTACCTTTATTTTATGAGAACTTTAACAAAAAGCTTTCGGTATTGTTCATTTTAACAAAAACCACATTTTTACACTAAAAAGCCAATCCTGGTACTATTCATTTTACCCTTTATTTTGTCATTATCGTTAAAACTCAAAGTTTTCAAGCTCTTTTCATTAATTTTCCTTTATTTTATTTCCTCTCACTTTATTGTCGTGTAAATAAATCACTAATACTTACCATAGTGTGTATAATATATAAAACATTACTACAAAAATGTGACTGTACTAATTTTATTATTAAATAAAAATGTTTTGTCAGTATTGGTATTTTTCTTTATTTACCAATGAAAGGTCTTAGGTTCAAATTTCGTGAATGATGAATTTGATTTCAAATTAGGTTGCCCATTGTGTGATTTAGCTAAACTCTCTGTACTTTTTAGTATAAAGTATATCATTGTACTAAAAAAAATAAAAAATAAAAAAATTGGTGTGATCAGATAAACAAAAGAAATCAGGGAAGAAATGTTTGGATTCCCAGCCTCACGTGGTGTGACCTCAAAATAAGGGATGTGTCTTTGGTCTTGTTGTCTTCGGCTAAAGGATTAGGGTTGGGGTTAAAAGGCTACCAATCCTTTCAAACCACTTCCTTCCAAAACCTTAATTATTATTTTTTTTGAATAATTTCCACTTTACTACCTTTAAATTTTGCCAACATCACACTTTACTACTCTTACTTTTTTCAGTCTTAAAATCTCAAATTTTTTTTTCCAAGTATTTGTTTTATGTTTAAAGCCCAACAAACACACGTACTCTATTTCGCCTAGCTTATATTATTCACGTGTTGGGTTTAAAAATTTCACATACGTGAGGGGGCAAGTTAAAAGTATAAATTTCACAAGAATGAATTTTGAATATGTGTAATTGACTTATCTCATATATTGTCACTTAGTCATATGGTAAAAAAGTTTCTTCAAAAGTATTACGGCAAAAGCATATAAAAATTTGATTTTGTGGTGAAATATGAAGGTTCTTCCATTAGATGCTAACAGTGGCAAAAATGTCTCGATGATAATTTTCCCCTTTTCTTTTCATTTTAAATTTCCAAGTTTGGTATTTCTTTTTCTGTTGTTGACCTGCCTCTCACTTTCCGCATTTGCAGAATCTCTCCTAAGAAATTAAGTATATCTTAGATGACAATAGATGCCATTTTCCATCTCTACCGAATGATTGGTAGAATGGCTTTAAGATTGAACATCGACAATTCTCAAAGGGCACATTTTTGTAGTTCTTGCAATTTTTAGCTACCAATGAGCTTGGAATTGTATGGCGACATTATTTCCACAGTTTTTTTCTTAGCTTATCAACATATGATCAAAATTGACTTATGAATCCAGGTGGGGTCCCATTAAATTGAATGTTGTTGGTGACTTGCATAACATACTAATAAAACTTAGCAATATTATTCTATGTAACATATTGAAATAGGGATGCTCGCAAAGTCTTTAGTTCTGCAGAGCATTCACAAATTACAAGTAAAAACTAAGCTCAATGTGTAAGATACTGAATAACAAAGATGTACAGCTCAAAAATGCCATTGGATCTAACGGCAACCTGACCCTAATCTATTTTTTAAATGTATGGTACCCTTACATTTGTCAGATTAATTATATAACAAAAAATATAAATTAATAAAGAATGCAGAATGTTTAGATTGGTGTATATTAGTTAGGCCAAACGAAAGAAAAAATGAAAAGGAAAAGATTAATGTATCTGATAATTGTTAAGTCACGCTTAAGGCGCATGGCATTGTATAGCATAAGCTTAGCGGGATTAGCAATCTACCATCATCTTCTGCACGCTTAATCCTCTTCCAATTCACATGCATGTAGCTAGCTAGCTAGCCATATACATGTGTATGATCAGAAATTGTCACAGAGTTTCCCGTCAACTTTGTAACAGCTAGTAATGGTACAAACTCACTTGGTGTTGTTAAATTGCATTATCTTCTTGTTTGCATAGATAATTAAACTATTATTTGTTGTGAAGAAATGCATGTTGATATGGTTGTGAAATTGAAGCCGAGTCAGGAATGGTCTAATATCTTGAGACCAATTTGTGGTGTGTGCCAAACATGCATAATTAGAGGGACTGCATGGGATTTTATGAGGTTTTTGATCATGCTCGCTCTGCTATTTGTCTAGAATTTCAACCTTTTTATTGGATAAATCGATGTTGAATTGTTATACAAGATATATCACTGCTTCCTTTCTATATGTTCTAAAGCCATATGATTAACATGGCCTGCATTAAACTCTATAAATATTAAAGCATTTTTTGACTGAAGGGCTTCATAAAAAAATAGACTGTATTAGTTTGACCCACTTATGAAGCTGCCTGCAGATTTTTTTGGATTTCAGTTGACCCATTTACGACTTGGTTCAAATTAGTTAAGTGCTTGATGTAATTGAATTACCAAATTACGTTGGTCAAACAGAATTAGCAAAAGCCACATTCTCCTTTTAGTTTCTCTTCTCATGACAATTTTATGCAACGATATATATACTAAGGGTAATGCTAGAGGGTGAGGGAACAAGTGAGGCAGCTTGTTAAGCATGTAAAATCCCACAGTGAGAATTCTAAGCCTTGAGTCATAATATACAAAGTAACGTAAGCAAGTTGCTTCACACTAAGGTAAGGAATTTAACGAAGAGTTACATACATGTTGATTAGGATTCAAATTTAGACACGGGTTAATTCTAAGAATTAGATCAAAGTTTAGGTTTATCCAATATTTAGGTGTTACAAACCTACGTGGCGTACAGATCGAGTAACTGTTGAGTTGACTACGTTCATCTTGTGAATATGTGAATGTAGGTGTGTCAACTTGCAACCGAGCTCGGTCGGGTGAGTATAATAGATCAGTGGTGGTGTTGAATGCGCTGCTCACTTCTACACTTATGGTCAAGGAAAGAAGACGCCTCGCTATTGGGTTCTACAACCTGAAGACAAGGTTTCTTAGTTCACAACGAAGTTTAGGATCTCTTGCACCAGGTTCAGCCAATTTGACTATATTTGTGAGAATATAGGTGTGCCAAATCAGTATTATGCTAAAGGGCACGTACTCAAAGGAGATAAGCATTTTAATGGTTTTCGGCAATTTGAATGTTGAACTGTAAACTGCACCTAAGAGTAACCAATCATAGAACACTTTAGCTACTCCTATGCTGCTTAATTATGCAGCCAATGCTATTTACTTATCCAAATTGAAGGTGTCACCGGTTGTCAACAAAATGTTGTTTACTTATCCAAACTAAAGCTGTGTTGACTATTGATTTCATCAGGGGGATTATTGATATTTAGTATTTTTCTTAGGGATGTGAGAATGGTTCGAGGGCTTAGAGCATTTTAAGTTGTTTGTTAAGTTGACGGGGCTTTCCACGTTGCAGAACCTCTTAGATTTATAAGGACGTTGTGACAAACAAGTCTCCCAAGATAAAGTTCTTATGGGACTATGTAACTCGCCATTTACCTGAATATTCTTTCTTTATCCCTTCTAATCTGTTCCTTAGCTGAAACTCACCTTTATCTAGTCTCAGCTTCTTGATTTAAACCAGGATTATGAACTTAGTCCCTTTAGCGATTAATTCATTCTTATCTAATCAAGAAAGAATTTTGATCCTTAAAATATTTCGCACAGAGGTCATTCTGATCCTTAGCGATTTCAGTTCACTAAGGTACTCGACGGAGTCTTTTCGTGAGCTGAAAGCCCACTAGTTTGAGGGATTATTGGTGGGCCGAGGATTATGAATTTTCAACTTGGGTTAGCCCAAACATTAGGATATTAATCGAGCCTCAATACTATTTTGAAATAATAAAGATTCAAATTTGGATACAAGTTGATTCGATTTGTATTCGAACAATTTACATGCCTATAGTGTTGTACTTTTATGTGCAATCGAAATTGAATTCTAACAAAGTACTAAATATCATCGTCGTAGACAAAAGCAAAGAAACAAATAATCTCAAAACAAGAATACAAGAGATTAACATGGTTTGGCGTAAAGCCTATGTCAATAGGTGAAGTATGGCGATAAATTTCACTAAACAAATGGAGATTAAAAAAGAGTGTTTAACTCTCGCCACCCAAATCCCAAAAATTTCAAACACTAAACCAAACCGATTAGATAATTGAAAACAAATGGAAGAGATTCTCCAAAATTGTTCTCCAACTCTCAAACTACAAATTGACTCTCAAAAATTAGCCACCCAAATAAGCCACACAAAATAAACTAGCCCTAAGCCCATTTTATAGAATATAGGACTTATACAATGAAAATCCTAATAGGAAGTCAAATTCTAATTCTAATAGGCAAGGAAATCAAATCCTTATCTTAATCAATTGGTAAATTAACGAAACTTCTCCATCGAGAAAAGAATCCAACTATGAAGTGTGAAACATAACCCATATAGGACACAAAAATAACAAGAATTGCGAGATGATTTCTCTGCCCTTCTTTGATCGATTGCCCTAGAACTTTTCAAACATGTCTTCTCTACTTTTGTCTGATCAATCATCACTTCTAGATTCGTATCTAACACTTTAATTTTTAGCTGTAAATCACAACAATCTCTACCTTGGCGAGAAATTAACAAACTTCCAAAAACAAACTTCAAATTGCGATACCAAAATACAAAACCGCCAAATTGTTTCGAAACTGATCTCCTCGATAACTCAAGATATCTTAAAGTCTCAAAACTTGAAATTTCCTTCTACTCCTTCTCCAACGAAGTCTATTATGAAAACTAGCAAATATGGGCTAAAAAAGTCTATGCAAAGCTTGAACAAATGAACCAATGAGTGTGTGCTAACTGCACTCCACCAAAGGAGCTTGAGCATCAAGCTTCACCTTCTCGCTTAATCTCTAGACGAGTTCACAACTTCTTCTGCAATGTTCGTCTCATTAGCAGAAGAAGACTTATCAGATGGCTTCCTTTTCCTCTTGAGTCTAGGGCAATCAACTTTCCAATGTAGCCTTCTTATAGCAACAACTACAAATGTTTTTTTTTTTTCTAAGTTCACCCTTATCCTTTTTCTTTTCTCGAGCCACCAAAGCTGCATCTTGTGTGCCAAGCACCTTGTTTAAGCTCTTTAGAATTTGAAGCCGCTTTAACATTCTCCAAACTGAGACTTCCTTTACCAAATAGCATGTACCAACAAAGTGATCATATGATGAAGAGAAAGAACACAACAAAGTTATCGCATGGTCCTCATCACTAATTTGGCCGTCCACACTTTCCAAATCCATCATATTCTATTGAACTCATCAACATTCTTATGGATTGACGTACTTTCAACCATACGGTTGCTAACTCGTCTTCAAATACAAACGTTTGGCAAGGGATTTTGTCATATACAAGCTCTCCAATTTGAGCCACAACTACGGTGCAAATTTAACGACACAACTTCACGTAAGACTTCATGAGGTAAAGTTAGTAGGATTGCTCCAAGTGCCCGCTCCATAACGTCTTCCTTCTCCTCATCGGACCACAAATTTGACAAAGCCTTCATACCATTTAGTGCCTCCAAAAGCCCTTCTTGAATCAACAAAGCACACATCTTCAATTGTTAAATACCAAAAGCACTCCCATCGAGCTATTTAATATCGACTTTCTTTGACAACACAGAAGGCTTCATAGCGACCGGTAAACAAAGCCCAAGCCGAAACTTGAGTTCTGGTACCAATTGTTGTACTTCTATGGACAATCAGAATCCAATTCTAATAAAGTACCAAATATCAACATTGTAGGTGACAGTGAAGAAACAAACAATCTCAAAATCAGAAAACAAGAGATTAACGTGGTTCGGTGTAAATTATATGTCTACAAGCGAAGCACGGCAAAAAATTTCACTAAACAAATGGAGATTACAATAAAATGTTTAACTCTCACAACCCAAATCCCACAAATTACAAACCTTAAACCAAAGCGAGTAGAGAACCCAAAACAAAAGGAAGAGGTTCTCTCAAATTGTTCTCTAACCCTCAAACTCATAAATTGACTCTCACAAATTGATTCTCACAAATTTGTCACTCAAATGAGTCATACAAAATAAACTAACCCTAAGCCCTATTTTAGAACTTATACAATGAGAATCCTAATAGGAAGTAAAATCCAAATCATTATAGGCAAGGAAATGCCACTTAGTACTTCGGTCTAATAGTATTCCTCTTCACTTGTAAGTGAGAGGTCTTAGGTTCAATTCTCGCCAAAGACGAATTTGAACCATATTATTGTTAGCACATTGTGTGAGGCTAAGCCCACCCCTCCTTTTATTCCTTATCTTAATCAAATTGGTAAATTAACAGAACTTCTCCACCAAGAAAAGAATCCAATCATAAAGTGCGAAACCCAATCCATATAGGGCACAAAAACAAAACAGGAAATGCGAGTGGATTTCTTTGCCTGTCTTCGATCGATCGACTGCCACCTCCAATCGATCGCCTAGAATTCTTCAAACAATTCTTCTCTGCTTTTATTCGATCGATCATGATTTCTAGATTCGTATCCAACCCTTTAATTTTGAGCCATAAATCACAACATATACATTTTGCCCAAAATAATTTAACCCATTTTGTACTCCTCACTCCCGCAAAAGACACACAAAAAAAAAAAAAAAAAAAATTTATTTTGACATTTTTTAGAAAAAAAAAATGCATTTCTTCTAAGTCCTGATCCAACATGGACAATGTTTACGTGAATGTATATAATTGCTTTAAAATAAATCGTAAGGCACCTTATAAATGTCCGACCTCTTTTTGAACCCTAATATACTTGTCTTACCTATATCAAGGAAAAAACAATAGCCCACTATTGTAAACAGTGGGTATGTTTGGCCACATGTATACAGTAAAGATTCATATGCTAAATAGTGAAGTTTTTTGTAAGTTTTCAATGTAGTTGCTCTATAAATGGAGCACTACGAGTGTTCAAAATATATGATACAAAAGCAATAAGAAAAGAAAGATAAGTTAGAATATTTTCAGTATCCTCTTATTTCTCTCTAATCTGCAATTATTTTGTGTAATATTTTGCAACAGCCTCGCTTCTATCCCTAGCAAAGGTTATTTCTTTAACTTTTGCCTATTTATAAGGTGCAACAGCCTTGCTCAAAATGGTTTAGCAGAGGCATTTATCAAGCGGCTTCAATTAATAGCTCGCACTCTGCTCATGAAAACGAAATTGCCAGTCTCTGCATGAGGACATGCCATCTTACATGCTGCATCATTGGTTCGACTGAGACTCATAGCCAACCACCAATACTCATCAATACAACTCGTGTTTGGATATCAGCCAAACATTTCACATATACGAGTTTTTTGTTGTGATGTTTATGTGCATGTTGCACCGCCACAACGTACTAAAATGGGGGCTCAGCGTAGACTGGGAATTTATGTGGGTTTTGATTCACCATCTATCATTAGATATTTGGAACCCTTGACATGTGATATGTTTATAGCTCATTTTGCTAATTGTCATTTTGATGAGACAGTCTTCCCGTCGTTAGGGGGATAAAAGACCATTCCAGAAGAACGACAAGAGCTGACATGGGTTGTTTCCACTTTGTCTCATTTTGATCCGCGAACCATACAATGTGAAAATGAAGTGAAAATGATCGTCCATCTTCAAAGTATTGCTAATCAAATGTCAGATGCATTTAATGATGCTTCGAAAGTGACAAAGTCATATATACCAGCTGCAAATGCACCTACAAGAATTGATGTCCCTGTTGGACAAAATAAAGTGGCAGCGAATGATTCATCTAGTGTATGCCTGAGGCGTGGTAGATCCCCAGGTTCAAAAGATTCTACCCCTCGAAAGAGAAAGATGAGGGCATAGTTAAACCCAAATGAAATCATTCAGGAAAAGAAAATGAATGATAAATCCACAATTCATAATTCTATACTTCCAGAAAAAGAAAATGTCCTTGATGAGACATCTGTCCCTAAAGAGACAGAAGTACATGAAAGCAAAGAAATATCCATAAATTATGCATGTACTGATGAATTGTGGGATTGAAATGAAATAATCATCGACGACATGTTTGCATTTGCAATAGCCACTGAAATTATATTAAGCGATGACATTGAGCCCCACTTTGTTGAAGAATGCAAACAGAGACAAGATTGGCCTAAGTGGAAAGATGCAATACAAGCAGAATTAAATTCCTTGGAAAGGCGAAGTGTTTTTGGACTGGTAGTCCAAACCTCGCCTGGTGTAAACCCTATGGGTTACAAATGGGTATTCACAAGGAAATGCAATGAGAAAAACAAGATTGCAAGATATAACGCACGACTCGTTGCACAAGGCTTTTCACAAAGACCTGGAATTGATTATGAAGATACATACTCTTTTGTAATGGACACAATTACGTTCCGTTACTCAATAAATTTGGTGGTTTCAGAAAAACTTGACATGCGACTTATGGATGTCATCATCGCGTATCTATATGGAGAATTAGATACTGACATATATACGAAAGTCCTAGAAGGACTTAAGTTGCCTGAAGCAACTAACAAACCACGAGGTATGTTCTCAATCAAATTAAGGCAATCATTATATGGGCTGAAACAATCTGGATGAATGTGGTACAATCGTCTCAATGAGTATTTGATTAAAGAATGATATACTAACGATGTCATCTACCCTTGTGTGTTCATTAAGAAATCAAATACTGGATTTGCTATAGTGGCAATATATGTCGATGATATGAACCTCGTTGGAACCCCTGAAGAGCTCAATAAAACTGCTACATATCTGAAAAGCGAATTTGAAATGAAAGACCTGGGGAAAACAAAATATTGTCTCGGCCTGCAGATCGAGCATTGTGTTAATGGAATTTTGGTCCATCAATCAGCTTACATTGAAAAAATATTGAAGCAATTTAGCATGGACAAGGCTTATCCACTTAGCACCGTAATGGTCGTTCATTCTTTGGACATTAAGAAAGATCCATTCCGTCCAAAGGAAGATGATGAACTGGTCCTTGCTCCAGAAGTACCATATTTGAGTGCAATAGGTGCTTTATTGTATTTAGCACAATGTACTAGACCAGATATAGCTTTTTCAGTCAACTTGTTAGTGAGGTATAGCTTTGCTCCAACAATTCATCATTGGAAGGAAATCAAAGATGTATTGCGATACCTTCGTGGAACAACAAACATGGGTCTCTTCTACTCAGAGAAATCCACAAATGACCAAATTCTTGTTGGATATGCAGATGCTGGTTTCCTCTCTGATCTGCACAAAGCCCGCTCACAAAATGGATATGTGTTCACTAATGGAGATACTGCAATTTCATGGTGATCAACAAAGCAAACATTAGTTGCTACATCTTCCAATCACTCGGAAATAATTGCTTTACATGAACCAAGTCGTGAATGTTCTTGGTTAAGATTAATGATCCATCACATCCAGAATTCATGTGGTCTACCTTGAAAGACAGACAATCCAACTATCATCCATGAAGATAATGCAGCCTGTGTTGCCCAAATGAAGGAAGGATTCATCAAGGGCGATAAAACTAAACACATATCTCCAAGATTTTTCAGTGCACATGTGCTTCAGAAGGCCAAAGTGATTGAGGTCAAACAAATCTGTTCCAACGAAAATTTGGCAAACTTGTTCACCAAATCTCTACCAAAGTGCACATTTCAGAAGTTAGTACATGGAATCAGATTACGTCGGCTTACAAATTTGAAGAATGTGGAATCAGGGGGAGATAAAATTCAGGGGGAGCATCCATAATACATGCATGTTGTACTCTTTTTCCTTCAATTAGGATTTTTCCCACTGGGTTTTTCCTATCAAGGTTTTAACGAGGCAACACAAGCATGCTTAACACCGTATCAACAATCCGGATAAAAGTTGTACTCTTTTTCCTTCGCTATGGTTTTTTCCCATTGGGTTTTTCCAAACAAGGTTTTAACGAGGCAACTGATGTTGATATGTGGGCATCCAAGGGGGAGTGTTGTAAACAGTGGGTATGTTTGCCCACATGTATACAGTAAAGATTCATATGCTAAATAGTGAAGTTTTTGTAAGTTTTTAAAGTAGTTGCTCTATAAACAGAGCACTACGAGTGTTCAAAATATATGATACAAAAGCAATAAGAAAAGAAAGATAAGTTAGAATATTTTCAGTATCCTCTTATTTCTCTCTAATCTGCAATCATTTTTGTGTAATATTTTGCAACAACCTTGCTCCTATCCCTAGCAAATATTATTTTTTTAACTTTTGCTTATTTATAACACCCACAAAATTATGATGATAATTTAGTAAGAACAAATTTATCTCTATTGGACCCGAAATCGATGCTGCTAATATTGCAGACGAAACGTTTGGTTTGGAAACTTGGTAAAAGAGAAAACGTGATTGCATACATGGCAGACGAAACGTTTGGTTTGGAAACTTGGTAAAAGAGAAAACGTGATTGCATACATGGATGGGAGAGAGAAAGAGATTGAAAATTGAAATGTAACTGAAGCCTGAAGTCCAGAAAAAGGTTTTGAATCTGGAAAATACGTGAAAGATAGTAAGCATTGTCCATGGGGAGTGTCTGTTTGCGAATTTTAATTAAGTAATGGTGTTGGCTTCAGATTGAGAGAAAAACGTTGGAGTTGGAGCTAGCTAACGGCTCTCCTCACTTTTTGCTCTAATGGAGTCAAAAAACAACATTAAAATAATAAAACACCTTATTCCATATCATCTCGTGCACAGTTGCATACACACTACAGTGAAGATATACAACAACAACAACATTTATTAAGTGGAATCGGCTGTATGAATTCTAAAATATCATTACGCTTGGTTATGTGCCACGTCTCCTCCTAGCTAACTACAATGAAGAAATATATATAAACAAAATATTAATATAATCTAATTTCATGGGTCTCTGCCTTCTTGTGTCTCCCTTAACCTGCGCGTGAACCCACCAAGCAACCCCTCCAATTTTCTATAAATATATAATCTCTTAAGAGAGAGAGAGAGAGGTGTGGGGTGGTGGTGCAGGAGGATGGTGGAGGTGCAGTGTTTGTTGATCTCAAAGCAGTGGGTTGATTTGTTTATTTGGTTTTAAGGTGCTTTCTTTGTGTTCTGTGCTTTGCTTTGGGTAGTGTAGTTGTAGAAAACTAGAAGTTTAGTAGTTTACTGCTTGAGTTCAAACCAAGAAAGCTAAAACACACACACAGAAACCAGAGAGAGGAGAGAGAGAACCCTAGAGAGATAAAGAAACAAAGAGAGACAGAGGGGGCTGCAAAACCCAAATGATGCAAACCCGAGAAGAAAGGTTTGGAAATTGAGGCAAATGTCTACAGTGCTGCCGCCCAGCTCGAGGCAATCCTTCCCCATCTTCTACACCTCCTCCTCCTCCCACTCTTCTCTTTTTCTCTGTCTCACCCTATTTTTACTCTACACACCCACCTTTGCTTCTGCCGCAAACCCCGAAGCCACCCTTCTCTTCTCCTGGCTCCATTCCTCTGCTTCGCCGCGACCTTCCTTCTTCTCGAACTGGAATCCTCCTCCACCCCAATCCATGCAACTGGTCCTCCATAACATGTTCCCCTCAAGGCCACGTCACCGAAATCACAATCCAATACATCCCTCTCCAGCTTCCACTTCCAACCAGTCTCTCCGCCTTTCCCTCCCTCCGAAAACTCACCATTTCAGGTGCCAATCTCACCGGAACCATCCCCGCCGACATCGGTGAATGCACCGAGCTGCAAGTCATCGACCTCAGCTCAAACTGTCTGGTGGGCTCAATCCCGCCCAGTGTTTCGAGGCTCCGAAATCTCCAAGACTTGATCTTGAACTCCAATCAGCTCACTGGTAAAATCCCAGTTGAGCTTGGCACCTGCATTGGACTAAAAAACCTCCTTCTCTTCGACAACCAGCTAACCGGGTCGATTACGGCGGCGCTCGGGAAGCTCACCAGCCTTGCAGTTCTGAGAGCAGGAGGTAACAAATACATTGGTGGGAAAATCCCAGAGGAGCTCGGAGGCTGCAGCAATTTGACTGTCTTGGGGTTGGCTGACACCCAAGTTTCAGGCACTTTGCCTGCCTCATTGGGTAAGCTTAGCCATCTCCACACTCTGTCTATTTACACCACAATGATCTCCGGCGAAATCCCACCTGAAATAGGTAACTGCTCTGAGCTTGTCAACTTGTTTCTTTACGAAAATAGCCTCTCCGGTTCGATTCCACCGGAGCTTGGTAAGCTTAAGAAGCTGGAGCAGTTGTTATTGTGGCAAAATAGTCTTTCTGGTCCAATCCCAGAAGAGATTGGGAATTGTAGCAGCTTGAGAATGATTGATTTTTCTCTAAATGCTTTGTCTGGTACTATACCTTTGTCTTTGGGAGGTTTATCGAATCTTGAGGAGTTTATGATTAGTGACAACAATGTCACCCGTTCGATCCCTTCCAACCTTTCTAATTTGACGAACCTGATGCAGCTGCAGCTCGACACGAATCAGATCTCCGGTTTGATTCCACCGGAGATTGGGATGTTGTCGAAGCTGACTGTTTTTTTCGCTTGGCAAAACCAGCTTGAAGGAAGCATTCCTTCAACTCTGGCTAGCTGTAGCAGTCTCCAAGCACTAGACTTGTCACACAATTCGCTCACCTGGTAACATTCCTGCCGGCTTGTTTCAGCTCAAAAACCTCACAAAGCTTCTTTTGATTTCGAATGACATTTCGGGTTTGATTCCACCAAGTATTGGCAACTGCAGCTCTCTGGTTCGGCTGCGGCTTGGGAACAACATGATTGCTGGTGGGATTCCAAAAGCAATTGGAGACCTTAGGAGCTTAAACTTTCTTGACCTGTCTGGGAACAGCCTTTCTGGGCAAGTGCCTGATGAGATTGGGAGTTGCACAGAGCTACAGATGATAGACTTGAGCAACAATACTTTGGAAGGTCCCCTGCCTAACGCGTTGTCATCACTATCAGGACTTCAAGTCTTGGATGTTTCGGTTAATCAGTTTTCGGGGCAGATACCAGCAAGCTTGGCTCGTCTTGTTTCGTTGAACAAGCTTATTTTGAGTAGGAACTTATTCTCTGGAATGATACCTACATCGCTTGGCCTGTGTTCGAGTCTCCAATTGCTTGATCTTAGCAGCAACAAGCTCACTGGCTCAATCCCCGTGGAGCTTGGGAGGATTGAAGCCCTTGAAATCGCGCTAAATTTGAGCTGCAATGCACTCTCAGGCCCCATCCCACCTCAAGTATCAGCACTAACCAAGCTTTCAATACTAGACCTTTCACATAACCAGCTTGATGGGGACTTGAGTCCACTTGCAGAGCTCAATAATCTTGTCTCTCTTAATGTGTCATATAACAAACTCAGTGGCTACCTTCCAGACAACCAGCTTTTTAGACAGTTGTTACCAATGGATTTGGCTGGAAACGAAGGCCTTTGCTCTTCAAATCGCGACTCATGCTTCCTGAGTGATGTTGGCCGCACAGGACTAACAAGAAATCAAAATGAAATAAGGCGGTCACGCAGGCTTAAGCTAGCAATTGCATTGCTGATCACCCTGACAGTTGCAATGGTGGTTTAGGGGATCCTTGCAGTGATTAGAGCGCGAAGAGCTATCAGAGATGATGACGAATCAGAATTGGGGAACTTGTGGGCTTGGCAGTTCACTCCATTCCAGAAGCTAAATTTCTCGGTTGAGAAAGTGCTTAGATGCCTGGTGGATGTCAATGTAATTGGAAAAGGATGTTCTGGGGTTGTGTATCGCGCTGATATGGACAATGGCGAAGTCATTGCAGTGAAGAAGCTCTGGCCAGCAACAGTTGCTGCAGACAATGGATGTTGTAATGATGAAAAATGTGGAGTTCACGATTCATTCTCAACGGAGGTCAAAACACTTGGCTCAATACGTCACAAGAACATTGTTCGGTTCTTGGGTTGTTGCTGGAATAAGAACACAAGATTGCTCATGTACGATTACATGCCTAACGGAAGCTTGGGAAGTATTCTACATGAGAGGACAGGGCATGCCCTTGAATGGGAAGTTCGGTACCAAATTTTGTTGGGTGCAGCTCAAGGCATTGCCTATTTGCACCATGATTGTGTTCCTCCAATTGTTCACAGGGATATCAAGGCCAATAACATCCTCATTGGCCTTGAGTTTGAGCCTTACATTGCTGATTTTGGCCTAGCCAAACTCGTTGATGATGGCGATTTCGCTCTGTCCTCCAACACAGTTGCTGGTTCCTATGGCTATATTGCTCCTGGTAAGTGATATTATAATCACATACAGCTTAATCCGTATATATGTCTCTTAAGTCTTACTATGATTACTTTGTTAGTGGTCTAATCACAAACAATCATGTGATGTTAATGTTTTCTTTAAGTAAAATTTTTGCATAAATTAGACCCGTTAGAAAATTTTAATAAAAAATAAAGCTGGGCGGACACTAAACAGACAACAAGGGGACCTATTTCCCATTCCTATTAACTTGTAAGTACAGGATTTGAACCAATTAGTTAACTTAACTTACTTCCCCTTTTCAGAATATGGATACATGATGAAGATCACAGAGAAGAGCGATGTTTATAGCTATGGAGTTGTTGTATTGGAAGTCTTGACAGGGAAGCAACCAATAGATCCAACAATACCAGAGGGGCAACATGTAGTGGATTGGGTAAGACAGAAGAGGGGAAGCATTGAAGTCCTCGACCCAAGCCTCATATCGAGACCCGAATCGGAGATAGAGGAAATGATGCAGGCATTAGGCATAGCCTTGTTGTGTGTAAACTCAACCCCTGATGAAAGACCAACCATGAAAGATGTGGCAGCAATGCTAAAGGAAGTTAAACATGAGAGGGAGGAGTATGCCAAGGTTGATATGCTCCTCAAAGGTTCGCCCACAAATGACACTCGCGAAAATAAGAACCCTAATGGAGTTTTGGCAACCTCATCATCAGCAGCAATGAAAAGCTTGTTCGCAAAGAGCAACAACACAATTTTTTCTGCATCCACACTGCTTTACTCATCATCCTTCTCTAGTGCCAATAAAATGGGGTTCAAGTGATTAGTTAATTATGTGATATACAGCTAATTAAGCGAAAGATTGTGATTTTTTGTTTACTTTCTTCAGTTTCAAACTCCATTGTGTCATTGATGTATAGAAGAAAAGGTTTGACATTAGTTATAACCAAGTGCAGAGCATCAAATAAAGCCAACAGTTGTAGGCTTGGATTTTAAGTAAATTTTGTCGATCATGTGCATCCAGGTTTAACTAGTCTTGAATGCACAATATTTGTCATGGGAGATTTTTAGTTATCACCAGTTGTATGTCCCTTTACGCCTTTCCCTTATAAACACAATCACAATCACGTGACGAGCAACATAAACACATTAATATACAACCGATTACAGAGTAGAGTAGATTCACTCAGATAAGAGAATGCTCAAACAAGGACAGAATCTAGGAAAACAGTCCAGGAGAAATCAATGCCCTGAAATCATTTTTTTTTGGTCGAAAGTGTACCTGAAATCTTAAAGAATGATGATGAGAAAGATGATTCATGATTTGACCAATCAAAATTCTGTAGGGTGGATCCCAGTATGAGGTGGGAGTGTGTGATTGCTTGCATGTGTGGTAGTGGTAGAATAATGGGGGTAGCCTGGGACTGGACTTTATGATGCACCTTTCCTCATTCCCTAGTTGGTCATTAGTTTGAAAGAATTGATTCCTAAATTTGCACTCAAGAGTACCTTTCCAGAGATCTTGGACTGCGACTGCTGTGCTGCTTTTACGTATACATCACTTTCTACAATTGCAGAACAAATTTTCTTTGTCATGTGTATCTAAATTCAAATGGTCTAGTGCAACCTTTTGATTCAATATAACCTAGGAAAATATACACAAATGAATCCGATTATATACTTTTAGTCGAGAATACAAACCAGAAGGGCACTAAGACGTTGCAATGAGGACTAGAAGCTTTATAAGTGGTTCTATTTGTCTGTATTGTCACTATGATCTATTATATTGAGTACCAAGAAACCAGTAGGCTGACTGCCAGGACAAATTGTGCATCATTCTCATTATCTATGAACAATTTTACACTTGCCACTAGCTTTTTTTGGTTGAAGAATTAGGTAGAGAGAGAGAGAGAGTACTAGTACATGTGAATGGCTTTTAAAAGACACAAGATTGACAGTTTGAACACCACTCCTATATAAAAGCAGAACAAAATTGACAATAGGGACACATAATGCACTGAATCAAGCAATTACAATTAGGAACAGTCCTGCTTAAGATGCAAAACATCTGGTAAAATATACAAAAAGATGTATCCTTTAACGGGGTGTTTGTTACACCGGAATGGATTGGACGGACTAATTTTAGCTAGTGAATCGATTGGACTGGTAAAGTATAAAACAGGAACCAAAGAACAGCAGATGAACTATCAATTGCAGTTTTAATTGGCTGATGAAAAATGATAAAAAAAAAAAAAATCTAGAGATACGGAATGAAAACTGAAAACATGATTTGTATGTCATCACATGGTGATTGGTGAGGGGTCACAAGTCGCATATTATCTTCGAAAAAGTGATGCCACTGATTAAAATCTAGTGACTGTTTGATTGTGATACTCTTTATGGTGAAGCAAGGACCAAGAAAAGCTCCTCGAAACTCTAATTTCATGTATGAGTTGTTAGAACCAATCAAATATCAATCATAATATATATATATATATATAATAATTACACAGTTTAATACGAATTACAATTTCACTATATATACATCTACTAGAATACGAATAATTAATAAAATTGCATATAAAATCACAACAATAATCACTGACTTGATTTCAAAAGATAGAGGCTTGCAGTTGCAATTTCCTAAGACAGAAATACGCCCCTAAATAGTTCGCGGACGTCTATCTTGCAGGATACAACTATCTAACCCAAGTTCTTGCACTTGAACTTGGATTCTTGGCGAATTTGCTATGTGAAGGATCAAAGAGAGAGCGATGGACTTGTGTTCTTCATTTTTGATATCACAACCATATATATAATGGCGTTTTTGCAACAATTATGGCTATCATGCAACTATCTAACCCAAGTTCTTGCACTCAAACTTGGATTCTTGGCAAATTTACTATGTGTTTCTCTGTGAAGGATCAAAGAGAGAGTGATGGAACTGTGTTCTTTGTTTCTGATATCACAGCCATATATATATAATGGCTTTTTTGCAACAGTTATGGCTATTCATTCTTATCTTTTCACAAAGGATGTAACTGTTTTTTGTAAACAGTCTTATCCTTTCGAATAAAACTGAATACCAAGGCTCATCTTTAAGATTTAATATATATACCCAAACCTTCCAAGTCCAAGGCCCAAGGTCCATGGCTTTAACCCAATTCCTTTCAAACAATAAGTGAGTGAACTCACTTATAAAGAGTAATTAGGGAGAGTTTATGGTCGATGTGGGACAATGGTCCCTCACAAGTTCCAACAATACCCCACATTTTCTATTCAAACTCTAGCAATATGCCACATTTGAATAGAAAATAAGATACTAACTAAATTAGTAACGTCTTTCTTTCCAGAGAACATAGATATGATACGCATCGAGATAAGTGTCTTTTGGACTTGAACCTTCTCTAGTGAGTACTCATCGGATTTACCTAATGAAGCAGTGAATTTAATATCTTGAACTAATCATTCTTAGTAGTAAATCGAAACAATAAGTATCACACATATCACATCTTGGCACACTTCAAATTCATACGGTTGTGTTCATTTTGGTCTTGAACATATCCTGATTTCATGAGACCTCTAGAGAATAGTAGCCATAACAATTCTCAAAGATGCAACCTCACATCAATCTCATATAGGTAATGCTAATCAAGAATATATGTTCTATTCATCTTGACCATAAGATATTAGCATTATTAAGAATAATGATTCACCTCTTCGTCTTACAAGCAATACACTATTTTCCATCATAGGAATGAGTAAAGATTGTGTGTTTCTTACCTTGAGTTTTCCTCAACTAGTTTGTCTATTGAACCTAGACCATGGAATCTCCAATTAGATAGTTTAGGTTTTCATCAAGTTATAACTCATTGAGTTGGCTTTAAACCCATTGCCCTCGATGTAAATGCCACTTAATCCTTAGGCCTTTTGTCAAAGGATCGGCAATGCTCTCCTTTAGATTTAATATAGTTAATGGAAATAGTTCCATTCTTGAGTAGTTGTCTAATGGTTCTATGTCATCGCCTTATATGTCTTGACTTCCCATTATACTCAGTGTTTTTGGCTTGACCTTGTGCAGCCATACTGCCACAATGTATACATATTGTAGTCACAAGCTTAGGCCATAATGGAATATCTTCTAGAAAATGTTTAAGTTATTTAGCTTCATTAGCAGCTGCATCTAAGGTTATAAACTCTGATTCCATTGTCGAACGTGCTATACACATTTGCTTGGATGATTTCCATGACACAACTGCTCCACCAAGTGTAAATACATATGCACTTGTGGATTTACTGTCAGTGCTCCTTAAAATCCAATTTGCATCACTATATCCTTCTAATACTAGGGGATATTGAGTGTAATGCAAACCATAGTTCATTGTATGCTTTAAGTATCTTAATACCCTTTTTAAAGCATTCCAATGATCTCTTCCAGGATTACTTGAATACCTGCTTAATCGGCTTATTAAATAAGCAAGATTAGGTCTTGTACAATTCATAATGTACATCAAGCAACCTATAACTTGGGTATGCTCCAATTGAGATACGCTTTCTTCTTTGTTTTTAGTAAGTTTATGAATGGGATCAAATTGAGTTACTGCAGGTTTACAATCATAATGTCTAAATCTTTTTAGAACCTTTTCGATATAATGTGACTGAGTTAGAACATATCCTTCTGAATTCCTTAGATTAAAACTCCAAGAATCACATCAGCTATTCCCATATCTTTCACATCAAAACTAGAATTTAGCATTTTCTTTGTGGAGTTAATCACATATTTGTTTGTTCCCATTATAAGCATGTCATCAACATATAGACATACAATAACGCAAGCATTTTTCGTTTGCTTAACATAAATGCATTTATCACTTTCATTGATCACAAATCCATTTGTGATCATATTATGATCGAATTTTTCATGCCATTGCTTAGGAGCTTGTTTATATCCATATAATGACTTAATCAATTTGCAAACTTTCTTTTCTTGACATTTGTCAATGAAACCTTCAAGTTGTTCCATATATCTTTCTTCATCTAATTCACCATTTAAAAATGTAGTCTTGACATCCATTTGATGTATCTCGAGATTGTAAACAGACGTTATAGCTATTAACAACCTTATAGATGTTATTCTAGCTACTAGTGAATAGGTGTTAGAGTAGTCAGGTCCTTATTTTTTACAATACCCTTTGGCAACCTTTATACTTGTCTATGGTACTATCCGGTCTCAATTTCTTCTTGAAAATCCATTTGTATCCTATTGGTTTATTTCCTAGAGGTAGATTAACCAATTCCCATGTATTACTTTGCATTATGGATTCCATTTCACTTTGAATAGCTTCTTTCCAATAAGGTGCTTCAGAGGATTCTAATGTAGCCTTATAAGTTTGAGGCTCTTCTTCGGTTAGATAAGTAAGGAAATCAGGACCAAAATCCTTTGCAAATTTTTCTCTTTTACTATTTCGTGGTTCCAAATCTTGACTCTCTTCTGGTGCTTCAGGGGCCTCAGAAGTAATGATATGACTAAAGTTCAGAGTTGTCAAGTAAAAAAACATCTTCTATTGCCAATGTTTGAAATCAACTCCCTTGAATTTCTCAGGTTTCTCAAAATGTTGTTTGACGACACCAACATTTTATTGATCCATAATTCTGTATTGTTAGAATGCATCAAATATCATTCATAATACACACACACACACACACACACACATAATTGCACAATTTAATACGAATTACAATTTCACTATATATACAATCTACCAAAATATGAATAATTAATAAAATTGCATATAAAATCACAACAACAATCACTAACTTGATTCTAAAAGATAGAGGCTTGCGATAGCAATCTCCTAAGATAGAAATACACCCCTACACCAGTGCAGTAGTTCTTGGACGTCTCTCTTGCAGGATACAACTATCTAACCTGAGTTCTTGCAATCGAACTTGGATTCTTGGTGAATTTGCTTTGTGTTTCTTTGTGAAGGATCAAAGAGAGAGTGACGAAATTGTGTTCTTCGTTTCTGATATCATAGCCATATATATAATAGCATTTTTGCAACAATTATGGCTGTTCATTCTTATCCTTTCAGAAATGATGTAACTATTTTTTGTAAACAGTCTTATCCTTTCGAAAAAAGCTAAATCCCAAGGCCCATCTTTGACATGTAATATATACACCAAGCCTTCCAAGTCCAAGGTCCAAGGTCCATGGCTTTGGCCCAATTCCTTTTAAGCAATAAGTGAGTGAACTCACTTACAAAGAGAAATTAGGGAGAGTTTATGGTTGATGTGGGACAATGGTCCCTCGCAAGTTCCAACAATACCCCCACATTTTCTATTCAAACTCTAGCATGAGTTGCCTGCTTGAAAATATTTGCAATCTCCTTTTTATTTTCCAGCCAATTCTGTGTATCT
Source organism: Pyrus x bretschneideri (assembly GCF_019419815.1). NCBI lineage: Eukaryota > Viridiplantae > Streptophyta > Magnoliopsida > Rosales > Rosaceae > Pyrus > Pyrus x bretschneideri. Next base: position 1,537,776 of record NW_025999679.1, read on the forward strand.
TTATGTAGAAAATTGGTTGATGGAATAGATGTTCCAAATTGCCTCGTTTGATAACCATTTCGTTCTAGTATTTAGTTTTTGTTTTCTTTGGAGATAGAGGAGAAATACATGGAAGACAGAGATACGAACAAAGATGGGGGGCAAAAGATGGTAGGGTTGATGTGAAAAAAATGTATCTTGTTTCATAGTTATCACCAGTTATATGTTTTTTTACATTTGTATCTCCTTTCAAGTTTCTGTTTCATAATAGCAACTCTTGCAAGTGATGCCAAGGGTAGAGAATATGTTACACTGGAAAATCATTTTCATCATCATCTGAAGAGTTCTTATACTTGCACATCTTATTAAAATTATAAATGAAAATATGAAATTTGAGGTACTTAGTGGACACTAACTAGAAAGATTAAGGTTTGTATCTTAACAATGTGCATGTGGTCCAGTATCCTGGTGGACAGGATGTTGAGTTTTTATCCATGCGTCTTAGGTTTGAAGCTTTTGCCTTTCTTAAATTAATGTAATAGCTTCGAACTCTTTGTCATCTCTATAATAATAATAATTTTTTTTCTTTCTGATAATAACATATTTTAACAATTAGTCGGAGGCAGATTGTTTGCCCTCCTGTTTGGGTGCCTTTTTCATCCCTTCCTATTTTGTGAGGTTACGATTAAGCTACTGTCAATATTTTATATTGATTTTTTTATAGAGATAATAAGACAAAAAACAATAGGAATATAAAATGTTGACGTGACTTAACCGTGACCACACAAATAAGAAGGATGAGAAGGACACCCAAACAGAAGAGCAGACAATCTGCCTCCCTTTTAGTCAAGGCTGCAGCCTGCAGAAGATGCCCTTTTTATTTTGGAAAAGGACACTGATATCATATTCTACACTGTATAATTAGCCGTTGTAATAGTTAGATGCGAAAATTTGGGTGCGTGCCCGAGCATCCAAGTTTCCGTTAGATGGCTATTGTGGGTTAAAGAAATGAACAACTTTTTTCTTCCCATATTATATTTCTAAGTGAGAAGCAAAATTGACAGAGTCTCTAATACACGTCGACTTGTCATATTAATACAAACTTTAATTACAAATTGTGGTATGAAGATCGAATTTTAAGAAGTAAAAAATCATAACGATCTCTCTACAACCAAGAAAGAGAAGACAAGAGCTTGTCACATCGGTGTGGTGTGAGTCAAAGCCCCCTTGATACCTAAATTAGACTTAACTGAGAAGTATGAAAACAAGCTATGAGTTTCTTGGAAAATGACTAATTACCTTTTCATGGAAATGATCATGCATTTATATAGTAACAAGCATGGGCTTAAGGATGATTCATTAAGGCATGTGTGTGAGAAATATTTTTGAGTGCCTGATACTCGAGCAAGTACTCCAAATGTCATAAAATAAGTGAAACAACATAGAAAAATATATCTTTTGGCCACTTGTATTATTATATGTGGAATACCGCTTGAATACCCGATACTTGAAAAAAAAACTACCCACGTGTGGGGCTCCCTAAGTCGTTGTTTTGAAACCACACTATCTCACGTATTTAGTCAACGAGAGTTAACTATGGGAGACATAATGAGGGGTACCAATTAAGAGTCTCGTCTGGGTATCTCTTAACAACGTCAGTGATTATGGCCTATGCCTAGGTCTAATTATAGGAACCATTATCTCTTGCAGATCATGTTTAGGCTAATCTCGTATACGACCCCTCTGGACTTGTAATATTATTTGGGCTTTCACTGAGCCCGCTGAGCCCATCTACTCTAATGTGTGGAATTGTCGAACACCTTAGTTAGTGTGAGTCCATGACATGAGTGGTCGAGAAAATGATGGCCCGACAGAAGTGTCATCTCTATTGGGTGTGATTTACGGGGAACTTCCCCTCTAACATTTAATGTTTAACCCATTAAATGCTGGTGAAAACCTATATAAAAAAAAGACTTTTAGATCTAGGTCCAAAAACATAAATGGTTTTTAAGAGTATGTCCAATTACCTAATTATATGTATCTATTTTTTTAATACTCATTTTATATTTTCTAAAAATATTAAAAATCAATTAAAATCTTATAATATTATGAATTTTCAACCCCAAAAAATATAATTAATATCTTATAACAAAAAAAAAAATAATATATTGACATAAATCTATCTGCAAATCATTCTATCCCTAACTTAAGTAACAAATATATGAATGTATATCATACCTATAAGTAAGATATGAAACTTAACTAAAAGGTAGAAAAAACATAATATATCTACAAGCAAGACACATGAATCGTACTTGATTATAAAAAAGAATTTGTTATATAGGTAGATAAATATAATTAGCCTATGATATAGGTTGATTATAAAAATAAAAACTAAAATCTATAAATGGGGTTTAAAAAGAGATAAAGAACAAGAAAGAACAAAATAAATAAATAACCAAAGAAATTATTAGGAAGAAATTTGATTTTTATAATAAATCTTATCATTTAAGAGATAATTATTGATAATAAAATAATAAGATTTAAGGAATTGAACTTATTTTAATAAATTAGACTATTACTATTATTGGCTCAAAAAATTGGACCTATATCAAGTTTCCCCTAAAAACAATCTTGAATTGGCTTACTTTAGTACATGTGGGTTCTCCTTAGAAGCCAATAAAATTTGATTAATGCGGGACCATGATTTTCCAGAGCCAGAGTGAAATGGATTGGAATACAAATATCTCAAAAGTCCAGCCACAGACTCAACAACTTCAATTGCCTACACAGACGGACCATCGATGCCACCATCTTCCTGTTCCAACATAATGGGCAACGTCCAGTAACTTTACTAAGATTGATCATGCTTGTTTCGCAAGATATGAAAACCTAACCTAGTAAGGAATCAACACGTTCCTATATTCTTGGAGTCCTTGTAATCGAAGAATTTGCGTCACCGCAACTAATAACTCCTAAGAATATACAATCTCTACTTCTAGATATCCTCTGGATTCTCTCAGTTTAATGCGAATTTCATATCCTAAAAGGTCTCTACCTTAACTAGTATAAATACACCCATATAAGGTTCGTATCTGGTAATGCAATTATGGCTAACTTATTATCTTGCCTACTGCTTGAGTCTCTTAATATTGCTTACTAACTTAACCATTAGAGAGCATTTGACTAGCATACCACCCGATCTTTGGCCACTTACGGTTGTTTGTCCTTTTATAGGTAAACGAATTTGTGCATCCTCCACCACATACGATGGAGACCACTCTCCATGCCTTCAATGGAACTCCTGTCTGATCCCTCGGGACAATGAAACCATGGAACTCATGTCCAATCCCTTGAGATAGTGGAACTGAAGGTGCAGGTGGAACCATACAATTACCTAGTGGCTTTCCACGTCATAGGTTGCCCGACTCCTCACAATGCTATACTTGGCTGAAAATGGCTTTATAAGATGGGGGTGATTCCTTCATCTTACCATCAACTACTTCGCTGCCCTACACCTGGCGTAGTAAATAAGATTAATGGTGATCAAGTAGCAGCACGATACCACGCCGTGGAATATGATCCACAAGGAGAATGAAGCTCTACCATTCCCATGGATGAATAAACATATCAATCATTGAGGGTCAACAGATAAGCCACAAATAAATTTGACCTAAACCTTGACCATCAAGACAACAACACTCCAGAATCCAAAGCAGGAGGATGATGTTGTCAACATCAGTCTCAATCCCAACAAGCTGGAACGCAAAGCCAAAATAGATTAAAGCTGTCTAATTGAGAGAATGAGCTTTTCAATGTCTTCCCATGGGCCAACAAGGATGCGTTTGCCTAGTCCACAGAAGACATGTCGAGAGTCGACCTTCAGTAATTGTCATGGCCATGACTTGGACAGAACCACAAAACCAGTTATCTAACGAAAATTTAGTCATGGATCGGAGTGAAGCAAAATCATCAAAGCTGAGATGGATAAACTTAAGAATGCAACTTTATTATCGAAGTTCACCACCCATAATGGCTAGCTAACTTGGTGCTCGTACAAAATAAGAATGGGAAGTGGAGAGTCTATGTAGACTCTACGACGGGGCACGACTTGGTGAGCTTTAGATGCCTACTCCGACTACGACTAGATCAAGATGTACAAGCCAAACATGGTGAAAACATTCTTCATCATTGATTGAGGTACGTACTATTACAGGGTAATGTTTTTTGGTCTTAAAAACACAGAGCAACCTATCAAAAGCTGGTCAATCGGATCTTTAGGGAAAAGATTGAAGAAATGATGGAAGTCTATGTGGAAGACATGTTCATTAAAAGAAAAGAAAACAAAGGAAGGACTATCTTATTCACCTTCAAGAATCCTTTGACCTACTCTGAAAGTACAACATGAAACTCAACCCAGAAGTGTACTTTCAGAGTGACGTCAAGCAAATTCTTATGATACTTGGTCACCAAACATGGAACAGAAGCCAATTCGACCAGATCAAAGTAATTACGAAAATGAAGTCTCTCAGAATTGTAAAGAAGATACAGATCTTAAGAGGAAAAACTGTGAAGTTTCATAGAACAAACAAATGCGAGGAAGCAAAGTTAAATGAGTACCTGCCCAACTCACTTGCTATCCAAACAAGTGGACATGGAGGATTTGTATTTGTACTTAGCAATGTCAAACTACATAGTTAGTGCAACTCTGATTCTTAAGGGAGTAAAAATTAGTGTACTGCATGTCTAAAACTATTCTCAAACTAGAAACTTGATACCCGAAGATGAAAAGCTTATGCTGACATTAGTAGCAACAACCTGAAAGCTCCAGACATACTTTTAGTAATTCTAAGTTATTTTACATGACCGAGTACCCACTTCGATCTAACATAGGCTTAACACGTCATCTAAAATCGCTAAATAAATCATCTACCTAGGGCAACATGAAATCGTTTATCGGCCTAAGACTTCGATCAAAACTTAAGTGCTTATGGACTTTTTAGCATAGTTTACTTCAGAAAATCAAAATGTCACGACCTTCACAGACCTGTAGAAATCACTTGAGAATCTTTTTTCTTTGGAAACTCTACATGGATGGATCGTTAAATGTGAACATAGCACGAGCAGAAATGGTCTTGATAATGCCAGACAGGGTCCATACTTAAAGGAGCCTTGGAACTCAGATTCCAGGTAAGCAACAATGATGTGGAGTACGAAGCGCTGTTTGCCAAACTCAAGGTAGCAGCAGAGCTCCAAGTTAAAGAACTTTCAATTCATTGTGATTCGATGCTAATTGTCAACCAAGTAGAAAAAACTACTTTGCTCACAATCCCACAATAGGACTTTACTTAACCAAAGCCAACGCATTACTTGAAGGGCTTGAAAGGTACGAGATCAAGCAAATTTGAAGGGATGTGAACAACACATGATGATGCATTAGCAAACATCGCATCCAATGTTGATTACTCGCTCCAACGAACGATTCCCTTTGAGTACCTTGAAGCCCCAACCATTTACGAGCTAGAACCAGACATGGTTGTTATTATCAATACAATGGAGAATTGGATAGACAAAATCATTAACTACATCCAAGATGGAAAATTACCCGAAGATCGCCATTTGGCCAGAAAACTGGTCCAAAGGGCTTTGAGATACACCGTCATCCATGAGAAACTCTACAGGTGTTCCTACTTCGAAGCTCAAACCCTATGCATCACTTCTAAAGACAATCTTACAAAGCCTCAGTGACATCCACTCTAGCATATGTGGAAACAGTGTCAGCAGAAGATCACTTACAACAAAGGCATTAACGGCTAAATACTACTGGCCCACAATTAGACATGACGTTTTGGATTATGCCTAGACTTTCGATAAATACCAAAGGTACACTCCCATAAATTATCAACACGCATAAAAGCATAACACTTTGACTGAGCATGGCCTTTCATGTAACGAGGCATTGATCTCGTCGGTTCGTTGAAGAAAGCCTAGGGAAATAATTAGTATCCTGATAATGGCATCAGATTATTTCTCACAGTGGGTCAAGATAGAGGCTTTGTGTAGAATCACTTTGGCAGTTGTCAAGTCCTTCGTTCGAAAGAACATCATCTGCCATTTCAGAATTCCCCATACCATACTTACCGATAATAGGCTGCAAATTAGTAGCTCTGAAGTCACGGATTGGTATAAGGAATTCGGCATTTGTCATTTTACCTCTACTCCTCGATACCCATAAGGCAATATGCAAGCAGAGGCATCAAACAAGAGTATCCGACTGTGACTAAAAAAAAGGCTTGAGAAGAAAAGCAAGTTGCTAGAGAAGTTGCTTGGATTCTTCATAACCTATGGAATAGAAGCCATTATTCCAGTCCAAGTTATTGTGATGTGAAAGTTGTATACCAGAGAACGAACCGTATTGAAAAATGCTGGAATCCTCAAGCCCAACCTCCACTTTTCCTAAGAACACAGAGAATGAGCCCAAGTCCAACTTGGCGTCTACCACAGCAAATCCGGTTGTACTTCAACAAAGGTGTTAAACCTCGAAGCCTTCAAATTGGAGATCTGGTCCTAAGTGAAGTATTTAAGAACACCAAGGTACTAAGAGAAGGCAAACTAGGAAAGACCATACAAAGTCGTTGGAGTAGGAGGGAAAGGAACCTACAATCTTTAACACATTGATGGAACTTGGATTACCAAAAGGCAGAATATTGCTCAGCTTAGGTGGTACTACTAGAGATTTCCAACACAACAATCTGCGCGAAGGCAAATCCCTGGAGAACTCCCCTTAACACCTCACCATAGGCTATTGTCAAAGATAATCCCGGATGTAAAACTTGCATTGTATCATCTTTTTAAAGAACTACACCAATGATTTGATTCTCATTCCCAGAGATATGTAGGCAATTCTTTTCGGATCTAATCACACCACTTGTCAAAACCCCTATTCTCTTTATAATAAAAAAATTTCAAGGTTTATTATCTCACTTCTATTACATGTTTGTTCGTTCTTTTCCTTTTTGCGGTGCATGGGATACCCCAAAATCCTAAATAACACACATCTTTGATGAAGTTGAAAAAATAATTATAAAATAATAATTAAAAATATAAATATAAATATTTATTACCTTATACTTTTCACTCTCAAAAATGAGTGCCAAACTTAGTCCCACTCGCCCACCCTCTCCAGAAACTCCTTGGGAGGGTCCCCTGCACTGCCTCAAGTGTCGGACAATACTTGTAGTACTTGTGGAGCTCATACTTCCACTCCTTGAACCGCAACTTCCAGATCCAGTCAATGTACTCCATACAACCTCTGTCAAGCTCGTTCCATGAAAAGTTGGACTACAATTTTCACATAGAAGAACAAATAATTAATTTAAAACGACAGTTAATTAATTTTTAAAAATATTATGACTTTGACAAAGTAGTTGTATACTTACTGAAAGCTGGGCAGTACATCTCCTGGCAAACCTCCTGCCTATATGAAATCTATGAATCAGCATCCATGGGGCATTTGTTACGGATGATGGCCTCGCAGTCGTGAGTCAACAAACTGTTGACATTAGCACAGGCTCGACGGTGGTTGGGGAGGCTTACAATCTGGATCGGAGCCTAGGTAGTTCGAGTGATCTGGTTTGTCTTCAGACCTGACAAAATGCCCCGAGTCTTTTTATTCCTTGGGCCGGTGGGGAGTTATCCTCTCGTCTCCTCTCCATCCACGAGGGCTGATTCAGCCTCTACGCTACCAGAGTGGGGATGAAGTGATAGCCAACGGTGCTGGAGGTGGTTGGTGGTGACGGGTGATGTGGAGTCGCTAAGTAGATCAGGGAGAAAGGGGTAATGGTGTGGTCGAACTGGTGTCAGCTATCAACTCTGCAGTCAGTGCTTGGATACCACTGGCCACCACAGTACCATTGGGGTCGACTGCTCACTCTGAGCCAAAGATGAAGCAGACCAATGGCACGTGATCAATCAGGGAGCCATCTGCAAAAATACACCATTTCAAATATTTCTTAAACCTATTTGCATCACTTTCATTTAGCTAATAATCCACTATGAATTCATTTTCAACCTATATGCATCATTTTCAGTTCACAAATCGCATACACAAATATCCATCATTTTGAAATCACAATTCGACTTTCACATATTCAATTCACAATTCCACTTTCACTTAATGAATTCACAATTTCACTTTTACATATTCATTTGACATTTTCATTTTCACAGATTGAGAGCATTGAGAATTAACACCCAATTCTAATTCCAAAACCCAATTCCAATTCAAAAACCCAATTCACAGATTGACATATTATCACCAAATTCTAATTTGTTGTTGACCCCATTTTATCACAAACCCACTATCCTAATTTCATTATCTAGAAGAAACCCCACGTGCATGTTCACAGATTCACATACAACCCGATTCACAAATTCACATACAAACCCAATTCACGAATTCACAAATCCATTTCATTGTCACAAATTTAATTTAAAAAACCCAAACGTATACACAAGCCCATTTCAATTTCACAAACCCAAAACAAATTAACAAATAAAACAAAATTGAAATAAACTTACAATTACAGAGTGAGAATGTTGCTAGGTTTGAGAGTGGGGGCCGATGAGAGGGAAAGTGTTGCTAGGTTTGAGAGCGGAGGCCGATTAGAAGGAGAGTGAGAGTGAGAGAACTAAGGGACCCGAGAAGGAGAGTGAGAGTGAGAGAACCAAGAGCGAGAGTGAGAGTGAGAGTGAGATAATACTGAGAGGGATAGTTTGAGAGCAAAGAGAGGGAGAGCTTGAGAGCACAGAGAAAGAGGTTGAAACGGCAAGGAGGGAGATGCTAGAAGGTTATAACATTTTAAACTCTTACCTGGCAGAAGGTTCGTCGGGTATGTCTTTTTAAAATTGCGACACATGTTCGTTAATCTAACTTATCGTCGGATAAACGATTCATTCTTCGGGCAAACTTCAAGAAAATTCAAAGATTTTCGTTGGGAAAAAATGGTGGGAAATATTGATTGCCCAACGAAATATAAGCAAATTCTTTTAGGCAACTTAAGAATTCGGGGCGAATTTGATTTTGAAGCAAATTTTCAGGCGGCTTTTTCTGAACTTAATTGACAAATTGTGGTAGTTGCCTAATGAAATATTAATTAAGTAACCGACGAATGATCATGGTTCCGTCGGGCAATAACTATGTAAGAGAGCCCAAGAGCCTGCTCGAGACCTTGCTAAAGCACGTTAAAATTAAAACAAATTTTCATCATTCTCGCAGGGAGAATTATGTGTGGATCTCCCAGCCAACAATACTATTATTTAAAGAAACTCACTTTAAATGATAATAGTTGATAAGAATTTGTAAATCTGATTTAGCTTGTTTGTTGTTGTTAATCTTCATACTCTTGTTTTTCACTTGTCCACTACTTTGTCCTTGATAATCTCTACAGGATTCTTGGCAACTCCCCATGCGCCTGAGACGGTGCCCTTTGTTTTGTTCGTGAGGGTTTCTGCTGTTTCAGTTACCTTCTCTTTTGTCTCTTTTGCAATTTTGTTCATCTGATATCCAAAACATTCAAAAAAATTTGAGAAAAAAAAAAATTGCTTCCTATAGTTAGGTATCATCTCATAAATTATCAATACAATCATCATCTAACAGCTAGATATATTTATGTCAATATATATTTTAATAATTACATTATGACTGTCGAAATAGTAACTGTATTAAATACATGCAAATATTGTAGCCAAATCCAAAAAATTAAACAAACAAATGAACAAATAACAATATTGCTTTTAGACAGGCTGGCCCAAAATGAAATGAACCAGGCCTGCACTTCGGCCTCATATACAAAAGGTTAGCAGTTCACTTTATGCCTTCAAGTTGATTGAGTTGGTTAATCTCAACCATTCATATGTGGGGGAAAAAAATTGTGCAGGTGAGCGAAGTTCATGGACATAAATCTTTATGATTAGAGATAAAATTTGACTCAAATTGGGAGAAAGTAACACTATTGACTACAATACTTGCATGTCTTTAATACAATTTCCATCTCAACAGTCATATGGTGATTTTATTAAATAAATATATTCATATAAATATATCTAACCGTTAGATGATGATTGTACAAAATACATGTAAGTATTGTAGCAAACCCCGAAATTAATTCTTCAAGACAATAAATTCTGCACATTTATTTTTTTATCTTCTCACCCCTCTGTATTGTGGCCCTTTATTGTCTTTATTTGTATCGTATGGGATAAATGCATGTAGGAGTAGAAAAGGATGTGAAGGTATCATTTCATTATCCTCAAACGCGTTTAACACTAATGGTTTGAATTATTATTATTATTATTTGCAAAACTTTTGTTCCGGCCTCTTGTCAAACAAAATCTTAGATTGAAACCCTATTAATTTAAATATTTTGATTGAAGAACGAATGTTAACTTTCAGTATTGATTAAGAAAATTAATAACGAAAAAACAATAATTCCTCTCTAAAATTATGCAAAGATTAATACTAAATAGGAATTTAAGTTTTTCCTCAAATTTTGATTGTGTGAAATCTTGTGAGGTTTTTAAATTTTTCTTTTTAATTTTAAATATGGTACTTCTTAAATTAAAAAATAGTATATTTTATTATAAAACATTGGTGCATTATAAATATAAAATTGAATAGATTTAAATTAAAAGAAATGGGACATTTAAAAAATAGTGTACATTTTGCATATAAAAAAGTGGTACACTGTGACATCCCACATCGCCCAGGGAAGTGATCCTTATATGTATATTCTCATCCCTACCTAGCACGAGGCATTTTGGGAGCTCACTGGCTTTGGGTTCCATCGGAACTCCGAAGTTAAGCGAGAAGGGGGCTAGAGCAATCCCATGATGGGTGACCCACTGGGAAGTTGCTCGTGAGTTCCCAAAAACAAAACCGTGAGGGAATGGTAAGCCCAAAGCGGACAATATCGTGCTACGGTGGTGAAGTGGGCCCGGGAAGTGTTCCGCCCAGGGCCGGGATGTGACATACACTATTTATATAAAAAAAAATCAGTACATTATGAATACCTATTGGTAAAAATAGAAAAAATTTACGGGCACAAATAAAAGCTCAAATTATGAGCATATAAAAATAAATAAAATATATGGATACAAAATAAAGTTGAAAGCAAATTTGTATAAATAAAAAAATATCTGAAATTAAAAAATGGTACAAATTAAAATAGAATATATGATACAAAAAATTTAATCTATAAATATAATTATACTAAATATAAACCTTTATGAATATATTCGAAAATGGTTGAATAATTTTTTTATTATAAAATTTAGATATGCTTACATGTAAATTTTTTTTTTTTAAATAATGATGTGGACAAAAGCCAAAGACTTTGACAAAAATTTGAGAATGAATAAGGTTTCAATCAATTCAAAAAAAAAAAAAAAAAAAAGGGGATAAGAACCTAATTTTTTTTCTTTTTTTTTTTAATCAAACTGCACTTGTGAGTGGAAAAAAATGGTCTGCTTATATGAAGTGGATATTTGATTGCTTAGCAAAACAAAAGAACTTTTTTTTTAAGTTTTCCTTTCACATGCTCAACTCCCGCAAGTAAATTTTGCATTGAAAACTTTCTACAGTTACACTAACGATCCAATAATTTTTCCTTCAAATCATTGTGCTTGTACTAATCTAAGCATGATCATGTAAGTGGGTATATTTATTGAGTCTTACGGCTTTGGTAGTATTTTCCATTGTGTCTCTCATGAACTCACAGGTATGTCTCACTTCTTTGGCTCCATCTTTGACTGCATCTGCTGCTTCTTTTGTCTTTTCACATGCGTCTGCCTTGTCATCTTCCTTCTTCGACTGTGATTTACCCTACTTTGTTAAGCAGTAGCATCTAGTAACATAAATAACCATAATCTTTCAGACATGCACAATAATTTGGAAGTAAGAAAAGCAGGTTTTAGATATATTATTTATTTATTTAAGGTTTTTTTATTGAATTTATTTAAGGTTAAAGGACAATATTAACATTTTCATTCATGTTCCAACAAAAATTAGTTTCATATCATTGTGGTCTTGCTAAGGCCCCGTTTGCTATTCTTTTAATTTATTTTAATTTTTTATAAAAACTGCTTCATATTAAAGTTAAGCAACAAAAAAATGTTTGGTAAAATTAAAATATCTAGCTTATTTTAGAAGTGAAGCCTTTAAACAATGCTTTTAAAATCAGATTGTAGGGTTACTTTTAAAAGTTGCTTTAATAAAAAGCGGAGTTAAGCATTTACTTAATAGTTTCAATTCATACGATATCCTCATTAGCTTTTTTAACAATGACATTTTATACCTTAGAGAATAAAGTAACAGCCACTACTTACTACTACCAACTCTAACCTTACACCACAACCGTCATTACCATCACAATTATTGCCACCACAACAACCATCACCACCGCCTCTACCATCATTATTACCCTTGGTCCCCAACCATCATACCCCCATACCTTCACCACGGCTAACATTGTTTTTGCCACTGCTGCTGTCGCCACCACCCCCACTGTCATGTTTATATTGTTATTATATACAACATATCACTTTTACGTTAAAAGCAAACACTTTTACACTGGTTATCACTCACAATACTTTTAAAAATACAGCTTATTGAACAATTAAATAATAATGTTAAACTTTTAGGTGAAATGAGAAATGTTCTGCTAGGTTAAGTTATTTTGTTAACAAAACTGTGCCTACTGCATGCTAACAAAATTGCTATAAAGCTAGTGACCGAATAGTATTGCATACCAACCTACAGGTAGTTGATATGTTCCCAATATTTGATCAGATGTTTGTTTTAATATTTCAAAATATCGATCAAGCAACATCAATTAAGGCAAAATATCGATTAGATACAAAAGGAAACACCATGTCGCTACAAATGGAACATATACATATGCAAGGAATTAGAACTCACTTGCAAAGATCTTGTGGGAGCAGTGACAAAACCTTTAGTGCTTAGGATGGTCAGAGCACCCTTGTTGGTTATTATTTTGCCCGGGAGATATGTGGAGAGCTTTGCAATTAGCTTCAAGGATGACATCGTTTGCATCGTATAGTTATTTGGTTAGGCATTCACTTGTAGAAGAAGTTAAATGTTTGCTTGGTCTTGATCTGGAATTAGTTATATATTGCTACATTTGAAGTCCTAATTAACATGTTGTGTCATACATCAAGCATATTTCACTATTTTGTGGTCTAATAATTGTCATTGTAAAAATGGAGCTTCTATTATAGGCATGCATGCAGATTATTGAGGAGTAATGTGAGGGGCTTGAAGTGAATATTGCTCTCTATCTCGTGTACAAAAATATGATGCATATAAACTACATACTTGGGATATCAGCTTCAAGTGCCAAGAGTTACTTAATTAAAAATTGTCTTTTGAATAAAATTGAGTGAGATGGACAAAATTTTGGTTATTGATAGAAGACAATCAAGCGATGAAGTCAAATACGAACGTTTCATGTTAGGAAATCTTGGGATTAGTCTCTCTTTTTCTTTACAAGAAGACATTCTAATTAAACAACTCTGATATATGAGGAGAGTGGTTAAAAGGTAAAGGGTTTAGGGTACTGAGAATTCTCTAATAATCTCACAAACTTCATAATACATTATTCTTCTTCATAAGGAGGTTTTTATAAAATTACAAAAGAGCAATAACATGAAAATAATAAAATCTTACCGTTGTCCACGAGACAAGGAAATCTAAACCAAACCCTAGGTAAACAAAATCTCTGAAATACTTTGTTTTATAATCTAAACCAAATCCTAGTTAAACAAAATCTCTAAATTACGCCACTTAAACTCATGATGTGGCCAAGAAGAAAATGACATTTAATTTGAAACTTTGTAAATTTAACCCCCTTCACGTGCGACCACACATTAAGTAAGCCACACATGCATGAAATCTTCACTGATATGCTGAAAGCCTGAAACAAACGTCAATTTTTTCGAAAGCTCAGAAATTAGAATCCGTTGTAACTAACATCACTTTTCAAAAGCCCGGCCCACAAACGTCAATCTTTTCGAAAGCCCAATTGGAATGAATGCCTGTTTCCAGAAGCCCGACAAAATCTCTTAGTATGATGGAACTAATGCAAACTTTTTTGAAAGCCCCACAAATAAATCTCTTGTGTTTAACTAACATGAACCTTTGTGAAAGATCCAATAAATCTCTTCACATGTTGGAACAAACGCGAACCTTTTCGAAATCCCAACAACCAAATCTCTTTTTTTTTTTCATCTTTTTTTCCTTTTTCTTTTCATCTTACTCAAAACCAAACTAATACTAAGATAAACACCAAACAAAGAAACCTTCAGGAAACGGATACCTTACCATGACAAAAAAACTCTTTTTTACATCTCTTTTATGTTTGGGCCATAAATTAAAATAAGGCATGTTATGGTGTATGTCCATTTTTATTTACGCTAAAGTTTGACTTCGGTCCACCAACTTCCAATCCCAAACCAAAGCTTGGAAGACCATCTCAATTTTCTATAACCTGTTAGAGGCACTTAGACACGGTTTTCTCTGAGATACATTTTCCAAACAGACGACCAGAGCCCATAAATATCTTGCCTCCTTAAATGCATATGCATATGTCATTCGAAACGTTGAGGTCATCATTGCAATCATGCAAACCACCTCAAGATACAGCTAAAAGCCACCAATTAGGAAATTACGTACAGTCACTGTCAGCGCCAAATAACCGATCTCTGATATACCACTACTCCTTCTCAAGGATATGATCAAGGTTGCTCGTTTTTCTCTGCCTATAAGTAGAGCTAGAGCCCTTCAAGCGCCTTCATCAAATTCAATCCCCATGATTAAACCAAAACCAGGAGTGATTTTACAATCAACCCAACTGCTTTTCATCACAAACCCAATTACTCTTCACGGAAACTCTCTTAGGTCTTCGGCTACAATCTCAAAGTCTTCCTTCGAAGCAATCACTACCTACGATCCCTGAGATATAATTTTTGTTTTTAGCTCTGCTACCCCATTGTATGATTCATTTGATGTGCAAGTCCAACTGCCATGATTTTCTATCTGAAGCGCAAATTTTGTACCAAGTCTAATCTGACTCCAACGATCATAGTGGAGTTTATTACTTTTTATTCAAAGAGAGTTTATTACAACAAAGGAAGAGTAATACTACATGTACCATAATTTTATACCATCTTAGGTGGACATCCACATAATTTAAAATAAGCTAAACGATGTGCCCTATATTTAACTGACATAGAGATGGGGCTGGCGGCACAAAGAATATATAGAGAGAGAGATGTGTTTGTAGGATTGTGTAGTGGATGTGTTATTTCCCCTACGCAGTGCCCTTATTTATAGTAATAAGAGAGAGAAGAAATCATTTTCTTCCCAGGAATACAAGTCCTAATAGGGAAGAATAACTAGAATCAAATCTAATCTAGGATTTACACAATCACACTTAAATAAGAAGTTTATAACACTCCCCCTTGAGTGTGTAAATACTCAAGTAGATTCGGCATCATGTAGAGTTAAGGAAGTCGACTCGTCGGCACTGATTCTAGGAACACACTAGTCTCAATAAGGTAGGAACTTGCATAAGGAAATAAGTCTCACAAAAAACCTTAAGGCTATGGTAAAAACCTGAGTGGGGACAAAATCCATAGTTTAAGGAAAAATACGTGAGTAATGCAAAGTCAAATGAACCGTCTACAGGACGTCATCAGGGATATGATCCACCCAAGGTGGGTGCCTCATCAAAACCTCGTTAGGTAGCAAAAACCCAGTGGGAAAAATGCTCCTAATCGTAGGGAAAAAAGGGTACATTAAGATCAAGCAAGTGTACTTCAAGATACTCCCCCTAAGTTTGACACAATTCTAAAGAGAACTAACAATGTTACAACTCGGAAAGTTTATGCATACCAATTCCTTGAACAAGTTTATGAAACGTCGCATTCAGTAGTGATTTGGTGAAGAGGTAAACCAGATTGTCTTGTGAACGAATTTGCGTAACTTCAATCTTCTAATGCTCTTGTTGCTGATGTAAGAAAAAGAACTTCGGCGCAATGTGTTTGGTGGTGTCTCCTTTGATGTAACCCTTCTTGAGTTGTTCGATGCATGATGCATTGTCTTCACAGATCGTTAGTTGGGACGTCAACGACAGGGTAAAGATCGCAGGAGCTTTGAATATGGCCCACAATTGCTTTCAGCCAAAAGCATTCCGAAGTTGCTTTGTGTAAGGCGAGAACTTCAGCATGGTTAGACGAAGTGGTAACTAAGGTCTGTTTAGTTGACCTCCAAGATATTACAATGCCTCCAACGGTAAAGACTTCATCCGAATAGTGCTCTATCTTAAGACCGAAACAGTATCGAGTCTTTCCTAGATCTTTCATCTCAAATTTCGACTTCAGGTGTATGGCAGTTCTTTGGAGCTCTTCAAGAGTTTCGATGAGATTCATGTCATCGATATATATTGCAACAATCGTAAAATTGGAATGTGACTTCTTAATGAACACACAAGGGCATAGTTCGTTGTTCATATATCCCTAACTAGTCAAATACTCACTTAGACGGTTATACCATATTCTTCCGAATTGCTTCAAACCGTAGAGTGAACGCCTCAACTAATTAAGAGCGAGTTCCAGGGTTTGGAAGTATTTGATCCAATCAATGTAAGTCATTCGGGAACTTTCATATAAATTTTCATATTAAGATCCCCATAGAGATATGCAGTTACTACGTCCATTAGCTGCATACTCAATTTTTCGAAAACTACTAAACTGATAAGGTAGCGAAAAGTAATCACATCCATGATGGGTGAATAAGTTTCGTAATAGTCAATCCCAGGGCATTGTGAGAAGCCTTGCGCAACAAGACGCGCTTTTTAACGCATAATTTCGTTCTTCTCATTATGCTTTCAAATGAAAACCCAATTGTGGCCAACGGGCTTCACATGCGGAGGAGTAGGAGCTATAGGTCGAAACACCTTACATTTCATAGCAAATCGAGTTCAACTTAGATTGCTTGTTTCCAGTTACAACCAATTATTTCTACGTCGACATTCATCAACGGAACGGGGTTCAATGTCATTGCTCAACATGATCTCAGTAGCTACTGCATATGTTAATGCACCATCGACAATCATCTTATTTCTACACCAAACATCATCCAAGCTAGCATAATGGACCCGAAATCTCACTATTTTTTAGAGGTAGATTTGTTTCTTCAATGACGCTTCCATAATCTAGAATTTTCTCGATAGTTGGATAGAATGAGTAGGTGGTAGTCAGATTCACGGTAGGCTTTTCAGGGGCTTGTGCCATGGATTTCCTTTTCTGGGGGTGGGGGGGGGGTGTGAATACTTTGAACCAAGTGGTTTGCCACACTTGTGTGTAGGGGCAGATGATTGGCTAACCGCTAATGTACGTGGATCAGCCAATGTGGTGTCCTGGACCTTCAGGAGGGAATTCCGTCGTACATTTGGTAATTCTATCTTTGCAGGCACATTTTTAGTTAGAAGCATCTGGCATGCTCTGAGCTATACTCTGAAGATCTAATATGTGTTGCACTTCAGTCTCAGACTAAGCGATGTGGGGATTTAAATGAGACAAAGTGGGAGTCGTCCACGATAATTCGCGTTGTTCTTCAAGAGCATTGACGTTCTTATCTCCCCCCTAACAACAGGAAGACTATCTCATAGAAGTGACAATTCTTGAAACGAGTGGTAAACAGATCCCCTGTCAAAGGTTCTAAGTAACGAATGATTGAAGGAAAATCATATCCGACATAGATTCCCATCCTTTGCTGAGACCCCATTTTTGTACGCAAAGGTGGTAAAATCGGCACATAGACCGCACAACCAAAAACACGCAGATGCGATATGTCGGTTCGTATCTAGTAACCAACTAAAGGGTATTATATGGTTGGGTCACAACAGGCTTCATGGGGACTAACATGGCTGTGTGCAATATTGCATGGCCCCAAGTAGCATTTGGGAGCTTGGTACATATGACTAACAATCGAGCAATCATTTGTAAGCGCTTAATGAATACCTCTGCCAGGCTATTTTGGGTGTGAACATGGGGTACTGGATGTTCCACTTCAACCCCAATTGACATGCAATAGTCATCAAAAGTTTTAGATGTGAATTCTCCAGCATTATCCAATCGAATAGATTTGATTAGATAATAAGGGTGGTGATCCTTGAGCTTGATAACCTGAGTTAATAGTTTGGAGAGTACAATCACTTTTTATGGACAACAAGCACACGTGTGACCAACATGTGGAAGTGTCAACCAAAACCATAAAATATCTAAATAGTTCGTATGGAGTGTGAATCGGTCCACAAATGTCCTCCTGAATCCTTTGTAGAAAAATAGGAAGATTCGAGCGAAACTTCTCATAAGAAGGCTTAATAATAAGCTTTCCCATGAAGTAGGTTTAACATGCAATTCCTTGAATCATACCTAACTTTGGGTTAGTGGATGCCCGTGTGATGATTTGAGGATACGGTGCATCGCTGTTCGTCCGAGGTATCCCAAATGATCATGCCAAAGTGTAATTTCATGCACTGGTCCTAGAAGTAGGGTTGGCCATACAGCGGCTTTCTATAGGGTATATGGTCATAGTATACAGACCACTTAGGATACGCTCCATCTTCTCTAAAATACACTTTTGGCCATATTTGTAGGAAGTTATGCACAGAAATTCAACTCCCTTTTCTACATAGGTTTTAGCATGGTAATTATTATCTCTAATGTCCTTGAAACTCAACAACGTTCTATCGGAACACGGAGAATAGAGTGTCTCATCAATGGTCAAAATTGTACCATTGGACAACATTATACATGCCTTGCCGTATCCTTCGATCAGGTTGGATGGTCTTGAGGGGGTTGTCAGAGGTGCATTCTTAGGTATGAAGTTAGTGAAATAGATACGTTCACGTAAAACAGTGTGCATGGTTGCACTATCTGCTAGACAACTAACTTTCCCACTAGTCATACCTAGAAATAACAATTAATTTGAATTGGTCACATGGATAAAAGTTCTAAAAACAGATATCCATTCAAAATAATTTAACTATTTGAGGATGGTAATTAATAAAAAATTAATATCCAAAAACAAATCACCAACAATAATCCAAACATAAAGGAAATTGTTCAAAATTAAACCAAAAAACAAGAAGGAGTTTGGCCACTAGGTGGAATTCAGCCCCCAGGGTTCTAAATTCAACTAAAAATAGTTCATGTCTAAGATTCTAATATTCCATAGGGGTGGTATCCTCCTGAAGGTCAAAAACCTCTATCTTGGTACTCCATTTGCACAAAGTTTGATTCAAACTTCTTACGATGAGAATGATATTCAACTACAACCTTCTGGGGAGCACGGCAAATGTAGGACCAATGGTCCTTTGAACTACAGCGATAACACATGTCCACATCCATGGTTTCAGTTGCTTTGGCCTTATTCTTGAAGTTTGGGCCTTGGGAGCGAGGTTAGGGCACTTCTGGGCTCGATATTCTCCCTTAGATGGGCCTTGGCTCTATTGACCTTGACAAAGTGGCTTTTGGCCACCCTTACCACGCCTATGTTACTGTTTTGGGTGTTGGTTTATGCTATAATGTGTTTTAGGCACAGCTGTGGCCCAATAGGTTGAGCTAGATGATTTTTCATCAACAATAAATTATGCTTTTCAGCGAGAAGTAAAACTGAGTTCAAATCCTAAAACTTAGTAAACTTCTGAGCCCTATATTGTTGCTATAAGAAAATATTGGCAACAGACAAGGTTGAATAGGTCTTCTCTAGGAGATCCTCTTCAATCAAGTTATCGTTACAAAACTTGAGAAATGATCGGATTCGACAAACTTCAGAATTATATTCATTCACAGACTTAAAGTCTTGGAAGCACAAATGCTGCCAATCATGTCTTACTTCAGGCAAGAAGATGTCCTTTTGGTGATCAAAACGATCAGCAAAACTGATCTAGAATGCTCGTGGATCTTCCTCAGCAAGGTGCTTGGTTTGTAGTGCATCATGAATGTGCCTTCGGATGAAGATCATGGCAGTGGCTTTCTCAAGTTCACCAACCGGGTTGTCTATCTCATCTTCAATGGTGGGATGCAAATTCTTTGCAATGAGGTAGAGTTTCAGATCTTGGACCCACTTAAGGTAGTTTCTTCCAGAGACTTCCAAAGCAATGAAGTCGAGTTTGTTCAAATTCGACATGTTCTTATCATAAAATAAATGGACAAGATGTGGTTAGTTTAATGGAGATCAATCCATTCACATAGGAGTAGAACATTGATAGGAGCATATTTATGCAACTTAGTTAGTTGATCTTGTGCATTTGTGTTGTTATTTCTTAGTAATGTAGCATTTCAAGTCATTTTCGTGTGTTTGTAGGTCCAAAGGGTTAAAGTACCAAGAAAGTGCATTTTGGTTCATTTTGGAGCAGTTTTGGGCACTAAATGGATAGCTTGTATATGAGCAAGGTGGATGGACGAATTTGGAGTCAAAAGAGGCTAGGAACATGCTACAAATTAGAAAAGGAAAGTTCAAGACAAAAAAGATAAGGAAAAAGCAAGAAATATGGAAACTTATCCTAACAACCTTATCTTATCCAAACCTTATCCTATCTTATTCTATCCTAATCTTGTTCCACCTTAATCCTAGCTGCAAGTGGACCTAAAAACATGATTTCTAGAAGCCTTATCTGACCCTAAAAGGGTGCCGCACCCTTCCCCCTTTTATCTCTTCTAGATAACCCAAAATCAGCCCTAAAACACCTAGTTTCTAGAAGGCCCAATTTTGGACGAATTTCCTAAACCTTTTTCCTTTTGGATTTTGATTTGTTAGGCCTTATTCCTTGTGGATTTGGGTTATACAAATCCTTTTCTGAAATTAATTGAGCCAAACCCTTTCCTAAGTGGATTTAAGTTACTTGTGCTGAACCCTAGGACCCTAATCCATAAAATCTGCTAAGTTGTAACCCTAATCTAATTAACCCTAGGGTTGGCCGAACTATATATACATATTTTCAACCACAAATTCGGATGAACCCCTTATGCCATTCAGAAAATCCTTGCCGTAACCTTCCACCTTAATTCTCCATCATTCATTCACTCCATACACCTCCATCTACAACCTGCGGCACCCTTCCACCCTAATCAGCCATTATTCATCATCCTAAGCAAGAAGACACCATTCAAAACCCCAAAACCACCACCCACACCTTGTGTCGCAACAAGGAAGAAGGAGGAGAGCCCTAGACGTGCATGCCATTCGACTTGAAGTTGCTGGAACGTTTTAGGTGTAATCTTTCTTGTGTTTTTCAATGTTTAAATTCAAGAATCTTTGCTTTGTGAGTATGAGGAACTAATCCCTTCTTAGCTAGGGGGAATTTCAAAACCATGGCTATATTTGCATTATGATTTGATTACTTCCAGTTGTGATTTTATGATTTGTGAATTCAATTTACTTGCCTATTTGAATTAAGACCTGTTTGTGTATGTGGGTTGAGAGTGCACACTTAATTTGCATGCATAAATCTGATGCTAGGATATAAGGAAGCTTCACCTAATCGTTGTGAACTTATATTCATAAGTAGTAAAGGTTGTTAGTCACAATCATGTTAAGTAAATTCTTGGCATAAGTATCATGCACTCTCATAGTTACGAACGCCTCGTCAACACTTATGATTTTCATAGAAATTAATGATCTTTGATTGTTTCTCTATTATGCGCTTTCATGTAGAGAACTTTTGAGGAATAATTTGATTGCAATGCGCTAATTCCATTCAATTCAATAACTTAAGGAAAATCTAAGGGTTAATTTAAGCGTACCTAATTAACTTGGGGTGTTGAGGTTCATGGTTAATTGAAAAAGCAACTGGAGATTGTTTTGTATGCAAGTATGTCATGTGTGGAGAAAGACCTCCTAGTTAGCCCATCATCCATTTATTTCCACCAAATTCGTGCAAATCTGCCTAGTTTTAATTTCTGTTTTGTTTACTTTATTTTCGCCCAAAACCAATTCCCCATTTATTTTAGAGTGTCTAACTAGTTAAAATCTGTTTTAGATTGTGTTTTGAGTCAAGTTAAAACCAAAATTCGTCCAAAATTGTGTTTAGAGTCAAATTTGCCCAGTTTGTGTTTTTAGGCAGTTTTGAGTGTTTTTAGCTTAGTTTGAGTCTTGTGAACTTGTTTTGAGTCTTTTAAGTTGAGTTAAGTGTTTTAAAGCTTAGTTTTATCTATTTGAGTTAGTTTAAAGTGTTTAGCAATCCCTCCTAATCCCTGGTTTAAGAACGATCCCT
This sequence comes from Pyrus x bretschneideri, assembly GCF_019419815.1. NCBI lineage: Eukaryota > Viridiplantae > Streptophyta > Magnoliopsida > Rosales > Rosaceae > Pyrus > Pyrus x bretschneideri. The sequence continues at coordinate 1,560,113 of NW_025999679.1, forward strand.
ACTTACATATCTACTACAATTGTCAAAAGAGGGTTTAATTTGTGTGTTAAGTTAATTTTCGCATCAAACATTTAGGTTTTCAAACAAGGCATGTTTCTAGAAACTTCAGGTTTCCAAAAAAAAAAATTATGAACTTCAAGTTCATATGTTCCTACAGAAAAACACAAATATATATACAAATATATGCAACAAGAAAATATGCAAATAGATATTCAAGTCTAAAATTATAAAACCCAAATAGATATTTAATTATTTGGACTTTTGGCCAAAATTAAAGTGTGAGTGAAAAAATTATAAAACCCAAATTGTCTAAAAAAAATAAACAATTACGCTTGGGGGCCCAAAAATATGAGCCAAAACCCACGTGCGGGTTGAGCAAATTTGTGCCATATAGCCCAGACCCAAAAGTGGGATGTGGTGGACATAGGCTGATCAAGTCAAAAGGAATTGGGCTGCGAGCCCAGTAGCAACAAATGGGCTGCAAAAATAGGTCCAAAATAGAGGCCCATGTGGGAACACAGATGCACCAGCATAGGGCTAGGATCTAGTGCAACACGTGCATGTGGGACACCATAGCCCTCGAGCTGGTGTCACGTGTTGGGCCGAGCCATGGTGTTAGGCTGCTTCAGGCAAGCTCAGTTAAAAGAAAATTTCTTCTTTTTTTTCACGGGCCGAGCAGGCCAGCCCAATATGAGCTTCTGGTTTTGGTCTAGACTTGATCAAGGGATTTAGAACCAAAGATTTGAAAAAAATTTCGAAGGAATTCTTTTGGAATTCCATTCAATTGTCATCCAAGACGATGAAAGTAGCCCAAGAACACGACTTCAGGTCATGGTTGCCCAGAAAAGAAGACGGCAAGGTGCAGTTTTTTGGGTTTCGGGACGATGCTAGGGATGGCAGTCGTTTTGGTTCGTTCACGGGGGTAGACCTTCAAGCTCTACGGGGTTGGCTCAGGTCCTGGATTTAAAGAACCCTAGAAGAATTATGTTTTAATTTTTCTTCAATTAGTTCAATGCATATGTCTTCAAATAATTTAATGCATGGATATATATATATATATATATATTTGATGCAATTCATGGAAATATCAAATTCACATAATTCAACAATTATGGATATAAGGCACACACAATTCATGCAAAATCTAAAATTCGATAAACGTAAAGTTGAGTCATGAATTATGGTGAATGTTCATGTTATCAGGGCTGCAAAAATATCGAGATAAAAATCGTTGTTTTGAAAGAACTTGATTGCGTGATGATATCGGTGAACTGGTTTGTGCAGAAAACTTCCATGTCAAATTCCTAAGCGCAGCGGTAAGAAGCGTGCTAATAACATGTTGTGACCTATATTTAACTAACAAGGAGAGGGGGCCGGCAGCACAGAGAAAATATAGAGAGAGATGTTTGTAGGGTTGTGTAGAGATGTGTTATTCCCTTACGCAGTGCCCTTATGTAATAAGAGAGAAGAAATCATTCTCCTCCCAGGAATACAAGTCCTAATAGGGAAGAATAACTAGAATCAAATCTAATTTAGGATTTACACAATCACACTTAAATAAGAAGTTTATAACACTAATTTTTTATTTAAGTAATAGAGTTAAAAAGAATAAAGGAAGAGAACAAACCCTAAAATCTAGCGAGGAACAAGAAACCCAATTTCCCACCCTTTCACAGTCACTGTCCTCCCCATAAAGGATTCATCAGCGCTCCATACTCCTTGTTTTGATTATTGACAAGCATTTGTCATTTATTTTTCATAAATCCTTAAATTGGTATGTATCCCCTTTTTTGTCATTTGCTCCCTATTGTTGTAGACTAGTTTTTTGCTTGTTTCATCCAAAAATTTCTACAATTGGTTTTATCGAAGTAAAAACACTCCTACACAATTTTGGTGTCGCTACAACCGTTAATTGAAAGGTTTGTGGGAAAGACAATGGTTGTGAGAAGGTAGATGAAGGAAGGAGGATGGGAGGAGCAGACAATGACAAACGTACCTTAGGTTCTGAGGGTTTTAGGGTTTTCGCTGTTCTTCTTTCTTTTTGGTTCTTTTTTTTTTTAATTCTTTTTAATTAACTAAAATTTTTAATTTATTCTAAATGATGTGGCTGTCCACCTAGGACGCCATCCAAGATGTATAGTAGGCCAAAAATTTTTCTTGGTCCCTATGGTGACATGGCACTTTCAATGTGACCCTTGTGGTGAAAAAGTTATGAATTAAACCCCCATGGTGAGCCTTGTTAGCAATTGAGGTCCAAATCCAAACATCCGTTAGTGTTCTGTTAAATAAACTCATGTGACTATCACGTGGATGAGTCAAATTCATCATTTCAATTCAAATTACATCCTATTCCATGGACATCTAGCATGACTTAGGTATACTGTATACATGTGTTCTTTCTGGGTGAGTTATGACATGCACTTGTTTCTCTTGTGAGTTGGCATCTAATTCCAGTGTACAAAGCAAATTGAAGCAAAAGGGAGATAATTTACATTAACCATTCACAAAAGAAAAAATATAATGTATTTTGCACACTAATGACAAAAGCATATATCCAACACCCCCCCCCCCCAAAAAAAAAAAAAAACAAAGACAAAAGTATGTCTTCCACTAGGCCTGGCAAACGGGTCGTGTTTGTTGTTTTCTTGTAACACCAGTTATTTTAACGGGTCATGTTGTGTCACACCCGTTATGACCCGTTAAGAAATTTTTTTTTTCTTAAATTTGCACATACCACACATTGTCACATAAATATTACCTCAAAACATTAAAACACATGTCGTTTAAGTACTACATCTACACACGATAATAAAAGCCTAATAAACAAACATCTAACACTACTAGTCTATTACAAAATATTAAATGTGCAACCATATGCAAAATGAAAAAATTTTTGTTTTCAAGGTTGTGAAGCCTTTCTCAAAAGTTTAAACCTTGCCAATGGAACTAAAAGCTTGCATGTTATTCCTTTTACAAAATCCTCAATTTTTATCGATCATCATGACATAAGATTTTGTGGTATCTACTAGTGTAAATATTTTAAATTGAAGATTGAATTCATTCATTGTATTCATATAGGGTCAAGGAGTGTAGCTGGAAAAAATCATCAAAATCAGAGTTAAAATAACTGCTAAATCGTGATTTTTCGTTGATAACCGTCAAAAAGTTTTGTCCCGTTACTTGACCTCTGAATGTTTGTTTTTTGCGATTTTTGGCATATGCGATCTTGAAGCATATACAAACAACTTTAACAGTTAGATTGTTAAAATTAGTTACGTAGAATCCATATCTCATCAAAACGATAGATTCACTAACACTTAGAGTTTATTTATACTTTCATTAAGTATAACATAAGATTTTGTGGTATCCACTAGTGTAAATATTTTAATTGAAGATCAAATTCATTCATTGTATTCATATAGGGTCAAGGAGTGTAGCTGTAAAAAATCATCAAAATCGAACTTAAAATATTAAATCCTGATTTTTTGTTGTTAACCAACGAAAAGTTTTGTCTCGTTACTCGTTCTCTGAATGTTTTTTTTTTTGCAATTTTTTGCGTATGCGATCTCGAAGTATATATAAACATGTTTGACGGTTGGATCGTTGAAACTAGCTTCGTAGAATGCGTATCCCATCAAAATAATAGATTCACTAACACTTAAGAATTTATTCATACTTTCATTAAGTATAACATAAGATTTTGTGGTATCCACTAGTGTAAATATTTTAAATTGAAGATCGAGTTCATACATTGTATTCGTATAGGGTCAAGGAGTGTAGCTGAAAAAAATTATCAAAATCAGAGTTAAAATAACCGTTAAACCATGATTTTTTGTTGATAACCGTCGAAAAGTTTTGTCCCGTTACTTGATCTCTGAATGTTTGTCTTTTACAATTTTTGGCGTATGCGATCTCGAAGTATATACAAACATGTTTGACGGTTGCATCGTTGAAACTAGTTTTGTAGAATGCGTATCCCATCAAAACAATAGATTCACTAACACTTAAGAGTTTATTCATACTTTCATTAAGTATAACATAAGATTTTGAAGTATCCAGTAGTGCAAATATTTTAAATTGAAGATCGAGTCCATTCATTGTATTCATATAGGGTCAAAGAGTGTAGCTGTAAAAAATCATCAAAATCGGAGTTAAAAAAACCGTTAAACCGTGATTTTCTGTTGATAACCGTCGAAAAGTTTTGTCTCGTTACTTGATCTCTGAATGTTTGTTTTTTGCGAGTTTTAGCATATGCGATCTCGAAGCATATACAAACAAGTTTGACGGTTGGATCGTTGAAATTGGTTTCGTAGAATGCGTATTCCATCAAAACGATAGATTCACTAATACTTAAGAGTTTATTCATACTTTCATTAAGTATAACATAACATTTTGTGGTATCCACTAGTGTAAATATTTTAAATTGAAGATCGAGTTCATTCATTGTATTCATATAGGGTCAAGGAGTGTAGCTGTAAAAAATCATCAAAATCAGAGTTAAAATAACCGCTAAATCATGATTTTTCGTTAATAACCGTAAAAAAGTTTTGTCCCGTTACTTGATCTCTGAATGTTTGTTTTTTACAATTTTTGGTGTATGCGATCTTGAAGTATATACAAACATGTTTGACGGTTCAATCATTGAAATTAGTTTCGTAGAATACATATCCCATCAAAACAATAGATTCACTAACACTTCAGAAGTTTATTCATACTTTCATTAAGTAAAACATAAGATTTTGTGGTATCCACTAGTGTAAATACTTTAAATTGAAGATCAAGTTCATTCATTGTATTCATATAGGGTCAAGGAGTGTAGCTGTAAAAAATCATCAAAATCAGAGTTAAAATAACCGTTAAATCGTGATTTTTTGTTGATAACCGTTGAAAAGTTTTGTCCTGTTACTTGATCTCTGAATGTTTGTTTTTTGCGAGTTTTAGCGTACGCGATCTCGAAGCATATACAAACATGTTTGGCGGTTGGATCGTTGAAATTAATTTTGTAGAATGCGTATCCCATCAAAACGATAGATTCACTCACACTTAAGGGTTTATTCATATTTTCATTAAGTATAACATAAGATTTTGTGGTATCCACTAGTGTAAATATTTTAAATTGAAGATCGAGTTTATTCATTGTATTCATATAGGGTCAAGGGGTATAACTGTAAAAATCATCAAAATCGGAGTTAAAATAACCATTAAATCGTGATTTTTCATTGATAACCGTCGAAAAGTTTTGTCCCATGACTTGATCTCTGAATGTTTGCTTTTTACAATTTTTGGTGTATGCGATCTCGAAGTATATACAAACATGTTTGACGGTTGGATCATTGAAACTAGTTTCGTAGAATGCGTGTGCCATCAAAATAATAGATTCACTAACACTTGAGAGTTGATTCATACTTTCATTAAGTATAACATAAGATTTTGTGGTATCCACTAGTGTAAATATTTTAAATTGAAGATCGAGTTTATTCATTGTATTCATATAGAGTCAAGGAGTGTAACTGTAAAAAATCATCAAAATCGGAGTTAAAAGAATCGTTAAATCGTGATTTTTTGTTGATAACTATTCAAAAGTTTTGTCCCGTTACTTGATCTCTGAATGTTTGTTGTTTACAATTTTTGGCTATGTGTTCTTGAAGTACATACAAACATGTTTGACGGTTGGATCGTTGAAACTAGTTTCGTAAAATGCATATCCCATCAAAACAATAAATTCACTAACACTTAAGAGTTTATTCATACTAGGGGTGGGTTCAAAAAACTGAAAACCGAAAAAAAAGAAAATCGAACAGGACTGAGGTCGAAAAAATCCGAACAAAAAAAAAACCGAACCGAACCGAATTTGACCAGTTCGGTTTCGGTTTCTGAGGTTCGAAAGCTGAACCGAACCTATATATATATATATATATTTTAATATTTATAAATAGTTTAGTCATACAATCATAACAAAAGACAGAACCTGTTGCCAAGTTGGTTTCACTGAAGCTTTTCAAGCTAAAGTGCATGGGGTTCAAACCCTCATGCCTCCAGTATTTTGGAGAATTTTTTAATTTTTTTAGAGAAATCAACAAAACCTTTTAGCCCTAGCCAGTAGTTGTAGCAGCCACACCTTTCCAATTTTTCATTCCTTTATCCCTCTCCTGTAATTTATTTTTTTAGAGAAATCAACAAAACCCTTTAGCCCTAGCCACTCTCCCAGCTCTGCCGCTCTTTGTCTTCTTCCTTCCCACTCCCAGCGACCTGCGACCCGTCTCACATCTCGTCGATTTGCAAGTGTCGCCAACTCGCCGTCTCACTCTCAGTCTCTCACCCCCGTGACCCGCGACTTCCTCTCGCCTTTTCGAGTCTCCACCCATGACTTCCTTCCTTTGCAAGGTAATTTCTCTCATGTTCTATAGATTTTGTTCTTAATTTCATGGGTTTTGCAGATTTTATTTTCAATTTCATGGGTTCTATAATTTCATGGGTTTTGCGATTTGTTTTGGGTATGCTATTTCTGAACACTATTAGTTGAAGCTAATTTGGGGTTTTGAAGTAGGTAAGTAGAGAAAATTTCAATATTTAAGTCCATTTGTTGAATTTGCATGCTAAATTGGAGTTGGGAACTTTGCTTACTTGTTACCCAGTTGGATTTTGGAGCTACTTTTGTAGTTTCTTTGTCTTAATTTGCGAACAATTTGATCATGTTTGACTTATCATTTTGTTTTTGGGGTAATCTATCAAGCTGGTAATATTTTTACCCCATCAATTCGGAAAGTTTTTGATAGATCCTTTGGTATTGGTGGAGAAATCTGTAGTTATATCAGTTAATCCGATCGTCGGTAATTCTGGTGGATGCTTCATTTTAGTGCTGCTGGTGCTGGATACTTAGTCCCTTGATAATATTCTTCAGTGCATGTATCTAAATTTGTCGGTATACGTTTTTGTATATTTTTTATTTATAAATTTGTGAGTGTACTAAAGAGATCAAATGTATTATTTACCTCTTCAAGTTATATAGTTCTGATATATATATATATATATATATATGTGTATATATTTTGATGCTCTTCTGGCTTTCCTTGGTTAAAATGAACGTCAATTATTGATGCTTTCCAATTTCTGTATGTGCTGAGTCATATTATGTTGATTGCTCTATTAAGTCAACAAATAGAGCAACACTGTGGAACTTAGCTAAAGTCAGCTATAAATTTTGTTAAAATCCTAATGAAACATACAGAGCACGACAATGAAATATACGGAGAAACATGATTCGGATTCAGGACTACCTTTATTTTCATTGTGTTAGAATGCTTATGTTATAATTGTGTTCGAGATGTTAAAATTTTAGATTTCAATTTTGTTTTCATTTTTCCAAAAAAAAAAAAAAAAAAAAAACAGAACCGGGCTGAAACCGAACCGAAAAAAAACATAAAAAAATTGAACCAAACCTAACTGAACCGAAATTTCGGTTCGGTTTCGGTTTTGGCAAAAAACCGAACCCAGCCCTAATTCATACTTTCATTAAGTATAACATAAGATTTTGTGGTATCCACTAGTGTAAATATTTTAAATTGAAGATTGCGTTCATTCATTGTATTCGTATAGGGTCAAGGAGTGTAGCTATAAAAAATCATCAAAATCGGAGTTAAAATAACCGTTAAATCGTGATTTTTCTTTGACAACCGTCGAAAAGTTTTGTTACGTTACTTGATCTTTGAATGTTTGTTTTGTGTGATTTTTGGCATATGCGATCTTGAAGCATATAAAAACAAGTTTGACGGTTGGATTGTTGAAATTAGTTTCGTAGAATGCGTATCCCATCAAAATGATAGATTCACTAACACTTAAAGAGTTTATTCATACTTTCATTAAGTATAACATAAGATTTTCTGGTATCCACTAGTGTAAATATTTTAAATTGAAGATTGAGTTCATTCATTGTATTCATATAGGGTCAAGGAGTGTAGCTATAAAAATTCATCAAAATCGGAGTTAAAATAACCGTTAAATCGTGATTTTTCTTTGATAACCGTTGAAAAGTTTTGTCCTGTTACTTGATCTTTGAATGTTTGTTTTGTGCGATTTTTGGCGTATGCAATCTTGAAGCATATACAAACAAGTTTGACGGTTGGATTGTTGAAATTAGTTTCGTAGAATGCTTATCCCATCAAAACGATAGATTCATTAACACTTAAAGAGTTTATTCATACTTTCATTAAGTATAACATAAGATTTTGTGGTATCCACTAGTGTAAATATTTTAAATTGAAGATTGAGTTCATTCCTTGTATTCATATAGGGTCAAGGAGTGTAGCTGTAAAAAATCATCAAAATAGGAGTTACAATAATCGTTAAATTGTGATTTTTCGTTGATAACCATTGTAAAGTTTTGTCCCGTTACTTGATCTCTGAATGTTTGTTTTTTGCGATTTTTTGTTGATGCGATCTCGAAGCATATACAAACAAGTTTAAATGTTGGATTGTTGAAATTAGTTTCGTAGAATTCATATCCCATCAAGTTCAATGGTGTATATATATTTATTAAGTAGATTTAAATTTATTTATTTTGTACGTATAACACTTAAGAAATTGAATGGTATGTATATTAAGCTGATTCAATGGTCACCAATTTTTAATATTTAATTTAATATATATATATATATAAAATTATTATAGTTTTTAGGGGTATAAATTGTTAAATTAATATATATAATTATTATAGTATTTTTTTTAGAGTTATAAAATTAATATTTTGCTTATCGTGTATCATGTTACCCACGTGTATACCCGAACCAATCCGTTATCTTAATAGGTGCTTATCGGGTTACCCAATAATGACCCGATTCGTTATCGTGTCGACCCGAACACTTGTTAATTTCATGTCGTGTCGTGTCAGGTTATCGGGTCAGGAATTGCCAGGCCTATCTTCCACTATATATTGTGGTTTAGCATAACACAAAGTCATTAAAAAATGTTTTCCACAAAATAAACAAATAATCTAGTTTTTCACAAAACAAAATCAATTCCCTTCACTTCATAATATATATATATATTTTTGTTTTTGCAAGGTATTGTGCTTTTTCATCTGTTGATTTTGCATGTGGTGCATTGGGGCCATTCCAGAAGGTCTCCAAGGTGCATTGAAAGGTTGTGTACTACAATATTACAACCTGCATGAAACCACACTACAAATTAAAGACAAAATTGAAAGACATATATGCAGGCTGGTACAAATTGATAGAAGAATTAAAATTCAAATAAGACTAAGTCTCTAACTCATGATCAAATATGTGTTGGCATTGAAAAAAAAAACAATAATTTATTAGAAGTATAAGGATTTCCAAAGGAAATCATACCTAAGAAATTCCGCTCAACTTAACATTCACCTCTTCTCCTAGCCATTGACATGGTTTCATAGGTTTAGTTTCACTGCGTTTAAGGCTTTTTTTTTTTTTTTTTTTTTGTAAAATCTAATTTCAGTTAAACCCTAAGTCAGACTAGATGTCCACCGCATACAATGTAATTTGAATTGAAATGACGAATTCCATGTGATAGTCACATGAGTTTATTTAACTGAAGAATAATGGAAGTTTAGATTGGACCTCAATTGCTAACAAGGCTCACTACGAGGGTTTAATTAACAACTTTTTCACCATGAGGGTTAGATTGAAAGTGTCGTGTCACCATAGGGACCATGAAAAAAATTTGGCCAAGATAGTATAAAATTGTGGTACAAATAAATGGTAAGGATAATACTATTGTAAAAGAAATTATAAGCAAATGCATATCGCTATATCAAAAAAGAAAAAAAAGATGAAAATAAGAAAACGCTATAGATATTTTTTACTTTTTATTCAAAGGGAGTTTATTACAACAATAGAAAGGCTTTTTTTATTAGCACCCGACATAATGTTGAATACACCGCACATGAAAATTTAATATTAAATCATTTATATACCCTAATATGCAATGTCAATTTAGACCTCATAAAGTTTAAAAGAAATAAAAAAAATTTCTAAATACACCCCAAACCACTTTTAACATGTATATCTGATGATTATTTATCATCTTCAACTCTCAAAACCATTCTCACCCTCTATTGTAGAACAAACCTACTAATGAAACTACAAAGAGACATCAGTCAAACTAGAAAGAGCTCAAACAGGTACTGAAAGGGTGGTGTTCGATCAAATAAGCTTAAGTGTTATTTCGAAATACTATAACTCTCAAAGAATGAGTAGTGTTTGGTTTGATTTAGAGGGAAACGTTACTGACTTTGAAGAGCTTATCTAAGACGGTATTGAACAGAATTTGTTGCAAAAAATTGTGGTAGGAGTTTGCCCCTGTGAGATGAAAATGATGTCGGGAACTTTCCTATTGCTTTGAAGAATCTGAGTAAAAGTCTAAAAGTGAAGAATTTGCAGCCTAATCGTGATATAAGTGACTAGAACTTGAAGAGATTTGACATGATCATTTTCGTGCCGATGTTGAAGAGAAATTCAAGGACTTTACAATGTTCGGGAAAAGGGGCAGATGGAGGCTAAATTCGTTTTTGATCTTCAGTCTATAGGGCTTAGAGAGTTACTATTTTCGTTATTTTATTTACGTGCATATTGAGGGCAGCCATAGCCAAGAAAGAAGGGAAATTGTAATTGTATTGGAATCAACATGTCAAATGATTAATAAGATTTGTTTCTTTTTTAAAAATCTAGTGGATGTGAATTGTGCATTGGCTTTGACACTACTGTTAATAATGCGAAGAGTGCAGTATGTATATAGAAAATGTGGAGTGTATGATGTAAGGCATATGTTGAGAGTGTGAGGTGTGAGGGTATTATGGGAATGTATGTGGGGTGTATTAACATGAATTTTAATTGAAAAGGCAAATGTGAGGTGTATTAAGTATGTGAGGTGTATTCAACAATCTGTAGGATGTTAATATAACAAACCCAATAGAAATTATAATGGGATCCCTTCTCCCTGTCCCTGCCTATCCCTCAATACACAAGACAACTATTATGTTTCATAACAACAAAATTGAAAAAGTGGTGGGGTTCAAAAAAAAAAAAAAAAAAAATTGAAAAAGTGGTGGATAGCATTTTCCTCCTTTAAAATCAACTCTTGTGCAAAAGGCGTCAAGACAATCTTCACATTTTCCCCGGCACTGTTCTTCAGGGCTTACCGAAAAGCAATTGTAAAATAGAAATAGTTAGTAGGAATTTAATTTGGTGTATACGAGAAGAAAAATGCAAGAAATTAAAGCTCAAACATATATATTGACTACATACCGAGTGAAAAGAAGAAGATGGCTATGGCTTCTGCAACGATTAAGTTCTTGATAATGAGATGGTGATTGGATTGCTATATGGCTCCGAGATGGTGATTGTATTAATTTATAGGATTACAAGCAGACCTTAATTAGGTTCATGTACACAATTATGCCAATATTTATGCATCCTCCAATTCTACTAAAATTTTAATGCCAAATGATTCAAAACCTTATGTTTCAAAACTTTAGTTTCCTTTCCATCCGCAGTTTGAAAGTCAACCATGCACTTACTATTATACATTTGATCAATTGAAATACAAACAAGCCATTACCACATTACCACTACAGTTTAACGGTAGTATCTTAACGTATAAGAAAAACTCCAAGATTCGGCTCACCTGAATAAGAAAGCTGATACTTAATTTTCATGGCTAATCCATTACATGAACATAACCTAGCAGATATGAGAAAAATGCAATAATTATTGAAGAACAGAAAATTTCTACATTGGAGTAGTGACAAACTGCTTATACTATTGTTAACCTTAAAAACTACAAGCCTACGTGGCTTGCATACCAAGTAACTAAGAGCTAACTACGTTCTTCTTCTGGTGGATGCGGGCGTGTTAACTTGTCACTGAAGTGAATCAGGCGAGTAAGATGAAAGTAGTGGTGGTGTCAAATCGCGCTGCTAACTTTTGGACTGAGCGACTACAGTCAAGGAAGTATCCTCAACATCGGGTTCAGCGAGTTCAACTATATTTGTGAACACATAAGTGCACCGAATCGGTATCAGGCTGTAACGGCAAAGATAATCAAAGGAAATGAGCTTCTTTATGGTGAAGGTTGTTCGGCTAGATGAATGTTGAACTTTGAAATATACCTGAGAGTAACCAATCATAGAACACCTCATTTTGTCAGAAGGCTAATGAAGTAACCTCTCTTAGCAAGAGAATCAAAAACTCTTCACTGACTAAGACTTGGATAGGTAACCAACAAGGATAGAGAGTGTTGGTTTAACCAAACTAAAGGTCTCCTAGGCCTGGTAGGTTCTACAGCTCCAGTGTTGTTTAACCAAACGGAAGATGTCACCAGTTGTTGACCCTATGATGTTTAACTAAACTCAATATATGCCAAAGGGGAGGGGTTAGAGCAGTTAGTATTTTCTCAAGGTGTGAGAGGGTTTCGCGTAGAGCGTTGATTTGTGTGTTGAGTTGAAGGTCCTTTTCTCGTTGCAAAACCTCTTCTATTTATAGGCAAGGCTTCAAGGGTAAACATGTTTGCCAAGATAGAGTCCTATAAGACTAAGCTTCCTCAGTATTTACCTAAATATTCCAAATTATCCTCTCTTACCTAAAACTTAACCTTCATCCAGTCTCAGCCTCGATTTGAACCTAGTCTCTTTTTTAATTTAATTCATTCTTATCTGATTAAGCATGAATTTTGATCCCTTGAACAAATCTAATCTTATCAAATTCTACCAATCCTTAATAGTTTTAGTTCATCTAGGACTCGACGGAGCCCTGCTCAAACATGATCTCTTCACAATTCTTCAGTCATAAGGACTCGGTTGGGCTGATGTCATCTGGGGCCGGAACACCCTTAGCTTATTGAATCAATGTTGGCCCGAATATCGGGTCTTCCCATTCCAAATTACTCATTCTCAGCCCAAAATTATATTTTGAGCCCAAACATTTATATACGTATATATACAGACACACATAAAATAACTTTTCAGAGCATAAACGATATATTGTCGTCAGACAACTCTGTATTTTGTTGGTAAGAAAGCATTTTTGGACTCGTATAGTAATATAATCCACCTAAACTATTGTACACCAGCTCATCCATGCTTCTGATCCGAAAATTCAAACCCCTCATTCATTTTTTGTTTTGCTTTTTCCTTTCTCGAGACCATTAAAGATCCAAGAAGTCTAAACTCTTCCCCCATTCAGTCATTTACTACAAACCCTAACCCTTCATTACTACCCTCAACCGCCTCCCACCTTGACACCTCTTCACCACTCGGCCCACAACCCCTATATAAAGCGAATGTTCACAGAGAGAAAAACCACCAAGAGGTAGAGAGTGAGTAGAGAGAGAGAGAGAGAGAGAGAGAGAGAGATCTAGAGTTGCCAAAGATGGAGATGTGGCGTGTCGTTTTGGTGCTTGCTTTGTCATCAGCGCTACTGCATGCAACTAGTGCACGCAAGGTGCCTGGTGATGATGGTCATGGCAGCACAACTGAGCATACAATGGTTGTGCATGCAAGTGCACCAGCGGCAGAGTCACCTACTGGCCTTCGTGACAAGAAGTGCATCTTTGGCGGCGTTGGCGGGTTTGCAGGGATGGGAGGGTTTGCTGGAGTTGGCGGGGTGATGCCGGTTCTTGGTGGAATTGGTGGAGGTATTGGGAAAGTTGTTGGAATTGGTGGAGGGATTGGGAAAGTTGGTGGAATAGGAGGAGTAGGAGGTATTGGCGGTGGTGGTCTTGGTGGAGTTGGCGGATTAGGCGGTGCTGGTGGCGCTGGTGGTCTTGGTGGTGTTGGAGGTGGCGTTGGTGGTGCAGCTGGCGGTGGCGTTGGTGGTGGAGCTGGTGCCCTTCTTCCACATCCTTGATCATTTGTCTAGGGTTTCATGACTTTGCGTGCATGCATAGCTAGCTATCCAATTAGTAGATTGATCTTTTTGTTAAACTAGTGGTTGGTCCTTGTTTCAAGTTTCTACTTTTTGTCACCGTCGGTTTCTAGCCAGTACTGTGATTGTTGGCTTGTCTCTATGACAAGCATCGATCTTAATTATGAATGTATTTGCTTTCAGTTCTAGTGCTTTCTAGTTAATTATGGTTGAAGGAAATTAATCTGTGTCCTTGAAATCATATATTATCCAGATTCTAGTCCATTGATTATAAAAGGAAAATGAAAACGGAAAATGAAAACTTGATAATTTTGATTATAAGCATAATATGATCTCAATACAGATTATGAAACCGACTCCAAAATAACAAAAACGGCCTTTTCATTTTTTCATGAGATAAATGCCAGGCAAGTGACCATTCTCAAAATATCAAAATATTGAAATTAAGAAGATGTACACTTTCATGTCATCTCATGTCTTGATGGCTATACATTAATTAATTAATTTGTGGAGGAAATTATAATTCGGAACAAATTAAATTGATCTGGATTACCCTGTGAATAGGGATGATAGAGATTTTTTTTTTTTCCTCAAATCACCGAGTCTTAGGTTTCAACTCTTGCACTTTTCATAATTTAGATACATTTAATGTAAATTATTATTATTTGTTTCGAATTCAAATCCTCCTACCTCCTCATTTGTAAAAAGAAAAAACAAATTTAATTGATCTCAACTAATTTGTCTAGGTCTCTTCATCTTGGCAGTGGTGCTCCCACTAATATTAATGGATCTATACTGAACTTCCATTTGCATGGATACCACCTGTACGGCTTGAACATGCCATGCAGAGGGGCATATGCCGATGTATAATTAATGAGATTCAAGCCAGTTCAGTATTATGAGCTAGTGGTATTTTTCTTTACTTGTAAGTGAGATGTCTTAGATTCGATTCTAATCAAAGACGAATCTGAAGTACAATATTGATAGCCTATTGTAAGGCTAAGCCTACCTTATTTTCCTAATTACAATAGAGAAAAAACATTTGGAGGCGTCATTAATTAATTTAGTAAAAGAAATGCTGGCAACCAAAGAAATGCTAGCAACCCTTTCCACTACCATTTGAAGATTCTCTATTCATTGAATTTTTTTTCAAAAATACGATTTTACGATTGTTGGGGACTTTTTCATCCAATTGGATTTGGACTTCGGTGGAAATTCTTAGCTCTCTGGTTCGTTTTTGGCACCAAGTTCTAAAATACTTTGAAAGAATTAGCATGTCTTTGGAATCGTTCCAGATGAATCAATGACTCTTGTTTAGCAATGATTAAATGATTACAATAAATTGTGACTTGCCTGAGTAAAACGTGGCGTGAAAGCTAAAAGTTCACTGGTTTAGTGTGAGAGAGAGCCTGTGCTTGCTTGCATGATTTAAGGATGACTAATCTAGGGTTTCTCATAAATTCACAATTTTACAGAGACTAAGGAAGCTTAAGAGAAGGCTCATAATAAAAGGAAAAGCATATCCCTCAAGAACTAGGGTTTCCTGACTTAAAGGAAGCTTGCTCTATTTGATGTGTTTTTACCCTGGTTTATTCTTTCCTTTCCTTGTTGTCCTCGTTCAGCGTACTGACTTCTCTTACTTATAGGTGCACAGATTCCTTCAAGTTCCAGTTAGGGGAATCCCTTGGTTTCCTCCCTTTTCCCTATTTTACTAAGTTCTCTTCCCCTTTCCATGGTTACAACTACCAAGTTCTTCTTGGGTATAACACCGCAGAGGGTTGCTAGCCTCGTGAAGCCTTGGTTGAACACACTCACTAGTAGAAAAAACAGCTTGCGCAACGACATTTTGCGCGACGAAGACATTTTTGTTGCTCGAGAGGCATTTGCGCGATGAAATTTATACTTCGTCGTGCAAAATAGAAAAGATAGGAGAAAAAAAAAATTGTGCGACGAATAATTGTTGGCGTCGCTTAAAGTCAGTAAGAAAACGCGGGGAAATTTTGTTTGGCATGAAAACTTGCGCGACGAAAAGGTGGCTTTTGAGCGACCAACTGTTCGTCGTGCAAGTTCCTATCAGTTTTGACCATTTACTACAGGTGAATCAGAGGAATTAATACAACATTTATACTGGTGTTTGCGCGACAAAGGCTTCGTCGTGCAAAGGTCCTAATCTTCCTATAAATATGTGTTTCTACTATCCTGATTCTTCACAATTCTATTCTTCTTATTCTTCACAATTATGTTCGTGCTGGGTTGGCGGATAAAAACAAGGATGAGAATGTATGTGACGCCAACCCGCATGATTTGAGGGAACATTTTGAGTTTGTGTATGTGATCGCTATAGCCATGGGGAATAATTGTCCCATTGCTGAGTGGTGTTCTTGGGAAGATGTGCCCGAGAATGTGAAGAAGGCTGTGATGGATGAACTATTAGTAAGTATATTGTTGACAGATTAATAGTTAAGTTTGTGAAATTTTTAGTTATATGTTGGAATTAATTATTTGCATATATGTGTAACAGTGTAAGTACACTCTTGATGATGATACGAACGAGTAGTTGATGAAGTTGATGGATAATGTGTTAGAGGGAGGTTACAATCGATGGCGTTATGAAGTCTTGCGGAATGGACCAGGACCATCCAAATAGTAGTTTTAAATTTATGTTTTGTATGACAATATTTAAATTTAAGGTTTTTTTTTTTCATAAGTTATGTATTTGGACTTAATTAGGTTTCAAATCTTGTTGGTTTTTTTTATTGAAACCTAGTGTAAGCACCCTATCCTCGGTTTATATGTGTCTTCAATCTTCAATAAATATCATACTTATGCTGAAAATAATTGTATGGATTAAGGCATTAATTATATATAGAATAATATTTCAGGTATAAATTATTTATAGAATAAATATTTAAAGTATTAATTATTTTCTGAACATTTGTTTGTAATTATAAAGTTTACGTAAACATAAATATCTATGTTTATGTAAATTTTATAATTACAATTATTTTATTCGTCACGTAAGACATCTTTGCGTGACGAACACGTTTGTTTGTTGCGCAAAGCATGGTCAAACCATCCTATTTATTGCGCATTTATCACAAATTTTGCGCAACGAATTTGTTCTTCGCGCAAAGTTGTCCTAGAGCTATATAAACATAGTTTCAGAGCCCTAATTTCAAGATATTTTTGTTTCAAAAAGAATGGCTGATTCTGGAGAAGGTTCTGGCAAAAAGAAACTTGTAGTGCAATTAGAGAGGTATTGATGGAAGCAAGTGCTGTACTTTGAAGGCAAAAATATGGCTGAGGCATACGTCGAATTTAAGTATGACATTAGGAATTTGGTGCGGAGGGATTGTTCTGCCAAGTTTGAGTCTTGGAAAAAGGTCCATGAAGAGTTTTTGTTAAAACGTAATATTTTTTTAAATTACTAATTTATTGTTATTGGCATTAATGTAGGTTCATTGGGATGTTGATGAACATTGATGAGAAGCAACATATTTATGTGGATGGGCTTTTCAAGCAAAGTTTTCGGCAATGGAAGTTTGATGTGTTGCGGGCAAGGGAGGATTAAAGTTGATGAGGCTTGTTTTTTTTATTTTTTATTTATTTTTTAATAAAGATTTTGTGGACTTTATATTTAATTTAATGAATAAATATATGTTATTTGGATGAGTATTAATATTTGCATTAATTATAATTTCTATTTGGGATAGTAAATTAGTTTTGTTAATTAATTTAATGTTTAATTAGGTTTGAGTTTTTAATTATAATAAAATAAAAATTTACAATACATACAAATAAAAAAGAAAAACATAAAAAAATTAAAAAATATGCATTGTGCGACGATACATTCTTTCGTCGCACAATGTGTTGAAAAGAATCAATTGTAAAGTAAAGGAAATAAAATTAAAAAAATAGTAAAATTGCGCGACGAAGGTTTCTTTTTTCATCATGCAAATTGGTTTTGCGCGACGAAGATCATCTTAGTCGCTCACTGTGTGTATGCGTGACTGGATACCTTGTTCGTTGCGCAAAATTGTCGTCCTTTTTAAATAGGATTCAGCCATGTCCAGAGGCAAACTGGAAAAAAAATTGCAGATTGTGCCTCTGCACTCATCCCTTCGATTTTGCTCAATCCGGCATCCGTCATTTCATTTTCTCTCAATTTCATCATCTAATACTCCCTCAATTTTCTTCTCTAGTTAATCGAGCTATCTCGGTGTGTCTGGTAAGCGTTTTTTGTTGTTAGGGTAACAGTATTAATGTAAATTCATACTAACATCATTAATTTCGTTGTCTATAGGGATATTGTGTGTGATTAGCGATTGGTGGAGAACGATTGAGAAAGTATTTTCTTCGTTTTGTATTGGACATATAAAATTAATTAAATTATGTTGAACTTAGTTTGTTATGTTTATATTGTGTTGTGAAATTATATTTATATTATGTTGTTAAATTTGTACATGACGTAGAAATATGTGTTGTGATGTACGGAGTTAATTGAAATTAACTTTGTACTTGTTTTTTTATTTTTAGTAAAACTTAGTTTCCCGTTCGAGGATTAGTTGGATTTCGCGCATGAATGCTAAAGCATGATTGCGGTCCAATTAATTCTTGAATTGTCCAATTATTTGGATAGTTTGGGAATGCACAGTTATGATGCATAGTTTATGGTTAAAGGATTAGGTTTCTGTTGTGGAGATTTTGGTGTCATCTCTGTACGTTTTTCAGGTTTTACACCTGAAGAATTGTATCAAGATGCTATCGAAATTCATCCACGTCAAAATCTAATTTGATGTAGCCGTAAATTACGTGACATGACTATGCATTCCCGAATGGGATAGGGCCCTTACTGGAGGCATAAGGTGACATTATCATTTTGAATGAAGTTGTTGTGATTGTTGTATTGTTATTATGGTTCCAGGAATTATGGACAAGACGTGGATATAGAACCCGAATAGATGCGCGAATGAATACTTGGATGGAATCGAGGAATTTATTGACTTTGCACGTACACACAACCCGGGTGCAACTAGAATCGGTGTCCTTGTAGGAGGTGTAACAACACGTTAAGGGAGACAATTGAAAATGTTCGATTTCATTTAGTAAGGAATGGAATGATTGAGACATATAATACTTGGAACCATCATAGCGAACAATTAGACAATGCTTCGTCTTCAAACGCCATAAGAGTGGACAATGTTGAACCTATTATGGATCCTAATGATCAAGTTATGGATATTATAAATGATGTTTTTCCATTTGCATCAACAAACACCAATCAAGAAGGGGAAGATGACATGCCTACACCAATGGACAATGTAGAGTTCGAACAATATGAAAAACTATTAAAAAATACCAACTAAGAGTTATACCCGGGGTGCGAGAATTTTTCCATTCTCACACCATAGACATGCGCAAAAGGTGTTGAATGGTCTTGGATTAGGTTATGAAAAATTCACATTTGCAAAAATAATTGTATTTTATTCTACAAAGAGAATAAAGCATTGGATAAATGTCCTGTATGCAATGAGTCGAGGATCAAAATGACATTTCATAATAGAACGACTAAGATCCCACAAAAAGTCATGCTTTATCTGCCCCTGAAACCTAGGTTGCATCGATTGTATATGTCAACGCATATTGCCACGGACATGAGATGACATAAGGAAAAGCGAATTGATGACGATGTCCTAAGGCATTCTACAAATGGAAAGGCATGGAAAAAGTTCGATCGAACGTTCCCTAATTTTGCTTGCTGATTCTCGTAACGTTAGATTGAGAATTGTCCATTGACGAATTTAATCTGTTTGGGGTTTTAAACCAACACCACAGTACTTGGCCAATTTTCGTATTTCCGTATAATTTTTCGCCATGGAAATGTATGAAAAAAAAATACATGATGATGACTCTATTGATAACTAAGGATCCTAGTAGGTCAATCGATGTATACTTACGGCCGTTGGTGGATAGCTAAAAGATTTATGGACACACGTTGTGCGCACATAGGATAAATGTACTAGCAATATGTCACTTTGTGGGCTACAGTGATGCAAACTGTGAATGATTTCCCCGCATATGCAATGGTTTCCAGATGGAGCACTAGGGGTTATATGGCATGCCCTGTATGCAAGGAAGACGTAACACCTAGTTGGCACGCCGAAAAAGTTTGTTGCCTTAGTCATAGGATATGGTTGCCTTGGGGCCATGAGTAGCGATAGAAGGATAAAGAGTTTGACTGGGAGAAAGAGCATTGCCTCAGACCCAGAGAATGGTTCGGTGATCAGATTTTGGAACATCTTAACCATTTGGATTTTGCTCATTTCGGAAACAAGTTAGTAGGACCAGACCTTCTACACAAATGAACAATATTAGTAGCACAAGTCTATGTTTTTTGAGCTCTCATATTGGTCCAAACTAAAATTGAGACACAACCTCGATGTTATGCATGTTGAGAAAAATGTATTTGACATATTGGTCAGCATATTTCTAGGGCAAGACAAAGAACACGTTCAAAGCTCATCTTGATTTGGAACGAATGGGAATACGATGGGGTTTATGGATGAATAAGGACAATGATAAAGCCAAAAGGGATCTTGTGTTTTTTCAATGAAACCGACTGACAAGAAAGAATTTTTAAAGTTTTTATTGTCTGTAAAGTTTTCAATAGGTATGCTTCAAATATCACCCGTTGCATGAACGTTGATGAGGGTAAATTAGCTAGCCTAAAGAGTCATGACTGCTATGTGGTTCTGCAATGCCTACTTCTTATGGGTATTCGACATCTCTTACCATCCGATATAGTGAAACCAATCATGTTGTTGTCTAGGTTTTTTTTCACAATTGATGTCAAGAACGTTGCAAAAAAGGGACGTTAATCAGTTGCGCCATGACATTGTGCAAGTTCTATGCAAGTTTGAGATAATATTTCCTCCAGCTTTGTTCACAAGTATGATACACTTGATGGTTCACTTACCAGAGGAGGCATTGCTTGCTGGACTAGTAAACTTTCGATGGATGTATCCAATAGAATGGTATATATTCCTCGTCTTTTTTATTAATCAATATTAAATATATTATGATTAATAATATGTGTATCATATCATTTTATTTTGGCAAGCTTCTCAGAGACTTAAACAAAGTGTACGAAACAAAGCGAAGCCAGAAGGACATGGAGGTAGCACATTGGTTCGTGCTCAACAATTGTGACGAGACACTGTCATACCTAGACGAGCATGAAAATATGATGAAGCAAGCACATCCTTCACATTTGTATGCTAAGAAACACCGTGAACTGTTTCTGCAATGGTTTCTCGAATATGTAAGTTTGAAGTGTTTTGTATTTGACATATATATTGTACAAATTAATTTGCTCAAACTAGCAAATTTAAATGTTTGTTTAATATTAGGTGAATCAACTGAAAGCATTCAATTCCCCAGCGTACAGTGAAGAGTTATATAACTTGGCGTTCGGACCAATTCGCGTTGAATTGTACTCGGGTTGCCATGTCAACGACGTCAAGTTCTTAATGAGTGCACGGGATGACAAGTTGTGTACACAAAACAACGGTGTTCATGTCCTCGGGGAGGCGAAAGTACATACATTGAATTCTATGGCAAACTAACAAGTGTCGTGCAATTGCTTTACAAAGACTGGTGCCAAGTGATCCTATTTAAGTGTCGATGGTTTGATACAAACCCTAATAGGTAGGGAAGTGTGAAAAGAGATCATGGATTATTATCAGTGAACACTTCCAAAACTTGGTACGATGACGACCCTTACATCTTAGCAACCATGGAAAAACAATTTATGTATCTAGATGACCCTAAAGCCAAGAGGGGTTGGAAAGTTGTTCAGAAGATGGATCATAGGAACGCGTATGCTATAACAAAACATGACCATATTGACGACGACATCAACAAAGTTGTTGACTAACGTCTTGAATCTTCGATGGAAAGTGGTGCGGAAACACGCCGAGATATAATCTTATCCAAGAACCATTTCAGATAGAAGGAGTATCTTCAATAGAAATACCGATTCAATCGATCACAATTGACCTCGATGATCTTCCATGATACGATGGTCCAGTGCGCACAAACGACGATGGTGATGTTCTTATCGATGATGAGGAATGAGACACTAAAAATGATGATAGCGACAAAAGTGAAGTTATTATAGTTCGGATGAAGATTAAGGCAATTTATTTGTAACTTTTTCTGTAAAACACATGAAATGGTTAATGCATTATATAGAGTGATGAAAAAAAATGGTATGAATGATTCCCATTTTATATGTGAATTACTTTGTAAATAATTTTTTTTATTTGTATTTTATAATAAATTGTAAACAAAATAATAAAAAATAAAAAATAAAAAACCAATTTAAAACATAATTGCGCGACACATAGATGTTTTTTGGTCACGCAAGCGTTTTTATTTTATGCTGGATTATTGAATTTTTAGACACTTGGGTGACGAATACATATGTTTCGTCGCGCAAGTGCCTGAAAATTCAATCAAGGCATTTTTTTTGCGAAAATTTTAAAAAACTTATGCAACGATTGTTTAGCCTTGCGAGACAAAGCCTCCATCGCGCAAGATTCTATATTATTAACCCTGTGAATCTCGTTCCTCCCTCACTTCCCTCTTCTTCCTTTCTTCCCCGCGCGATACCCTATCGTTCCTTCCTCTCTATCTCCGTCCGTCTCTCCCTTACTCACTTCATTCTCTCGTCCCTCTCTCAGGCCGTCGCCGCTTCTTCTCCAAGAGGTAATTTCCTCTTCAATTTTTAGTTTCAATTTTGTTTATTGACTGGGGGTTAGAATTAGGGTTTTTATTTTTTCAAATTGGGGGCGGTGGGGTTAGATTTAGGGTTCGTAAATTGGAGATTACATTTAGGTTCTTAAATTAGAGTTTTTAGGGTTCTTAATTGGGGTTAGATTTAGGTCTTAAATTAGGGGAACGATTTTGGGCAGTGAGGTTAGATTTGGTTTTCTTAAATTGGGGGTTAGATTTAGGGTGCTTCACTAGGAGTTAGATTAGAGTTCTTAAATTAAGGGTTTTTTAATTTCAAGTACAGGGTTCGAATTAGGGGTTTTTTTAATTTAAGTACAGGGTTCTTAAATTAGGGATTTGTTAATGTTTTCCTATGTTCTATGCATCCACAACATTGCACTTACACTTTTCGATATGCAACAATCCTTTTATTTATTTATCATTATATCGTATAATTTACCTTTTTAATTGTCTTTTATTACGATTAGATGGAATATATTTATGCTTGTGGTTTTTATGTTGGAATTTAAGAGATGTGTTCTCTATTGTAGGTTTGAAAGAAAAAAATTGAATTACACTATACATTTGTGGAATAAGTTTTTAGAGTTTTTCATTGTTGACTGCCATGATTTCTTGATATATAATGGGGTATTAGCCTTTGTTGTTGCCTTATTAATAGGGATCTTTAATGAAAAGGGCTTGGGTCAACAATTATTTAACTGAAAACCATCCTAAAATATTATTTAACCAAAATGGCTCAAGATTTAATAAAAAACCATCCAAAACTATTGTCTACCTTTTTCGTGCCCTTATCCTAATCTTCCTCGTTATCGTCCTCGTCCTCATCCTCATCCTCATCCTCTTACCTACACCACAAACAATTTATAGTGTTATTATTTTATTCAATCAGATCCAATAAGGACCTACGGTCCCGGTGATGTACGTACATATCAGGCCTCTGTAAATAGGGAAAACAAAAAAAGGAACCAAAATATAAAACTGTTTCTGGAGAATACAAAACATAACATTGTTTCTGGAAAAAAAAAAAATCAGATACAGTGTTTGTTTTTTCTATGCACTAACAAATACTGTATCTGGAAAGAAAAGAACCAAAATCCAGAAACAGTGACTTAGATTCCAGAAACAGTCCATGTTTTAACCTTTGATTGTTTCTTTTCTTTCATGCATCAGTTGATTATATTTAACAAACAAGATGCTTATTTTGCTTTGAATTCAAATACAATGAATTTCACCATTTCTTTTCTAGCTTACATTTAAGAAACTGTGTGTCTATTTCATTTGGATCTAGAAACAGTGACTTAAATTCTAGAAACGGTAACTTAGATTCCAGAAACAGTGGTACTTAAAATCCAAAAACAGTAACTTAGATTCCAGAAACAGTGTTACTTAAAATCCAAAAACAGTTTATTTTTATAGTCCAAAAACAGTGACCCATCATTATTATTGAATAACATGTAGATCTCAAATTTATTATCGGGAGAAACAAACGATGAACTCCACTAACGAAGAAAAATTGAAAAACAGTACCTCGAATACTTTATGAATAATAACGACGATCATGTTTCAACGAAATAATACAAAATATAAATTAAATAGCATGAGGATCTATATTTTTGTTTCAAAGAAAAAGAAGGTCTGCAAAACAACGGTGAACTCCATTGATGACAAAAATCTGGAACTTAACCTAAAAAAGTTAGGGGTAAAATCGACAAATCATAATTTATTATAGTTAGGCCATTTTTAGTTGGATTACTTTAATATGGGCCTTGTACTAATCATTAAACAAAACTTATAACATAGTTTTTTTATTAAAACTAAAACTTTTTAAGCCCTTTTCATTAGTTTTCCTTTATTAATATGATAGACTTGGTTGTGTTGCTTGTTGAATTCAGCCTCCCAATTTTGAAGTTACATTTTTAGGAACGTCATGAATGGATTCTCTCTTGGGTTTGGCTATACTTAATTCACCAAGAAGGACAAAAAATGGGAAATCTATATGTAAAATATCTTTTCAGCCAGATAAGGTAATGTCATGGTGATTAGGTATAAAAAACCAATAGGAACACATTAAATAGAATGAAATCTATTTGTGAACTCCATTATTATTATTATTATTCAAAGATATGGGAACCTACATGATATAAGCAAATCTGGATTTTACTAGTAAATAATGATATGCTCTCTCTCACATTATTAGTTTGTTGTGAGGTCTCTATTTAAACATAAGGTAGTAAGGCCATCTCCAACTGAGGGTTGGCCAGAGGGCTTGTTTTAGCCCTCTGGCCCTCTAAGATATTGATATTTTAATGAACAGTACAGGGCCATATTTGCCTCCGTCTCCAACCGAGGGCCAAAAGGCCATAGGGCTCGTTTTAGCCCTGTCACAAAAAACCGTCTCCAACCGAAGGCCAAAGGGTCATAGGGCCAAACATAATTTATTATTTAAATTCAAATCCAATGGCTAAGTGACGTCAGCTAGCCGTTGGATTTGATTTTTTTTTTTTTTTTTTTGCTATAAATAGGGTGGATATTGGGCTATAATTCACACAATTTTGAATTCAATCTATTTCAATTCAAGTTTGCAATGACTTCCAACTTTGGATCATCTTCGAATTCTAACTAGGGGTCTTCATCCAATTCCAAATTGGAAGCAAAATGGCCGCAAATGAGACGAGAAGATGAGGAGTCTGATGAAGAAGTTCAAGTAAGGCGCAACAAACAAAATAGAGAAGCAACCATGGTGTGTCAGCCAACTGAGGAACAACCTTAATGGGGTGGCTCTGTTGCTGGTCGCTCTTACAAACCACGAAACAGAGCGATGGTGCCTACCAATTTGTTGAACAACTGCTTCAACCCCAACTCGGTGTACACAAAAGAAGATTTTAGACGTCGCTTCTAGATAAGGCATCATGTCTTAGAGCATTTACTGCTTCATGATGTCCAGGTCAATCCATACTTTCGACAAAAGCGGGACAGAGCAGGCCGCCCTGGTTTCTCACCTCATCAGAAGGTTACTGTTACACTCCGAATGATGGCCTATGACTTCCCAACTGATTTGATGGATGAAACCCATGGTATGTCTGAGTCTACATGCCTTCATACTTTTGAACAATTCAGTGACACAATTGTTTAGGTTTACAAAGATGAGTACCTCCGCGAGCCAAATAAAAAAGATCTGAATTGGCTCATTTGCAAAGCTAAATACCGTGGGTTTCCAGGCATGATAGGGTCATTAGATTGCATGCATTGGGATTGGAAGAACTGTCCCACCGGATGACAATGAGGCTTTAGCGGAAGGTCGAGAAAGCCAATTGTTGTGTTAGATGTTGTTACCTTATATGACACATGGATCTAGCATGCTTTCTTTGGAGTCCCTGGATCCCAAAATGACATTACAGTTCTTGGGCGTTCACCCCTCTTCAATAGCTTGACAGAAGGTAAAGTACCACAACTTAACTGCTACATCAACAACCGTCAATACAATATAGGGTATTACTTGGCAAGTGACATCTACCCAAAGTGGGCGATACTTGTCCTAGCAATTCCAAACCCTAGGAATAACGCAGAAAAGTTGTTTATTTTACACCAAGAGGCATACCAGAAAGATGTTGAGAGAGCTTTCGGTATTCTACAAGCACGGTGGAAGATCATCAGTGAACCGACAAGAGAGCGGAGTCGAGAAAATTTGGATTTCATCATGATGTCTTGCATCATATTACACAATATGATAGTGGAGGATGAGCGAGATGGGTATATTGATGGAGAGTTCGATGATGACCAAGAAGATCCAAATAGGTCAAGAAGGGCTCGTGCAAAAATATATGATAAGCATAATTTGCCTTTCAATCCAAGAACTGGTAGTATCTCTATAAATGAGTACATAAGGTGCTATAGAATGATACATTCTCGTGCCACATATAAGTACCTACAACAAGATTTTGTTGCATATCTGTGGGCCAAAATAAGCATGGAGTATGCGTTTAAGTTTTATGTTGTTAAATGTTTTTAAAAATGTTGTTTAAATTTCATGTTGTTAAATGTTTATTTTATGTTGTATAATTTGTATGTTGGTTAATGTCACATCCCGGCCTAGGGTCCACCACATCTCGGGCCCGCTCCACCACTGTAGCACGATATTATCCGCTTTGGGCCCGACCACGCCTTCACGATTTGGTTTCTGGGAACTCACACGAAAACTTCCCAGTGGGTCACCCATCATGGAAGTGCTCTCGCGCACTACTCACTTAACTTCGAAGTTCTCATAGAACCCAAAGCCAATGAGCTCCCAAAATGCCTCATGCTAGGTAGAGATGGGAATATACATATAAGGATCACTCCCCTGGACGATGTGGGGTCTGACAATAAAACCCACGAATTTGGGTAAAGATGGAAGAGGGAAGGTTGTGGAAGAGGTTGCAAGTGTTGTATGGTGATGATTCGACGGAAGAAATGGCAAAAATCGCTGGAATTTAGCTTGGGTGGCGCACAAGGTGTACGGACGGGAAAGTTGGGCTCCCCCCCCCCTTTTTTTTTTTTTTTTTTTTCTTTTCTTCTCTTCTCCTTTCTGATTGGTCATCACTCTTTTATTTGATTGGTCCCTTTTCTTCCCTTAAAAACCGATTGGCTTCTTTCCCACAAAATGGGAGCTCAAATTATTTAACTTTAAATAATAAATTTCAAACGTCTGTGACTATACCGTTATAATTCGGACTCGCAAACGGCTTTCGTCTATGCATTTGTATCAATGAGTAATACGAGGATACGCTAAAAGAATAAGTCACACATCTCTCAAACTGATGGTCAACGAAAGTCAAAGCCCTTACCTTTAGGGCATTTTCGTAAATTCATGCTTTTAAAATTAATAAAAACGTAAAATTAGGGACTGGTTGTCACAGTTAATGTTATTTAATGTTGTTTCATGTTACTTAATTTAAGTTAATGTTGTATAATGGCTTAGGAAGATATAGGAAAAAAATATAATTTAAAAAAAATATATGAAACAAATTTTGTGAAATAGAAGTTATAGGAAAAAAATAGAATTTAAAATAAAATCATACAAATTTGTGAAATAGAAGTTATAGGAAAAAATGGAATTTAAAAAAAAAAAATATGAAACAAATTTTGTAAAATAAAAGTTATAGGAAAAAAAATAGAATTTAAAAAAAATATGAAAAATAGAAGTTATAGAAAAAATTTTGTAAATAAAACTGTAAAAATATATAAATAAATAAAATTAAAATGCAAGGCTAGCTGACGTCAGCTAGCCGTTGCATTTGAATTTTAGCTTAAGCATTCTTGTTGGTTATAACCGACAAGATTAATGTTTTTTCTAGCCAGCCCCGACCCTCCAGCCCTTTGGCCCTTTTAGATTCCATGGGGCTCTCTCAGATTCCACGAGCCCTCTGGCCTAGCCCTCAGTTGGAGACAGTTTTCGGGCTATTTTCGGCCCTCCGGCCATCTGGACCATTCGGTTGGAGAAGGATATCCGAGGCACCTCACATTTGTTTGGTTTTAGGTAGTAAACTTGTAAGGTTGTTCTTTATGCTAGTTTCTTCTTATAAGTTATAATTGTTGGGTCTATATCCTATCTGAATTGATTACTTTGTGTATAGTATATCAGTTTTAAGTTTTGTTTCTGCCAAACTTGAATTGGGTTTAGAATTAGGGTTTTTAAATTTCGTTTTAAATTTAAGTTCAAAGTATTAGCATGTGTACGGTAAGTTAAATCTTTGTGTACGAAACAAATTGATTTCCAATTTTGTAGATGACACACCTCATTAGAACCCGGAGGGCAATGACTATGGCCATTGAGATCCATAACCGAAGCCTCGACTACACGGCCAGGTATACAATCATAATTCACTCCCTCATTCCCATGTTAACTGAGTTTGTTATTTTAGGTTCAATTTGATAAGTTATGTCAAGTAAGGATTAAAAAGTTGTCATTGTTCCGAACCTTTTATTAAACTATTGTGACTATTGTGTTAGACACATATATTGTTTATGTTATTTTCAGGCTTTTGGGAAATGTTTTAATTATAGGGGAGGTTATGCCGAAATTTTAGTGGGATTTGTTATTAGTTTTGGGTTAATGACTTTTTTTTTTTCATCTCTTTGCAGCGAAGAAAAACACCTGGGGACCTTGTCGGCAATTGAAGACGGCAAAGGTCACCCGGGTGACCAACAGTCGTATCCCAATTGGATACGATGAGCGACATTGAGCAGCACCAACGGCGGAGCAACATAGTACATTGGCCCACGACATTGGGCACGTCGTGCAGACCTTTTGCCTTATGCGGTGGAAGTCTTGGAAGGCGATGCTGGAGGAGACGAAAAACACGGTGCACAATCAATTGTCTGTAAGTAACGTCGCTCTTTTAATGCTTTTCATGTAAAATTTATATTTATATTTATTATTGTCTTTTATTACTAATACTTTCATAATATTTGTTACATTGTAGACAAACTACAATTTGGAGGACATGGATGAGGACATGTTCGCGTACCTCAATCGGCTTTTCTCCGAACACTACAAGCAGTGGAAGAGTGACCTGCACCAATGTTTCCAGCAGTTTGATGATCCACAGGTTGCTCTCGAGGAGGGTTGTCCGAAGGAGTTGGACGACCAACAAGATAGTTGGGTTTGACTTTGCGGTCATTTTCAGAAGCCGGGCTATGTGGTGTGTTTTTAATTTTTACTAATGTTTATTATTATTTTTTAAATTTTCTTTAAGTATTACAACTAATACGTTTATTTTTTGTATAACAGGAGAAGGCGAAGACGAACAAGATCAATCAGGAGAAAAAGGCTCTTCTCCACCATTCGGGTTCGAGGCATTTCTCCTATAGGATGGAGGCACGACGGAAGGTATATATTACAACTTTCATTTTCAATTTTAAAATGTCGCTAATAATTTTTTTTTTGTACTATCATTTTCCTTATCTTTTTCGATCTTAGGAGGATTTAGAATTTCCGGAGATCGATGTCTTCGCTGACGTTTAAGTTCGGCCTAGGAATGAGTTGACCGAGTCCCTTCATGTAAGTAATTTCTTATGCATTAAACATTTATACTAATTATTTCAAATTTTTTTCTATTAATAATCCATGTTTTTTTTTCACAAGCGACTATGGTGGAGAAACTCAGTCAGTGCTTTAGGAGTTTGCCTCCCAGCTTCCCTCAGACACAACGATTGAGTCTGTGGATCCCCTTGAGGATGCAGGGTTTCACATCGTGACAGAGACGTTGGACCAGACTTTCAGTCGAAGGCCAAGGACATATTGTCGGGGGATGCGAAATGCCAGGCGGCGGGAGAGTAGAGCCTCGTCATTTTCCCAGTCAAAGGGCTAGGTTACAGCTTTGACGCAGGAAGTCGCTAGCTTAAGGAGTGAGCTGGCATCGTACAAGTCTCAAATGTCAATACTTGTACAAGCTCTCAGTTCCTCCGGAATACGTCTTCTCGGCTTTTCTACACCATTGCCCTTAGGGCCCTTCCACACCGAGCAAGCACAGCAATTAGGCCCGTCGACCTCCGACCCGTCCCCAACCAACAACAAGATTACCAAGCACCTCCTAGCAACATGCCTATAGATTTTTCCGCTTTTTTTTCATAGCTTTGTTCCCCTTTTCTTTTAAAACTTTATATTTGTACGTACATTTTTATTTATATTATAAATAAAAATTAGTTTTTTTATTCATTAATTTGCTTCTTTTTTTTCTCTTTTTTTTTTTTTGTCATTAGTATGATCTTTTTTTCATTTTCCTTTTATTCTATTTATTTTTTAATTATTTTTATTCTATTTATTTTTTTAATTAAAAATTAAACTTGCGTGATGCCGACCAGTCGTCGCTCAAAATTAAGCGCATCTTATTACTTCGTCGCGCATCACCACACGCCTCTTACATTTTTCATCGCGCAAACTTTTCGAGACAAACTAGTCCAAAGCGCACTTTTACCCTTTTATATCGTACGACGAAAACCTTTGTCCATATAACTTTCGCGCGACGAGTAGTAAAGCGTCGTGCAATTGTTCAAATGCGTGACAAATTTCAAGTGTTTGTCGTGCAATGTCTTTTTTCACGACCTTTGCGCGACAAAATCTGCGCGATGATTTTTTGGTCACCATAGTTTTTGTGCGACCTAAGAATGCTTTGTTCGCAACAAAATGTCCCTCATTGCGCAAACGGTTTAATTTAGTAGTAACTGCCCAGAGTTCCTCCTTTTTTGCACCAAATCCCACATCAAGATTCCATCTTTGGCAACGCTTCTATCTATTTTATCTCTCATTTTCCTGTACGTGATTGGAAGGGAAGGGCTCTTTCTTTACTCATTAAAGAGGCATGCGACTCTTGGTTAAAACGTGATCTCGTTTTGGGTTCAATCTGGTCAGCTTTGGGTTGTGGTTGTTTCTCAAGTGTCTTTGGCTCTCTCTCAAACTTTCCCACATGAAATTAGAATCATGGGCTTGGATTTTTGGTGCTTCCAAGTAGTCTAAAATCTTCCACAATCTAATTTTACGTAGACCCAATAAACTTTCGTAACCATCCACACCACGATGGCAAGCTCCGTTATGTGGCTTGGGCCCACTCAAGCATGTAGCGTGATTGATATTATTTATATCGTTAATAGCATGGATTGGCATGATATATAAATACACATGTTTTGCATGGGCATGGTACGTTTATGCAAATGTTCAATTGGTAAATTATTATTTTATTGGCGTAGCGTGATTGTAAATTTACATACCTCTCATTTTCGCACTTTTGCATGAATTTAAGTAGCTTGTGACATTTTTGCGATAATTGAGCTTTAAGATACAATTGGACTTGTTGGTGAAATTTTTGGACCCTAAAAGCTATGCAGTGCAGTATATGTGATGTTTTTTTTTTTTGGGAACTGTTATTAGCACTCTAAAAATCTCATTCTACACTCCTTATAAGTGTATTTTTCTTTCTAATTATAAAAAATTTGAGTGCAAAATGAGATTTTTTGAGTGCTTCCCTTCTTTTTTATTTACTTTTCTTAATTCTAGGTTTATACTTTTCCAAAGAAATGCTGAACATGCATTCCAACATCAAACTCTTTATTTTTCTTTATTACCTCGGGAAAATTACTACTGTCTTTTGGAACTGGCACATGAGTTGAAATTTGAAACAATATTTACTGTGTCAACATTACTCAACATAATATGTATACCGGTACTAATTAATTTCTTGGATAGAATCGGAAGTCCCAGGAAATGATCAGACAGATTTCATGTTTATGTAAATCCATTAAATGTTTTACATTACTGCATATATATGTATAGACATAGTATAAAAAATCAATCAACAGATAGTCAATTTACAGAAAATAAAATAAGGGAATTAAGCTTTATTTTGGATTAATGCAGCCTAGAAACAAGGCCACAATTCTTTTATGAATTATTACAAGTTTTTACAGGTATATGACCAACATAAGCACTCTCTCTTTAGCCAACCCCACCTCCACCACCGCCACCACCTCCCCCTCCCCCATTTCCTCCACCACCGCCGCCACCACCACCTCCACCACCACCACTTCTTCCACCGATCCCAAAACCAAAACCTCCACCATATCCACCCGAATCCCCTCCACCTCCCCCACCCCCGCCCCCACCAACTCCACCTCCACCATTGCCACCAAAATCACTATCACTCCCTTCTCCACAGCCACAGCAATCATCTCCTCGGCCAGTACCTGCAGCGTCACACTTATTGTCCTGTTGAAGTCTATTCCCACCCGCAACTCCAGTGCCCTCTTCACCACTTTTGTAGCCACCACAATTGTCGCCATTGCTTTCATCCGGCCGCCTACAATTAATTTTCTTCTCATCCAATTTATTATCTCTTTTGGGCATGTAGCTACCACTTACAGATGTTAATATAGCCGACGACACTAGGACTAGGAGGAGCACGTTAAACATGAAAGAGGAGTCCTTCATATTTGATGCGTCAATAAGAAAGCTTACATGGTGTTTTACTTGGCAAACGTAATGCATTTATATAAGAATAAGAACTTTGAATGAAAACACAAGAAAATGTGTTGCATGCATGGCACCATGTAAATCTGTGAGACTGTAACTCCCGTGAGGGCAAGGCAGACGACCTCGTTTTTGTTATTACTGACTTGATTGTAATTGTTGAAGCTTGACCATTATGCATGGGACAGGGTCCGTGAATCTGATGAAAATCAGACCAGAAAGTTTATTGTTCCAATGTGGCCCTGTACATGTTTGGTCCTACTTCTCTACAGTGTAACGATAATTATGAGGGAGCTAAAAAATCACTCAAATAGGTTTGTTTGAGTAACATCCTTATGGAATATGTTCTTTTATTGTTTTTTAATAATTTAAACAGTCTAATTTTTAGAATTTCTCTCTTCAATATTATTCTTGCAAAATTTATCGAAATTCAAATCATTTTTATGACCACTTAATTAAATGTTAGTCTCTTCAGATTTATTCAAGAGGTTTCCGATTTGTCCATTGTTTGAGGTCATAAATAAAAAAGTTTGCGAGACCATTCATTTTTTAGAACTATATTATAATCTTGATAAGTTTCAAATTTGATAAATCTCAAAATTAAATATAATCTTCTGACTCTGTGTTTATGTCAGTATTCATATTCACATTACAATTCACTTTCAAAAAATTGTTATTTTCATTAAAAAAACGTTACTCTTTTAAAATCTCATTTATATCTTCATTTCTTGTTGTTTTAATTAAATTGAACTTCACATAATTGAGCATCAACTAAACTACTTTTGATCCTCCATCCAAATTTAACCCACTGTACATTCGGATCACTACGTCAATCCATGTGAAAACCTATTATGTTTCAATCATAAGAGGAATTCTACAAAAGTATGATTGTACGTACACTACGATACCTAAACTAATTCATTGCACCTCAACTTACAGCATACTTAAATTAAGGTACCTAATAAGGAAAATATTGTATCTAGACTATTGTACCTACACAATGGCACCTAGTCTAATGAATGTACCTACATTAGGTACCTACACTAATATACAATGCAAAACTGTCATATAAATGGAAAATTTTGAAAAATCGTCACCTGTAACCGCACAGGTGTGTCTGCACCCCCCTGAGTGGACGAGAAAGAAAGGATTTCTTGAGCAACCCCCTACACTGCTACAATTAACAATTTGTGTGACGAAGCAGAGTTTGTTGCGCGAAGATAAAAAATGTCACCTAAAAATTAGCACGGCGAAACCTTCGTCGCGCGGAAATTGTTGCACAAAGGTCGTGAAAGAAGGGTTTGCGCAACGTAGCTTACACCATTGTCGCATAAAAGGGATTTGCGAGACGATAATAACCTGCGTCGTGCAAAATATTTTGCGTGATGTAGCTTGCTCTCATTGTTGCGCAAAGATAGGTGCACAACGTAGGTAGATTACGCCATCGTCGTGCAAAGTTATTGTTTTTTTTTTTTTTTGACAAAATATGTCTTATTTAATTTTTACAAATTTTTTTATTAAACTATAAACAATAATTATTAAACCAAGAAAAAGTATTTAATTATAAAATATATGAAAATGTATGTACAAGTTGTCCGAATAGAAAAAATA
Source organism: Pyrus x bretschneideri (assembly GCF_019419815.1). Lineage (NCBI taxonomy): Eukaryota > Viridiplantae > Streptophyta > Magnoliopsida > Rosales > Rosaceae > Pyrus > Pyrus x bretschneideri. The sequence goes on from NW_025999679.1 coordinate 1,594,415, forward strand.
ACTACAACAAATAGTCATCCGGGTTTGATGCATTAGGCTACTGGGTATCAGCTGGGCGAAGCGGCTGAGAAGTCGAAGGTGGAGTAGGATTAGGTGTTGGCATCAAGATTTGGAGGCCGGACATCTCAAAGGCCTGTAAGATCATGCTCATCTTCTCATAGAAGGCCACAATCTAGTCTTCCCAGGCTGCAATCTGGGCTTCGTAGGCCGTAATCCCATCTTTTACGGTTGCCACTTCCTCTGTCAGGGCAACAACATGTCCCCGTGGTCAGTCTAGAAGAGGAGGCACCCGTCTCACAAACCCGTGCCTTCCCGATCCCCTGCACAACCTTGCTATGACGACAACCGAGCGTCTAATTGTGATACCCCGTCCTTAATTTAACATTTTTGTAATATTAAATGGTGTGAATTTACCAAAATGCCCTTGTGGCAAGAATGTTGACTTTAGTTGACCACCTCGTCAAAATGCATATGACTAACTTTCTTAGTTTATTTTTATTGTACTCATCACCATGAACATCTGGGCATGAACGGATTTGAATTTGGAGTTATAACGAAAATTTTACGTTTTCGAAACGTCGAACGTTTTTGGGGTATTCCACGTTTCATCTCTAGTGACCTTAAATTGTGAGCCACTGAAACACAGAATGGAAAGTTTGTCCCCTTGCTTTTCCCCTTGTCCCGTGACAACCCCCCTTCCCCTTTCATTTTCTGTCAGCCTTTCTCTCTCTAACTCTCACATCTCTCTACACTCTCTCCCTCTCTTCCTGTCGGTTTTCCTTGGAACCAACCCTCCCCGAGGGCTTTACACACACAAATAGCAACCCACAACAAACAACAATAACCATGGAACCACCAGCACCCTACCTGTGAACCCACGAACCCAGAAAAACCCCCAAACACCTCCTCATCGCTGCACAGTGCAGTTTCACTGTTCACCGAGTTCTCCGGCGAGTTTCCACCTTCTTCGGCTATGCTAAGCTTTGAAACTTGTCCAAAAGTTGTAGATTGTGTCTTGTGTATGTTTGGAAGTAGTTTTGAGAAGTTTTGGTGATGTTTGGACGTACGAAACTCGCGAGGAAGCTTCCCCAGTTTTTTGGCGAAGACAGCCAATTTCGAGTCATATTCCCGCCAAAGCCATGACAAGTTAGCCATTGAAAAAGGCACCATTCTCTTCGTCTCGTTGAGACGTATGATCTTTGTTTTTGAATCACTCGATTTCGTTGAGTATTGAAGAAGTTATGAACATTTAAAGTTTACCCACTTTCTGACGAGTTCCCGCGGACCAGTCACCTTTCTGGCCATTTTCAGGTCATATCCGGCAACCATTGGGCTTTTAAATATATATAATCTTGTTCTACACTTTCCTATCTTCATTTTGATATATTATGGGTCGAATTTGGTTAAGAAACGACAAAGCTACAAAGTTTTGAAATTTGCCCAAACTTTTGGCCAAAAATTCCAGTTTCCGGTGAGCTTCTGCAGCTTGACTTAGCTTGGCTCGGCTCCGACTTAGCTTGGCTCTACTAAGTCAGCCATTGACCGTCAATGTTGACTTTTTGCTAACTTTTTTTCAAGTTTTGGCTGGGACCCCTCCTAAACTAATTTTGATGTCCTGATTTCAAATTTACTATCCGTTTTCCCAAATTCAATCATTTTAGTAGAATTTTATTAACTGGTCCCTTTATGTGCTTAGGTGTGTTTGTTAGTGGTGTTTTCGTCCACCCTAGTTCAAACAACTCTTCGGTGACGGAGTGTCTGTGAGTGGAACCCTTCCAAAATGCATGATTTTATTACTAGAAATCCATACATGAAAAGCATGATTTTATGACTACGTTTTATGAAACGTGTATTGAGTTATCAGATTTACGCTTTATGAAATATCATGCTTTATCGAATTTACGTCCTTTGAAATATTTATGAATATATATACTTATGAACATGGTTTATGATGATGATTTGAGCTAGAATGCTCCTATGGATTTATGATATGATGTCTGAGCTATTGAGCTCCGATGATATATATTTTGGAAAGATTATGTTCATAATTTTCTGTGATTACTTAGTGGATATTCATCCAATGTGCCTTCGGGCGGCCAATGTAGTGCCTTCGGGCGGAAGATATATGTGCCTTCGGATGGATAATATATGTGCCTTCGGGTGGGTGATGTAGGTGTCTTCGGATGATTATGATATCACTACTAAGCACACTATATATGATATATGTTTTACGAACGATTTATGGCATGCTAGGATTTTCGGAAAACCTACTACTTATTATACTTTATAAGTTTTTCTAAAGCCTGGGGCTTAGTACGTTTGAAGAGCAATTGTTTTAATATTACATATATATATCAACTTGGTCTACTCATGTTTTGTTTTGCGCCCCTTTAGGACCTAGGAACGAGGCATATGATCTAAGCTACGAGGCATTTCCATATCAGTGAATTTGTGTTCTCCTCTCTACAGTAGGACATCTCTTGTAATTGCACTTTCTAATATCGCTTCCGCTTGTATTTCGAATTAGTAGTATACTCTAACCATGTCCATGCATTATCACTTTTAAATTGTTGGTAGCTGAATATTCTCCTTTGGTCCAGTGACCTGTACCTTATTACTATTATTTTGTTAAAGTTTTTTTTTTTGGATATTATATTGCGTTGTTACGCGCAAAAATTATATGCATGTCTTACATGTTCTCGACATATGTATTCATGAAATGGCTTGCATCATCCTCGGGTGTCGGCCACAACGTGGCCATGCTGTTGTCCTTCGGACACCGGGATCGGGGCGTGTCACTGATCCAGGGTCTTAGTCAGGATCTAAAAACCCGTGTTCTCGGGTGCAGTGACATCCTTGATCGGGGTCTCCAGGGGAAGCTGCAATGCCATATGCTCTTCTCCACCATAGCAGCCTGTAATAATAAGAAAAAACATTTAATATTTAATAAACAAATGTAATTAATATTTGAACGATTCATAAATATAAGAATAATAATAATTACATATACTTACATGGGGCTGCTCAGCGGTCTCATTGTCGGGTCGAACATAAATGTCCTTGAACATGTCGAGCTCTGGAACTTAGAAACCTCCTGAATAAAAATAAAAAATAAATAAGAAAATGTTATTAATCATAATTAAAAAAAAAAATTGTATAAAATTTAAAAATCAATATACTTTTACCTAACGTCGCGCCTCAACCCTATAGGAGAAAGGCATTGAACCAGAATGATAGAAAAGTGTCTTTGACTCCTGAGCTTTCTTGCCATCAACAAATTTCTTCTGTTAAACTCACAATATACATGTTAGTGAGACTATTTGAAAGAAATTATTACAAAAGTTTTAAAAATAACTAAAACAGTAATAAATTATTATTAAAATATTATGTACATACTTATCTTACATTGCTGGTCCCAAGCCTGGATAAAGGAGGAGGGGGAGGGCGTCAGGTAGTCGATAGTCAGCACTCCTATCTTGCATCGAATCCTTATGATAATGAATCCCAAACGAAATTGCGCTAAAGCTAGGTCGTCACCTGTTAGTGGCGCGCTGTGCAGCCCAAGCACAGTGATAAGTGAGCAAGGATTACTGTAGTGAAACAGAGGCTTATAAACGCTCCAGTTAGAATATGTGATTACGGGATAGAGGTTCAGGACTAAAGGAGTAGAGGAAGACCTAGGAAGACTTTGGAATAGACTCTAAGAAAAGACTTAGAGTACTTGGATCTAATGGAAGACGTGTCACAGAACTAAGCACAATGTTATTCTAGGATTCATATAGCTGACCCCACTTAGTGGGAAAATGCTTTGTTTGTTGTTGTTGTATGTACATACTTACCACAAATTTTGTGTCCGTAAAACGTTTGCAGAGCCACTCCTAATCCTTCGGTCGCTCCAACAACAACATTAGGCAACCCTCTACACGAGCAATCTCCAGATCATCCCATTTCTTAAAATGCGTGTGGAGTTTGCACTTTCAATGTTTGTGCCAGGCTGCTAAACTCTCCTCTATGTAGGTGGTGGCCTTGGGGGATATGTCCTTAAGATTATAATTGAACTACAAATATGAAAATAATAAAATAATAGTAAGAAATTTAATAATATTAAAATAATATACTTTTGTTTATTAAATTTGTAAACAAAATTAAAACAATGATAAGGGTTAAAAATGAAAATACTAACTGACAACTCATGCCGTATTGCTGCCTTCGTCTCCTCGGGAATTTCTATCCTTTGTGGTAAACGAATTGCCTTTTACCGAATCGCCAAAGGTTGGACGATTTGGGCAAAAATAAACAATTTCTCTTTTCTAACACCACCATCATTATTGCGTTGAGGACAATTGAAAGCCATCTCAACATCTTCAAGATACATTGCACAAAAAGTAAGCGACTCATATGCAATCTATGCCTCCACAAGTGATCCTTCATGCTTTGCCCTGTTTCAGACACACATTTTCAACTCACCAAAAAATTTGCACAAATAAAAGGTATGGTACAAATTATTCAAAGCATTCGTTGATCATGAATCTGTTATATATATGGATGCCTAATTAAGTACCTTTCTATTTGATACATCCATCGATAGTTGACTGGTCCAGCAATCAATGCCTCATTTGGCAAATGAATCATACTTGTAAAGAAAGCTGGAGGAAATATTTGTTCAAACTTGCATAGGACGTTCACAATGTCATCTCGCAATTGTTTAACATCCAACTTCTGCAAACACCTTGCAAACAATTGCGAAAATTTTTTTGACAACGACACGATTGATTTCACCACATCAAGGTGCAATAGGTGTCGAATACAAACCGGAAGAAGGCGTTGGTGTATCACATGACATTCATAACTCTTCATTCCAGAAAATTTACGTCCCCTCATGTTCAAGCAACGTGAAATATTGGAAGTATATCCATCTGGAAACTTTGTAGGAGAAATAAAGTTGAAAAACTCTTTCTTCCTATCCAGTTTAACTATAAAAAATGGATGGCCTTTCTTTAGCGTATGCCTATTTGTTCCAAATTGATGCGAACTTTGATCATGTCCCTCGTTTTTCCTTCAATGTCTAGAATTGTCCCGACCAAAGTATCAAACACATTTTTCTCAATATGCATAACATCGAGGTTGTCTCATTTTTAACTTTGACCAGTACAGGAGCTCAAATAACATACTCTTATGTGTTTAGTTCAGATATGTAGTTGGTTTGGTTATACTGGGCCTTTCGCCGAAATGACCAAAATCTAAAAGGTTTAACTAATCCAAAACCTCATCACCGGCCCAATTTCTTGCTCTTAGGCAAGTCTTTGTTGTGTCGTGGAAGGCTTTATCGTTTTGACACCACGCGTTGTTTCAAGGGAGCCATCTACGATGACTAAGATAACAAACTTTTCCAGCATGCCAAGATGATGTTATGCTCTCCTTGCATATTGAACATGCCAAATAACCCTTTGTCATCCACCTGGAAACCATTGCAATAGGCGGGAAAATCGTTTATGGTCCACATCACTACTGCTTGTATGGTGATCATTTGCCCAGTATACTTATCGTATGTATGATCACTGTTTTCCCATAAATCATTTAGCTCATCAACCAACGGCCGCAAATAAACATCAATAGACTTTCTTGGATCTTCGGTAATTGATAGAGTCAACATCATGTATTATTTTTTTCATGCACTTCCAAGGTGGCAAATTATAAGGAAACACAACGACTAACCAAGTGTTCTAGATTTGGTTTAGAACCCTGAATGGATTAAATCTGTCAGTGGCAAGTCCCAATATGACGTTATGTGGGTCAGCTGCAAAATCAGGGTATATTTGATCGAATTATTTCCATGTCTCTCCGTTTGCAAGATGCCTCATAACATCATCATTTACCTGTAATTCCTTATGCCATCTCATGTCGCCGGTGGTATGCATCGACATGTACAATCGTTGCAACCTAGGCTTTAATGGAAGATAACGCAATACTTTTGTGGAATCTTGGTCTTTCTTATGTGATGTCATTTTAAACTCGACTCATTGCATACAGGGCAATTATCCTTTGGAAGCATCATCTTGATAACTCCCAAAAAGTAATCAAAACACTTGTTTGACATACAAAACTTGATCTTGCCATGCATCAACTCCACAGTTGCCGTGAGCAATGAAAAGTTCTCGCAACTCGGATATAATTCTTACTTGGCATTTTTCAATAGTTTTTCATGGTTTTTTAATGACTTACTGTCCATGGTTAGAGGGATGTCATCTCCCCTTCCTGATTGGTGTTGGGCGAGATGTATTTATAAAAGTCATTTAGAATATTAATAACTTGTTCATTAAGATCCACATTAGATTCAACAGTCTCCATCGTATGACGTATGAAGACAAAGCATGTTCTAATCATTCCCCATGATGATTCTAAGTAGTATAGGTCTCCATCATCCCATTTCTTACTAAAAGAAATTGAACATTTTCGAATGTCTCCCTCATTGAGTTGTTATATCTCCTACACGAACATCGAATATGAGTTGAACACAGGTTGTGCCTACTTGCGAATTCAATGAACTCATCTATTCCATCCAAGTACTCAGTAGCACATCTGTTCTGATTCTGTATCCACTATTTGTTCATTTTGTCTGCAATCACAATAAAAATACAAGAATTACAACAACTTCAACTATTGTCTTGTCACCTTATGCCTTCGGTAAAGGCCCTATCCCATTTAGGAATGCATAGTTATGTGTCGTAATTTACGGTTCTATTGGATTAAATTTCGACGTGGGCAAATTTCGGTAGCATCTCCTTACAGTTCTTCAAGTGCACACCGTAGATATATAATATCTATCGTGCACTCTAAGAATATCAGGAAATGTTACCAAAGTTCTGACTATCGAAACCTAATTCGTGAACTACGACACATAACTATGCATTCCCAAACTATCCAAAAAATGGGACAATTCAAGAATTAATTGGACTGCAATCATGCTTTCGCATCCATGCACAAAATCTAACTAATTCTCAAACAGGAAACTAAGCTTTTCTTGAAAAAAGTGTACGAAGTTAAGTAGTATTAACTTCATACAACACAAAACAATTTTTACAAAAATATGTGCATACAAATAAATTAAATCACAATAATTACTAAAACTAAGTAAAATAGATAAAATTAATAAAGATTAATTTAGCGAAGAAGATACCTTCAAATCCGTTCTTCAATGATATTCGTATACAAAAATCCTGTACAAAATAAATTTAATTGTTTTAGTTTGAATTCTTAATTCAAAGTTACATATACAAAATCAAATTGCTTACCGGATAAGAATAGATTGAGGAAGGGAGAAGCGATGGAGGAGAAGAGAGATGAAAAATTTGTATGATAAATTTAAGAGCAAGGGAGGGATTGGAGAAGGTTTTCGAGAGGGATGTGGGAGGGAGGCAGCTACTACAATTTGGTTTGCAGTTTCTGCCTCCCATACTGCTTTTATGATCTGAAAATACTCATCAACTTTGCGCAACGAAGCTTTCCGTCGTGCAACAAAATTTTAGCATGACGAAGGCACACATTCATTGTGCAATGATTGGAAAAAAGATGGTAAAATCCTGGTTTGGCGCTAGAAAATTGTGCGACGAACCAACTGCGTCGTGCAAAGGGTTTTTGCTTAACGATGAACTAAAACGTCGCACAAAAACCCTTTGAGCAACGCATTTGATCCGTTCCACAATTTTATTTAACGCCTTTTTTTTTCAAACATTGCGTAACAAATGTGTGCCTTCGTCACGCTAAAATATTTTTGCGACGGAAAGCTTCGTCCCCTAATGGCCCATCGTGCAAAACATCATTGTGTGACGCTTCTTTATCAATGTTGTGAGAAATGTTTTTGCGCAACCTAATATGCTCTGTTGTGCAATTTGCCATTGCGCAAGTGTGATTTTGTACTAGTGCAGGATTCAAACCAATCAAGCTACTTGCCTTTTAGTAGATCGTGAGTGGGTCTATCATCCTCCTTAGTAAAGTCCTCCTAAAATCAATGTTATTTCGTTCATGGCTGGAATATAGTGACATTTCACAATAAATCTAGCACTAATGGTGTATTTTAAAAATAATGATCAAATTTAGAATTACAAAACTCTTCAGGTTATAATCTAGGGAAAACTAATGAAAATGATTTGAAAACTTTGAGTTTTAACGATAATGACAAAATAAAGGTTGAAGTGAATAGTACCAGGATTGACTTTTAATGTAAAAATATGATTTTTCGTTAAAATAAACAGTACCATAACCTTTACGTTAAAGTTCGCTGTGATCTAAATGTCATCTTATTCAAGCCCTCAAATCCAAAAACACCACCATTCTTTGATAAATTTAAAACAACTGGCAAATAAGGCTTTCTCTTCGCTAGCTGTTTGCCTCGTATTTTTAAAAAGGCGGGAAACCAAAATTCAGTAGCAGAGAGAGAGAGAGAGAGAGAGAGAGAGAGAGATGGAAGGAGGGAGCTCAAGCGACAAATTGCGGAGTATACAAGACGCCAAGGAGGGAGCTCAAGCGACAAATTGCGGAGTATACAAGACGCCATTAGATCCTCAGATGTAAGTAATTCCAGTTTTCGATTTCAATTTCCCCAATTTCAGTGAATTCAATTTTAACTTTAATTAAGGTTTCCATTTTCTACTTCAATCTCGTTTCTCTCACTTTGTGCTTTTTCTCCCGCACTGTGTTCAGCTAGGGTTCCTGTAGTAACGCGACGGACATTTGAACTCAATTTTTGTAAAATCTCAGATTGTTTCAATATCTTTGGCAAATATTGGATTTTTATTCTTTCGATTAATTTGAGTATTTGCTGAGGTTAATTTTGTTTTTATTTTTTAAGTTCACGTTTTTATTTATTTATTTAATCATGGCTCGAAATCTTGTGTTCTACAGGTAGTGGAGAATCGTATTGAACTACTCAGGGAGCTTGGTGACTTGAACATATCAGAGAAATCTGAATTGGCATCCCTTGCGGAATGTCTAACAGTATCCAATTCAATGCTGTTTAGTTTTTATTATACCGTTTGATGTTTGAGAAGTTAAGAAACGATTGCAATGGAGATGTACTCAAATTTTGTTTTGAACGAGCTTTACTTTTCAGGCACACTCCATGGTCATGTGTGGCCCAAATTCAGAGAGAAACTGAGGATTAATTTCTATAACGTTCGTTAGAGGTGTTTATTATCGGTATTGTCCAATTTGTCATGCATAAGGATCAATTACTTTTTATTTGCTCTTTTCTTTTTCAATGCTCCTATGGTTGCCTGTAAGTTTAATTTGATGCTATGTTGTAGGACATGGTTGTCTTTTGCAAGTGGTCATAATTCGATATGCAATCTTCTCATGACCTGTTCGCCATATTTTATTGTTCATTGCTTTATTCTTAACGACAAGCTTGACATTCTGGGAGGACTATACTTGCTTGGACGTAAACCAGTGCATGTTAAACAAGGCTATATTACATGTGGCTGTAAAATACGTAGAATCTGATATATCCAATGCTCTAGCACATTTCCTTGCCCTCGGGATCAAGGTAATATGTCTTTTCATGCAGTGTGCCTGTATTAAAAGCCAGGATGTAAGTTTCTTATACCTCAATGGAACCCTTGGTACCTTAAATTCTAACTTTTTGAGGATTATTTATCTGTTAGGCTAGCATATGGTGTGTTAAGCACCTAAAAATGACTCTTATGTCAAGTGAGGAGTCTCAAGAGGAAGAGCACGGCAATCTGTTCTTTGAGGTAAATAATAGTGGACACTGTTAGTTTTCTTTGAGGAATGTCTGCAGGTAGCTTCTCTTTTTCTCTTGAACCAAGCCATACCTTTTACCGTATATGGTGTTTATTTCCTTAAAGGGTTATTTTTCTGAAGTTCATTGACATGTTGGACGTCCATAATTTTTTCGCTCTTTTAGTTGCTGGTATTTCCCATAACACACCATGCCATATGCATGAACTGCTTACAGCATTTGTCTGCTGCATGGTGCACCAACTGTCTTGTAAAAATTCAGTTTTCTTCATATTGTACTCATTTTTGCAGCTGCTTCTGGATCTTCTGATCTTCTCTGGTGCTAGTTTCTCAGCTTTGGCAAGGTTCCCTGTTTCTGTCGACAAGCTGTCAGAGAAATTCTTGGTGGAACAGTTAAACTTGATCAAAGATTCAATATCAGAGATTAAGGTACTTATTAATTGCACTGTGTTTCCGGTGCTAATTTTTATGATAATTAATCTGATATAAGTATTAAATACTTAGTTTATGTACTAGATCTTTTATGTTATGTACTAATTTGTATTCAAAGATGTCATAACTTTGAGATGCTACAGAACGATTAACGAAAAGGATGGCTTCACTTTTTTCTTTTCGATATTTTTGATATAGAAATTACTTATCAAATATTTTCTTTGTGGAATGAATTTTAGTAATAACCAAAGAAATGCTTTGCCAAATCCACTATTGCTAAGTACTTCGTGAGTCGGGACTTATGAATTTCTGATGTTTAATACAAGGAAAAAAGCTAAGATTGACAGTAAGGCTCCAATGAAGTGCCTGGGAATCTTTACTGGTATTAGATTGTTGATTAAATCTTATTTCTTTTGAATTCAGCTCAATTATACGTATGGATTCCATAAATAATTTTATATAGCTATTCGTTTGTTTTTGAAATATCACTTTTCTTTTAATTTCCTAAGCGTATATTTATTCAAACGGACCCGTGCTTTTAAAATGGGTCATACTGTATTTCGTTGTCTTTGAATTTGTCCATAATCCATGTCCTACTCATATCTGACCCAACCTTATGGTTTCTTTGGCACTAACTTATGCAAGTCAGAGGCACATTGAGCACTTGTGCATGACTGATGCATATGCAATAGAAGGCACATTTTCATTAATTTGTTAAATGACAATTCAATAAATGGGCCATGACTAAACAATTCAAGCATAAAATGTTGTGCATGTATATTGTTATTTATCGAAAACTGATCTCTAGGTGCATATGGTGTGAATGAGTTTGATGTTCGTCTATGAACTTTTGATATGAGTGAGGAGAATGCTAGTTCTTAACTGCCTTAATTTCCTTCACTGATATGTGAGCATGCTGGTGCAATATATATTTATGTTTTATTGAACCTAAATTATTCAGTTTTATTGATTTTAAAACACCGCTCATGTCTCACATTATTATATTTTAAAACAAATTATTATATATTTTAAAACACCGCTTATGTCTCACATGGGGCTTTCTAACATCTAATTGCAGAGAATTCGGTCATTTGAATCAGTAGGAAACATCACATTGGAGGTCATTGATGCTGTAATAAGACTATGCGGAGCATATGCTCGAGCTGTAAATTGGGAGTCTTGGGAAGACAAGCTTGAGATGGATAAATCTGGAATGGAATTTGAAGGGGTCAGCAATATGAATCACGTTATTAATGTAATAAAGTACACAATAGAAAAATTGTGTGAGATAGGCGTTGTTGCTGCTAATAATGGGGGCAGTCTGGTAAAGGTTCTCAATTTTTCGTGGAAAGGTGTGGTCACTTTGCTTCAGCTTGGTGAGGGGGTATGCGCAACAAAGGTGAATGTAGCCAATATAATTTCAAATCTTGTCTCATTGGTCAATGAGTCTTTAAGATGTGCAGCTGAGGCTTGGTCATCATCTTTGAATGAAACCATCTCCGTGACAGAAGCTAGAAAGGCATTTCTTCCAGTAAAGTTTTATTTGATTAATGCAATAAAAATATCTACCATGTATCCATTTCAAGCATATCTGGTACAGAGGGAGATAACAAATTGCATCCTGATGATCTCGAGCTTTAAAATTTCATTGAGCAATGAAAACCTGTTAAAAAACTGCCGCTGAAGTTTTCACAGAACTCTTGGAGAAAGCATCCTTGGATCTACTATTTTCGTTACTGAATTCATCTCAAGTGAAGCATCCGTGCAAGGTTGAGATTCTAGACTCTCTGTTCAAAAGAGGAAGCTGCACAGATGCTGTCTTTGGAGATATGAGTAAATTTAATAAGATAAGTTCATTGGATGAAATCATTTCTTTTTGTGGGGAAGCATTGTCCGGAGAAAAAAGACTTGTTGCTTGGTCGTGTATTGTTATATCGTAGTTTGTTGAAATTTTCTGTTTATCTCGAAGTAGATGTAATATTTGGGATTACGAGAAAGCTTGGTTGGTTCTTAGATATATTAATTGATGAAAAGGTATATTCTTCCATTTTGCTTTTGCAAGTTCCTGTCTGGTTCTGGAGAAACCGTGGAAGTTGTCTGGCAGCCTATGTTTTCTTCGCTTTTGAATGTATTGGAATTCTTCATGCTTGTGGTCTCTTCCAGTCCTACTTGGAGGCAGTTGGAGGCTTTCCTTCTTGAGAATATATTTCATCCTCACTTCCTTTGCTGGGAGATTGTAATGGAACTTTGGTGCTTTATGCTACGGTATGCTGAGCCAGGGACGGTGAGTGGCATCATTGGTAAACTGTGCTCATTATTGAAGTTAGTGGCATCTTCTGAATCAGTTCTTGTACCTGGTTCTGCTCTCCCAAAATTAGCAAGATCAATCAGCATGCTTCTTACTTTTGGCGCACAATCTATGGTAGACCAGGTTTACATGTCCATTGTTAGTGATGAGCGAACTCTGTCATCATCAGTTATGCGTCTAGCCTTGTTCATGGAAGGATTTCCACTGAATTTACTCTCAGACAAGTTGAGAAGTATTACAACTCAAAGAATCATTACTGATTACCATGTCTTCATAGAAAATTTTGATGATAAGTTTATGAGATCTTCTGGTTCTGGTGCATATGGTGTCCCAGTTTTTGCTTTGTCTGCTTCATTGTAATCTCTGTAAGTAAATAAAAACCTTGACGCATTCTTGAATATGTCTGTGTTGGAAATTCAAATTAAAAGTTATGTGATCTGTCCATGTGATGCTAACCTTTCTTTACAGATTGTTTCCAGCAAAATATAATCATCATTGCTCCTTCATTATTCAGCCGAATGGTGATGAAAGACAGCAAGTGTGCTGCCATGTGATGTGCTAGCAGGAAGACAGCAATGTGCTGCCATGTGCTAGTCGAATATGTGTTATTTGCAGCTGGAAAGACAGCTGTTGTGTGCTAGCCGAATGTAGACAACCTGGAATACATTTGGTCTCTTCATTTTCACGTTCCCATGTGTTAAAGACAGCAGATATGCTGCTGTCTGTGTGCTGTCAATTGATGGTGTAAAGGTGTAGGTTGTGTTGTATTTAAGGAAGCCTCTCGTAAGGCTTTAGTGCATTAATCCCATCTGATTTGTCATTCAATTCTAGAAGTGTATTTGCAATCTGTTTTTAATATCAAAGTGCCTTGTTTGCCAAAGCTTGTAGCTTCCCTCATTTCTCAATTTTTTGTCCAATTTTATTGAGAGTGAAGTGAGAGGTGTGATAGAGTTTGTAAACTTATCACCCACATATTTTGGTATTGAGTTAGTAAACTTTTCAATACCAACAATTGGTATCAGAGCCAGAATACCATTCTGGCAGGTGCAGCAGTTATGGCATCCAACTTAGTGCAGCTCCAAGTTCCCACATTGAAGAAAGAAAATTATGAAAGATGGTGCATCCAATTCAAAGCATTGTTTGGATTACAAGAGCTATGGGAAGTTGTCAGTAATGGGTATGTTGTACCCACTACCGAGTAAGAAGCCACATATACTGCAGATCAAAGGAACACTCTCAAGGATTTACGAAAGAAGGACCAGAAGGCGTTGTATCTTCTTTATCAAGGATTAGAAGATTCAACGTTCGAGAAGGTTGCAGAAGCAACAACAAGCAAGCAAGTATGGGACACACTCAGTACAATCTACAAAGGAGTAGATCGAGTCAAGAAAGTGAGATTACAGTCACTTCGAGCAGATTTTGAAACTGCTCACATGAATGAAGGAGAGAGCATCTCCGACTATCACTCAAGGCTCATTGTGATAGTAAATCAGATGAGGAGAAATGGCGAAAGACTCGATGAAGTACGAGTTGTGGAGAAGATACTCCGGTCACTCACATCTAAGTTTGAGCATGTGGTGACTGCCATTGAGGAATCCAAGGATTTGGAGGCGATGAGCGCAGAGGAGCTACTAGGATCCCTCATAGTTCACGAGCAACGCATTCAGAAGAATGCAAGCCCCACAACGCTAGAGCAAGCTTTGGAGTCAAAGTTGAATATTGACAAACCAAATAAAGGTCGTGGGCAGTGGAACTCACGTCGTGGGAGTTCATCCAACTGTAGCCGAGGACGAGCCCGAGGAAGAGGTCGAGGCTATGCACAAAATCTAGGTCAGTCTCAGGAGTGGAGATCTACTCGAGGAAAGGCGCATATCCAGTGTCACAGTTGCAAGCAGTATGGACATTATGCAAATGAATGTTCATATAAAAATGGTGAGCATGTCAACATGGCAAAATCAAGTGGAAATGTTGGTGAAGAACTTACAATCTTACTAGCACACCATGATATCAGTAGCCAACAAGATGTCTGGTATTTAGACTCTGGTGCAAGCAACCACATGTGTGGAAAGAAAGAGTTTTTTGCCGAACTCAAAGATGGGCCTTATGGATCTGTGAGTCTTGGTGACTCCTCAAAGTTGCCAGTTGAAGGCAAAGGAAAGATCAAAATCATCCAGAAGGATGGTAAGAAGAATACATCTCCGATACCTACTACATACCAGGTATGAAGAGCAACATTTTGAGCATTGGTCAACTGCTCCAGAAAGGGTATGTTATACATATGGAGGATATGTTTCTCACTCTCAGGAATGTAAGAAGAAAGCTTATTGCACGTGTTCAAATGTCAAAAAACCGAATGTTCCCGTTGAAGTTGAACACAAAGATTGGGAGTTGCAACATCGGTGTAATGGAAGATGGGTCATGGAAATGGCATCTTCGGTATGGCCATCTTCATTTCAATGGCCTAAAGTTGCTGTCAAATGAAGGAATGGTTCGTGGTCTACCCCATATTGAAGCCACACGCCAAGTATGTGAAGGTTGTGTGCTTGGCAAGCAAGCACGACTATCATTCCCTGTTGGTGATACATGGAGAGCAAGGGCACCACTGCAGTTGGTGCACACAGATATATGTGGTCCATTGGATCTCATGTCTTATGGAGGTAATAGGTATTTTATTACTTTCATTGATGATTTTAGTAGGAAGACTTGGGTTTATTTTCTCAAGGAGAAGTCGGCTGCCTTAAAAATCTTCAAGGAGTTCAAGGCACTCACAGAGGCTGAAAGCAACCACAAGCTTGTGGCTGTGAGATCAGATAGAGGTGGAGAGTACACCTCCAATGCTTTCCAAGCATACTGCAAGGAGCAAGGAATTAGGCATCAACTGACTGCTGCCTATACACCACAGCAAAATGGGATAGCCGAAAGAAAGAATCGAACCATCCTTGACATGACAAGGTCCATGCTTAAGGAGAAGAATTTGCCAAAAGAATTGTGGGCAGAAGCTGTAGCTTGTTCGATTTATTTGTTGAATCGATGTCCAACAAAGAGTGTCAAGAGGATGACAGCACAAGAGGCTTGGAGTGGGTACAAGCCAAATGTTGCACACCTAAGAGTTTTTGGGTGTGTTGCATATGCTCAGGTTCCAGAAGCCAAGAGGAGAAAGCTCGATGATCGAGGTGAAAAGTGTGTGTTTGTGGGATATGGTGAAGGGTCCAAGGCATACAAGCTCTACAACCCACTAACTGGCAAATTAGTGGTTAGTAGAGATGTCATCTTCAGTGAGGAAGAGGCATGGAAGTGGAACAACAAAGAAGTCAGTAAAGAGAAGATCGTTTCCACTGATTTTGAAGAACCAGAAGTTGTACCACCTGTTGAGCAACAACCTGCTCAAACAACCACAACAACTCCATTGCACAGAACTGCAAGGAGTGGTCCGACATCTAGTGAAGAAAGCAGCTCCTCAACTCCAGTAAGGCTAAGAAGTCTCACCGAGATATATGGACAAGAAGAAGAAGAAGAAACCAACATTTTCTGCTTGTATGCAGACCACGAGCCTCTCTCATTCAATGAAGCTGTGGAAGAAGATCGTTGGAGAATAGCCATGGAGGAAGAAATCCATGCTATCGAGAAGAATGACACTTGGAAGTTGACAAAGCTTTCACCAAATCAGAAGGCTATTGGTGTCAAGTGGGTGTACAAGATCAAACGCACTACAGATGGGAGTGTAGATCGGTACAAATCAAGGCTTGTAGCAAAGGGCTACAAACAGAAGTATGGAGTGGACTATGATGAAGTCTATGCTCCAGTTGCAAGACTTGACACGGTAAGATTGCTAATCTCTCTTGCCGCTCATCATAAATGGAAAATTTATCAACTAGATGTCAAGTCAGCCTTCCTTAATGGAGTTCTTGAGGAAGAAGTGTACGTGGAACAACCGGAAGGCTTCCAAGTACAAGGAGAAGAAGAAAAGGTGTATCGTTTGAAGAAGGCTTTGTATGGCCTCAAGCAAGCACCACGAGCTTGGAACTCAAGGATTGATAACTACCTTCACCAAAATGGATTTCAGAAATGTCCATACGAGCATTCAGTTTACATGAAGAATGGTGCAAAAGGGGAGTTCTTAATTATTTGTCTCTATGTAGATGACTTGTTGTTTACAGGAAATAATGAAGCAATGTTCTGTGAGTTCAAGCAATCCATGTTCAGTGAATTCGAGATGACTGACAATGGATTAATGTCATACTTTCTTGGCATAGAGGTGAAGCAAGAAAGTGACGGTATCTACATCTCTCAACAAAAGTACATGAGAGATATATTGGAGAAATTCAATATGGATAAGTGCAATATTGTCAACACTCCAGTTGCAACTGGATTGAAGCTGTCCAAGGAAGGAGAAGGTGAGTTTGTAAACTCAACCGTGTACAAAAGCTTGGTTGGAAGTCTAAGGTACCTTACAATCACAAAACCTGATATAGTTTATAGTGTTGGACTCGTGAGTCGATACATGGAAACACCAAGGGAGTCTCATTGGCTGGCTGCTAAGAGAATTTTGAGGTATATAAAAGGTACTCTAACCTATGGTCTGTTTTATAATTTTGGTGAAAATGCAAAATTATTTGGTTATTCAGATAGTGATTGGGGAGGTGACCAAGATGAAAGGAAAAGCACAACTGGCTATGTGTTTTTTCTAGGATCAACAGCTTTCTCATGGACTTCAAAGAAGCAATCAATTGTTGCTTTGTCATCATGTGAAGCCGAGTATGTTGTTGTAGCCTCAACAGTATGTGAAGCAATTTGGTTAAGAAATCTATTGAAGTCAGTGTGTCATCCACAAGTGGAATCGACTGTGATTCATGTGGATAACATGTCTGCAATCAAGCTTGCAAAGAATCCTGTTCAACATGGAAGGAGCAAGCACATTGATACCAGGTTCCATTTTCTAAGGGACCATGTGAAGCAAAAGACAATTGAGCTTGTCTATTGTCACATGAAGGAACAAGTGGCAGACATCTTCACTAAGCCATTACCAGTTGAATCATTCCGGCTGTTACATGAAATGCTAGGCATGAAGGCGTTTTAATTTGAGGGGGCATGTTGGAAATTCAAATTAAAAGTCATGTGATCTGTCCATGTGATGCTAACCTTTCTTTACAGATTGTTTCCAGCAAAATATAATCATCATTGCTCCTTCATTATTCAGCCGAATGGTGATGAAAGACAGCAAGTGTGCTGCCATGCGATGTGCTAGCAGGAAGACAGCAATGTGCTGCCATGTGCTAGTCGAATCTGTGTTATTTGTAGCTGGAAAGACAGCTGCTGTGTGCTAGCCGAATGTAGACAACCTAGAATACATTTGGTCTCTTCATTTTCACGTTCCCATGTGTTAAAGACAGCAGATATGCTGCTGTCTGTGTGCTGTCAATTGATGGTGTAAAGGTGTAGGTTATGTTGTATTTAAGGAAGCCTCTCGTAAGGCTTTAGTGCATTAATCCCATCTGATTTGTCATTCAATTCTAGAAGTGTATTTGCAATCTGTTTTTAATATCAAAGTGCCTTGTTTGCCAAAGCTTGTAGCTTCCCTCATTTCTCAATTTTTTGTCCAATTTTATTGAGAGTGAAGTGAGAGGTATGATAGAGTTTGTAAACTTATCACCCACATATTTTGGTATTGAGTTAGTAAACTTTTCAATACCAACAGTCTGTTCTTAGTTCAATAACTTTATTCTTAGTCGTATCTGTTGCTTCTTGGATCATTTCAGTGTGAGAAATGTTTTTTTTTTTTTTTTTTGTATTCTTTTGTGGGTGCTAGCTATCATTTACTCTTATCCATTTCCATAATTGCATAAAAATTTTCCTGGCTCTTTATTGTCTACCTTTCATAATAGCATTCACGAACCAATATATTTAACAAAGCTTTTTCCTCTCCTACAGCCAGATCAGTATATCCAATAACGACGTGAAGACCCTGAAGCTTTTAGTGTCCATCATTCATAACTACAAAGTTTCTTCAGATAAACCAATGAAGGACCACTACTGTAAGCTTTTGAGTGAAACATTCGTTATCATCTCAAAAATGAAGCACCTGTATGCATCTGACGAAATGGTGAAAGTAATCTTTGAGCTCGAAAACCTGTTTATCTCACCTGTAGCTACTGATACACAATTGTATAAATGCAAACCAAATCTGGCACTTTTCATGGCAGGCCTCTTTGCCATGAGAGGTACAAAGCGCGCCTCTTTGGCAAATGATATAGCCAAATCAAAGGTGTGGACTACTGAGAAACATTTGCTCCAATGGCTAAGTTGACTACCATTCATGTATTGTGGCTTTACAAGGGTGGCACCTCCATCAACTGGACGTCAACAATGCGTTTTTACACGGTGATCTGGAAAAGGATGTTTACATGACCTTGCCTCTTGGTTTCGGACAAAAAAGGGAGACTTAAGTGTGCAAGTTGAACAAATCCCTCTATGGTTTAAGGCAAGCTCCAAGGCAAAGGTTCGTCAAATTATCCAATGCCCTTAAAGCTGTTGGGTTCCATCAATCATGGTCTGGCTACTCACTAATCGTCCAAAGTCGTCATGGTAAATTCATCATTTTGTTGGTCTATGTTGATGATGTAATACTTGGAAGGAATAATCTGCATGAAATCGAAGAGATCCAACAATTTCTTTCTCAATGTTTCAAACAGAAGGACTTGGGGAAACTTAAATATTTTTTTGGGGATAAAAGTTGCATGATCAAAGCAAGGCATTACTATGTGTCAACGAAAATATGCACTAGAAATATTGGATGATGTTGGGTTCTTAAGGGCAAAACCTTCATGGTTCCCTGTAAACCAAAACTTATCCCTCACGCAAATGGAATGAGAATTGATGAAGGATCCCTTATCGTACAGACAGCTTGTGGGTAAGTTGATATATTTGACGATAACGAGACTAGACTTAGCATATGCAATTCATGTATTAAGCCAATTCATGGAGAAACCTCAACAACCACATCTTGAGGCTACACACAAGGTTCTCAAATACATTAAACAAGCACCTGGACAAGGAATCATTCTTCCTTCCACAAGTTCATTGCAGTTACAAGCATTTTACGATGCCGATTGGGCTAGATGTAAAGATACCAGAAGATCGATAACAGGTTATTGTATTTTACTTGGCAAGCACCAATTTTTTGGAAAACTAAGAAACAAACTATTGTGTCATGTTCTAATGCAGAGGCTGAATACCATTCTATTGCCACTACATGATGTGAGATGACATGGCTAAAGAATATCTTGAAGGATTTGAAAGTGAGTCACCCACAGCCGATCACATTGTTTTGTGATAATCAAGCAGCCATGCACATAACTCCTAATCCTATTTTTTCATGAACGTATGAAGCACATAGAGATCGATTGTCATCTAGTGCGAGAGAAATTCCAAGGAGGAATGCTACATACGGCTTATGTGCAAACAATTGATCAGCCAGATGATATATTTACCAAGCCATTGAGTTCGACGCAGTTCTAAACATTACTCAGCAAGTTAGGTGTCATTAACATACACTTCAACTTAAGGGGGAGTGTTAAGAAAGATATCTCAATCAATTAGTCAATATTGTAAATTGACATTCAGTTATTTACTTTCTTGTTTAGTTTCTAATTGGCCTTATTTATAGGCAATAAAATATGATGGCATTGTAAGGTGATTGTATAAAGTTGTAACCCTAGTGGATGAATATACACAGAAAATATTCCACCATTCTAAGCTGCTTATGAGCATAGAAATAACTTTTCATAACAAGGAGCACCACCTCCTCTTTCACTGACAACTTTTGCAGCTCAATGTCCTGTTAATATGACTGCAGCTGAGTTTGGCCAATCTACACAAGGTGTTTCTGCAACTAATACTTGGGTTCTAGATACAGGTGCTTCACATCATATGACATCAAATATTGGGAATCTAAATCAACATGTTCCATACAATTGTGGTGATAAAATGACAATTGGAAGTGGTGATGGTTTGATTGTTAAACACATTGGTTCCTCTACTCTTTCCACTCCTCATCATTTACTAGTTTTGAAGAATGTTTTACATGTTCCAACTATTACAGTTAATCTTTTGTCTGTAAAGAAGTTATGTATAGACAATGGTTGTTGGTTTATTTGTGATGAGATTGTATTTTTCATACAGGACAAGGCAACATGAGTGATATTGTACCAAGGTAGGAGTATGGGAGAGTTATATGAGATTCCTGTGAATGTGTTTTCTAGAAGGTTTATTGCTCAGTCTAATAAAGGTGTTGCATTTCTTAGCAAGGCAGTCAAAGTTTCCATTTAGCATAAGAGGCTAGTCATCCATCTGAAGAAGTATTGTCTACTATGCTCAAGAATTACAATCAGTTTGGTAGTGTTGATTCTTCCCCTTCAATTTGTACTTCTTGTTTGTTTGGAAAAATGTGTAGGCAGTCTTTCCCTGTCAAAGAAACTAGAGCTAGCTTTTTGTTTGAAAAAGTACACTCAGATGTATGGAGACCATCTCCAAATAAGTCTTTAGAAGGATTTAGGTAATATGTAAGCTTCATGGATGAATTTTCAAGGTTTCTATGGATATTCCCTATTATCAATAAATCAGTTGTGTTTCAAGTGTTCATCAAATTTCATTTTTTGTTGCAAATTAGTTTAATTCTGCAATCAAATACCTGCAAACAGATGGTGGTGGTGAGTATGTGAGTCACAGGTTTAAAACAATTTGGAATCCAAGGGCATCATTCATTCTATATCCTGTCCTTATACCCCTCAGCAAAAATGGTCTTGCTAAGAGGAAACATAGACATTTAATAGAGACAACACCTACTTTGATGATAGAAGCTTATATTCCATTAATGTTTTGGAATTATGCTTGTCTCCATGCTACATTCCTCATTAATAAGATGCCATGCAAGAATTTGGGTATGCAGTCACCTCATAAGTTGTTGTTTGCTCAAGAACCAGTGATCCATAGCTTGAAAATCTTCGGTACAGCAACATATCCTTTCTTGAGACCATATAATTAAACAAAGCTACAACCAAGGTCTAAACAATGTGTGTTTTTGGGTTTTGCTACTGGATATAAGGGTGTGATATGTTATGATATTTCTACAAGGAAGTTGGTTCTGTCAAGACATGTTATTCATAACGAAAGTGTGTTTCCATTCAAGTTGAATTCAAGAAATCGTTCCGGGAATTTGGTTGGTTCTCAGAATAGTCATTCATCTTTAGTGGTCATTCAATTGCCTATTTTTAGAACTAATGATCATTTCATTCCTTCTTCATGCAATGAAGTATAATCTACAAATCTAGAAGTTATTGAAGTTGGTACTGGGATAATTCACATGATCTAATCTTGTCTCCTGATCATTCACAGGATCTCACTGCTAATTTCACTGTCTCTTCTTCCTTTACTCCAACACCGTCTCAAGATACAATATCATAGTTACATGTTCACAACCCTTCACAAATTGAGGTAATACTTCCCATCTCTAATTCCCCCATCTACTTTTGTGTCTGATAACACATCTCATGGGGAATCTAGTCATCCAATGATTACAAGACTAAAGTCTGGTGCTATGGATAAAAAGTCTTACACAAAGTTTATTGCTTCTTTCCATGAATTACACTCTCTTTTGTTGGATGATGAATTTAAGTTATCTAGAGGTTTTTCTTTTCTGGCTGCAATCAGTGACTTAAATGAACCTTCTAGTTTTAGAAAAGCCTCTACCATAACTTAGTGGCAACTTGCAATGTAAGAAAAGTATAATGCTCTTAAAACTCAGGGAACTTGGCAACTAGTACCACTTCTACTTGAAAGGTCCATTATTGGAAGCAAATGGGTGTACAAAATCAAGAAAAATCTTGATGGAACTGTGTCTAGATATAAAGCTAGATTTGTGGCTAGAGGATTTTCTCAAGAACAAGGGCTTAACTACTCTGAAACTTTCAGCCCAGTGGTAAGATACACAACTGTCAGGTTTATTTTATCCTTGGCAGCTATAAGCTAGTGGGAATTAAGGCAGTTGGATATTAAAAATGCCTTCTTGCATGGAGAATTGCAAGAGGAAGTTTATATGAAACAACCCTAGGGTTTTGTTGATCTTTCTCATCCACATTATGTTTGTAAGTTGGTTAAATCTCTCTATGGTCTAAAACAAGTTCCAAGGGCTTGGAATTCAAAGTTTGCAAGCTACTTGCCAACATTGGGATTTATTGCTTCTTCATCTGATACAAGTCTTTTTGTTAAAACTGATGGACAAGATATCATTGTTCTCTTGTTATATGTGGATGATATCATCCTTACTGGATCAAGTGCTACTAAAGTTCAGAGTGTTATTCAAGACTTAGTAGGTGTGTTTGATTTAAAGGACATGGGAAGTCTTACATACTTTATGGGGTTACAAATTCAACATAGAGATAATGGAGACATTTTTGTTAATCAGTCAAAATATGCTAAGGATCTTCTTCATAAAGCTAGAATGGAGTCATGTAAGCCTGTTACTACTCCATGTAAACCCCACAATCAGTTGTTAATAACTGAAGGCAAGCCTTTACAGGATACAACTTTGAATAGAAGCTTGGTTGGATCACTTCAGTATTTGACCTTCACTAGGCTAGATATAGCTTTTGCTGTTAATTTAGTATGCCAGTTTATGACAGCCCCAATAGATACTCATTTTGGTTATGTGAAAAGAATTATGAGGTATCTTCATGGCACTACAGAGTGTAGGTCACATATTCATCTAATACAAACATTCACTTAACCGCATTATCTAACTTTGATTGGGATGCTGATTTGAACACAAGGAGATCAGTAACTGGCTATGTGGTGTATCTGGGTAATAATCCTATATCGCGGCAATCAATGAAGCAAACCTCAGTCTCTTGAAGCTCAACTGAGGTTGAATATAAAGCACCTGCACATATTGCAGCAGATGTGGCTTGGATCAGTTGTTATTAAAGGACTTGGGAGTTGTTTTACATGTGCCACCAACCATTCATTGAGATAATATGTCAGCCATTGCTTTAGGTGTAAATCATGTCTATCATTCAAGGATTAAACACCTTGATACCAAGTACCATTTTGTCAGAGAAAGAGTACATAAGGGAGATTTACTAGTGCAATACTTGCCTACTAATGAACAAACAGCAAATGTGCTCACCAAAGGCCTTCACAGTCCTACTTTCACTCGACATTGCTTCAATCTCAAATCAGGGTACCCTAGTTGAGATTGAGAGGGAAAGTCGACTTATATTGACTAGCCACGTCATCAATAATATAGCTAGGATAATTACCTGTATTGGATAAGATTGGTTAGTTAGGTTTAGCCGTAAGAAAGGCAGTTATGCTTGTATAAAAGGATAGTAGTGAGCTGATGGTTGTACGATTCATTTGATCAAATATACAATTCCTTTCTCTCCAAAGTTTTCTTCTCCTAGTTCTTCATTTCTGAGTTTTTCCTCTGCATATTTCAAGATCCTAGCTTTCTTCACTGTTAAGACTCCTCCCCGCTTTCATGTAAAATTTACATAATCAAAGTTTTCTACAACCTAATTTATCACCCAAAGATACCAAGAGTGAAGTTTTAGGATTTAGAGTTTCGTTTTGTTTACGGTTTACCTAACAAAGGATTCAAGAGATCAAGTGATAGCTTAATATGTGCTTCGAAATTGTGTATGAGTCGAATCAAAACAAAATATATTGAAGGCGTTGAAATTTTTTCTTTACCTCGTTCTTGGCCAGTCACTCAAGTTAGATTGATATTTTTTTTTTTTTCAGTTTTATTGTTTAATTATTTGATATTCATTCAACATTATTATTTTTCAAGGGTTTTTTTTATTGACATTCCACATTTTGTTGACTACACCCGGCATAAATTCTAATATTAAATAACTCATATCTTTTATAAAATGACTATTTAAGCCTAAAATTCTTTTAACAGCAAACCTAATAATAATTCAAGAACATGTTGAGATTTTTCTTTTTTTCGAGTTGCAGTCTAAGGTTTCAAAAGATTTTTTTTTTTTTTTTAACGAGAACTTAAAAAGCTCCCAGTACTGTTTACTTTAACGAAAAATCACGTTTTTACACTAAAAAATCAATCATGATACTATTCACTTTTACTCTTTATTTTGTCATTATCGTTAAAACTCAAAATTTTCAAGTCATTTTCATTAGTTTTCCTAAAAATGAAATCTCGTCCCAAGTGTCTTGCACCATTCTTTTATATCACAATTTAACATTTATGCATACGTATTCAACTGATTCCCAAATAACTAAGGAACGACTACTTTAGAGGACACTACAGCATCACAGAGCACAGCCGCAGGTGGTAAAGAACCTACAAACCTAAACGGAACAAATTACGAACAGAAAAAAAAACAGGAATTCTGGATACGAATACCTTTCAGAAGCTTTATCCTGGGTATTGACAGAGGCTCCCAGAAATACACACAAGACAAAATAAAATCTTACTCGTTACTGATTTATATAATACCAATCCAAAAGTCGAAGCGAAACTAAGACGAATCTCACATACTATTTTACCCTCTCATACAAATTTCAGAAACAATCTATGCCCACATATTAGTTCATGGTTATCAGCATATACGGATAGACGATATTTCTTTAATTCTAGGCATCTCAACACCTCAATGATAACCAAGGGGAGCCGGTGCTTCTCGCAATTCCTTGCCCTCGTAATGAATGTCCTGCAAGCAAATGACAGACAGATTATGAGACACCAGAGGTAATTGGAAAACATGTGAACATGGTAGCATTCGTTACATAGGCGTCATAGAGTGGAACATATTGACAACAAAAGTGACAAAATTGTAGAATCAATCAAAGGGCATAGGCATGGAAAAAGGCATTTAGTACTCACAGATGCAAAATGGTTGACATCGCGATGATGAGCTTCATCAGCACGAATCACAGGTAATGACATCCTTGAGCTTCGCATCTTTAGGTAACCTCCAGTAGTCAATAGCAATTGCAGGAGCCTGTACGTTTTCAATGTTGCCACTATCGATATCCTTCAAATACTCTGTATAAGAGTGTATAGCCTCCTCCTCCAGATACCCAACAATCCTATGTGCCAGTTTTGGGGAAATCATATAAAGACCAAAAAAGGCATTGAAGAAGACTCCCTGCACAATGAGAACCAGCAGTCTCTCGTACCACACGGGCTTCACAAGTTCAACCATTGTCATCAGGTGCATTCTCTCGTTCTCTGCCTCTTCGAGTAAAGCCTTGATCCAACCACCACTATGCTGAAACTTGCGCAGAGACCTTAAGTGCAGCAGCATTCCTCCGACCATGCCAGGGACAGCTGCCACAGTTTCCAACATCATTGCACGGCACCCATACCGTCTCTGAAACATATAATCCAATAGTTGAAAACAGAGATCGTATTGGAATAGAAAGAATAATCCTAAAACAAGATTTAGGAACTAGTATGATAACAAAACAAAAATGTTGCAATCACAAAACGCTAACTAAGCCAAATCAATTGAATCCAGGTTATCCTATCCTAATCTTGCTTTGGTTTTAATTAATAGGATTAGGAAGGAATTGGCTACGGTTGTGTATTTAACAAAAATACCAAAATAACAAGCACCACACAAATTAAAAAAAGAAATCATAAAAATGAAAAATGCACGAGCAAATTAATACCAAAAAAACATAAAAATAAAAAAGAGGAGACAAGCAACAAAACCTGGAAGAAAATATCCGTTGGAATCCGAAGAAGCTTGACGGTCCTCAAGGCAAATCTGTCTAGAAAAGTCTTCGGCACATGGTGCTTGCCCAGATCGATGGATAGGTCCGCCCTATAGGTTTCCCATGGCTGCACTCATCAAACAAAATTCAAACACTTCAAATTCCAAAAATTAAATTAAATTAAATTAAACCAACAAATAAAGCAATAAATTATAAAATTGCCACTAGTCCTCCTCCTTCTCACCATGAAGCAATTCCAAGGCCACTCAGTCCCGTCCTCCCTTGCGATCTTCGGCCTCTGAATTCCCCAGTAGTTCGACACAACGACGTTGCTGTCGCTTCCTTTCTTGCCGCCGTCGCCCACCGAGCTCCCGCTCTCCTTCTGCTCCTTCTCCGCCGACGTAGTCCCAACCGGTGGCGCAACAGGTTGCGGCGCGCTGCTCATCATCCTCATCCAGTAAAATCCGCTAAAACCGTCGCCGCTCCGACGGTTCAGGAACTCCGCGCCGTCCAAGGGCCTGGCAGCGACCGCCGTGGAAATGTACCGGTTGTAGTTCCGGGCACCGCGCAGACCGCCGACCAACGACCTCACTGCGATCCGGTTCATCTTCGCCGGTCGAAGAGGGTTTTAGATAGTGCACGTTTTAGGGGTTTTTGGTAAGAACACGGTTTGGATTGTCGCTTAGCGTTATGGCTTTTGGGGGTCCCTGAAGATCAACCACTTATATTGCAGAGAAGCAGAAGTTACTAGATGGGGGTTTTGGTTGCCTGCTTCGCGGGAACATCTTACCATTTTTGGCCATTTGCTTGTAGGTCAAGTACAGAATTTTCTGCTGTCTGGACAACGTGGATCTCACTGGAGCATGGGCCTTGGCGGTTGTGGCGTAAATTACGGAACTACCCTTGTCTGGAATTCCGATTATGTGGGAGTTGCAGCGTTGACTGGCGGTCATTCGGGCAATAGCGTGGCTCCATAGACGTTTCGCCACGCACTCAAGTTACACGTGTACGGTAGGGAAAGCAATTGCTGCGGGTGAGGCAAATTATTATTCCAAACTAGAAAAGGTCACTCACATGAGAAATATAATTTTTATTTTTATTTTTCTCAAATATTGTTTTTTATTTTTTTTTTATTTTTTTATTTTTTGGTAGGAGTTATGCAGGCATAAAAAAAATAAAAAATAAAAAGTGTTGGCAGTTATCTATATAAGAACAATTCCACTTCTAAAAACTTTGCGCCAACATCTAGCCTATTTATCCACTTAGTGAACAGTGATAGACTTCAATAAATAATAATAGGCCAAATGATTCTCCATCCCTAACAAAAAATAGCCTAGTACATTTTATTAAAATATGATTAAATAAAATGAATCTCCAATTAGACCTTTAAAATAATGATTTTAATAGGTTTTAAAAACCTATTTCCTTAGCCAATCATTTGACCGGCTCTCTCTCTCTCTCTCTCTCTGTCTTTCCCTATCTCTCTATCTATTTTCTCTCCCTCTCTCTCTTTTCCAGCTCACTCTCGTGAGCTCTCCTTCTCCTTCCTCTTCAAAACCTTCATCAAATCAAACACAAAATATTATTTTTGTAATCCCTGGAGCTCAAGGAACCCAACCATGGCCTTGCATGCAACATCGGTGCATGGTGCGAGGTCCTACCATTGAAGCCAAGAGCTTGAGGTCTCCTCATATCTCTCTCCCTTGTTCGCTTTGCGGGTCCAAGGGTTTCAGCTGCTACTGGATCTATCTCAGCGATTCAAATCCCTCTCTGGGTTTGAACTCTCTCTCTCTCTCTCTCTCTCCCTTTCTCTCTTCGCGATGGACTCACACTTCACGACTGCATCGCATCCGTAGATCCAAGCCGTCGATTCCATCCCTGACGCCAGCATGGCACCATATCGACCAATCCCAAGATCTATTAATTTTGGGCTGGCCTAGAGACCAACTTGGGCTGGGTGCCAGGCAATCCCGTGGGCTGGAAAGACTTCCCTAGGTGCCGGGCCATTTTTTTGGCTGTGTGCCAGCCTATCCCGCCCCCGGTGGAAGTGCTCTAAAAAGAAAAGGAGAGGGAAAGTGAGTTTAGAGGATAATGATAGGTTGACATAGCTATGAGGTTTAAAAAAAACAGCAAAAAGTTGTTTGTTCAAAGTGACTTTCTTTTCTCACATTTTTTTAAGGGAGTTTTAACGAAAAGCTCGCGGTACTGTTCACTTTAACGAAAAACCACATTTTTACACTAAAAAGTCAATTTTGGTACTATTCACTTTATCTTTTATTTTGTCCTTATCGTTAAAACTCAAAGTTTTGAAATCATTTTCATTAGTTTTCATTTTTTTTAATTATGTATTAAACATTATAACTGTAATTCACTAATTTTTTTAATATCAAGGTAAATTTTATTAATATATAATTTAGATAAAGTGATGCTATAAATAAATTAGGTAATGGTAAAAAACAGACATATTTGATAATGCTAAATTTGGCCATAAGAATAAAAAGTTGGTGGGAAGCAAAATATGAAATGCACATGTAACTGAAAAGAAAACATGTGACATGCACTTTATTCATGGTAGTAGATAATCCAAGAGTCATGGTAGTAGATAATGCAAAATGGTATATATAATAGAAAACTTATTCTAATTCTTGGCAAATATGATTTTTAGACTAAAATTATGAGTAAGATCAAAATATAATCTTAGTGCCTTGATACATTAATAATGTGACAACCCGTCTCTAATTTGACGTTTTTATAAATTTTAAAAGCGTGAATTGATGAAAATGCCCTAGAGGCAAGGACTTTGACTTCCGTTAACCCCTCGTTTAGAGAAACGTATAACTTATTTTTTTAGCATATAAACAGTAATAGGCCAAATGCATCTCCACTCCTAATAAAAAATAGTCTGGTCCATTTTATTAAAATATGATTAAATAAAATGAATCTCCAATTAGACCTTTAAAATAATGATTTTAATAGGTTTTAAAAACCTATTTCCTTACCCAATCATTTGACCGGTTCTCTCTCTCTCTCTCTCTCTCTCTCTCCCTCTCTCTATCTATTTTCTCTCCCACTCTCTCTCTTTTCTAGCTCACTCCTTTGAGCTCTCCTTCTCCTTCCTCTTCAAAACCTTCAACAAATCAAACACAAAATATTATTTTTGTAATCCTTGGAGCTCAAGGAACCCAACCATGGACTTGCATGTGGCATCGGTACATGGTGCGAGGTCCTACCATTGAAGCCGAGAGCTTGAGCTCTCCTCAGATCTCTCTCCCTTTGTTCTCTTTTGCGGGTCCAAGGGTTTCGGTGCTGCTAGATCTCTCTCAGCGATTCGAATCCCTCTCCGAATTCGAACTCTTTCTTCTCTCTCTCTCTCTCTCTCTCTCTCTCTCCTTCGCGGTGTACTCACACTTCACAGTTGCATCGCATCCATAGATCCAAGCCGCCAATTCCATCCCTGACGTCAGCATGGCATCATACGGGCCGATCCCAAGGTCTGTCAATTTGGGCTGGCTTGGAGACCAGCTTAGGCTGGGTGCCAAGCAATCCCGTGGGCTAGAGAGACTTCCCTAGGTGCCGGGCCATTTTTTTGGCTGTGTGTCAACCTATCCCACCCTCGGTGGAAGTGCTCTAAAAAGAAAATGAGAGGGATAGTGAGTTTAGAGGATAATGATAGGGTGACATAGCTATGAGGTTTTTTTTAAAAAAAAAAAAACAGCAAAAAGTTGTTTGTTCAAAATTACTTTCTTTTCTCACATTTTTTTTAATTATGTATTAAAGGTTATAACTGTAAATCACTAATTTTTTTAATATCAAGGTAAATTTTATTAATATATAATTTAGATAAAATGATGCTAAATATAAAATAAATTAGGTAATGGTAAAAAACAGACATATTTGATATGCTAAATTTGGCCACAAGAATAAAAAGTTGGTGGGAAGCAAAACGTGAAATGCACATGTAATTGAAAAGAAAACGTGTGACATGCACTTTATTCATGGTAGTAGATAATCCAAGATTCATGGTAGTAGATAATGCAACATGGTATATGTGGCGCCAAAAATAATCAAGAGACGACACGTGGATTTTTAGACTAAAATGACAAAATTACCCTTGAGGAGCACTTGAATTCCTATGCGCAAGCTATGGACAAACATCTCACAATCAAGTCAAAAGTGCCCAAAATAGGTAACAAATTCAAAGTTATTTCATCCATCCTCATCCTATATTTTCCACAAGTTAATTATTCCATAACCTTCAAAACATTCCATATAAATTGAGTTCATTGGCTAATTAATGGATTTATTCCTAATTAATCCATTAATTACCAATTAAATCACCCATTTCACAAAAAAAAAATATCCCAAAAGGCCAGCCACCTTTTCTCAAGAGGAAGACCGGCCATGCACTATTTATTCAACCTCATTTCCTCTAAAAACCTAAGTCCACACTATTTCAAAACTCCAAAAACTCTGTAAACACTTTTCTCTCTAAATTCTAACTTTGGCATCGGAGGTTCTTCGGCGAAAGCCCCCCTCCCCATTCATCGTGGGGGCGTGAAGCTCTTGGCCTTGACCCTAAGGTGTTAATTGTTTTGCAGGTGCAATTTTGTCCAAGAAGAAGGAGGCGGAAATTTGCATCCGCAAATTGGTGCTTTCATTGAGAGTTAAAGTACACACACTTGTAGAAGACTCTCGCATATTTTCTCTATTTTTTTCTTGTCCATTTGTATATTTTTCGTACGTTCTTATTATTAGAATTTTTTATTTGCAAAGATTCTTTGATAAAACGTCAAAGAAAAATACAATGGCTAGAAATTTAGAAAACTCCACAAGTGAAACTTCCAATATTCAAGAAATGGGACCGCGGCAATCCACGAGGCTAAATGTGATCATAGGTGGAGCGGCACCACCGCTACGGGGCTCCACCATGGCAACCACCACGGTGGCCACCACGGCCACCACCAGCGGGGAGGTCCATGGCACCACCACCACAGCCCGAGCCGTGCCATCTAAGCAAGCCCAAGCTGTGCCATCTAAGGCCCATGACACCAAAACCATGGCCCAAGCCATGTCACTCCAAGCCCAACGCGAGCCCAATGCGTTGCCAAGCCGAGCCCTAGCTTTGCACCCACATGCGCCACATGCCGAGCAGCTTACTCCCGTGGCCTAGCCTACTCCCGGCGAGCAGCCCATTCCCGTGGCCCAGCCTGCTTCAACCAACCTGCTCTCGTAGCCCAGTTTGCTCCAGTGGTCTTCCAAGCAGCCCAAATCGATCCAAGATTAGTTTAACCGTCCCCACTCCAAATTTCAAAACTGACGATCGAATTGAGAGCATTTTCACCACATTTTTTTGCGGATTTGACATTTCCTAACTTAAATCTCTCCCCCGGAGCCTACCACACTTCCACTACTCAAGGAGACACATTCCTTCCAAGCTATTCCATCTAAATGGAGAACAACACTTGTCTTGACAAGTCATAGAGTTGACAAGCACCCTCGCACAGCAGACGACCTTGGTGAACCAGCTTACAGCGCACCAAGAGGCAACGTGCCCTAGACGAGGTGTCCCGAAGTAGGACAAGGGCAGACAAAGAACCTTTCTAGCAGCGTCCCAGCAAGTAGCCACTCGACCAGCCACAAACTGAGTGTTCAGGCAATGTACACTCCCGATTGGGCCCCCGAGATAATGTATACTCTCGTCTTAGTGCGCGAATGAGCGTGCATTCTCAACTAGGCCCACGGATGAGCGTACATTCATGGTTAGGGTCATACTCCGATAGTCAACATGAGCAACCTTCCAAGCGAAGTGTTCATTTGCGGCTAAGCCTGTAAGGAGCATCATTCATCTTACATCGGAGTAGGTAGCACGACGGACGAAGAAAAGCAATCACTCAATCCGACTCAAGCTTAACCGACAGCCTGCGAATAACTCGCTCGTTTGCTAGGAACGCACCACACACACCACATCCACAGTATAGACGAGCCAAACACATGGAAGAGCAGCCTAGACCAGTAAGTCACGGCTGGGGGTAGCCGAGAGCTCCGCTACCCCAACAAAGGCAAATTCAGGAAGAAGTAGAGAGACTCTTGACCAAGCTAATGCGTAATTTTCAACGCAATGAGGTCGCTGACAAGGCACTACGATAGAACATGACCAACATCAGTAGGTCACCCTTCATGGACGAGATCGAGTAGGCAGAGCCTCCGCGAAAATTTTAACATCATTGTGAAGGAATGACCACATTGATTTGCGACACCTATTTTCAGAGACTACATTGATTGATTTTCAATTTTTAAGACCATCTTGATAAAGAAAGTCAATTTCAAGGATCATTTGTTATATAAACCCCTTTTTATATAGAGAAGACAAAAAGGAAAGGTGTGAGAGAATACGAGGGAAGAAGATAGTAATAGGATATGAGAGAATCATACTCCCTTGTAATGGGTTTCATACTTGAATATATCAAGAAATTAACTCTAATTTGGTATGGTAGCAGAGCAATTTTGATCCCCGTATTGCCACTATTGCCATCTAGCCCATAAGACCTGTCGTATTTATGTCTTCCACTTTCATACCATTCCAATCTTACTATTTCAGTTGGCCACATCTGCCAACATCCAATACCCCATAAACCATACCCGTTGGAATCACCCAACAAATTTACCCATAACCTTTGGAAATTCCTCATGTCGACGGAATTAATAGTCGTACATACCTATATCCCTACCTCCGCTGCAACATACATTGAATTCCTGTCTCGCCGTCGCGTTGCACCGACTAGGCCGTGCCATCGTCTCTTCCTCCTTGCAGTTTGCTCTATCATCTCTCTTTCTCTCTACGAGACACATACGCTCTCTTGTTTCAACAAAGAGAATTTGTTCAAGCAGTAATAATATTTTGCGACTCCAAGACCACTGTTTCAGCCATGGTAGCTACTCCGTCTCGATTTCCCCGTGGAGTCTCCAATTCTTGATCAAGTGGATCTAAAACTACCGATGCAAGGAAGTGTACTTATTGTGACAAGGATAAGCATACTAGAGACACCTGTTTCAAGTTCATGGATATCTTGATTGGAGGGTTCAAATGGAAGGAAAATCAAAAGAAAAGCATTGGCGGACCACAAGCATACGTGACTACACCAACGCCTTCCGTACCTCAGGTAGATCAATCTGCTCGCTCAGTTTCTCCTATTACTGCTTCCACTTCCTTAGTCGACAAAGGTAATTTTGGTTTTGCCTTGCACACTACATTTGTTGCTCCCAATAAACCTTGGATCATTGATTCAGGGGCCTATGACCACATGACCAATCATTGTACATGGTTGTTTCTCACGCTACTCCACCTTTAAATACCGTTAAAGTTGCTAATGGTATTTCCACTCCAGTGCTTGGAGCAGGGCTAAGACTACTATCAGGTAGATAATCAACGTAACAACCTTTAAAACTTTAACTTGCTCAAGCAAATAGAAAGAACTTGCTTAAGTTGCTAAGTACATGTCACCTATCATCCACCATATAAGAAAACACTACGTTTATATTACAAATAACAGGGTGCAAGCCGAGAGGAAAACCAGTAAATCTACGAACTGTTTTGTTCCGAATGGAAAACAAAGTAACTGCAGAAAAAATTCATAAGTTTAAAAACTACATTACAGTCATGGACATTATCTGGTGAGCAAGAGCTGGATCTTGGTTCAATAGCTCCCTCAAGTTGCTCTCCACCTCTGCAACCTGTTTCTCGATGTATTCCTTTGAGGTCTGTCCAGAGCACAAAAGAAACAATTTATTTCTGCCAAAGTCCAATAGATAAAAAGTTCTAGTCTTTAAATTATCACATAAACATGACATCGAGTTTAAACGCATATTAACACAGATACTGGACAAGCTCAAGCTCAAGCTGTTCCATTGAGCATATACAAAAGCCTCAACCAACCAGCAAGTGAAACAACAAAACCTCCCAAAACAACCACGAATGCATGTAATAGCTGAACTAATAACAAGTAAATCTAAAGTGACTCCAGCCTTCCTCTGCATGGTTACGAAATTCCAAAATATGAATAAAATTGAAGGCTATGAAGATCTCAAAAGCACTCTTCCGCACAAAACCCCATTTTCTCTCCCCAGTAACTTTAAAAGGTCCTTTTGTTTCTTTCCAACTGTACCACCACACCATAGTGATTATGCAATTATTCCTCAATGTTCTTTTTCTTTACTCCCACAAACAAAGCAATGCACAATTTGAAATCATCAACAAGGCACCAACCCAATTCACGAATGTGAATATCAAACAATAGTTCAACAGTCTTCACTATAAACTAGATTATAAGTATGTTAAATTTATCTTCTTAAGCCTTACAACCGAACTAATTGGTTTGTTTAATTCTAAATGTTAAAACATTTTGACAATTTCTTTCTTTAATATTAGAAAGATTTATACGACATTTATAGCATTATACAGTTTTTGACATCTATTCATATGTAAGCTAATCAAATGGGGCACGCTTGCTTTTAAGCAGCCCTAAAATGGAAATACAACTTCACATGCCAAATTGTGAACTATCATATTAGTCCCTTCCAGTTTTTTTCTTTGTTTTGACGACCTGGAGGGAGGGGGAGAGAGAAGGGGGTGAAGATAGTCTTTGTTTGATGTATTCACTAGCAAAATGTCACCCCAACCCAGTAAACTTCTTCTGGAAGACTTAAATGTCAAAAGACAGAGCCTTAGTTGTGAAGTCAGTTGAAGGATCAGTTCACCTTATTAAACAAGGTTCATACGAGATGATCACATTCTACCCATTGAAACCTTCTAAAAAGTACAAGGTATTGTTTTCTCATCCATGAATTTGGCAGGTATTTAGACACACTCTTAGGACATAATTATAATGTTCTTTCCTATTATTACATCATTCTTCTATTTACTATGATGACAAATAACATAGCAACAAATAAAGATGGTCATAGCTTCATACAGATCTTTTAGGCTTCTTATTTCACATATCTCAACATCTTGGACGGATAAACTGAAACTAAAACCAACAACATATAGAATTTATAGATTCAAGATAACGAAACCCATTTATATGTGGCATTCAAATGGATGAAAATCAACAATATGACGGAGCCTTTACACGGAATGGATGTTGTTAACGTCTTTATAGCAGAGTACAATTTTGTCTGTGGAGTCTGGAGAATGCAAAATGAAGTTTCCTAGGAAGAGATGCACACAGTAGAGAACAAGTTCCTAAATGGGGACTAATAATGAGGCAAAGCAGATTCTGCAAGCTCGTTATTACTGAAACCTAAGTGTATAAATGCAACAAATTTATTGAGCATTGACATCTAAACTTTGTAGTGGTATCTCTAAAAGGTGTATTGAAATCGAAGGTGTATATATTAACTTTCTTCCCCACAACCATTACGAAACAAAGCAAACTATAAAGAAAGAAAAGGGACCGTTATTATTCAAATGAAAGCAGAGATATACCTGGAGCGAGGCGATTGCAGTCTCACTATCCTTGAGCTTTTGTTCCTGTTCTTTCACTAACACTGACTTCGGCTCTAACACAAACCTACCCAGCATAACAAAATGTATCATCAAATAGTATATCAGGCAGCTCACAAATCAACAACAAGACCTGAACAACTCTATCTAATTTCATGTTTAAATCCGGAAATCCGAAACTCACGTTCTCCCTGCAAAACAGATTAACCAACAAAATTTATCAAATTTATACCCAAAAAACATCATAATATAAAAATCAAAATCCCAAAAGAAATGGGTCACTTTTTTTCCCCGAATTAAAACTGAGAACAGAGAAAATGGGTTGCTTGAAACGAAGTACCTATAGATTTGTAAGTATTTGAATCATCAGATAGAGGCCGCAGCTCCTCCAAGGTTAGAAAAGCACGCTTCTTTTCTCCTTCCTTGTTCCGCATCTGCGTCTGCACCTGAAACCCACCTCAGTTCTCAGCAAATCAGTTCAATTTTCACCACCTATTTAAAATTTATTAATTAAAAAATCATCTGGATAAATAAAAAAACCTGCTTCAATTTCGCAGTGTGCTCGATCATGCGGCCTTGAATCTCCAAGAACGCCTGTAAAAATTTGATTGTTCTTGTAATTAGTAGCGAGCGAGATAAAGTGGAAAATCTAGAGAGAGAGAGAGAGGGACTTACAGCCCTGTTGGCTTCGTCGGCCATTTTTGCAATTGAAGCTTTCCTAGTCGGAGCGCGACGGAGGCTGAAAAATCAGAATTCTGAGCTCGCTACTCCTCGTCAGTGACTCAGTCATGATTTGGTAAATGGGTTTTGGGTATTCGGGTTCGGGTTTGGGTCTTCCAACTTCCAAGCCCCAATTAGTATTAGGATGCCCATCAATTCATAGGTCGTGCGTCCAGGTCTTTGCAAGGGATCTTCGTTTTGTTAATGCTAAACGCGTTTTTTTGTCAATATCTATGAGAACCATCAGTTGCACTCCGATGTGACCGGTCGTGCATATTCCGCTGTGTGCACGTGTTATTGTCTTCCGCAACTACGATAAACGTCATATGTTTATTGTGTAACTAAATAAGAGGTTTTAAGTTTAATTCTCGTCAATTATTAGTTTAAATCATATTATGTTAGCCTATTATGAGTCTAAGTCCATACTCTTTACAGTGTAGATAATATCGTTTGTTTAAAAATAAAAATAAAAACTATAACCATGCGAATAGTGCTTAATCATATATGATTGACTGATTATTAACATTAATGATATGAATACCATTACCACCATTTAATTTTCTGTTTTAATCATGTTAGTGATTCAAAGGAGTTAAAGAACTATAATTATGTTATGTAATTGTCTTTTAATCACGTATGTATGAATCATATAATTGATTAATAAATGACAAAGTTATTCGCGTTGCCATTTTTGCACCATGGATCAATAAAACAAGGACACTTTTTACAGAAAAATAAAATTAAGGATACGTCATCCAAAAGTGGATTAGGCAAACAAGGTAAGAGGAAAATGCGAAACATATACTTGACGCCAAAAGCCAAGAAAGTGACATATTAACTCGTCCGACTTAACAAAGTTTGAGAAATGTAAATGAGATTTTTTCTAAAAGTATGATTCTTTAAAGATTATTTGATCATTTTATATGTTTGATATAATTTTCGTGCTAATATTATAAAATAATGTGTTAAAAATATAAGGTGTCAAAGAATTCATAAAGAATCCCCCTTAGCGTTTCTTAGAATCTTTTTGTACTACCCTTTTTTTGGGGTAAGGCCTTTGGTAATTCTACTTTAGACTTTAGAATAAATCAAGCCTTTAATAAAAACAAAAAGTTTTAAGTGTTTGGTGGCTCTGGTTTAGACTCTTAGACTTGAAGTCTTTAGTAAGAGATAAAGAAACATATAATTTTAAACTTGGTCATGATCGCATATGTCGTTGATAATTGATCGAGAATTCAATTTATGATCAATTTAGTCAATTTATAATCACGTATATCGCTGATAATTGATTAAGATTAATGATTGAAGCTTGACCTATGATTAATTTAGTTAATTTATGATCATGTATGCTGTTGTAAATTAGTTTCTATTCCAAACGATAAAAAAAAAAAAAATGTCTATTTCCCAATACCAAAAAATGAAAATGATTGTTTCTTTGAATATGGGAGACTAGACTACTTCTTTGTCTTCGTCCGTCTCACGTAGACTCGGCAAAACAAAAAGCAAAAAGTGACAGAATATTGCAAGTGGATTAACGAAGTGGACTAAAACAAAAGTACCCCAAGAAAATAACAATTCACTCCCTCTTTGATTTTTCTATTGACGAAAAACCCAACTCATATTTAAATTTGCGTAGAGACTAACCACAACAGGTAGCCTAGTAATTGAAGAAGAATTTTATTCTCGTATTTCACACGACATGTTCTAATTCGATTTCTGATACATCAATGCTGGCCGAAAAGATAAACTGTTTTGACCAAGCTACAGCTGGTTATTTTATTATTTTTTTATTTTTTATTTTTTTAAACTTGCAGCGAATTCGGTACGTTTGGTTTGGCGCTTTCTTCGCCCCAATGCCCTTCCAATTCCAAACACGACAAATAAGGGCCAAATCTTTCTCTCTCTTCAAGAACAGCTTACCCCGTCTCTCTCCTCATTTTCACCGCTCTCTCTCCTCCCTGTATTTATCTTCTCCTTTCTTCAACCTTTGAGTGGCTTTCTGGTGGCCCAAGGAAAACAAACCAACGGAACCAAAAAAAAGGCACAAACTTTATCTCCTTTTCCCGGCCACCCACATCGGAACCCAGATCGAACCCGGACCCGAATTCTCAGAAAACCAACCCCACATTGACGATTGAGAGATGAACCCACAGTAGATATGGATGTGGGTCATTGAATCTTTTCAGTTGTCAATGCTAATAGTTGGAGGAAGGGAACGGGTTTGAGATGTGAAACCGGATTCGGGTGCGGATACGGGCTTGGTTTTCAGATTCATGGGGATTTGTTTGAGTTCTGTAAAGGACCAGCATTCCAATTATACACACGCCAGTCCTCAAGGTATTATTTATTTCATCATACAATTTCATTTCACATTTAATTCTGGAAAATATTGGAAAATGGTTGCTCATTAAATTTTGTATATAATGTTGCTTGCCGCCTTTAAATGCATTTTGCAGTTTTGGAACCTTTTTTTTTCAATTGCCATATTTTTTGGAAGGATTTATGGGTCTCTTAATAAGGAATGACTCACAAAGGCAGGGAAAAGTTTGGGTTTTTTCTACGGGTACTGCTGGGGTGAGTAAATTCGTAAATAAAATTTTAGAAATGAAAGGACATGAAAGTTGATGATTGTTTATTACTTAAGCGTTAATAAACGTGCGACATATCATTTAGTTTCCAAATTTAATCTCCTTAAGATTACCTTTCTTTTGCATTTTTTAATTTGTTTTTGAAGAACCAAAGTTTTCGGTTTTTAGTTTTTGTCATTTGTCACATTTTCTAACTAGATGATTGGATTTGAAGCATTTTATTGAAGTTTGTGAATGTGAGAATGTATGTGTCAAAGGTGGACAATTTTTAATGAAACATCATAGATTCTGATGTTGGAGTAGGTTATGTTTTCTTTCCAGGGATGCTTTAGAAATTGCAAGTATTTTGTGACATGAAGGTAAGAGGTTGTTGAACTTCTTGAACATGGTTCGGATATATGTGAAATGTCCATTCTGTGCATTTTCTGCGGCTAAAATATTTGTACTTCAGTTTCCGTATTTCAAAATTCAAAATTTTCAAACGCGTTGATTGGTTGAGAAGAAACTAGAAATTGTATTCTTTCTATGTTAGGATAATGGCCTGCTCAACAAAATTAGTATCGTGTGGATTTTTCGGAAATATTGGGTAACTGATAGAATCACTTCTCCCTTCTTCTTGTGAAAAAATTCAAATCGAGTAGGAGATGACTCTGTTGTATCTTCTCAAGCTCCAAGTAGAACATCAAACACCACTCCTTTGGCTTCCAAGAATGTCAAAGACCTTCGCCAAAGCCCCGGATATATCAATGTCAGCATATTTACTTATGATGAGATGAGTTTGGCCACAAAACATTTCCGGCCAGATCTAATTCTTGGTGAGGGTGGGTTTGGAGTTGTATATAAAGGAGTTATTGATGATAACGTGAGGACTGGATTCAAGACCACGCAAGTTGCCATCAAGGAGCTTAATCGAGAAGGGTACCAAGGTGATAGGGAATGGCTGGTATTTGACTTATCTTACCCTTTTATGTTATTTTCTGGGAAATGAGGCTTTATTGTAGTCAATTTTTAAGTTGTGCAAGTGAAAGGTTTTAATATACTTGGTTTCCATACCATTCATAGATTGCGGATTAACATTGTCCCAAGCTATTCCCTTTTTTCTTTCATCGTCTCATTTTGTGGTCATGGTACTATCGTAATAGATTTAGTCTAGCATGCTTTACAATCGAGTTATTCCCATAAGTTCTCTTTGGAGACAAAAAAGGGAAACATGTATGGTGCGTTTCATGTTTTCCTTAAATAGTGAACTGGCTAATTTGGGGAAAAATCAAAGAGATATAAGTTGATTTTAATTTTATATTGCAAGGATCTTCTCAAGGAGAGAAAAAATTAGCAAAATCATGTCCTGTGGGCTTTAGAAATGAATACAGTAGATGATCTTTCCCGCTTAAACAGGTAGTTCTTTCAACAATTCCTAGTGCACTGGACAGGATAGTTGGAAACCAGGAGACTTTATCGTCTGATTTCTATTAGCATTTTTCCTATGCATTAAGATTACTTTTTTATCCTTTCTTCATAGATTGTTGGTCTTGCAGGCAGAAGTTAATTATCTGGGACAGCTGAGTTATCCTACTCTTGTGAAGCTGATTGGGTACTGCTGTGAGGATGACCACCGGCTACTGGTCTATGAATACATGGCAAGTGGCAGCCTGGAAAAACATCTTTTTCGCAGTAAGTGTCGTGTGCCATCAGAATTTCGTGAGATACTAAGTAAAATGATGTCTTATGCCCTCTATTTCTCACATGTCATCCCTAAACTGTGCGCTCACATATCATGTACCGCCTTTTAGTACTTCTTTTTTCTTGTCTTTCCTTTTTGGGTAGTTTGTACGCTATTTCTCAATAGTCAAGACCTCCTTTGGAGTGTTACTATTTAGCTTCTAGAATCAAATGTTGCTCTTAATTTAAGAATGTTAAAAGTCGATCATCTAGCTTGACCTGTAGCATATTCTTCTTATCTTTATGACAAGACTTATTTTCTTCAGTTTACGTATTTGTTTCACTTCAAACTACTTGGAAACTTGAAACCTGTTCATGGAGATAGACACTTTTTCATCCTGCCTGGTTTTATGTTGGCCATGAAATGACTTTTTGTGAACGAGCGTTGTTTTTCTAGTGGTTCAATGTCTGGAATGTTATGTAGCATTGCTTATAAGTTATACCAAGTATGCTGCAGGAAGTGTACATGTAGACTGTATTGTAAATATTGAATCTTCCTCAAACTGCATATTGATCCCCTGAAACTACTAAAGATATCTCGAAATTATTTTTGGGTATTCTAGTTGATACTTCTGACACATCAAGAACTTACTGCATATTGTGTTTGTAATCATTTCTCTTGTTTTGGGTGGTAGGAGTGGGCTGTACGCTTACATGGTCAAGAAGAATGAAGATTGCTTTAGATGCTGCGAAGGGGCTTGCTTTTCTTCATGGTGCAGAGAGACCAATCATTTACCGCGACTTCAAGACATCAAATATCTTGTTGGATGGGGTTAGTTGTCTTGTTATCTTTTATACTGTGTTCTTAACTGTTGAGCATCTTATTTGATGTGCCGTTAGAAATATTTAAAAGAGCATACTTTCACATTGAAACTCAAACCACGCGATGAAGCCCACACGAACGTTAATTGTCATGATCCTTTATCTAAGTCTGGCAAACAAAGACAGGTGTTTTCTGATTGAATACTATTATGCATTTATATTTTTTAGGAAAATGAGCGATTTCTTGTGAATAACTTGTGTTGGTTGTTTTTACTGAAATTTGAATTATAACATGCAGGATTTTAATGCAAAGTTGTCAGACTTCGGCCTTGCAAAGGAAGGGCCAATGGGAGACCAAACCCATGTTTCAACACGAGTGATGGGAACGCATGGATATGCTGCTCCTGAGTATGTAATGACTGGTGAGTGGTTTCTTGCCACCGATTTATATTTGTAAAATGTATTTTCTTTTCTTGATAGGAACGGACAAATATCTTTTAGCATTTTTCATAAAGATATGCAAAGAACTGTCATGGATGTTATACATGGTTGACTAACATCTGATCATATGCATTGGTTTTCATCATGGTTTTTGTGCTTCTGATTTAAAGGAAAAATTGAGAGGAAGTTGTTTGAATATTGATAAGAACTATCCCCTCTCTCTTCCTCCCTCGTGTTCTCTCTCCATATACATCAGTTTGGCAAGTGCGTGGCTTTTATATGAATGCTTTTGCAGATGAAACAATATCAATGTCAAGTCTATCTCAACTTGGTTTTTTGTAGGAGTATACCTTTTAACAAGTAATATGGCATAATTCCTTATTTATTGTTGATAATATTTACATAATAGTATACTGTGACTGAGTATTAAGTTGATCCAAACAGGGCATCTCACCGCCCGAAGTGATGTTTATGGATTTGGAGTGGTACTTCTTGAGCTGCTCATTGGAAGAAGGGCAATGGATAAGAGCAGACCCGGCCGAGAACACAACCTGGTTGAGTGGGCTCGCCCACTCTTGAATCATAATAAGAAACTTCTGAGGATTGTAGACCCTAGACTGGAAGGGCAGTACTCACTTAAAACTGCAACGAAGGTGGCCAATTTGGCATATCAGTGCCTTAGTCAAAACCCGAAAGGGAGGCCCCTTATGAGCCAGGTGGTTGAAATGCTGGGTTCTCTTCAGACAAC
Source organism: Pyrus x bretschneideri (assembly GCF_019419815.1). Taxonomy (NCBI): domain Eukaryota; kingdom Viridiplantae; phylum Streptophyta; class Magnoliopsida; order Rosales; family Rosaceae; genus Pyrus; species Pyrus x bretschneideri. Next base: position 1,637,128 of record NW_025999679.1, read on the forward strand.
AGGAAACGATGAACTTCAAGGTGGAGAAGGTGGTGTAACTCTTTACGAGGCTCCGAAGGGAACCTTTGGAACTCCCGCCAGGAAGAGAGACCCGAACAGAAGAGACGGTGAAAGGGGTGGAGAGGCACGTAGAAGGAGCAAACCGGGAAATGGAGGTAGCAAGAGCGAGCCTATGAAGGATATCGATAGTAGTAACGTGTCTCCAGATTTTGTGACATGAAAAGTAGCTCCGACTGGATGGAGGGTTGAAACTGTACAAGATGAGATCAACTGGTCTGTCCATTTGGTGTTTTTGAGTTAAATCCATGCCCCGGGGCGGGGCGAAATTTGTGATTAACACTTTGTAATTCATTTTCTTCACACTGTATTGTAATCACTATCGTGTACGAATGAGATTATAATTTAGTAGAGCATCTCAAGAAAACCCTTTTTTCCCTAACTGTTCTTGTGGATCTCTACTCACCTTTTCTCTTTTCATTTTGTTGTACCTAATAATAATAATAGCAGTGTGTCTATTTGTACCCAGAATTATAACCGAAAAGTACAACACAAAGAAATGGTATTTTGACCATAATAAATTAATAACATCCACCATTATTGAAAACTCTTTGTCGAAGTAAAAAATAATAGATAAATTTTATTTGAACTCGTATACTTCTTTCAACACAAAACTTAAACTTTAAATGTGAATTGTCATTTTTGTCCTCTTGCATAATTACCATCAATACAAGATGAAATTAAACCCTCTATGTTCATTCTAGGTTAAAGGTAAAACCTTAACATGCTCTCACGGAGAAAAACAAGGTCTTTTTGACCAATTGATGATGATTTTGAAGTTTTGAATCCTAGTATGAATCGATTTATGCAAGTTTTTTCTTGTTTGATTTTAATTTTTTTAGGGTTGGTATCTTTCATTGTGGGAACGGTTCGGGTGCTGCTAGAAACAAAATCAACGCCTTTTCCAAACCATAATATTAGCATAAACACATATTGATTTTACTTTTTTTATTTTTTTAATCATTTATATGGGATTAAACAAAATCAGCACATGAAGGATTAATTCAAACATATATGCGATCAAGCAAAATCAGCTAAAGTAGATTAAGCGCGAGGCAAATATGTGAGAGATACTGCTATCTTTATGCCTTGAATGAGTTGTAGAACACTAATTTTGAATTTTTGTTTCTAAATGAATGCAAAGATAAATTTTATATATTGAATTTGGATTTGTGAGGGTAATTTAGTCAAGGTTCTAAAAGATGCTAGGCGCTAGTCTGGCGGTGAGCTAGGGCCTAGCATCTAGGCGGATTTAAGTAAATTTATTATATCATATAAATAAATGTCTGCTTATACTTAAAAACACATAATTGCATTGAGATACATAAACTACAAAATAGAATGACATATAGATTATAAAGCATTAGATCATAGACAAAATGAAAATTATCTATTTTCTGTCTAAGTGAGGTTCGCAATTTAGGCACGTGCCTAGGCGAATGCCTAAGCAGGTCTAGACACCCTTTCTTAATTTTCAAACGCTTAGGGATTAATCGGGGCAATGACCCTAGTGCCTAGGCCAAGATATTTAGAATAGTGAGTTTAGGTAATAATTTAAATTTAAAGTGATTGATAGTTTAATTAAAAGTAATATGAGTGTAGAGAATAAATTGGGGTTAAAAGGAAGTTACATAGGTTCAAATTAAATTTACCAAACAATCTTAGGCTATCTCTTACCCCACTAGTTGTTACAAATGCAACCTAATGGGTATTTAATATGTTATGTCACTTAATGAGATCATTTTTTTTTTTTTTTTTTGTCTCAACCACCGTCCCTACACTTCAACTCAAATTAGACAACGCATTGTAGTTTATACTCTGCAGTTTTGCATAAAAATTAAAAAAAAAAAAAAATCTAAAAGGTCGTTTCCCTAGAAAACATTTATGCGTACTATGCATAAGTGTTTTCAAGAGCACATTCCAAATTTTTAATAAAATCCAAGTAGTTGAAAAAGTGTTACTGAAAAAAAAACCCGACTTATGTAGAGAAGTGGTTTTGCTAACTAAACATCCATCACATTCATCATATTTCACTTCGTACGAGTCATCACCATCTTTTTCCATAGTTTATGAGTATTAGAGCTTCAATGCTGCTGACAACAGAAACGCTCCCGGTTTTCGTGACACGACGGAGAGATGGATGTGCACGTTAAACTACGTACTACAGCAAAGGAAATTCTAATCCAGGAAAAGATTCTAAATGACCCAACTATCTACCCTCGTCTGGCTAAAATTGTACAAACCACAACAACAAAGCTTTATCCCACTAAATAGGGTCAGCTATATGAATCCTAGAACGTCACTGTGCTCGGTTTTGTATCATGTCTTCCGTTAGATCTAAGTAGTCCAAGCCTTTTCAAAGTCTTTACAAGTCTTCCTAAGCCTTCCTCAACCCCTTTGGCTCTGAGTCCTGTCTTGTTATCACATCTTTTAACCGAAGCGTTTGTAGGTCTTCGTTACACATGTCCAAACCACCTAAAATTGTCAAACACCACTTAAAATTTCTAAAACAAGTTACCAATCGGAGTCTGCAAGTTCCATAACACAGCATAGCCTTGGTTTAATATCTGACTGTCACGAGCCTGCAGAAGTAGGCAATTATCGTTACCAAATGCAGGTGGACGGATAATTTTTCAATCTAAACGAGCGAAAATCGCATTAAGCATTAACATTTCAATTTGAAACACATTTTGGTTTCTGAGTAGAAATTACGTTGCATAAATAATGTATAAAAGCACTTGCCTGCTGCAACCAAGGAATTATGGTGTTGATAAACCTTTGTTCTGGGAGACATGAAGCTAAAGTGCTGAGAACATCCCTCGCAGTTTTAGGCGACAAGCACTCCAGAACTGGACCGGTTCCTTCAAGAAGCTCATCCAGAACAATTTCATCACCAGAACAAAGAGCTTCCACATATGCAGAGTCGAGGTCCCCTTCACTATAAAACCTTTCCAACTGTTTCCAGAGGTTATTCTTACTATCTACAACATTTTGTCTAACTTTGGCATTAGAAATAGAAGCTGAAGAAAACATAGCATCCGCCCTTGTTTGACCATTACTTATCCTCTGTGTTCCCTGCCCAGGAATTTTCCGAATGTCTTTTCCAATAGGATTCCGGGTAAGCTTCCCCCTATTATTACTCCATGTTTCTGCACAGTGTCCTGCAGAATTGTTTGTTCGGCTCCTGCCAATTGTGTTTTCCTCCCAAGTATCTGAAACAACGGCTGGTCATATCTATAGATGGCCTCGGAGTGCTTGTGGAGAGCCTTGGAGAATGCAAACTCTGGCTCTGTTTCATGAGTTTGGAGGCTGCTAAATTTGAATGCTCCCTCCTGTGTTCAAAGTTCTGAGCTAATCGGTCTACAACATCCTCTAGACCCACCACCCTTGTTTGAAACACAGACAAGCTATCCAGTATGCCAGATGTCAAGACCTGTGAACAAAGTTTAATGCAAGAGATAAGTTAGAGGGTTTAGACTGATTAACGTTGTATGGAAAAGAAAACCAATATATATTCTGACTTCTGAGCAATATTGTGGCAAAGTGACCAGCATATCAGATTTTCTCTAGGAGCTTACACAAAAGGTGCAGCAACTAACATATACGTATGTCTCAATGTATGTACCTGTACAAGATCCATTAAGTGTGACTGTTTGGTTTCAATCTCCACAAGTTGTTTTCTAATGCAAACCACTTCATTGACCATTTGCAAACAACATCCATGTCGAGTATGGGAACTAGATTCTGTCACAGTTGAATCCAGACTTCTACGGTCGTGTATCCTTTTAGAGTACATCTGTTTCTCACTACCAATCTCTCAGCTGCAAACCGCTGATTTCTTCCCACTGGCTTCTACGAACTACCCTTGACACTGCTATGAGTCACAAACTTCCCTCTAAGTCATCACTGACAAGATTTGACCCAGAAGAACACTGTTCTTTTTCATCCATAGGCACATATTCATATCCAATGTCCTGTGTGTGCTTGTAACATATGTGCTCATCCTTTCTAAAGTCTTTGTAATACAGCTACCTTTAGATTCTTCATTCTGAAATTCCGGCAAAGAAGCATTGTGGGTTTGCGGAACTGCAACTTCAAAATGCCAATCATCTTCGTTGGAGCGTTTATGACTTTTGCCAAAACTTGGACATGTCTTTTTAATAGACAAAGGGGCTCTGCTCTTAGTTAAGCCAGCAATAACTTTCTTGAGTGCGAGATCCTTCCGTCCAGATTCACTGGCACTAGTAATATCGCCGTAGTCACCGCCAAAGAAATTTCTGATGAAAATTGGTATAAACATTATGAGAAGTAACAAGGGAAGCACAGTAAGTCAAAATTTTGCAGATCTACAAAAGAAAAAGAATGACATCTTTATCATTACAGCAGGCTCTCTATGCACTAGTAGCATTTTTACTTTATTTTCTAATAAAACTTAACAACTACACCCTAGTCGTCTTCAGATTCTAGATGCATCTGAAAATGTCCACAACCCGTTGAAACTGCACCAGTTTCTAATTCTTATCAGCTTAATTGAGAGTTGAGACCATCCAGAAATAGCATTGCGGTAAAACCCAGCAAGTAAAACTAATCTGAAGCATACAAGAGCACATGAACGGGTCATTAAACCTTTTATAGAAGATCCAGCTTCTGAAGGTTCAGAAGCATCAGGTCCTGGAAGACTTTTCCAGCACCGCAGGGCCTGAAGGACCGTGTCCCTAACTGGTTTCACCTACAACACAAAAAGCACAAAAAAGATGTGGTTTAATAATCTGCATGAAAGAAGATTCTCCAAATGTAGATTTTAATTAACACTGACCTTGTCAAAGCGACATGATTCAAGGGAACGAACGCAGGAAGCCTTAAAAGAGCCCTGTTGGCTTCGTCGGCCAACATAATATGATTGAGAGGAAACACCATATAGCATGTTTTGCAAATAAACTAATAATATTGATGCAGATACATCAATCTGTGCATATATAATAACTTAAAACTGTTGTCTCGGAGTTCTTTCATGCCATACATTGTAAACTCACAAAAAAGGCCTCTCCCATTATGAGGAGTACTAATTCAAATGGTGCACATAGAAATCAATTAACAGTTCTTCATACAGCATTTGGGAAAACAGTATTTTTAATAGCTGAATCATAATAGACGACCTGTAATATCATGACAACTTTAAGTCATGTTTAACTTAAAGAATTCACCTGAATAATGCTTCTGTTTAACTCAATGATTACTGGCTTTGCCATGAAATGCGGATTTTTAGGCAACTTTATTGTTCGATTCAACATGGGCTGCAGAATTGAAACTCGAGGATCATGAGTATTGTCAATGGCCCTGGCTAAGCACAATGCTGAACCTGACTGCACCTGCCTGTTTTGTTCACCCAGAGCGTCGAAAAGTGGCCTGACTAAAACAACAAAGACCCCATCACCCTCACCCGCATCATTACTGAGTTTTGACGCTAAAACACCAACAGTCTCCACGCATGCATCTCTCACAATGGAATCTGGATCCCTGAGCCGCTTAACAATGCTGGCAACCATCTTACCAAGATGCATTCCAAGTTCCAACAAATCCCTCATGATATCTAACTAATATACCAATTAGTCTAAAACAATCCTTTCGGACTGCACTCTTTTGTTCTGAATCCATATCCAAAATACAAGAAAGAAACGGAGCGAACCCATCTGGGGTCAAGCACTCAGCCATTTTCTCAAGTTCCTCGACGCCTAATTGGTAAGTATCCCGATCAGCAAGCTTGTTCATTGCAATAACCACCTTGTTTTTCAACTCGAAAACTCCCTGTTGGGTAGTGACCATCGCAGGTCCACTCCCTTTAACAAGTGCATGTCTCTTTATCTTGAAATGCAGCAAAAAAGACCCAATTCGTAATTATACAAGATTAATCCTTTAAAGTTGGGATTACTGATGGAGTAATTGGTATTACAGACACATCCCAACTTTCGAAATTACAAGTAGCAAATCCTGTAAATCCAAAGTAGAAAACAAAAATTAAAGCAAACCAAACATTATTGATTATTATACCATGATGAACTAAACGGAAACTTAGATTTAAATCGAGAAATTTATTCAATTTTTTCTAGAAATTTATTTTATTTAAAAAAGTGAGAATTAAAGACTTAACTTTTTAATTCCTAGAATCATTTCACCGTTCCTTGAATTAGTGTTTTGAGCGTCACAAACTTAAATCCAAAGTTTTTTCTTCAACATTTACGAAACTCCAAATTTTTGAAATAAGAAACACTCTAGGACCCTAGAAATTTGAAACCAAGCACTTACAGATCATATTCTCCGTTGGTTCCTTAGTGGAACTACCAACATTCGGAATTACTCGCCGGATTAGGAGGCTTTCGCGTTGCTATGTCAGAGCCAAGTACCAGAGCTTCCTCCTCTCCCATTTTCTCTTATTTTCCGGCGCTTTCTCGACAACCAAACAAAAAATCTTGAGAGAGGAGAAAATTTTGAAAGAATGGCTTTGCGACTACCGAAATTTGAAATATTGTAAATTATAATCTCAGAGAGCGTTTCCGGGACGGAGTTCGAGAAAATCTGAGAGAGGGAGAGAACGTGAGTGTTTTTTTTTTTTTTTTTTTTTTTTTTTTGGAGAGATGGTGGGGTTTGAATTCAAATTTCGCGCTGGTGTTTGGGTTTTCAAATTTAGAAGGATAATAATACTTGGGTGAGAAATGCTAAGGGTGCGTTTGCTATGCGGGACGGGACGAAACGGAGTGAGACGAAGCGTTTCATCTCATGTTTGGTGCGTTTAAAACACGAGTTTTGGGTGAATTTTCATTCCGCCTCACCACTGGAACGACTCGTTCCACATCCGTGGAACACAAAATTACAACATTTTAAGACAAAAATACCCCTGATCTTTTTCAATATTTACACCATCAAAAAAACAAACCCTAAGCTCCGTTTGGATACAGTAAAATAAAACAGAATTTCACTTAAACTAGGGAATTAGGATGGGAAAGCAGTTTTCCCACGTTTGGGAACCTTGCTGCGAGAGAAACGGCAATTTCTACGGGAAAAAAAGGGGGAAATTGGGGATGAAGATTACCGAGTTTAATTTCCATCTAAATAGGTGGAATTTCACAATTCCAACAATAGAGAGAATCCCAAATCCATCGGGGGGAAATCTTGCAGGCACCAAATTTCATGATTAAGGCGCCAAATTGGGATGATTAGCGCCAAAGTTCACAGTAAAAAGGGCTTCACTCTATTATAACTCACCAATCTTCGAAGGGATTCTCGCTCGTGCTTCATCTTCTTCCTTCGTTCTAGGTCAGCCTCTTCCCTCTTCTCTCTTCTTTCTTGAATTATTTTAAGCTTTTTGGGTATACTCTTTATAGCAATTGTGAATTTTGGTGATATGCTTGGTGTGCTTATGAATTTTTTTTATCCGATTGACAGCATCTTTAGTTCCTGCTACATATCTTCTGCGTTTAGGGTTTGTAGGAATTTATCAGCTTCTATTTTCAAGCTGTGGTCTAGGTTTTGCAGACTTGCTTTTCCCCAAAACTGATGATTTTTGTATGAATTTGAAGGAGGTTGGGTTTCAGTTATATTTGATTGACTTGCTTTTCCCGAAAACTGATGATATTTGTATGAATTGGAAAATTTGTAGCTTAGAATTAAGACTTCTCTGTACTCTTTAAGTTTTTTTCTTTTACTTGTCCTGAAAATGAATAAGTAAGGATAGACTTATTACCTCGACACTTTCTTTGTGGTCACGGTTCTATAATGTAACTTCCACTGTTGTTGATAAGAAATTGTTACTTATGTTTGATACTTGTCCAACTACTTACTGGCAGAACAGTTTGTGCTTTCATACACAAAACATGAAAATCCACAGTTCCAGAGGTCTTAATAATTAATACATTGATCATGTCTCTAATGCAGTTCATGAATGATGCTGCTCCTAGTCTGAATATCTTTAATTATGATGTATGACACGCAGAAGTAGCAATATGAAAATGATGATTCTGTTAAGCCACCGAAGCAGGAATTAAAAGATTGAAAATGATGATTTTGATGGCCTTTGGTGTTAATTTAGAAAGTTCCTTGATTTGAATGTGACAAGCAGAAGTAGCAATATGAAAATGATGATTCTGTTAGCCACCGAAGCAGGAATTAAAAGATTGAAAATGATGATTTTGATGGCCTTTGGTGTTAATTTAGAAAGTTCCTTTATTTGAATGTGACAAGCAGAAGTAGCAATATGAAAATGATGATTCTGTTAAGCCGAAGCAGTAATTAGAAGATTGAAAATGATGATTTTGATGGGTGATGGCCTTTGGTGTTAATTTAGAAAGTTCCTTGATTTGAATGTGACAAGCAGAAGTAGCAATATGAAAATAATGATTCTGTTAAGCCACCGAAGCAGTAATTAAAAGATTGAAAATGATGATTTTAATCGCCTTTGGTGTTAATTTAGAAAGTTCCTTGATTTGAATGTCTACTCTTTTGGTTAAAACAGAAAGTTGCATATCCCATAACTGTTGTTGCATGTCACAATATATCTTTGTTCATATATTCAAACAAGTATGGAAAATACTGATGTTGTAGACATGGTAACGAGGTTAAAGCGAAAGCGTGCTATAAATGAAGAGGAAAATAGGAAAAAGAGGAAAATTATTGTCGGTACGATTATATATGTTATTGTCATTGTCATGCATTGGTATAGTAAGAGTGTTCTTCTCAAAGAACCTTCAAATGATTGGGATCAAGAAAGACAATCTTTCCTCGGCCGATTGTTTAATGGAAAAGATTCAACTTGCATTGAACAATTACGAGTTAGCAAGAGTGCATTTAAACGGTTATGTGAAATTTTACAAGGGATTGGTGGATTAGTTCGCACTAGACATGTGTCCATTGAAGAATCAGTTGCAATTTTTTTGCATATACTTGCCCACAACTTGAAGTTTAGAGTCGTCGATTTTCACTATTATCGTTCCAAGGAAACAATTAGTTGGCAATTTCACAATGTGTTGCATGCAATGATGAAAATAAGTCAAGAATATGTGAAATATCAACCATGCATTATTGGTAATTCTGAAAGAGAGAAGTGGCGGTGGTTTGAGGTAATTCTGAAAAAAATTATATGTTTGTTTGATATCTTCACTGGCTTTTTAGACTTTAATCTTTTTTTCATTGTATGAAATTTTTATTTAGAATTGTCTTGGAGCACTTGATGGAACTCTCATTCCGGTAACAATAACGGCTGAGGAAAGACCAAGATATCGAGATAGAAAGGGTGATATATCCACTAATATGTTAGGAGTTTGTGGTCCAGATTTAAGATTTTTTTATGTGTTACCTGGATGGGAAGGCTCTGCATCTGATGCTCGTGTTTTGTGTGATGCTTTACATAGGAGTAACCAGTTTCATGTTCCAAATGGTAATGTGTGATACCAATTAGTTCTATGTTAGAAAAACAAAACTTTAAAATGTATCTAAATTTGTTCTCTAAATTTTTATTGTAGATAAGTATTTGCTTGTGGATGCTGGCTATACTAATGGACCGGGGTTTTTAGCACCTTACCGTGGAACTAGATATCACTTGAAAGAGTGGGTTGGAAACCGTCGACCTGAAAACTACAAAGAATTATATAATTTGCGTCATTCAAGGGCAAGGAATGTTATTGAGAGGGCATTTGGATTGTTAAAAAAACGATGGAGCATATTACGCACACCATCCTTTTTTGATATTAAAACACAAGTTAGGATTATAAATGCATGTTGTATCTTGTATAATTTTATTAGAACTGAGCAAGCAGCTGATCCAGTTCTAGAAGCTCAAGATTTACAATTTTTAGTATCTGTGGACTCAGAGTTGTTAAATCGTTCAACAAGAGAGGAAAATGAAAATAACTCTGATGGGATTACATCTGTTCAAGCTACTGCCGAATGGACAGCATTTCGTGATACATTGGCATTGCATATGTTCCATGATTACCAAGCTCAGAGAGTTGCCAATACTTCTTAATCGAAAATTAGTTGTTTTTCTTAGCATGTTATCTTTAACGTCTCAGTTAATAATTTTGTCAATGACATTATTGCTACGAAATGCATTAAGTTTTTAAATTTTATGGAATGCCCCGGTTTTCAGATTTTGATTTGATTATATTGTCTTAATGAATGCTAATACTCTGATTCTTGATATGCATGCTATGAAATGCATTAAGTTTTTAAATTTTATGGAATGCCCCGGTTTTCAAATTTTGGTTTGATTACATTGTCTTAAATTTTATGGAATGCCCCGGTTTTCAGATTTTGGTTTGATTATATTGTCTTAATGAATGCTAATACTCTGATTCTTGATATGCATGCTATGAAATGCATTAGTTTTTATATTTTATGGAATGCCCTGGTTTTCAAATTTTAGTTTGATTATATTGTCTTAGTGAATGTTAATACTCCGATTCTTGATATGCATGCTATGAAATGCATTAGTTGTTATATTTTATGGAATGCCCTGGTTTTCAAATTTTAGTTTGATTATATTGTCTTAGTGAATGTTAATACTCCGATTCTTGATATGCATGCTATGAAATGCATTAGTTGTTATATTTTATGGAATGCCCTAGTTTTCAGATTTTATATTGATTGTGTTGTATTAGTGAATAATGATACTCTGATTCTTGATATGCATGGGTTTACGAATGACTTAAAATTTCAATTAATATTTGTTTAATGTTAGGAGCAATGGAAGGATTTGATAGAAAATCAGTATGCAAACAAAAACCAAGGAGAAAGAAAGAGAACCAAGGAATTGAAAATGAAGGAGATGCAAATAATTATTTTAGATGGAATGTAGATATGGAACGTGCTTTGGCTGACATACTTCATGAAGAATGAAGATTGGGTAACAAAGGAGATGGTGGTTGGAGGACAACTGCTTATAATTCTACTGCATCTATATTATCTGCTCAATTTGATATTCATGTAACTGCTGATAACATTCGAAATCGTGTGAAGTCTTGGAAAAAGTTCTATGCAATTGTGAGTGATATACTAAGTCAAAGTGGATTTAGTTGGGATGCAACCAAAAAGATGATAAGTGTAAATGAAGATCATGTCTGGCAAGAGTACGTGAAGGTATGACAAATTCATTATTTTTCTTTTGTGTGTGTGATATTATTTTAACTCTTCTTATACTTACGGTTTGCTTTTTTGATTTTTATGTTTTGATTGGTAGTCACATAGTGGCGCTAAAAGTTTTCGTTGGAAGGTCATTCCAAATTGGGATGATATAGTGGATTTGTGTGGCAAAGATAGAGCCACGGGTAAGGGTGCTGAAACAGGTGTGGAGGCTGTTGAGATTATGACTCCTCCGCATAATGAAACTAATCATATTGATTTGGATGGTGATACGCAAGGTTTATAAGATATTGAAATTATTAATGATATATCACCTACGTCAGCCAATGTTCAGAAGACTCAAAGTAAGAGAAAGCCAACAAATTTTGTTGATGTGCCTCATACAAAGAAAAAACCAACCACCCCTAAAGATATGATTGCAGATTCACTTGCCAAGATGGCTTCATCCTTTCAAGAATATATTTGTGCAAACACAAAGAAGCTTGATCCAACAGAGGTATATGATGAAGTAAATGCAATACCAGATCTCAGTGAAGAATAACAAATCAAAGCATGTGCTTGGTTGATCGAAAATGACAAGCAATTTCTCATGTTGAAGACACTCCCAGTCGAGAAGAAAAAGAATATGGTATTATTGTTTACTTCACGGGGCGCATAGGATTATTTTCATTATATTTCCCATTTTAGTGTTTTCCAGTAAGATTTTAGTTAGAATAAAAGCCTTGCATGTCATGAAAGTTCATTGACATTTGCAAGTATGCTTTACTGGGATTTTTCTACTTCAATCAACTTTATCACATTATTGCAGACTCATCACATTATTGCAGCTATTAATTGTTGGAAAATTTACTCTGATTTTAACTACTGTCTTGCTGATGTATCATTTTGACGCAAACTGATGAAATGCCTAAGAAGGATGTTGTTTCTTGGACTGAGTTGATACTTGCTTATACCAAGGTTGGGGATATATGGAATCAGCTCGGGAGTTGTTTGAGGGGTTGCCTGCAAAAGATATGGTGGTGTGGACTGCAATGGTTAATGGTTATGCTCAGAATGCCCATCCAAGATACGCGTTGGATTGCTTTTAGAGAATGCAATGTGCTGGTGTAGGGACTGATGAGATTACGTTGGTTGGTCTCATTTCGGCTTCTGCACAATTAGGTGCGTCTAAGTATGCTAATTGGGTTCGAGACATTGCTGAGAAATCTGGTTTTGGAATGTTCTTGTGGGTTCTACATTGATAGATATGTACTCCAAGTGTGGAAGCTTGGATAATGCATTCAAGGTTTTTTTCAGGGAGTGAGGGAAAGAAACGTATTTTCTCATAGCTCAATGATTTTTGTTTGATGACTTTAACCTTGATGATTTATAACCAGTTTAACATTTTTATTCAAATTTGTATTCCTCTATTTAATACAAATTCTAGAGAATATCCAAACAATGAAATTTGGAATTCCCTTCATTTTGTAATTTCTATTAACGGGAATTTAATTACTGTCAATTGTAATTCCCGTCATTTAAAATTCTATCTTCTTCGTTCCATCTTCTTTGCGTACGCTGCCTTTTCCCGTAGCCTTTCTCCTCATCCTCTCCCGTAGTAGCTGCATCTCCAGGTTCGATCTTGATCTTCTCTCATAGCCGCTGCATCTCCAGGTTCGATCTTGATCTTCTCCCATAACCGCTGCATCTCCAGGTTCGTTTTCTTGATTTTTCCATGGAAATTTTCAATTTTCTAGGAAAATAGGATGATTATGAGAAAATAAGTTAGTTTTCTTGGTTTTTTTGGTTTAACTTGTGCTTGGGAAAAAGAACAAAGTCTGATTTTTAAGGTTTATTACGATTCTTGTTTGTAAAGAATTGGATCTGGTTCCGAGCTGTGCGATTTAGTGGGTTCGATGCCTTGTAAATTCCGGAGCATGAACACATTTTGGAAATACTATTTCGGTGAGGCAGTGGCTCTGTACCCGACCATATTCATTGGTGGGAATCACGAGGCTTCTAATTACTTGTCGGAATTGTGAGTCCCTTCTTTAACTATAATCTATGGCATTCTCTTCCAATTGTTTTTCATGTCATTTTTTTTGCTTCGGATGAATGATTGTTGCGGGTTTTTTTACTTGTTTTTGCATCGGAGATGCTGCACCTACTGATGCTACATATGAATAACGTGCTTTCAGCCTACTGATGTTGCATCAGTGATGTTGCATATGAAAACCAAAAGTTGCAATACTGCCCAAAACAACAGTGCAAAAAAAAAAAAACATATATATTGTTCACTGGATTTGCTTTTTAATTGATCATATATATTGTTCACTGGATTACCTTTTCCACTAGGAAGTAATTTAGCTTTGTAAAAAGATGTAGGCAGATATTAACTTAATTGCATCATGTTTGCTCCACTAACAATATGTTTCTTTGTTTTACATATGTAATATTATGGCTTCTTTGATAGATTATATGGCATCTCATGTAATTGGAATGATCATGACGAGGAAGAAGAAAAAAAATATAGTGTACAAAATATATCATAGATAAGCAGCAGCAAGAAGAAGAAGAAGAAGAAAAAAATGTTCCGTCCCGTCCCAAACATTGTACCAAACAACAGATGAAACTGGGGTAAGTTAGTCATTTTAATGTTTTGGTTTCGTTCCGTCCTGCGCTTACCAAACGCAAAATGGAACAACTCTCCCGTTCTATCCTGCGCATACCAAACATCACATGGAACCACTATTCCGTCCCGGCCCGTCCTATCCCGTCCCATCCCATCTCGTTCTGTCCCATTCCGTCCCGTTTGCGTACCAAACGGCCCCTAATTGCACTAGGGAAATATTCTTTATGGTGCCTTCAAGTAATGGTAATGTTCATCACTATATTTGTACCTTTTTGTTGCCATTCGAATTTCCTACGCAGAATTAATGAATAATTTGTACCTTTTTGTTTTGTTTAAGAAATGGGCCCTAGCTAGAATTCAATGAGGGGCTAAACAGCTACTTGGCTAGAGAGAGTCTTGGCGGAATCACTTGCTAGCAACTCCTTTTAATTGGACCAAATCAGAAAATGATTGCATAGAGCACTCGTTAGCAATTCTTTGCTTGGAAGGGCATTTTGTTTTCTCAAGCTTATCATGTTCGAAGCATTTTAATTTATAGTTTTCAAGTATATGTTTGGCCTCATCTTCTGTTAAGTTAATTTCAACGTTGGGTCAGGAATTTTTTCTGGTCAGGTGATTTGGACTCTCATGATACTCCCTTAATTTCTTGGCATGTTTGTTGTCGCCCAAAGTATCTTGGTGGCTTGGGACTAAAAGGTTTAACAGTATGAATTGTTCATTACCTTTAAAGCATTGTTGGGACTTCTTCCTCATATCTAATGGCTATTTTCATGCGTGCTCGCTTTTTGAATAAAGGTTTGATTTTCTACTTATAAAAAGTTATCGGTGTGACTGGGTTTTAAAAGGGTTCTTCTTATTATCTCTTCACATTCAACTTGAGTTTTGGGTGATGGTTCTCAAATTTATTTTTGGTCCGATAGTTGGGTGGGCAGGCCCTTGATTTCTTATTTTTGAAATCCTTAATGCTCTTGCTTATACGACCAAAGACTTAGTGAAGAGACTTCATATGTGGTTCTCATTGGGAGTTGTCGGCTGATTTCATTACTATTTTCCTTGAGGTGGCTACTTTTATAACTACTTCTATCCCTTTGCAGGCATCTATGGACTCTTTCTATTGGTCTGGTTCTCTCCTAAATATTTTTACAGCTAAAAAGGCTTATTATCACTTGCTTAACTATGATATCCAGGTGCAATGAAGGAAAATCATCTGGTCTCATTGCATTCAACCAAGGCAAAGTGTTACTAATTGGAAAGTCCTACAAGACTGTCTCCTCACTAATGTGGTGCTCTGCATATGGGAGTTTCAATGGTTTCTCGTTTCTTATTTTGTAATTCAACCGTTGCTCTCACATTTTTTTGGAATGTCCTTGGATAGTGGATCTTTGGTCTTAGTTGTTGGAGCTGTGAAGTCTGAACTTAAGCTTTTTATCTTTCCTTATCAATATTGTAATGTACCACACATGCTCTAATTAGTTTGAAGATATGCTCTCATTAAGGCTTGTTGCTGTTGGAAATAAATGTTCGAGTCTTTGGCACATCACCTCAAGGGTTTGTTCATGCATGCATTTAACATTCTAAATTCCTGTTACATTTTGACTAGTAATGTTGTCTCGTCAGTATTGCTACCTGCTTTCACGCAAGCTACCATGCAATTTAAGACTGCCCACATGGACTGACTGACACCTTTTTGCTGAGAGCCAGTTTTTTAAACCTTGATATGCTCATATCGTTTTTTTTTTCCTTTTTCTTTTTGTGTTGACAAGTGTCCTTGTTCTTGTTGACTAAAAACAAACAAACCCTTTTGATAAAACCAATCCTAGGTTTCATTTCTTACTTGGTTGTTCAGATTTTATGTTGTAGAGAGAGAGCGCATTAAAGCTTTGAGCTTTCCCTTTTCCTCATTAATGAAACTCTAATTGCCAAACCATTTTTCATGCAGAAAATTCACAATCATTGAGAAATAGGTTTGCATTGTTTTCATGGTCTAGCTTTAAGTTTCAAATTGTCATATAGACCCTTGTTTGGATACTCAATTAGTTTCTTCCTTCAACTATTTGACCGGAGATACTAATTTGTCTTTTGAATCCACATTTCATATCATCTTCATCATCATATCATCCTACATCATTTTGGTCTTGGTGCCACAAGAATATCCGTCTGGTAACAATTTCAGGAGCTTTTTTGTCATCCCTCTTTATTGGTAGGATCAAGTTTTTTTTTTTTTTTTTTTTTTCAAAAGTCTTCTTTCAACTCTTTTTGGTTCAACTCGAAAACCTTGGATTATAGTAGCTTGTACTTTTATATGGGGTATTTGGTTTCTTCTTAATCAAATTAGGTTTGGGGGCTAGTTTGCTTCATTGGGTTATACCAAGTGCTGGCTAGGGCTCGGTTTTGTGACTTGGCACTAGTGTGTTTCCCAAGTTGTAGCTCATCGTTTTCAGTGTTGGAGTTTCAAAACACGTTCAGATGCTACGCAAAAATAAAAATTGTTAGTAAAGATAAAAATTGACACTCATAAGTTGATTCGTAATTAAAATACTTAAACACAATCACTATCCTTGCCAACGATGCCGGAAATGTGGCATGGATAATTAGACTGCTAACAAATAACAAATCTAAACACAAATTCAAACCTCGCAAATATACGAATCGAATAAGATAATATAATGACAAGCAAGGGTCAATTGCATAGAGATGAGATTAATTAAAGCAAAAATAATATCAACTCAAAAGTAGAATCAATGACTCTTTTTATTTTATTTTCGTATTATGACCAACTAAACACTAAAGCATTCAACTAAAAATCACAATTTGGTTGATTGATAAGCAAACAAGAAAACCAACGAAACAAGATGGTAAAAGAAAGAAATAAAACACAACAATGAATGAATGATTGTAATGAATTAGGATTGTAATCTATGGATGGTGAGCCTAAGGTTGTAGAATCCACACTCAATCATACGCTTCTCAATTCAATGCTCCGTTCATATAATTCCAATTTATTTTTTGAAGTTTACCTACAAAAAGGTCTTGATCCAACTCAATTTGCAATTGTTTCCCATAAATATGATTTCTCCCAATGGTCATGGTAAGAGTCAAATATTTTTGTATACAACTAGCCTATGGTCAAGGTCGAATATAACATCCAACAATCCGTTAAACTCTTTGGAAACGATAAACATACACACCATACAAGTCTAGGACTAGCTCATATGCATATGCAATCTCTAAATCGTTGTGCTTATATGTAAAGTAAGACGATCACTCAACACAAACAAATACAATTATATTTATGGAATAATGGTAGCTAAGCATCAAACCATATATAATCAACGATAAATTACGTTTTGAGATTCAAGAACCCAAACATTAAAATTGCATCAAGTTTGCATTGAAATTGAGAAACTAAATCTAAGTGTTTCATTCTAACCTTAGTATGAGAGGTTTAGCTAGACATGAAAATAAAATACAAAGAAAAATTGTTCAACAATATAAGCAAAACACTAAGTAATACCAAGGCAGGAGATGATGACGTATATGACACGGCAAAAAAGTGAGGTTGTGAAGATGAAGACATGCTTGATAATTGATGAAGAACTAATGTCTCGAACATGAATGGAATAAAGGGCAGCCTTCCTAACCTCTTTCCTGCAAGTCACGTAGCTTTCCCCACCTTCTGGGATTGCAGCTGTCAGTCTCTCTCCTTTTGTTGCTAAAAAAGCCGACCCAAAATTAGGGTTAAATCCCTCTCTCTTCCTTGCTTTATTTGGACTCCAAAACACTCAAGTAAACCCAATTGAAGTAAGTAAATATCTTTTGAGCCTATTGATCAACACATGTGTAATATATTTCAATATCATCGACTCGTAACTCTATAGCGTGGTGGTCGTACAAGTTATCAACATAAACCCGTGTAAAATCTCTGACTGAGCAGCATTCACCTAAAATTCAATAATTTCTTCTTTAGACCTCGGAATCACGAGCTGTAAATGTGAACGAAAACTAGACACACAGAGCTTTCCATCCACATATGGCTCACCACATGGTTCGTTTTGAGCTGTTTTCCAAAAATTATTCTAGTTGATGTATCTGCACAGCCATATTCCAGCACCTGACCAAAATTGCTTTCAATTTCTTCAAAAATTCTTCCTTTATCTCCTTTTGGACCAGTTGACCTACAAAATACAAAAACAACATAAATGACTCAAAAACAAAAGAACCCAAGCAACAAAGATTAGGAAAAGCTTGTAAAAATAATGACTAATTAACCACTTATCATTGGGCATCAACCACTTATCATTGGGCATCTCACCACTTTCTATTGTGGCTTCATCCTTTATTCCAGTCCATTGGAAGTTGCCGATGGCTGGGTGGCTTAAGGTTAATACTAATAGGTCTTGCACCAACGAACATGCTGAATTTCTGAGGATCTTTCGCTCTTTGGAGGGTAGGGTGCTTGGTGCTTTTGCATCAAATACGAAATTTGTAAGTTCAATTACTGCAGAAATTCTTGCCTTTATTAAGGCTGTGCGTATAGCTTGGGTCAAAGACTAGAAGCATATATGGATTGAAATAGATTCCATGTTCATTATTCATTATCTTTTCAAGGCTCCTGATGCGGTTCTTTGGTTCCTTATGGTGGATTAAACGAATTGTCTATGATGACTTTGTCAAATGCGGTTTATATGTACACATATTTGTCGAGAAGGAAATCAGGTTGTAGATTCTTTACTGGGGCTGATAGTTATGCTTATTAAAAATGGTGAAAAAGGGATGGGCAGGAGGGTTTATGGGTGTAATGGTCCTCACTCCTACGAAGTAGTATATGTGCCTTGCACACGATTATTGTCAAAGAGCTAATCTCGCATAATCTCTCTATTTAACTTATAAAAAAAAAGGTACTAAGTATCATCCAATTTACAATGGGAGAAATAAGAGGATGGGGTTTTTGGACCATTAATTAGAGCTTCGGTTTGAAAGAGACTCGTGGAGCCCTTAGGCAGCTCCTGACATTCTTAACAATAGCTGAAGATCTAGATTCGTTTTTTAATATTTTTCAGAATAATATTTGAGTACTGACATGTTAATAAGTCTTTTTATTCTTATGATGCTTAACTTATAAGAAACACAAAAGAAAAAAAAGAAAAAAAAAGAAGCTACTCTACTTTTTGGATTTCCAGCTAGCTCTCAATCATGTCTTTTTCTCATCTGAGAACTGCTATTTCCGCACTATTCCTCCCCACTAAAAGATAACATTTCAATGAGAAAAAATAAAATTCCAAAGAAATAAGAATGTGATATTAAATGTCAAAAATAATTAAACCAATGCAAACAATTTAAATCTGTTTGATGGAGGTTTAATGGCCAACCAAATCGAATAATGCAGTTTAGTTTTTTCTTCCTAAGTGATGCTAGGAAACCACATTTTGTAGACCATATTTAAATTCTCTCTTTATTACGGATGTTTACATGTGTTCTACCGAATGTGACCTTACCTACCATTTTCCGTCATGTTTAACTTCTTTGAACATTCAGGCATACATTGAAGGGTATACAGATATGACTCGACTGGTTTCATAACTCATAAACGTTCTACCTCCACTTACTTTATGTTTGTTGGTAGAAACTTTGTTACTTGAAGGATTAAGGAATAAAACAATAATATATTGTTGCTAGATGAGCGCAAAAGCTGAGTATCGAAGTATGTTAGAGGTATTTTTAAATTGTCAGAGAGTACGCGCATGATAATTGAGATGGGTTTTAAACCTACAAAGCCTAAGAAGTTGTATTGTGATAATAGGACTACGATTATTGATGCACACAACCTGGAGCAACATAATCGAACCAAACATGTCATCGCTTTTTGAAAGAGAAATTAGAGACCACTTGGGTGAGCATTGTTCTAAAAATCCCGACCTAGCGCCGTCTAGGCCTTGCCTAGATGCCAGGCTATTGGTCACCGCCCCAATTAGTCCCTAAATGTTTAAAAATTAAGAAAGTGCACCTAGACCTGCTTAAGAGTCCACCTAGCCCGCCTAAACTCGCCTAGGTCGCGACTCCCACTTCGGTCGAAAATCAATAACTTGCATTTTTTTTTTGTCATAAAAATGTAAGAAACTTGTTGAATACTTAGATAAACACTCATTATATGCTTGTTTCCTATGTTTTCAATATGTTCTAATACTTTGTATTTTATTATGCAATTTATGTATCCCAATACATTATGTGTTTTTTTGTAAGTATAAATAAGCACTTATGTATGTAATATATAATAAATTTACTTAAATCCGCCTAGTCCATCTAGACCCTTGCCTAGTCGCCTAGGCGCTAGGCCCCAACCAACCATTCGACTAGCGCCTAACGTCTTTTAGAATCTTACAGGCTTGGACAGAGTAAAGTCCGTGAGCAAAGTGACCTGGAAAATTACCATACAAGATGCTACCATGTCAAATATGCAGATAGGTTCTCCACAGAGGCTTGGATAGAGGAAAGTTGTCCTTGAATTGTTCTAAATTTTATTTTTCTTCACTTTTAGTTTTCTGTTCCGGTCTACAGCTCGTTACTTCGCGATGCTTAGTTAACAAAAACAGTAACTGAATTTGAAATACATTGGTACAATGTCACACAAATTAGTGGCAGAGTGAGCTCACGAAGCCTGCAAGACATGACAGCGGTATTCACCCAATGCCCAGATGGGGAAGATATTCCGGTATGCAGCATACGTGATCATACAGTTCCGGTTGAAGACACCCATGATTTCCTGCAAAAGAAAATATCGAGGGAACAAAAAACTTATAATGTATTTGCCAGCATTGCTTCATTTCCGTAAAAGAGTTACTAATGTCCTAAGGTTTAAGTTGCATTGCACATCTCTGGCTTGACATGGTTTAATCTTAGACTGCACAAACACTTGTCCGATACGCTAATCCTTCACTAAAGAGTTAAGCTATCTTATTAATTTCATTTGTTCATATCCTAACAAGTGAAAATCTTGTTTTTCGAGGATGTATTCACTAGAAATCCAAAAGACAAGAAAATGCAAATTAGAAGAGGCTTTAGAGCACTTGTTCTGAGGTTATGCATCTTAAATAGTATATAGTATTGGAACAAACAATGACGTACCTCTTGAGGAAAATCTCCGTTCTCCATTTGAGAATTTATCAAAAATCTAGCTGCACGGTGCAACGGTGTTGGGTCTCTCTCAGCCTGCTCCAATGAGTAAGACACCACAATAAGAAAAGTGCAACCATTATGAATAACACCAAGGAAAGCAGTGAAAAGCCCAATCAGCAGGGAGTAAGTTTTATGGAGTTGACCCTTGGCAGTTTTAGAATTGTTTAATTGGAGAAAAATGTTAAAATTGTTACTGAAAAATGCAGAGGATTTCTATGGATATGGCCAGATTTTGTGTTCTATGGTATTCAGTGTCTAATGAATTGACTCGTTTAGACACACTTCTTTTCTTAACATGGGATTAAAGCATGGATGTATTGGACTCAAATAGTTAGAACTCGGAACTAAAGGGGCTTATGTGGTCTGATGAAGTGCTGGTAGTAGACTCTGAGTTTCAACAGTACAGGCTTTGTTTGTGTGTTTGATGCATTTCTGGTCCATTTTAGTGGTGTCGATGTTGGTAAATTCTGACGAAATTATTTGTTCTCATCCAAAAGAATAGACACCTTGAACCAAAGGTTGCAACACCAGAATAAGTTGAAAACAACCTACCAATGTACATGAAAGTATTTGGTAAAACTATATGCATACCTGGCCAGCATCAATAAGAGCCAACATGGCCCATCCAGTATTGACCACATGAGACCTATCACCCTCAAGATTTGTGTACACCTGTAGAGGAAAAGCAATAAAAACATTAGATGACAAGAATCACATAAAACATACCAAAATTATACCGACAACCAATTTAATATTGCCACCTCATACAAGACGCATCCCATTACTATCAAAGTTAACAATCTCTTTGAGAGTCTCTTTGTTGACAAATGAACGTGTTATCACAAACATTATGAATACATTGTAAAAAGATATGCTTTTTTTTTTGGGTAATCAAACTATATGCACTTTCAAAAACAAATGTTAGAAATATTCAAACCTTGCTAACCTGTTCTCTTTTAAATTAATAATAAAAGTTTTACCAAAAGAACAGGCAAAGGACCCAACACGCTGATTCAGTTTTCATGGCTACAAAACCATAAATTGATGAGAAGGAAAATAAAAGCTTCATTTAGATTCAGGATTTTAATACGCGGAGACACTACAAATATATGTATTGTTATATGCTTTTATCGGAAACAACTAGCAAACAGACAGAATTTGGCCTAAACCCTAGCAAACAAGCACACCAAACAGAATAATTCCTAACACTGATTAATTAAAAAATAATCAATTTAAAGGGATTAGGAGCTAAAATAAGGCATCCAACAGAGCTTGTAATTCAGGATTGATGAACTTAATAATTTATAGAAAATATTTGAAAAATAAGAATGATGTAAAATCAATGAACTTACCTTGTTTTGACATGATAGATAACTCTCTGACCAGCCACCAGAAGCAAGTTGTTTTGATAGCAGAAAATCACAAGCTTTCCGGATGCTGGAACTATTGTTGTAATTTTTTCCAGCAGCCACCAACCCTTTTACGCCAAACCATGTACCATAAGTGAAGCAAACCCCCCAGGAACCATACCTGTTCGGCAATTTTGGAAATAACATAAAAAGCATGCACATTGATTGATTGAACAAGATCTTGGAACTACTAGATCAGAGAATAAGAAAGCAGCTAAACAGAGCTTATAGAGATAGAGACATGGGGCTAACCATGAACCATCAGATGCTTGTATCTTTTCAATAAACTCAACAGCTCTTTTGATACAGCTTTCTATTTCTTCTCGCCGATGACTAGGATATAAGTTCTTAAATGATACCAGAGCTTGAATAGAAGCTGAGGTACATTCAACATACCTACAGAGACATGCCATAATTACTTAATTGTTAAACTAAGTAAACTGGAAAAAAACAAAAAAGAAGATATAAAGTGCTGGTATCTTACGGATAATCAATTACAATGTCACCGAAGGTTTCAGCAGGGTTGATCAACTGGGAAAAGAAAAGAAACAGTGGATTAGGTTAGTTCTCCATTATCTCAGGGGGTAATGGTGAAAAGCAAAGGCTTCAACTTAAACCATTTTACGAGTCATGACTCATGACATACAACAGTGACTTTTTTCCAAGTTTCAAGTAATATTTAACAGAGAACAAATTATAATTTTTCCTAAAAGAAAATGTTGAGAGCATAAACCACATCGATGGTAAATTTTTCTTGTACATTTTCCATTGTTCATGGAGTGATGTTCACTAGTTTATAAACAACAGAACCTGTGTAAGGGGTTTGATAATATGCAATCACAAAACGAAGAAAAACATGTTTTCCCTATCTTTCCATATGTTAAGATGGAAATGAGCACAAAATACAAATGTGCATGTTCCTTTTCAGTCGCTATACAGATTCTAACACTTATTGAGGGAGGAGTTATTATGGCAGTCATATTACTGAACACATGCCACACAAATTTGAGCAGAACCCACCAAAATAAAATGATGAAAAGTGAAAGATAATTGGGAGTCATTAAAATGAGACTACCTCCAACCAACCGTATGATCTTGTGAGCTCATATGTTGCAAAGCCACCATCACCATTCTGCAATCACATTATAATAAATAGCCATCAGCAATTAAAAACTTTCAGATCATAAATCAGTTATTACAGAAAAAAAGCAATGTTGATTGTTCATAGGGAATATGCATATGGGGAAAGCTATTCCATATGGGGAAAGCACAGAAAAAAGCAACGATGAGTATTCGTGGAAAATATACGTATGGGGGGAGAAGTGAGCTTCATGATCAATTAGCACAGTTCACATTTTGATGTAATAATAGGTCAAAATAGAGAAGGCATTGTCACACACATAAATGTTCTCCTGGTCACTAGGTGACCAAGAAATGCATGGTCAGTCACCCATGAATTTGATATCATGGGAGGAGAATAAGCGGATGTACTTTTAATGTTTTAATCTCAACTTTTGGCATCAAAACCAAGGGTGGGTGACCATGAATTCTTGGCCACCAGGTGACCAAGAGAATGGAACTCGCATAGCTCATTGCAACTCACCCTCCTCATCGGAATTTTAAGGGTAACCAGATTCATTTGTGGTTTCATCCTTCACTCTCTAGAATTTTGTAATTAAGAGTTGGAACAATTCAGGTAAGGTTCTAGGTAGGTGCAAGTTAGGATACTGATTTTAAGTAGGTACTACAAAATCCTGCTGCTTCTGCTGCTGTGGATGCTGATGATGATTATCTTAAAATTATTGATAAATTTATGAGGTATAGAATCTAGAGATGGACAAATCTAGCATTGAAACGGGAGTGGAGCCTCAGATAGAAAGCTTAATGAATTGAGAATACATATCTTGTATTAGAAGTTGACCTTAGTGGAGGACTGATGTAAGTTACCCTTCTTTTATTGTTGTTAATGTTTACGATCTTCAAGAAAGGAATTTATTATAAAAGCGAAATGGAAATACAACTGCAATAGCCAAAAATTCTAGAAAATCTTAACAAAATTGATTATTGCGAAGTTTGAAAAGGTTCTTGTTCAAGAATTGTAATCATCTTATACATAATAGAACTTTATAACAGAGTCATACTGGTATGCAAGCTGCATATGTCCCACTTCTAAAGTCATCATTGAGTGCATTAATAAGTAGCTTTAGAGATGCCATGGGTGGTAGAAAATTACTACACTTATCTACTTCAGAGTTCAGACTATCATGGCCTGAGCTAACCTGTAATGAGAGTATGACATTGACAGCATCATAAAGCCGCTTTGTATCTAGTGGTTCACCAACAATTTCTGATGGAATTTTGGACAATGATAGAACAGCCTGAAAAAGAAAGACTTAGAAATAGTGAACAATGAGTAAGCAGATACAGTGTGTTCAACTGACCAACACTCACTTTCAATCCTTCAGCAGTGCAGTCTGAGATGGGCCATCCATGATCACCAGTTGAGAAAGGCCAAGCACCCTTTGAAATGTGGCGATACCAATAGTCAAGATCACCGGGACAATCTTCTAAAACCTTGAGAAAATAAAACAGTCAATCATGGATATGGCGGGCCCATTAAAGTGTAACAGTATTAAGAAGCAAAAATGAACTTGGATGCACAAGGTCACCACCTGTGAATCTTTTATGTATTGATGTCCCTTTCTTAGAATTGAACCAAATTCTTCTATAAGGTTGGTTGCGATAATTGCTTGAACAGAAAAAGAAGTGTCCCATGCCTGGCTTCCATTATACCCCTGCAGTAAATTCTCAGGTTACTCGGCAGAAAACTCATCAAAAAATGCTGTAAAACAAAGTCAGCATAACTGAGTTTATTAAAAATTTCAGACTTTTTGTCTCGGTAAGAAGGAACTCAATGCAATATCTGGATAATGAATAAATCACATTTTGAGGCTATTAAAACTTCAAAAAGATGCTCAACTTCCTGGCAATTGTATTGTATATGATCATCACACGTATTTTTGTAGAAAAAAAAAAATTTAACATTATCACATTATTGATGACTACTGAATACAATTAGAAAGATCAATTATGTAGCAAGTTTATGACAAGCATCCTAAACAGCTGTAAAGTTTCAATGGATGGGTACGTTCCAGAAATATGGAAGAATAGTTAAAAATAGTTGAAGGTAAGATGGTAGTATACAGACCTGCATTTTCATGCCATCTTCAGCAATCCATAGGTAATCATAGATTCTTGGAATATGTAACTTGAAAGCCTCTGAATTCGGATCTTCTGCCCAACAGCAAAGCATATTTAAAACCTGCAATCCACAACAACCTCAAACTCTAATTGACATATAGTAATATGCAAAAGGATTGGAAGGAACTTGAACTTCAATAAAAAAACCAAAATGACAAACTTATGAACAGTTAAAACAGTCATCCAGACAAAGGACCAGATTTATTAAAGATCAGTAAAGCATTTAAGAACCTAACTAATAAACCATTCTCGACTTAAAAATTTTAATAACAGCATTATCATCATAACCAACACCAAGTTTGGCCGGCCGAAGAGTGTGAGGGAAAAAGGGGATGGAAAGATAGGTGAGGAAAAAGGACAATTTGGTGGAGGAAGAGCCTCCAGACACACCAAAACCATACAAAATTAACTGAAACCGAATAAAGGAGTAAATGTAATCTTTTATATTAAACTATTCTTCCTCTCTCCTTCCTTTCAACCCAACAAGAGGAGGAAATATTTAAATCCATCTCTCTTTCTATCATTATCCCATGTCTACTATCCTTTTCCTCCTTTCTTACTCTCCATCACCTCTTCCAAATGTAGTATAAGTGGCTGCACTAAAACATTACGTTTGCTCCCCTTAACAGACAAAGTTTAAAAACAAGTCTGTACAGCACCAAACCACTGGGATATGTACCTTATTCACAGGTCCAATGCAAATATAACGAGTATTCTCATCTTCATAATGTATGTGCTCAATTGCAGTGCGAAGAGCCTTTTCTCTCAACTTCTTCCCAGGCCAACGCAGCAAGATTGGCTCAACAGCCATATGAAGAGAGGACCAAAGTATGTCCTGTACGAGGGGGTGTGGGTAGTACAAATCTTCCTGCAAAAATCAAAGAAATTAAGTTTCTAGTAAGCAAAAATGAGATCAATGAGAATGGATACACAAATAATTGACCATATTCCAACTGATGGAACAAAATAAATATTGCAATCTGCTGATTATATCCACAAGGTATTTAGATGCATTCCCTTATTTTTGTAATAAGAAATAAATGAATTTTCTTGTGAGAAAAATTAGGATCAATGTCAAAGTACAGACAGACAGTTCCGTATACCAATTGATATAACAATATAAACATGCAATCTGCAACTGCTGACTGTAATCCACTAAGATGTTTGGAACACATTAACTGAACTTTGCTCGTGAATGGATCATTATTTTAATAGAAACACAGTGATACATAGTAATAGGTAGAAATATAAAAAGAATATACACAACTATAGTAAAGCTATCAAGGAAGTAGATATTAGCAGTCAAATTTGTTACGCATAAGATTTTAGCACTGATTTGATGACATGATTAGTTTGACCAACCTTTGCACACTGGTTGCGTGCCTCATTCCAATCTATTTCATGGTAGGGGACATTAAAAAGTTCTTTCCTCAAAGACAAAACTGTTGGTGTGATTGGGCCGACAAACCTCTTCCCATAAAGGTAAGACATTGGCAGATAGACCATCCGGCAGTGACACCACATCCTTCCTGCAGAGTAATGTGCAAACCATTTCTCTGTTATGGTATTTACTAAGACGGTCAAAACAATTATTCATGCATGCCGCAAGAAATCTTTATTTGAAATTTTACAGCTGGAACTTCAATTTGATTAAACAATAACCACACTAGTCGAGAAAGGTAGCATTTGAAATCTCAATAGTAGGACAAAAAACGCAATATTTAAACTAAACTTTGAGAAGTGAAGAAGGCCCAGCAGAACCAGAGGTTGATCACTTCAAAATTGATGCCGATGAAAAAAAAAAGCGCTCAGAGTTAAGCATAAACTGTATGCTATTGAACCAATATGACCACCTAAGCTGTGTTGATTGCCTTAATTGATAGTGCATCACAAGTTATGAGGTCATGTCTCTATCAGCCATGTTAGAGAAATTGCAGAAAATGCTTGTTTCCCCCTCTTGTAAGAAGCAATCACTTATTCTTCACAAACACAGACACAAATACATACAGGAAAAACACCCATCCACGTAGAATGAATAAAAGTCAAGAACCTGGATGGATAGGGAGCATGTATGGAAGAAGCCATATCTCAGGGGGCAGGGGATTGTTGCCAGACCATTCAAATGCTCCAAGTACCTATTACCATCCACCAAAGCTACAATGATTAAATATTGCACTAGATTGAGTACATATAGAATTCTTTCCAGCACACACTAGTAAAAGACGCGAAGGTCAGTTATTCCAACAAGATGAAGGTTAAGTTCTGAACTGATAACCACATTTTCCCCCACGACGTAATTGCAGTAGCACCACCATGGTCCAGAATCCATCTACGCCCACTCTCCATGGCTCCTTGTCCATCTTTAGCTCCTTCACCAAGCAACCTTAAAGTAACATAAGTCAAGACACTACCAAACATAGTACTCGGGCCCTCAATGTGCAATCCCCACCCACCATCTTTGTTCTGCAATTAAACATCTCTAAATTAACAAATTTTGGTCCCACGTGCAGAAACTCTACAATACGAGATTTCTGATAAACAACCAAAAGTTTAGCAAATAATAAGGTACCAGTGAAAAGGTGCATGTGCCCCAAATTTAAAATCTAAACTGATCCTTGCCTGGTGATTGTAAAGGTATCGACAGATCTCCTTCTTATGCTCATCTGATAAAACTGCATTTAATGCCCCAGTGATAGACAAAGTAATCACCTGATCATTTGATGGGAAAAAATGTCAGGAATGACAATGATTACATTTATCGTGAAAGAAAAAATCAAAAATTTTAGTGGCCTCCAGTGTACTTTTATGTTCCTGAAGGCTAAGAAATTGATCTAAAATACAACCCACTCCATTTTGGGATGACCTGGAATATTTTCTGCAACAGAAGACTTTGCCATTAGCAGCATCAGCACTTACCAGGCCAGGAAGTAGAAACATAGGACCTCCATAGTCCCCGGGCCAATGTCCATCATGGGCTTGAAGTGTTGAATGGTAACTTATACCCCTTCTTAATGTATTTGTCACTGCCTCTTCAGTCACATCTGCAGTGTCTTTTACTTTGACCTGGGGTAAAACAGCACGGCCTGGGTTCTCCTTGGAAAACTATATTTTTGTGAGGAAAGATAAATGGTTATAATGAGTGATGGCAATTAGACATTATATAAAAATAACTTTATATACAAATGTTTGAGCATTAACAATCTCATTCATCATTCCCCTCAGAGCAGAGCAAAATAAAAAATGAATCTGTCATATGAATAGTCTCCCATGAAGCTCTCTCAATATGTTTTTTTCTCAAGAAAAGATGATATAAATCTCTGATGATTTACACAAAAAAGTAATCAAGGAGGCAGCTTCATTTTCTGGATGAGTTAAGCAGCCAGTTGTAAAATCTTGACCACTATTCTAACTATGGAAGGATAGGAAATTTTAGATTTTATCTTATATTGGAGACGTTTAAATCTAATTTATATTAGAAAACTTAAAAGCATAATTAATTTTGCAATAATATTGGACAAGAGGTCAAAGGGAAACCTGTTTAGAGGAGTCTTCTGCTGTTCCAACTTAATAACTCTTTCGATGTAACCCACAAAAGATAAATTTCTTTAACCAACACTAAAATGTTCTTTATGGAAATGCAAAGGTGAAGGCTTACGATTGCATATCCACTAACCTTAGAACTCAAGTCACAACAATATCACCTATAGCAGTATATTGTACAGAAAGAACCAGTTTATGTTTAATTATTCCACCTATTTAATGGAAAGCACTATGCTTCTAATAAGTTATCTTAGAGCTCAGGCAATGTTTTTAGATAACCAGAAGTACTTTTGGTAACGTTTGGCAAAACATATTTAAAACTGATTTCTGGAAAAACACCCAGCATGTGCTTCTTCAGGAAGCACTTCCAAGTTATTTTCAAGGAAAAATGATTTGTTGTGTTTCTAACAAAAGCACTTCAGCAAAAGTGCTTCTGAAAGGGGCCATTACACAATATGCCCTTCGCATTTAAAAATAAAAAAGATGAAAGGTATAAGTTATACGGTGTATAAGATTTATCATTGATTACAAGTAGATAATTTTTTGCAGGGTGCTTACTGCTATTTAGTTCAATTTAGTGATTCAAACTTTACGTTATAACCAGTTTCAGAATGGATAAAAAGTGGTAGTTTTAGAGTTGACCACATCTAGTTACACACTGGCTTGCACTTGTTCCTGTTGGTAGAATTTGAATTTCAGAAAAGCCTAGCTCAAAGTACTTCAGAAGTTTTTTCAAATGAAATTACAAACAAAATGGGACTAATTTGACGTGGTGGCTTGATATTAATAAATATCTCAAAAAAAAAAAATAGTTGCTAAAGGAGTCAGCTGCATCCTAACAGCATAACAATTACGATGTTAACAGTAGAGAGCAGGTTGAAAACCATCTATAAAAAGCAGAAATCAACGATTAAACTAACATTATCATAATTGTTTATCCACAATTTTGCTATTGTTGACTCTTAAGACTTTGTGACTTTTTCTGAAGCAATTAGATTGTCAAAGATTAATAATAAGGAAAACTAATGAAAAGGGCTTGAAAACTTTGAGTTTTAATGATAAGGGCAAAATAAAGGGTAAAGTACCAGGATTGACTTTTTAGTGTAAAAATATGGTTTTTCGTTAAAGTAAACAGTACCGTGAGTTTTTCGTTAAAACTCCCTTAATAATAAAGACAAATCTCCACTCACCACTCAGTTTACAAAACTCATCCAAGACAGACAACCACTTTAGGAACTCTTCTGGAAGACTCAAAGTCTCAAGAGTGTTCGCCGCAACCACGAGACTAACATCTCTTATCACCCATCAGATCAAACCAAAAGTACCGTGACGCAAACAAACCCACAACCAATTAGCTTTCCAACCACACCAACTTCAAAAAAACACTCAAGAATTTCCCTTTCTCCACCACAATCTCACAATTCAGTCCACCACGCAATCCATTATTAACTAATTACTCAATCAAACCAAGTTACTTTTTTCTTGTCAACTTCAACTTTAACTCCCTAACATATAATATCACAACAAACAATATAAAATCCATACATCCACAATCAAGCCTTCAAGAAACAACTATATTTGCGAAAAATCGAAGCAACCACTCTCGAAAAAAGCAGCAGAGCTTTCGTTTTCATCAAACCAACAACGCAATCAATCAGAGAAAACAAACAGAGCAAAGAATTACCTGAATGCGCATGAGCAAATCGGAGCTGTGCTTCTTAGCGAACCGATTGTTGTGGTAGTTCTCGCGAGCTCTCTCAATCTCAAGGAGCTCTTCAGGGGTACCGAGCTTGGGATCGAACTCCCAGACTTGCCTGCCCACATGGTTGTTGAGTGTGCGCAGCCATGGACTCCCTCCCTCCGCAATCTTGAGCTTCCACATTTTCCTGTTTTCTGTTTGATTCCCGAAAAAAAAAAAAAAAAAAAAACCCAAATGCCCGAAACGGCAAAAACTTAGAGAAATTAGGCAAAATTTCGGAAAGTCGTTTGCTTTTTTGGGATATTTGAGATCCGTAAAGCAAATGCTTAAGCTTTACCAGATTGCGATTTTCTCAGTGAAATGTAGAGAAAAGTTGCAGAGCTCGTCCAATTCAATTAACACATACAAACAAACCTCTCTCTCTCCCCCCCCTACTTACTTAGTGGACGTTTGGAAGAAGGAAGTTGAAGGAGTCATGTGGCAGAGTGGGAGACAGAGTGTGTGTGACAGACAAATACACCGTGATTATTTTTGGCTGCATTTCAAAACAATATAAAATCATGATAAATTAGAAGCCACCAGAGATAAATTTTTTAAAATTGACGACTTCTTAATAAACAATTTAAGATGAATTTTACAAAAAAAAAAAATCAATTTAAGATGAATGGTTATGGATAAACTCAATAAATAATTAGGATTAATGGTTATGGAGAATCCTTCCAGAATGTGATGTAGGTGGGTTTAGGAGGAGATAAATGTTGTGATTTTTTGTGTTAACGATACAATCTTATGCAGAGAAGACGTTTATTTATACGAATGTTTTGAAATGATTTTTACAATTTTTTTTAATTGCTTACTCATTTTCTTTGTTTTTCATTATTAAATGGAATAAACCAAATAAAAATAACGGTCATTATTAGATAAGAGTGTGTGAGAGATAATAAAAATGTGTGTATATCATTTTTTATAATTGTATATTGACACAAGATAAGACGACACGATGACAATGTACATGTGTCATTTAAGTTATAGAGTTTGTTATCCATACATCCTTTTTACTTTTTAGAGGGTTTAACCCTCTTAATTTGAGGTTGTCGGATCGACTAAATTAAAAAATATCAAAAAATAAAAATTAACAAAAAGTGTATAAGAAATAAAAAAGAATACATTGATAGCACACCCCTACATTCTTATAATGACCAGCACTTAATACTACGATTATTCCTCAATTATGAGTCAAAAGTTTTTAAATTCAAATTTTAAAAATAATAAGTTTATAACCAATTTCTTCCATTATCTTTTACTTTAAATATATTACTTTAAAGGGTTCTTGCTCAAGATCCTCAAAGGATCATGAAAGTTTTAATACTTTATTAGTTGACACGTGAAATTTACGAAGGTAGAGTGTGACAATGTTGACTGTTTCCACTGTCATTGCCTCGTGGGGGTTCTGAGGGGCGGATCCTTTTTTGGAAATCGTAAGAATCTTATGATCGTGATCGTTCATTATGCATCATGCAATTAATTTTTATTAGATATTATTTATATTTAATCTTAATTTTAAATTTTAAAATAATTTTAACTACACAATACAAGATAAATGATCATAATTATAACATCTCTAGAAGTTTTCCGTTTTGAGGGACTCTATTGATATTGAGAGAATGTTTGAATATATTGGATCATGATACAAATGGATCTCCATGTGTCATGCCACGTGAAACACAAGAAGTTGGTTTGCACGAGACAAAACTTGGTATTTAGAGTTTTTAAGCCACCAAATTTTTTTGGTGAGAATCCTGAAAATTCATAAATCATGTACGTTCATCGTATATTGTGCAATCAATTTTATTAGGTACTGTTTGTATTTAATTTAAAAAAATATTTAAATTATTTAAAATGATTTTTGACCGCACGATGTACGATGAATGAATATGATTTACGGATCTCCGGAATCCTCACAAAGAGAGTCCGACAAGGATTTGGATCTGTTTTTGAGAGCACACCTCAACAGAATCCATGGAAAAGAAAGTATAAATGGAAGTTGAAAATGATGATAAACTTGAGGTCTCTCTATAAAATTAATTTGTAATATGAGAAGTAATCTAATTGTTTATAAATACATGCACAATTTCTTCTTTTTTTGCTGTGTGATTCATATTCTTGACATAAGGATACATATCCTCACCAAGAATTGTATAAAGTTAGGTTTTTTTTATTAGCACCCCACATAGTGTTGAACACACCCCACATTAAAATTTAATATTAAATGATTTATATATCTAATATGTAATGACAAGTTTGACCTTAAGGGGTTTACAAAAAAAAAAAAAAAAAAAAAAAAAAAAAAAAAATTCTACATACACCTCAAATCAGTTTTAACATGTATATCCCAAAATTATTTATCGTCTTCAAGACTTCGAGCTTGTTTGAATGTGTTTTTAAAATGACTTAAAGCGCTTTTGGTGAAAATATTTTTGGAAACAATCCTTAATAAAAATGTTAGTAAATCCTAGAAAAGCACTTAAAGTGCTTCCTGGAATAAGCACATAACTAGTGCTTTTGGAACCCAAAAACATTTTCTCTAAAAGCGCTTTCAGTCATTTTAAAATCACATCCAAACAAGCCCTTCAACTTTTTTTTTTTCTCAAAAGCACTTTCACCTTCCTTTGTAGAACACATCCATTGATGACTGATTAGGGTCATTGTTGACCTTTATCGTCAAACGTCGCTCAACTGGTTGTTGGCAAATAGGGCAGCGATTTGTTTGGAATCTCAAGAGCTTGCCACACACATGCATTGCAGCAAGAAAAGAAGTCCAACTAAAAATCAGTCAAGCGAAAATCCACCATAAATTACACTTAGGTTGATTCAAGTAGATTAGCTTTGCGAATATAGGATAGATATCGAAGTCATGGGTGGGATGGGATGCCTTAGTCCTTCACAGCTATAAGACAAATATCCAAGTCAGCTACCTTCAGTAACTCTGTATCCTCAAACATTGAGAAGTTAATCCTAGTTCCAAGGGACTGCCTGAACTTCTGGCCCATACCGTGTTCAAAATATACAGTCACAGGTGGACGAAGTTTGAAATGTATTGTCATTTCTGGAATTCACCTAGGGGCTGCCTGAACTTATGGCTCAAACTGTGTTCAAAATGTATTGTCATAGGTGGATGAAAGTTCAAATGAATTGTCATTTTTTAGACACACACCTTCACTGATCAATGTTCACTGGTTGGAAAAAAGTTGAGCCAATCCTTCATGACATGAATGATTTTGTATCAAACGGCATAAGAAGAAAGAAACCATTATGAAGAGAGTGGAGTGCATGTAGAAAATGTGGGGTGTATGTAAAAAATGTGGAGTGTATGTAGAAAATGTAAATGTATATTGGGAGTGTGGGGTGTGAGGGTATTATGGAAAAGTGCATGGGGTGCAATAATGTAAATTTTAATTAAAAAAACATATGTGAGGTGTGTTAAGTATGTAAGGTATATTCAACAATATGTGAGATGTTAATATTACAAGCCTAAAGTTATCAATCATAAAGTGATGTTATCACGTAGGGATAACATGGATGTAGTTAGCAGAGATGTATATGGTACATGGGTAAATTAGTTTATGGGGTTACATCATGTCAAAGCTGGTCTTCCACCCTCTTGACCATATATTTTATATGAATGACAATTGAACCAATGATGTCGAGCCATAAATAATCTTTAAAATTCTAGAGCTGCAATGTGTACTTTTTTCTAAAGAAGATAAGAATGCTCTTATTAAATTGGTAAGGTACTCATTTAAGTTCAATTTCCCTAAAGACATGAGCAGCCTACTACGACGTCATCAAACTCTTTTGCCCATGGCCAAGACAAAGGTCAAAGGCATTAAAGATAGGGTTAGTTACCAATTCCTATCTTTAATACTCTCATAATTGAAGATCAATTTAAATAGAGAAGGAATCTCAATTATAAACAATCAAGATACTTGCCAGATAATTCCAAGATATTATCTCATAATTAATATATTTAAGATTAATCTTTCCTCATTCATTACACAGATAACTCACCTTAGCCAATTGGATGCATCCATGTGTAAGGCAAAACCCTAACCCTTTGGCTAGACCTAGCTCTATAAATATCCCATCTCCACCAATTTCTGGTAAGTTTTTGCTACGCACTTAAGCCTTCAACTATCTTTTTAGAGAAACTAACTTAGGCATCGGAGATTTATTGGCTAACCCCCTCCAACTTGTGGGCACGTGAAGCTTTGTCGTTGATCAAATGTGTTTATTTGTTTTGTAGGTACAATTTTGTCAAGACTAAAGACGATGAAATTTTGCTACCATCAATTGGTGTTTTCATTGAGAGCTTGATTTAATATGCTCGAAAAGGCTCTCACATTCATTCTTTGAGATTTTCTATTACATTGAATTTCCCTTAGACCGCTAGTTATTGAATTTTTCCTGGAAAAGCTCCTTGATCAATCCCTGGGAAAAGGATACAATGGTAGGAAATTCAGAAACCACGACAAATAGAACAACCTACCATCAAAGTAGGGCTAGGTTCGGTTCAAATCGGTTCGGTTCATTTTTTTTCTTCAGTTCGGTTTTGGTTTTTTTTTTTTTTTTTCAAAAAAAGAAAAAAGTTGAAATCTAAAATTTTATCATCACCAACACAATCATAACATAAGCACATTTAACGCTTGACGAGAGATGAAAATGCGGAAAATGAAACTGAATGTATGATGATGCAGAGAAAGAACCACTGCAAATGCATCATGGCTATATGAAAAGTTTAAATTGGATCCTTTCAGAAGGTAGACATCTCCGAAAGCTCATACTGAATCGTATAATATCAGTAACAGCACTACCAAATAATTGAGATGGTAGGCAGAATCTACTCCCAGAAATAATGCTACAGAAAAATGATTCATTCAAATGAATACACATGCATGTCAGAGGATCTCATCTCCTTATTATGTGCTTAAGAAAAATAATGCTCTAGATCTATGGTTCTATACACAATTAAGAGAAATAATACAACTTGTGTTACAATTTAAATAGATAATTAAATTAAATAAAAAAATAGAAAATTTAATTTAATTAATTCGGTTCGGTTCGGTTCGGTTTCTAGACCACTGAAACCGAAACTGGACCAAAAGAATTCGGTTTAGTTCTGTTTTTTCAATTCGGTTCGGCTTTTTCGTTCGATTCAGTATTTTCGATTTCGGTTCGATTTGGTTTTCTGTTTTCAGTTTTTTGAACCCACCCCTACCTCAAAGGATACAGATCAGAGGATGGAGACCAAGACGTGGCCTGAGCTGACACTCTTCGAGGCTTAACACAACGGCAAAAGGAGCCCCACCGTCTGGGAGCACCACCACTGCCCACTGCAACCCAGCACGACAATGACCATTGCAGCAGCAACAGCCCAAGCTGAGGCTTAGGTGCATCATAGGCAGGAGGCCCAGGAGGAAGCAACCCATATTGCAACTATAATCCATGACGACAGGCCTGGACAACAACATCAAGCCTTGATGCCCAAGAGGCCAAGACCGTGCACAACGCGCAGTAGAAGCACCACCAAATCTCCCTATACTTTTCTCTAAGAATGCTGAAAATGAAATCACAAGCAAAACCCAAAAAACGTATTCAAGCTTACCCAACAAATCTCTCCTCCAAACACTTCATTGTTTTCTTCTAGTTATCAAGATAGAGATTTCGAAGAACCAGAAATTTGTCACACCTGTGTAGTAGATTAAAACACCATTTTTTGTAGCTCAAATCAAAGGTATCTTCATAAAAGTTGTTCGTTAACTCCTGAACTACAACATATCCAAAATAGGGGGTTTATAGGAGCAGTACAACCTTAGAAACCCACGTGTGACTGTTCATCACTTGTCTGAATAGGCCTGTTGTAAGCTTCAAAAATCCTTCAGAGAAGTTGTTCCTTATCTTTTCTCCCATAATATATCATAATACTAGAAAGATCCAACGGTCTATGTAGGAGTTTTGAGACCCCTCTTATCCCACATTGGACAATAGTGGCTTTTCACTAGCCTTTATATAGGCTTATTCCTTCTTCTTAGTAATTAGAACTTGGACCATTTGGAATGGGAATTGAGGTTTGGGCCACTAATTGTGTGGATTAGGCTTGATGATTATACTATAATATTAATGTAAATTAATATTAATTAATCAAGACAAGGGCCTTGGGCCTTGGGCCACTTGGGGCCAAGGAATTAAAATTAATCTGATAAATTAGTTTTAATTTCAAATTAAGTTTTTAATTAAAAATGTTTTGATTAATAAACACTACTCTTTGGAAAGAGTTGCATAGCTTCAGATATATCCAAAAGGTGTTTGAAGAGGTATGAAAGAGCCTATATAACTGGAGTCCTCAGTTCCATAAAAAATCATCTTTTTCTTCCTCCTTGTCTTCCGTACAAAATTTCCAGTGAGTAAACACATAAAGCAATTTGCTAGAGTTCTATAATCTAGTGCGAGTTGTAGAATTTGGTAGTTGTATCCTGGTCGAGCAGACGTTGTAGAACCACAAGCACACGAGTGGACGGAAATACTGTTCGAAGGACATAGTGTTTGCGTTAGCCTCTACCTTCAATTCATTCAAGTTAGTATCATTTTCATTTTTTGTTACTATAACATAATTACATTCTGCATTACAAGTATTTTTGAATAATAATGTATAAGTATTTCGGTTCTGTATTTCTGTTATTTTATTGTTTCTAAATTGTTCTCCAACAGGTCCATTCGTTCCAGGATATGAAAATACTATCACAATCATGAAAATCTGCAAAAAATCCTACAATCATTTGGAGCTTCAAAACTCTAACTTCCTGTGCTAAAAAAACACTTCCTTCATAAAATTTGTTCCTTATCATATCTTCTATATCATATCCACAAATCATGACAATCCAATGTACATGCTGACCTGTACGTTGGTTTGAGCAGTTGATGTACGATTGAGCTGGCCTTTTCGGCCAACCTCTTTGTTTGATCAACATCTCCAGTTAAAGAGAAGGAGTTTAAGAAAGGAATAAAAGAAGAGAGAGAGAGAGAGAGAGAGAGAGAGAGAGAGAGAGAGAGGTGAAGAGAGAAACATGAGTGTTGTTTTGTATTTTGGTAGATGTGAGAAGAAAAGAAAGAAAGAGAGTGGCATGTGAAGGGTGAGTGAAAAAGAAAAAGAATTAAAAAGAATTGAAAGAAAAGAAAAGAGGTTTGGGAAGGTTTGGTGGGAGTTGAAAAGAAAGAGAGGAGTGGTGAAAGGGAGTCAGTTTCGGAGAAAAAGAAAAGTGAGTTGGTGTGAGTAAAAGAAATTTTATCCACACTAAAGAATAAAGAACAAAAATTAATAAAAGAAAACATATAAGAAAGAGTTAAATTTACCTAAAGAAAAAAATCAGCTGAAGGATGACAACTTGATGGTAAGATAATCTTTTACCTACTTAGCTTTAGTTCTTGATCATCTCATTTTATTTGACATGAATGATACTTTATGTGTTTGGATTGCTAAGTGAAATTATTGTTTTACACACTACATTTCGAAGATTATACCATGAGAATATTGGCTTTGATATGTTGCCTTACATATGCATAAGCATTGGTGCAAAGCAAGACAAAGAGTTGAGTTGTATTGACTATTGAGTTGTGTAAAGTGTTTGAGTTGTGAAGATATTCAAAGGATGGAGAATGCCTTGAATATATAATAATGAAATTTTGTATATGTCAAGTATCGGGGGAAGGGCTTCAGTATACAAATTGGGCATTGGGGAAAGTGCCTACATAAATAAGTGAAAATTAAGAATTTAATTATAAAAATTGAGCTTTAGAGATGAATGGGTGTTAACTCATATTCTATTGTATTCAAAGCCAAGTGCATAAGAATGCTTTGGGATGTGTAGGCTTGTGTGCCTTAAGGTATGTGTTAACGAGATTAGAAAGGAGTGAGTACATTCATGCATCTCATTTGCACATATTTATATATTTGCATGAATTACTCATTTCAATTATTATTTTGTTAGTAATTTCGGTTGTGAATTAATTTGTGCACTAATAGTATTATGATGCGTATTTGATACATTTTATGTAGTAAACTGAAGCATTTATTATGTAAAAGTTGTTAACCATGTGTAATCGTTACAAATAGTAAATCTGGTGGTATCAGAGCTCAGCGACTAAATACCCTAGAATAGTACCTGTGGTGGTTATATTTGTCGAATAGTCTTGGATTTAGAATTCCATTGTTATGAATTTCAGATATTTATGTTCTTATTCAAAATTGGGATTAGATTTTCTTGACTAGATTGGTAGTTTCTTTATGAACTAGAATGTGAGTATAGACTTTTACTATTAAATTACAAGAATTCCAAGTCACTGGAAGAATTAGAAAGCGTAGAAAGTTAAAAAAAAAAAAAATATATATATATATATATATATATAGAGAGAGAGAGAGATGTGTGTGTGTGTGTGTGTGTGTGTGTATGTATGTATGTATATGTATGAGTATGTGTATGTGTGTCCATATTTTTATATGTATGGTGATCCATTTCTTTTGGAATTTGAGTTTTATTTAGAAAACGTTGAAGGGAATGGGGGAGTAGCTAAGCCTTATAATGGGCTACCAATAATGTGATTCAAATTCACATTTGATGAGAATCGAATCTAATACCTCTCACTTACTAGTGAAGAGGAATACCAGTAGACCGTAGTACTAAGTGGCTAATACTTATTTCTGTAATGGTTTTGTAAAAATAGTAATTTAACTACTTATTGTTGTTTAACACTTACAATTTGTTCACATGAATATGTTTTCTTTAGTAAATGTTTGCCAATTTTGGCGGTGAAACGAATTCAGATGTAATTCATTCCTACTCACAAAAAAAAAAAAATAAATAAATAAATGGTCATTGCGAAGTGAAATTCTCGTTCCTACGCGAGTTGGTATTGTTGATATTAATTCTCATTCCTATACAACAATGGGTTGTACGATGAGCAAGTTAAATCTCATTCCTACATAGTTTTGATAGGGAGCATGATGAATCCGAAAAGAATTGCCTACATATCTCCAGTAAGAAGAGTTGGAAGTATTCCCACAAAGCTACTAATATGATGTAATAGCTTTTGGAATACTTATTATGTTAAACTTTTATTTTTTTTAATGGAAGAGTAAAACTTATTGTTAATCACTATTTATTGTATCATGTGTTTAAGACATAATAGAATCCGAGGAATGCCTACAACTTAAGAGAGAAGTGATTTAAGTAAGTTAGATTAATGAGACATTTCTCTTATGTTCATTCCTAAAATGTTCCTAGCCATAGGATTGTCAATTGGGCATTGACAATCCTCTAAGGTTAGTATGTGTTATGTTGACTCAAGTGGGAGTATGACTAGTCTCAAGTCATTTAGTGTTGGACAATAAGACAAACAAAGTTAGATAAATGAGACATTTCTCTTATGTTCATTCCTAAAATGTTCCTAGCCATAGGATTGCCAATTGGGCCTTGACAATCCGTTAAGGTTAGTATGTGTTATGTTGATTCAAACAGGAGTATGACTAGTCTCAAGTCATTTAGTGTTGAACACTAAGACAAACACATAGGTGTCAAAAGGTTGTTGAGTCCACTGAACAACAATCAAAAGAGATTTCTGACATACATGTCATGTAAGAATTCATAAGTTACAATAATGCAAAGTAGTTCTTTGACATGAGGCATCATAGTTGTCTAGTGGTTGGGTCCTTGATCTTCGATTGTGTCAAAGGCATTCTATTGAGAGTGTCCATGACATTCTTAGGGTCAAACAGGCATGTGAATGCACAACATGTAATCTCTAACCTTTCATGGTGGAAGGAGAATACTCTGAGGTATGATTCGGGAGTCTTTGGCAAATAAAATGAATGAAATTTAAGAGGTATGTTCCAAAATCATCTTCAATAGAATCATATAGAGAAGTATCACATTCGATAGTAGACATGAAACAAACCATCAGTTAAACAATGTAAAGAGTACTGGATTAGAGAATGACCGTATTGCATTGTAGTTGTAATTGGATAAATTCTCTAATCACTTCTACTTAGCTTAGGTAGCCCTGACATATTCCTAGGTGTTACTCATGGTTTGAGGAAGCCTTGAAGATTAGCAAACACTAATCTTCATCAAGGGGAGAATTGAAATGTGGTTTCATATCACAATCTATCGCTAAAAGTAATAATCGCCCACTGCCAAGCTAAATGAAACCTAATGGATCGTACACCGAGTAAAGATGAATGTGAAGAACTATAAGTATGATTGATAAGCAATTAAATAGTTTAATAAAGAATGGTCAAGGTTAATTAATTAGTTAATTAATTATACGAAAGGTTCGTATTGGGCTTTTAAGTTAGTTTCGGGTTTCGGGGCCCAAAATGGTTTGGGACCACAAGGCCCATTAGTTTAAAGTTGTGTAACACTTAAAACAAAGTGGCAATTAGCCCAATTACTTAAGGAAGGCCGGCCATAGGGTTTGGGGTAGTAAACTTGGCTTAAGTGCAAGTTTTCCACTCCCTTGGAAGGTTGTATGAAAGCACCTTTATAGTCATTCCTTCATTAGGGATTTCTTTGGACAAAAGAGAAACATTTTCACTCTTTCTACAATGAGGCTGGCCACTTCGGAGATTTTTACTAGCATAAAAAAATCTCTCAAATTCATTCATCTTGTCTTCATCAAACATCCTTGGTGTGAAGACTTAGAGGTTTGCAACCTTGTAAACTTTGGAGTTCCTTTCCTCAAATCCTCAAGGAGAAAAGGAGAAGCAAAGGAACAAAATGAGAAGAATCAAATCACTAGGGGTTTCTTCCCCTTTTGTTCGAACCTACGGGTGATTCTCGAGGACGGTCCACCTCAAGATTGTCGGTTTCTTCCCCTTTTGTCCAAACTTGCGGTTTTTCCTCCATAAATGCAGTTGATGTCGAGGGTAGGCTTCTTCACAGAGCGTCTGTCATCCGTAAGTTTGTATCTGTAAGATTTGCCTTTGTTTTTTTCCTCTAGTAGGTTTTTCCTCTCGCACCTTGCTCTTTAAGAACTCCTAGCAATGTCCTTAATCGAGAAGTTCTTCGATGCGGTCCCTAAACAACTGGCAATTCCGGGTAGTGTGATATGTGCATTAGTGGAATGAGCAATACTCGTTCGACTTTTTCTTGGCCAAGTGTTTAGGAATGGGCTTAGGCTGCTTGAGAAAGGGCTTGTCCTTGATGTTGTGGAAGATGTTGTTGATGGTCGTGTCCAGATCCATATATTGTCTTGGCCTTAGCAAAGTTGACTTATCATTTTGCTATTTCTTGTCATTCCGATGAGGAGAACTGGTAGAATGCTGCGGTCTTCTTTCTTTAGCTTGAGTTTCATCCACAGTTTTACTTAGGGGCCTTCTTCTGGTTTTGTCATCCTAGTTGGTAAGGTCATCTGCCACGTCAAAGCATTTTGGCAAGGTGGGTAGTTATACTTTTTCTTATTCAGCTTATAAGATAAGGGGGATTAGACATAAAGCCTCTGTTTTAAAGGCCATAGTGGCGACCCGGTCGCCTGGCTTCTTTAACTCCACTAATCCTGCTCGGAATCACTTCAAGTAAGCCTTAAAGCTTTCATCCTTGCTCTAGGCAACGATGCCGAATATGGCCACGTGCTACTTCTGGACATTATGGTATATCGAGTAGGTATTGGTAAAGATTTCAGCTAGGCTCTCGAAGCAGTTGATAGAGCAGTTGGAAATTCTAAGAAACACCTTATTGCTAGTCCCTTCAAGGTGTCCATTGGCATATACACCATACATATCTTAGTCTAAGCACTACACAAGCACTTACCTAGTTACTCACATCCAACTTCACAAGTTTTAACATGGATTTCAAATAGGAAAATCTCCATGTTCGACCTTTGTTTGGTCTCATCTTAGACACTTCTAAGGCGACATATATATATATATATATATCTAGTGTATGATTTGTACATGAAATCATATACTTTCCTAGTTTCACACTCCAATGCATTTCAGATACATATGTCTCATGTCACTTGCTACTTCAACGCCAGGGTAATCGTTCGTGTGAAAAACCTATTCTAACTTAGTGACAATTGTAAAAAATGTGCATCATAATGTTCTCTAAAAAACGTTAGTCTTAATGAGTCTCTTGTAACCCTTATACCTAGGAATGTGACATATCACAACTGTCACTAAGGCTACATCTGGAGACTCCTCATTTTGTGCAATAACATGTAATCATGAACAAATTTGGGTTCCCTCCAT
Organism: Pyrus x bretschneideri; assembly: GCF_019419815.1. Lineage (NCBI taxonomy): Eukaryota > Viridiplantae > Streptophyta > Magnoliopsida > Rosales > Rosaceae > Pyrus > Pyrus x bretschneideri. The sequence goes on from NW_025999679.1 coordinate 1,680,306, forward strand.
TTTAGGGACCTCTTTTGCATAGATTAGGGAAGACTCACATAAAATCTTTCTAGTTAATGCAAAACACCTTTTAAATAGTTTCACAAATATGTGGATTCTTTCAATTCCATATAAGGTAAATGCAAGTATATTTTCGTCACTCTATTGAGAAAATATTTCAACCATGAGTAACATGGAATTACTTGCACCTTGAACAATCATTTTTCCACGAAGGATCTTTTGTCAACCCTATGATGATAGAAGAACCAAAATGATGTTTAACGAAAACCTCCTTACCGCTCTAAGTTTAGTAGTACTTTATCATCCACTTATCTGATAAACCACGCATCAACACTTTGTAAATAGCGGGTGCACACTATTTTATTATGAGGACTAATGAGTTTGTATATAAACACCTCAAAAATGGTATTTATATAATTTCTTATCCACACACCGTGTCATACATGCTGCTACATTATTAGCACATATATGAACGTAGAACAAACGGGTTATGCCTGATGTCTCACAATTGATGCATGTATTAGCTCTTTTATTATCTAGATATAGACACGTGGTCATACATGTCGCCTTACAATTGGCACACGTATAATTTCTCTTATCTCTACATACACATTTTAAGAAATCAGGTAACACTATTCCTCATTTCACACTCTAGGAAGCTTTGGTCTAGAATCAGACGACACTCTATCTCTTATAGGATGTCTTTGAGTTTCAGTGTAGCCTAGCTGGCAACCGTAGAGCTTGTATACGTTAATCTTTAGTAAATCAACTAAGAAGCATCTAAGAGTATCACTAAAACTTTTCTAGCATGTCAAAATACATTATCTCTCACAACACATTATGGTGACAATCTCTATTGAAAAAGAGACATCAATTATTAGCACTCATGGAAAGACAAAAACATAAGCATTTATTTATTTACCTTTCAATACCTTTCAAAGAGGGTTTATCCCTCAACATCTAAAGTATGCTACAAAGAAGCATGAAAGGGCTATGCATAATCAAGACATCCCTTGGGTACGAAGGTAAGCCATATCACATCACCATTCTTGGATCTTGGGTTCTATGTCTTAAAGTACAACAACAACTAGAACGACTTCCAAATGTCAACACAAATAAAGACACTTGTCTAGAAGTTAATCGTGTGTGAACCCAATTCTCTTTTCAGTTTGAGAATTTTTCACTTAGACTAGGTTATGAAAAAATGAGTCATGCCTGACCTCACCTTGGGAAGACATATCATACTTTCCATCTCCATTGAAAATCATTTCTTTTATGAAAGAAAAATTATCAATTTCGCTTATTAATGAAAGATTTGTCAGTGAGGAGTGATGACCCTTTCTTTAAGTCATGTAACAAAGCGGAGTAACATTTCTCACCATCTAGGGAGAATGTCTTTGAGACCTAATAGCCTTTTCATGATGTGGCAGGATCTTAAGTTCAACGATTCACTAATGTCAACCACTTCACTGGTTCGATTACGAAGTGGAAAATGAACCTTCTAAGACCACTCTAATTTTAATAAGTTTTAATTCACATGCTTTCTGACTTTCATTACAAGTCACTGAATTTACTGACTATATCATATTCATAATCTATGTTACTTTTTGAATTCCCTTTTCTTCAAACCAAAAAATGCGATGAAGAAGGAAAACTTTGTTCTTCTCACGTAACTGCAGTGGTACAATTTCATTAGTTGTACTCCCACTGCGGTTTAATACATTCTCTTTGGTTGTACTTCCCTAAGGTGGAAGATTACTTGTTTAGCAATACACTTCCTTTAGTTACACCCCCACTAAACTTACAACTTTTTATACTTTAGCTAGTATTCTAGCTTAGAGACTGCTTTCAGACTAGTGTTACACTTCCATTAGTAGTAGTCCCACTAGGCTTTTAGACACCAGATAAGGATATTTCATTTTCCCCCATCAACCTTTTGCTTGGAGAATCTCTAAGCTCTAGTGTTACACTTCCATTAGATGTACTCTCACTAATCTTACAATCTTTTAGACACCACATAAGGATATTTCATTTTCCCCCATCTTTGCTTAAAGATTGGAAGATCTTTTCAATGTGAAGAACAAATTTATAGTCAATTCTATTGCAATTTAAATGTCACAAGAAATTAGTCAACGATTTAGCATGTATCCTACACAACCATCTCACCATATGTGAGAAGTGGTGTAAGCTACTTGAAAATTCAAAGTAGTTTCTTTGCTCATTCAATTACTTTAGGGTTTTATGGACTAATTGTAGGTAGCAAACTTTCAAGAAACATCTCCTACTAGGTTGGAAGAGTTAAATTGCACTCTTAAATGGTGAGATATTACCCAAAATTTCTGAAAATCCTTTCCACGGGATTGGAATTCTACTCGAAATTTCATGGCTTTATTATGTACATATAAAGTTGTTGTTAAACCAAGGCTTTATGAAAATGTACAATAAAAAAAGAAATTGCCCTTTAGGAGGAAGAATACTAAATTTTTCGGGAAAACATGGGGAGCATCTACTTAATGCTCTCAACTAAAATAAAATTGCAATTGGAGTGAATTAGCTCACTAATTCGAGCTAGATTGAATAGCACTCTCTTGAGGCTTCTCCAAAACTTACTAAAATTTCCAAGTATTGTTGATCACTTAGTGGGTGGGTCAAGTAATGACCTATCTCTAACCATTTTGATCAACTAACTTTTAGCATTCCATATTTAATGAAAAAACACATTTAATATAAGTTGAGATAATTCCGCAACCTAACATAACACTCGTCTTGAAATTATAAAGTATTTTAACTTCTCAAATATTTGGTAAATCGAAAAATATTCCAAACAAAATATTGCTCAATAATGAAATGTTGATGAAATGTTCTAAGTCCAAATTAAGGAATGCGAACTCATCCGCAATCTCCTTACATTTCCGACGCGGATCAATCACTTAGTACTTTAGGGAATAGAATTAGGTAACCAAGTTATCTTTTCTTCATTTAAGTTCTCACCACATATGCTAAAATTTCTTCGAATACAACTAGAAAAGAAATACGAGCTAAATTTGCACCATGTGTATACTCCTTAAGTAGAGAGTTAATATTGAAGATCATTAATGGTACTCACTCAACCAATGTGAGTGAGATGTCTTTTCTTCAACATTAATAGCACCATCGATGCTTGAGCAATTTTATCTCTCTCTCTCTCTCTCTCTCTCTCTCTCTCTCAACTTCTTGAATTGGATTACTTTGAGCATGCCAACTAGGGTGCTTCCTTAATTTTTGAGCTAATTCTTGATGAGAATTCTCATCAAGATTCTCAATTCTCTTAATGGTCAAAGTGTGCATCTAGTTCCTAGGAGCATTAGAGACGTACGAGTATAGCTAACATTACACCCTTTGGTGGAGCCTTTTGCTCTATTTTACATGAGAAATGCTTATATACTTGAGCATTAAAAAAAATCTTTGCAGCTCTCGATAATTTAAGCCATATCTCTATGCAAAAAAATAATATATAAACATTGATATCTACTGATCACACACTCCCTCTTATTTATTTCACAAGTATTAATTAAAAATATGAACATCTATATATATAAAGGGAGAAGGCCAGTTTGGTGAAGCATTCAAAAATGCCAAGAAAGTCCCTTTGTTTCCTTCACAATCAAAGTCCAAAAAATCTCAAAATCAAGGACAAAAACGTAAAAAAGAATTTAACTTATCAGAAATTGTATTGGAAACAAAATATGGTAATTAAAAAAATCATGATAATTATCCTCTAAAAGTTAGCAGTTATGGAGAGCAGTTAGAAGGCAAGAATGAGAGTTTGGTATCTCAAGACTTCACCAAAAAGTTTTGGAAAAAAAAACCCTCCAAACAAAAAAAATTAAAACTCGCTGAAAATAGTAGAAACAAATTCGCAAGGGTAATTTGTCATAAAAAAAACTGAAATAAAAAAAAAAAAAAAAGGATTAAAACCACGTGGGTTAAGCTGTAAAGAGAAGAAGTTTTGCGGAAAAAGAGACAAATGGTAAATACAAACAGTTAAAACCAGATGAATTTCACTCCACTCCATTTTGCACGATGCACTTGCCACCTATAATTCCGGATGATTTTCTCTCTTAATAATAAAAAAATCAATAAAAAACATTAAAATAATTAAAAACACCACGTTTATAAGATTAAAAACACCACCTATAATTCCAGATACCTCATTCAAATAAAACTGTAAATTCAAATTTTGTTTTATTTGGAAAAAAATAAAGGCCCGTGCCTCCTCTATTTTAGGAGGAGAGATATTAATATCTCACAAAAATATATTAAAAAATAAGAAACCAACCAACGTGGGAGAATCCTACTTATCCTATCATTCTTCTCTCCTTGAATTTCTTTTATTTAATCAATTTCAACTTCCGTTAGATCAAAATTTTCACCCACTACCAAGCAGTAACTCCCCATATTCAGTTACTTGCAGTTTACAAATTTCACTTCAATACCTTTCATATGCTCAGCCAAGGGAAAAATTTCTAAGCGTAAAATGAAAAGGACATTCAAAATGGTGTCATCAGTTCCAAATTCAGAGAGAACCATGAACAACCGTAGAAACAAAAACTACCAAGAACCCACGTACCAGAAGATAAATGCAGAAATGATATTGTGTTCAACACTGGTGAGTGTGTTAGAAATATTAGTTGTGTTTTATTGAAAAATTAAAAAAAAAAAAAGGTCATATAATACTCCACTCCTCTATTTTCGGAGAAAATATTAATCTAACAAAATTGTATTAAAAAAATATCTAAGAAATTTAAAAATGTGATAAAAAGAATTAATATCTCACAAAATTCTATATTTATATATAGATATATACGAAATCAATGTGGGAGAAAGAAAGGGGTAGAGGTTGCCTTGAGTTTTCAAAAAGGAGTGTAATTCGCCCACTACAAACGCTAACTTCCCAGTTCATAAAATCCCATTTTTTCCGTTTCTACTCATTTTCCCATATCCAAATTCAAATGTTCTAATTTTCCCCTCGGTTATGTAATTGCTATCAAGAGTTGTTGCTTGATATTACAGACTCTCACACTCCAACGTGGGATAAAACGTGTTTAAGCAACGTCTGAGTCATCATTCTTCTTCTCTTTTTTTTTTTTTCAAATTTTTCGTTTTTTTTGCTTTGCCATTCTTCTCTCTCTCCCTCTCCCTCTCCCCAGGCGTAAAAAGGAAATTAATCTGGGTGTAAGCTTCTTTCTTTTCACTTCCATGGGTTTTCGCCTTTGAAACGTATGTGCTATAGCTTTTGTGGTTAAAATCTTGGTGCTTTTTATTTCAATTTTCTTATTCTTTCTCTCTCCTTTTTGTTATAGGGTCAAGATGATTCTAAAAGTAACTGGAATAAAAGTATTGCCATCAGAAATTGTCAAAGTTAAAGGTGTTTAGGTTAAATTGCTTACAACCTTTATAATTGGGATTGTGCATTATAATTAGACTTCTTATTTTATCATCATTGCTTGCAGATTAACCATGAAAATCTAAACCATCAAGTGCAAGCAAATGGGTGGCAAGCATGGCTTTGATTTCAAACGTATCTGATGCCAATGTATTTCTGTGTGGAAGTAATCTGTCTATATTTTCAAGCAGGGAATAACCATTAGTGTTGCTATGAACATACACAACTAAATCTTATGGCATGCACAGCCTGCACTTGCAGAGAACCATTTGCACAATTATTGCCTTATCTGTTGTTCATTACTGTGATAGAACTCATTTTATTCATGTTCTTTGTAATTCATATCAATTGATGTCTTAGAGATCAATGTGTTTGTGGACAGATGTAGTCTAAATTTATTCATTAAAACCCAATTTAACTTCAAAATTGTAGTTTTCGTTCATGAATTTTTCTCTGTGAATGTTGGTAACGCAAGTTACGCAACAGATAAAAGGAATAAGTTGATTTTCATCTTTTCATATCTTTGCAGAACCAAACAAGAAAAATGCAGAAATCAGGTTGTTCAAATTTTAAATTAATGTTGTTTTTTGCTTTAATAGTTTTAGTAAGCCTTTTAATACTTTCTATTTACATTTAAAGCTATAATTAGATACTCAATTTGATTTCTTATTCGCATGGGAAGAAGGATCAATGAGAAATTGGCAGTGTTCCAATTAATCCAACCAGTTCTCTTCAGGTTTGCTTCTTCATTGTTTATACAAATAGATGGTGATGAATTTTAGGGTGAAAATCTTTTTCAGAACATATTCTTTTCCTAAAATTGAAATTTTTATTGGGTTAGTAATTCATGTTTTCAATTTTCATTCTCTCTCCATTTTCAGTTTTAATCACATATTTGCATTCAATTAATTTTTAAATAATTTTTATGGAATTCGTTGGAGATGATTGAAAATAATAAAAAATTGTTGTGATGGACACACATCCACAATTTTTAAAATAACCACTTAAGAAATATAAGAATATTTAAAATAACACATCTTTGGGGCGCGTAGCGCCCGTGATGCAAAAATGCCTCTCGCACGCACGTTAGTGCGTGCAGAGAGGCTAGTTTCTTATAAATCAAGATGGAAAAATTAGCTGAGTTGCTTGTAATTACCACCCAATATTTTAGATTAAGTTCACATTAGCAAAACACACCAATTTATATTTGGGTGATAAAAAATAAGAAAGAAATCAACACCGTTCCGTTATTGGTGACAAGATTTTGGTGACTTTTGCTCATATTTGTTTTAGAGTAAATTATTTCTCTCAAATGAAATTTTATTTTTTATAGTTAATGTCACCTCTTTGAGGTTGCAATGTCAATATGACACCTTGTTATTGAAGCCAAAATATTTATATCTTCTCTAGTATGTTAACGGTTTTGCCTGTTTCGTAGACATGGATTACTAAGGTCATCTATAATCCTTGGGCTAAAACCTTGAGGGAAAAAAAATAAAAAATTTAGGGTTAAAACCTAAAATTTTTAACCCAGAAAATTTAGGTTTTAACTCAGAAATTGTTTTTCTTCTCCAATAGTTCTAAGTTAAAATTTTAGTCTGAGATTATTAAAGAATGAATTTAGGCAAAAAAAAAATTTTGGTAACTTTTTTTAAAATAAAGTTTATGTAGATTATTATAATTTATTTTTATAAATATTTTAACCTACCTAAAAATATTTAGATTCCAATAAAATTTGAAAACTAACTAAATCAACCCCATAAAACATGTATTTATAGAGTTTGATTGCTGATAAACCCACCCCACCGTCTTATTTCTCCACCCTCCATTTTAATAAAAAATTTTATGTCAATTTTACCCTCATGTAAAATGACATATAAGGACCAAAGAAAAAAACTACTTACTTCCTATGAACTGCAAGTACACCCCAAATTCACAACCAAAATAACAATGAGGACTCACACAAAAAGCTACATTCTTGTTCGGATTTTATCATTCTACATTGCTTTTTTGGGTGTCTCGATCGCGCCCTCAAAATTTTCAAAAATGTTGAAAACACAGTTACTACTATGTGGAACCAAACGACCAGAGGCTACACTCAGAGCAAAATTTTGCAGAAGTCTGTTGAATTATATAAATGGCTAGAGGGTTTGGGGGCGAAGTGATGCATGGCGCAGCGGATAGAAAAAAAAATAAAACAAAAAGGAAAACTAATATATAGGGTCCACTATCTCCAAGTGTGAGGAGAGACCTGAAAACCCCAAACCCCGTCTCTAGTACCAGCCTACAACGTAGACAACTAGAAGAACAAAGCATAACAATCTCACAAAGAGAAAGGCACAAAATTGAAACAGAGAAACACTCTGAGAATTTTCATTAATAAAAAACGTCCAACTCCTTCATCTTGCAGAAAGAAATGGTTTTTATAACCATTTTGTAACTTACATTCAGAAATTAAAAAGGCAATAAACATAAAAACGCTTAAAACTGAAAATTACATAAACAAAGTAATCCAATCAGCCAAAAAACGTCCAAAACACTCTGGCTATTATTAAGAGCTACTAATGTTATTAAGTTCTTCTGATTGGCTATACTCATTGATTTTATCGCAATGATTCAATAAATGTTGTGGCAAACTGATCTACATCATCCTCTCAGGGTTGGAGAAAATTCATCCTCAAATTTGCATTTCCAGTATTGTTGATGTCCCTTCTGTATGGAATGAGGTGTTTCACTTTGAACATATCAAATATGGCTTGGTAACTTGGTGTCATGATTGAAACAATCGAACTTGGTAATCCAAGAAGTCAGTACACTCCACAAAAGAATAACTTAGCAACTTATGAAGCATCTGTTGTCTTCTTGCATACAATAAGGTAAGCCATTTTGGAAAATTGATCCCCCACAACAAAAATTGAGTCTACACCATGCTGAGTATGAGGCAAACCCAAAACAAAATCCATGCTCATGTCCACCCATGGCTGTGATTGAATGGGTAATGGCATGTACAAAGCAGCGTTCGTTGCCTTGCCCTTAGAAACTTGATAGATTTGACATTGTTCCATTAAACAATATACTTTTTACACATGGCAGGCCAGAAATGAGAAAAAAACACTAGTGTCAAGGTTTTGTCCATTCCAACGCGGCCATCGCTATGTAACTCTTGTATGATTTGCCGCCTCAAACTAGACTCAGTTGTTTCCCGTTAAAGAGAAACCCATCATGGAACACATAATCCGTTCTTCTCGAATAAACTTGTCCCCAAGTTTTGTTTGGTCTTCCTCTGTCTTTTGGATACCCAACAAGTACTTGCCATAATAGCCAATCAAGAACCAAAAATTCAGCATGCATCAACATATCCAAATAGTACAAAATTCCAAATAATTTCCTTCTGCTCCACTTTGTCATGTTCTGTTTGGAATTTAATCTTTTATTGATGACATAAATTGCATTTGAGGGCACATACAATTTCCAGGAAACATCTTGATATTTTAGACTTTGAAAAGTGTAGACATAATTCGAACAATGTGAAAAATTTCTTTTCTCCAAGTAAAATTTTGTAGTGTTACAAGTAATGAATGATTCCCAAACATAATCATAAAAATTATAGAAATGTAGAATAGATTATACCACAAGTACCTTAACCATTGAACTCAAATCTTCATCACCATTGCATTCATCCATAATTAGGGCAGAATCCCAATCGGCAACACAATGAGTTTCGATTTGCAGAGTAAATTGAATTTCATTAGCTACTTTAATCACAAGCATGTAATCTTAATCATACTCATCATAAATAGGTAGAGAATTCCAATCGACTAAATTATGGATTTCGTAAAAACCTGACAACAGCGACATGATAACCAAAGAATCGATTAGGGCTCTAATAACCAACTGATCCAGGGCGCAGCGGATAGAACCAAATAAAACGAAAAGGAAAATTGATATACAGGGTCCACTATCTCTTAGTGCGAGGAGAGACCTGAAAACCCCAAAACCCCGTCTCTAGTACCAGCCTACAACATAGACAACTAGAAGAACAAAGCAGAACAATCTAATAAAAAGAAAGGCACAAAACTGAAACAAAGAAACACTCTGAGAATTTTCATTAATAAAAAAATGTCCAACTCCTTCATCTTATAGAAAGAAATGGTTTTTATAACCATTTTGTAACTTACATTTAGAAATTAAAAAGGCAATAAACATAAAAACACTTAAAACTGAAAATTACATAAACAAAGTAATCCAATCAGCCAAAAAACGTCCAAAATGCCCTGGCTATTATTAAGAGCTACTAATGTTATTAAGTTCTTATGATTGGCTATAGTCATTGATTTTATCCCGATGATTCAATAAATGGTATGGCGAACTGATCTGCATCACGAAGGCTGATGGGTTTTCCTATTCATATGTTTTTAGTGCTTCGGGTTTGGTGATAAAAGGGGAACATGTGCATAAGAGGGTTATGGTAAGTGGATTTAGGGGTGGTGTCGAGTATGCACAGTATTTGATGGTATGCGTGAGAGGAATGTTGCGAGTTGGAATTCGTTGCTTGGGGGTTATGTTTGGTGTCGGGATGTTGATGGGGCACAGAGGATTTTTAATGAGATGCCGGAGAGGAATGTCGCTTCGTGGAGCACCATGATTGTGGGGTGTGCTCAAAATGGGGTGTTGATGAGGAGGCCTAGTGTGGAATTGGATCAGGTGGCACTAGTGGCACCATTATCAGCTTGTTGCCAAAATATGGGATTTGAATTTGGGAAGGTGAATTCACTGGTACATTGAAGAGTGATTGTAGATGAAATCGCAGCCGTTATTGGTGATTGTATAATGCAGTCATACATATTTATGCCACTTGTTAATTAGAGGTTATTTTAGGAATGATATGGGTGGAGAAATAACATTTTAATTTTTTAACGTTTTATGATGGGTGGAATTATAATGTGGGTGAAGAAATATGACAATGGAATGGGTTTAGTAGCACTCTAAAGTTTTTAGGTGAAGGTTGATTAAATAATTTTTTAATTGTTTTAGCCTTTTAGACCATCTCCAACTCTTGTGTTAAAAGCTAAATTTTTGCTACTTAGTACTATGGTCTAGTAATATTCTTCTTCACTTGTGGCGAGAGGCTTTAAGTTCGATTTTCGCTAAAGGTGAATTTGAAACACATTATTGCTAACCCATTGTGCCAACTCCTCCACCCCCTTTAAAACATCTCTAATGAAGTCTTTAAATAGGGACAACCACTGTTTCAAATAAGTATAAAACAAATATAGGGACAAAATGAATCTCCAATGGATCGGAAAGTGAGTCCCTAAAGTATAGAGACTTACCGAATACATAATGTATGTTCTCACATATAAGGACTGTATAGGGACAACCTTGAGAGGAAAACGAGGCTCACAATCTTAATTTAAACTTTTGATGCTTTTAGTTTTGATGCTTTTAATTAATTAAAAAATGGTTAATATAAACATAAAATGGTGCACCTTGACTGGAAAATGAGTCCACGATATTGATTGAAAATTCTAATACTTTTAATTTTAATTAATTAAAAAATGGTTAATATAAACATAAAATGGTTAACATAAACAAAAAATGTGCAACCAATCAAATTATCACATAAGATCATAAATTCAAATTTAGGGATTCTACTATTAAGACTCTACCATTGGAGGCAATATTCCTTTAAGGACACAAAGATTCTCTTTAATTCCTTAAATGAGTACTCGAAAGTGGTGGTGGGTGGGAGTCCCTAATAGGGACTTTCATTGGAGATGCTCTTAGTGTAGATAATATCATTTGTTAAAACAAAAAACTAAAATTTAAGTTTTAGTATACTCAATCATTCTCTAATGGTTGGGCCTAAAATAAGTTTTAGGTTAAACTTGGGCAAATTTAACCTAGAATTTAGGTCAGGGTTAAAAGGATGGCCCACCAAAATTTAGGTTTTAAACTAAACTAGTCATTCTCTAATAGTTGGGTCTAAAATAACTTTTGGGTTGAAACCTAAAGTTTGTGCAATATTAAGTTTTTAAATACATTAAATTCAACGGCTGAGGTCGAATATAATTAAATCTAACTGTAAAAACAATGATCTAACAGCCCAAAATTAAGAAGTAGGACCTTCGTTTTAGTTTTTCTGATTTATTTTTTTATTTTTATGCTACTTGGATGACAAATAAAGGCCCAAGAAATCAATAATAGAGTAATGAGAGTGATGTGTAGCTGATAAATCGATAATACAGGACGAATGTGGTGTTATCGTCTATCTGCCCATCTCGAAAGCGATACGTAGTTCCTGTGAATGCTACGGTTTTGTCCCTCAGAAGAGAGCTTTACACCATTCCATACCACCACGTTGACTGGAATCGAGCCAGAAGTCAATCTGTCAATGTGAATTCGTTCATACTATACTACTAGCTACATATATTAGAAATCCGATGATATATTTATATCACAAATCACGGTATCAATTATAAAACTATTTTTTTGATCGAATTACATGTTTATAATTTAAACATATAAATTAAGCTTGGACGTGTTATTTTTTCTTGGGGCTTAAATTAATTTGGGAAGTCTGTGTACATGATGTATTGTAGGAAGACTTGTATTTTCCTTATCCCCTGTTACAGTATGTGTTGTGGAACTGCCTTAACAAGTTTGCGAAGCCTCTTCTAAAGCGATGACCCTTCTCTAAGCTAAGGCAAAGGGCTCTTGACGCTGCCATGCATCACATTCACAATGAGGATGAACAAACTCGCTATATCTGCCTTGCACCCGTTAATAAGGTGCGTAAATCGTTAGACTGAGTATCCAGATCAAATCACTACTTTATTTTGTTTTTGAGAACGTACTATTACTATGCTGGTTTTCCTTTTGACTGTCGCAGGAATGCCCTTTAGACCATACGTAGTAGTGCCCTTGCACTCAAATAATCCTGGCTGTGTAAAAATGCAAGGCTTATATATATTGACACACCCCGATCCAAAATTTGGGCCGTGCTGCTATTGGCTAGCATGTTATTGAGCTATTGACTAGCATTGATTGATGAAATATGGATAAGTCGTACAGGTCACGATAGGTGACTCCGACTTATGTGTTAGTATTGGTTGATGTGATATGTGTGCAGTTGTACAGGTCACCATAGGTGATTCTGACTTGCATGCTAGTATGGTTTATTAAGCACGTGATTATTTGTATTGCTACTGAGATGCTGGATAGTGGTATATATCTGGGTTTACTATTAGTATACTTTTGATTTCATACTCTTACGTAGTATGATTTGTTGGAAACGATACAGGTCTTACGGCGAGGGGTTACTACCTTTGTTAATGGAAAATGATTTTGAAAATCCTGGTTTCGATCACTCACTCACATTTTCTATTTATGCACCCCTCCAGGTACTAGCAGCAGAATTTCTGTATCGATGAGGATTTGTGGCACTTCCTAGTACAGGTGGCTTCTTTTGATGGTATAATCATTATCTTACCTTACTGTACTATACCTATGCTCTATATCACGCGTGAAATGGGTCCAGACCCGCTCACCGCGCACTCGTGTACTTAGGCATTTTAAGATTTTAATGTATTCACATTTTATACATTATCATACTTTATGGCTTCGTCACCTTCCTGATGTCGGCCAGCACGCCTCGATTTGGGGTACTAATGGATATTCCGGGTCGGGGTGTGTCATATATATTCTCAAATAAAATTAGAGCCACGAATCAGAACAACAGCCAGTTTGGGATTGTTGTGCTTTAAAATAATCTATAAAATAGAGCAGTTGAATGTTTGATAAACTGTAATTTTAAAAGTATTGTGAGTATGAAAAGTAGTGTAAAGGTTTTGTTAAATTTTAGTGTATTAGTGATATAATTGTATACATTGTTCTAAAAATCCAAGCCTAACGCCTTATCTAGGTCCAACCTAGGCGCTAGGAGGGGCACTAGGCGGCTGGCTACCGCGCCGATTAACCCATGGCGTTTGAAATTAAGAAAGCCATGGCATTTGAAATTAAGAAAGAGCTGTAGACCTCCTTAGGCGTCAGCTTAGCCAGCCTAGGTCGCGACTCTTACTTAGAAATAAAATCTATAACTTTCATTTTAAATTTTATTTTTGTCCAATAAATTATAAGAGACTTGTTGAATACTTGGATGAACAATCCTTGTATGCTTGTTCCCCATAGTTTTAGTATGTTATAATACTTTAATCTATATGTCATTTTATTTTACAATTCATGTCACTAGTAAAAAAAACCCCTTTCACGATGAAACACATATCGTCACGCAAAGTCTTGCATGATGAAATTTTGCATGACGAAACTTTAAATTTCGTTGCGCAAAGTCTTTACAAAAATAAAAAAAATAAAAAAAAAAAATTTTAAACTTTGCGTGACGTAATCCAAATATTTCGTCGCCTAAACCAATTTATTTTCGTTTTTTATTTAATTTTGTATCATAAATTTTAAAATATATTTATTTTCACAAGTTTTTATTATTTTTTTAAAACTTTGTGCTTCGAATATCAGTATTTCGTCACCTAAACATTATCTACTTTTTTTTTTTAAATATTGTTAAACTAAATTATTTCTTTATTTCTTTTTTTTTTTGAGCGACAATACACATTTGGTCACCTAAACCTTATTTATTTTAATTTATTTATATTTTAAATTTGTAAAATAAAAGTATTTTCTTTTTTATTATTTATAAAAAAAAGTATAATTTTGCGCGACAAACCAATATTTCGTCGCGCAAAATCCTTAAATTTGGGTGGGGTCCAAAAATAGGACGCGGGAATTTTTGTTTTTAAAATTTTTTTAAGACTTTGCGCGACCAATATTTCGTCGCTCAAAACTTTGCACGACCAATATTTCGTTGCACAAAACTCTAAAAATTTGGGTGGGCGCCAAAAATGGGACGCGTGAATTTAAATTTTTTTTTTTAAGATTTTGCGCGACTAATATTTTGTCGCACAAAACTTTTCGCAACCAACACTTCATCACGCAAAACTCTAAAAATTTGGGCGGGCGCCAAAAATGGGATGCGGGAATTTTTTATTTTTTTAATTTTTTTAAGACTTTGCGCAACCAATATTTCGTTGCGCAAACTCGTATCCTTCGTCGCGCAAAGTGATACGGTTTTTAAAACTAAAATAACTCATTCACAATTTTCTCAATGTCTTTCTCTATTCTCTTACCTCTCCTCTCTCTTTCCCTCTCCCCAAATCGGACCCTCTCTCACACTCACTCCTCTCACTTAATCTCTCTTTTCTCTCTCTTCACTATCTTTCACTCTCACTCACTCTCTCATCTCTCTCTCACTATCTCCTCTAATTCTCTCACACCCACTCCTCCCTCTTATTCTCACTCACTCTCAATCTTGCCAAAAAGGTATATTCTCCCCAAATTTTAATTTTGTTTCATTAATATGTGTTTTTGAAGTTAATTTTGAGTTTGGTGCAGGGTTTGGGGTCGAATATAGGGTGAGGGTGGAGTTTGGGGTATACCAATTTTAGGGGAGATTATGTCAATTTTTTGGTATTATTTTAGATTTTGTTTTCTGGTTATTTGACCATGTTTGTTTTTTTTGTAGGGAATCATCAAGACTTTGATGGCAAAAGTTGAGGATTAGGACGCTATCGAACCATATCCCCCACCACTACCACCATAGTAGACTTGTATTAGGATTTTATTATTGTACTTTGTTAATTTATGTGTACATTTGAAGTATATTATATATATTGGATAATTTGATCACTATATTTCATTCGTAATTTTATTTTGAATATGTCAATTTAAATTAAAGTAATTTAAAAAATAAAATCATACAATGAAATTAAAAAAATAAAAATTCGAAAAATCTTGCGCTACCAAAAATTTCATCGTGCAAACAATTAATATAAGAGAAATAATAAAACAAAAAGTCAAAAACCTTGTGCGACCAAATATTTTGTCGGGCAAAATGTTAAATTAATTTAATTTAATTAAAAATTTGAAAAACAAAAATTGTTGTGCGACCACTTTTTGGTCGCACAAACCCTATCTTCACAAGCTTTGCGCGACGAACCATTCGTGACCAAAAATTCGTTGCGCAAGGTTTTGCGCAACGAAATTATACTTTGTGCAACAAACTTATTTCATTGCGCAAAGTGTTTTTTGTATTAGTGTGTACCTAAAAATAGAAATCGTCCAACAATAGAACTTTGCCCAACAGACCTTCCAACTAAACCTGACATCCATGTCATGTTTCTTGTGTTTGTGTCATTTTCGTATCATACCCGATATCTTAACGTGTCGTATACACTCATTAAAATAAACGGGTAATATGACCCAACCTGTTACCTATTAAAGAAAATATATTTTAAACCCATAAATAATCAAATGCAAAATATAATACTAAACTAGTAAATACATACCACATTGTCACATTCAAAACATAAAAACACATTTGCCTTTCAAGTATAATGTGAAGTCTCTAGAATTATTGTTTGGCTTTCCTTGTCAAATCTTGTAAACTGTACCACACATGCTCTAGATAGTTCTAGGGTTAAAATGCGTCTTTTGTGACAACCCGTTCCAAATTTTACGTTTTTATTTTATTTTAAAAGCGTGAATTTACTAAATTGCCCTAGAGGCAAGGGCTTTGACTTATGTTGAGCATCGTCTAGAGAGACGTATGACTTATTCTTTTAACATATTCTCATAATACTCATGGATGTGAACGCAGAGGCGGAAGCCGTTTGCGAGTCCGGATTATAACGGTATAGTTACGGACGTTCGAAATTGGTTATTCAAGGTTTAATGTTTATTTAAATTAAATCCCCACTTTGTGGGGGAAACCCAATCAGAAAATGGAGGGAGGAAAGAAGAAGTAAAGTTGGCAGCCAATCAAAAAGAAGGAAGAAAAAAAAAAAAAAAAAAAAAAAAAAATGGGAAAGCTCCCCCAAAACCGTGACCCGACATGCACGACCATCCATTTTCCAAGGCCGATTCCGGCCAACTCCGGTGGAGTTTTTCGATGCCACCACCACCATCTTGAAGCTCTCATTCCCCTCTACAAAACCCACCCAAGAACCACCTTGATTAACCATGGTATGAGGTGGTTTGAGGCCACGAAAGTTGACGAAAATCAATGGTGCTCCGGCCACCCTTTTCGATTTTCCGGCAAATCGGCAAAGCAATGGCCGATGCCACCACTTGGGCTTTGTAGCCCATCATCCCAGGAGCAAAACCCAACCAACCTTGACCCCGTTGGACCACCGTAGACGACGAATCGACGTCGGGAAGTTTTAGGCACCCGCCGGCTTCGTGGGCAAAATTGACCATCTTCCGTCCACTTTTGGACTTCGTGGCAGGTATGAAAGTTGCTCCACTCACTGAGATCTTCATTTCTGTGAAGTTTGAGAATTTTTGAAAATAGTTGGATTTTCCGGCGAGTCGGGGCGGCCGACCGCCACCCGCGGCGGCGCGTGCGGCGGCGCGTGGCCAGTGGGCCGCCAATGCTATTTTTAGGCTATGTCAAATGTTTTGAATTCAGTTTTGTCATTTGAATGACGTAGGTTGATAGTTGGAACCTAAATTCGTTACGATACGTTACTTGATAAAAATGTGAATCGATGATCCGACCGTTGGATCGTCACCAAAATTGGATACATTATAATACGTAATATTTAAAGATTTTAGGAATTTACAGATCGGGAATCCGACTTACGGATCTTCCTGAATTGGATTTGTAAGTTAGTAAAATAAACGTTCACGGCCACTTGTTTTAGGCAATTGGCGGAGATCTGACCGTTGGATCGTAATGAAATTTTAATATGTTATTCTAGAAACATATTGTGGATCGTTGGAAGTTACGGATTGGAAATCTGATATGCGGATCTTCCGGGTCAAGTTATACAGGGTTGTAAACCCTACCGTCGATCTTTGATCGACGGTTGACTTGTGGTCAATAGGTCTCAACCTATTTTAGAATGTCGTTGAGGTTGTGTTTTATGTGAACTGCATATTCTTCAGATAAGAGTTCTGAGATGTGATTTGATAATTGGCCACAGGGACCGATCATTTAGGACGCCTCGATGCGCGTGCTAGAGTAGTATAGCGTGGACTCCAGGTGAGTGGATCTTTTCCTTTTTATTGTGTATATTATTGAGAGTTCTATTGACACTTTTAAATTGATTAGGTACATTACCTTCGTATAATTATTATGAATGCTTGAAGTACTATGTGAACTACGAATGGCTTGATCCCTGTTTAGGGTACGTAGGCAGTCTAACGAGACGTTAGATGCAGCCATAAAATATTTGAGACAAAAGCCTTGCTTGGGAAATTAAGAAATGCGAAGGAAATTGGTAAAGACAAGTTTTAGTTTCGTGAATTAGTTAGTTAAATTAGAGTTAATTGGGTTGTCATGGATAATTATCCTTGAAAATAAGTAGTTTGGGAATAGGGCGTTATTGATTGTACACTTCATACCATATTGTTTATAATTGAAAATGCTACAACATGGTTGAGTTTTAGATTGCATCATGGTATATCCATATGTATACTACTTGCATATAATTATTGGGAATGCTTTCAAGTGCAAAGGTAGACGCAGGACACCCAGGTAAGTTTCAGGTGAGTTTATGTTGATGTTAGTGACGGTAGTGAGTACGATTGTGTTGAGACATAGTATAGCTCATAAACCTGCACCCCGGTGTTAGTGCTCCCGCCCGTGGCCAGGGCACAGTCCTTCACGTGATGTTCACCTCCCGCACCTTACGCACACCTTGGATTCGAGGTAGGTGCACAGTCCTGTCGTACAGACCATTTTAGGTGGTTCCGACTCGTGGGTGACCCGCGATTATTCGCACAGCCTTCACGTGATCGTAGCACTAGAGCGTTTATATGTATTACACCCAGGCCTGTCGTACAGACCACTTTAGATGGTTCCGACTCGTGTGCAGGTATACTTGTTGAGCTATTGGCTAGCCATGATCGACGAGATATGGATAAGTCGTACAGGTCACTATAGGTGACTCCGACGTACAGGTCACTATAGGTGACTCCGACTTACATGCTAGCCAGGATTGACGAGATGTGGATAAGTCGTACAGGTCACTATAGGTGACTCCGACTTACATGCTAGCCAGGATTGACGAGATGTGGATAAGTCGTACAGGTCACTATAGGTGACTCCGACTTACATGCTAGCCAGGATTGACGAGAAATGGATAAGTCGTACAGGTCACTATAGGTGACTCCGACTTACATGCTAGCCATGATTGACGAGATATGGATAAGTCGTACAGGTCACGATAGGTGACTCCGACTTATATGCTAGCCATGATTGATGAGATATGGATAAGTTGTACACGTCATTTAGATGACTCTGACTGATATATCACTTTGTATTGATTTAGTTCATTTGGCCTACTTATTAATGTATGGTGGAGTTGATGGCAAACCGTGGTTTTGGTCATTTCCGAGTATGGTTTGGATATATGTATATATGTTGTACTGTCTTATGGAAAACGATACGGGTTTTACATTTAGGGGCATTACTGTTTGAGAGGTAGTAACTTTGGGAAGCTTGGTTTTATTGCTTACTCACACCTTCTGTTTGGTGCCCTCCAGGTTTTAGCTGCTGAGTTTGTATCGACAAGAATCTGTGGCGAATCTTAGTATTGATGGATAATTCTGAGGGTATGATTCTTACCCGCACTACTGTACCTTAACTATGCTCTGACATCGCGTGTGATATGGGTTCGCTCCCACTCATAGCGCACTCTGGTACTTAGACACTTTTAGATTCAAATTTATTCACTTTTTATGCACTATCACATTTTATGGCTTCGTCACCTTCCAGGTGTCGGCCAGCACAGCTCGATTCAGGGTCCAAGTGGACTTTCTGGGTCGAGGTGTGTCATCTTTTGTATCATGTTGCTGGAAATGTTCTTCTCAAGAGCTTAACTTCTCACATCAAAAGTTTGTTTATACATGTTCATTTCATGCTAATATTTCCAGTTTATTCTGTCTAGTGATTCTGTTTCGTTAAATTTCGTATTGCTTTCAGTTTGCTGGGCACATACTTTAAGACAGCCAACATGGTCAACTAACACCCTTTTCCCAAGAGTGATTTTTAACCATAGGTCGTTCCTGATTGTTTGTGGACTTGACACATGTATTTTTGGTCCCCTTCTTGTTTGAAACCTCAAACCCTCTTTAAAAGCAAATCTAGGGTTCATTTGTTTTTGTAGCTGAGATTGGAAAATTTTTGAGAGCTTTATTTTTCATCTCCATCTCATATCTCCTAGGAGCATCAAGCATATTTTATGGCTAATGTTCTTTCTTGAATACTTATAGATCTATCTTTGAAATTGCTTGCCTAAATCTTCTTATACGCTCTTTTGTTTTGGCTAGGAAGTTTACATCTTTCAAAAAGTGTTTTTAGCTTTGAGCTACCTCTTATGTTTTCATTGAAACCCTAACCACAAAACCATGTTTTAGGGTAGCATTGTTTTCATGATTTTGTTTTAATTTGGTGGTCAAGTTCTTTATGTTTCAAATCTTTAAATAGACCTTTTTTTTTCAGATTCTTCCTTCAACTATATGACTGAAGAAATTGACTAGTCATTGAATCCAGATTGCACACTATCATCATTTAATATCATGTGCATTTGTGTATGTTGGTCTCGATGCCACAAGGTGAAAAGTTCAGGAGGAGCTGTCATCTTGTGAAGACTGATGACGACACCATTTTGGTGCCACAAGGTAAAGAGCTCATGAAGAGCTGCCACTTCGTGAAGACCAAATGAATCCTTCTCGTGTAAGGTAAGGTTGCACAAAGGTAAAGTTGCTCCGTAGACTAGATCTAGGAATTGAGCATTGCGTGGTACTTAGTAAGAATCTTGTTTACACTAGCGAATTGGACTAAGTGGATTCCCCGATTTTTTAACCCAGAGGTGGGTTTTTTGCGTTCTTTGTCTCTTAAACTTGTCCACATATCTTTTTTACTTGCATATGTTTCATGCATCCTATGAATTGTTACTTGATATGTGTTAAAGACTAAGTTTACACTGCATATTATGAGCAATGAACTGAATTGTAGTTCACTAAGATAACTTGTAGTGAATCAAGTTTGATTTGTAGATTTTCGTTTGATTAACTAATGAATCTGTACTTAGTTGACTGGTGAACTTGACTAGTCAATCCAACATACTTTAATTCATAATTGTTTTGTCATTGCTATCTACATAATGGATTGACATGTAAATGTGTTCAAAATTATTGTTGTGAAACTAATCTGGATATATTATGATGAATTGATTGTATTGGTCAGTTAGGATTTGTTCTTGCAACTGCACTTTATATCAATGACTAACTTGTAACTAGTTGACTATCTCATTTGACTAGTCTACCATGCAAAGTTAAATTTTTATTTGCAGGATATTCTGCCTAGTACTCAATGTCATATAATATACCCAAAATCGAAGCATAATAAAAAAAAACATTAGTACATTACAAAATATCAAAAGTTCAGAGGATTTGCAAATGAAAGGAGTTACATTTCAAGCTTGTGGAACCTTGCACATTTGCTTACAATTAAACCCTTCAATTTTCATCAATCACCATGGGAAACGGTATTTGAACTTGTGCTTGGTATATTGAATTTTATTAATTTTGCACTCAAATAAAAAACACCGTTCATGAGGGTTTGGAGGGTTTTAAAAATCTAAATGACGATGTAAGTGTAACTATTATCTACTCGTGGATGAATGATGCAATCACGAGTGTTTATATATTCTTGCATACTATACTAATTGATTTTAATTTTGGACAACAATGTCAAGTAAAATTTATCTTACTAATAATAATAAGAAACTCTCATAATAAAAATAAATAAATAAATAAAACTTAATTTTTTTTAACTTATATAGAATAATAATACAATAATACATATTTAATATACATTATATGCATTATGACAATTGTATTTTATAATAAGTTTTTTTAGTAGTTAAACTTTAACATTATCAAAACAATTTTTTTTCTTAACCGGTCGAAATAGGTTACTCATGTGTTACCTGCGTGTATAACGGGTGCTTAACGGGGTCACCCAATAACGACACCATTAGTTATCGGTTGACCCAAAAACCGTTATTTTCGTCTCATATTACTATGTTGTGTAAGAAATTACCAAATCTACTTCCAACGACCCTTTCGTCAAGCAAAATTGCGTTTACCAATTTTTCTCGACGAACCATACACACCCAACCAAAATCTTCTATCGGGCAAAGTTTAAATTTACGAGAAAAAGATATTTAACCCCGAGAAGCTTTATAAAAAAAATATAAAATCTTACCCGACAACGCCTTTAGTTGGGCAAACTGTTTTTTTAATATTTAAAAATAATAAAAATAATATTAAATTATGTATAATTTTAATTAATTAATTTCTATTATATTAATCTCACAAGATATCACAATATATAAAAAGAAAAAAAATTATTTTATTATAAAATGCTTGTACAGTCATTATTATAATTGAAAAACAAATTTATTCTTGGTAAGAAACTACTTTACTTGTCAAACTACTACACTCTGGAAGACGTACATCACTAAAAACTATAAATTCTAAAAATAATTGCAAAGCAGTGCCGCTCGTCCAACCTATGCTCAAAACCATGAGGCGGATAGGTCAAAGCTTCATGATGAGTTTCTAAAGTCTTGTAGTGCATGTGCCTGTCATACATCTACTCCCTAACCACGAAGTCCAAAACTGGGTTATGTAATCGGACATACCCCGGATTTCTGGGCTCTCGAATTTGTTTTGAAATGTACAAAAAAAAAAAATTTGTTAGTTATGAAAATACACTAATTAAATAAGTAATTATCTAGAATAAATAAAATCAATAAAAATAATAAATTAAGAAAAAAACACTTACCGAGAGTGTTGCCATCATTGCCTCCTTCACTTCAAGAGATATATTCTTGCATTTAGAGGTTGCCATGAGGCACTTCATGCGGATGATGGCTCCTATAGCATGATTCAACCGCATATGGACTTCAGGGTGCGCACACATATGTTGTTGGTAGTATTCAACCTTCATTCTTCTGTCATCCCTTGCGTGGATATTGGCAATCTTGGCTTCTTTGGAAAAAAATTGCAAACAATTTCTAAAAAATTCCTAAATTTCTAATATTTTGTACAAAGCTATAATATATCAACAATTTACAATATTTCTTAAAAATTTCTAATGTATCGAAAAATTTAATCTCCTAAAGTTTCTAATATTTCCTCCGAATTTATAATATATCAAAAAATTCTAATAAATATTTCCTACATGTTGCAGTCCTATTAAATTAGGAATGTAATCGTGTAAATCCGATCATATTTAGGATATCCTTATGAGATTCTACCACATCTCTTAGACTAGATATTATCCTATTAGAGTTGTAATCCTATTGGGATAAGAAATTTACATTCCCTACTACTATAAATAAAGGCACAATATTGTGAGATAACACACATCTCTCTCTTCTCTCACTATGCCGCTGCACCCCCTCTCTCTCGAGAAAAACTTGTATAGGGTTTCGCTTGCCACTAGACTTCGCTGAATGGCATTACAATCCACTTAAAACTTGCCACATGACAAGTTTTAAATATATTCTTTTATCATTCTTTTATATTTAAAATTTTTATAATTATTTTTTTAACTAATTAATATATTATATATATTAATGTTATGTTTCCTTTTTTATTTCTTTCCCCCTATTTTTTTCTTCCCAAATCTCCCCCCTTCCCACACTTTTGTTTTGCCGTAGGTCATAGGACTCCCTCCCCTTTCTTTCTTTCCCAGTTTCATTTCTTTCTTTCTTTAAACAAAATAAAATAAAATAAAATAAAGTCATGCACCCACTCCAAGTTTATCATGGAAAGCAACCAAGTATCTGTAAGCTTCAACGTCTGAATGCACCACCATTCTGATACCCTAATTCATATTATAAATATAAAAAATCCAAAAAACCTCACCCGAACCCAAAAACCCCCAATTAAAAGAAAAGATGACACACCCCGACCGAGATCAGGACGTGCTGGCCGTCACGTGGAAGTGACGTAGCCATGTGCACAGTGCGGAAGCTAAAAGAATAGTAATATAAAAGTACGATTAATTAAAAAAACTAGCATACAAGGTCAAAGTAAGTGTGCTAGCGTAAGTGAGACGCTAAGTTCAGAGCAATAAGTCTACAGCAGTCCAAAATAAAAATGATGCGACAATAGTGCACCCGAAGGTGACCTACATCGGTGAGTGTCCGTCAAAAATGCCAGGAAGCCCTCTGGGGAAACCACCGAACTTGCTAAGCAACTAGAACCTGGAGGGGCGCAAAACAAAAGCGTGAGTGGGCAAAAACAAAGCTCTTTGAAAACCATTTAGTAAAACACATTCTAACCCCTCGCCGTAAAACCTGTATACTTCCCATAAAATAAACATATATACGTATGTATAAATATGCCAATCATGCTCAGAATATGCCATGTCAAAGCCTCATAATGAAATGCAGGTGCTCAGGTATCAATCACATCAATAGCTTATAATCTGGCAGCCGGAGTCACCTAAAGTGACCTATGCGGCTGAATCTAGAGCTCGAATCTCAATCTCAATAACTAAACCTGCCCACGAGTCGGAACCACCTATAGTGGTCTGTACGACAGGCCTGGGTGTAATACATATAAACGCTCTAGTGCTACGATCACGTGAAGGCTGTGCGAATAATCGCGGGTCACCTACGAGTCGGAACCACCTATAGTGGTCTGTACGACAAGACTGTGCACCTAACTTGGATCCAAGCTGAGCGTGTGGTGCGGGAGGTGAACATCACGTGAAGGACTGTGCCCTACTCTGGGCGGGAGCACTAACACCAGGGGTGCAGGTTATGAGCTCTCTAAGTATCTCGAATCACCATTTAAAAGTAAACATGAATAACACTTACCTGGCACTTACCTGTACGTCCACAGCACCCGACATGCATATATATATGTATGTCACTACTAATGCATGCAATGATGCATAAACGATAATAATATGGTGCATGACATAAAACAATTAACCCTTTTTAAACAATTTCTGGGAAAATAAATGTATATAGGTATATACGGAAAACAAAAAGCCCACTCACTGGTATGTGGAAGGGTCGTAGCCCCCTGCCTCGAGTGAGCACGCTCGTCCTCGGGATACGTATCACCTATATGCGAAAATACTATAAAAACGTTAATTTTAAAGCACATAACCAACTTCTCGTAATAACTTCTCATACATTGCTCAAAATGGACAAATGAATATACCAACGTGCTCTACACAACCTCAGGAACACACCAAAATTTGTAGAAAAATTTTTCACCGCCGCACGCGCCCCCACGCGCCGGCCACGCACAGGCACGTGCGGTGCACACGGACGGCATCAACTGACGCCGTTAGGAATATTCCGTTAGTTTTGACAGATTCCGTTAACGGCGTCAGGAATATTCCGTCAGAATTGACGGAATATTCCGTCACCTTCTCTGGCGAGCCTCCGCGCAACGTCGCCGACGCCGGAAACTGGGAAAACCTGCAAATCGTGTTTTCTCACTCATTTTTCAACCGTTTTCCACGATTCTTGCACCAAATTGAAGCTTAGGACCAGTAGAACACGACCAAACAATTTTTAAGAGTTAAAACCCACGAAATCTCACCTGTCACCAACCTCCAAAACCGGCCAAGTTCGAACAGGGCGATCCCGACGTCCAAATTCGTCCAACGAAGCACTCCGAGGCTCCTTGGGACTTCACTAAGACACCTACGAGCTTCAAAATCCCAAAAATGTGCTAGATTAATTTTGCATGAATAGTACTCAAAACTGCCATCGTCGAATCGACGTGAAAACGGCTATAACCTTATCTGAAAATGGTACGATCGTGCTCCCCTCGACCTCACGAGCACGATTATAGCCTTAGTTCCCTCGATCTGCTAAGGTTTAGTGGGTTTGGTGTGGTGTCCGTACGTTCGAAAGAAGAAGAAGAAGAAATGGGAGCACGGGAGAGAGACAGGGAAAAAGACAGAGGGTGAGGGAGAGTGACAGTGTGTGTGTGTGGCCCAACACTTGCCAACACCACACAAAACAACCAATAACGTAAAAGAAACGATCTAGGGGTAAAAATGTCATTTCACACGCACGTTTTAGATAATTTCGGGACGGGATGTCACAAAAGAAAATAACCCTACTACATCTATATATGTGGATTATTCATGTCACATGATCAAAGCAACTAGTGTATAAAGAAAGAAAAAAAACTTACAAATTCTTAGTTGCTTTCCATGATAAAATTGGAGTGGGCGTAGAACTTTTTTTTTTTTTTTTAAAGAAAGAAAGAAACGAAACTGGGAAAGAAAGAAAGGGGAGAGAGTACTAAAACCTAAGATCTACGGCAAAATCGGAATGGTGGTGCATTTAGACGCTGAAGCTTACAGATACTTGGTTGCTTTCCATGATAAACTTGGAGTGGGTGCATAACTTTTTTTTATTTTATTTAAAGAAAGAAAGAAATGAAACTGGGAAAGAAAGAAAGGGGAGGGAGTCCTATGACCTACAGCAAAACAAAAGTGTGGGAAGGGGGGGATTTGGGAAGAAAAAAAATAGGGGGAAAGAAATAAAAAAGGAAACATAACATTAATATATATAATATATTAATTAGTTAAAAAAATAATTATAAAAATTTTAAATATAAAAGAATGATAAAAGAATATATTTAAGACTTGCCACGTGGCAAGTTTTAAGTGGATTGTATTGCCATTCAACGAAGTCTAGTGGCAAGCCAAGCCCCATACAAGTTTTTCTCCTCTCTCTTTGGCCTCCATATTATTTAGTAAATTATGAATGCAACACGTTATCAGCACACTCTTGACGTTGCGCTAAAGAGAATTTTATCTTCAGTCATGGGAGTATTACATTTTAATCATTCTTTTTATGATTATTTTATTATTTTATTGAATTGATCTACATGTTATTGATTCAATTTAATTTTTTTATTTGTTAAACGTGATACAACGCATTAAAAATGCAATTCCGGCTTTTTGAGAAGGATCTTTTTACAAATTCAAAGGCTTTTATTGTTTTCTGTCAATCAGGTACACTTAAAATAAATGAAGATATTTGAAACGACCATAAAACATGAAAACATTCCCCGTGATACATGAAGCCCCTACATTTATATTTTTCTTCCGATATATATATATATATATGGGGTTTTTTGAAATGGGTCCAAAGTAACTAAAAATTGGACCTATTTTAAAAGTCAAAAGTCACTAAAAATTGGACCTATTTCAAAAAGTAATCTATAAAATTGGACCTATTTCAAATTTTCCCTATATATATATATATATATATATATATATATATATATATATATATACGTTTCATGCATTACACAATTTTTTCTATGCGGAATTTGGGAGTCAAAGAAGCGAAAGAAATTAGAAGCAATTACACTATGTTTGGATGAGAGAAATAAACATAGAATTTTGGTAAAAGTCATAATTTATAAATTGACAAGCACTAATTCTCTTGTTTGGATTCATAAACATAGAAATTTAGAATTTCTGCGTGGAAAAAAAACTTGGAATTTGGGACCTCTAAATCCTAAGTTCAAATTCCATGTAAATAGATGTCATTTCTCAATTGCTATGATTGAGAGATTAAAAATAACAAATTCCGTATTCAATTCCATTGTTTTTTTATGTTGACCAAACAAGACAATTTACAAATTCTAAAAAATAAAATCTCGTCATTTCAATTTCCGTCATTTCAATTTCCGTCATTTATTTAACCCTAGGATTTTTCAAAAAAGAAAAGAAAAGAAAAAAAAGAAAAAAAAAAAAAGAAGGAAAACTTGGTTGATCCGCGGCTTTCAGCCGCGCTGCCAAGCCAAGCCAAGCCAGCCGCCGGAGCCACACGCTCGCGCCAAGGTCAAGCCAATCCATTGAGCCAAGCTGGCTCTATCCCAGAACCCAGATGCACAGGTCGAACGACGCCGTTCGATCTCTTCGCTTTGTGATTTTCACAACGAGACCTTTGATCTTCGACTTCTCGAAGTCATTCATGGACATTTTTTTTTTTTTCACAAAAATCACGACCCGCAGTCGTCTTTGTGGACAAAGTTTTGTCTTCAAACGAATTTGAGAGATTCCCGAAGAATCTCCGAGTTTTTTGGACCTATCCGACATCGCGATCGTTTTTCCGTCGATGTTTCTGAGGATTCCAACCTCTGTCTAGGACTGATATTGTCACCGCCCATGGCGGCGCCACTTTCTTCTCCGGTTATTCCTCACCCTGCCCGTTGGGCTTCTCTCTCAGGACACCGCAACCCTTTTGGGCTTGCTATCCATTCGGTCTTAATCCCAATTAGCCTTTTTATTTTTTTATTTTTTTTATTTCTTTCATCTAGGCCGATGTGCCTCAGCCCACCAGCCAGCCAGCCGGCTGAGTGCTGGGCTCTTACCATGCCTCGGTCCAATTTGCAGCAAGTCTGTAGCTTGCACTGCAGCAAACTGGGCTACTTGGCAACCACTCCACTGAGGCCCAATAGGCCTCCGACCTTGCTGCAGGGCCTTGTCCCATGTTCTACAGCCAACCAAAAGTGTGTTGGGCTGCATTTTTTTTCGACCCAATGCCATATTTTGGCATCCCTTACTTCTTAACCATACTCAAATATTTTTGGGACGTTTTTGGTTAACGCTAATAAAGCTATAATTCATTCGTCACTTGGCCCACTGCCAATTGAAGCTAATAATCCACTGAACTTAAATTAGTACCCTATATTCTGTGTTCTTACATGAATCTCTCTTTTATGAACTAAACGTTCATAAACTAAATTGAACTTGTAGTTTCAGATTTAGTGCTTTTGAAACCCAACGTTTCATAAAACAATACACCTATGAAAACTCGATGTTTTTCATGTAAAACCATGTCTTAGAACCCAAATGTTCTAAGTTTGATGCTTATGGATATTTTATATTCCATAGCACGAATCACAATCTTGTTCCCTCCATTCAGTGGATTATCGAACCATAACAAGTTCGATTTCATTGATTTGGACGTTTCTTGACATAAACCACTTTATGTGGGTACAAGACGTAAATCTCCACTTGACTATCAATAAGCTAAGTAACCATTGAAGATAACAATGACATGGAAGAGTTGACTAAGCCTCTATCATGATCTTTATTCGAAGACATATGCCCGAAGCATTACAAACAGAAAATACCTCCTGAACGAGGATTCCATGGCTTTTTGGCTCACTCCTACGAAATGTATAATCATGAAAGATATTGCCTAAAGCACACTATGATTACGTCCATGAATGAGTACCATTCTAAAGTTTATAAATCCAATCGAATTTTGACTAGAGAATACTTTTCTCATCCTTCCATGTTTCTAACTCGCTCCTGAAGCAGCAATGTAGAAAGCGGAAGTTTACCAAATTCTTAGATCTGATTACTATCATAAATGTGAGAAAACAGTATAGACTCAGCTTCAGCTGGAGTTTACGAATGGTGGTGCCCTGTTTTGGCAGGGATGCACCGCATGACATACTTTGCTTTGGCAGAGGTGTACTGAATGGTATTGCTTTGCTTTGGTAGATGCCTACCGAACAGACCCTCTAGTTTTGGCCACTGTTCTAAAAAAACGCCTAGGTGGCCGCCTAGGCGCTAGGCGCCTTGGAACCGAGGCGATTTTGTGCAAACGGCTGGAAAAATTGGGGTGGCTCTAAGTGGCTGCCTAGGCGGTGCTAGGCGGTTGGGTGGTTTTTTTTTTTTTTTTTTTTTTTTTCTGAAATTTGTTTAAAGTCTAAATTCTAATTATACCTTGAAATTTTGTTAATTTTATAGAATAGGTGTGTTGCGCATCAACTTAAATTCCAGGATACTAAAGATAAGTATCTTACATTACTAAATTTCCTTATTTTCCTTCTATTTTCCATTTTATGTTGTTTTGAATTGTGAACTTGTTGTACATGTGTCATCCTACAATACTCCTCACTATGGTTATATGGCATATATGCTTAATGTGTTTTTAAATTTTGGACTTGTTGGATACTCCTTTTGCATATTATCATTCTTTTATTATCTTATCCATGGATTTCATACAAGTATAATCTTTTATAAGTGTCAATATGCACTTATTTACAAGATATACAAGAAATTTACCTAAATTCGCTTATGCCGACTAGGCGCTAGGAGCTAGCCCGCCGCCCGACTAGCGCCTAGTGCCTAGCGTTTTTTAGAACCTTGGTTTTGGCTGGAGCTTATCGAACCCCTAGGTCTGTCTTTCTCACAATCAAATTTCGAGTTTGTTTTTACAACATATGGCAGAATCAGGGTCTGCCAAGGTGTGGCATCAGGCCCGAAGCGTGATCTTTGGCACCCAACTTCTAAAACTTCAAGAATAAAGGATATTGTTCCCGCATCTCAACCCTGCAGCATCTACTTCTGTCTCGATGGAATAGATCATTGGTTATGCCTCTGTTTGTGTCCCTACCAATGTCGTTGAGGAGTAGCACTCTAGTAGTCAATATGTGAGACTAATTTTGTTCCACTGAACATCGTTGGAACAGCAAAATTTTGACATGAATGGCCTTGTTGGTCGAATCTCTTTAGTAACTTTGGTTTATTTTGTGAACATTTTTCTATGTTCTTGGATTCACATTTGGTGTTTGTTTTAGTTATGGATTATGTTATCGATAATGTCCTAAAAAATGAGTTAATTGAATCATGTGACCGAATTCAATTAAACACGTGATTAGGTACGAATATGGGAAAATTAGTAGTCTAGATGAATGCGATACTACGCACACTAACTTTATACCTAAAATCACATCTTTAGCAACGACACCAGGTCTATCCAACTTGATTAAGAGTGTTGGCACGCTCCTCGTTGTATGAATGGTACTAAATTACCATTTAAGAGACCTTATATTCTCCCTGTTTCGGAAGAACGTCGTTGAGTCTTAAGGATATTCGAGAGAACAATGATCATGACTAAAACCATTGAAGAAAATGGAGTGAAATATCTTTGCACCATCTCCAAAAATAAGCCTGAAGCTTTACTTTGGGGCCAATGGATTGTCTCCCTGGGAACATACCACATGTGGCTGGCCTAGAGCCTGGTGATTGAGCAGTTTACTTACTTTGGCAAGACCATTTGGGACATTTAGGTAGAACAATGATGTTGCCACGCATTTCCTTACCTGAAGTAAGGATCTTATGCTTACAAGCACACTTTGACAAGCTTGCTCGTTGGGGAAATTGATTTTCTATAACATCCTTAGCAAAGATACAAAATGACCTTCTTTTCACAACAGATTCAAGGGAATGTATGCGGACCAATCCAACCAAATTGCCGACCATATAAATACTTATGGTTTTGGTTAATGAATCGACAAATTGGTCACATGTTTTTCCACACACATTGCTGCTAAACCTCCTGACCAATTTTAAAGGATCATCACCCTAATTATCCCATCAAGTCTGGAAGACTAGATAATGTCGGAGAGTTTATATCGAAGGTTTTCGATAAGTATTGCATTTCTTTTGGGTTTATAATTGGACATCAAATTCCCATGTTCATCCCAAAATAGCCTCGCATAGTGATCATAAAGAGCAATTTAATTGATCGCCCGAACCTTGGTGAATGCACCAAGCTTTCAGTTTACGCAGCTATGTTGGTCCTCCTTAAGGCCCATTGCCACCCAACCTATTTGACGTTACAGTTGGTTATTGTGTACGAACTTGATGTTTCGTAGTTACGTCGCCGCAACATACCAATATGGGTTCTTAAAGAAGGATATGAATCTTTGTCGATTACGATTCTCCTTCACATTAGCTCTCTTAGAGCCCTTGCATGCGATCTCTTTACCGCTCATTTGCGGATTGTCACTTTAATAAGACAGTCTTCCCGCTGTTAGGGGGAGATAAGAACATCAACGTTCCTGTAGAACGACTCGAATTTGTGCAGACGTTACCCACTATGTCTCATCTCGATCTTTGTACTGCACAACTGTGATGTATTCTAGCTTTCAAAATGTTGCTCTAGACACATTTCTCTAATCTAGCTAAAGGGACCAAATCATATACCAACTAAACAAGCTTGCAAGGATAGACGTACTTAACAAATGTCGAGTCAACATCCCCAAAGGATATGCCGTCCCTGTTGGACGATTTTTCCACCCCTGTTGGACGGTCTAGTACATAGGTCGATAACTAATCAATCTATCACAGCTTGAAGCACGACATATCACTCGGTTCATAGGATTCACTTCCCTAGAAGAGAAAGGTCATGGCACAAACATGAATCCATATTTGATCGCTGTCTCAAATTATTTCCATCTTATGAAATTAATTCGGATTACTCCTGATACTTGTCTTGGTCCAGTATATTGGTTTGGATGAGATAATGGAATTGGAATAAGATTATCATCGATGATGTTTTCACTTATATGGTAGCTACCGACGTAAATGAAAAGCAACAATATCGAACTGTGATCCATTAATTAATGACAACGTAGAACTAATTGGACACGAAATCACAATCCATGTTAAATTCCTTACCAAAGTGTGTTTTGGACCTGTAGTTCCTACATTGCTCAAGGTAACCCTGTTGTTTTACAAGTCGGAAAGGAAGCATAATGAAATGAATGAAAGTGTGACATAACGCACGCCTTACGACGTAAGATTTCTCTCAAATGCCTTGTGATTGATTGCAGCATTATGAAATGTGGTTAGTATTTCTCCATGGGGATATTAATACGGAAATTGACATGTAACTTCCCAAAGAATTACATGGATTGACTTAAATAGTTCTAAACCATGGAACACCCTCTCAACTGGTTTGAGGCGTTCACTTATGGATTGAAGCAATCCAACAAATGTGGTATACCAGTCTAAGTGTTTAATTAATCAATTAGGGATATAAAATTATGCCCTTGCGTGTTAAACTATGAAGTCTTATTCCGAATTGCTAGGGTTACAGTTTATGTCAATGACATGCATCTCACTAAGACTCTAGAAGAGCTTGAGAAAATTGTCTTGCATTTGAAGATGGAATTTGAGATGAAGGATCTTGGGAAAACTCATTTATACCTTGACCAGAAGTTCAAAGTGTTGTTTTGACAGTACTTTAGTCTGCCAGTCGAACTACACCCCAAGGTGTTACCTTTTAGTATACATATTATCTTCCATAAGCTATACGCAAATGTGACCCTTGAAGAGGTTATGAAACCTGAAGTTCCATATCTGAGTTCAACTTTACGCTTTGTTGTACTTAGCTCATTGTATTAGACTGAACATCTCATTTGTTGTTGATCTATTGGTAAAGATGCAGCACCGCGCCTACAAGCAGCCACTAAATTGGTATTAAAGATATTTTCTGTTTCCTTGAAGGTACTACGGATTGGGCTAATCCCAACACATCCCGAGCAGATCTGACCCCCTTGATCCTCGGAATGATGCTTGCCTTGTTGTTATGCTAACGTTGGTTACTTATCAAACCCGCATAAGGCATGTCCCTGAATGTTTGTCTTTACAGAAATGTATTAAAAGTGTGAGGCGTTGGCGAGGCGTCTAAGGTGAAGCCTCATGGGATTAAATATATATATATATATATATATGTTTTATATATTATACATATAATTGTATAAAAAATAATACTATGTAACATAAATATCCATTCTCAATTTATCATTCAAATCCATAGTCATTCAAAAGATAATATCATCTAAATTCATCATTCAAAGGTAATATCATCCAAATTCATCATTCAAAAGGTAATACAAACAAAGAAAACAATCATTCATCCAAATCCTCTTCATATAAATCAAAATACAAACAAAGAT
Organism: Pyrus x bretschneideri; assembly: GCF_019419815.1. Classification (NCBI taxonomy): domain Eukaryota; kingdom Viridiplantae; phylum Streptophyta; class Magnoliopsida; order Rosales; family Rosaceae; genus Pyrus; species Pyrus x bretschneideri. The sequence continues at coordinate 1,713,640 of NW_025999679.1, forward strand.
ATCAATCATTCATCTAAATCCTCTTCATCTAAAGAAAAGGCAACATTATCCTTTTCATTGCCAACTCTAGATGAACTTGTAGGGTATGTCATCAATTCATCAAAAGAATCTTCTGAATCATACTCCACATTTCTTCGATTTGAGGATTCTTCATTAGCTCGTTTTCTTTTGTATGTAATAGGACCTTGAGGTTGAGTAGGCTCGCGAGGAGGAGTAGGCTTACGAGGAGGAGGAGTAGGCTCACAGCGAGGAGGAGGAAGAGAAGACTCTCTAGGCTCTTCGAATGTATGGGCCACCTTCATAAATTGGGGGTGGCACATTACTTACGGCCTCAACATTATACAATAACTCATCCTCGAGCCATGTAGGATCTTTGGGAAGAACGAGATCTTCTATCTTCGTTATCCATTGATCATCGGAGGCAATTTCTTCCACAACAATAGGATCATACTTCTCCCTCCTTTTCAAAGCCAAATTGTACTTGACATAGGCTAAAGCATTAAGCCTTTTGTGTTCAAGCCTATTCATTCTTTTTGTATGAATCTACAAATAAATCAATTCTATTAAACTATTATTCAAGTCTAATCATCTTAAGCAAAAATGACACTTAAGATACTAATAATATATTTACTTACCATTGAAAATGTGCTCCAATTCCTCTCACATCCCGATGCACTACAAGTCAGGCTTAGAACTCGGATAGCAAACTTCGTTAACTCGGATGTTTTATGCCCAAAGTGCTCCCACCAAGGCGCTAAAAAAAGATAATATTAGTAAGGTAAATAATTTAAGGGTTAATGATAAAAAGATATTAACAATTGACTAATTAAATCTTATTTGGTGTTCGCTTTTTCCTAGTTTGCATAGCCATAGAATCCTGCAAATGGACCAAGCCTACCATTATATAAATCCAATTAAACATCGGCCTCTTCACGTTCTTTCCCTTTCCCAAGCATCCTATCCATGCAAGCAAACAACCCATTCGTACTTCATCAGTATTTGAGAAATTATCCTTATACTGAAATTGTGGGTTTAACGTAATAGCCCACCGCATGTAGTGGTTGATGAAGTCAATCGTTCCATCTACGATCTATCTTTCTCCAAATAAGCATATATTTTTTTCTCCACTTTGTTAAGATTGCTTGCAATTTTCTCTTTTGTGGCATCCATCAACTCATATATAAAACCCAAGGGGGGTCTCTCCTCCGAATAAACCTCTCTCAAAACACAAACAAGAGGAAGAACACCCTTAATGCAAAAGGAAACTCGACCTCAAAACTTACGATCATGTAACACATGATGCTTAGCCAACTTTGCTTCATGGGATTTTGCATAGGTACTTTCCGACCATTCTTGAGAGGTAAACAAAGTAACAAGATTTTCCTTTTGCTTTTGTAAGCTTTGTAGTGTAAGAAAGAAGTGGCAAACCTAGTGACCGCTGGATAAAGAATTTCAGAATTGTTGGTGTACTTTCTCATCAAAGTTAGTACCTATTGATGCCCATATAGATACTTTGAAATACACCTAGCACGTTTGAGTGTGTCATCAAACCATGCCATCTTAGAAATATCTTCTAGCATCAAATCAATGCAATGAGCCGCACATGGAGTCCACCACAACTTCTGTTTCCTCTCCATAAGTTTTGCCCCGACATTCTTGTAGTTCGAAGCACTGTTGGATATAACTTGAACCACATTCTCCTCCCCAAGTTCGTGAATAACATCATCTAAATAGCCATACAACAAATCTCTATTTTTAATAGAGGCCGATACATCAACCGATTTCAAGAACCAAGTACCTTGCGGGTTATTGACAAGAAAGTTGATTAAACACCTAGTTATGCCATCCAACCATCCATCCAACATAATTGTGCATCCATATCTCTTCCAAGCCTTTTGATGTTCTTTCATCATACTTTGTACATCCTCAACTTCTTCTTTGAGCATCCAAGTTCTATATTCATGGCTTGTAGGAGCATCAAAGCTAGGACCAAAATTGGATACCAATTTCATTGCATTAACATAATATTCATTGTTTGCCGCATTGAATGGAATGGCACTCTAGTGTTGAACCATCACGCAAGTGCTCGGATGTTTGTCTTCTTTCCTCTTTTTTGAAAGGTGTATTCAATGTGGTTTGATGAGCTACCGATGTAACATACCTATCAAGTGGTCCCCTTGACCTAGGTGGTAGAAAAGAACCGGTTTGTTGTGAATGTGTGGCACTCACACTCCCACTCCCACTACTTACATATGGTGTCCTGTTGTGCCCATATCAACACATTCACTTTCTTCTCCACCACCACGACACAACTTATGGCTAGTTTTCCTCTTTTCTATAGTTCCCATAGCATTAGCAAAGCATTCTTCCTTTACATTGGGTGGGACTTTTTTACAACTTATCATTCCTTCCAAACTTACACCAGCCAAGTGATGTTTGAATCTAGAAATTGAACCCATGCATTTGTGGTTACAAAAAACACAATAGAAGTGCTTGGTGATAGGATCCAAATTTTTTGACCATTGCCAAGCAAAATCTTTCTTAGAAGAAGAAGTCATATTCTTAAATGCCTAAACAATAAACATTCGATGCATACAGTTAATGAACTAACAATTTATGAATTTATACACCAACAATTTCCAGGTATTTTGGAACAATTACTATGATTACCATACTCAATTTATTATCTTTCTAACTGAGAAACCATACAATAGGAAGTCGACAGGCTTGTGCATACATAAACGGTAACTTAAAAGTTAAAATAGATACAACAATTTGACTTCATGTGTAATACCCTGTGCTGAAAGCTCAAAAGATTTTCAATATACAAGACACTTTTTATTATGCAACATTAAAAGAATGAAGTATTAAATACGTGGCATCATTATTATAACCCTTGGATCGTTTTGGACGGTGCAATAAAAAAACATGCAGAGAATCCTCAACCAGCCCTTAATGGTCTACGTTGGAAATTAACAAGGGAAGTCAATTAAATGCGACCCTTTTTCTTCTTAATCCCTATGTTTATGTTCTGTGTGCTTAATTTCAAGCTTTAAATAACGGTTGGTTAGCCATTCCCTCCCTCTAACTCTTTGTGTTTAATGTTGCATAATAAAATAAGAAGAAATTAGGAGTAAATTAAAGAAACTTCATACAAGGCACTTGTACCTAAATTACTTTCAATATATAGTCCTTCAACTACTCCAGAAAAGCTTTATTGCACGCAGAGCTCACCTTCCTAAACCCTAATTATTTTCTTTTACTTGCCTTTTATTTCCTACCCCAGAAAAACTTCCCCAGTCCACTGATCCAGATTTATATCGCACCCTAGCCCCCTATCCCAGAATGCTCCACAGTTCACACTAGTTTTTTAAAAGAAAAAAAATCAAAAACTCAAATCCTAAACTTTTTCAGAATTTCAGAAACCTTAACCTTTGGGATTTATGGGCTTGCTGACAATGCTGGGGTGACAGTGGCATGGCGACTGGTGCTACTCCAAACGGCGGTTGTGTGTTCTGGTGTGCGGAAGAAGAAGGTGAAAAAGGCAAAGGAGAGGACGATCGAAGGTATGGTATACGAAATCTGAATTAAAACTAAAAACCTTACCCGAACGGCAACTTTTTGGGTTTGGATGGCTTTATTTTTTATTTTTTTAAAGGGCAGACAAGGCGCCTGGACTCCTTAAGGCGCTCCTCCATCGTCTCGGGGTCTCTGACTAAGCCTTTCGCCCACTCCAGCAAAACAGAGGCGATAACCTTAGCGCTCAGCCTCAAAGGCGTGCCTCGAGGCTAGTTTTTTAAAACATTGCTTTACCATTAGGGATATCGCAACAACTTGGAAGTCCACAATATGACCTTAGTTGCGAAATCTTCAACTCATTCCAAGACTGACCTAAATTCACTATGCCACATGCGAGACATGGTTGAGAGTTCTTGTTAAGCATATTCGAAGTACTTGTTGTTTTCATTTATCGTTGAGTCCTGACGACGATCCATGAAGATTACGCCTCATGTTTCAACCCGACCAAGACATGATCCATCAACGAAGTCAACTCCAAGACAGATTGTGTGTATATCTACATCAGCAAAACATCAGGAGATTGAAGTCATTGCAAGCCGATCCTAGACAACCTTATCGACCTTTACATGACGTCACTGCCGAAGTCAACCTTCCAGAAGCTTTTTTGAGAAATTGATACGCCTAACTATTCATATGCAATGCTTGTAGTTCTCATTTGGAAGTTTTGTCAAACTCAGGGGTCGTATCCAGAAGTATAATCATTTGATCATAATGTACTCTTTTTCCTACGATTAGGAGCATTTTTCCCACTGGGTTTTTACTACCTAACTAGGTTTTGGCGAGGCACCTATCCTGGGCTGGTTATACCCTTGTGAGCTCTTCTCATTGCGTCCAGAAGATGTATAGTTTTGATTTAATGCAACTTCTCATTTTTCTCCTTAGTCTATAGGTTTTACCATAGCGAGGTTTTGTGAGTTTTACCTTTTATGCATTCTTCCGTTGATTTGAGACTCGCATTCACTCATTGTGCCGACAACTTCATCAACTGTATTTACTTCATCGCTGAAGACCTGATGCGTCATTTGTTTGAGTATTTACACACTCAAGGGGGAGTGTTGCAGTCCTATTAGATTAGGAATGTGATTATGTAAATCCTATCATAATTGGGATATCCTTATAGGATTCTACCATATCTCTTAGACTAGATATTATCCTATTAGAGTTGTAATCCTATTGGGGTAAGGAATTTACCTTCCCTACTACTATAAATAAAGGCACAATGGCGTGAGATAACACAAACCTCACAATTGCACATCTCTTTCTTCTCTCTCTATGCCGCTGCACCCCCTCTCTCTGGCCTTCATAATTGTTCAATAAATTATGCCTACACCACTGTTCTAAAATCGGCCTAAACTCTAGGCGGTGGAGCCCTGCCCTGATTTTGGCAAGGCGTTTGGAAAAATCGGCTGGAAGTTAGGTGGCTCCTAGGCGGAGAGTTAGGCAACACCTAGGCAGTTTTTTTATTTTTATTTTTTTTAGCTTTTTTATTAATTGTGTGCATTTTTCTTTTTTGGTTTATGGTGGTATACTTATGGAAATGGTGTACCTAATTTGCATTTTTTCATTATTTTATTATCCATACAAGCATAGTCTTTTTTTAGGTGTAAATAGACACTTATTTACAAGATATATAATAAATTTACATAAATCCGCCTAGGCGTCCACCTAGCCGCCTAGACACTAGATCCCTACCTGCCACCCGACTAGCGCCTAGCGATTTTTAGAACCTTGCCTACAACACTACAAACTTTATATATTTCCTAAAAGAACCGTGCCTATGTCATACCCCGCCTCCCACCACACCCACTCCCACACATGTCTAATATTTCCTACAAAATTTAGACATATAAATCAATTGATTTCCACGTGATTCCCATAAATTTAGACATGTTGACACACATGTCAATGTTAATTAAATTTGGGTTCTCTTGGTGGAGTGGGAACCCAACTGTTTTTAGATAGTATAAGATCGATGTCAAGTGTGATTGACCATTGCTTTAAAAATAAAAAGGTACAATAATGTTGTGGTTGGCTCATGTACTTATGAGTTGGCAACAATTTTGTAATTGTAACTTTCCGAATGCTTGGCTTTCGGTTGTGGCATGGAAGCCTTGTTTCAAGAGATGACATGGTGACTGCCCAACCAAAGTTGGAAGCAAGCAAATCTTGACTTTGTGTTTGTTTGCACGCAATTGTGCATGTTTTATTTTTATGCATGAAATGGAAATGGAGAAAAGTTGTACTCTATAGGCTAGGTATAGAAAAGGGTGTTGCCGTGTGAACTTAAGATTTTCTTGGTCTTGGTTGTTGTCATAATTATCGGTGCATGACTATAAGCAAAGGAAATAGTTATGCATTGAGAGAGCATCCAGAGGAGAACACAAAGGAGAGAAAATAGAGAGTGAGGCTCTTGGAAAAATTCTATGAGTGTACAAGGGATTGGAGTTTGAGTTATGACGATTTAACTCAAGTGTATCTTGTACTAGTTATTCTCATAGTGAAGAGCAATATCTCTCCGGGGACATAGGCAGGATTTTGCTAAACTTCGTAATTCTCTCAGTGTCTTTATTTCTTGTATTTTAAACTGTTCAACTGTGGATTTATATTTTGGTGAGATAATCTGAATTTGGTTTTGCACTGACCGGCCAAAGCACAACAAATAACATGTCGATGGGTACTTTGGTAATCATGTCATGTGTAAGATGTATATAAGGACGTTATTGTGACACACTAAGAAGATCACAAATTGAGCTATTTGACCAACTATACACTTTTCTCCAAACCCAAAACGTAAGTGCATTAGCTAAGGAAACCTTTCCTCTCCTCTTACACTTTCCTTTAATTCATGCTTATATATTGCACAAGATCATTACTAAGTTAATTTTCTTCATGTTACTTTTGTTTGTTGTAAAAATTTGTGCAATCTCACACGGAAAATCACATTCCCCTATTATTTACCCCCAGATTCTACTCATCGTCATGTTTAGCTTTGATACAAATACAGAAAGATGATTGTTTTGTTAATCATGGTACGTTTTCTCATGTATGCAGTGTGCTTAATGTGTCTAATTATTAGCTAAAAGAATATAATGTGGAGGTTGAAGCTTTCAGAAGGCAGAGAGCCATGGCTTACAAGTGTGAACAATCACGTCGGAAGACAATATTGGGAGTTTGATCCAAACCTCGGAGCACCGGAAGAGAGAGCTCAAGTGGACAAAGTTCGTCTTGAGTTTCACAAGAATCGTTTTCGCACAAAACATAGTTCCGATCTCCTAATGAGACTTCAGGTGAGACTCAGCTCACTGTACGTGCGTGAATGATTTCTTTCACAAGATCATTATTTGAAACTGATGATAATGAAATAATATGAATTCTGGATATGTATGCATATAATAAATACAAAGTTCGCAAAGGAAGCAAGTGAAAAGAAGCAAGTAGTATCAGATCAGGTGAAAGACAAAAGTGGTGACGAGGAGGAAGTAATAAGCGAGGAAGCAGTGGGAATCACGTTGAGGAGGGCCTTGAGATATTACTCAACTCTGCAGGCTGACGATGGTTTCTGGCCTGGTGACTATGGTGGACCTTTGTTTCTTCTACCTGGCTTGGTAAGATTTCAATATTTAACCGCTATTTAGCCCTAGCTATGAACTAGCTTTATCGTAAATGGAGCTCAAAAAACCATTCACGTTGTTCGAAAGTAAAATAAATAATATCGTTCGTTGGATTAAACCAAAACGTAAAATAAAATAAGGGAGTTTTATTAGAAAGCCCCTTTTAGCATTTTTTTTAATAAGAAAACTCTTAGCCAAATTTCTTTAATATATTGTTAAATATATGAAAAATTAATGTATTTAAAAGTGTAATATATGCAACGTTGCTTCAAGATAATCTGAGAGATTTGGACAAAGTAAGATCTAGAGTTCTAGACTCTGCAACCTCACATATGTGATTTGGAACGATTTTCTATAAACATATCTTTCTGTGTAAATAGTTGAATTAACCTAAGGATTTTCAGTGATTTTTACGGAATATATCACTACGCGTAAAGTGGCATATTTGACAAAACTGAACTTATGAGTGCATGTACTTGTATATGAAATTATAATCCAACTGTTATAAAGAGGAACATAGCAAGCTTCATATATCCCTTTTCCACTCAATCTAGAAACAAGATCAGACGTTATTCCAGTTCGTCTCTATTTTTGTGAAACTATTCCTCAAGCAAGTCAACCGATAAGACATGGAAGGTTTTGTGATATGGATAAACAATAGAGCTGATAATTCGTGGGCCTAAAGTATATATTAATGAATAAATACATGTTCTAACATGATTTTATTGATAACACTGAATGAAGATGTAATGATCACACTATAAAGGTTCTCATATGATAGCCCTTTTAATAAAACTAATGAATGACTTTATATGCAGCCACATAACTTGTATGGACTTGACGAAAATGCCATTATTCATGTCCAAATTATGAAGGTTTTCCATATAGACAGCTTCTCAATTATCTTATCTTCTCTTTGATGGTGATGAGTGATAATTAAACACTATTGACTTCAGAAGGCGGTATAAATAGATGTATATATACCTCGAAAATTCATGGAGTGTTCATACAAACATACTATATTGATTAATTCATTTTCATTACATAAATGGTCCCCTTTTCTTCCACTTGTAGTTGTTCAAATAGAATTATATAATATCACAAATAAGTGTAACATGATAATGAAACTGTCGACCCAATATATATATTATAATTTAGTAGTATTTTTCAATTGTGAGAGAGATTTTTAAGTGCGAATTTCATGGATGGGGAGGTTGATACCAAATTATTTCCCAAGCTACCCGACCCCTTAGTGTAAACATTTCGTTGTATCAGAAAACTAATTATCACAAATTTTTAAGCAAAAATCTTTCTTTCATCCTTCTATAGAAAAAACTTTTTATTATTGAACAAGTGATGAATTATGTTCAATCTCTCTTTATCATTAATGGTCCCCTCTTTTCCCTCTCATTCCCTCCAATTTGTTCCTAGTTTCCAACACAGAGACCAACACACACACACACACATATATATATATCATACAAATAATATACATTAATTCTATGTCGTAATCATATTTATTCATTTTATTATTGTAAATACATAGAATAGGATATACATCAATTATACCACCAAATAATAATGTTTGTATATACACAATAACTAGTATACAATTGTATACAAAACAACTTTACAATAAAATCAAGCTGGCTCCTTCATTATTGATGGTCCACTATTTTCGCTTATTCGTTTTAATTTTAAATACTAAGAGACCGTTTGACCATCTGTTTATACACACACACACACTATGACATCCCACATTGTCCAGGGGAGTGATCCTTATATGTATATTCCCATCCCTACCTAGCACAAGGCCTTTTGGGAGCTCACTGGCTTCGGGTTCCGTAGGAATTTTGAAGTTAAGCGAGAAGGGGGCTAGAGCACTTCTATGATGGGTGACCCACTGGGAAGTTGCTCGTGAGTTCCCAAAAACAAAACCGTGAGGGAATGGTAAGCCCAAAGCGGACAATATTGTGCTACAGTGGTGGAGTCGGCCCAGGAAGTGATCCGCCCCGGGCCGGGATGTGACAATTTGGTATCAGAGCCTAACCCTGGTCGTGGTGTGCAGACGAGGACGTCGGGCCCCTAAGTGGGGTGGATTGTGACATCCCACATCACCCAGGGGAGTGATCCTTATATGTATATTCTCATCCCTACCTAGCACGAGGCTTTTTGGGAGCTCACTGGCTTTGGGTTCCGTAGGAACTCCGAAGTTAAGCCAGAAGGGGGCTAGAGCACCCCCATGATGGGTGACCCACTGGGAAGTTGCTCGTGAGTTCCCAAAAACAAAACCGTGAGGGAATGGTAAGCCCAAAGCGGATGTGATCCGCCCCGGGCCGGGATGTGACACACACACACACACCTCTCGTCTTTTATTTGTTTTCCCCCTTTTTTGTTGTTGTTTCTGCTGCATGTTAGTTTTCTGTATCTTTAAATGTTTGTTAAAACCCTTAATTATTTATTTGTTTGTTTGGAATAGAAATAATCTTACACAAACAGGAGCTTTAAGCATGCATGCAATGTAATCATATAAAGAACGATTAGCAACAATAAAATAATTGCAGACACAGTAACTCATGAACTCTAACTAGCTAGCTTCTTATTTTGCAATCGAGCATCTCTTATATCATGCACCAACGTTGCAAATCAATCATACAAATTAGTCAGTTCTAACTATCATACAAGTCAACATTAGCATTATGGTTAATTGGTATTCATCTTTATTTATATGAATTTCATACTTTATTATATTGTTCACATCGTATGACTACACTAAATATGAGAGTTGTCTTGCTCTTATAACACACTAATTAACTTAAGCAATGAAATTTGTCGTAGGTTGTTGGCTTATATGTAACTGGGGCCCTTCACTACAATCTTGCCGCATGACCAGCATCAACAGGAGATCTGCCGCTACCTGTATAACCACCAGGTATACTAATCAAGTATTTAATTTCTTTTCCTTTATGCTTTGCTACCTGTCAATTCACATGGCTGACTTGCCATCTATTAGGAATAGGAACCAATCAATTATCTTGATCTCAGAATTTAATTAACAAGATGGGGTTGACATAACTAAACCACTCAACTGATCCTTGTCTTTGCATGGGTATATTACTAATAGATAAAATGATTCTTTGTATAATTCTGCACATGTCTATTAGATCTCTATTATTTGATGCGACTTTTAATAATTCTCGAGGCCCCAACTCCTATTCAAAATTTTCAAATTACAATTAATTGTGAAAAAATGTGTGACATTGAAACGTTAAGAAATCTTACAAAAGTTTATAAAAAGTTTGGCTATTCATTCTATTTTCAATTAGTTTTGTGTTCGATCCTTAACTCTTTTTTTATGGTATAACAACAAATTAGCTCATGATGTGTGAAGATTAATCTTACTAGGATATTTATTTATTTATATTAAATAGTGCTAGCACCTTGGGTATGACTTATGAGAGAGTACGACTAACACTTTTCCTTTCCTGCAAACTAAATTGGATAAACAAAATGCAGAATATAGATGGAGGTTGGGGACTGCATATAGAAGGGCCCAGCACAATGTTTTGTACAGCTCTGTCCTATGTCACTTTGAGATTGCTTGGAGAGGAAATTGACGGTGGTTATGGCGCAATGGATAAGGCAAGAAAATGGATTCTTGATCGTGGTGGAGTTACCTTCATACCATCATGGGGAAAGATGTGGCTTTCAGTAAGCAATCCTTTTTCTTAACAAATTCTCTCAAATTGGTTTTTTTTTTTTTTCTTTTTCTTAACAAATTCTCTCAATTTGGCTTTAAGTGTTAATAGTTTCTTTATTTGGATAGTGTAAAAAATATCGTTTGTTAAAAAAAATGTCAAGAGTATCTATTATGCATAAATCTTCAAAATGTAAAATCAAAGGAAAAAGTTAATATATATGCGCACAGATACAAAAATTAAATAAATAAATCTTCATTATTGATGTGGTCCTATATTAACCAATTAAAACAAAAATGTGGTCCTATATTGACCAAAAGAAATGTGGTCCTATTAGATAGATATTACATTTTAATGAAAAGTAAGGCTAGGACTTAAAGAAAAGAATAGTACTTGGATATGCGAGTAATACTTTGTACTCAAAATTATTCGTGGTCTATTTTTAAAAGTTCATGCTTATAATTTGAACCAGGCATATTATGAATCATTCTGTAAGGATGATTACTTTTGCAAAAAATCAATTAAATTAAGGTCGTTTAGTCAATCAATTGTAACAAATAAATAGACTGTTTGTTTAGTCAATAGACTGTAGTATTATGAACCACCTATCCATTTAATATAGTTGATGACCTTAGTTTTAATTTAGAGAGACTATGGATGCGGTCCTTAACTATCAATATTCTTTGACTGAAACATTTGTGATTTTTAGTTTTTTATTGAAGTCCTTGACATTAATGTAATAATGTATTTCTATGTAGTTATTATATTTTTAAATTAAAAATAAAACCCATAATTTATGGGATAAAAAAATATTAAAGATAAATTATACTCTCCAATATATTTTGTGTGTGTGTGTGTGTGTGTACACATGGGTATGTTCATCAATACTAACCAAAAAATTATTGAACCAAAACATGGGTACATTTTTCAAACAAAAAAAAAATTATATATATATATATTAGGCTTAATAACATTATTAAATTTCTTCTATTAACTTGACATGGATACATTATCAAATCAACGAAATAGAATGTACCCATATAAGTTAAAAGAATGAATAAGAAAAAAGTTCGAATGAATTTTATACAACAAAAAAAAAAGGTACATTTTACATATAACAAATTGGTATATGAATGGGTACATATAAGATTAAAAAATTGAAATTGAAAATTTTTATTATAAAAAAAAAAAAAAATCAAGGTTCTAAAAACGCTAGGTGCTAGTCTGGCAGTGGGCTGGCGCCTAGGCGACCTGGGCGGATTTAGGTAAATTTCTTGTATATCTTGTAAATAAGTGCATATTAACACTTACAAAAAGAATAATATATATATAGATAAATTTCTTGTTATTTTTTATAAAAGAATAATATATAGATATATAATTTTGTAACTTAAGATTTTTAGTATATAATATGGTTTGGTGTTTAAAAAAAATAATACAACATAAAAAAAAATAAAAAAGAAAGAAAAAAAAACCCACGAGCCCTCCACCTCTCCCACATCACTCCAATCGGTGGAACCCAAATCGAAAGATTCACTCGACCTCTGTCACATTACTCAAGGCCTCAATCCCATGTCAAAGATTTAAGTGCCAATGATAAGGTTAATTAGTGGTGGGCAATGGCCGTAAATACAGAAAAGTGGTGCACATTACAACACCTTTTTGACACTTTGGAATACGAAAAGCCCTTTATTTTGATTCCGTTTCCTATTCCTCCCTTCTCATATCTTGTCTCCTATTTGGTTATTTTTCTGTTTCGTCTTCCTCCTCTTTCCTCTGTAAATTTCGTTCTTCTTCAAGTTTGGCTTCACGAGAGCTTGAGTTGCAGATGCAAGTCTGCTTAAACCAGATAGCATGATTTAAAGCAGTGCAGAAGACGATGATAAGAACTGTGCATAGAGCCGAAGAAGAGAGTTTGAAACGAAAGTTGCAGAAGCAGCGGCGGAGGACAACGAGATTCAATACGCCTAGACATGTCGCCTAGCACCGCTTAGAGCGTCTAGACCGCCTAGGGAGCGCCTAGCTCCCTCCCAATTTCTGTAAACGATTTGCCCCAAATTGCATCGGGCTGCCACCGCTCAGGTGGCTGCTTAGAACGATTTTTAGAACACTGAAAAAAATTAATGGGTACAAACTTATTCTAATTTTATTTTTTATATTTTGGAAATGTTTTGAATTGAAAATTAATTAGGAATTTAGTAAGGATGTGAGTATTAAAACCCTAAAGCAATTACTAATTTTTATTTTAAAAACTATGTAACTGAAATGTAAATCATTAATGCATTAATGTTAGAGATTTTGATCAAAATCTCAAAATTAATAAGGTCTTAGTCAATGAACATTATAAACTATGAATTGGATACTAATTTTTTCTTTAGTTTATTTTTTATAGAAATGATCTTAATTTACAAAATAATTTTCATATGACTAGTTTCGATCATAAGTACGCATTTCTGAAAATCGACCACAAAGAGTTTTAAGTAGGAATTCATACTCATCCTTAAATAGCAATGTTTTTTTTACTAACACACAAGTATTATTCTAAAGAAAAACACACAGCGACACCTCTCTTTTACTTTTATTTTTTTTCTTTTTTGTTTTTTGTGGTTACACTTGTTAGAATAGGAAGGTAAATATTGTAATTTGATTGTATTGAGGATTCCTTACCTTAACACATTTCGTATATTATTTCCTAGATTAATTGTGATTAGGGTTATACAACTAAATATATTTCCTCCCAGTGAGAAGAATACAGTTGAAACATTCACAAATTCTATGTATACTCGAGGCCAAAATTAAGATTACAAACGGAAGTAAGATTACGAACAAACAAAAATTAAACTGCAATATTCATCAGCCTCTCAAGGCTCCAAGTCTCATCATGTAAGAGACTCACCATCTAATGAGGTGACAAAGGTAAAATTACACGACAATATTAGACCTTAACCCTATAGCTTGTCGATGGCCCGATGTATTCTTTACCGATGAAAAAGTTCTCTCTCTCTCTCTCTCTCTCTCTCTCTCTCTCTCTCTCTCTCTCTCTCTCTCTCTCCCCATATATATATGTTTACATTAACCGTTCTCTTGGTCGCGGCATAATATGTTCATACATGAAAAGACGTACGTGAATCTAGCTATATAAAGCCTTCATCATGTTCAATCGTACTCAATTTAATATGTATTTTAATTGCATGCATAACTTAATTTGGAATGGAATTGGGAAGGTGCTTGGTGTATATGAATGGAGCGGAAACAATCCTCTGCCTCCAGAACTGTGGCTTTTACCTTACTCTCTCCCAATACACCCAGGTATATATAAATCAAACTGTTTTCTTTCTATTCTTCTCCATCTTACGTGTATAATATGTGAGATTTTTAATTAACTCTAAACCCTAAACCCTAAAAGAAAAAGCTAAGAAGTAAATATAATTAAAAGTCAATCATGAAATGATTTTCATGTAATCATATACATGCAATGATGGTGCAGGTCGAATGTGGTGTCACTGTAGGATGGTTTATCTGCCCATGTCATATTTATACGGAAAGAGATTTGTAGGTCCTATCGACGGCCTTATTTTATCTCTCAGGAGAGAACTCTATACCTTTCCCTATCACCTGATTGATTGGGATCAAGCAAGAAATCTATGTGCTAAGGTACGTACTACGTGTAGTATTCATTCTACTATTTTTCGTATTAAATAAGAGAAAAAAGTTATACAAATACTACCTATCGCTTAACTTCGTCTATTATTTTTCTTTCAAAATGTTTTTTGTGGTTTGCAATTGACCTATCTGGAGTATACTTTGATATGGCGAGAAGATGAATAGCAACCGTTCATCTCTATTTTTTCTCATAAAAAATACTTGCACAAACTGGCAAAGTAACCACATCCTCAATGGTCTAAAGACTCAAATCTTTGTAATATTATGAATCATTCATGAACATCGCAACAAATACAACTAAAACATTTATAGCTTCCACGTGAATAAGAAGTTGTGCAGCAAATACAAAATAAGAGTTTAATATAATATAGAATAAGGAAGGATGACAACAAAGCAGTGTCAAATTTGGTGGAAGGAAGGATGTAAGACCCGCTCACCCAATTAAGGATCAGATATGGAGTCATTTGACTAACAAATTATAAATGGGATGGCTTTCTTTCTAATTACCTAACCAAATCTGATCTCATGACATCATTTTCTGCATAATCAGGTATGTTTTAAATAGAATATAATATACACACGGATAATAATATATAGTAATTAATTAACAGTTTAATTTTGAAAATAAATAGGTGCGTGGCTCGTTCTTAAGCTTCAACTCAAATGATATAAGAAAGCATAATTAGCGCAACGAGGGTTGGTTGAGTTTGTAAGAATTATTTTCTTAGCTAGGCCAAGGTCTAGATTCGAGTCTTACTGCCAGCAATTCCTCTTGGTCGACAATCTTTAAAAAAAAAACAAAGAAAAAGACTTGTGGTATGCCCTAACCCTGAGATGGGTAGCCTCACCTCCTCCTAAACCCTTTGTTTTTTTACAGAAAAGAAAAGAAAGTGTAATTAGCCTTAAATTTTGGCTCAAATGACACTAGAAAGTTGTATGACCTAAAGTTTAGACATCAGAACAAAACAAAAGAAAAAGGGGAAACTGTGGTGGGCAGGTTAGGTCTGAAATATGCTTGATGTCTTGATTTATTCCAACTTCCAGCTCAAAAAGGAAAAAGAAATGTTTATAATTATAATTAGATCATTAGGTTATTAAGTTTAGGGTCGGTCTGTTGGCTCAACTGCTAATTATACTTTTTCTATTGGTTGAGTTGGACCAATAATCGAAACCCTAAACCTAAATTTATTTCATGTTTTAATCTCCATATTAAATTTGCAGGAGGATTTGTATTACCCACATCCCCTTTTACAGGACATGTTGTGGGGATCTCTTCATAAGGTTGGGGAGCCTCTTCTGAAGGGATGGCCCTTCTCTAAACTAAGGCAAAAGGCTCTCCGCACTATAATGCAACACATACACTATGAGGATGAAAATACTCAATATATTTGCATTGGACCTGTCAATAAGGTTTGTTTAAAATTATTAAATAAAAAGGAGAATACAATTGTACACAATAAATATTTGATATTATTTATATAATACTCATGGCCCTTGAACCAAGAAGAAAAGCAGGCTGTATGATTATCGTGTGACTTAGCCCATATCTTTTATACCTTAGTATAAAATAAGATATTACTCTATCAGAAAAATGTACCAAGTGCATTGTCTATATAAACAGGTACTAAACATGATTTGTTGTTGGGCGGAGGATCCAAATTCAAAACCATACAAGCATCATCTCTCAAGAATCAAAGATTATCTTTGGGTTGCTGAAGATGGAATGAAGATGCAGGTCCTCAAAAAGAATTTTTAACATAATTTCTCTCTTATTAATAAATGATGAGATTATTATTTTTTTAAAATTGTTATTAGCACTCTAAAAATCTAATTATGCACTCTAAACTTTCTATATTTGGATTGAAAATACTCTTATGAGAAGTGCACAATTAGATTTTTGAAGTGCTAATAATAGTTCTCTATTTTTTAAAAGATGTGGGACTAACTGAATGTACATTATTTTGATCATGTATAGGGATATAATGGATCTCAATGTTGGGATGTTGCTTTGGCTGTTCAAGCAATCCTTGCAACCAACCTCTTTACTGAATCTGGTTCAATGCTTAAGAAGGCGCACGATTTTATAAAAAACACACAAGTAATTAAACTCAAAATAACTTGTATTAATTTAAACTAGATATCGTCTGAAATTCACTGCCAAAACATATATATATATATATATATATTTATATATATGCCAAAACTACTGCATGCAAAACTACTTAACTGTTTTTTAATCAATTAAGGTTCGTACAAACAGCTCCAGAAACCCTAGTAACTGGTACCGTCACATTTCCAAGGGTGGATGGCCCTTCTCCACTCCAGACAATGGCTGGTCTGTCTCAGATTGTACGGCAGAAGGTTTGAAGGTAATCTTTTTGAGTTGGCTTCTAGTGTGCAAAGTCCCTTAGCGCAACGAATATTCGCATCGCGCAAATGTTTTGCTACTTTACTTTTGGTGCAGCGCACTTGAGCGACAGCGCCTCAGTTTTGTCGCGCTAAATACACTTGCGCGACTAAGCTTTTGTCGCACAAAGATCTGTCGCGCAAATGGTTTTTTCTGAAATGATATGCGGACTAAAACTATGCGCACCATCTCAATTGACTATGTATCCTACTGCTTACAGGCAGCCCTCTTACTATCAAGTATACCGTCTGAAATAGTAGGAGAAGCCGTACAGACTGATCACCTATATGATGCTGTTAATGTGATATTATCCCTACAGGTAAAAAATGGTTTTAGTGATTAGTATCTTATACAATTCTATTGGCAGTTGATTAAGTAGACATGGAACTAAATAGCTTAAGCTTCTCTGACAATTGTAAGTTCTGTTGTCATGAGATTGTCTGACAATATAAGAACATTTATATGTTGTCAGGCTATGAATGTAAATAGTTGATCAGGTCGATTCTTGCATGAGTCGGCTATCTAGGTTCACACAAAATATGCCTTTGTCTGACAATTAAGTTTGGTGAGAGAATGTCAATAATACAGTAGAGTCTGGTTTCTGTACATTCAATTGTCTATTGTTATGCTTAAATTAAATTTTGTTCTTGAACACAACAGAACAGTACTGGAGGATTTGCTTCCTATGAACTCACAAGATCTTACCCCTGGTTGGAGGTGAAGAAGCAATTTTTTCTTTTTCAATCTTTTAAAGTAAAAGCTTGTTAATTGTGGTTAATTAATTTTGTTGAGAGAATCTGAGACATATTTCAATACCAGATGATCAATCCAGCTGAAACGTTCGGAGATATCATCATTGACTATCAGTAAGCTCCAAAGATAATTTGAGTTATTTCTTTACTTTTATTTTCCAAGGCAATTACATCAAATAATATATATCTTCTTAAAAAAATGTAGGTACGTGGAATGCACATCAGCAGCAATACAAGGCCTTAAATCATTCATGAAGTTATATCCAGGACATAGGAGGAAAGAAATATTAGCATGTATTGCAAGGGCAGTCAAATTCATCGAGAGCATACAACAACCTGATGGCTCGTGGTAATTTCCTTCTCCATACGTAAAACTCATTAATTAGAAGAGTACTAATTAAATTAAGGCTAATTATTGTTATACCTCCTGAATTATTGACTTTGCCCCATGGAATTTTTTTATCAGTCGAATAATGTTTCAGGTATGGGTCTTGGGGAGTCTGCTACACCTATGGAACATGGTTTGGGATAAAGGGGCTGGTGGCTGGCGGTAAGACCTACCAAACAAGTCATAGCATTAGAAAAGCATGTGATTTCTTGCTGTCCAAACAACTTGATTCAGGCGGTTGGGGAGAGAGCTACCTTTCATGCCAAAACAAGGTAAGGGACCAATGATTATAATTCAAAGATGGGGAGCGATGTATGATTTATCCCATAAAATGGTAATGATTTCTTGAGTAGAAAGTTGAGGTTTTACCATAAAACTAATTGGTAATATAGAGAATAACCCAACACTGTCAACATCTTGTCAGACAACGTAAAACTTCTATGTAGCGAGAACACTACGGTAAGAGAACATTTTCGGTTGTAACATAGAAACATTTTGATGTTAATATGTCGTCAGACTATTTGACAAGACATTTTTGTTATAGCATAACACAATATTTTGTTATTAAATAGGTATACACAAACCTCGAAGGGAACAAGCCACATATAGTGAACACTGGATGGGCAATGCTGGGTCTTATTGATGCAGGGCAGGTGTGTTTCACTCTCTGTTTGTTTCTTCTACAAAAAGATATGCTAATAGAAATAGCAGATAAATTCACGTGTAATATTATTTTTACCGTTTTTATTGATTAGGCTGAGAGGGACACTACGCCCTTGCACCGTGCAGCAAAGCTGTTGATTAATTCACAGATGGAGAATGGAGATTTCCCACAACAGGTATATTGAGAAAGATTTTCGCACCCCGTTTTCTTCTTCTGCACACAGTTGTTCAATTACATTTCTTGATAAGTTAGTGTCGTAAACAAGAGTGTGCATCAAGAAAAAATAGTGTCGGAAATCCAATTTCCCTATATTTATAAGCTAGCGTCGAAGGTTATACATGTAATAATATTTATCTTGCAATTAATATTACTTTGTTTTATTTTCACAGCAAATCATGGGAGTGTTTAACAAGAACTGCATGATCAGTTATTCTGCGTACAGAAACATCTTCCCCATATGGGCCCTTGGAGAGTATCGCAATCGCGTATTCTGACCGT
Organism: Pyrus x bretschneideri; assembly: GCF_019419815.1. NCBI lineage: Eukaryota > Viridiplantae > Streptophyta > Magnoliopsida > Rosales > Rosaceae > Pyrus > Pyrus x bretschneideri. The sequence goes on from NW_025999679.1 coordinate 1,732,900, forward strand.
ATAAATGTACAAATCAACTTGCTAGAAAATGTGTAAAATGGTCATGTAATGATGTATTTCATTGGCGTTTTCAAAACCCTACTACGATGTTGATATTACATTGATGAATCTAATGTGTATATATAATAATGTATTTGAAAACAATCCAGAAGAAAAATGGATATGCAATTCAGAAGTGTTCAAACAGGGGCGGAGTTGCAGAAAACCATATTACAACAGAATTTTACAGATAGGAAATTTTCAGCATTTCGTTACACATCTGCGAATATACAACTTATCGTCTTCACTCGAACTAGTACTCCATGGAAATAAGTGAAGACCAGTTGAAGTTTGCAACTCAGAATCCTTGAATCATAATCAGTCCTGGCTTGTATTAGTTAATGGCAGAACAATCGCTCGACTGAAATATTATTACAAATACAGAGACAAAATTTCGGGCTATTCAAAACCGTGAATTGCTAAGAAATGCGACAACGCAGCTAGTACTTTGAAACAACTTTTCTACTCTTTGCCATGTTTTGCATTGAATATCTAGGAGCTCCCTTGCCTTGTCCTGCAGTCTTGATTGGCACCGAATTGTTTCGCCATGGATCTGTTAAGGGAAGAAAAAGAAGTAAATGAAAGAGGTTATTTGAAGTTGAGGGTCTTTGAGCACCAACTGGAAGCAGCAATAGTCGGTATATACTGGAATTGAAAAAGCTCCAAAAGCCTTCTGATAACACTACTAATTGGTTAAAAGCAAAAAAGGAGAAATCTATACCTTCAGAAACACCTTGATTACAGCTTGTACAAAGTCAAAATTGTTTCTGCACGAAGTCTCATGTATAAAATAATCAAGGAGCAGTTCGATTGAAAGTAATTCTGGGCGGCTTTCAAGTTCTTCCTCATCCTCATCATCAACAATCTCAAGCATTCGAAGCTCCATGTCCAGAGTCGATGGAGACAAACTTTTAATATAATCGGTAAATGCTGAAACTGCAACCAAAAACACAATTTAAGACGATTATGTCCTGCATAGATGTTACAACAATCAAGAAGGCAAAATTACAACTGAATTACAAGTGGAATATTACAATACTAAGAGATTAAAAGTATTTACAATTTTTCATTTCTGCAGATGACTGAAGATGTTGCAAGAATTGTGATGGTGCCAGACCAGACTTTATTCTAGTGTGTTCTACGTCATCACCTTTGGCCTCCTTGTTTTCTAATCCCGTAAATAATATTTCTCCTGAAAAAGAGGGAATTGAAGGCAAAAAGAAAGGAGCCCTTTCGGGTTTTTTTGGCGGTTCAATTGGTTTATTCCGTTCCTGGGCATAGCAGAGCCACAACATAATTACTGATCAGTCACCAACAAAATGTACAGGGAAACAGATACAAATGTAATATATAATATTTCCAAATGAAGTCAAATGTTTGGAATCTGAAAAATAACCACCAGTAGAAAGTACCTTTATAGTGTCTAAATTGATTAAGCTTTGCCACTGGCTTTTAGGCAATAATGAGAGAGTAACAAGATCTGGAATTTGAAAGTCAAGAGTAGTAAATGCAGGAGCATCTTTGGATTGCGGATGGTCCACAATAGGCTCGTCAGAGTCCTCCTCTAGAGAACCTTTTGTTGAAGAGATAGATGGCAACTTAACACTCCTAACTTCCTTTCCACTTGCATAAGAATCGACTTTTGAAGCTCCAGAAAACATCGATTGGTTTACCCTGTTCAAATTGTCAGGTTTAATTTCCGGTACAAAATAAGGAATGAAAATAAGAAATACTACAATATTAAACGATCTATTGCATGCTAAACCGTTCACTTTAAAATTTTAAGATAATTGATATTTTTAACTTTCCACTGGTTCTATGCTACATCATGATGAATTTGGTGGAGGGGATAAGGCCTAAGGTTATATGAGGTTGCAGTGTCTTGGCTCTAAACTGGGTAATTTGGATGGAAAGGTATGGAAGGGTCTTCAAAGGTTATAGAGGGTAGGGTTGGAGAGAGTACAGTTTAGGTGAGCTGGATTGGAAGAAAGCCGTAGGCTGAGTTATTGAGCTGTAATCATTAACGCTGTTTTCTTAATTATGTTCTGCGTCAGTTATTTAGTCTCCCATTGTTGCTGTATTCCTGATTAGATAAGGTTTTTCTTTAAAAGAAGCGTCCACTCTATATGCATAACAATCACATTTAAAAACTCAACCTCCGAATAAAAATTCAATAGTCAATAGAAATGAAGACTTACCAAAGATAGACCCCATTTTGGTCAACATGTGCAGTCGCTAGAACATCCATATTCGGTGACAGAGACAATGCTGTTATAGCCACGTCAACATCCAACGCATCTATTTGTCTTGCTAAAATAACATCCCAGACTCGAAGACTTCCATCCATACTTGATGACAAAAGCCATTTTCCATCCTCACTAAAACACATGTCTGTAATACGATCCATATGACCTTCAAATTTACGAACCATTCTTGATGCCACAACATCATACAAACGGATGATTAAGTCATCAGCCACAACAGCCAGAAGACCTGAAAGTTATTTTGATCACATTATTATCCAAGGCATTTATGGTGCCAAAAAACCAAGCCAAATAACTCTAAATGGCAAAAATATGTCAAACACAAGTTACCATTCAAACGATTATATACAATCTTCACAACGGAGCACCCAACTTCCCATCTAGATTTTACATCACGTCCCTTGAAATTCCAAACCTGCAGGCCAAAACAAGTGAGGCATGATCAAACATCCAACTACACTTAGCCATTTTCTTTCTTCCTTTAACTTGGGAAGCTTAGAAAATTTCTTTACTTTGCTGATTCTTATAACTCAAGATGACAATATATACAAGGGCAAAAGGCATCTTCATGCAAAACTGTAATATCTTTCAACAAACAAGGTTTAGGCCAGCCCCACCACCATCACCCTCATAAATCAATGTAAATCCCGCCTTGAGCACCATAGACCTCATATGCTATTATGTGAGCCTGCCTACCAGTAACTCTGACATAAAGGTTGAGCATCATTTTTTGAAATAAGAAATAAAGACTGACCTTTATGTCTCCGTGATATCCTGCACTTATCATTACAGTATTCGTTGAATCACAAGCAATTCCAACCACTTCCCCATCATGGGCAAAGCTCCTTCTTTCTGACGTGTCCATGTAACTGCCTCGACTGATTCCTGATTGGAGGTTGAACCGCTCAACCCAACCATCCGCTGTCCCCAGTATGGCAAAATTGCCACATGCACTGATGGCACAAGCCTATTACCAACAACAGAAAACTGTTCATTAATATTGTAGACTGTTAAAAAAAATGATTCAGTATGGAAGTGGTTTTAACAAGTCTTTAAGATTGCACAGAGCATAGTCATTAGAACTGGTTCATTGGGAATCATATGAATCCAAAGAGAGTAATTCCAAATTTGATTATTCAACCTTGGAAAATGGATGTTACAAAAAATGAGCTATATTCAAGGCTTCAAGCAGAATCTAACCTTCACTGGTGTGGGGTTTTCCGGTCTTGGCTTCAGAATATGCTCACCAAGAACAAAGTTTTGAAGTCTCCATACATATGCCTGTGCAGTATCCATATGGCATGTAACCACATTGCACCAATCTCGCTCTCTTATTTCAGCTGAAGATATTTGTCGCATAAAGAAATCAGATGATTCAAAAATGTTACAGGTTTCTCATCTTGAATATGGATTATAGGAATTAACACCAGTCTTAATGACTTCAACTACATTAAATCTATGGTATTGATTTTTAAACAAAAGCAGTAATTTTTTTTCAAGAGAGACCAAAACAAATTTGAAATTTATTATGTTCAATCATAATATACATTGAAATATAAGATTGCAAATTGCAACCTACAGAAATTTTTAGAATTTCTGTAGTATTTCAGTAAAGTGCTATAAAAAATTTTGTTGTAAAAGAGCTAATGAAGTTTAAAATGAAAACAAACACAGAAAGTTACACAGAGAGAAAGACCTTACCACAATCAAAAGCGATGACAGGCTTCAGTTTTATCTCTTCTTCCTAAAAGGTAAAGAAAACAGAAATTACATAGTTAAACTATCAGCGAGCTCAAATAGATTTGTCAACTTATGATTCACGCGATAAAATGTTTCATCTAACCATCAAGGAAATGGGTATAAATGTCTAAGCCATGGTACATGGTCTTGACTACATGATACTTCATCAACAGAGTATCATGAGAAGAATGACACGCATCAGAAGGATGCAAAACATTTGGAAACGGAGAGAGAGAGGGAGGGAGGATGAAGATGTAGTGTGATCAATTTATGGATTCATCTAAGACATTTTCTGGTTTTGAACATTTTAAAAACATTGAGAAACGATCAGACATTCTTTTCATTGCTATCCAAACTGCAACACATTAATATGTTATGAAATCATTAGAATGGTATGATATTGACATGTCTCATGATCACCCATCATGGTGACTTAAATATAAATACAAAAAGACAGTCGTGGCCTGATCTTGGGACCTAAATCATCCTTCATGGATGAACCTCACTGAAAAGCGACATAAAGCATCACATGGACCCTTCAATTCACCCAGGCATAATAATGTCAACAAAACAAGACACTGGTAACAGTACGGGTACCAGACACTCAAATGTGTGGACAGATTTTTGAAAATACATAAAAACAAACAAACAAAAAATGAGACATTTGTATGCATACCCACATCACGCAATCACATCTGAGTTCATGTAGTGTAGTGTATGCATATCAAGTTCACTTCGAAATGTTTTCATAGTAAGCAAAGAAAAAAAAATCTTCAGAAAAAAAGTACAAGAAAAAACAAGAAACACAACCATCCTCGATGAAATCCATAATTAAAACTATCATTCAATAACACAATAAATAGAATATTCTGTGTTCCAAGAACTAAGAGTCATGTGAAATTCAATTAAAGAAAAAATTAAAAAGCAATAATACAAACACAGTTTAGTTATACTAAGTACTGTAAATAAGGACAAAGATATTGTACTTCCAAGCCATACCTTCATCTTCAGTTTCTTTGCTCGTTTGGATATGTGACGCTGAGAAAGCTCTCTACTTTGCTGATCCTGATAACAACATGTAACTAAATAAAACACTGAAGAGAATTATAAATAACAAAAATAAAAACGGTGGTCAAAAAGCATGATGCTGACAGAGTCCGAACCTGTATTACAGAGAAAAGGCGAAATGCACGGTCCTGACCAGCTGATAGAATGTGTCTCCCATTCGCATAAAACCTAGAAGTCAAGCATGGTTAATAAAGAAGGTTGAAATCCAACCAATACCCTCAAAGTAAAGCAATGGCTTAAGCATCATGGAAAACCCAAAGCCCTTACATATGATTTATCGTACAATTTAAACTAAAATCGAGGAAGTCCTTAACTTGATGTGCAGAAGTGCTGCATGATAAGGCACAACAGATAGAGAAATAGAAAACTGGACTTTGCTTCATACATATAAGCACCACAAGATAACATAGATATATGGACGTCAAAGATCATAAAATCAATGGGCAGAATATGTGAATCCTATAGCACCAAATCTATGGTAACAGCAACACTGGAAGAATTTAAAATTCACTTAAAATAATGTCACAACTAAAATACCTTATGCATTGTGGAGGAGCACTATGACCACTTCTGAAGCGTAAAAGTCGAGGATCTCCATCAGTTGTGTCAAAAATCCACATCTAGAGGGGCATAAAGAGTTGTACAAATCAATTATTCGGGTGCACAGAAAAACATGATTTTTTTTCTTTCCAAGTAAAACAAGGTCATACAATAATGATAGTGTAAAAACCTTCTAATGCCTTAATTCCTTCAAATATTAATGATTGAAATGTTCAAAATACAAAAGCAGCAACTCAGCCACAAAAAATTATAAAAACAATGTTCTTGATTGTAACAATAAAATGAAAAAGGAAACAATTCACAGTGGAACTTGAAGGAAAAAGCAAATAATAGAGAAAAAAATAACTAAAGATTGATATAAAGTGAGCACAAATCGGATCCTTTGGAAGTGAGGACATAACATCTTGGCAAGGCCAAAGAAGAAATTTTGTTTGGTAATAATAAATACTGGGGTCCAACTATCAACCAATATGCCTATGTCGGTGACTTGGTGGACACACTTAAGTAAGTACTATCTAGTATCTACCTATTTTATAAATCTGAAGCAGCAGAAACAGTTCAAGAGGTCATGTTCTTACTCATGAAAGGGCTTCTTTGCTTGATGAAGAAGGAAATTAGATTAATCATGGTTGCATGTTTCTTCAGAGCATTAACAAATAAATTTCCATTTATATATATGATTAGGGCAATATCATATGTAATCGTGAAATTATGTTCTCCCTACAGATTTTGACAAGTAACTAGATGCAAATGAAACTTAACCAGATGCAAATTAAACTAAGAGAGAACAATAAAGTGCCCTTACTTTGATGGAATTGTCAGATGATGAACTCATTAGCACGGGTTCATTCACAAGAAAGTGAAGTGAAAGTACAGAACCATCATGTGCATCTCTTATTACTGATTGAAGCCTTCTTTTTTCGAGATTCCATATGCTTATGACACCTGAAGAACCTCCAGATGCTAGTAGAGGCTGCCCATCTAACAAGGAGGCATAAGTAAACATAAGCATAAACTAGAAACTGACTTCATGGATAATCATCAAAATATAGCAGTCACAACCCTTTAATTTCTCTTTTTTTGTTTGTAGGCAAACATATAATTCCCAACTCAAAAGACAGCTGAGAATCAACTATGAAACACAACTCAAGATTGATGTCCCTTTAAAAAATAGACTATTTGGAAGACAGGAGCAGCATGAAAAATAGCACTCATTCCAAAATGCACCTGATAGAGAACAAAAAAAAAATCTCATATCAAGGATTTCAAGCATTGCATTACAAGATTTAATGATATGGGCCTCTCCACCCATTTCCAATTGCTTTTTAGTTGGACGCTCTAACATTAACATGACATCAAAGCCTTACATGCTCCGTGTCACCCAATTTAATTTTTCAGTGTGTTTGGCTTGGTTGCCCACATGTGAAGGGTCGTGGTGAGAATATAGAATCCCACAATGGAAAATCTAAGCCTGCATAACAATATATAAGATTTTGGACGTCTCAACTTATCTCCATTTGGTCCAATCCTTCAGCAAAACATGCTCAACATCAACCATTGTATGTTTCCATGTGAGCGGGTGTGATTGAAGTATAGAACCCCATATCCAGATTTCTAAGCCTTGCATGATAATTTATACTGTCCTGGGTTCAATCTATTTCCATTAAAGAGGCACAGGATAGTATAGTACTAATACCTTCCTATTTTTCGTATTTTTTAGTAACTAAGAGCATTAAAGAAATACGCCTACAGTATCAAAGCCTAACACAACAACTTCCACAGCACCATGGTAACATACTAATTCATAGACAGTTATTAAGATAAAGTGTAAAGTATAAACCAAAATCCTGATACTCTTACCTGTGCTGAAAGATAAGGCAGTCACAGCACCTCGTGTTGAATGAGAAAACGTGACTAGCTCTTCATCGTAACGAATGTTGTGAACATGAACGTTTCCATCAGCACAACCAACTGCAATAACATCTAGTGCAGGAGATGAAACACAACTGCAGATAGAAGAATTCCATCCCTTGAACTCATAAAGTTTTTTCTTTGCACTGATGTTCCAAAGTTGAAGTGAACCTTCCTGACTCCCAATAATAATCTGGACAGATTATAGATAGCGTTTAATCTTAATTGAGAGAAAAATGAGGTTGCATCAAATTTAATGACTAAACATTTACGGTTATTTTGCATAGAAAATTGCAAAAGAGCTTCTTTGAGAATGCAGTTACCTTATTTAGGTAGGTATCTGGATGCATTATACAGCTAGGACAAAAGTTGTTGTCTAACATAACATGTCCAATCGGAGTATGGTTCTCATCAATTCCTTTGAATGCCCATATAAACAGATGACCTTCAACATCAACACTTAGGATATGCTCTCCAAACAATAGCAGCGAATTGACCTTGGCACTATGGCTGCACCATGTTGCTACCTGTTACAATATCAAATAACGTGTTAAACATGAAGTTCAGTCCATCAGATACTGCTGAGAACAGAAGCATATGACTCCCCTCTAGCACGCTATTTATAAGATTCTAATTAAGAGCTTTGGAATTAGGATAGTTGATCAATATCGAAGGGGAAGAAGGCAATAACTCTGAAAAGTACAAACAATGGACGGGTGTGGAGGTATCAGGAGCAATAACTCTGACTACTTAAGTAACACTTTCTCCTCAACAAAATTTATCGGAAAAAAAAAAAAAAAAAAAAAAAAAAAACTGTTAACCAACCTGATGAGCTCGCTTAAAAACGGCTATCTCATTCCCATATGCAGCAAACGTATAATCACGGTAGCAAGCAAGAGCTCGAATCTTCTTCGGCAATTGTGGACCTTTTATAGGTAATAAAAAAGTGATCATAATTATACTGCATGAACAAAATACCTAAAAGCCCTACAAGAATGCATTAAAAAGTATTTGGGAAATAAAAGACCAAAATAAAATTGCCAGCACAACGTCATGCTGCTCCCCAAACATTAAAAGTGTTGTTACGAAGCACCCGGAGCGATTTTTTCATTCTTTTCTTTTGTGAAAGTAAAACTGAAGTTTTTAAACAACTCCAAGCTAATTTTTAAAATGCCAAACAACACTTTTTTGCAGATTCGTGCATAGATTGGTCTAAAGCAGACAATTTCGAAAGAATTTAGACAAATTATATTGCCAACTTAGTTCCAATTCTTCATTGATACACCTAATATCAATTCCAAACGTTAAATTATATAGTAAATCATATAATTACATTGTTCTTAATTAAAAAAAAGTAAAAAAAACCCATGAAAATTCAAATTTGAAAACAAAAGAACATAGAAACACACCAACGAGGACGAGACTGAGCTTTGCGCACTGCAACAAAAGACAAATTCAAACAAAACACGAAAAAATAATTAAGCATAAATTAATGGGCATCAAAGTTGCAGCTTGGAGAATAAAAATATTAAATGAATAGAAATTGATTCAAAATTACGTTGTAAATCTGGAAAGCCTTGCCGACGGAGACAGTGACGAAGGTTTCGGTGCCGAGCCGCTGAACAGAGAAGGGGACGGAGCTGGTTGTGTAGCCGATTGCTCTGAACGGCTCGAATATTCCCATTCTCTCCCACTCTCTAGGGTTTTCTGAAGCTTGTCGAAAGACAATAAATAGAAGAGAGAGAGAAGAAAATGGAAACGCCAAGCAACGAGGAGTGGGACTGAGACGAAGGAGGCTTAAGGGTTTAGGGTTTAGAAGGAGGAAAACGATGATAACCAACACGGTGCGTTTTGAAACCCAATATATATATACATATACATATATATATACATATATATATATATATATATATTTTGGACAAAGGCTTACTTTATTGATAACTTAACATATTACATGAGAGAATATTCAAATACAAGAAACACACAAAAGAGGCTTACTTTATTGATAACACAACAAATTTCTTTATTGATAACACAACAGATTACATGAGAGAAGAAAAAAGAAGAATAAAAGAAAAAGAGAAGAAAGCCGAAGATGGCGCTTGAGAAGGTGGACAAGTTGAAGACCCTTACCAAAGCGGGGAAGAAAACTCTCACAGAGGAAAGAAGGTCTCTCACGGAAGGAGAGAAGGTTATTGTTTAACCCAAAATATGTTTACACCCCCAATTTCACTAGCCATTGAAAATTGTAAGACCAAATGGCCAAAAACCTATAATTCCCCTTTTATTCCCTCCAATCCATTCCAACCCAAGTTCTAATTTGGACCTAAAACTTAAAACCTAAAATAAAAAGTCAGATTTAGGCCAAAATTAGTGGTGAAGCCCCCACCCACATGGGTGTGTCTCCCACTTGTTTGCCAATAAAATTGAGCACAACAGCTCACATTCATATGGGTTGTTGGTTATCCAACGATCCACATTTAATTTAGTTAATACTTGTTTGCCACTAAAAAGATAAATATTGCCTAAATACGAGTATCTTGGCAAAGAAAGACCAACACAACTGATAGCCTCCGCAAGAAAATTAACTACCCAAAAAATTGTTGTAGGAAATAGTTGAGAATGATCTAGCAAGCCATTTGTTATCCTCAAATTGCCACTAAACGAGCATTTTTACATATCTTGTTGACCGAAAAGCTTCAGCCGAAATACAAATACACTCTTTTTACTTCTTTCAAAGGTAGGTCATGTGAGTTTCAAATATACATTCTTTGTACCAAAAGAAATTGATCTGTTAGCTTGTTAACTTTGATGTTCGAATACGATTACCAATCGAAGAAAATGTTTCATCGAACTGATCTTTGTACGAAATGGTAGGAAACATAAACAAAAATCAACACTAATCCTTTTTCTTGCTCCTTTTCTTTCTTGAACCATGTATACAGAGTTTACAAGACAACCAGATTGATGTCCTACACATTAAAAGTCCTACAAATAAACGAGGATAAATTAAACAAGAACGCATAAACAAGTGCCTCCACTACTTGGACTCATCCATGTGGTCATTACGGTTACAAGATTCAGATCTTAAATCCTTCCTGTCCTGCCTCGACTCCTCAGACTCTGACATCTTTGAAACCGAATCATCAAGCGCCTCAAGAAAGGACAATACAGTGAACTTGTCTGCAAGAGCAAGAATGACATCCATGAATTATCATCATACAGAGTGATGGCATATAATCTCATTTGACGAGATCCTACATCCGCAAGTGGATGCAAAAGACTGAAAACTACATTAGCATCAGACCCTCTAGGTATAACCCCACGAACGACGACAACTCATTGACTCTTATCACAAGCATAAGATGCGTCTATCAAGTAGTTGGATTTTCTCACACGCTGGAATGTTTTATTGTCAAGTTACTAGGCAAGGCTCGATTTGAATTTAACCCAATAACGGTATAAACATTTTTTCAGTAAGAAGGGAAGACAAAAAATCATTCAGCAAGCATAGGTATACTAGCAAGCTACAAGATAATGAGTCCTTACATTTACTTGGGTCAATACCAAACTGCGTCAAATCTATCTGTCCTGTTCGAAGTACCTATAATAAACATTTAGGGAAAGGTAAAAGAAAGAAACAGCTTCACGCTCAATGAAGAAACAGACAATCAAAATGCCACAAGATGAGTTTTCAAATTCTTACATAAGCAAAGGAATTCATTTGTTGGCGGAAAGGTGGACTCTGCAGCAACTCCAATACATCCTCAGGAGACCATTGACCCTGTAACTCCAACCGAATTAAACAATGGAGAAAAACTAATGTATAAGAGATCAAGAATACAGAAAAGGTAGTGAACCAGAAATTTGCATACCTCAGGTAAGTAAGAACCTAAACCCTGTTCCAGTGGCAATGTCTCAATCAATGGCATAATCAACTCAGGTTTCAATATATCCTCCAAACTCAAGCCTAGACCCATAAAAACAAAAGTCACAAGATTAGAGCCATATTATATTTCAAGGAAAAACATTGGAAACAGCAGCCATTTAGGTAATACTGTAGATACTATAGTACAATGGGCCAGCATGCATGTTGTTAGAACTCTTTAGTAATCATTGACAGGTACCAATAGGGAACTAAGAGAGGCTAATGTGAAAAATTAAGGGTTAAAATCACTTTAGTCCTCTATGTGATCAATTCTGTTAGGTTCTGCTAATTAAATAAATCGATTTACACCTCACTACCAAACTTGCACTTCACAAAAGATTAACTGAACAATTGAGGGTCAATGTGGAATCTGGACATAACATATCGAGTAAAGTGAATGTTTGCCACAAGCAACTTGACAATACTGCCAAGACAGTTAGGAGAAAGGCCACAAAAAGGAAGAACGAAAACAGAAAAGGTTAAGGGCAATAGGGAAACTGAACTTCCTAGCAAATTATTCTTTTACATATGCAGTGCCCGCTGTGTCATCCTTTTTCAATTGTAATACTCTTAATTATTGAGCAAATTAAAGAAATAAATTATTCAGTGATAGAAGCAAACCAGGTCAACAATATGAACCCAATTGCAATATTTCTACATAGTACACGGGTTCAAAACATTTGACATGTCATGCTGAAGTAATTTCTAATGCATTAACAATTTTCATTACAGGAAATAAGCAAGATATTCAATATTCACACAACTGTTAAATCTTTTCAGTAAAAATTAGGAAGAGCATTTTGCATTAAAACTATGCAACAAATTAGATGGTTGAGATAACAAAAACTCTAATAAAATTCCTATACGGAGGAAACCAGTTCATATTTAATCACAAAAATTTGGATTTAAAGCATTATTGTATTTATCCCAAAAACAACATTAAATGTAAAAAAAATATTAAAAAAAATCATATTATTACCTTCATCTGTATCCACAGCCCTATCTGTAGATGGCAGAAGTGTGAATGTAAGTATTTCAATTTAAAAGAAAGGGAAAAACTTGTATAAAAATTTGTACTCCATGGAGAAAACATAGTACCGGCTGGCTCAATATTACTTAAGATTCTTTGAAGATCTTCCAATTTCACTGGGCCAGCTGAAGAAGTTACATCGCTACTTACTTCCCCACCCAAGTTTGGTTCCAGCAAGATTCCAGCTCTGGACAACATAACATTAATCATAAAAGAGTAATGTACTGCAAATGAGAAGAACATCAAGCAGAAAATGGCAAGCCAGATACAACATAAAAACTCTTTAAAGGTATCCAACATCCCTAATACCCGCCCATCTTAGTTTTCTTTGGGGAGAGTCTGATTGTAAAAACATAATTTTTAAAATATTATAATGATTACTACACCAGGAGGGGAAACTTTTGCTTTCTTGCAAGTCACTAGAAGAGACGAAAACAACTTCTATAAGAATTTGGAATTTAAGAAACCATTACAACAATTAAACAAACGGACTTGGTTCTGTCTATCTTTGATGAAAAAATGCCAATAAACTTACTAGTCAAGACAACAATTGTTTTATAAACTAACTAGTTAAATTATCTTGAATTATAACAAATTTATTTGGTGGCAGCCTATTTGATCTTGTTATATTTGGGGGCTACCCAATTGAAAGCACCCCAGAACTCAACTGTAAGTTCATCACTCTTGTTTCATTACTAGTTGCGGAGTTCTGCCACTTCCCCCTTCTCCCCATCTGGCTACTAAGAGAACAAAGTAGCAAGTTTCACTGCTATGAGAACTATACCTTGATGAAATATCATCATCAACCATATCTTCAGAAACTTGTAAGGGAATAGAACCATCAGGCCCTTCTTCGTCAAGGAACTCTGCTGAAGCATCAAGATAAACACAAAATCAAACTTGAGGCAGAAATGCAATAGAATACAGACTAAGCTCCCAGTCTTTGAACTTATATTAAACAGTTTAGTTAAAGTTGAAGCCTTAAGAATTTTTGTAGTACGAGAATTGAAATCTGAAAGGTGAAATCTCTTTAGTTTTATGTCACATTTTAGGTAATGTTTTACAATGTTCTATGATTTAACAATATAATATAAATATCTACGAATTAACATAATGGCATTTAATGCCAATGACAGGCAGTATTTCTCATGTATATGGTTGAGAACTTGAGACAAAGCTTAATACATCGCAATGATGCAGTTAACACAAACTTAAAGAAGAAAAAATAGACATAGAGCAGCTAAGATTATTGGTAGCCTAAAGCAATAAAATAAATTTAATATACCTAATGGTCGATTGAGGTAGTAATTAACAGAGCTACACAACTGTGAGTCACCTTCAGCTTTAGGCTCCTGGATATCACATTAACAATGTAAGTAAGAATCTTAGAACAATTAAAAAAAGGAAAACAGATTGTCAATGAACCTCACCTGCATCCAAAAGAAAAACTTCCTGTCATCGGTGGTGAACTTCAATATGTAGACCCTTCCTGACACTTGATTAACCTGATTGAACAAAAAGTTAATATATTGAACAGTAGTTTTATGAGGGGGCAGAGATACATCATGAAAATCCAAAATCTGATTCATACCTTTTCGAAAACTGCCTCGTCAGGAAATATAATCTGATCCTGTGGTACTTTCGTTAAGGAAACTTTAAGAAAAGTTTAAACAAATATTAAGTGGGAGAGTAAACAAACAAAAAATGGAATGTGAAACTGTGAAGTGAACAAGAATTACAAAAAAATAAATATGTACAAATAGAAGTGGAAAATTAAGAAAACATGGAAGAACAAAGACTTCCAAGAAATAACAACAATGATAAAAATGGTCATAAAGAGCTTAAAAATATCACATGCTTCAGAAAATTGTGAATAAACAGTTACCGCACCACAAAAAAGACTAGAAACTGGAGAAAGTCTTTTGCAAAAATGAAAAAGAAACCAGGATACATCTTCCACAACATTTAGACTACGATCAAGCCACTGAAAATGCACCAACCCCTCATCACCCTGATACAGAAAGAAGATAGATTTACTAAGACTCTGCTAGAAATGAGTTCAAATAAATATTAGATAGAATGCATGTCAACTTTTATATGCTAGAATTGATTAATAAAACCTCTCCAAGACTATGTCAACTTATACATACCCTTGCTATGCGAACAAGTCCTTTACGAGTATCAGGAGCAACCTTTTTCCCCTCAAAAACCATCTTACCAGCGCGAAACTCCAGCATAATTTCCTGTCAATATAGATTAGTTTGACAAAGAAAGTCCAAATGCTCAAGAAAACAAAAGATGAACACAGAGCAAGTGTATGCAGCTCACACACAGATGCAAGGATACATATGTATAGAATTCTGCACATACTTGCATAATTAAATGTTTGAATAACCAACATTCGATACCAACAAACAGCATAACAGCAAAGCAGATGTGGTAAAGTACGTGAAAAAAAACATGTAGCGTAAACTTATAATTTAAATTCTCTTAATAACAGAATCATGCAATTAGAGCTTCTGAACCTGTGTATAATATTGTGAATTTGTATATTTGCTCCCTAAACCCACAAAACTCAATGCAAGAAACAAATTTGTATAACACCAGCAGAGATTTTCCCCCTCATTTCCTTACGTCAATGGCATACAACAAAATGGAACATAGAAAGTAACAAATAATGTATAAAGGAGAAGCCAGTGCCATAATTCTACAAAGAAATACTAAACTTCTAAGCAGAACATATAAAGAAGAGAAGCCAATTTATTAAGGGTACTAATATATTAACAGATGTGATGAGGCTCCAAATTCAGTAGTTAGCCACGAGGTCTGTAAACTTAACAGAAGCTTCAGTGGATATGTCCCTAACAAAAAATTCTCATCTCTACCTATTTTACCTCGTCAGAATATAGAAACGCAACTCATACATCTCCAACCATATCGGCTAGTAAACCATAACTGATAATAGTTTCAATCCCGTTCCAATGAAACCTGACCTCACCACTTACAAGTCTTTCACCCATCTTTCTGTAGTCCAAACTATCAGTACGTACTAACCAGAAAAGCAAATGTTCACACCCATAGTCAAATGCCCAGTCTGTGAAATCCCCGTTCGCTGGAATAATGTTCAATGTTTATCTTATCTTGTCAATGAATTAAACTGTCACTTCTTAACCAACCAGGCAGTTTCAATCTCTTTTTCTTTTCTATGAAAAAGGGTCAAAATCAATTTCCATGTTCTTCGATTCAAATGCACATATATACCACATATTGAATAAACAAAATACTACCAACACATAATATATATATATATATATCTACATTACCTGCATTTGTGGGATAGCTGCGGTTGAAGATGACCCCATTATTCAATCAAGGGAACAAAACTGCAAGGAAGAACGAAGAGAAAACCAATGCAATATGAACCCAAAACCCAAGAGAAATAAATACAATAGAAAAACAAACAAACCCTAAAATTAGATAAATAATAATCAGCTTGATGATTATATGTAGCTGTCTCTATATATATGAATTTTTGGCGACAAGCTTTGAGAGATTTTGTTTCAGGAAAAGAAAGGGAGTTTTATTCAGGATTATTCTGGCTTGTTTTTAGCTATTCGAGGTAGGGGTGGGCAAGGGCACGGGCCGGGCCCAAATTTGGAGCAACCGGACTCGCCTCATTTTAAAATGCAACGGGACGGGCCGGGGCAGGTATATGAATTCCGAGACTTGGAACCGGACCTAACTCAAACAGGCCAGTTTGGGCCGAGTCCACAGGTCCAAATTACATTTGTTTTCAGAACAGGTTATTTGGATTGTCTATAAAAGTCTGCATAATCTCCGTTGTAAATATTTGCCGAGTACAGACTAATGAATTAAATTTTCTCATCAACCAAACATTATCTAATTACATTACTTGGATTTACAGAAACGTTCCACTAATCAACCAAACATAATCTAATTAAAAATACCCAAATCTGAAACAGAAGATTCAAATACATACAAGTCTGAAACTATCACAGGACATACATATATATATTCAAATTCAATTTAATTCAACAGAACATCAAATTCAATTCAACAAAAGAATTGAAATTGGAACAGAACAGAAGTCAAGATTCAAGAACCCAACAAAATCACAGCATCAGCATGTGCGGCTTCGGTAATCCTATGAAGGCAAATTTATGGATTGGGTTTGGGGTTTTCTTGAAATCCCATATGATTACAGAATGCAGAGAGTCAGAGATTGCAAAGTCAGATAGGGCATATATCCAGGAAACCCTAAATCCCTAAATCTAAGAAATTAATCAGAGAGAATCAGAGATTGCAGAATGCAGAGACTCCAGAGAGTTAAGATTTAAGAAATTATACTACCTTAATTTGGGAGAAGATGAGATGAAGGTGGTCGACTTCGATTCGCAGAATGGCGCTGGTGTTCTAGACGGCGGTGATGGAGTAGTCGCCGTTGGGAGGAGGTGGTGGTGATGGTGGTCGCAACCCGCAAGTCGCCAGAGGGAGACAGAGACAGAGACGGAGAATTGGCGATGGCAGCTGTCGAGGGCTCGAGTTGTGAATGAATGGGAGACGAAGGCCGAGTGTCCGTCGAATGGTGGAGGGTGGAGGGTGGAGGTGTGAATATATCCTTAAATTCATCTAATATCCCAGCTGGAAACCGTTCGGGCCGGAGGCCCGTTCCCCTTAATATTTGGATCCGCCCTGTCCCGTCCGTTTCTTTTATAAAATACTAAACCCGCCCCGAACCGAGAGGATACATCCAAACCTGTAGGTCTATGACCCGTTTACTCACCCCTAACTTAAGGCAGATGATGATTTGGGGCTTTCTCAACTCAAGCATCACTTTTGGAGATATTTACGAAAGTGACATTCGGTCTTAGTTTGGACGTGAGTAGTCGTTGTGTCTGGGTGAGAGTTGGCCAGATTTGGACGCGGTCCATTTATGACCCGAAAACGGACTATAAAATGTTACCGATGTTAGAGCTATGGGTGGGCACGATGCGGTTCGGTACGGTTACACCCTCAAACAGAATCGGAATCAGAAAATATCAACGATTCGATTCAGTGTGGTTCGGCTTAAATTTATTACTAAAATCATATGGTTCGGTCCACACCGATATCAATTTAGTCCATGCCGTTTACAGTTCCGAATACTAGGTCATTTAAATACCATATTAAAATGGTATTCAAAGTTTACACTTTTTTTTTCTCTTGTTTTTTGCATGCTTGCGGTCAAATATGACTTCTAAAACGGTTATACAAAGTTACAAACAAAACATATCATTTTCAAATACTAAATCAAAATCAAATATTGTTGACAACAAGCAAACAAAAAAAGAAACACAATTCAAATGTACATATAACATTCATAATACAAATATTCATCCACACGTACAAATACATTCAGTATGCAGTAAAATGTTAGTATAAATCCAATATTTAAGCCCAAAATGAACTTATCGAGAGATTAAAAAAATTAAAAAAAAAACAGGAAAAAGAAAAGGAAAAAAAAAAAACAAAATGTAACTAAACACCTTAACATCACTCTATCAAAAAAAAAAAAAAATTGAAATCGCAACCTGAATGTGAAATTTGGAGATCTAGGAGAGAAAATGACATTTTTTCAAATATGTGCCTTATCTCAATAGGTGAACCGTGCAAGTGAAATACCTAATTGAGAAATGCTCCCAGTTGCACTAGGGGGAAACTAGTTTGATTTTCACCACTCATTTAGTGACACCTACATACAACTATTAAATTTAATTATTTATTTATATTCATGGTTTGATTCGGCTCTAAGCAATTCTACCAACATGAAAACCGGAACCGGTATGAACGGTTTGGTCCAATTCGTGAACCTACATTGACTATTTTCGATCAACACGGGTTTTTACCGTTTATTTTGTTGCAATTCGATCCAACTTTGCAGTTCCACATTTTTTATGCCCCACCCCTAGTTAGAGCACCTCCAACCCAATAGTCCGGTTAATTAGACAAAGATAATTATTGTCTTAGTAAACAGTAATTGATTAAATGCATCTCCACCCTGTAAATTAATTGCTCGGGCAATTGGATGTTAAAATTTTATTGCCTTAGTAAATAGTTAGACAAATATAATTATTGTCTTCGTAAATAGTAATTGATCAAATGTATCTCCAACCTGTAAATTAATTGCTCAGGCAATTGGGTATTAAAATTTTATTTTTTAAAACATTTAATAAAAATTAATAAAACAATAGCACTTTTATATTATTAATTATTATTTTTCTAGATTAAATACCTAAAACCCTTTAACTTTTTAGTATCATTCCAAATTGGTCTTAACATTTTTAAACATTCCAAACAAGTACCTAATCTATTGAAAATTTTAGATTCGTTAAGTCCCATTTAATTGTTCTGTTAAATGTACATGTAGCAACAATGGGTTCCACTTATTTGCTTACTTGGACAATAAAATAATTATAAAAATAACTTCAGGAAGACATAAAGATGAAAAACTAAAAATAAATAAACAAATTCACAAATAAAATGAAGATCGGAAAATCTCTTACAAAAAAAAAAATGGATGTGCGTTTAAACGAAAGGGAAAGGGAACAAGCAAAAGGAAACCCAGTGTTGAATCAGAAAAGTTTAATTAAGGAAGGACATGCCCCATCCTGGCAAAATAAAAGAGCTAATCACCCTTAGCAACTTCTTTTCCCTTAAAAGAAGACGAGGGTTCGACAAGTGCGTTAGGCGGCAGATGACCACTGGAATGAGACTCATCCTCCTGTTTCGCTTCTAGATCTAAGATTTCATTGAGGAGGTACTCTAGGATGGGCTAACAAATGTTCCGGATCTCTTTGAGGATTTAATGAACGCTCCACCCGTTCATTTGATCACTCCGGGCATAACCTGTGAGGTAACTATAGTTATACCTCTCAGTGTATACACTCCTAACTGTCTCTCTATGATCCTTACGAAGTGAAGACATCTCCGCTTCACGCACCTCCATCAGCTTCTGAAAGTCTGCTAAGCGAGCATCCCCTCCCTATATCCACATGAAAATCGACATTTTCTGCCTCCCAAATACTCGGGCACAGGATAAAGCATGCTCCAACTAGACCTTCAAGTTCGACAAGGCCTGCTCCACTTCATTCTTCGGCAAACGCTCATAAATCAGCTCTTTCTTTACCTTCACTAGGCTCTCTTGAAACATCTTCGCATTGATTTCCTCAATTGTAGCAGCATCAATATACTTACAAATATCCACCTCGTGGGCCTCCTTCAATGCTTGATCTGTGCGAAGCATTTTAAACTCATTTGACTAAGCCAGCATCAATTTCTCCAGCTTTATTTTGGTCTCTGACTCCATTGAAGACACATGTTCAAGCTCACGTATTCATCCCAATTGGCAAAATAAGGGGACCTTCATCCAAATGTTGGCCTAGTAAATAAAAGATAAGAATGCAGAATAAAAAATAAAAGAAGTCAAGACAAAACTATAAGAAAAAAAATTAAAATATTACTTTATAGCGGCTCGCATGGCATTGCACTAGGACGCCTTCAAAAGATGTGTGAATCTCCTTGTAATTGACAGGTGTCATTGCAATGCCAAAAAGGACCCTAGCATAATCCATGTTATGGAGTCCACTGGCATCTACTAGAAAGGCAACATTGTCCATTGATGGCTTAATTATGAGTAGATGATGAGTTGTCCCTTCAATCTTAGATAAAGCAAGAGAAGGTGGAGGTGATATTAGGAAATGTATCAATAAGATCTGTTGTTGAAAGTCCCTGAAAGGTAGAAGAAGAGGCGATCAGAGTGAACATAAATCATGAGGTAAGAGAAAAAGAGGGGCAGGTGAGAGCTGAACTTCAAGTAGTTCCCGCAATACTGGAGAGGAAGAACTTTCTGTTCCTCTAACTATGAAGAATGGAGCAGGTTCCTCAATAATTGGAAGGATAGAACAATTGGAATGTTTCTTTCTCCTTAATGCAGCTTCCTCATTAAGGCCCTTAGGTGCGATGTCCACAAATCGACAATTATGGTTGTGGTGGAGCTAATAGGGTTAAGGAGAAAGAACTGCTCGATCGTTTTTGCTTCTTTGACTCAAGAGTAAGAGAAGTTTTAGATTTGAAAGAGGTAGGTCTTGGAAAGAATGTCTTAGCTTTAGCCCACTCCGACTAAGATATAGGGAATTTAGAACAATGGTGAGCAACAATATCCTCTCACTACTCAGAAAAGCATTCAGAGGAAACAACCACTTTCATTAATAGTGTGCAGTGGAGATTCGCATCACCTAATGATAAATTTTGGGCCACTTACCTCGATATCCACCAAATTATTACTAAACCTAGGCTCAAAGGAAGTAATAGCTCTAACCCTAACTCCCTCAACATCCATTTCCCATTCGTCATCCACAATAAAAAATTTGGCATACCAATCTCTATCTTGCCAAGGAAGATCTAAGATGTACAGCTCACAAAGAAAACTAGACTTAGCTATGAAGTAGTAGTGATCATCAAAACCTTTCTTGATGTTGTATTAAACCCTGAATTCTTGAATACCCAATTCAACCCTATACCAATGATTGAGCAGCTCGAAACATGTGATGAGCCTGAAGGCAGTCATAGACATATTATAAATCACTATGTCATAACACAACAAGATGTTGTTCAAAATATTGAAGAGAGGAAAATGTAAGCCAAGGTCTAAGAACCAGGGATAAATTCTAGTGCAAGGATAGGAAAGGTTAGAATATGTAGGGAGAGGGGCGCAAATGTCGTACCCAGGCTCTTGCCAAACTCTACAATGACTAAGAACATCCAGACGATCTTTGATGAAAGCCTAGCATTAGACTTGGTTACGGACCCTAGTTAGAGAATGGTCATAGGGGATGCTTTGGGTATCTTGGGAGATTTACTTAATGATGCCGTTAGCAGGGATGTAAATATAAATATGCATGTTTTGAAGGAAACAAATCTAGTGGATGAGATGAAAATGAAATATTCGCGAAAATCTCATCTTGCTTGCGTATAGGACAAAACGAAAAGTTTCATCATTACTTTCTTTATAACACAAAACTCGTAGTTACACGTCTGAAGGGTCGAAACGTCTCCACTACTCTTTTAGTGGTCAAACTACTGTAAAGTAATGGAAGACCAAACGATACATATTCCAGCTTACTCGGAAAGACATAGTCTTTGGATAACTATCCATCCTCAAGGGGAATAAGTTGCTTTTCAGATGCATAGTTAAGGGCATTGTGGGACTTTGATTTTCTAAGGCCGGAGTAAGGATGATCAAAAAAGCGTTACATTAGAAGTTCGGTCATGGACTCCGCCAATCCATTTTGTTGAGGTGTTTGACTTCCAAACCTTCACCATTTCCCACAACTGTATTCTCATTGCCTTTATATGAAGAAACTTTAGTAAGAACAATTATATCATGACTTATATGATGTGAAGCCCATGTGTTTACAATCCAAGAATCACATCCTTCAAACTCATGTGAATTTTTAACTGACATTGCTTGGAAAACTGTTTAATTAGAGGACAAATTACCCTGTGAAATATTGATCTGAGGTGGATATTGAACTACATTAGTATGAGGTGAATAAAAAGAGCACTGAGTATCATTGCCTTGAGAAGTGTATTAAGATGAGGACGGGAATAGTGGAATATGAGATAGATTATTAGGATAAAAGCCTTTATTTTTATAGTTGGCAAACATAGAATTAGGAGATGGAGTTCCTTGATAAGTATTGCTGCCTCTATGCTTGTAATTGAGTATAATGTGACATCTTTTACCACAAATTTGACATTCCTGTACAAACTGCCCATTCTCATTCCTATACAGACATGTGACAATAGTGTTTCCCTTTCTAGAACAAATTTGACACTCAAGAATAGGTTGAAATCAATCTGAAGTATTTCCTGAGTGTCAAATTTGTTCTAGAAAGGGACACACTGCTGTCACAAGTCTTTATAGGAATGATAATGGCCAATCTGTACAAGGATGTCAAATTTGTGGTAAAAAGAAAAGACGGCATATTGCACTTAATTGCAGGTATAAAGGCAACTACCAACCATAGTTGCCAAGGATTCACATTTTTAGATCCATTAAACCTAGGCTTATAGCCACCATTTCCAGTAGGGATATATGAATTAGAATTATTACCATATGATCTATGTCCTAGATTACCACCAACATTATTATTTGAATGAAAACCATTACCACTGTTATTGCCATTACCATTAGAATGATACCCTTCTCGAGAAGAAGATTAAGGCAAAGATTGAGAACTAGATCCAGTAAAACCATATCCAAAATTCTGTGGAAATTGAGAATGACCATTCAAATATGATGAAAATAACGATGAGTAAGAGGTTCTAGAAGGATTCATCCCAATACCAATTGGAGAATTTCCATTCACTTAAATTGCAGCCATACTATGAATCAAAGATAGAACTCTAGCCTCAATATTTTTTTCAGCACCAAGCAACTGTGCTCTAAATTCCTTAAGTGTAATGGAAGTTTCACTTTCGGTTTTTACAACTGACCTTATCACTTAATACAAGAGAGGGAAAACTATTTATAGTCTACACTTGAAACATCCAATGGCTTATGTCTTAAGCTACAATTAATGTGGCATATTTGCTGACGTATTAGTTGATGTAGTATACTTACTGACATGGCATATACATCCAATACATCCAATATTGTTGATGTCAGTTATGAAGAATTTGATTCACAAGATTGCCTTATCTCGAAGGAGTGAATTCACTATAAAGTTCATGCAGATGCAACTTACTAATCTCTTGAAATTGAATATGAGAAGCAAACATATTAAGAAATGAGCTTTATGTTTTCATGATACATTTGGACGGAAGTGCAGAGGACTTCAAACTTCGGATATGAAATGCTCTTTTTGTACTAATGCAAATGTTAACAATTATGTTCTCATTCAATTGTTGCATGTAAATCCTTGCTGCAGAATTTTGTACAGAAAATGTCAAATTTAGTTGGGACTTGTGTGGGTTATTCCAAATTTATTGTTGTGATATGTTGGAAATTATATATTATAATATAAAATATTGTAATCTATAATTTTAATAATTGAATGAAAAATAGTGTTAGCCATATTTCGTAGAAATGTTATGTTATTTAGGTGTATTCCCTTATCAAATGATGTATACTTATAGATGAAAAGTTACATCTCTTTAACAAGAAGTACTTTGGTGCTATATAAACTCATGAAACCATCATCATTAAGATAGAAAATTAGAGTTAATTTTTACTCTCGTGAAATAGAGTTTTTCCACTTTGTTTCTCTCATTTTTCGTGTGTCAAATTCCGAGTTGTGTCTTGAGAGTACGAAATATATAAAGTTTGCCAGAGTTTGAAGATTGAAGTGCTTTGACTTAGGATTATAAATTGTTGAATCCTGGAAGATGGACATCCATCGAACTATAAGCACAAAAGTAATGGCAAAATTTTACCTTTAGGACATTGCATTTTTGCAAGCCTCAATCTCCAAGTTTGTCAGTTTTTCTAACTTTATCTCTAGTTGTTTATATTTATCTTGTATACTATTGATGTTGTGAGTTTCTTTATAATTATTATCATTGTAATTCTTGTGTTATTTTCATATTTTCTAATATTGTTCCAACATGATATTGTTCGAACTGAAACACAGTTGTGTTTAGCGTTAGCAAGAGGCATAATATAATGTCTTATTGATAAGTTTGCTCTTGTACTCTTTAACAAATATATATTGAGGTTCTTGCATTATATTCAAATCGAAAGTTAAAATCTTTTACTTCCATATTACGTGTACATCATTACTATGGCGTCTCGTACTAATTCCATAGTTCCATGTGCAACTTCCCCTCCACATGACATTGCATTATCATTGACATAAGGCCTACCATCAGACTTTGGTTAACTCCTCATATGACATGATTTCCAATGGATCAAATTGGGATGAAGGGGTTTTTAATACTAATTCGACAATTTTTGGAATTTCAATGTTCATTCCAATTTTGAAAAACTTGGACTATTTGAACTACGTATTTTAAAATTCCTTAAAAAGTAACTTGGAATAATCTAACAACTTATCTCTCCTAGGCAATAAAAAATGCTTTATAAGAGTGCAGAATATTGCTTTTGAGTGATGTTGGACTAGTGCTCACATACAATCAAAAGTGCTTTTAAAATGACTGAAAGTGTTTTTGGTGAAAGTTTTTTAGGTTTCCAAAAGTACTTGAAGTGCATTTTGGAAGAAGTACTAGTTATGTACTTCTTGCATGAAGTACTTTTCCAAGATTAATTCACTTGCATTTTTACTAACACTAAAACAAAACTGGTCTTTTACGACACAAAGGGCGCCATAAATGGTTATTAACAACGTGTACCCTTAAGCAATAAAAGCCCCTATCGTAAAAGATGTTTTGTAAAATATGACGTACTCTAGTAGTTGTGAGTAATTCAAGCAAAACACATCGTAAATGTTTCAAGATGTGCCTTGCATGCCTTAATTGGTATTAGATGCAACGTTAATGGAATGTCGTAATACTGCAAAAACAATTACGACATACTTTGTGCCATAATACTGTAAAGGCAATTACGGCATACGTTGTACATCATAAAAGAAGACTACCATCAACGATTACTGCTGATTTTGCATGTTGTAGTTTAATGTATTTTTTTTTAACTATTCATTTTAGACGGACTTCACTTCATAACATCTAAATTAATATTGTAAGGAATACAATAGAAAGATAACAATAGTCATCATAAACACATTAAACTCCATATTCTTAGATTAATTAGTAAAAGTTGTCAATTACAATACAATTGGAAGTTTACAAAAAAGTTGAATTGTTTTTTCTCTTACAACTGATGCACATCCTAAAGTTAACGGAGGAAACTAATGATGAATACAAGGCAACATCATACCCAAAAGTAATATCTCAAGCACACCCTATATGTCCATGGAGCAACCAATTTGATCATAAGGGAGCACCATATCAACAAAAAACAAAGCA
Organism: Pyrus x bretschneideri; assembly: GCF_019419815.1. NCBI lineage: Eukaryota > Viridiplantae > Streptophyta > Magnoliopsida > Rosales > Rosaceae > Pyrus > Pyrus x bretschneideri. The sequence goes on from NW_025999679.1 coordinate 1,758,485, forward strand.
GTTCCTTAAAAAGCTAAGCCAATTCTCAAATCTGTAGGACCAAAATATACATAGCTAGTAAGTGATAGAAAAAACAAGAAATAACTAAAGTAGAAATTGATATAAATTTAGTGAACCATCATGACAAAAATTAGTACCTTTTAGTCAAGAGCTAGTCAAAGGAGATGGATCCGATTGGCCATGCGCTTGTACTAAAAAGTTATTATCGAGAAGAAAAAACTCACGTGTTAGTCGAGGTAAGTTTATTCCAAATACAAGTATTAGCAAATTCTTTCCATGTATCTTCAGTAATGGAAACCAATTCCCTTGCCGTGACATCAATGAGATAAGCGTACTTAGCTTCATTTTTCCCAAATGGTTAACCTCAATGATTGAAGTCAACTAGGAGTTTTTCCTATTCGCTAAGATACTGTAATTTAGCCCAACCCCTAGGTTTCCTTTTTTCTTCATTATTCTTAGACTCACCAACCTTGCTTTTGCCTTTGTCTTTTACCGTGGATGCTTCTTCAATGGAAGGTGAATTATTATCATCACCTCCATCATTTTTAAGCTTCCTCTTGTATTCTTGAATTACCACTCTATCTTGACTGTAAGACAGCAGCAACAATAGTAGCTATATGTTTCTTTGATCACCTGACACCTTGTTTTGACGACTATATAAGAATGTAAATAAAGCAAAAAGAAAAGGAAAAAAAAAGGTGAGAACACTTTATACGATTACATGAAGTAAAAAAAAAAAATTGGTAGAGTATGTCAGTTTACTTCACCCGACATATTCACTTGTATGCAAACTTCTAAAAAATATATTTCACCCTGTGAACCACAAACATTAATGTAATCATCATAAGTACCATCTCCTAATTTGCATCCTCAAAATCATAAAAAAGGATAACTATTGTCATCCAAGTGCACGTCAAGTCTTGTTACATCTAAGGGTATGGGCAATGTACAAGCACTCTCATCATAATTATCAAAATCATAAAATCATAAAATCACAAAATCCCCTTACTTGTGCATCCAATGCAACATACCAATTTGATTCATCACATACTTTCCAATACAACACTTTCTTAGCTTAAGGTAAAATAAATAGATCATTTTTAATTGATGTGGGCCCTAATGAAGATTAACCAACGTGAATCCCCCTTCAGCTTTGACATCGTTGGTGATGTTTGCCCAATCGTGGTCAAATATAGGCACTTTAAACATGTGATAGTCTCAAATATAGGCACTTTAAACATGTGATAGTCAATCAAGATTATGTCATTTATAACCCCATAATAAGCAAATTATTCCAATGGCTTGAGATGTGTCTTTTGCACTAGATTGACATAGTGTGTCTGCTTCTAAGGATACACCACTACCTTGTGTACTTCAGTCAACATCTCTTGTGTGAAAGCGATTTCCATTGAAAATATAACCAGAGTAGGACGTTACATCTCTCGAAGTCCTACATGCAAGCCACTTGACTGTCGTTGACATACCACTGGTATTGCCAAACTTGACTTTTCTTTCTAACTAGTCACTAAAAGTCTATATATGTCGTCTTTCTAAAAGGCTTTCATTATTCAAAAGGTGTCCATATGAATATTAAGCTTTTCTCAGTGCATTCTAGTACAAAAAACAGGAGCATGCAGGTAGATTTGATTAATTTCATGCCATATAAAGTTATATGTTGTGTGTGTATACATATATTACATAAATTCTTAAGTTATTCTTACGCTCTATATGGTTGAACTTCTGCTATATTTAATAATACACAACGATGAGCTATCTCTAACATGTCACAATCCATGCCCTTCAACCTTCCCGCTAAAATGGGTATTCCTTTAGTTGCTATTTTAAATTCAGATTCCTCGTTGCGAATTTGTTGATCACCCACTTCAGCAGCTTCTTTTATGTACCCATTACAGTGCTTAGAGTTTTCTTCAATAGCATAACTTTCTATTATACAACCTTCAGGTCTTGCACAATTTTTAACAAATCCCTTTAATATCTTCAAGGATCTAGAAGATACAAAACCATACATATTGAAATTTATTTTGTAAAATTTAATTGAAGCCTTATATATGTACATGTATATAATAATATTTACAAAAATGAAAAGTATCTTTCAAATGGGTACATCCAACAAAATTAGACTAGGCCACCTATTAGAGCTTCTCTACTAAGGTGAATTGTTAAGTGTAGCATAATATCAAACAATGAAGGATACTTCTTAAACATGCACAAGGTCTCCCAATTTTGGAATCAATGGCTTCCAAATTATTTTTGTCAATGACTTTTTGACGCAATTTATTAAAAAATGCACATAGTAGGAAGATTGCAATCCTTGGTCCATCTGACAAAAGGCCTCTTAATGCCACAGGTAATAATTGTTGTAATAGAACATGACAATTATGAGACTTCAAGCCTGAAACCCTACAATCTTTTAAGGAAACATGATTAACAATGTTGGAGCTGTAACCATCTGGTAATTTTAAATCTACCAAACCTCTTACAAAAAACCATTTTTTTCTACTTGTGTAAACATGTGTGGTCCTTAAGGTAAGCGAGAACATTGACCCCATCTATATGTAAGTCATCTCCAATGCCCGAGTTCTACAAATCTTTGCTAGAATTGGCCCCATCTTTTGTTTTCTTTTCATATTCAAAAGTGTCACCAAAATACTCTTACATATATTTTTTTCAATATGCATTCATCTAAATTGTGACGTACAAGTAATATCTTAAATATATACATTTAAAAGAAAATTCTCATATACATAAGTGAAATCATGTTAAAAATTAATAAGAAAAGTAGAACAAAAAGGGCAAGTATAGAAATTCTAACCTTCCAATATGGCAGATCAAAGAAGATGGATTTTTTTTTCCAAGGCTAAATAGCATTTGTCTTCTTCTTCTTTCTTCTCTTCCCGAACTTTCTTTTCTTTCCTACATTTTCCCAATCTTTGATTCCATGGGCAATTTCTAAACCATTCAACATCTTACGCTTAACCCCATGTTTTTCTTTTCCATCATACCAATCTGCATTTGTGCTGAATGAATGATTGTGAGCAAGAAACTGTCTATAGCCCATGTATGCAAACTTATGACTAGCATCAAACCATAATGAACATGTGCTAACATCACATAGCGAACATGCTACTTTACCTTTACATGATGGCCTGACAATTTCCATAAACTGGAAAATCACTTATTGTCCACATCAAAATAGCCTTCAAATTGAACATGGACTTACCAAATGCATCATACACTTCAATGTCATTGTTCTATAGCTTTTTAAATTATCAATCAATGGCTCTAAATATACATCTATATCATTTCATGGTTGCTCCTTTCTGGGAATTAATAATGATAATATCACATTATCCTTAGACATGCACAATGACGGAGGAAGATTATACGTAACTAGTACCACTGGCCAAAGGAAGAAGGGAAGAACAAGCACACTTGGAGAGCGCAATACAACAAAGAGTTGTATGTTGCTGTTTCCTGGATCCAAAAAATAGTACTCAGGTTCTCCCAATAACTAAAAAGTGTATCACGCCTGAGTCTAACTGGGATTCACATCGAATCCATTTTAGATTTGATAAATATATTGCTTGTGAAGTATGTGTTTATGTATGTCCTATAAATCTACTCGTTGTTGATTGGAAATTGGAAACTAATATTCGCAAGAAACAGCTGCTTAGTTACAGTATCGATTTCGGAGTCTATATATTTTGTGGTAATTGTGTTGAATATTGTCCAAAGAATTGTTCATCGACTGAAGAATATGAACTTTCTACTTTTGATCGTCTCGAATTGAATTATAATTAAATTGCTTTGGGTTGTTTACCAATGTCAATAATTGACGATTGTACAATTTGAACAATTTTATCTTGAACTAAGATCAGCAAAAGGATTAAACCCATGAGATGAAATGGCTAATCTAAGATTTCATGGATCTAATGCAAATTTAGGATATTTACAATCTATTCTTTCCCATGCCCATAAATCAACTGGATGTCTCAACTTTCCATCTTTACTTTTATGCTTCGAATGCCATAATAGTTGCTCAGCCTTCTCGGGTGGTCTAAACATCCTCTTAAGTACAGGTATTATAGGAAAATAACGCAAGACCTTCATGGGTATTCCTTTGTGAATCTTTTTAGCTCGCTCATTAGTTTTATAAATTGAAGCATCACATGTTGGACAAGTCTCCAAATCATTACGATCCTTCCAAAATAAACAACAGTCGTCGTTCACACATGCATCGATCTTTTGATAACCTATATCAAATATCTTCAATAATTTTTTTTTGTCAAATTCAAGGAATCAGGAAGTGTGTTCTCATCTTGCAGCATGTCACTTAAAATTTGAAGTAAATCATTGTAGCCACTATTAGTTAACCCACATATCTTTAAACTTGTATATAACAACAACTGCTCTCATCTTTGTGTACTTATTACAACCAGGAAATAAAGGAAGCTTAACATCCTCCAAAATACTTACAAAATTTGGCTTAATTCTTTCATTTGGTTCTACAACACCATCATCTTGAAAATATGCATCCCTATACATTCTATTAACATCAAACATTTCCATATCTTCATGTTGAAGAGATGTGTTCAATTTTTCTCCATGCCAAATCCATTTATTGTACGTAGGATCAAACTCGTATTCAATGAAATGATCATACACTACTGTGGAAAGTTGGAAGCACATGTTAAGACCATCCTTTCAAGGACATATTAATTTTTTTGGACACCTCCTTTGTCAAAACATCATTCAAAAAACTCCATACTCCATTTTGATACACTGTTGAATTTCTACAAGTGAAAAGTACAAATTCAATGTGTGTGGAATATGAATAAGAAATCGAACATTTCCACATCTTCATGTTGAAGAGATGTATTCGATTTTTCTCCATGCCAAATTCAATTATTGTACATAGGATCAAACCTATATTCGATTAAATGATCATATACTACTGTAGAAAGTTGGAAGTTCATGTTAAGACAATCTTTTCAAGGACATAATATTTTTTTTTTGAATTACCCTCTTTAGTCAAAACATCATTAAAAAAACTATGTACTCCATTTTGATACACTGTTGAATTTCTCCAAGTGAAAAGTAGAAATTCAATGTGTATGGAATATAAAGAAGAAATCTAACATTTACACATAGAGTTCATAATATAACCTTAGAAAGTATGCCCATTCTTTGTCCATTTTAGACCAATTAGACTCTACATTCTACATTGTTGAGTTCTCTATTTCTAGCAGTCAACATAGTAGCTACTAATATATATATATATATATATATATATATATATATAAAACAAAACCATGTTTAAAAGCATTGTAATACAAAAATTTAGCATATTCAAGGCAAGACACAAAATAAGCCATCAATTACAATAATGAAAATAAATGACTACTCATATGCATAAATTGTTATACCTTAATTTCTAGGCATGCATTAACAACGATGAAACCTTGATAAAGCCAAATAAGCAACGGTGCAGGCAAATTATCAAACCTTCAATAGCCAAATAAGCAGTGCTTTAGAAGATTATATACTCTCAAAATAAACCACAACTATTTATAAAACATATCAAATCTTCCATAGTTTGTCATCCAATATCCCACTTGTATCATCCAACTGTTAAGTCTTAAGGAAAGAAGACATGAAAGGTGCATAACCTTGTCACATCAATAAATGCATCTAAAATCTACAAGATTTAGACCTAAGTCCTAAGTCCTAACCAAAGGAACATACAACTTCTTTTCCGTTGATTGTAATATCTTTTTCCTCCAAAGATAATTTGAAGTTGATGCATTCAAATTCTTCTTCTTTAGTTTTCCTTGGTTGTCACAAATCACAATATCAACATTCAAATGGAGTACATAAAGAAATCATCAATCATATACGTAATCGGTCGTTTTATACTTTTTCGGACACAAACACACTTGTGAATGAACAAACCCAATAGTAGTCAAATACTCACAAATGCATTCATAGCACCAAACAAAAAATTGAAATCTACATCATTTTTCATAATTACAAACTCAACATTTATATCATCGAAAAGAATAAACGAAAAATTGAATGATTTTGCATTTGCATTTTCTAAAAAGAATAAATGAGTGAGAAAAGAGAGATGGGGATTAGGGAATCACCATGGGGAGCTTGATGGCGTAGGAGAAGTTGGGGCCTTTGGACTTGGAGAAAGAGGAGAATCAATTAGAGAGCCAAAAAGCTCCTTTTAGAGCATTGGAAAATTGAAACTAAAGTAAACTAATACACACTGGTTTTGGTCCAATAAAATAATAATAAAATGTGGGGTGGAAAAATTTCGGCGCAGACTAGGAAAATTTCGAAACCAAAATGTCCTTTGATTGACTAGAAAAATTGGTTTATTAACATATTAATTTTCCCAAGTTAAAAGCTATTATTTATGACATGTCATTTGTGTCATAAAAGGTAGGGACATAAATATATGAAAAATTTAATTTACGACATAACGTGAAGCCTTAAAAGAGAAGGAAAGTGTGTTGTATAAATTGTCAAATACAACACACAATGCTTAACCCGTAAATATTTGTGTTTAAAAACTTGCACAAAACTACGGTAGTGAATGCGAGATTATGCACAAGTATTACGACATGAATTTTATGAATGTCATTAATGATATTATTTAAGGCATGGTACTATACGCCGTATTTGTCAAGTTGTAAAAGACCCAAACTGTTGTAGTGTAAGAATTTGTTCTAAAAACATTTTTATCAAACGCGTTTTCAGTCATTTTAAAAGCATTTCCAAACGCATTTAGTATCTATAAAAAAAATTGTCCTTATCTTCTTAATCTATCTTATTCACTTCAATTGAAGTCTGTCATTGTAGGTAGGTAGTTAAAACTTGAAAACCCAATGTAATTAGAAATTTTTTAAATTTCATGAGACATCTAATTTCGTTCTAGTATTTTCTGAATTCTCGGATCACAAACTTCTAGAGGTAGGATTTGATTTGCGTGTCACATAACCGGTCGGAATCAAAATTTCCAATCCAATGTGATCCCTTCTCAACCAACCTCGATCAACCTTCATCATACCTTGATTTTGCCCTTGATTATTTCTGTTTCTTGACATGTATAGTATAGTAGTAGTGCAAAGCAATTTTTTTTCTTTTTTTTGGTTATCGGAGGGAATCAACCCCTAAACTTAGTCCTGATTTGGTACTGATGTGATTTTGAAAAAAGTGGGTATAAAAAAAAGCTGGAGCTAGGAGCTTTTCTATGTTTGGTAAACATTCAACTTCAGTTTTTTTTCACAGTTTTGGATAAAAAAAAAAGCCAAAAATACAAAGTTGCAGAACCCAGCTTTGAAAAACCAGCTTTTTTTGCTTGCCCAGCTTCTGTGCAAACCGATTTCACAAGAGGCGTTGAGGCCTTTAATGAAATTTTTTCAATACCCAAAATGGCCTTTAGCAATTAAATAAACTAGCCTCTTTGCACGCACTAACGTGCGTGCGAGAGGCATTTTTGCATCACGAGCGCTACGCGCCCCAAAGATGTGTTGTTTTAGATATTCTTATATTTCTTAAGTGATTATTTTATACATTGTGTTTGTGTCCATCACAACAATTTCTTATTATTTTCAATTTTTTATTATGTTAAATCATCTAACTTAGTCTTTTTGCACCTGCCCATTGTACCCAAAAATGAAATTTATGAATTGTACACTAACCAATCCACCTTTTTTTTCTTTTTTTTTTTTGCTTGCTAATTATTATGGTGTCTTTTTTTTTTGTTTGGCTGATAGAATTTGATTTCACGAAATGAGCTATGCTTGATCATTATTATGACTTTGGTAATTAAGGACATCCGTAGAGTCTTAAAACCATTACAAAATAGAGAAATTGTAACATTATTCTTCCAAAATGGAAGAAGAACAAAGTATCATTGATCGCCAATAAATAAATAAAACATGGAAGAAAAAGAAAATAGAAATATACCCTTCACGTAGCCTCTCAAAGCACGACAGTTCTTTCACATCAAACATATCCAACCACTTTGACACACCTGACGGCTTTACAGGCGAAGAGTGAGAAAGAGAAGAGCGTGAATTGAAAAATAGGAAAAATAGAATGGGAAATATGAGAGGCATGTTAAGAAAATGGGCATGCCCATAAAATAAAGCATAGATCGTCGTCCTACTTGACAACCGCCGTCCCATCAAAACATCGTCCACCAATTGTCTATATAAAAAAAGTATGCATAGGAAATAGAAGCAGATAAAAAAGTTGGAGTGACAAATAAGAGAGTAGATCAACCATCTAAATGAAGAAAAAAAAAACATGATCAAGACCTCTTCTCCTCTGCTCTTGTAGCTCAAATCTATCATTTTGTTTAAATTAGTTAAAATCAAAATCATGGACAGAAGGAAAAACGAAAAGGGGTGAAACTATGTTAGTCAAAACAGAAAGCAATGACGATCAAAACTATTTTGGTTCCCTCTTAGTCCTTTATTTCTCTTCCTTCTTCCCTGTGAAACAAACTTCAAAACTGATTACACAAATAAAAAAGGTTCAAACTTTTAATTTCCTAGAAACCAAAAATGAACATTTGTACTAAATTAATTAAAATTAATTCATGGATAGGAGGAAAAAAGAATTAAAGGAAGTTACCCAAAAGAATGAAACCACCAACTCATATATTGAAAACGCATTGATCACTGGGGATTCACCAATCAACCTATATATTTGATCAAATCTGGAGTTAATGATAAAAAGGGAAATTAAAAATAAATCAAACATTAAAGTAACATACCTGAGAGTGAAAACAATTTAGTTTTTGCAGGAAAGGAAAAAAAACCAATTGCAATGCTAATTGCAGTTTCAAATTTGAGCTCCAATTTTTTTTCAACGTGTTATAATTATAACCGCTTAGTTTAGGAGTATAATTATCTCTTATTTTTCAAAATAGGAGGATAATTATCCAACTTTCCTCCCTTTTCGTCTTCAAATGTGGACAAAAAATTCAAAGAATCTCAAGTAAGAGAGATGAAGAACCGTCACAACCCAGAGGTTACGAACACAACCGAGAAGATTGGTTGGCAAAAATATTAACTGCCTATAGAGTGTTCAACCATCTTAGATCCGGATCCTGCCGCCCCAACTCTATCGAGAGCCCTAGGATGATCAAAGGGTGTTAATGTGCAGCACAAAATTCGAAGCTAGTTAAGCATCGTCGTCAGATAAATAATACAATACATCAAATTAAATCTGGGAAAAAAGACAAACAAAAATAAACCATACCCGACATCAATGGGTCACCAGTCTGAGTGACAATGAAGCTGAAGCCACCAATCTTTGGTGGGATGAAAGCTCAAGAAGTTCGGCAGTTGAAGAAGGCCTTTTGTAAAGAACTGGTAATTGTGTAACTTCAATAACTGCTATAAATGTCTCTGGCATTCCAAAATGGCTAAAATTAAGCTAGAAACAGAATAACCAATACACAAAAGAGAGAGCTTTCTACAAATTGGTTCAAAACCCATTAAAAAAATCTCGTAAAGATAAATAATTTCGAATAGTTCAAATGATAATCAAGTAAAAATCTCCAAATTATTATATATTAAAGCGGGCAATTAGTTAATAAATCAAAACATTAGTAGATATGAACAATTCAATTAGGCTTAGAGCACCTAAATTGAAGCAGAAAGTGAAAATTTATGGCGAAAACCCATTGCAAAATTCTGGCAAAGATAAGAACATTGTTTGAGAAAATTACCCAATTTACACTTTTGTATCCACTGTGGTGATCGAGAACGTGCGATGGAGGGCGGTTCCATCTTTAGTATGTGCAACTGTTGATATGGAGTGCTTCGATTCCATGTAGTTGTGGTCGATTATCGTTTTTTTCATCTGGAACAGTAAGTGTATGCTTAATCTAATGGGTGAAATTTAATTGAAAGTGTGGGTGATTTGATCCAATGGTCGGAATCATTATTGAGATGTAATTCCATATTTTTACGTTTTTAACCCTATTTTTATGAGCAGTTAACCATTAGCCTTGTGTATGAAATGAGGACATTTTTGGCATTTCTGAATGCTTCACCAAATTGGCCTTCTCCCTTTATATATATATATAAATTATAAATTATACCCATCGACTTCGTTGCCGATCCCCAAAATCTCAACAGAAAAGCCTCGATGCCTTCGCCGCTAACACCGACGGTAAGTCCTGAAATCAGAGTTCATCCATCTTTCGTGAATCGATTGATGTGACCCAACCGTTCTTTCCCCACGACCTAGCCTTCCTTAGGATCAGGCAAAGAAAGACAAAGAGAGACAGAAAGAGAAGGGGGAGAGAGGGAGTGAGTGACGGAAGATAGAATATGCAAAGGTTCCGCAAAAATAAAATAGGGACAAGGTAAAAAAGAAACGACTCTTAGAGAAAAGAATAGAATAAAAAAATTATAAATATCTTAATAAAAAAAGAAGGTAAAAGTACATTTTTTGAAGCTCACAACTGTTTATAAATCGTTTAAATAAATCTTATAAATGTCATAATAAAAGAAAAGATAAAAAAATCATTATATAATATTCAACTTTATATATATTTTTAATCATTTTACATAGTTACAGCAGTTTTACATAAAAATTTACCAAACACTTTAACACTGCTTTTTTTGCCAAAAGCACTTTTACAAAAAAGTTTACTAAACACTCTACTGCTTTATTTCATAGCTGTTTATTCTCGCAGCACAGCAGAATCAATTTTTTTCAAAACACAGAAATACCAAACCAGCCCTTAAGCTTTTGATAAGAAGCTACAATAATGTTAATAATTCTTAACTAGAAAGGCCAGATAAATGAGGCACTGGAATGAGGTGTTCTTGGTTGTCCCATTTTAGTAATGGAAAACCAAAGCCAAGAAATAAAAATAGGTGAAAGAGCTAGGGTTTATAGAAAATCAATCTCATGCATCAAAGTATTCAAAGGCGGACCGGATAACTCTCCTGCAAAATACACACATAACCCAATATCTTGCACAAAAGTTACAGAAATTAAGGTAAAGACTTTGTCAACTTTTGGACAACCCTATTTCCGAATGATCCATCCCTCCTCATTTGACCCTTGTAAACAGCCTTTCCAACTACTATTCTTAGCCTCTCTCCTTCTTCTCTCTCTCTCATCACTCACTGTTCCCCTTTCTCTCTCAATGCCATCAAAATTAACCACTATCAACCTTCAAATCCTTCTTCACCTGCACCCTGACTCAATTTGCAGCGCAGCCCCCTCTAAAAGGGCACACACGCTGCCCCTACTTGTGCGTGTACGTACAAGCCTCTTATGCTACGTACCTACACCACAATTATGGAGCAACGTAACAAGAAGATGAAGATGATGATGATGATGATGATGCAGTGCGCATCATCATCGTTAATGTCATCTCGTACTCTTGGTTTCTTCTTTGTTCTGTTACATGTTTGTGTTGCCTCTTCTGCGGAGGTTTCTGAAACCGAAATTCTCCTCAAGTTTAAGGGTTCCTTACAAAACACCGACGGAATAACCAGTTGGAAGCCATCGACCAGTCCCTGCACCGCCCGAACGTCGAACTGGATGGGTGTTCGTTGCGATGGAAAGGGGAGAGTTTGGGCTCTGCAGCTTGAGAACATGGGGCTCAAGGGTGGAATTAATGTGGACTTGCTCAAGGACCTGACGAACTTAAGAACCATAAGCCTTATGAAGAACAGTTTTGAGGGTCCATTGCCTGATTTGAGGAAACTTGGCCCGATAAAATCTGTCTACCTGTCGGATAATAAATTATCTGGGGCGATTCCTTCAGATTGGTTCGCAGGAATGTCATCATTGAAGAAAGTCCACTTGGCGAATAATCAGTTTACGGGAGAGATTCCAAAGTCGTTGGCAGCTGGGTTGGATAAGTTGGTGGAGCTGAGTATTGAAGGGAACAAATTCGAAGGCAAGATACCAGATTTTAGGCAGCCCGGGTTAACAATTTTTAACGTCTCCAACAACAAATTGGAGGGTGAGATCCCGGAAGGCCTAAGAAAATTTGGTGCAAGCTCATTTGCAGGTGAGCTCAAGTTCTCTCTCTCTCTCTCTCTCTCTCTCTCTCTCTCTCTCTCTCAATATCCAGGAAGAATAACCATGTTTAATATCTGAATTTGAGTTGTATTAATATATATATACCTTCCAATTAGGATTTTTCTTGTGAGAGATTTTGACAACCGTAGTTGAGAAACCAATGAGGAGTGAAAATCGATTAAAGCTCAAGTCTTACATATTCAGCTAGCCATATACGGCCTATAAACAAATCTTTCACGCAATTCTTTTAAATTCACGCAATTCTTTTTTTCTTTTTCTAGTGCTGTTAAATCCACCTCAATGTCTTATTTTTCCATCTTTATTTTAGTGAAAATGTCAATAACATGTTTATCCTTTTGAAAAAGACTTTTAAACCCTACCTCATTTCTCTCCCCACCGTCTCTCTCTTCGTCCCATTCTCTCTCCCCCTGTGCTTCTCTCTCTTCCATTTCATCTCTCTTCTTAGCTTCTCCACCGACTGCCACAGCCGGAAGTTGCTGTTGATCTACGAGCTCCTGAGACCTGCCATTCATGTAGGCACAGAAAACAGAACAAGGGAGATATGGTTGTTCGAAAAGGGTAGTTGTCCCAAATAGGAGATCCTCCATCTTTTCGAGTTGACATCAAAACCAACCTGCTTCTTAGGTTGTTCGAAAAGGGTAGTTGTCCCAAATAGGAGATCCTCCATCTTTTCGAGTTGACATCAAAACCAACCTGCTTCTTAGGTTGTTCGAAAAGGGAAGTTTTGGTTTAAGAGTTGGTTCCAACTCCAAATCGCTATTTGATTGGGCCCTAAACCAAGGGAGATTACCAGAAACACCAAGTTCATTTTGGTCAGGGTTGCAGCATAGGTTAAATTTGTGCCGTGAACGAATTTGCAGAGCTCTATCAACAAATATCCACACGTCTGTACTGTTTCTGCATAAAACCACAAACTCAATTCAACCACACGGAACCATTTTAGCACTTACTTTTGGGGTTTTGAGAAAACAATTTAGCATTTTTTGCATATAACCCAAATGGGCATGCTGCTATATCCATTTCAGACACAATCTTTACAGAGAATAACATCTACTGAATAGAAAAGTCCAATCTACGTTGCGTTTGGTTGCTGCGAAAGTGAGGGAAAATTATATGGAAAATACCAATTAACGCATTTTGTTGCTAAAGAAAGATTAGGAGCGAGTAGTGGTTGAAACTTGAAACAAAACAATGGAGGTGTGGTGTTGTGATATAAAGGTTATTTTAGGAATTAGCGTGGGTGGGGAATAAGATTTTAATTTTTAAGTTTTTATAGTGGGTGAAATTATTATGTGGATGGAAAAATAAGACAAAGGGGTGGGTCTAGTTGATTTTATTTTATTTTTTCTTTTTTTGACAAACAATATCTATATTAAGGGGTAGGGGTGGGTTCAGCTTCACAATGAGCTAGCAATAATATGGTTCAAATGTGTCTTTGATGAGAATCGAACTTAAGACTCACTTGCAAGTGATGAGAAATACCACTACATTGTAGGGCTTAAATAAAATTATTTTTAGGGCTTTTACATATTCAATTGGGACTTTAAGATTTTAGGGTTTAGATAAAATTATTTTTAAATTTTAACATGAATGGTTTTCTAAAGCTAATTTAAGTTCCTATTTTTATAACTTACCGTATTTAAGTAATTATAGCACATTTATTCTTTATAAACTTATCATGTGAACCTTATTCAAAATTCAAATTCTTATATTAAAAAAAAAGTCAACAACAAAACAAAAACAATTTATATTTAAAAAAAAAACTTATATGTATGGAAGTATCGATATGAATGTATGAGTACATAAGTTTTGGTTCGAATGTGAGGGTATGTAACTATAGTATTTAAACATACATAGGTCACCTAGTACTACAGTCTAGTGGTATTCCTCTTCACTTGTAAGTGAGAGCTTTTAGGTTCGATTCTCGCCAAAGGTGAATTTGAACCACATAATAGCTAGCTCATTGTAAGGCTTAGCCCACTTTCTCACCTCCTTAATATAGATAATATCATTTGTTCACAAAAAAAAAAAAATGGGTACGTAACATGTATATCCATATATATAGAGAAATTCACGTACAATTACAGTAAATGATAATAAATAACTTTTCTTATTATGAGAACTTAATAATAATTATCAATGATAAATAACATTTTTATTGTTTATGGGAATCGATATATAACCTACACATAAAAAACTCAATATTACAACCTAATTAATATTTGAAAATTACAATTAAATGCTAAGGACCATAGTTAGTTTTACATCTTAGGCAATGTTTCATCCAAAAGTAATTTTTTTCAAGGATTAGAAAAGAATTTTCCATAATTTTTTTAACAAACGACATTATTTACATTAAGGATGAGGGATAAGCTAAGCCTCACAATGAGCTAGTAATAATATAGTTCAAATTCTCCTTTGTCGAGAATCGAACCTAAGAACTCTCACTTACAAGTGAAGAGTAATATTACTAGACCGTAATACTAAGTGGCGTAATTTACTAGGTTTTAAGCAATTTATTAGGTTAGTGTCTTCTTTTAAGCAAATCAAAAGCATAGAGCGCACCTAGAGAACAAAAGAATTGTTCTTAAAAGATGTAGGCAATTAAAAGTTTTCCACCTTAACATGCAGGGAATGAAGGCCTATGTGGAGGGCCAACTAACATAGCATGCAGTACCCACTCGAAGAAGCCCGCACCCTGGATTATCGTGCTGATTGCCATCGCTGTCATCGTAGCAATCGTTGCCATAGTTGCTTTACTGGTCTTCCTCCTTGGACGCCGCAAAAATACATCTGAATCATCGGTAGAGGCTCCACCACCATCAACAGCAACTGTCCAAAACAGATCAGTTCAAAAAGAACCAGAGCACCAAGCAAGTGCTCCGGGATCACCCGAAAACTCTAGCAGAGGGAGTGGAAAGAAGGGTGAACAGAGCTTGAAGCTTTCGTTTGTGAGAGATGACAGGGAGAGGTTTGATATGCAAGACTTGCTGAAAGCCTCGGCGGAGGTGTTAGGCAGCGGTTGTTTTGGGTCATCTTACAAGGCTGCTTTGCTGACCGGACCAGTGATGGTTGTGAAGAGGTATAAGCAGATGAATAATGTGGGAAGAGAGGAGTTCCTAGAGCACATGAGAAGGATTGGGAGATTGGGACATCCTAATTTGCTTCCACTTGTGGCTTATTATTATAAGAAGGAAGAGAAGCTCTTGATTGCTGATCATGTTCAAAATGGCAGCTTGGCTCGTCATCTTCATGGTAAGTTCCTTTTCCCTTAAACATATACATATTTGCAATTTACCTAAACATGAATGACCATATTATCTAGTTGTTCTAGTAATTGATGAGATACTACTTTTAAGTGATTAAAACTATTTGTATACCACATCTCTAATCGAGACATGCCGCACATTTGTATAGGCGGAGTAATGCCTTTATCAGAGATGTGATTTGCAATGTCGTCCATATAGCATTGCTCGTCAATATGGTTTGCAAATCTTTAATGTCATTATAGACAATTTTACTTTTAATGTTTTAGTTGTATATATCAAGCCATTTCTCTTCCGCGGTCCCTCCTTCAGATTGAGGAAGAGACATGAATGAATGGCTAATCAATTTACTTGGTGTTATTTGCACTTTCATGATCAGGAAACCAAACCCTAGGCCAACCAAGCCTTGACTGGCCAACCCGTTTGAAGATTGTCAAAGGAGTGGCACACGGCTTACGCTATCTCTACGCTGAGCTTCCCAGCCTAGTAGCACCCCATGGCCACCTCAAATCATCAAACGTTCTTCTCAACGAGTCCTACGAGCCCCTTGTCACCGACTACGGCCTAATCCCTGTGGTAAACCAAGAACATGCTCACACCATCATGGTGGCCTACAAGTCCCCAGAGTACATGCAAAGCAAGCGCATTACAAAGAAGACCGACGTTTGGAGCTTCGGAGTGTTGATCTTGGAGATCTTAACGGGGAAGTTGCCCACCAACTTTCTGCAGCAAGGTAAAGGAAGCGAGGAGGATTTGGCAAGTTGGGTGAACTCGGTGCCTCGGGAGGAGTGGTTCAATCAGGTGTTTGATACAGGAATGGGGGCAGGCAAGAGTAGTGAGGGAGAGATGCTGAAGCTCTTGAAAATTGGGTTGGAATGTTGTGAAGGGGAAGTGGAGAAGAGATTGGATCTGAAAGAGGTTGTGGAGAGGATTGAAGAGTTAAAAGAGAAGGACAACCCCGGTGATTCAGATATTTTCTCTACGTGAGCTAGCGAAGGCGACATGACGAAGATTGTTGGCTGATGAAATAGTTCTCTCTTTCTGCATGACATGCTCAATGGTTCATTGCTTCAGTGATGATAAGAAACCTCTTAATGTGCATCTGTCACGTCCCTCCGAATTCCCTCAACAGGATGAGAGACAACGATGAACTGCTTGTCTATAAGATTTGGCTTTATATGCAAGCTAGGTTTAAACAAACTACTTTAATATTCCATAACATAATTCCTTCTAGTATAACCATTTATTCATCAAATAATCCTTAATTACAATCATACCCAAAAGAGTTTATAAAATTTCATTTCGCACCACATCTAAATGGAATAGGATTTGCACACGTTTCAAATTAATTACAGGTTCAAAGCAATGATATACTCTCCACCTATGTACTCGGTGTAATATCACTTGGTTCTTATATTTGACTATTCCAAATCATCAAGGGAGAGGAAATAATAATAAAGAACCAGTCAGGGAGAAAATGATCACTAACATCTCCCTTCCCACCTCACCAAATATATAAAAATAAAAAATAATAAAAAATTAAAAATTAAAGAAGAAGAAAAATAAAAAATTCCCAATAAATTTCTCCATATTAACTCGAGAAGGTAAGAGGTTTTTTCTTTTTCTTACTAAATTGTAGAGAAAAATTACTACTAAAAAAGTCCTATGATCGATCCTAAAAAATAGGAGAAACTTTGATTGTACAGCATAAAAGTGATTTTTCTTATATCCGTGATTGAACAATTACCGTTGTTGTATTCTAGCTGCAGATGTTCATAATCTAACGATATGCACGAGAACCAAGGGTGAGAACCAAGTCTAGGGCCTAGGCTTTTCATTTATCTCTTGTTATCAGTAGTATATTTATCTCTCGTATGTATTGGTTCCTCTATATGTAAGGGAAACCCTCTCAGAGATCACTACAAGGTCAAAAACCGAAACTTAAGTGCCCTTTTTTTTTTCTCATCGTTCTTCAAGTTCTCCATTGTAACAAGTCATCTCTCATCTGACGGTACGTACATGTGGAATCAAAACTTTGTTGGTAGACTCGGTTAATATTAGAAATTTTAACCGATGTGGGCGTTTTGGCATGCATCTGCATCAATCGTCTCTATATCTAGGGCCAAATTTCTAAAATAATCCTGTAGATATGGGGGGGTTAATTAGCTATAACCGAGTTAATGTTTGTTTTAATTAATTTTAAGTAGTTTTGAATATTTAAGTTCCTCTGGCCCTTAGGCAATTGGGAAGTTTAAGAGTCCAGAAGGAGAGACAGAGAGAAAGAGTCAGAAAGCTTTGCATTATTTTGTTATATTATAATTTTTATTTTTTTTTCGAAATTTACTTATGTTCCCATATTCATATTTGAGCAAGAGGTTGTTGAATCTGAGAGTTGAGAAAGAGGAAGGGCGGAAGAGAATAATGTCGTATAACAATGTTGATAATGGAAATGATAATCAAGGCGCGGGGACAATAGCAGTGGCAATCGGCGAGGGCGTCTCCAGCCAAAATGCTTTGAAATGGGCTATTGATCATCTCGTCTCTAGATCTACCAGCCATGTTCCTATTAAGCTTGTCCATGTTATTCACCAATCTAATTCCTATAATAAACTTCATGCAACTGGTAACTCCCTCTCTCTATATCTTTCATACATACGCATGTGCCGCATGTTGTCCGATAATTAGTTCTATTCATCAATCAATGTTGTGTTAATTATCACATTTCTAATACAGGCGAGACTCATTTATGTGAATGTCTCACGCAGAAATTTTCTGCGTGTTGAGATGACACAAATAGCAGTACTCTTGCGTGAATAATTAACATATTTTGTTTGATTTTTGGTGGCGCTTATAGAGAATAACCCATCAAATGAAGGGCAAGCTCATGATGCTCCAAATACAGATTTCTTACTTCCATTTCGTTGCTACTGTACACGCAAACGTGTAGGTTAATTCAATTCATAACTTCTTTTTTCTTTTCTTTTTTTTGGTAAGAAACCTCCGTGATAATAAATAATATTTAGAAAAGGAATTTCGCCTAATCTGGAGGACATAAAACTTTATCCGTCACTCTTTTTTTTAATCTAATCAACATACCTATTTATATACACTATATAATTAAGAAGCTAGTTATCTATGATTAAATATTTTAAGTTTTGACAAATTATAAGTAGATGTAGTGATTTGTGAAATTAATATCATCAGGTACAATGCGAGACTGTTCTACTGGAGGATCAAGATGTAGCTGAGGCCTTAGTTGAGTACATTTCCCGCCATGGCATTGTGAGTATTGTTGCTGGTGCGACATCCAGGACTGGTGGGTTAACAAGGTATGCAATATAGCTAGATATATAAAATTGTGCGTCTATGTGGAATTTTGTTTGTCCAAACTCATATGATGTTCAAAACATATTGTTCAAGTAGGCGTCGATTCAAGGCATCAGAATCTATTCCAGGCAGAGTCCTGAAGTTGGCACCACATTTCTGCTCAGTATACACCATCAAACGAGGAAGGGTGAGTGAAATGCGTGAAGCATCTCGTCCACTTCCAAATATTCCTGCTGGAGAGAGGGCGGCAGATCACCATTCCGACCACATGTAAGCATTTATATATTCAATAAATATTGGATCATTTTGCCAAACTTTCAATTTCTACCAAATATTACATTAAAAAACATACAATGCAAACGTCTATTTAAACAACATGCAACCAATATGTTACTTACGTTGAGAATGAGTCTCACATTGATGGGAGGAGGGACCTTGCATGGGCTTATAAGAGGTTGGGCTACTCCCCTACTCCCCATATTGCCAATTGATTTTATGGTGGAACCTCAACTTTCTTCATGGTATCAGAGCAGGTTATCCCGCGTGTGAAGCCAAACGGCCACATGTGCTCCACGTCATCCCGTTATGTTGATCCACGTGTTAGGCTCAAAATTTGGCTACACGTGAGAGGACATGTTGAGAATGAGTCCCATATTAATGGTAGGAGGAACCACATGTGAAGCCAAATGGCCACATGCGCTCCACGTCACCCCGTTATGTTGATTCACATGTTAGGCTCGAAAATTCACAACACGTGAGAGAGAGTGTTGAGAATAAGTCTCACATTTATGGGAGGAGGGACCTTGCATGAGCTTATAAGAGGTTGGGCTACTCCCCATATTCCCAAATGATTTTATGGTGGAACCTCAACTTTCTTCAACTTATTTGACTCATTTATTAATTAACTGATTTGGTTGATGTCTTATCTAGAGGTAGAGGTCCGATCAACGGAGCATATGATGAGGTCTCAATGGCTGAGAATGATGTTTCGTTTGTAAGCTCAGAAAGACCAAGTACTGATAGCATTTTATCTTTCTACCAAAATTTTGGGCCAGCTGGACTGACCCGATTTCCTTTAGAATCATCATCAAACATGGAGAGTATTGCAAAACTGGACGAAGATTTTGATAGTTTTGATTTTTACGCTCTGCATGAACCGTCATCAACTGTACAACGTTGTGGAGGAACACCATTCTTGTCGCAGAAAGTATTGGTAAGTCATTTGAAAAGGATACAAGTCAATTACAAACACAAAAGAAAGTTTATTTTGATTAAAAATCTTTCGGTACTTGCAGGAAGATATGGAAGAGGAGATGAAAAGGCTTAGAGTGGAGCTGAAGCAAACAATGGACATGTACCATGCAGCCTGCAAAGAAGCAGTGGCAGCAAAACAGAAGGTTCTAGCATAATTTAAAACCCTCATAAATCTTCCTAGCAACTTAAAGCTAGCATTTTAGCTAATAGCGTTTTCTCTTACCATCAAAAGTTTTTAGGTTGCATGCATCTCACTGAATCTCTTTGCTCTTCCATCTCTCCCATAAAAGTAGGACCACTTGCATATACAGCCAAAGCTCCAGATTCGATTAGCAGTGTGATCATAATAACTTGTTTAAGCATTCTTGCTAAACTGATACCGTAGAATATTTAGAATACACATTCATATAATATATAGCTATGTAACACTCAACCCGATCAATAATTTTAGATTCACGGTCAAACAACACGACAAGAGAGAATTTGTCTATATAAGTGTATAAGGCATAATGATATTCACATCTATGTTGTTATTTGGTCTATGCATCGTGGCGAACAATTATCACCTAAACTTTGAGAATTCTTTTTTTGTTTGAAAACTTTGGGTATATTATATCGTAATGCCGTACTTTCATCTATTTTGTTATTTGGATTTAGTGTCTCAATAACTATCCTGATTGGAGTCTTCTCATCTTACTCATATTCAATATACAGACTATTGAGCTAGAAGAGTGGAAACTGAAAGAAGAGAAAAAACTAGAAGAGGCACGACTTGCCTTAGAAGCAACTAGGGCTGTGGAGAAGAAAAAAGCAAATTCTAAGGCAGCAGTTTTGGCAGCTGATCATCATCACGAAGCCGCTCAGAGGTTTGCTGGAAAGAGGTGCAAACAACGATCAGTGCAGATCAAATATTCAAAGCTTTAAGGGAAGCTGACGATGAAGAAAAGAAAAGAGTTTTGGATGCTTTAGGCCAGTCCCAGATAGTTTTCAAATACCAAAGCTTAGTTCATATCTTAGTTGTTTTATTGTTACTTTTTTTTTACTGTTCACTGTTTTAGTGAATTTGTTTCAACAGATTTAAGTGGCCTTTGTATGGCATATCAATTGGTTTGTTTTTCTCCATATACATATTTAGGTTCAAGGGGCTAGTTACTAGTTGTATAGCATTTTAGCATTAAATTCACTGCACGGACTTACACGTGCGCCAGAGGTCTATCTAAATGATCATGCAAGTTACACGCGACTTACACTTGTATTACATTTAAGATTACTTTGCAATCAACAAATTCTTATGCTGAAGAAACATTGTAATATACTTTTTATCTTTCATGATGGTGTATGTTAGACAAGAAAAATAAAATAACACTCACTTTATTTAATCAGGAGGATTAATCTCATACAATATTTTGGTTGGAACTCTCGTTTTGAAGATGCAGTTGAGCACATTCCATATAGGGAAAGTTAGGTATTAACAATATGAAGTGCCTCTTTCTTTTTCAGCTTTTTCTTATAGCATAAACCTGTATATGGCTTCTGATGAGTACATATTTTACTATATAGTTTACCTTTATTTTAGCATTAATTTATTGATTATTTTGACGTGATTTTGATATTTTGAATTATATTTTCAATATAGAACTTTCAAATTCTTTCTGAGCAAAAAGGGATCAAACGGACGAATTTTGGAGTGATTCCAATCGGAGGATGTTGGTGTGTCACCCAGCTTATTTGTATCAAAGTTTCAGATTTTTCTACCAAACGGTTTATTTATGGCGATGAAATAAAGGAGCAGCGCACAATGCTGTCAAGGTAACATTTCGGGCTTATTTAGGCTTTTTGGCATCCAAGATGATGTCTTTTGGGTCTGATGCCTTCTGCAGTTATGTTCAGGACATCTCAAGCTTTAATTCTAGCCAGTTTGGGCCTATTTTGAAGGCCTGAATGTCCAAAAATGTGGCTGATTTGTGGCTGGGAAGATTTTCCATATTTGATTAGGATTATGTTTCCTAGTTTCTCTTAAGTTATTATGTTTCCTAATTTTTAGAAGACATTTTCTAGTAAGGATTTTAATTGTGTAGTAGTATAAATAAGGTTTTTTAGTCATTAGAAAAGAAGGGGAAAAGAATGCATTACTTTAGGGAAAGGCCCTACTTTGGAGAACTCAGCTTAGAGAGCTTTTGACATTAAGTTTATTTTCAAGGTATTTTCTATCCTTATTTTTAATAATATTTTATTTTATGATTGTTCGTAGCTAATTTCATTTGTTAGGGCGAAGCCACAAGCCTTAGCATGAATATGTAGTTTCTTTTCAATTTAATTATGATATTATCCATGCAAGTTTTGAATTATTAATCATCGTGTTTGAAATTATCTACTTGTCTTGATGAATGGCCACCATTAGGATATTTAGAAAGGTAATTTGATGCAATTTTGATGGAGACCTGTCCTTGGAATTGACTAAGGCTTCTTGTGGTTAATATATGTAACTTCTTAGGATGGATGACACTTCATAAGGGTTATATGGTTTTTCAAAAGGTTTTCACAAAACTTAATGAGTCTTGCATGTTCACATTCGATATGGACACCACGAACAGGATGCATGTTAGATATATGTTCTATGTTGGAGGTTCCAAGTAGGACACACTTCAGGAAAACGTAACCTTCAAAATGTGCATGGGTAATTCATAAGTAATTGGAAGAACTACATAAGATTGCTAAGGTGACGGCGGAACCCTAATACTCGAATTTATTTTCCAAACTATTTTCTTTTGTTTTCTTCACTTTACCAATTTATTTAATTATTTTTAATTAAATTCATTTTTAATATTTTAGGTCATTAAATCAACCTTTTTCCAAATTTTGTTTCCAAATAATTAATTAAGATTTGATTTTAACATAAATTATTCATTCAATCCCTGTAGAGAATGACCTTGCTAGAGCCGATTATATTACGATTAACGTGTACTCTTATAGGTATTTATAAGTGTTTTTATCCCTACTTTTGCAAACTTGAGGTGTAGAACTCTGAATAGGGATTATTCCAACTCCTTTTTGAGTCATTTCTCATATTGATATGCTCCTGAACAAACTTTGGAAAATATTTCCCTTCGGGACACTGCAAAATATCATGGTTTTTTCAAACAACAAAGTGTACAAATTGTAGGTTTAAATCCCTAATAAAAAATAAAAAATAAAAAAAACAAAAAAAAACCCCATTATGCATATTTGAATCATAAAGGCAGTCCTCCCAGTTGTATATTGAATCCAAGAGGAGGTACAAATTTCATAGTTGCACAAATTATAACCTCAAAAAAAATAAAAGTTAAGTACAAGAATAATTAACTAAGAATTAATAAACACAAATTATTTAAACAATCCCCTGCAACGGTGCTAATTTCTTGATGAGATTTTTACCACCTTCAAAAAGTAGGGATAAAAACATTTAAAATACTTGCAAGAGTACAAGGTAATTGTAGTATAGTCGTCTCTAACAATGTCGTTCTCCATAGGGATTGGATGAATAATTTATGTTAAAATCAAATCTTAATTAATTATTTGAAAACAAAGTTTGGAAATGGTTGATTTAATGACCTAAACTATTACAAACAAATTTAATTAAAAATAATTAAATAAATTGGTAAAGTGAAGAAACAAAAGAAAATAGTTTTGAAAATAAATTTGAGCAGTAGAGTTCCGCCATCACCTTAACAATCCTATGTAGTTCTTCCAATTAAATATGAACTACCCATGCATAATGTCAGGTTTTCCTAAAGTATGTCCTACTTGGAACCTCCAACTTAGAACGTATATCTAACATACAACCTATCCGTGGTGTCCAGATCGAGTGTAAACATGCAAGACTCATTAAGTTTTGTGAAAACCTTTTGAAAAACCATATAACCCTTACGACGTGTCATCCATCCTAAGAAGTTACACATATTAACTCAATTCCAGGGACAGCCCTCCGCCAAAATTACATCAAATTACTTTTCCAAATATCCTAATAGTGGCCAATCATAAAGATAAGTAGATAGTTTCAAACATGATGGTTAATAATTCAAAACCCACATGCATAATATCATGAGTGAGTTGAAATGAAACTACATATTCATGCTAAGGCTCGTGACCTCACCCTAGCAAATGAAATTAGTTACAAACAATCATAAAGCAAAATATTATTAAAAACAAGGATAGAAAACACATTGAAAATAAACTTGAATCGTCAAACGCTCTTTAAGCTTAATTCTCCAAAGTAGTGAATTTCCCTAAAGTAATGCGTTCTTTTCCCCCTTCTTTTCTAATGGCTAAAAAGCCTTATTTATACTACTACACAATTAAAATCCTTATAGAAAATGTCTTCTAAAAACTAGATAACATAACAACTTAAGAGAAACTAGGAAACATAATCCTAATCAAATATGGGAAATATTCCTAGCCACAAATCAGCCACTTTTTTGACATTCAGGGCTTCAAAATATGCCCAAAATGGCTAGAATTAAAGTTTGAGATGTTCCGAACATAATTACAGAAGACCTCAAACCCTAAAGACATCATCTTAGACGCCAAAAAGCCCAAATAAGCCCAAAACATCACCTTGACAGCAATGTGCGTTGCTTCTTTAGTTCATCGCCATAAATAAACCGCTTGGTAGAAAAATCTGAAAGTTTGATACAAACAAGCTGAGAGACACACAAATATCCTCCAATTTGAATCACTCCAAAAGTTTTAGTTTTAACCAAAATCATGTTATAAGTTTGTTTAATGGTTCGTACAAGGCCCATATTAAAGCAGTCCAACTAAAAATGGCCCAACTATAATAAATGATGATTTGTCGATTTTACCCCTAATTTTTAGATTGTGTTGTTTCTAATTTGTTCAGTTCGGTTTTCTTCAAGGTTCAGCTCTTTTTTGTTGGAGTTGGTCGAATGCTTTGAGAACTAGACTTTCGAATTCTTATCAATTTGAACGTGATCATTGTTTCAACTTTTGAAGTGCTAATCAAATTGAATATGATCATTGCATTTTAGATCGTCTGTCATCATTCATATTATATTCGAGGTATTTTTCTAGATTTTCATCGTTAATGGAGTTCATCATTGTTTCTGAGATCATTGTTTTCTAGATCTTCTTCTTTTTCTTTGAAAAAAAAAATAGATCATCATGCTATTTAATTTATGTTTTGTATTATTTCGTTGAATCGTGATCGTCGTCATTATTCATAATGTATTCGAGATATTGTTTTTCAATTTTTCATCGTCAGTGGAGTTAATCATTTGTTCCCCCCCCCCTAAAAAAAAAAAAAAAAAGAAGATAAATTTGAGATCTACATGTTATTCAGTTTCATATTATTCCGTTGATAATTGTATATGAGTTGCAAAATGCTTTTTCTCATTTTGCAGATACAATGTTAGCTTTTGGTTCAGTTTTTCCAGATACAGTGTTTTTTTTTTTTTTGTTCATATTTTCATAAACAGTTTTAGTTTTTGTTCAGTTTTTCAAAAACAGTGTTATCTTTTGGTTCAATTTTATGATGAAACAGTGTTAGTTTTTTGTTCAGTTTTTATTCAGTTTTTCAAAGATAGTGTTAGTTTTTGGTCATTTTTTCAAATACAGTGTTAACTGTTGGTTAAACAATTTGGTTTTTGTTCAGTTTTAGCTTTTAGTTTTATTTTCCAGAAACAATTTCGTTTTTTTTTAGTTTTTCATAAACAGTGTTGGCTTGCTGTTCATTTTTCAGAGATAGCGTTAGCTTTTTGTTTATTTTTCAGAAACAGTGTTAGATATTGGTTCAGTTTTTTAAAATAATGTTTTTTTTTTTCTTGAGAGACAATGTTTTTTTTTTGTAGTCTTTACATTTTGTTGTAGGTTATTGATATATATGTTCCTTTAATATTGTGTATTGATTTTATTTTTGTTTTTAAGTTCTATAGTTATGGAGAATAGCAAACTAGCTCAGTTTACTTATGGTGGTTTAGTCCAAAGATTAGAGCAACATCATCAAGTATTCTCTTGAGTCGTGATCTCCAAATCTGAACTTCTACTCTTCGGGGTCGTAGCAATTATAATCTTAATTAAGTCCGTATCAAACTTCTTCTTCCTTTTGGTTACAACAAGGATGTCATCCATGTAGAGTTTAATAAGACTCCAGAATGGTGTCTTTTCCAAATGTTCGCAAACATCTTTGCGATCTTCAAGCATTGGCTTGTAAATTTTCATTAAGTCTGAAAATCCGATCATATTGCACCGATATTGGATACATGTACCCCGATATCTTTTCTTCTTCTCAACTGAAGTTTTCTTCTTATCCATTGGAGTTTTCTTCTTCTCCATTGTTGTTTTCTTTGCAAGAGTCTTCCTTCTAATTTTTTTTGTTACCTGTATTTGTAAAAATGAACAAAGCTTAGGAATTATAATTAACTTTTTAAGAAGAACAATCAGAACATGGATTGAAGAAAACAGATAGTCAACGGTCAAGTTTTTACACAATCAAACAGTTTCTGGATCCAAATCATACTAAGACATATTGTGTCTGGAAAAGTACCAAACAATCGCACTGTTTCTGGATCCGGTGTTTGTTTTGGGTTGGATTTTTTAGAGTCACTGCTAGTTTTAAATTCTTTATTTTCATAAACGTTGTTATGTTTGGTTCTTCATTTTCAAATACAATGTTAGTTTGTACACAAAGGGAGCAAATTGTTTCTGGATCCGAATCATAACAGATAAACTTTGTTTTTGAAAAGTACCAAATAATTACACTGTTTCTAGATGCAGTGTTTTTTTGTTGATTTTTCAGAGACAGTGCTAGGTTGTAGTTCTTTATTTTCATAAACAATGTTATATTTTGGTTATTTTCTTCCCAGATACAATGTTTTCTTGTACATAAATAAAACAAACATTGTATCTAATTTTTTCCAAAAGCAATGTTATGTTTTGGTTTTTCCAAAAACAATTTTATGTTATGGTTCTTTTATTTTTTAGAGACAGTGTTAGTTTTTACACAAAGGAGCAAACTGTTTATGGATTCAAATCATAATAAGTCATATTGTTTTCTGGAAAAGTGGCAAAACAATCATACTATGTTTTTCTGAAAATGTTTAACTTTAAGAATGGCATGAGAATTTATAATTTAAGCAGGATAAGATTATTACCTCTTTTTTGCAGGTTTGTTCCGACGAAGGTTCTGGTGCATTTTGCACATCTTTTTCTCTGGTTGGTTCTAACGGAGGTTGTGGTAAGTTTTTCACTTCTTTTGCTCTGGTTTGTTCACAAGGAGGTTCTAGTACGTTTTCCACATATTTTTCGCTAGTTGGTTCCAACGGAGGTTCTGGTAAGTTTTGCACCACTTTTTTGCCGGTTTGTTCCGACGAAGTCTGTTACATTGTGGTCGTCATTTTCTTCTACCATTGAACTTCTTTCGGTAGCTTTGCTCCGATGAATGCTTCTTTTCTCACAGTTTATCTCTTTTTTCTTTTTTTCTTTTTTTTTAAACTTTGATTTGAACTTTGATTTTGTGGTTTTTGAAACGGAGGAATTGGATTGGATAGGAAGATAGCCAGTTATTATGACGGTTTGGTGCTGGTTTGATTATAAGGATGATAATGACGGTTGTTGAAGAGTCGTGACAGTTTTTAATCATTTAGGGAGAAAGTGTATTTTTGTAGCGGGTTGAGCTTGTAAGTTTGGCCCGTAGACAATAGTTTTGGATGATTTTTTTTATTAAACTTTGAGCCATTTTGGTCAAATAACATTTTGGGATGGTTTTTTGTTAAAATTTTGTTGGCCCAAACCCTTTTCATTAAAGCTCTCTAAAAAAAACCCACAAATAATAACATAAAAAGACATATGGTGAATGTCTAAATTAGTGGTACTCATCCATAAATTCAAATTTGTAGGGTTCTTGTATTCTTTTATCAAGAAACACACACAAAAAAGACCGTGTTAGAAAAGAGAAAATAATATTGTTGTCTTAGAGCACTTCCGGTGTAGGAAGGCTCCTCATGGCAATTGGCAATTAACTGAATAGTAACTGCATTTAATGAACAGTAATTGCCTTTTGCATCTCCACTTCTAAACTAAATAGCCATGACAATAGGCAATAAAATATTAGTATTTTTTTTAATAAAATAATAAAAAATAATTTTATTTGTAATTTCAGATAGGATTTTTAACCGGTCTCGTTAAGCCACGTGTCATTATCCGAAAGTACAATTTTTGGTGACAAATTTCGATAAGATTTTTATCCAATTCTATCGCGCCGCGTGCCGGTACCTTTTTAGAATCGTTGAAAATATTGAAATGTGGTGTAAGGTGGGAGAAAATGGCAAGGTATTTATAATTTTTTTTTTAAATTTTTTTCTGATTTGTAATTAAATTTTTTTTAAAATTATTAACTTATTTAATCTGGACCGTCAGATTACAAAAAAAATTGAAATCCAACAGTCCAGAATGAGACACGTGGCCCACCCAAACATTTCTGATTATTTTCTTTTTCTAAAAAAATTTTAAAGTTGAAAACTGGCGTTGATCTGAAAATCAAACAGTCCAGATTCAAAGTGATTGAGTAGGGCTGACACGTGTTGCCCACGCGCTTGACGTAAAATTTTTATAACGTGGAGCATTACATCACTCCCCTAAGGCACTCGAGCCTTGGACTCCTGCCTACCTTCTCCCGAATGGGCTGGTGCTAGTTTGGAAGGGGATTGGGTTGCCAATGTTCCCTGTCCACCGAGCTAAAGAGCACTCTAGAAGTGCTCTTATAATGTGCTAATTTTTCATGCAAATGATATTCTACTTTTTAATTAAATTAAATTAAACAGTAGGCAGAGACGGGATAAATTCGAAGTCGAGTTCATTAGAAAAAGCACTTCAGCTCAAATTTCAATATAAAGTTAGCCATTTAGGCCTTCCACAATAAGCCAAAAAATGAGTGATATACCAATAATTGAACTTATACAAGAATCACATTCCTACAGTGGCCTGAAAAGTTGAATGTGTTACCAGTAAATTAAACATATGAGTTCAATATATTAAGCTCATGAGCGTGATATCAACATATATATTGATATCACATTAGTGTTGCAGCAATACTACAACATATGATCTAGTGATATTGTTTCTATTTGTCAGTGGGAGGTCTTAAATTCAACTCTTGTGGATGACAAGTTTGACACTAGATTATGATTGGCTCATTGTGCACTGACTTCTTTCACGTTGTATTAAGAAAAAAATAGGTAAAACCTGAATAAGGGTTGATTGGTTATCAAACGTCATCTTAATTAAAAGAAAAATCGAGATCTAAACAAAAATTAAATTTCTTTGACAAGACAAAAAAAAAAAAAAAAAAAAAAAAAAAAAAAAAAGTAAATTTTAAGAAGCCAGGAAAATTCCCACCAACAAAATCAAGTTTGTGGACTAAGAACTTCTCTACCTTCAAAATATTTCGTATGCAATAACCTAAGTTGTTGGAAAAAATGTGCGCCAAAATCTTAGCCGCATTATACGTGTTTACTTGACATAGCAAAAATTTCTTCAGGTGAAAACTCTTGTGTCGACAAAATTTTACTTTATCGGCTTAGAATTTGTCAGCGAAAACGATATTTAATGCAGGCTAGGAAGGGAAAGTCGGCATTAAATGCTGGACTTGCTAGGCTTAACATGCATTTAATGCAAGAATCTAATTTAATCCTAACTAAGGGAGTTGGCTTGCTAGAGAAAGGGGTCAACTAGGCTAATTCTCTCTCAATGATGTCTACGTGAAATACAAAGGGTATGAGCTTGGATCTTTGGGCCCCAAGCAGCCCAATGTCTTCCATGATCCCGATTCCACATAGGCCCGATAACCTTCCATAACCATCCACACCACAATTCACTTGACAAGCCCCGATGTGACTTGGGCTTAGCATGAATAGTGACTAAGGAAGTATGGCGTGATGAATAGGTATGAGCATGGCGTGAATATCCGGTTTAATCACCGTGGCATGGCATGTTTGTAAATATATTCCTCGTCACTCCTGTGCCTTGGAATGTATTTGGGCCTGAATGTAGGCTTTGCATGACAATTAGGCCTTAAAACTTGGTTGGATTGGTGTGTGACATTTTTGGGCCCTAACAACATCAGATCATGATTGACTCATTGTGCACCGAATTCTCTCACGTTGTATTAAGAAAAAAAAAATGGTAAAACTGAATAAGGGTTGATTGGTTATCAAACGTCATTTTAATTAGAAGAAAATTCGAGACCTAAACAAAAAGTAAATTTCTTTGACAAAAAAAATAAACAAAAAGTAAATTTTAAGAAGCCGGAAAAATTCCCACCATCGAAATCAAGTTTGTCGACTAAGAACTTCTCTACCTTCAAAATATTTCGTAGGCAATAACCTAAGTTGTTGGAAAAAATGTGCACCAAAATCTTAGCCGTAGTGTGTTTACTCAACAAAGCAAAACTTTCGTTAGGTGAAAGCTCTTGTGCCGACAAAATTTTACTTTATCAGCTTAGAATTTGTCAGCGAAATGATATTTTCCAGTATTGAAAGTATACTTTAACGCATTGTTTACTATAAGTGATGGGTTTATAGTTTTGATTTATTGGTAATTCACTTACTATTAGCCTATCATGCACGCTCAAAGCTAAAATATATATAAACCTCCCCTCCATATTCTCTTGTACAAAAAACAGAAAAAAAAAAAAAAAAAAAAAAACATCCATCAATGTTAGTTGATTTCTCTGGACCCCTTTTAGAAGTAGTTTCTCAATAAAAAAAAACATGAAGTGTGTGGTTTTATGTAAATGAAGAACATGAAGTGGATGGTTTTATGTAAATGAAGTTAATACAAAACACCAAGGATTTTAGTCTACTTTTTTATATTCTTGGCAAAAAAGAAAATAACTTTAAAGTTCAAAGCTTCTAGCGCAACCAGTACATAAAGTATTTAACACTATATCACTGCGAGTAAAACACAAAAACTTTCACGTATCATAAAACACATTCAACATTATATCCATTATATCTAACGCAATCGGTATATAAATGGTATGTTTGTTGCACCGTACTATCTCGAACTAAACTAGTTTTCGGAACTAAGTTGGATCGACTTGACTTGGATTAAATTGGATAATGATAATGAAATGTTTGGTGTAATGCCGGACTAAACTATCGACTAAATTATTTTTTTATCATTTTCAATTTACTTTTGCCTTGAAAAACAATAAACAAACAAATTTTATATTATAAAATATAATTTAGTAGTTATTTAATTTTTAGAACCCTATTTAATGTTTCACCTAAAAGTTTGCCGATTTCTTTTTAGAAGATGAGAACCCAGATAATTTGCAAAGCTCTCTCTCTCTCTGCCTCTTCGCAATCTCCCTCTTGGCCTCTTCGCTTCCTAACAAATACATTGCAAATCTTAAAATCAAACCAAAGAGCAGGAAAGAGAATGAAAATTTAGGATTCTGGGTGGGGTGCATGTGGGATTGGCTTGAAGGTGGGAGATGGGGGGTTGAATCTGGTTTCGGTTTTTGGGTTTTCTCGGTTTGTAGCTTTTCTGGGTTTTCTGGGTTTCTGACTTTTTTGGATTTTCTCGGTTCAAATTTTGGGAGTTGAATCTGGTTTTGAAAAGGAATAGGCTGCAAAATTCCACGAAATGGGTTTACAGAACTCCACGGAATGGCTTTCTCAGATCACAAGTTTCTGAGAGAAAATGAGTTTTCTGGGAAATGGGATCCATGGCGGCTTTGCTGGAAGAGGAGTTATCTGGGAAGAAAAAAAAATAGGAGTCGGCAGATACGAATACGAAGTGGAGAACTTGCGAAGGGGTGAACAAGGGAGGGGCAAAGCGGAGCTGGTCTTAGCAATCCGTCCAATTTCCAGGAGCCTCGCTAAGACCGCCTAGTGAGGCGTTTAGTCTGGACGAGTCCCCTGGTCTCATTAAACCTAATCCTCCCTGCAAACAAACATGGGATTTCACTGACTAGCCAGTCCAACGAAACTTCAACAAACATGCCCAAAGTATTCAACTTGAGTTATACTCGAGTAAATCAAACCCTACAATTACCACAAAAAATAAAAATAAAATGTGTCCTGAAAGACGAATTATTATGAGAAAAGTGTCATTCAAGGGAAGGTCAGAAAATTTCTCATCCAATGCAACCAAATGTGATTGTTTGTTTAGGGGACCTGAGAGAATCTCTTAGCATTAGAGCACTTCCAGTGTAGGAGCCCTTTCCCCTGGCTATTCACTATTTAATCCACCTCATGAACAGTAATTACCATTAATAAACAGTATCATTTTGTATCTCCACCGTTGCACTTGAATAGCCCCGGTAATTGGTAATAAATATTAGTATTTTATTTATTTATAAAATAATTTTATTTGCAATCCAATCCCAATTGGCAGCTCCTCTCTCGTCCCTCCCTCCCTCTGTCTCATTCACTTTCCCAAATCCAATCCCAATTCGTTTTCTCAAGAATACAAAGAGGAGATTTTCTCTGCAAATTTGTGTGAGCTTTGAGAGGATGAAGGCTATGGAGGAAGTTGTGGAGGAAAAAGAAGTTAAGCCTTTGACCGCCGAGCAATTGGAGCTGTACGAGTCGCAGTCCGAGTCCGAGTCCAAATCCGACGACAGCGTAGACGAAGAAGAGGAGGACACCGACGAGGATGACGACGCGGATGAGGGCGAAGATGACGACGATGACGAAGAAGAGGATGACAACGACGATGTTCAGGAGGTCGTACAGTCGTCTGGTGGCCCTCTGATTCACTCGGTAGGCGTATGACGTCAGCCCACGTCAGACAGCCCTCGGGCGCTCGGGCTGGCAGGAATCCACCGGCCTGGAGCTCGGGCCTGCTCGGGCTCGCTCGCCAGCCAACGCTGGACTTCCTCCCTCTGGCAATCAGTCTTTAATTTGATATGATTGGGGGTGGTTTGTTTTGTTTAGGGGACCTAAGAGAATCTCTTAGCATTAAAATCTTAGGAAAACTAATGAAGTAGTTTGAAAACTTTGAGTTTTAATGATAAGGACAAAATAAAGGCTAAAGTGAATAGTACCATGATTGACTTTTTAGTGTAAACATGTGGTTTTTCGTTAAAGTGAACAGTACCGTAGATTTTTTGTTAAAACTTCCTAAAATCTTTAATTTGATTTGATACGTTTTCTTCTAACATAAAAGCCAATTCAAAGTACAAGTTTTCCTAGAGTAAAAAATAATGCTTGGTAAGCCAAATTATCGAACGTGTTATTCATAAGAGATAGAGTGGTATTAACTTATAATTACCACTAGAGATATTTAAATTTAGAAATCAATAATTGCTACAAAGAAGGTGTCATTCATAAGAGATAGAGTGGTATTAACTTATAATTACCACTAGAGATATTTAAAATTTAGAAATCAATAATTGCTACAAAGAATAAGAATAGTCAAGAAAAAGTAACATTTGTTCTTCTCTCTTTTTATTTTTTTAAAGAAAATTGGATTATTTCGAATGATTACTTAACTTAGATTTGGTCAATTAATTAAAAATTCATCAAATTGAAATTTGATTTCGACAAAATGTAAAGCATTAGTCCTTCTATTGTAACGTTGTGTATTATTTAAGAAAAAGAAAACGAGAGTCGTATTCTCAGTAGTTAAATAATCTTTTGAACCTTTAACTAAAGGTCATTGATTTTAAAAATTTTATCAAATAATGTTGTCGCTTAACTTCGTAAAACAATATTTTCAAAAAAAAACCAAAAAAACCAAACAGGACGAAACTCATTTTTGAAGTAACTCACTCACAAATATTATGGACTGTTTGGTAAACAAAAAATATAGTAGTCATTTTGAATTTCGTTTCTGTGTGGACACAAATGAAAAAGTTTCAAAAGAATCTAACAACTCAAGGGCCATAATTCATTAACCAAAACATGGAGGGGGCAATTTAACAGAAAAAGAAAGAATAAGGAAAGTGACAACCACCAATTATTACATACTGTGGAAGTCCGCGGTCAATTATTTCTGTAATGTTTGCCCAAAAAAAACAAAGGAAAATTATTGTTTCTGTATTATTTCGCAAAATTAATAAAAAAAATTAAATTTATTAATGGTAGAGCAAAGTGTTTATATTTGCCCTTTCCTCTGAAACCACGGAGGCGTTAGAGAAGACCAGAGAGAAGAGACCTGAAAGGTGATCTTCCTCTGCATCTGTCTCTCTCCCTCTCTTTCTCTCTCCCTCTCTTTCTCTCTCTAGAAACACTCAAGTTTTTAGATTTGAGAGAGAGAGAGAGATAGGAAGTACTTCTCACCAAAGCTGCACTGAATTTGGCAAAAAATATATATAAAAAAAAAATCCCTTTCCTACTTGCTGGATAATCCATTGCTTCTACTTCACTCCCTCTAAGTTTTGCAGAAAACCCTCTCTCTCTCTCTCTCTCTCTCTGTTAAGATCTCCAATCTTTCCTGGTTTCCTAAAGAGTCAAGAAAAACCCTTTTCTCTGCACTCGGTCTTCCTCTGCTTTTTCGACAATCCCACCTTTAATTCAGCTAAAAAAAAATCACAAATCATTCAATTTAGCAAAAATAAGGGAATCTGAACATAACCCAGTTGCAGATTTTCCCGGAAAATGGAGAACATTTCCGGGAAAAAGCGACCCACAATCAGTCTCTCACTTTTTACTACTTTTTCCGAGTCAATTTCCTCTGACAAGTGCCCCAATTCAATCAAATCCCCCCGAAATTTCCAAGAGGGGGTTGTTGGGCTTGGAATAGTGGCTGCCATGACTGATTTGGGCAAACCCAATGAAGTGGCTTTGTCTGACAAGTCGCCTAGGTCGAGCCCAATCCCCATAGTCTCTGCAGCTAAGCCTGCAGCTAATTTCAGAGGTGGATTTTGTGTGGAGAGGGCAGGGGCTGTGGTGGATGAATTGTCCGAGAGCTATACATGTGTGATTTCGCATTTCGGAAACAATTTGACATCGAAAAAGGTTTATTTCGATGATGAGCCGAGTGGGGTTGTGGATGATCCTAATGCTGGCGTGGTGGTGGCCTCTGGGGTGTTCTATGTTTCTCCACTGAGTGTTGGTGAAGTGGGAAGAGAGTTTTGGGCCTCGGATTTTCTCAGTAGTTGTTATCTTTGCAAGAAGCAGCTTCATGGGCTGGACATTTTCATGTACAGGTAAAAGAAAAACAAAAGTCATACATACATACACACATATATACTTACATATGTATTTAAGTTCTCTTGATGTATTGTTATGAATTAAATCCCTTTTGATTATTCATTTCGGTGAAGCATGATTTAGGAAATTGTGGATTTTGAACCATGTTGATGGTTTTGATTACGGGCTAATGTTTGGCATATTGATTATGTTGTCTTAGTGGGAGATTGTGTTTTGAATGGATTTGAACTTAGGCTGATGGTTGTTTTATTAGCATGGATGAATTGACCAATTCTTGGAGATGTATGATGCATCGGTTTTGTTCAAGTTTACAAGTAGATTTTAAGTTCAAGAATGATACCGTAGATGCTGAACAAACTGGCCAATCCTTTACATAATTTTTGATCTATGGTAAGCTGTCGGTCTAGGCAGGAGGATGTTACTCATGGATCTGCATCAGCAGCTTTATCATTTCTCCCCATATTAGTAATCTTTTCTTTTGAGTAGAGGGTTACCTTTCGTGGCATGATTTTGAGGTTTAACTGTTTTAAGTTATGGTTTGTCCTTGAATGGTACTTGAATCACTTTATTCCCGTATTAGGTCATCTCCTTTGGTCCTTTACGTTGTGTGCTTGAATTCATGCAGAAGATGTTCAAATATTGTTTTCTTTTGAGAATAATTTTAGGTTTTAAGTATTATTTCAGAATGTTACTGGAAATCCTTATGTGATTGTTGTGTTCTCTCTATTGTCCTCGACGAAATGTACAGCTTGGTTAAGCTGATATTCCATTTCTGGTGTTGTCGTTGTGCCAACTTGTAATGGTACTCTCAGTAAGCTTTTGAAGAGTAAGATACAAGTATGCCAGGAAAAGTAATTTAAGTCGGTCATTCTCTGTTGGACTTAAGTACTCTAGCATCAATAAGTAGCTTGTGGATTGGTTTTCGCTCTCAAGTCCTTAACTTAGGTTCTCGTTGATTGTATTGAAACCGATTCATTTTCAGAAAATTAAGCAAAATCATTAGTGACAATGTCTTGATCTTGTGAATATATCAGTATAATTATTTATGCCAGGCTGTACACCAATCATTAGTTTGTTAATTTGATGTCATTAGACTGTTGCATGCTTAAGAAGTAATGCCATGTTTGTTTTCTCTTGAGACTCATTGGAACATGCATCTTTAGAAACTTAGGATGGAATGCCAGCTCCAAGCTGTTTCCTTAATGAACACTTACAAGTTACATCTTTGATTGCAGTCATTTGGTTTTATAGTATTAAAGATTCCGTCGAGTTAATATGTGCGTATATATTAATTATTATAACTTTCTTACTAGTACTCCTATAAGAAAGTGGTCATTTCCTTTGGAAAAAAAATAAAAAAATTGGTCACTGCTTTTACCATGGTGTAGGATCACCACTCTACTTAATGGATCCACCTGTTATACAAGTACCGTTCCCCTAGACCCCATGGTCCAAGAAAATTGAGGTAACCCACCGTTTGATCTTATTCCAACAGTGGAGGAGAAATTACAACAACAAAAGTTAAATGACCACCGATTGTTGGATTAAGATCAAACGTTGGGTGACCACAATTTCCTTGGACCATGTGGTCTTGGAGAACGGGTCTGCCTATTATACATAGTGTATGGTTAAGTTTTTTGTAATAAATAAAACCATGCTAGTTACACGTAGATAGCATTGAGTAGGATGGTGAAGTTGTACATTAATTGAAGGTAGTGAGCAAAGTTGTTCTCTTCTTAACTTCTGAGCAAAAGTTGGAGAATCAGTGGCCTTTCAGTTGTGTAGCATTCATAATTTGGAGAATCGTACTAACAATTAATAATTCTACTGCTTTCTCTTATGTACTTAAATTCTTCTTTTTCCTGCACAAACGCTGTGAGAAATTGCCTTAGATGGTGTAATATCTTACGATATCTTTTGAAATCGGATGAGCCTCTATTGGAAATTTAGTTCACAGTTCATAGAAAGCTCATCGATGAATTATGTGTGAAAATTCTCAAAGTCTTAGAATCCTGAAAGTGCAGCTTTCCGAAAGGACATACGCATTATGTTAATAGAGAGAACACTATTGGAGAAAGATTCCAAACTCCATGCTGGTGAGATATTTTGATGCAATTATTGATCGAGAAAATTCCAGCTGGTTTTGTTTTTGTTTCAATTTCTGAGTATTTAGATCTCGTAATTGAGATATTTTACGATAGATAGCGAAAGAACTTTATTTCAGAATTGTGGTCCTTGTTTGCTACTGCATCTGGTGTTGACTTTGTTTTTTCCGAATGGTAGGGCTATGAACTAGTCAATTTGAAAATGGGGGATGGGTCTTTGCAATATGCTTGGCATCTTCTATATCCTTTGATGTAACTTAGATTCTTTCTTCAGGGGTGAGAAAGCATTTTGCAGCGCCGAGTGCCGTGACAAGCACATTCGAAGCGATGATCATAAAGAGAAGTGCAGATCCGAAGCATTGAAATCGCTTGAGTACTCGGTGTCTCCCTGCTCCGGTCCGCTCGTCTTCTTATCCGGGGTTGCTGTGGCATGAAAGTACCAATACCTATGTAGTAAATAATACAAGAAGGGATGGGAAAGATGATACGAATAAATTGGGACAAGGTTCAAGCAGGCACTCTATACAGTCTACAATTCAATTTGCAAGAATTTTTTTACAATTCAATTTGCAAGAAAGGATTGGACAAGTTGTATTGAGAAATTGGGAAATCATATAACCTGAGGGGGAGATTTTTACCAACTTTGAAGATGGGGGATTTGGAGTTAAGTCTGTCATGCATTGAGTCAGTTATAATAATTATGTTTCAAACTCGCTATCCTTGAAACTTCTTATCTAGAAATGGAGAAGATCGTCATTAGACCGTAGTGTTAATTAAGTATTGTTTTAATCGTATGGATTTTGTATCATTTTTATTTTAGAAGTCTTTTCAAAACTACATTGCATTGAAATATGCGGAAATGAATGATTGATATTGAAAACAATATATCTTAACAGATGTGACAATCAACTTTTTAACAGCTAAAATACTTACAACATTAAACGATATGTAATATTGAGGCCACCCCATTTTTTGGGATGATCTGCTAGTTTCTGTGGACATGATTCGGCCTAGTCTATTTATATGGTAATATTTAAGCCAGTGAAAGTCCAGCCAATTTGCAGTCCATTTATTGGACAACTCTGCCAACCGAAATATCCTGTCTTGTCAACAAGCGTTTTAGAGTCAAACACGACACGGAAGAAATTCATTGTAACGAACCAACCCAGCTACGTACTCTTTACCAATTCAAATTACTAGTCAATTCCAATCGAATTCTTTTAATCCCGAAAACCTAAAAATAACTTCTCATTCTACAAAGACTCATCCTTGCATGAATAAGACGACATGTGTTCTTCATAAAACACTAATCGACCAAGTTTTTGCTAAATTTTGACCACTAAATTTGAATCATTTAACGCTGTCACCAATTTAACAAATAATGAATTGCATTGTAGTTAATGAGCAGCAATTAGTAAAACAATCACATTTAGACTTCGACGTCGGGAGCTAGTACATTGTGATGTTTTCTATGAATCAAGTTCAACTTAGCATAAAAAACCAAAGAAAATCAACAACAAAGAGGCAAGCGAAAACTTCATCGAGCTCCAAGTAAAATCTAGTCCTCAACCTGCCAAATAGTATTCAAATGCAATCACTAAATCAGTTGTTCAAAAAATAATAAAGTTAGACTAGAAGATGGATCCAAAAAATCAATTTTATGAGCACTCTCAAAGAATCAGATGACAATTGGTGACCATGTTGGAAATAATAAGATTCTCTATTAAATTTTGTTGTGAACATCGCGTTTAAGAAGGAAAAATAGAAGACGAAAAAACTCAGAAATTGAAAACAAAATAACCATGACAAATGACACCAAGAATTAACTGTGGCTTAGCTATATATGCCTACGGCCACGGGGCAACAACAACAATCTTTCACTATATCAATAATGAGTACAACATATAATCTTGCCAAGCCTCTAGGATTAGACTTGACGAAAAACCTAAAAGACAAGAACAAGATACTAGTACACTCTTATCTCCTTTATTTTCTTTTGCACACACTTTGCCCATCTCTCACTCTTTGACACCTTGAGTCGGTACACAACTTATTGTTTTGCTCCAATTCAAAACTAGTGAAACAGCCCCTTTATATAGACATAATAAAGGTCTTTTTCAATAACGATTACTAGTCCTAATTGGAATCTAGTAATGAATCCTTCTCTAACTGAGAAACTAACTCCAATTGGGTAAGCAACTTCAATTGGGTAAACAATTAAAATTGGGTAGGCAATTTAATATGAGAAAACAATTTAAACTGGGTAAACAACTTCAATTGGGAAACCAACTCCAATTGGGTAAACAATTTAATCCTCTAAGACTATAAATCTAATAGACTTAGACAACTCATCATGGTTGGAAAAACCCAACAAATTTCTCGTTAATTCTGGAAGCAGTAATTAAGCCTATGCCAAGTGAATCCCATATATTTACTTCCTCTCAACTGCGCCAAATTATCAGCCTTCCCACCCCCACGAGGCTGTCAGCAGGACATGGCTCATATACTAACACTGCATAGAGAAGACAACTTGAAACCACTAGGTTACTTATGACCATGCAACTTCACTTCCTCTAATACGAAAAAATCATCCAATATCGTGGAAGCTAACCAGACACGACAGATTGTTCATCTGATATCAGTTAACCCACATCCCCATTTTAAGAACTCATAAACCATGATACAAATGGAACACAACAGAAATATGACTCCAAATCACTGCATAAGTGGTCAGCTACGGGAAGCGCAATTTCATAGTCAAAATGAATTATTATATGAAATGCTTTATTTGATGTTTCACAGATAAAGGCTTTGTTGTTGTTGATGTTTCACAGATATGCTTTTTTAAAATAGAATGAAAACACCAATACCAATTATAAGATAGAGTAAGATGGGTAGTGATATGCATGTCTACTAGGAGCTTTTATAAACATCAATTACCCTTCCAAAGTTCATGTGCGTCCAATCTCCACTATTAAGCCCATCAAAGCTCTTTTCCTGCCAGTAGTGTTGATTATTTCTCTTAGTTCAAACTTCAGATATCTACCAAGCATGGAATTATAGTCATAACTTTTTCCATTTCTTTGATTTTACTCTCTAACTACGCTCTGAGTTCACATAGCACTAAAATCTTCCATCCATAACTTTCTGCAAAATGCTCCTCTTAGAAATCTACTTTATGGCTCCATTAGGTTCCGATCGACTTACTCACTGACACACACACCCCATTATAAATTATTATATCAGCAAATGCATATTATAAAGATTTTCTGCCTAGTTTTGTTGAAAAGAATAAATAACCAAGGCCAACATCCTTTCTATGCCTGGAAAGAGGCTTAAAAGGGTTGAGGTTCG
This sequence comes from Pyrus x bretschneideri, assembly GCF_019419815.1. Taxonomy (NCBI): domain Eukaryota; kingdom Viridiplantae; phylum Streptophyta; class Magnoliopsida; order Rosales; family Rosaceae; genus Pyrus; species Pyrus x bretschneideri. The sequence goes on from NW_025999679.1 coordinate 1,799,066, forward strand.
ACCCTAAAACCAACTGGCAATAGTAGTAGCCCAACTCCTTATATAACCATGCAAAAGTCCCTTAACTTTTCGATGTAGGACAACTGCCCACATCCTCACATGCCTAGATCATAACAATGAACAATCTACATTGGTTTTTCAGTTATTCCCATTTTGTACAGACCCAAGTAACGTCACGATGTGCTGCAATTGACTCCCGAAATTCATGTCAAAAATGTAAACTTGCTTCTTTTAATTGCACTTATGACCAAAACCCACATAGAAAATCGTTGACATTGGTAAATTGAACATATCATAATCATTTGCGATAATTTTGAAATTGTTGAGATGGGTATTGGGTAATAATCATTTCTGAAAATAATTGCGATGAAGGGGTCGGATGCCAATGTATAAAACTATCAGAAATTCAACCAAATCACAGATACAATAGATTAGATTAAAACAACGAAATTAAAAGTAAATAAATATTAATACCTGAGCGGGATGATGATTCGGGTCTGGTGACAAAGAACGCTCAAGGTTCACAATTCTACCTTCAAGAGCATCAAACTTTTGCTTCACCTACAAAATCCCCCATAGAACAAAAAATGAAACCTTTGAAAAGGGGGAGAGAGAGAGAGAGACAACGAGAGTTGATGGGTTACGTACATCAGAGGAAAGAGCGAAACGGTCGACGAGAAGATCTTTCCACACGAGGTGAGAAATTGCAGCTCCTGTCAGCGAAAACCCAACACCGAACCAGACCAAACGAGTTCGTATCATCTTTCTTTTTGGTTTTCCTTTTAGGGCTTCGAGAATCTCTGAAATCTTACGAGCGCTATGTGTGCGCTGATCAAATGAAACGCAGCAAGGAATATGAATCTCTGAAATCCACAATCACAATCCAAAAACGGGGAATATATTTCGGAATAAAAAAAAAAAAAAAAAATAAAAATAAAAAAAAAACCTAACCGAACTTTTTTGGTTCGGTTTCAAATTTAGAGCTTCAAAAACTAAACTGAATCAAACCAAATTGAATCTTTTTACATTTTATGAATGTATATCTATGATGTTTCTTTTGTTAATCTTTGTTGCCGAGGTTGAAATTAAGACTAGGGTTTTCTTAAGGAGCATACTTGATTCAATTAGGACGATATTCGATTGGTTATAAAAGAAAGTTTTGGAGGACTTTGGAACTTAAAAGAACTTCTTTATTTGTTTGTTTTTGGAATGGATATGGTGATCATTTTTCTTTGCAATTGAAGTTATTGATAGAATATGTTTGGCTTATATGATCAAGTAAATGTACAACTCTATCTTTCCACTTTTCCTATTTTCTTATTATTAGTCTACAAATGCAAGCGTCTTTTCTAATTTTCATATTAAAGAAAGATCAAGTTTTATAAAATAAAAAACCGAAACCGAATCAAACAAACCAAAAATCGAAAGAAAACTAAACCCAACCAAATGAAACCGAACCCACCCCCAATTACATAACGACCATTAAATATAGGATTAAATTAACAATAAAACTAAAACTTTATTAATAAACCTACACCCCAATAATCAAACTCTTATCATGCAATTTTTCTCCTACGTACTATTCTGGCTAAAACATCAAGTCGCCATCATAGACAAAATAATCTCTTTTTGAGGGAAGGATAGTGATTTTGAGGATAGTAATTTTGAAGTTTTAGATTCTCTGTATAAATCGATTTATGCAACTTTTTCTCTTTGTTTGATTTCAATTATTTAAACAAGAAATATCGATTATATTAATAAAAGCTACATGAAATGAGTTCACTGTTATTTTAACATGTAAATCCCATAATAAATTGTGATGTACATCTTGAATTTGTTTATGACAATTTATTTTTTTCATTTTCATTTTTGCCACGAGCCTTGGGGCTCTCAAACGTCTGTGCATCGTCAATAATGCTGCACACAATAGCTATGCCTAAGCAAAGGCAACGCGAATCGGCGAGAAAACAGTTGAATTTGAACATCCTCATGATTACGATTGAAAGATCGAGTAAACCACATCCACAAACCCTAAATTGTAATCATGATAGTTGGATTTTAATCGTCAACAGAATCTCAAATTAGCTCTAGATTTCTTACTCGGTTTTCCCCCCCAAGCGCCAACACATGTTACCAAGAACGACTCAACAAAACTGATTAGGCAAACGGGGATCGAGCAATTGTGCTCCAAATTCCCAATCGGAAACCCTAACACTAACCCTAGTTTTCCCCTCATTTCGTTGTTGTTGGAATTTGGTTAATCTCATTTATTAGAGAATGTGTTAAAATGTGAGGTATAACCACTTTTATGTAGTGGCGTGGCTGTCCTGACAAATTACACAAATACCCTTAATTCAATAGAGAGAATCAACTGATTAATCAATTGAAGAACGAATGACCTATTCAGACGAGAAATCAATGGCCTACGCATTACAACAGTTACACCAATTAGTGGAAGGACTCAAATGTTCTTTAACACTCTTCCTTAGACGTTCACAAATTGCTTAGTTGGGTAATCAGAGAGACTCCATATCAATGCCTCGTCTTCACCTCTCTCAAAAATGAAAAATAAAATCCAGCAAAAAGTGAAACCTTAAAAATGGTATTAGGATTCAACCTAAATTATGAAAAAGGATCTTGCTTAATATAAATAGTTTGCACAACCCAATACAAGTTTGTGTACCCAACCGGAACAAATGAACATGTCAAAATTTCAAATGAAATACTCACATGCCAGGCATGTCACTAGTGTTACTAGTTCCATCAAGTAAAAGAATGCCACAATTTAGAATAACTCAAATATAAAAAAGCAAAAGATTATCCGTTTTAATGTTGTCGACTAGACCAGATAGTAGCAATTCGAAAGCCATCCATGTAAGCAGATGCACCGGCTAGTTCTTGGCAGCGGCTGCAGGCACCAAATGTTGGGGCTGTTGGCACATGAAAGAGGCATTAGTAAATATGAGAACCCATGATGGAAAATCGAAGGCTTGCCAGTAAATTTGTGTTCCGGGTTAGACTATCTTCTTACCGCTTGTAGCTCCTCTTCATGCTTTGGAATAAAAGCAGTATCGACCTTGCCATTTTTGAAATCCTCTATATCAAGGATAAGTTTATGGTATTCAATGGTTGTGGGAACCCCTGTGGAACAAAGGCAATAACTACATCAACTGCCATGAACAATGAAAAAGGAATGTTCTAGATTTACAACATGAATTAAAGCAACCTGAAACTTCAACCTTGATTCTATTAATATCACAGCTTAAATTCAATTGGCTCACACACTGTTTTTTCTACACAAAGTTCAATCATGCTGACATAAAAAGTAACTCATAATGAATGATTTCACCAATTAACTTTATTACTATTTACCTGTTATGACAGTGTCGTCAAGAGCCCTCTTCATTCGCTCAATTGCCTTTTCTCTTGTTGGTGCCCAAACAATAAGCTACACCAAGGGAGCAATAATTGCCTCAGTTACTAGAATTTGGATCAATAAACCTGAAAGCTATAATTTCATATTGCTGATGTATATGGGCCACAAACCTTTCCAAGAAGGGAATCGTAATTTGGAGGAACCACATAATCAGGATAAACATGACTATCCATTCTAACAAAGGGACCTCCAGATGGTAAGTAGGCTGTTATTCTTCCTGTTAAAAAAGGCAGAAGATGATGTATTAAAAAATAGAATGACTACATAATGTCATTGTTAATCCTGTGCATGCGCAACCCGAGTTAAATTAATGGAATTCTTTAAGTACTGAACTAACTTAGAACCCTATATCATCAGGGTTTGGCGGTATCACATAGAGCCAGCCAATACAGAATAATGAAAAAGACCAAATGTAGCATTAGTGTCATGCTATACTAAGCAATAACCAAGGACATACCTGGCCCAGGTCGGAATCCTTTAAAAGCGTCTTCTGCATTGATACGGCATTCAATTGAATGTCCTCTGAGCACTATATCTTCCTGTAGATGGAATCATCTCCGTCAGACATTGAACAGAAAGCATCAAATCTGTCTCAAAAACTACACTACCATACTTACCTGTGTGTATCGGAGTTTTTCACCCATAGCCACACGAATTTGTTCTTCAATCAAGTCAACAGAGGAAATCATTTCTGTCACAGGATGCTCAACCTGTGGTTCCATGGGCAAAAATATTTTAGTTTAGCATAGCTACGCAAACTTTTAATACCAGTCAAAGCAATCCTCAAAACTTATAATGATTAGTTTAACCTGAATCCGAGTGTTCATTTCCATGAAGTAAAAGGAACCTCTTTCATCCAAAAGGAATTCAATGGTTCCAACACCAATGTAGCCAATCGATGCTGCTGCTGCAACTGCTGCATCACCCATAGCTTTCCGCAGTTCTGGGGTCAATGCAGGGGAAGGTGCTTCTTCCAGAAGCTTTTGGTTCCTTCTCTGTGAATGTTACATTCAAAACATGTAAACAATTTGGCAGGTGTCATTGAGTTTTGCATTTCTCGGAAAAGAATAGAGGATAAATGGATAATAACTAGAAGACAGCTGTATTCTAATAATAGAAATAAACTTTCACAGTGATTCATGCAACTAATAAGGCTGGATAAAGTACCTGGATGCTGCAATCCCGCTCTCCAAAGTGAATAACACTGCCATATTTATCTGCAAGAACCTGTTTTTACAAGGGAGAAATCAAGAGATTGCAGGTTGGCATCAAATGTCAAAATGAATACTAACAATAATCCAGAACATACGATGTATCACCATAAACAATATCAGGAACTTTTACAAGCACATTACCTGAAACTCAATGTGTCTAGGATTTTGGATGTACTTTTCCAAATAAACTCCATCATTTCCAAAAGCAGCTGCAGCCTCACTCTTTGCTTGCTGCAAACAATCAAATTGAGGCAGAAAAATATGAAGACAGAAGCAGCAATGTATTACAAAAATTTAATATTCATTTAAAGATAACAAGACCAACTAAACTAAGAACCCAACCATACAATTTATAGTGATAACTTTATTTAACACAAAACCATATCTCTGAAGATGAACGAAGAAACACTTTTAGAGAAGACAAACAAAAAAAGAAGGAATCAGCGAAGTAACAAAATAAGAAGACAAGGCATTGGGTGCAGTACCTGTAACAACTTCACAAACTCCTCAGGTTCTTTAGCAAGACGCATACCACGTCCTCCACCTCCTGCTGTGGCCTTAAATAGCAAAACATGCTTATCATTTAACAGAAACAATAACAGACAAAATTCTATATTGGCTCTCCTTAACTCAGAGTTTGAAAGAAAATATTAATGAAACACCAGAATACTAAATAGCCATTCCTGTCATGAAACTTTATTTTTGGTTCATTCAAGTCTTACATCTGATTCATTAGAATTTAAATATAGCTCACTAGTAACTGAGATCGTTTAGATTTATTTTTACCAAATGATGAAACGGCCTCATCCAAAGATTGGAGGTAACAGTTACAACTCACTATAACTACTAGGAACTAAGCAACAAACTTAAATTTCTGTAAGAAACTCCATGCTTGACTCAAACTCAAAACTAAAACCTGCAAAACTTTTCTTCTAGCTTCATTGAGTTGGTACATCTTCACAGCTTAGCGTTATAACAAGGAAATTGGGTAGTGTCAAACAGATACAATTTGTGAGCAGCTATTCTATGTAATAGGCATGTGTTCCTCTCAATTAACTTCAATTTACAATTGAAAAAAGTTAAAGAAATAATTCTACTATATTAAATCATTAGTTTCCTTTTTATAGAACGGGAAAAGAAACTTGGTAAATTAGGAATACGGTTAACTTTTGAACTTTCACAGTTAACATTAAAAGGTGAGCACTGTAAATTCTATGACACAGCAAGGTACAATGAGTTTTAATTATCATAAAACATAATAGGACAAGATACTTTACTTTGATCATAACAGGAAAACCAATCTCATCCGCAAGCCTGATTCCTTCCTCTGTGCTCTGTGAAGGAAAAATGATTACAATTAACGTAAAATCAATTATATGACTACCCATTCCTGGAGGTGTTGAAACTTATAATACCTAAGGTTAAAGTAGATACCTGTATTAATCCATCACTTCCTGGTACAGTTGGAACACCTGCTTTCTTCATTGTGTCTCTGGCAGTCGATTTATCACCCATAACACGGATGCTTTCGGGCTGCAAATTGTAATCAGATTTTCAAACTTTGTCCCCCATGAGAAGATGAACTAACTAATAAGCAACTAAATATAACCAAATGCTTCTATACACCTAAATGGATCAATTACTGTTCACTCTAAGATGTTGGGAACAAGTGAAATACGTTGTATAAAACCGAATAAAATACATCTCAAGGAAAAAAAAAAAAAAATCATTTTTGTCTAAGGGAAAAAATAAATTTTTTTCAAGTTGAAAAATCTTCATTAATAACCAAAAAGCTATCTAATATATCGCATGAACTTATCACAGAAACGTTCTCTTGGTCACTCACCCTTGGAATTGATATCAAGGGTTGAGATTAAAACATTAAAAGCACGTCCATTTATTCTCCACCCTTGATATCAAATCCAATGGTATGTGGCCATGAATCCTTAGTCACCAGGTTAGCAAGAGAACAGGACTCTAGCTTATCATGTTCACATGGCACGAACCCAGAACTTCACAATGGGGTGAGCTGAGCCTTGGAACTAAATAAGATAATGAGAGGAGGAAAAAGAGAGAGGGCTGAAATGAGAGGTAAAAAGAAAAAGAAATTCCCTTGAAATGGGATGGGGCTATCACACACTGAAGCCACCATCTTTGTCTGCACCTAATTTAAATCTAAAAATTAGAATTAAGAGAACAGTTCCTAGCTTGAAGTGTTTAAAGTTTTATTTTATTTTACTTGAAGTACTTACGTTAGGCCCAATAAAATTGATTCCATGTTCTTTGCACATTTCAACAAATGATGCATTCTCAGAAAGGAAACCATATCCCGGATGCAACATTGTACATTTCCGACTGATGGCAGCAGATAAAACGTTTGGAACAACTAAGTACCTGCAGAAAGATATATCAAAATGGCCAAGTTTAATCATTATCATCTGTAACAGAAACTGGGACATAAAATTATTATGTTCTTAAGATAAAGAATGTAGTTCACAGGTAAAGTAGTAAAACAGGGCTGGCCAGCTTGAGCACGGCACAATTCAAATGAGCATGGAGGGGCTAGGTCACATCCTTTGTCATGCCACGCTAACCAAAAGGCATAAGGCATTTAAAACCATTGGTTTATTACAACTACAATCTTTGTTTGCAGTTTCTTTATTGCACATCCTTATAAACAATGATTATCTATCAACGATGTTATTATGTGTTTACTTTCATCCTTGACTTCTTTCTAACAGAAAAATAATAATCATCACTTATTTGTAATCTTACTAGCCACATCTTAGTAACTAAGATTAACTTTATAATAAACTGTTACTAAGTGAGATACAAAAAGAATTGTAATGAATGATCATGTTACTCCTAGTTACTGTACATGGAATACTTAAAAAAAAAATCATGGTTCCCTTTGGATTCCTAACACCTGAACTTAAATGGTTTTCAGAAAGGATTCCTTTTTGAAAGTTATGATAGGGGGGAGAAGGACAAAGAACAGCGTAAAAAAGAAATTAAACTGATCAACCACTTACGATTGACTGCTTGCTGCTTCACCAATGCAAACTGATTCATCAGCCAATTTCACATGAAGTGCATCCTTGTCTATTGTTGAGTAAACAGCCACACAAGGTATTCCCATCTCATGGGCTGTTCGAATAACGCGGACGGCAATTTCCCCTCTATTTGCCACCAGAATTTTTTCAGCACGACATGTAGCATGAAGAGCTCCCCCATGCCTCCTGGATTTAATACTAACTTGAGCACCCTGAGCTCTCTGCCTTAAAAAGTTGACTTTATTTCCCACCATAAAGCTACATTGGGAGCTCCGGATCTCTCTAGTTCTCCCAAAAAATAAGCCCTTCCGTTGACAGAAGAAAATGAAAAACAAATGTAAAGAAAATTGCGAATAAACCACAAAGCATGTCTGAAGACCATAACAGAAGCAATAACAAACAGGATTCTGAAGAACATATAACAATCACACCTCACCTGTTTTGCAACGCTATTTATCTAGGAATTCCAATATGTTACTTTCCCCTAATGAGTTATAATCGTTCTATTATCTTCAGTTTTAATGCATTGGATAAGCAAGGTAAAGTTTTGAGCTTCTCCACAGCACTGGAAGGTACTTATCTATGAAGCCACATTCTTCGGTCTATATAGTTATAAAAAGAGACCCAATGAAGTACCTAAGAAATTAAACCAAACCTCAAACTAACTAACACGCATTTGAAAGGTCGATCCATTTCAATATATATATAGCTTGAATAACTCACTATCACACCGATCATATCTGAACTAAGATCAATTGATTAACCACTCCAATTAAAATTAATCAGAACACCACGCAACATTTGAAACCCAAACCCAATTTAAAAAACGAAATAAGCATTGGGCAACAGAGGTACTTACCGGAGTTGGCGTGACAGTCTTGCAGATGGGCATTATGGCATCCATTTTCAAAACAAAGCGATATGCGTTACACCAAATATCCCAGTCACTGCCATTGCAGAAGAACAACAGAAAAACAGCATAATTTGTTAGAAATTGTAACACTCTCTTTCCACAAAATCGAGAAGAAGCTAAGCAGGAATCAACCATTCAAATGATTCTAATTCTATCATAGAATTAAATCACAACCCAAAAAAGGGGAAGTTGCTACCATTTCGAAACGATTCAAATGCTAAAATTTGACACTGGAACAGGGAAATACCTTTCTCAATTGGCTCAGATCAAGCTCAGATTGGATGAAGAACAAGAAAAGGAAGCCTCTTTGGTACCCAAGAGGTCTAGAGAGAGAGAGAGATGCGAAGTGGGAAGGTAAGAGGTCTATAGAGAGAGAGAGATGCGAAGTGGGAAGGTGGGAAGGTGGGAAGGTGGGAAGGACCGAGGGTATATATAAAGAGAGTAGAGTTGTCGATGAAAACGAGGGGAGTGAGTAATTGAAATCTCCGCCTACAAGGAAATGGGAAAACCACCGCCAGCCCTGGAAGCCGCCGCCCTCCCCCATCCCCGGCGGCCCTCCATTCCTCTCTATCCATATTCCCCAAAACAGAGAAATAAAACGAAAAGCAAAACATTAAATTGAATTCACTGACTGACCTGAATGGTTTTAGGTTACTGTTGCTGTTGACCGTGGCAATGAAGGAGTGGGGCGAGCTGGGAGGTGATGAGAGGAAGAGGAGTGGAGGACGGCTGACGGAAGAGAGCTAGTTGGACTGCACGGCCACTACGCCGCCACTGCCACTTCCCATGTCAATGATGCTAAGTTTTCATCCACGGTGGCGGTGTTACGATGCCATGAAAGTGTACGTATCACTAACACGTGGATTAGTAAGCCACGTTACAGTGTTACGATTCAAATGAACACGGTATAATGGTTACGTAAGAGTGTATGTCGTATTGACAACATAATTTTTTGGGTAAATATAAATTTACTACCTCATGTATGTTTTGTGGTTTTTAATATTTAGTAGATCAAGTTTTTTTCGTTCCAAAGTCATACCTAATATCTTAATTTTGAGTCAATCTCTTATATCTTTTAGTCAAACTGTTAAATTTACCATTAACTGATGACATGACGCCTGTGTAGACAATAACTGAACACTACGTGTCATTAAAGTACTACGTGATTTTTATTTTTTTGAGAAGGGTTCAAAAAAAAAAAAAAAACCGAAACACGTCTTCTACCCCCGCACTTCTCTCCCTCCATTCTCCCTCCACTTTCTCTCTCTACCTCTCCCTCCTCTCTCCTCTCTCTGTACCTCCCTCCATTCTCCAATCCAGCAAAGATTCAATCTCTTCCCAATTTCGAATACGGAGGAGAGAAAGCATATTTCCTTCTTTCTCTGCAATTTCTAGGGTTTCTGGTACCAACCCCGACCTTGACCCGATCTTCTCTGCAATTTCTAGGGTTTATTGAAGAGATCCCGACCCGATCTTCTCCGCTACACCACCCATTTCCCACCGTCGTGATGTTCCTCGATAGCGCCCTGGTTTCTTAGAGCCCGAGTCCGCCTTGGACAAACCCTGCAAGAAGATCTTTCTGCCATTGATTTCTTCATCTCAGCTAGAGCAAATCTTGGGTTTTCTCCATTTTTTGGTTTCTAGATCTGAGAGTTGCTTTGTTACTAGGATTTTACAAGGAAGAAGAAGTGAGAAGGGAAGAAGGAAGGAGGAGAGAAGGTAGGTTGCTTTGTTTCGGTTTTTTTTTTCTTTTTTTTTTCTTTTTTTGAACCCCTTCTCAAAAAAAAAAAAAAAAATCCACGTGGACCCTTAAAGACACGTGGTGCCCAGTCATTGTCCACATAGGCACCACGTCATCAGTTAACGGTAAATTTAACAGTTTGACTAACGGATGTATGAGACTATTCCAAAATTAACACTTTAGGTATGACTCTGAGATGAAAAAAACTTGATGTACTAAATGTTGAAAACTACGAAACATGAGAGTAGTAAATTGATATTTACCTCAATTTTTTGGGCTTATTTATGGCTATAGCACTTACTGGCTTATTTGAAAGTACTTTTAAAATGACCAAAAGCGTTTTTAGATAAAATGATTTTGGTACTTAAAGTGTTTCATGTAAGAAACATCAGTTATGTGCTTTTTGCATGAAGCAATAAAATGATTTTTTATGGTTAATTGCATTTTTATTTTTATTAGGATTGATTTCAAAAGTAATTTCACCAAAAGAGTTTTCAGCTATTTTAAAACACTTCCAAACAAGCTCATATTCTTTACTAAATTTTACTCAACAAAATCCAACAACATCGGGCTTCGAACCACTCAACAGAACCAAAATACCAAGCGGGATTCTAGGCCACTTAACGAAATCCAAACCAGGATATGATTTCGAACCACTCAACAGAATCGCAGAGTAAAAGGGATTCTGAACCTCCCAACGGAATCCGAGTGGATAGCATTCTAAACCACTTAACGGAATCGCGGAGTATAATGGATATCGAACCACTCAATAAAATTAAAATTCAAGGCACGATTCCTGACCACTTAACAGAATCCAGACAGAGCAGGGAACTGGACCACTCAACGGAACCCAGCGGAAGTCTAAGGAACATAACTATGGCTCGAAGAAACAAAACATGAATCAAGTGTTCAATTACAAAGGACTCAACGAAATGAAACAAAGCACATGCACTGAATTTAGAACGGCTCAACGAAGCGAGAAATGAAACAATGAAACTGGATATGAAACAAGCTCCGAAGCAACAAACCACATGGCAATAGGTTAACGTTCCACTACTAGCCCTTACATTTCATCGCATCATACCAATCATGCAAATCAAACCACATATCAAATATGCACGTCAATCACATTTCACAAATGTTTTCAATACACAGTCAAATCACATTTAATAAAATCAAGTGATAACCACAAAGAATGCTAAATACGATAGCATGTAGTAACCGTATCACATATATTCAAGCCACTTACTAACCAATATAGGCCCACTAGACTTCATTTAATCTCATGTAGTACTAATTTTAGTATTTAAAACGATTCAAGACATGTTGACCAAAAGTCAACTCTCAATCAACAATGGGGTCCACAACCCTAGGTAATTTGATCTGGAAGATCCACACATCTAATTTTAGATCCATAACTTTCTAAGGTCCTCATTATGCTCATAGAACAACATACTAAAATTGCATTGCAATCCGACAGTCGGATCTCTGCCAATCACAAATTCAAGTGGCGGTCAACGTTTGGTTTTAGAAACTTAGAAATTCAATTTGGGAAGATCTGTACGTCAGATTCCCGATCCGTCAGTTTCTAATATCCTCAAATATTACGTTCTATGGGGATATGGGCCTAGTTGCAGTGGCACTATACAATCCAACGGTCGGATCGTCGATTCAAATAATGATCAAGTGGCGTATTATAATAAAAATGGGTTCAAACAATCAAATCACATCAAGTGGATATTGAATCTAAAATCAGGACATCTAATTTAGCTTAAAATAGCATCGTCGGCCCACTGGCCACGCACCGCCGCAGGTGGCAGTTTCTGGCGAATGGAAACCCAATTTGCCGCCTAACTCTAAAAACTACCAAATTTTACAGAAATGTATAACTCATAAAGGGGAAGAACTTTCATACCTAGGAAAAAGTCCAATTCGGGCGAAAAACCCCTCAAATCACCCTCGATCCATCGAAAACCCTTGAAATGGGTGCTCTCGATTCGATCTCAAAATGAACTTCGACTCCTCAACCACTGCTTGGGCTTTGTTCCTGAGGTTAGGGGAGTAGATTGGTGGTCGTAATGGATGGAGTTAACAACAGGATTGACGGATTCGTGAACCCGAGTCAAATTTCGTCAAATTTTGGGTGAAATTGGTAGAAGGAAAGTCGTCGAGCGTTTTTCAGGTGGTTAGATGCCGTGGTTCGCCAAAAAAACTAACGAAAAACTGCTGGAGGAGACAAAAGGGACCAAGTTGGGTCAGGAAAAGGGAAACGGGTCAAGGATCCTGTGCTTCTTCTCTCCCGTATTTCCCCTCTTTTCTTTCTTTTCTGATTGGTCCATTTCCCCCCTCTTCATTTCTCTCATTTTCTTTCCATCATAGCCACACACATGGCTTCATAGATCTTTGCTCTAGCAAATCTGGAGCCTTCCAGATAATGGTCAAATGACCATCTTGCCTTCAACTTTGTTCGTTTATAACTTCTTCGTTATAACTCCAAATAAGATTTCGTTTGCACTCACGTATTTGTATCAACAAGTACTATCCAAATATGTAAAGACGTATGTAAAATCACGAAAGGATCAAATACGTCCATAAAAAATCCCGTTTAGTCCATTAAGGGCGTTTTCGTCATTTTACTTATCGAAAAAATTATACGCCGCAAATACAAACGCGTCAAAACTAAGATTGCAAATACGAAATACGTAATTTTAAATAGTAAAATCCGGGGATGGGATTTCACACATTCTTTACTTGATTAGTCAGTTGATTCTCTCTATTGAAATAAGGGTACTTGTGTAATTTACTAGGATAGCCACACCACAACAGGTGGCTATGCCTCACTTGGTAACGCACTAAAAAAATTCTCTAATAAAATTATCTCCTTCTCTCAAATTGTTTTGCCTTACAACAGTTAACAATAAAATAAACCCAACGATATAGAAAACTGTTATTAGCACTTCAAAAATCTAGTTATGCACTCCTCGCAAGTGTATTTTTTTTTTCTAATTATAGAATGTTTGGAGTGCTAATAATAATTTCGTATAAAAATAGTCAATAATTTAAAAATAAAGGGAATAAATGAGATTAACCTAATTCCAATGACAATGAAAAAATTCGGGTTGGTGGTATGGTTTCCAAATGGGAATTTCGAGCACAATTGCTTGATTCCTGTTTGGCTAATCGGTTTTGTTGATTCGTTCTTGGTAATATGTGTTCGTAATTGGGGGGCAAATCGAGTAAGAAATATTCGTTCCTAGAGCAAATTTGAGATTCTTTCGACGACTAAAATTCAACAGTCATGATTACAATTTAGGGGTTTATGGATGTGGTTTTACTCGATCTTCCTATTGTAACCATGAGGAGGTTCAAATCCAATTGCGCGCGGGGCTCAAAACGGTAGCATGTTTTCTCGCCGATTCGAGTGTCCCCCACGGCCAATCGTTTCCTTCCTACTAATGAAGGAGTGTGGGGTGAGCTGGGAGGTGATGGGAGGAAGAGGAGTGGAGGACGGCTGACGGAGGAAAGCTAGTTAGACTGCACGGCTACTGTGCCGCCACTGCCGCGTCACATGTCTATGATGCTAAGTTTTCGGCCGCAGTGGCGGTGTTCCGATGCCATGAAAGTCGAAGTATCTCTAACACGTGGATTGGTAAGTCACGTGTAATGTGTTACTATACATTACACGTCCATGATGACCTCTTCCGCCTAAAGCACAGAGAAGTCGTCGGCGTAAAGGATAACACGATACATTTTGTCTCTAAATCATCAATTAATTCTTTTTTTCTTTGTGGCAAGACATTCTTCTAAGTGACTATAATTTACAACTTGGATGGATGAAAGAAGGCATACTTACTACCCTAATCCATCTCATTTCATAAATCATAATCCTCCACCGAAGATAAAACATTTTGTCGTAATAAACGGGCCCTAGCGTTCTCAAAGGCCTTGTTTGTTGTCTAGCACTGGAATGGATAGGACAAACTCTTTAGATTCAACGTATCTTGAATGACTTAGTGATACCAACTTCCAAACTGTGTCCAAATTGAGGGTAGGGGATGAATTAGTTGCGAAGAAAACTTCAAACCTAATCATGGTATGAGTTTTCTTCACGACTAATTAATCTTCTATTTTTAATAGGATACAATTTTGAGAATTGGTATCCGCTTCTTCACTCAAAATATATTCAAAGTGTCTTGGGAGTTGGTATCCAAGGATTTATCCAATCAATTTCATCCTTAGATACCAAACGTAATAAGACGATCGGTTGTCAATGCCTTGAGATTGCAAAGTTTGTGTCAAATTTTGACATGAAGGCTCCTCTAGGGGTGGAGAAGATTGACATGAGTGAAAAAAGTAGGTGGTTCACAAGTGGTAGATTAAACAAGAAGGGAATGATTTGATGGCAAAATTTTATTTCATGATTAAAACAAGAAGTTTCGAAACAAGCATTTGAAATTACTTGCAAGTGCTTTCAAAATAACTAAAAACATTTTAAAATCACCAAAAGCGCTTTTGACAATGTTTGGTAAAAAGAAAAAACAAATTAAGTGCTTATGCATTTAAAAATAAAAATTTATCTTAATACACCCCACATATTTTCCGATGATACCTTCACACCAAAATTTCTCCACTACCAAAATTTCTCTTATCAGAGAATCAAGCAAATTAAAGATCTACAGAACGAGGATGAAAAATAATCTTTTTTCCACATTTTGTGCTTTTAGTGGTTAGGATCTTGTTCTACAATGAAGGATGCGAGTAACTCTGAGAGCTTGAAGAAAAGCAATCTTAGAATACAAGTCTAAATTATGGGCCAACGGAAGAAACTTGATACAGTAACAAAAATTATAGGGAACAAATAGAAACATAACTTATCATATCAGCCTAGGCAACCAGTCATCACTACTGTGACGGAAACCTTTGTCTCCACCATGCCTGAGATGGCCTGCAGGAAGAAATCTACAGATACAGGGAATTTGCAAACATGATACCTCGCCGGAGGCTTTCGCTTGCTCCAGTGAATTTCTCTTCCAAAGCAACTTCTCCCACAGCCTGAGCAGCAGTACGCAACTGAAAATAAAGGCCAGTCAGTTAGAATCACTTGATAATTTAAGTGCTGCCTCAAGTGCTCAAGCAATTAATGTTTAGGGCACATTTCTCAGAACTAAAAATTAGTGGTTCAGAAATTTCCGTGCATATCTAATCCGTGTTCAGAACAAAAGACTACACCTACCGTAGGAGATTTTCAGCATGTTATACAAACATGGATAGGCTACACTCCCTTTTTCAGCGTTCGGAAAGCACTTTTCAAAATTGAATACCAGTTGTGCCATGAGAAGTTATATTTCATCATAACTCAAATCACAATAACTAAAAGTAAAAGCTAATAACATGTTGGGACATAAATTGACCAGGCCAGGTTAAGCCCAAAACGCTAGCCTAGCATTAAGGTCATTATAGCAAGGACGCGGACAGTAAACATGGATTTGCGTACTTTATTCTTACCTCTATGCTTATCAAATGACTATGACTGAATCTATTATACTACTACCAATCCTAAATGTTAATTTTCCTTGACTATCACAAGCGTTATATTGGGCGAATAACCTTCCGATGGTTCTGAACATAGTAAAAGAGGCCCTTGAATGATTGCAAAACCAACTTACGAGATATAATGTTCAACTTCCCAAACAATACCTGGTTCAAAAATTCATCAAGTCTTCTAGCAGCTCTGATGATACTACCCTCAAATATATCTGTCATTTGTGTAACCTCTGCGAAACTTGCACCCTGATGGAATATTTATTAGAAAAAAGAAATAGGGAAAGATTAGTCCAAAAAGTCATTGCTAAAACAATCCAAAAGGTTTTTTACATTCTTATTGGCTTGGAAAAATCCAAGGGCTACAAGATGAAACCTCTAACAAAAAAACATTAACAAAGTTGAACCCTCCAGACATTACAACGTCCAGTAAACCAACATACTACAGTAGGCAAACCCATACAGTGATTTACAAAACAAAAACAAAACAAAGATTTTGTCAAATGAGAGCAGTATGAGCAACAGACAAATAAATAACTTGTAGATGCGAAAACAAATTGGTAGAAATGAGATAATAGCAGGAAATTTTAAAACCATTGCATGAGCAAAGATGAAGAAAAAATCTGTCATGTTCTATCTTGTAAAACATTTCCACCTTTGGCAAATTATAGTTTCTATCACCCACATGCAACAAATTACACAAAAATATAACAAACTAACCTTTGACCAACAATAAATCACATCCATCAAGAATGGTCGCACTGTTGATTCCACGTACTCTTCAATGTTTACATCTAATTTGCATTCATGTTGTATCTGCAGTCATGTAGCAACAGTTACAGAATAGAAAAAATAAAAATTTGTACGTATGAACAGTGTGAAGCTAAAAATTATAAGACCTCTGCTATTCTTCTAGCACTCTCTTGGAGTTGTTGTAATGGTCTAGCAAGCTCCGTCCTCAATTGTATCTGCTCATTTGATTTATCTACTGGAATAAAACAACTTGCGATTGCCGCAATTTGATGATGATCCAAATCATTGAATGTACCTGATCACATATAGCATTTATACTTACAGAAAGCTGAACAGTATTGATGCGATGGCTGAAGAGCAAAGGCGTTCTAAATAAATAATATGACCAGTTTCACTGGCTCAGTGGGCTTGGCTAAGGCCAAAATCAGCTATATTAGCTTTCAGGAGTTCCTTATCTTATCAATCGAAATTTTATTGATAAAACCTTTTCAATTGTAGCCAATATCTTATTACCTAACTCCGTATATGAAATAATACTTATGAACGGAGGATTAAGGATAATTTTTTTTACTAAAATTGGAATTTGCAACAGAATTGATAATTCTACTTAGACTTATGGAATTTTGTATAGAATATCAAAACGAAAAGTGATTCAATTTCTACCATTATTATGTTATGATATTCTGTACTCCAATCGAATTGGATACCATCTTTCTACTGGTCTTGCATTGGCCAAATTCATCACAATAGTCTGTCTTGTAACAGGTCGTAAGTAATAACGTGAAAAGAGAAGTGCAAGATAACTACCATTAAACATCAGTTCAGTAACAAGGAGCTCGTCTCCTGTGTCTATCAAGCAGGCTGCCCGCCCCTTTAACTGGACAACACCCTCGGCATCAATGTGACCAAGCTTCTTCAAGACCCGTGAACGGTTCTTAAGTTCATCACGAAATTTTTGAAGCTGCAGAATCAATTATAGTTAAAGTTGAATATGCATATTCTTTTGCAAATTTCTTTACATGCAACATCAGAAGGTTGTAATACATGCAGCGTAACATTGACTCATCATCCCATACAAATCATGGTTCTACTTCTTGCAAACGTTAAAACAGTTTATGACAGAAGTATCAAGACGAGGCATACCTGGGACTCACGCATTTTGGACTTAAGTTGTTGAATTTCATGATCCACCTCTGCTTTCCTTTGAAAGCATTTAATCTGGTTCGCATCTTGAGACTGCAGCAAACCAAATAGTAAGCACAAAGGGTAATAGTGAGGTAAATTCCATCAAGAAAAGAAATTTTTCTCCAGACGGTAGAGTTCCTTAATAATTTGTTTTATCGAACACAGTATTTTAAACAAATGACAAACCTTATGCAGTGGATGTGCGTATAATTTCTGTTCAAGATCCTCTATTTGATTGACTAACTCAACAATTTCAGGATCTTCAATGCCCATATCCTAAAATCAAAATGAACTTTGAGAAAAACATAGGAAAAATAGGAAAGATGGTATTGTTGCAGATATCGATACAAATACATGGTTTAGTGAAAGGGATATAATCCTTTTTTTTTTTTTTAATGCAAGGAAATAGGGCCTTAAATAGAACAGATTGCTAAGTTGCAGACTTGCAGATTAAATCCTTACACCAGTGATATTTTAAAGAGTTACAACCAAAACATTACAGTTTGACAACAGAAAATTGTCGCAATAATATGGTTGAAAAAAGTCTTTGCCCCAATGTACCAAAGACAGTTGATCATTATTACCTTTACAGGATTCAGCTTTGGAAGACCTTGTGGAAAACGAGTTCCCAGCTCCTGAACTGCTAGAAGAATACTTTGCCTTGCCTCTAACGGCCGCAAATCAGAGGGAATAGATATTCTGAGTTTGCTTAGAGCAGAAATCAGGGGCAATTGTACAGGGACCTTAAAACAGATCGAAAGAAATATCAGAACCCCAGAGGACCAATTTAACTACTTGAAAAACTTAATGAACCACATCGAACTTTAAAATTCAGTTGCTTCAAGTGCATGAACTTACTACATGCATTTCACCCTTTTCTCCAGGGCGAGGAGGGCAAGGCTTTGGCTGTGAACTGTTCTCACTTGAACCAGGAGAACAGTGGAGCAAAGTATCCACTATATACCCACCAGCACGCGAGGACAGTGTGCCTAACCCGGATGAAGGCTTTTTTACCACATTAACTACAACTCCCCAGCCCCAATCTGTACCACCTTCCCTAATCTTGACCTGCGACAAGAAAAACACGTCCTGAGAACAGGCAAATACATGACTTACAACCCTTGTATTGGAAAATCAACATCTGCATTTCTAAGTTTAACAAGCAATCAAGATGACACAATCATTGGTATTAAGCGAGTTTATATACAATATAATCGAAGTTAGCATAGAAGCTTGAGGACAAGGCATAAAATGAAATATTAATATCAATAAATGATTAGGTAAGAGTTGTAAGACATCAGTGCGACAAGTAAAACAGTAAATATTTTCGTAGGGTGGTGCTATACACACACCCAATTTTACCTTCCAAACACCTTTCTCAATTTCCGGCCGTCGGATTGAACCAATTGAAGAGGATCAAAGGATAGAAATTAACAGGGGGTGTGTGGAAGGTAAAAAAGGGTGTTTGGATAGCACCACCCTTTTTCTCACTGTATCTAGCAGAATAGCACTACAACCAGAAACAAGTATCAAACAGAAATTAGAAGAAAAAACTTTAGACCGCATTTTCAGTTCCAATGCTCTTAAAGATCCACCTATACAAATTAAAACCAAATTTCAACTAAGAGACTACATTATCCAATTTAAATGTTATTAGAAATCAACAAGGATAAGTTTACAAAAAATTCCAAACAGCATGACCATTCTCAGCACATACCAGGCGGCCAGGAAGAAGAAAATACAGAACTCTTTCAGGCCTCGTTATCTCTGACATCATTTTCTTCTCAAGTTGAGCTATATCAAGTTTTATCTTATGATACTCAGCAACTTCAGCCTGCACATAAAACATTAAACTCTAAGCATGTAACAATAACTAGAAAAAACATATTTAAGATCAATGGGGAAAGACTACCTCTCCTGATGCATCAAGCAAAGCCGCTTCCTGCTCAAGCTTTGAAACCTTTTCCCCTATACCAGGCAAAGCCTAAATCATAGAGAAAGATCCGGAGTGGTTAGTCATTATGCACCAGATTCCGGTGCGGAACAAGTAAAATATGTGATTCAGTAGAAACCTTTTCATACTGAAATTGGTGGAATGAATTCTTTATCACGTGTTCAGCTGTGAATTGGCCTTCCGCACGGCTCAACAAATTCAAAATTGAGTAATAGCTGAGTCTGAAAGTGCTAACTAGAGGAGCTGGTTTACCCAAAACCATATCCTTTAGTGTGTTCATTTCCATCTGTAAAAAGTAACAAATTTCGAATTAATTTCATGACTTAAGATGGTAAATGGCTTTCTTGCTTGTTCAACATCACCTTGGGTTGTGATAGAATTCAAGCGATATAATCAAATATAAATAAAATAAAATAAAAGGGATCATTCTGTTTTACCCTTTATAAATATGAATTTACCTCTGAAAATATAAGACAATAAAACATAATAAAGCAAACAAACAGTCAAAACTCAAGGTGACTAAATGGAAGACCTCAATATGTGGAAGGACTTCCAATGGTTGATGTGTAATGAATAATGATAAATTCATCAATTTTGAATCTATACAGAAATTAGTGAGTGGCACTTGTACACTAAAGAGAGATGACTACTAGTAGCATCACCTGTTCATCAATCATTATGATACAAATACCCCGCTCATCTTTGCCACGACGCCCAGCCCTTCCACTCATCTAGAGCAATTAAGAAATAGTTAATAATCAGAAAAAGAAATAATCCACACACAAATATACAAACATGTGTCTTTTTCACTTATTATTTCTCTTAAAGAAAAGCAACAAAATCTTCACTTACCTGAATATACTCACCAGATCCGATATATCGATGACTATCACCATCCCACTTCTTAACAGCTGTGAAAACAACAGTTTTTGCTGGCATGTTTAAGCCCATTGCAAACTGTTCACAAAGTACAGATATTGAAAAGTTATTCCATCTTATCATCTAAGCTAGATAAATAAGGTACAGCTGTAAACTAAATATATGAAAAAGGAAACGAAACAGGAGAGAAAAGGTGTTTAAGAAATGTTCTTACTGTCTCAGTAGCAAAAAGGGCTTTTACAAGGCCTTCTTGGAAAAGAAGTTCTACCAGTTCCTTGATAACAGGTAGAAGGCCAGAATGATGAACGGCAATTCCTCGTTGAAGGAGTGGCAGCATTAACTCAATAGCAGGCAACTCCCTGTCTTCCTCGTTTAAGCAGAGTATTGCATTACGAAAAACCTGTTCAACAGCATCTTTTTCATCTTGGCTGTTAAAATCAAGCTTAGACATGGACATCGCATGTTGTTCACACTCTCTTCTACTGAAGCTGAAAATTATAACTGGCTGAAATTTCCGTTCCATAATCATCTGAAACTCAGGGCAGAAAAGCGTAACTAAATAAATAAATGAATGAACAAAGAAAGATAAGCACATGTGTGATGTCGATTAAATAAAGCACCAATGTTAGTGGATAAATATTAAATATAGAAGTATTTGCGCTAAGAGCCTTCAATGTGGGAAGCAGCCTTGTTTCTAACAATCCATGTGATGAACAGCCTCTAGGCAACTTGCCAAACAGGCAACTAAAGAAAACATTAGGATCTGAGATCATTTTATACTCTACTTTTCACTTTACTTTCTTTCTCTTTGTTTACATACGTATAACCTTTAGATGTCCTGCTCTCAGTACTGTAAACAGTGACCAAATCACTTTCTGGACAAGAATAATTATTCGACAAGAAAACTGCCATCCAGATTCTCAATGCTACCGCTAGTATTTTCATGAATCATCTTTGCCAAACATGGTCTAAACTTTCCATAAGTGAAAAAACACCATGCAATCATAGTACTAATAATAGGTAAAAAGATGAAATATTCATTTCATGGTGTTTTTAAAATATAAGAAAAACCACCTTTTGAAGGAAGAGCAAACCTTCAAGAAGAAAGAACGAAAGTTAAAATGAAGAGCACACCTTCACAATTTTGAATATGTCAGAACCCCCAGATGCAGTCCCACCTTTTGCAAGTCTCCCACTTGCCTTGTTATTCCTGTGACCATCACCCAATTTCTGCTTTGAGAAAGTATCATGTAGCTTCACAAAATTTTCCTCCCTGAATTGTTCATTCTCATCGACCACAAGATACAACCCGTTCCCACCCACTGGAAAAACGTAATGCTGCAGAGGAGTTGGTCGAAAATCTGTGTACACCACATGACAAGGCTGTTTGTGCAAATTACAAATCCACTCTGCAAACTCAGTCGCATTGGACATTGTGGCTGAAAGAAAAACCATTTTAACAGCAGGAGGCATAAATATAATACTCTCTTCCCAAACAACCCCTCTTTCACGATCCTTCATGTAGTGAATTTCATCGAAGATAACCCAGGCGACTTCCTTTAAAACCTCGGAACCCCTGTAAAGCATTCCCCTAAGGATCTCAGTTGTCATAACCAAACAACTAGCATTAGGTGAGAGTGTAACATCTCCAGTCATCAATCCAACATCTTCAAACTCCTGGCTGAGCTCTCTATATTTCTGATTGCTCAAAGCCTTCAATGGCGAAGTATATATAACCCTCTGCTTGTCTCTAAAAGCCATGGCAATTGCATACTCCGCGACTGCAGTCTTACCTGCTGAAGTATGGGCGGAGACTAAAACTGACTCTTTCCGTTCTAAGCATGCCACAGAAATCTGCTGAAATGGGTCAAGGGTAAATTGGTATGTCTTGGCCGCCTCGCCATTATACACAGGATTCGAAAGGGTTCCATAAACCGACTCATCCTTGGTCGAAGCATAGTCACTGGGAACTGCAACCTCATGCACACATGTTCGAGTCAAATGCCTTCGCTTCAGGGAAGATTCATCTGTGGGAGTTTCTGTGATCTCTGACGCTTCAGGTTCTTTTCGTTTCGCAGGTGTTGGAGATTCTTCCATCCCTAAAACTATTCCGCTTCCAAGCTAAACCAAACAAAATTCTCCTACTAATAATGTTGAGCTTTCCTTCTGCAACAAAAACACCAAACATGAATCAAAATGTCGTTTGTTCAACAGAAAAGCAATCTTCTTTTTCTTTACTGGAGGAAAATTAATAAAACCCAATACTTGCAGAATATAATCGTCACAAATATTCAAAATTACACAAAAAGCTTGATTTTTTAATTTTTATTTTTGAAAAGAACTACTTTTGGATTTCAGGTATGAACAACCATTGCACCTATGACCAGAGTCAGTTAGGTTCCCCAAAAAGATTCAAAGCATTTAAGTTAAACCCAAATTCTATGAAAACTGTGAGAAATTACAAGAAAATAGGGAGAGAGAGAGAGAGAGAGAGAGAGAGCAACCAATTCTGCTCTGAAATTGGCGAACCTGAATGCTGAAACGGAGATTTCCCAGTTAGCCAATGCCCTAGCTTGACATATAGTGTACGGTAATATAGGAGAACTGTTCAAATCAAAGTTAGGGTTTTATTGGAAGATCCAATTGTAGGCAATTAGGGTTTCACCTTCAGTTGCAGGTGGTATCCAAATAACAGCGCCTATTTTTTACGAAATAAAAAACAAAGTGTATTTTGCTTTAATAGTATTCATGTTGTAAGCAAGCATTTTAGGTTCGATTCACGTTAAATGCAAGTTTGAATCATATTTAGCCCCTTCTGTAAATAGAAATGGAACCAAACCATTTGGTTGCGGTTCGGTTTTATATGATTTAGGTTTTGATTTCAAAACTTTCATGCTGTTCGAAATCCAGAGGTTAAGCGTACTCTGGCAACTTTACGTAAGGCAGAGTTTGGTTTTTTGGGGGTGATAGTGGAAAAGTTGACAGATAAGTCACCCTTACTGCCACTCTACAGAACCGTACATGAGATTTTCGTACACTAAGGGTACGTTTTTTACACCGAACAATCTTTGACTGAACTAACTTCAAAGATTAAACTAGACTGGTTTAGACTAGATTAAACTAAACTGATTTAATGAAATGTTTGAATAGACAAAGAAGTAAGATTATAATATTATATTATTTTATCTATATCTATAATATTTTATTATTAATTTCTATTATTAATTGATCTTTTTCCTATTTTGTAGAACATCAGGTCAATCATCTTTCTCTCCATCTAACCTCTCATTTTTTTTTCTCCGCCGTCTCGCTCCCCTCTCCATCTAACCTCCAATCTTTTCCTCCCTTTGGTATCCAAGTTGCTTTGCTCTTTTTCTCTCTGCACACACAATTTGAATTAAAATCATAAAAAAGAGAGACTTGCCTCCCAAATTCTCGATTCCCCAAAAAAACCCAACTCCTCCCTCTCAAGCTTAGCATCACCAATTCAATGGCAATCATGATGAGTTTTCTTGTTCGTCTCCCTCTCTCTTCCCTTTGTTTTTCCGTTCAAGTCCCTCTCTCTCTTCCCTCTTCCTCTTTTCTCGTCCAACTCCCTGAGTGATAATCAGATTATAGGTGGTTACCAGATTCTAAGCTTTTAGGTCGAGAAGGTTGCGGTCACTGATGAAGGCAGCTTGAGACGGATTTGGGGAGACAAGAAGGCAGCAACATCTAGTCCTAGCTAATACCATTATTTTGGTTAGGATTAGCTAACGACAGGTAGCGAGGCCCAGAGTCGAGCGAGTCTGAGCTAGCGTCATTAAAGCTAAACATTTGCTGCTGTTGGTCCAGTCTAGTCCAGTAAGAGCTAAAATGTTAGACAAACACACCCTAAATACTTTATGCCATTAATACAACCTAATTGAAAAATAATTCATGATCACCACGCTAAAATTCAACTTCAAAATGCCTTATGATTTTGACAAAAAAAAAAAAAAACACAGAAGCCTTATGACCTTACTTTAGTAGTTCAAACAAACTTCAACATCGAAATGCTTTAGCATTAGCAGTACAACCCGAACAAATAAATTGTGCATACATTCAGCTAAAAGGTTTTGGTGCTTCAACTTTAAAGTCACTCTCTCCTTTCCTTTCCTTTTGCCACCTACTTTTCGAAGGTTGAGGAGACCTTTGAGCTTGTGAACGGGCTTGAGAACGCGATACTTGGAAGACTTTGGACGTTGTGAAAGTAACACCAATAGATGAGAAGCTACTGAATCTTGTGAACTAGAAGCTTGAGATTACCTTGGAGCTTCTTGTTGTGGTTGTGGATTTAGAGTAAGAGAGATTGGTCAAATCTACCCAATATAATTTGTAGTAGTTGTTATAAACTTTAAAAAGCCTACAAAAGCAACAAAACAAATTGAAAAAAAAGAAAAACACAAAGAAAGCCTACAATATAAATTACCTAATATTGGTATTTAATTATATATTTATTTAATTTTTGTAGTGTAGTTCAATTTTGGTTTTTCCATGTTGCAGTTTGGTTTCAAAACCGCAAAATCGAACCATTCGGTGCAGTTTGGTTTGGTGCATGTTTTGGTTTCAATTTTCCATTCCAAATGCCCACCCCATTATTAATTAGGGAAAAAAAAATTTTAAAATGGTAATTTCATACTCTCTTTATTTTTTACCGTTGGCTTAAATAAATCAAACGAAAACAATGAACTAAACTAAATAGAAGTTTGAGAACATAAAAAAAGGTGTCTATTTATCATTCTAAAAAAATAGTGTATACTAGCAAATATGCCGGCGCGATGCTACAGATTTTAAAACTGTATAAAACATGTTAAAAGTTTTAAATATATAACAATAGACAATACTATTTACATACATGTGAAAATCTATTTATAAGTTATAACTCTATTTACAATAGATAAGAAAATAGTTGTCCAAGGGTGAGGTTTAGAACGGTACTTAGAATAGTTTGGACAATGGGCAGTTCAACACTAATCAGCAGTAGAAGTTTCTTCTTCACTCATCGGCAGTTCAGAATTTCCTTCTTTTTTCTCACATGTGGTGTTTATATTTCACTGTTACAAATTAGGACATGGAAATTGTTAATGTAAATAAATGACAATTTTAGTAAAAATGAGAGATCAAAATATGAGTGTGATTTGAATTACAGATGATAACAATGGAATAAGTTGAATAGTATTGCGTTATCTAAGCAAAAAATATGCAAAACAACTGTCATAAAGAGCATGAACCGATCAACTAACAAATCAAAAAACAGAGACCAAAAACGAATGCTTCCCATTCAACACAAAAAGTCTGCTAAAAGAAAATAACTTCTCATTGAAAAAACATTACAATAAAATTTTGGAAACCATTGCTTGTCATTCTTCAGGATCATCTTTACGATTTCTGGACATTTTTCATAAAAAATAGAAATATGAATCCAAACAGCATCTAGAAAAAAAATTAAGAGAAAAAAAAAAATCATCGTTTCAATCATTTTCTAGTCTTTCAATTGCGATTGTATAGAAAATATAACTAAAAATCTCAACTTTCTCAAAAAACTATCAGCATCTACTGTTGATTGCATGGCATCATATAAATGGAGGCATGGGAGGAGTAGAAGTTATCTAATTATGCTACTCATATTTTTTATAGATCGATCAATTGCAGACAAAATGTACCTTGCCCTGCTGTAGTGTTTACTCAGATCTTGACATAGGACCTTGCTTACATCCCTTGCTCTAACGGACCTTTTCTTTACCAAGTCAGTTAACTGCAATCATAATTATTTGTACAATACGGATAACCATTAATTATTTGTTTCATTGACGCCAAAAATATAGGAGTATTAAGCCAGATTGTTTTCTATGTCCAAGTAATCTGTCCAAAATAAATACATTGGTTAGGCTTCTAAATCATGAGAGCCTTAACTAGCTTATAAAATGCTCATTAGAGTTTCAAAAGACAAAATATTAAAATTACCGTGAAAGATAAGTATTGGGAAACAAAATTGGCATCTCAACCACAATAGGTCAAAAATTCCTTTGAATGTGCTTTAGCTTCTTGTTTACCTGAAAACACACATTCTTGGTTCAGAATATCATAATTTCATGAAATGGTTCGTCTTTGAATCAATAAGAAGAACTCCCTCTGTTTTATGAATGGTACATATAATGAACTCACAATATTAGATCTCAATTGATTTCAAACTTTTCTGCATTTTTCTACTATTTTAGGATCCATTTAGGCAACACTACTACGAAACCATTTACTAGCGTCGCTATGATAACCGCCAAAAAACGTATATTACTGTCGGATTTTAAGCAAAATCCGACAGAAAATAGATGCAGTGACGGATATAATAGGAAATCAATTTTCTGACAGAAAATACTCTAAAACCGACAGAAATTGTGTCGGATATAACCGACAGAAAATATATTAATAAAGAATAAATAAGAGCATTTCTGTCGGCTAAAACCGACAGAAAATACTAAAACCGCCAGGATTTCTGTCGGATTTAACCGACAGATAATTTGTCAATAAGAATAAATAAAACATTCTTGTCGGATAAAACCGACAGAAAATATATTAATAATAAAAAAAATATACGACCCATTATAAGTAGAACATTGCCACTGTTCTTATTGATCAAAGACAAAAATCATCCAAAAAACACAAATTGAATATCCATTGTTCTGTCAAACGAAAATTCCAGTCAAGTTCATACCATAAAACCTAGTTCAAATTCTGCAACAAATTTGGGAAAGAAATAACGACAATCCGGAAAGTTTAAATCTAATTCCTTTCAACAAGTAACAACTTCCTTAAATGCCAAAGATTGTTGCCTAATTGAGAACTTTCTTGGTCTCTCTCAGAATCCTTTCTCTCTATCAAAATTTTCTGCAAGCAAACACAACCTAGCAGAAAAAAGATATCAGCCCTTAATCTTTTGTGAGCAAACAAACACAACCTAGCAAAATTTTTTGATAATCAAACTCCAAAAAACAGAGCAAGCATCCAGATTGCGTTATCGCTTCCTAATCTATTTCAATTGCAAGAAACGTTTGGAATTGTGACAAAATTGGCCACGAAACCAAAATTAAAACCCTCAAAATCCAATAATTTTATAGAAATTTTACACAATTGAGAGAAGAAAAGCAAAAAGCCCTAACATCGGAATCAACAGATTTGAGAGAAACCCTAACAAAGAAGACGCAATAAACACACATGTATAAAGCTATAAAGCACAACTGGAATAGAAGGAAAGTAAGATTGAAAGAAGCATTAGGGAAGTAGACGTACGTGAAAGAGCACAAGTGAGAGCGCAATTGAACCAGAGCTCGGCCTTGCGTCTATCGTCTTCGCTCTCGTCCTTTATGAAGTCGAAGAAGCATGGAGCCGAGAACTTGTACATATCGTCGACGATCATCCCTGTCGCTGTCGGAGCCGGCGGGTTGGGTTCTTGGTTTGTCATTTCCTCGTTTTCGAAAACTTCTTGTTTGGGGTTGGGGATTTCAAATGAGGAATTGGAAAGATCTGGAAAATTAATGAAGAAATGAATAGAGAATAATGAATAAATGAAAGAGAGAGAGAGAGAGAGAGATAGAGATAGAGCGTCTAGTGGGTGTGTGTCACATCCCAGCCCGAGACGGATCACTTCTTGGCCCCACTCCACCACCATAACACGATATTGTCCGCTTTGGGTTTACCATTCCCTTACGGTTTTGTTTTTTGGGAACTCACGAGTAACTTCTGGGTCACTCATCATAGGATTGTTCTAGTCCCCTCTCGCTTAACTTCGGAGTTCCCATGGAACTCGAAGCCAGTGAGCTCCCAAAAGGCCTCGTGCTAGGTAGGTATGAGAATGTGCATTTAAGGATCACTCCCCTGGGCGATGTGGGATGTCACAGTGCGAGTCTAGCGGATTGGAGCATAAAACCAAGAAAAACATTTTTTTATAAATAAAAACTGACAGAAAATTTTCATTATTGTCGGTTATAATCGACAGAAAAAAAAATAGCAGCAAAAATCCCTAAAAATTCCCTCTCCCAAAATTTTGTTGTGATTTTAAAAAATAAAATAATAATTGTTTGGTTTAATAAATAAATAAATAATATGTATTTAAATATAATATGTTTTTAAAAATTAAATAAATAATTGTTTGGTTTAATAGATAATAACTCATGTAAAGTATGTAAGAAACAAAAAAATAATTGTACAATGAAAATATCATCACACAAACTAAATATTGTCTAACCAATACTTGAAAAACATAAATAAAAATTTAACGGAGATATGCATTCTACGAAACTAGTTTCCATGATTTAACCGTCAAACTTGTTTGTAGATACTATAAGATCACATATATAAAAAATCGCAAAAAAAAAAAAAAAACATTCAAAGATTAGGTAACTGAACAAAAGTTTTCGACGGTTATAAACGAAAAATCACAATTTAATGGTTATTTTTGCTTCGATTTTGATGATTGTTTTACAGCTACACTCCTCAACCCTATAAGAATGCAATGAACGAATTCGATCTTCAATTTAAAATATTTACACTAGTGGATACCACAAAATCTTATTTTATACTTGATGGGGAAGTATAACATTAACTCTAAGTGTTGGTTTAATCTATCGTTTTGATGCAATACGCATTCTATGAAATGTTTTTCAATGATCTAACCGTCAAAGTTGTTTGTATACACTCCAAGATCGTATACGTAAAAAATCGCAAAAAATAAACATTCAGAGATTAGGTAACGAAACAAAAGTTTTCGATGGTTATAAACGAAAAATCACAATTTAACAATTATTTTAGCTCCGATTTTGATGATTTTTTGTAGCTACACTCCTTGATCCTATAAGAATGCAATGAATGAATTCGATTTTCAATTTAAAATACTTACACTAGTGGATAAATCTTATTTTATACTTAATGGAAGTATAACATTAACTTTTAAGTGTTTGTTATATCTATCAATTTGATAAGATACGCATTATATGAAACTAGTTTCAACGATCCAACCGTCAAATATGTTTGTATATACTCCAAAAGAGCATGTGTAAATAATTGCAAAAAAAAAAAAAAATCACAATTTAACGGTTATTTTAGCTCCGATTTTAATGATTTTTTACAACTACACTCCTCGATCCTATAAGAATGCAATGAATAAATTTGATATTCAATTGAAAATATTGACACTAGTGAATACCACAAATTTTTATTTTATACTTAATGGAAGTATAACATTAACCCTTAAGTGTTTATTTAATCTACCGTTTTGACGCGATACACATTCTACGAAACTTCTTTCAATGATGTAACCGTCAAACTTGTTTGTACATACTCCAAGATCACATACGTAAAAAATCACAAAAAACAAACATTCAGAGATTAGGTAACAAAACAAAAGTTTTCGACGGTTATAAACGAAAAATCACAATTTAATGGTTATTTTTGCTTCGGTTTTGATGATTGTTTTACAGCTACACTCCTCGACCCTATAAGAATGCAATGAACGAATTCAATCTTCAATTTAAAATATTTACACTAGTGGATACCACAAAATCTTATTTTATACTTGATGGGGAAGTATAACATTAACTCTAAGTGTTGGTTTAATCTACCGTTTTGATGCAATACGCATTCTATGAAATGTTTTTCAAAGATCTAACCGTCAAAGTTGTTTGTATACACTCCAAGATCGTATACATAAAAAATCGCAAAAAACAAACATTCAGAGATTAGGTAACAGAACAAAAGTTTTCGATGGTTATAAACAAAAAAATCACAATTTAACGGTTATTTTAGCTCCGATTTTGATGATTTTTTGCAACTACACTCCTCAATCCCATAAGAATGCAATGAATGAATTCGATTTTCAATTTAAAATACTTACACTACTGGATAAATCTTATTTTATACTTAATGAAAGTATAACATTAACTTTTAAGTATTTGTTATATCTATCAATTTGATAAGATACGCATTATACGAAGCTATTTTCAACAATCCAACCATCAAATATGTTTGTATATACTCCAAGATAGCATGTGTAAAAAATCGCAAAAAAAAAAAAAGAAATCACAATTTAACGGAACTAGTTTCAACGATCCAACCATGAAATATGTTTGTATATACTCTGAGATAGTATGTGTAAAAAATCACAAAAAAAAAAAAATTAGAGGTTTTTCTGATGGCGGTCCAACTTTGTTCTTGCTGGTTATATCCGACAGGGCCATGAGTGAAAAAAAAAATTTAAGCATGTGTTTATTTATTTATTTTTAATCAATATAACATTTTAAAATAATAAAATCATACATGATAAAGTACATCAGATGTTCATGTGTGTTTATGTGCCAGACAATGTACTTTGTGACGCATTGAAAAAAATTGTTTGAATTTCTTTGTATCTTGTTGCTTGCCTGTGAGGGAGCATAATCCTTATTACACAAATGATTGAGCTTCAGATTGTAGTCTGTTGTTATTATTCTCTTAGAAAATTTATGGCTTGTGGGAATTGAGTTCATTAGACTCTAGGGTCATGAGTGAAAAAAAAAAAATTTAAAATGTGTTTATTTATTTATTTTTAATCAATATAACATTTTAAAATAATAAATTTTCATTTTTGTCAGTTATAATCGCCAGAATACTAAAATAATAACCACCAGAAAGTAAAATAATAAAATAGTCAGTTTTTATCGGTTATAACCGCCACCATTAACTTAAAAACCGCTAGAATCTGTCAAAAATATTAAAAAAAAAGCAGTATTTTTTTGATATCCGCCAGGAATTTATGTCGGATATAACCGACATGATTTTTCTAATACCGCCACTAATTAAATGATGTGTCGGATATAATTTATTTGACATGATTTTTCTAATATCTGCCACCATCATCCACCACCTAAAGCTAATATTGTAGTGGTGCAATCTCTTAGACCATTAGAGCAACTCCAGCGTTGGAGCCCTCCCCCCAGGCTATTCACTATTCAATTCACCTTATGAATAGTAATTGCCCTTAATGAACAGTAATAGCCATGGCAATAGCCTTTGCATCTCCACCGTTACACTTCAATAGCCTTGGCAATAGGCAATAAAATATTAGTATTTTTTTTATTTATAAAAAAATACAAAATAATTTTAATTGTAATTTCGGATAAGATTTTTAATCGTTCTCGTTGCGCCTCTCCACGTACTAAACGATTGGCTAAGTAATTTCCAACGACTGGACATCGATTCTTTGGTTCTTTTCCCACCAATTTTCTCAAGATAATTGGTATGAATAAGACTCCACATTTCTCGCAACTGCATCTCATTACCCGTAAGCGAACTATAAGTAACTTCAACCCAGCTAGTACACAACGCAACATCTTCAAGAAACGACCAATTCGTACCTGCATCAGTAGTCATTTTGTTGAAAAAAAATGGATTGAAACTTTGAGAGTAAGAAAGGAATGTGATTGAAAGTAGTTGAGAAAATATGAAATTGTGGTGTAAGGTAGATGATAATGAGAATGTATTTATAGAAAAGTAAAAACATTTTTTTTTTTTAAATTCAGATTTTTTTTTGAATTTCTTACAATCTTTTTAAAATTTTTATTCAACTAATTAATCTCTACCATTGGATATAAAAAAATTTGAATTCCAACACTCCAGATTGTGCCACGTGTCACAACGGTAACTTTTCTTAATTTGAAAACCATTTTTTCTTTTATTTTTTTATTTATAAAGCATATTAATATCCATCGTTGATCTCAGATTGAACGGTGGATATTAAATAAGATTTTTTTTTTTGATCGTTGAGATCGAACGGTCCAAGTTAAAGATCCATTGAGATCGAACGGACCGTGGGAAGCCACGTGGCTTCCCAATGGTAACTAAAAAGTCACTGTTTTTTTTTTATTTTGTGCCTGCGACATGCCCCCACGTGCGAGTGGGGTGCACGCGCCTGACAGAAAAAAAATTTAAAATGGCCTGACGCCATGCTGACGTCAGCGCTGGCGTCACATCCACTCGGGCTCTAGGGCTGGCAATTCTCCACGGGCCCGGAGCTCGGGCCTCCACCTCCACTCGGGCTCCCTCACGCTGGAGCCGGTCCATAGGGCATTGGGCCCCTTTTCTCTGGCCTGTCCCCCGAGCACCCAGCAACGCTGGAGTTGCTCTTAGTTTGTTTGCTTTGACAAAAATGAAAAATAGAAATCTCTTAGACCATAATAAAAATTTCACCCAATTTTTTTTCTTTCAATTTTAGCATTTAAAATTGAACAAAATCAAATGCAGGAATTTGGAAAAAAAAAAAACCTCCCAGATGCTATATTCGAATAACCCACCAGAAAATGATCAAGTTTGAAAGCGATTGAGACCGCCAGAGAAGATAGCGAGAGAGAGCAAAAGGACGGCAAAACCAGAGAACAGAAAATAATGGAAAGACAATTCCATAGAAAAGGATGAAAACCAATCGAAAAAGCTAGGATATCCATCGATGACAGACACCTGGAGATGAAGGGCATAATCACCATTTTACTGTGGAAAAGCTAAAACAAAGCGAAGTCAATAAAAAATTTGGAGGACATTTTCGTCACTTTACTTTTAATGAACAATAGCATTTGGTTTGGGTTTTAGTATATAGATAATGTTTTGAGAATTGCTCAATGTGACAAAATAAATAAGTGAACAATAAATCAAAGATTTTACAAGGCTAATTACTTTTTACATCTACATTTTTATTATACATCAGTAAATTGACATTAAAGGGTAAAAATTGGTATCGAACTCATCATTCATATAGATTAGAACTGAAGACATATACGAGTGAAGATAATTAACATCAGATTGTGGTATTAAGTAACACATATTTCACATTTTAGGTTATTTTTTAAATGGGTTACAAAGTTTTAGTTCTATGACATTGTACCATGAGGTTTTAGAATCGTAATAGTTTGTCATCTATCTCTTTTATCATATGATCCTATATTCAATTGAATTATCACAAACAAAATGAGCTTTAGGCCTTCCATAATGCACCTTAAAATTGAGTGTGATATCAATTATATAGGAATCAAACTCATACATCATTCTCATGATGAAGACGGCGGACGAGTATGGAGAATTGTTGAAATAGGAAGGCTTACTTTTAGCTACGCCCCTCGGAACTTGATTTTGATCTCACTTTGCATCCTGTAACTCAAAAGTCACTATTTTAATCTCTGAAACTTAAAATTTGTTCAACTTTACAATGTTTTCTTTTCTTCTGTCAAATAGCTGTTAAAGTTGTTGATGTGGGCGGGTAAAAATGTAATACCATAGGCTTATTTTTAGTTACACATTTTGGAACTCGATTTTGATCCCACTTTGCCAATTAGAACTCGAATTTGATTATATTTTGCCCTTGGAACTTAATTTTGATCCCACTTTGCCCCGAAACTCAAAAATCATCATTTTATAAATCTCCACTATGAAATGTTGAATGTTTACATGTAGTGGAGATGAATTTGATTATAAATATCTACTATGAATTTGATTATAAATCACCACTATGTGCTAACATTCAATACTAAAAAATATTAAGTTTAAAGAAGAAATTAACGATTGGAATATTTTTGGGTTGTTGTGCTTGAGTTGCGGAGATCTAAAAAAATAAAAAAGAACTTGATTAGGCTGGTGCATCCAAATCAGACCCACATAATGGAATTTGCTTTAATTCTACGGATAGCAAATCAATCTTGGAGCGCGTTTACATAAGGGTAATGAGAATAAAAAAAGGGAATTGAATTCCGATTACGGATTACTACGGTGTTTACTAAATATTGGGGAATCAATAGTGCAGTGGACCCCACCTGAAACAAGGAATGCAATTCCTGAAATTGGAGAAGTGAGATTCCCTGGATAGATGAGGTATTTGAATTCCAGAAGGGTAAGGGAATTAGGAATGCATTTTTTCTTCATCTCATACCCTTATTCACATTATGCACAACTTCATGCTCATTCACATTATGCTCAACTCCATACATATACCGAAGAGAAGAAACTACAATTTGAGCGAGAATTTAAATATTAAAGTAAATACTTAAATTAAAAAAAAATAACAAAAGCATTTGTGTGTCTATGAAATAAAAAACAATTTAATTTTTTCTTATTATTATATATTATTCAAATTTTATTTAAGAAAAAAGGTATATAAAATATTTGAATTGGGACAAAGGGTATTTTAGTAATCATACTGGTTTATATTCCGATTCTGTTGATTTAGTAAACAACTTTATGGAATTAGTGTAATTTCTATTCCGATTCCAGAACATTTAAATAAACAGCTTCAATAGAAATCTGATTCTGACTTCTCTGCATTATAACTCATTTTCAATTCAACTCATTCTATTTTCATTACGGTTATATAAACGCGTCATTAGAAAAAGAGTGAAGGGGAGAAGTTCAAAGCAACCTGAGTTGCATACTCATGCTGCTTTGAATCTTGCATTCTTATTTATTTTTTATTATTATTTTTTACATAAGCATTTTTTTAATCCACGTCAACATATCCGATGGCTTTTGAACAGAATTGATTGATTAAAGCAATGTTGACTGAATTTTGAGTTTCAAAGCGGGCCGAATGTGCACTGCAAGTACCCACTTAGCATTGTCCTTTGCTTTCAGCAGCTACGTAGACCTTAAGCTCAAGTCGGGTCATCCGCGCTGAAAGTTCGTTGACCCTTTTCTCCCTACAACAGAATTGCTTAATCAGACTGTCCCGTTCACCGCTCTAGGAATGCTCTGTCACCCTCTCTTTGGCCATAAGCTTCTCCAATTCCGCAATTCCCCCTGCAGCTGCCTCTCCATTTTGAAGATGTTGTCCGTATGACTTTGGAGTGCAGCCTCCATCCAAACTGTGGCCTAGCAGGAGGTATTCGTGATGTGTTAGATACAAAGATTAAAACAAGAAATGACAAGTTGAGAAGAAATAAAGATGACTCACCGCATATCGGCTCTAGTAGCAGTTTCTTACCACATGATCAGACTCGGCAATTACATCATCAAAATTAGTTGGGGAAATGGTTGAACGGATCAAGGCCTGCACATGCTTCACGAAAGGAGAGAGAAGTTGTGATTTGAAATAAGAGAACTTTAACGAAAAGATTCTGTTACTGTTTACTTTAATGAAAAACTATATTTTTACACTAAAAATTCAATTCTGGTACTATTCACTTTACCTTTTATTTTGTTCTTATCATTAAACCTCAAAGTTTTCGAACCTTTTTTATTAGTTTCCTTTTAAACAGAGCAAACCCTGAAACAAAACTAATCAAATTAATCCCCTAACTACCCCACTAATTTCCTCAAATTAAAACCCTCAATTGAAAATTAATCCCCAAATTCCCTTTTTTTAAATCCCCTAATTCAAACCCAAATCCCCAATTTGTCCATCAGACTTCAGACCTATTATGTTCAGTTGACATTTTCACCTTTGGGTTTTGCTCGCGGTTCCTTACAGAGAAAAACCCCATGCATGAGGTTTTACAAGGATTTTCCCATTAAATAATAACTCTGGACAAGAAAATGAAAAGCAAAGATTATCTTTAGATCACTGTACATTATCTTTAGATCATGGATCCAAAACGCTGAAGGTGGGGATCTGTGGAAACAAAAAAGAACATCGATTTCTTTTGAAACGATTCTTCAATTCGAAGGCTGAGGGACGTGTTGGCTCAGATTTGGATTGAGTTGAAGGAAGGTTTTGGTGATTTCTGGGTTGTTGACAGAGATAAAATTTGAGAGAGATGAGACTTGGAGAAGGTAGAGTCTTTTTTCGATCCCTATGAACAATACATGCCCAAGAGATGGCCCCGCTAAGGACCAGGAAAGGAGAAGACCAAGGCCTAAAGAGGAAGGAAGACCCCAAAAGCCAATGGAGATAGAAAAGGGATCTTGTCGAGTGCTATAGCTGATCGCCACTAGCTCGGCTCGACTAGGTTACATAAAGTACTTTCCGACCAACATGAGCATGTGAACAGACTGACAACTTTATATCATAAGGCTCAAGGAATAGGCTAACTCAAACCGTCAACTCAAGACACATGACAATCACTAGTCGATATCAAAGTTTATGACGCAATGTAAAGGTGAATGGAACGATACTCGATCGATAGAATTGGATAACTAAGCTCGAGAAGGTCGCACGGCTCCCATCATTTAGAGAGCGATGCACACCTGAATGTACAACTATCACTTCATCATCGTATAATTGAATAACGAACCAAAGCAGTGCTCGACATGAAGTGCTAGGCAGACCATCAGGAGGATACTCCACATATGATAGCTTCCTAAGAAGCCTTACAGCTAGACTATCATTAAATGAAGGCACGTTGACCAAGATAAGATATTTATTGGACTAGTTATTTATTGGGTGGATAAGAGGAGGCCACGTCACCTTCTCATTGAGACCACACGTTATAAAGAAGGTTATTTGCCCATTTAAGGGGAGCGAGGCAGAGGGGGGGAGGTAGTTGACATAGTTGGGGTGAAATGGGGGCATTTGCTCCACGGCTTCACTAGGCCAACTGAGGGTTTTGAGCCACTTTGTATGTAATCTCAGCAAATTTATAGGCAGACTAAAGTGGATGTAGCTCCGTTTATGGATGAACCACTATATATCTTTGTGTTCATGTTTAGCCCAATATTTTACAGTTCATATTCCAAGCCCACCATGGGTTTGGTATGTTTGATTGTTTCATTTAGAACCTGTGAGTGTGCACCGGGATTTCGTTTGGGTTTTGCCTGCAAGTTTTGAACGTTGACACACGCTGTGTGAATTATTAATTACAATATTTTTATAATTATATATTAGTATCATATATAATTATTTAAATGAAGTTTCTACGGAGCAGCAACGAAGGGCATTTGGTCTAGTGGTATGATTCTCGCTTAGGGTGCGAGAGGTCCCGAGTTCAATTCTCGGAATGCCCCAAAAGGTTACATTTTTTTTTCCTTTATTTATTTAATTTTTTTTTTCTGTCTTTTCCTCCTGTGCAAGAAAGCAAAGCAGGAGTATTTGGTCTCTCCCTCTCTTCCTCTTCTAGCTATTTTGTTACTCTCTTCCGTTCTCGACTGGGCGTTCCGATTTTCCTGAAAGATGGATCAGTCTATACAGAATGACCTTAATGCCCCTCACTCCATGGGCACCACCATCATCGGCGTCACCTACAATGGCGGCGTCGTCCTCGGCGCCGATTCCCGAACCAGCACCGGTAAAATACCATCTATCGTCCCTCTCTCTCTCTCTCTCTCTCTCTCTCTCTCTCTCTCTCGATAAAGCAAAGCCATTGAGCTCTGCGGAATTTTACATAACTTTGGAATTCCCCTAGAGAGATTTTTTTTTTCCCTTTTGTGTTTGATTTTCGGTGGAATTTGGTTAATTTTTGTTGATGATTATTAGGTGTTTATGTTGCAAACCGAGCATCCGATAAGATCACTCAGCTCACTGACAATGTCTACTTGTGTCGCTCCGGATCGGTATCTCTCTCTGGTTCCTTTTTTCTGTTTGCTAAACAGATTATTATTATTATTATTGTCAATTTTTTTTTGTAAATGCTTGCGATTTCTGTTGTTTGCATACATGTGGGAGGATTAAATCGCGTTCCGCCGTTGAAGCTGTTGGCTTTAGGCAAGACAAAGAAGAGATTTGATCAATTAGTTAGTTTTGTTTTCTTTCTTGCTAAAATATTATCTTGTATTATTAGTGTACTTTGTCCAATTTTGGTAGTAAAATAGTTGAACTATCTTAAGTATCTGTAAACGAAAACTAGTTTGATTATACAATTTCCTAACAACAAAAATTCTTAGGGTTAAGTAAGATAAAGTCATCTTGATGTCATCTGTTTAGATCTCTTAACTCTTGTTTGTGTAGAAGTAGAAGCTTACGTTTTTCAGGCTTTTAGGCGAACTGAGGGCTTGGTTGGTGGCTGGTTAGATCTTTTGGGCTTTGTTATAGTAAAAAGAATATCTCGACTTCACACACCCTTAAACTGTATTTGGGGTTGGTTACATGGATTGTCATAAGAAACTAAGCACAATCAACCCCATGAATTCTCTTATGTTTCCTAGTTGTATCTAGACCTAATATCATCCACAGAATCCTTTGCGGACGCAGCTTCCTAACCACTTCTACCTATTTCATTCTTTATCTCTCTTTACTCCTGCTTAATTTGTTTTTGAATCATTCAATCTCTCGGGAACATTGTTCGATAGCTAAGTAACAAGGCCCTTTTTTGGGTGGCTGATAAAAGACTTTGTAGTTGCTCTATTCTGTCATTGATCTGTCTAACATTCTGTTCTCAGGCTGCTGATTCTCAAATTGTGTCTGATTACGTGCGTCACTTTCTTCATCAGCACACGTAAGTGACAGACCTCTGGTTTTTAACAACTGTTTTTTGTCTTCCCTTTTGTAGTTGGAATTGTGCAGTTTTTTTATTCTTATTTTCGTTAATGTTTTCAGTGGCTTTCAAATGTAAAATTTTGACGTGCTGAATTTTGGCAATAAATCTTAAAAGACATAATTCCAAGCAGGCTGAAGTACTTTTGGGAAGCATTTTGTTGCACCCAACTTATGATGATCAAGATATTTCGTTCATCTTGGACTTCATTTTGTGGCATCATATGTTTTTTGGGTTTGCAGAATGCATTTTCTTTGTTTGACATTGCATTTTCTTGCTTAAAACTATAAGATACATTAGAAATCATGTAACCTGGTAAATACTTTACAAAGTTATGATTTAGAGGTTGAAGTTGTAGACATTTGAAACTCGCGGTAGGAATTTTAAATTTCTTTTGGAATTATCAGTCCAAGTTTCTCTTTTGTGTAGGATACAGCTGGGCCACCCTGCAACAGTCAAGGTTGCTGCAAACCTTATCAGGTTGTTCTCATACAATAACAAGGTTTGTCTCTGGTATTCATTTTTCTTTACACAACCCATGCATCAAGTTAAAACTGATAGTGTTAAAGTTTTTGTAATATAAAATTTTTCCGATATCAGTTGTAACTTTTTTCCTTTAAGATATTGTTAGTGATTTCATCATTAAGTCATGATTCTGCCTTCATATGTAATCATTTGCTAGTATATTTCGTATTCCTTATGTATTCTTTTTGGTAGAATATGCTACAAACTGGCTTGATTATTGGTGGTTGGACAAGTATGAAGGAGGTAAAATATATGGAGTGCCACTCGGAGGGACAATTTTAGAGCAGCCTTTTGCTATTGGAGGTGTGTTTTTTATAACTCTCCTATGTTCTTCATAAAGATCTTCTATTTTGTTTTCTATTTTACTCTTCTTGGTTTCCTTGTCATGGTTGGAATGGTTTTCCCTGAAATAAAAATTTTCTCCTTTTTTTTTCATATGTAAGTTTTCTGCATTTGCTTATGAGTTGGTTAATTTCTATATTTCTCTTGTTCGTAGGCTACTTTCTCATTGAGCATAATAAGGTTATATTTTAGGGTTCATAGCAAATCTTTCTGACAAGGTATCATCCTAAGGTGTAATTTTAATTTAACTTTCAACTCTACTTGAATTTTATAGTTGAGTAAATGCACTTGTAACAATTTTTCTTGCCACTTAATGCTATTGAATTACCATAAACTAGTGGCTTTAAGTTCTCAAGATCCTTGTGTCATCCAGGATCCGGCTCCACTTATCTGTATGGTTTCTTTGATCAAGAGTGGAAGGAAGGAATGACC
This sequence comes from Pyrus x bretschneideri, assembly GCF_019419815.1. Lineage (NCBI taxonomy): Eukaryota > Viridiplantae > Streptophyta > Magnoliopsida > Rosales > Rosaceae > Pyrus > Pyrus x bretschneideri. Next base: position 1,839,465 of record NW_025999679.1, read on the forward strand.
AAAGAGGAAGCTGAGGTATGTAGTCTTTATGTTACTGACATCTTTTGGTACTGCTTCAATGCTGGCTTCCTTGATATTACTTATTAGTAATGTGCCCAGGTTTGATTCCTTCATCATTGTGACAATGAGAGATAATGAGATCCAAAATTGCTTATTAGTATTGTGTACGATGTTTAATTTGTTGTATGGTGTTTTAGTTAGGGTAATAGGGGGAAGGTGGGGGTGGATGGTCCTTGTGTGGTGGTAAGTGGTTTCCTTAATAGTGCTACTATTTTGGATGGAACATAGGTTTATTTTCTTGGAAGGAAATGTGGACTCAGTGTGCTTGTGAATGGCTCTTTAGGGTGGCCACTGCTCAAGGGAAGATTTTGACTATAAATTATTATTTGATGTTACATGGGATGATTTTGTGCCTTGTGGCTGAAGATGTATGCACAAGATGATAGAAGAGTCTGTGGTTCACATTTCATATGCATTGTCCAGGAGCTTGAGTGCTATGAGTTTGTGTTCTTAGTTTGTAGTTATATGGGTTATGCCAAGGTCTGTTGACAGATGATTTTGGGGTAAATTTAACAATTTGTTTGGAAGGTGGAGCCTATGCTGTAGCCTGTGGTGTTTGTGGCCTGATAGAAGTAGCAGAGCCTTTGAAGGAACACATTTACGATATAATTGAAGGGATCACTTGTTAAGATGGCTTTTTGAGTGGATTTATATGACTTCAACTACTTAACACTCAGATTTCGTTTTTCCTGGAATCTTATTTTGCTTATGTTTTGCAGGTTATATGCGTGTGATTGTTTTGGTAAAGATGTATGTGTGTGATTGCTTGTGTCTGTTGCTAAATGTTGGATTACTTGATGATTGCTTAATAGTTAATACTAAGAAATGCAATATGAACGGTTTTTCTTATTGTTGTTTAATCTCTGTAATTCTTTCTCAAAGTTATATTACATAGACTTGCTCAAATTCCTTTTGGTTCCAGCTGAATGTTATCTCAGTCTTATTGTTGAAAATAACGGTTTAAGTTTACATAATTCTTGTCTTTGAATAATTATGACATCTAGAAATGATTGATAGTTTACATAGTTCTTATCTTTGAATCATTATGAAATCTAGAAATGTTTAAAATATTTATGATATTATATTCTTAATGAGTATCGATATCAAGATAAGAATGTATTCCAATAGGGAATTGAGATTCGCAGTCCAAAATTTCTATATTTAGAAAGAAAAATGCTCTTGTGAGGAGTGCACAATTAGATTTTTGGAGTGCCAAAATAATAGTTTGGTCCCAATATTTAATTTTCTGCCTTTTCCATTCAAAAGTTTGGTTATACTTCCGCATCTCCAGAATATTCATCTGCAACTGCTATATTTCCGGATCCCCAAAACGTCCATCTGTACCGGTGTATAGTTCCGTGATTGCATCCACCTTGTCCATAGAAATTAATTTCTTTCTGATAATACTTGAATTTTTTTACTTAAAGCAGCTGCTATTAATTTACTGCAGCAATTGGTGGTGAAAGCAGTTTCCCTTGCTATTGCTCGAGATGGTGCTAGTGGTGGTGTCGTTCGAACTGTCATTGTGAGTTTTTCTTTTATTATACTCTAGTCTGCAATTACTTGATGGTTTTGGGAATAGAAATCTCCTAGTTCCACACTGATGTACCTGCAGCCGTATTCTGTCGGGTTTCTGATTTCTATCTCTAGCCTGTCGTATTAGTTCAAGATACTGATTTCTGGAAATACAAAGCCATTAGTGTAAGGCTTGTTACCGCAGTGACATGGTTCTCTTGTGAGTTGAAATGAAGTTGTACATGATGCTTGCATCTAGCTATTTACTTATTTAGCACATACTCGTGCCTCTGTTGAACTCAAACCTTCCAGTAACGTTAATTGAGTTCTGTGAGGATTGAATTCGAACCTTCTGGTTTTTTTGTTCCCAAAGTTGCTGAGTACGTATCGGTTTGTTTTTCATTATTTTTAGTTGTTTTTCTATCTTTCCTCATCTTTTCTGGTGTTGTATGCTTTTATTGCAGATAAATTCAGAGGGGGTGACAAGAAACTATTATCCCGGAGACGCCCTTCCGCTCTGGCACGAGGAGCTGGAACCCCAGAATTCTTTGCTGGATATATTGTCATCATCTTCGTCTGGTCCAGACATGATGATGAGTTGAAGACTGCCGTCTCCCTTAAGGCTGGGTAATTCCCACAGATACCATGAATGATACACTCTCTGTGTTGAGCAAAAATTGTACAAGAAGTATAACAACTGATTTACTCGACATAGTTTCACCCTCATTCATTTTTCGAGGAGGGTTTTATTAATTTGAGTTCGACCCATTCTAGATTATGCGTCTATTAATCACAATCCTTCGTTAAAAAGGAAACCCCTTTATTCTAATATGAATTGTAACTTGGAAATTTGGGTGTTTGTTTGACTTTGCGGTTGCACCTAAGTCGAGTCCTAGATTGCTTATGTACCATTTTTGAGGGATAAATCCACTTGTAGTTCTTGGAATGGATTTGAAATTTTAAGTGAGTGAATGATCACTCAAAAAAAAAAAAAAAAAAGAAAAAAGAAAAAAAAAAAGGTATTTGGTTTATTGGAAGAGTGTTTGGAGTCAATTTGGTTCATAAAAGCCAAGGATTTGATTTGGTATTCTTGTTTTGCGGTCAAGTTTAGAATGTGGTATTAGATTGCTTACGTATCCTTGACGGAATTGACATTCATTGCGATTTTGAAATTTATTTGTTCTTGGTTTGATATTTAGTGGTTTTGCACCATTTGAGAGATTTGGACTTGAAGTTACCTGTGGCGTCGAGAGAAGACGACCAATTGATGTATTTGTGCTTAACAATCTTGAACATGCCCTGGTCCACAAGAAGATCAGAGCTTAACTTGATGCTGGTATCGCTATGCTTCTTTATGGTTAACATGAATTTTGTATTTGAAAGAAAGTCATGCGCTTCTTTTGCCTGCTTTACCAGACACTTTTCTCTTTGTGGAGGCGGCATGAGATCAAATCTTCTAAATCAACAATTGGTTTCACCTCAATTGTTGTTTGACACATATTAAATTTATGACAATAAAATTAAGAAAAATTAAGTTTATACATACTTGTTAGTCTTTAATTAGGGTCACAGAGATGTCACACTCGTTTTGAGTGCAGAAAATTTGATCTCGTCTGGCATACTCACTTGTTTTTGTTGAGAGATGAATTGTGCTAAATCATATCTTAATTTGGTAAATCTTTTGTAGGATTTTTCCTACACACGTTGGTTAAAAGCGGTGGCGTAGTCAGAATTTTCAAATAATGGGGTCATAATATAAAAAAAAAGGCTTTATTGAGCCATTTCGTCAACCATCTAGTACGCACCTTCTAATTCCTGTCAACATATGCCAAAGGTTTATTCTGACATACGTCGAAATTTGTAGAGGTTTGTCAACGGTGCATGCAAGATATTGTGCAGTAATTCTGAAGACTGCCAAGGCACAAGTAAAGTATTTTTTTCAAGAAGAGAGAAAAGGAAGACAAATATGATACTAGAAAAAAAAAAAGTAGGAGGAGAATGTTGTAATTTAGTTTCCTTAGCTGTTTATAGTGGTCAAATATAATATACAAATAAATATACATGGGGTTTTTGAAGTTGTTGGGATTAAGGACAACCAATGACCCATGTTGACTCCGCCACTTTTCAAACAAAGCTCTTGTGATGCAACTATTTGGATTTCCTTTGGGAGTCCTTCTTAACCATGTCTTTGAACGCTGTTGGAATTGATAGGTTTCAAATTCTTTTTAATTATTTCAGTTATCTTCTTTTCTCTTCCAAACGTGGAGGCTCTTCTGACTAATTCATAAACTTCTCCCGTCTCTTTCAAACGTGCTTTTCTGGAAGAAAAGAATTCGAAACAAAGCCGAGTACGGCTGCCTTTGTTTCTCGTTTTCTTTGTTTTGATTTGAATTTGCAACTTATTTTTTCTTGATTGTTTCGTTGCAGGCATCATTTGGCAGTGCTCTCTCTTGGATTTGGAAGTTCGCGTCGTCCTTTCGAGAAAAGTGGTGAGATTGCATTACGTTTTATTTTTTCTAATCTTGATTTGTTGATGATTGTTTTCGTAGATTGCTTTTATTTTCCCTACCCTTCTTCTTTTTCTTTTTCGAACTCTTTATGTGGGCGTAGTCATTAGTTGGCCCTGATGTTACTTTCCGTCAAGCTTCTTAGTACCATAACCCAACTGAACGGCACCGAAAGACTTCATGTCCGTAATAACTCCATTCTTTCTGTAAACTTGCTCGCAACTTGCTCGCTCACTCGAGCAGCCAAGTCCATCAGAGACTCCTTCCTCACATGTGGTTTCAGCAGCAACGTACAATCGAACAGCGGCACTTCTTCAGGCTCGAGCTTCTTCTCTTTCTCCTTAGCAGCGGCTGGAGCACCTCTAGGAGAAGCAGCAGCAACAGCGAACTTGCTTGGGTCCTCAGAGATACTCCTTGACCTTCTCTGCTTATGGGAAGGTGTACGCCGCATGGATCCTGACGGAGTGCTTCATCATTGTGTTCTTTCCCATCTGAACGCGCAACCCCTTTCGTATGTTCTGGATGTTGTAAACTAAACCAAACAATCAAGCAATAAACAAATGCACAACATACGAATTAGAGTTCCTCTAATACAGGAGTACTTCTCTAACAATGGAAGTTTTTCTGAATTCGAATGAATACAAGAGAACTCACAAACTCAAAGTGCTCTCAACTATACAAACTTCTGCCTCTCAAACTCTCATATAAAACCTCTCCCAAAGCCATCTATTTATACTAATAGATGACGGGGTTTTATACAAAATGCCCTAGAATATAGAAACCTTCCCTGATTCTTGTTTTTGTTTAGGCTTATGTTGATTTAATGCCAAATCCAACCTAGAGCTGCTTGGAGGCGACGTTGTCAGCGGTGACGAGAAGGACCTAACCATACTCGTCGAGGAGGGAGCAAAGCTTGGAATCGTAGGCAATCTTCTTGTCGGCCATGGACGGTTTAGGGGCTATTGCGATTTGGAGGATTAATGCTTGTGAGATTCGTGGAAATTAGAAGTTTGGAAGAGAGAGCACGATCAAAACCGAGGGCCAAGACGAAGCGGCGGTCTCTATTATACACTGAAGTTTTTCTTATTCAAGTCGTTTGTTGGAACTCCAGCTTCCGCTGATCAAACCATGCTTGAAAAACTATCAAACATTGAAGCACTGACCGTGAGATCAGCTCAAAAAATAAAAAAATAAAAAAGAATAAGGTTGACGACCACCCCATCAAGAAGCCGAATGCATTCCCAGATCACCATATTCGAGCCTGCCTCTCAAATGGTTCCAGTAAAGAGGATTTCATTGATGATTCATGTGCGAGGCCTTTGTCGAAGTCACTTGTTGGTGGAAGTTACTGCAGCTGCTCCAAAGCGGTCCCAGTAAATAAACTCCCCTGACTTTGAACCAAAGCCCCCCAGAAAATAACCGAGGACTTTGAGATGACTTTCTTTTTGGAACAATACTTGACTACTCAAAGATGAGGATGAATTCCTACTCAAAGAGCTTTGTGCTTTATGATCAAAATCGTTCGTACTATGAATCACACTGTAAAGATTATCTTTACAAAAAATAAATTAAAACTAAAGTCGTTTAGTTAATCTATTGTTGCAAATATATAGACGGTTTATAATGTTTTTACCAATACCGTTCATTTGTTTTTAAAGTTTGATGATTAAACAACTTTAGTTTTAATTGATTTCTTGCGGAGACGATCTTTATAGGATGATTTATAATATGAATTGTTCTGATTATAAACACAAAGTTCTATAAATAGATAACAAACAATTTTGAGAAATTTTGAGTAGGAGTTCCTACTCATTTTTAAGTAGCAAAGTATTGTTCTTCTTTTTGGGAGAAAGAGAGAGGTAAGGGGGGTTTGGAGGCGTATGATGCTCACTTGCAGGAAAGAAAGGAATAAAGAAAAAATGACAAATCCCTAGAGTGGACTAACATCGAAGAATGGAAGGAAGAAGAAGAGAACCAAGAAGAAGCCTAAGACCATCTCCAACTGAAGGGTCCAGAGGCCTAGAAGGTTGAAAATAACCTGAAAATCGTTTCGAACTGAGGGCTCATGGACCCCACTGGACAAAAAAGGGCCAAAAGGCAAACCGGCCCAGCAAGGATTCAAACTTCCAACAGCTAGCTATTGACGTCAGCTAGCCGTTATTTTTGAATTTTTTTTTTTTACAAAATTTTTTAATTTTTTTTTAATTCTATTTTTTTCCTATAACTTCCTAAGCCATTAAACAACATTAAATTAAATTAAGTAACATGAAACAACATTAAACAATATGAAACAACATTAAATAACATTAACCAACATAAAAATTGTATAACATAAAAAAACATTTAACAACATGAAACTTATACAACATTTTAAAAAACATTTAACAACATAAAACTTAAAAGCCTACTCCATGCTTCTTTTGGCCCAAAGATGTGCAACAAGATCCTATTGAAGGTACTTGTTTGTGGCACGGGAACGTATTATCCTATAATGCCTCATGTACTCATTTATAGAAATACTACAAGTTCTTGGATTGAAAGGCAAATTAGGCCCATCATATATTTATGCACAAGCCCTTCTTGACCTATTTGGATCCTCTTGGTCGTCATCAGGCTCTCCATCAATATACCCATCTCGCTCATCCTCCACAATCATGTTGTGTAATATGATGCAAGACATCATGATGGAGTCTAAATTTTCTCGACTCCACCTTCTTGCCGGTTCCTTGATGATCTTCCACCGTGCTTGTAGAACACCAAAAGCTCTCTCAACATCTTTCCAGTATGCCTCTTGGTGTAAGGTAAAACACTTTTCGGCGTTACTTTTAGGGTTTGGAATTGCTTGGACAAGTGTCGCCCACTTTAGGTAGATGCCATCTGCCAAGTAATACCCCATATTGTATTGATGGCCGTGATGTAGTAATCATCTTCTTGTCTCATCTGCGCCCATTTTTCTTCCAATTCGGAATTGGATGAGGACCCCTAGTTGGAATTCGAAGAGGATCCAAAGTTGGAATTCATTGTAAACTTGAATTGAAAGAAATTGAATTGAAAGAGATTGAAATGAAATAGATTGAATTCAAAGGTGTGTGAATTATAACCCAATATCCATCCTATTTATAGCAAAAAAAAAAATTCAAATCCAACGGCTAGCTGACATCATGTTGACATCAACTTGCCATTGGATTTGAATTTAAATTTAAATAATAAATTATGTTTGGCCTTATGGCCCTTTAACCCTCGGTTGGAGACAATTTTTTGTGATAGAGCTCAAATGAGCCCTATGACCCTTTGGCCCTTAGTTGGAGATGGTAAGAAATATGGCCCTGCACTGTTCATTAAAATTTTAATTTCTTGGTTTTTGCCCTCTGGCCTTCGTTCGGTTGGAGATGGTCTAACGTCTCCCAAGAAGATGAGTACAAAAATCCTTTTAGAGTGCCAATAACCCTTGTCGACTACCTGCATCCAAACATTTTTACAAATATGGCGAAGGAAGGAGAAGAAGAACTTGCTAACTTTGCATGACCTCATGTGAAATTTATGACGATAATGAGGTAGATGAAATAACTCTTTGTTTAAATCTGTGGATCCAATCGACTAACAAGAAAAAGAATAATGTAGTTAATTCAGTTAACCATTATGATAATACAAGTGCAAGATAGGTTTCAATCACTAATACAATACAGCCTACAGTAGAAATACCAATCTCAACTACAATAGCAAAGAAACATGCAAGAGACATACCGCAATCCCAAAATGGCAAATGGACATTGTGGGTCATCTTAAACACATTCCAGCTCTCCTTAGTGTGTATGATTCCTTGCAAATGTCAAAAGAACTTAGGGCAGCACTCATTATTGCTCTAAAAAGTCTTGAAGTATTCAAAACAAGCTTTGAATTAGCAGAGATGGCTACAACATTGCCAAAATATTGTGCTTGCTACCTTGCAAGTATCATATTCGATGAGGGTGACCTTGTGCTTGGGGGTGAATACCACAATCGACACCCGTACGTTAGTGGACTAGTTAGAAGTATGTCAATCAATCAGATTTTGCTTGATTGTGGAATAGCAGTAAACCTTTTGCCTCTACAAACACTTCATACAATAGGGATGAATGTCCATCAATTATCACCATCAATGCTAACCATCCAAGGCTTCAATCAAGTAGGGCAAAAAACAATAGGAATTATATCATACATATGGAGATAGGGGAGTTGTATTCATACGCTATTTTCCACATGATTGATGCATACAAGTCCTATAATGTTCTATTGGGGCATCTGTGGCTTCATACATAGGGTGTGTTCCTTCCACTCCATCAGTGCTTCAAGTTTGATTGAATGCCAAAGTTAAGAAGGTTTCAGTAGACACGGATCCATTCAGAGGTGAATAGGTGAATCGTGAATTATGCAAATGCGAAATTCTACAAACCATCAAATGCCACATTTTCGCAACCAACAAAGACTGAAGAGGTGCAAAAAGAATCACAATTTTCAGCAACAAAAAAAATTAAAATCACACTATCTTCTAAAACTTCGAGATCCTAGAAGGCAGTTCTCAGTTATTCACTGAAATATCAAAGAGAACTGGACAAGAAAGCAATGGTGCAAATCCAAAATACATTTGAGACGCTCACAACCAACTACACAAAGCCTCTTCATAGAATCAACCAGTCAATTCCTGAGGGCAATTTATTGTCCTCAACTAATTTGTAAAGGAATGATGGTCAATGTGGCCGCATCATTTCATTCAAAAGAATTGAGTCCTTGAGTCATCATCAAAAGTTCAACTAAAGATAAAGCAAGGAAGTGCAAAGCTAAAAAGGATGACATCAATGTCACAGTACACCATGAAAATGGTATACCTAAAACATCTGCCTTGAAGTTTGAAGATTATGAGTTTTAAGGTTTTACCGATCTCGAAAAAGCAACGTTAATTGAAGAAGAGTCAAGTAGCAAGCCATCTTAAGTTTCTGTCTTCCAACAGCTTGGAAAAATCACTAGGTCTTAACCCAAGATATCCCAGAGAAACAAAAGGTGGGGAGTCAAAAGACAACAAAAGATGGGCACTAAATCAAGACAAGAGTGCGGATGTGCAAGAAGAAGTACAAGATTTTTCTCAAGTTAGCATGATAGCTAGCAAATAAAGAACCGAAGAATATTATGATGAGCCAATTGATCTTGTTAGTAATGCTACACGGTTTCCCACCCTTTTTCCCTTAAAAAAGAAGAATGGATATGGTCTTACTTGCACAAGTTTTAGGTTTCTCAATAATGCACTTCCACTTCCAAAAGGTGAAACTTATGAATTGGAGGAAGCGAGCACAGAAAAAGATTGTGACATTGCTCAAGTGAATTGTGTTACCATTGAAGAAGAGAAATAAGAGAGTGGTGGTGAATTAACGGAGTTTGTCAACAATGCTAAACCAGCACCATCTCAAATGGAAGACAGAGGGCAAGCTACTTTTGGTGAACTCCAAGAAATTAATCTCGGCACAAATGGCGATCCTAAGCCCATATATGTGAGTGCTTTATTGATGCAAGAAGAATCATAAAACTACAAGTGTCTTATTCAAGAGTACTGAGATATGTTCGCATGGGGCTATTATGACATGCCCGATTTAGACCCTAAGATACTGGTCCCCAGATTAGCTGTGTCAAAAGATAGGCATTATGTTAAGTAGGCTCTACATAGCATTCGACCAGAGTTGGAATTGAAAATTAAAGCTGAAATTGACAAACTAATAAGCGTTCAATTTATTAAAGAGGTCCAATATCCTACATGGCTAGCAAGCATTGTACCAATTAAGAAGAAAAATGGACAAATCCATGTCTTCATAGATTTCAGAGATCTTAATAACGCATATCCAAAAGACGAATTTCCACTTCCAATTACCAAGTTATTGGTAGATGCTAGGTGCTTTATCTTTCATGGATGGATTTTCAAGGTACAATCAAATCAAAATGGTGTTTGAAGAAGAAGAACATATGGCGTTTCACATTCAAAAGGGAGTTTACTGTCACACCGTAATGTCTTTTGGACTCAAGAACACTGGAGCCACATACCAAAGAGCCATGACAATCATTTTCATTGATATGCTACATAACACTATTAAATGTTATGTGGATGATTTGTTGTCAAAACAAGAAAAAGAGAGCGTCACCTAAATGACTTAAGAAAAGTTTTCGACAGACTCCGAAAACATCAATTTAAGATAGAATCCTTTAAAATGCGCCCTTAGAGTGACATTGGGGAAACTACTAGGCTTTGTTGTAAGGTTCAGAGGAATCAAAGTTGATCTTTTCAAAATCAAGGCGATCATGGAAATGCCTCTTCCTCGAAACTTGCGAGAACTACGTGGATTACAAGGAAGATTGGCATACATAAGAAGGTCTATCTCAAATCTCTCTGGGAGATGTTAACCGTTCACAAGGCTGATGAAAAACAAATGTGCCTTTTGTGTTGGATGACACGTTTCATAATACTCTTAGTACTATCAAAGAGTACCTTTCACTTGAACACTCATTGGAGATAATGCTTGCTCAAAATAATGAAGAAGGAAAAGAAAATGCACTTTACTATTTAAGTCAAACGCTTGTAGGGGCAGAGCAAAATCACATCCTATAGAAAAGGTTTCCTTGGCTTTAGTTTTCGCTATACAAATATTTTTTGCTTTCATATAGCATTGCTTTGATGTCCAAAGCAGACCTACTCAGATACTTGATGTCGATACTAGTGCCATCTGGCCGTCTCGCAAAATGGTCTCTCATACTATCAAAATTTGAAATCAAGTATGTCTCTCAAAAGGCAATAAAAGGACAAACACTACTTGATTTCTTAGCCGTTCATCTTGTTCTAGACGACATGGAGTTATCAAGTTATTTGCTAGACAAAGAAGTATTTTCAACAGATATTTCTTCATGGCAACTTTACTTCAATGGAGCATCAAGGAAAAGTGGAGTGAAGCTTGGTTTTGTGTTCATCACACTATTTGGAGGGTTAATACTCAAATAATGTAGTGGAGTACGAGCGCTCATTATTGGTCTTCAAATCATACTTGAAATGCATGTCGATTCTTTGCAAGCATATGGCGATTCACAATTAATTGTCAAACAAATGAATGGTTAGTATATTGTAAAAAAAACAAAAATTTGACGTTGTATCATGAAAAAGAAAAATATTTGGTGTCACAATTCCAAGAAATCAACATTGATCACATTCCGAGGTCAGAAAATAATAAAGCTGATGCTTTGGCCAAACTAGCGACGCCTCTAAATCTCCTTGAGGAGAAATTTAAAATCACAATTGGAGAACGTCATCTACTTCCTTCGGCGTTAAAGCAAATTGAAGAAGTCGATGCGGTTGTAACCCTGGAAGTAGAAGAATGTTTAGATTAGCGGCAATCCTTGATTGACTATCTTCAATTTGGAAAGTTACCTACTGATCTGAAAGGTAGAATTGATGTAAGACGAAGGGCCAATCGATTTGTGTATTTGAATGATACGCTACATATGGGGTCTTTTGACGGAATAGTACTATGGTGTTTATCAAAAAAAGAAGCAACCTATGCTCTTTTCGAAACCCATGCTAGCATCTGCGGAGCCTATCAATCTGGACCAAAACTTGCAGCTCAGTTGAAAAGGCTTGGATAATACTAGCCTACAATGGTCTAAGACGCAATAAAGCATGCGAAGTCATGTTAATCATATCAGTTACATGGAGATTTCATACACCAACATCCATGCCTCTCCACCCAACCATCTTGTCTTGGCCATTCAACACACGGGTTTTAGATATGATAGGCATGATAGCTCCCAAGTCTTCTTGCCAACATCAATACATCCTAGCAAGCATAAATTATTTCTCAAAGAGGGCAGAAGCAATATATTTGAGAGCGGTTAAAGTGGTAAATGTTGTAAATTTCATAAAGAAACACACATCTACCGCTACAAAGTTGCTTCCAAAATTGTCTCAGATAATGCTCACTACTTCAAATGCAAGGCCATGGTTAATCTTTGCAAAAATACAATATACAACAAGCTTTCCTCTCAAATTACAATCCAATTGCCAGCGGTCAAGCAAAGGCTTTCAATAAAGTGTTGTGCAACCTCCTGTAGAAAATGGTGGCAAAGAATAAAAGAGACTGGCATGAACACCTTCCCGAAGCATTATGGGCCTACAAGAGTACTGTATGCATGTCCACCAAGTGCACTCCGTATAGTTTGGTGTATGGATCAAAAATCTTGCTACATTTAGAAATTCAACCACCTTCCCTAAGAGTAGCCACACAACTGACAGATCCAGAAGAAAATGCAAAAGTCAGACTAGCGGAACTTGAAGCACTCAATGAAAAGTGACTTGCACTGCAACAAAGACTCGAAGTTTTATCAAGCTCAAGTGGCAGATGCTTTCAACAAAAAGGTTAAGTTTAGACTTTTCTTCGTAGGAGACTTGGTCTTAAGCATTCAAAGGTCCATCATCATCACCAGAAAAATGCACGAAAAGTTTGAAGCAAAATGGGAAAGACCATAAATCATCGCTAAAGTCTTTACCAAGGGTGCCTATGAGTTGTCCTATACCAACGGAAAATGCATATACCTGTACGTCAACATAAAGCTTATAAATAAGTTATGCGCGTAAATTGTGAAGAAGATGAACTAAAGAAATGTCCCTTTATGAACAGCGTATGGCTTGATCCCTCAAAAAAGGTACATAGGCAGTCTAGCATTAAAGCTAGGTGTAGCCGTAAAAACTAAACATTTCTCGAAAACTAAGGGATGAACTACGTGCAGCTTGATCCCTTCGTGGGGTACGTAGGTAGTCTAGCTTTATTACTAGATACAACAGTACAAAAAAAAAAAAAAATCCCAAAACCAAGGGATGAACTACGTTTAGTTTCACCCATCATGTGGTACATAGGCATTCTGATCGTAAAGATTGCATACAACCATAAATTATCAAAAAGAGTTTTGATACGCAAGTTTTCACAACTTAAAAAAAAGCCAAAGAAGGAAAGTTTATGAGATGTAAGAAATAATATTCTCTTAAATTTATTCAAAAGCTTCCAAGGCAATCACTTGCAAGAATAAAAAAAACTAACTAAAGTCTTCCACATATGAAACATAAAAAGAGAAGAAAGTTAAACATAAATCTGCTCTAACTTGCTGCAAAAAGGAAACAAGGAAACAATCAATTTTTGAATCTCTTATTAACTTGATTTGCTCAAAACTTCAGCATGCTCAAATTCTGGGAGCATTTCTTCCTTTGCATCGAGCTTGGATTGTCGAAGTTCTTCATCCAAATCATATTGTTCCATTAAGGAAGCTTTGAGGTCATCCATTCGATGCATAAAAGAGAATTTCTTAGCATCATATTGTTCTCGAAGCACACACACTCACTCTTATGCTTCTTTAACAGTAGACTCATCAACATCAACCTTATTGAGATCCTGAATAGAATCTGATTGAATCAAAGGCCTTTTTCACAACCAAGCATTCATTATGACGACAAATCAGATCACGAATACGGGAACCCTGCTTAACAGTCTCAACACTCTCAATTTTTTTTTTTGAAGCAAACATGAATATGTGATTTATTGTGCCCATAAACCACTCAAGCTTAGCCTTGCCAGAATCAAGAATATTGCGCACTAGGCGCAAAACAATAAACACCAAACTCACATCATCTCGAAGTGAACAATATTTTAGGCAAGTTAGATGAAGAAAGTTTGACAAAAATACCTTGCACTTCGCCAATCATAAACCTATGTCTAGGATTGTCCACCTTGGAGCCAAAAGTTTCAAGAATAGACTTCTTGGCATCATATAAGGGCAAAGAATCCTTAACCTAAGGAGGAGAAATCACAAATTAAGAGAAATATTAAAAACCTCTTGTTGAGCGACTTCTTCACAAAACGACACATCAACGTTCAAAGAATCAGATTTCTCGACCCAAACAGGTCAATACCAAAGAAGTATCTTTTCCGATAACTTTCTCAACACTGGAGCTACCCGAATCATCACACTTCTCATAGAGAGCTCGCTTAAAGTTAACATCCTAAATGCTCTAAGAAGAATAGCATTTTTAGATTATAGCCTACCATCAACATGTTCATCTCCTCGTTCTCCGGAGCTAGAACTTTCACTTAGGGGAGGAAGACTTGGGGCCAAGCTCTTTGCTGAAGTTTCCAAAAGCGGGATAGTTTTTCTCAAATTTGTATAAATCTCTCCCGAATCCGATTTTATAAAGGATCTTCTTTTAAGGGTATAGTGCGTCAAACCAGTAGAAACAAAGGCCACAGAAAAACCAAGATAAGAGGTAGTAAAAGCCATCCACCATCTATAGTACGAACAAGTGAGCTGACCAATGCATGTAAAGTGTACAATATAGAAAAACACCTCTACATTCCTCATCATAAGCTGAATTTGTGCTCTGAAAAATATTCAACACTAGGAAACAACAAAGTCCAGCCTATTAGTTGAAATTCCCTAATCAAAACCAAATTGAGGACCAAATCTATTTGGGTAATATGGATCAATCCAAAGATAATTGTCAACCCTCACAGGTAGCTTTGTAAAGGCTGTTGGACTATATTGGTCGTTATCAACAAAATCCCATATGCTTCGATTTAAAGGCTGTTGGACTATATTGCACACATTCGTTGCTTCTAAAAACATTTCTTGAGAAATATACATATCATTCGCTAGAAATCCAGCATATCTAGGAAGGTGAGGATAACATTTGGGAAATACACTATTAACATGTGACTTGTGTAGACAAGGAAAATATTCACCCAGCCAACCCCGTAATGAACTGGTAAAAAACAAAGGTTTAGTGAACATTAATACCATGGTCAACAAGCTACCCAAGACCATGATAGAAGTAACCCAATACAGTTAGTGCAAGAGAAACCTTTATCCCTTGTGCCATCAAGCTAGCCATGTAAAACATCTCGGGTTTAACCTATGAACCTTTGGAAGACATCGCGAACCTACTAAGGAAGTACGTCAAAAAGGCCACTAGCCAACCTTCATCCGATCTCTAAGGGTATATTTTTAGCCATGGCGTTCTCCCTCAGCCTTGAAGATATTTGGTTTCTACCTTCACCGTAACCTCCGTACATTATCTTGTCACGGTAAAAATGTGCAAGCCACTGGTCCCAGAATACACCTTGTTACCTATAAAGCGCACAAAGTTGAGAATAAATATTCAAAAGTTCTTGAATTGTTGCTGAATATTTTCTGCAACGGCCAATATTCTTGTTCGTAGGAATGAAGTCTTCATATGGCACACCTAGAATAGGCAATCCCCCAATGGTCTTCATGTCATACAATGATATCCCCATCTCACCATTACCATCATGCAATGTATTAGATAAGGGGCTCCGTAGCTCAAGAAAGGCTTTCCAGATTTCCAGAGAATAATCATATGCATAACGAGAAACAACTACTGCACCAAACATATCAACTTTAAGCAACACGTCTTTAAAATCATGCAAAATGACTTCTGTCCATTCCGCCACGCCATGAGAAAAATTGACGAGACCTCGATGTTTAAGATCACAATTCCATTCATTCTTGTCTTTGAGCGTTTTGTGCAAAAGGGGAGGACAAGTGTTTTTACATCGCTCTTCGGTATTGCCATTCTTATCATGGTTAACATCCATTAGAGACTAAGCAACAAATCTTTCATATTGGACTTGGCAAACTT
Source organism: Pyrus x bretschneideri (assembly GCF_019419815.1). Taxonomy (NCBI): domain Eukaryota; kingdom Viridiplantae; phylum Streptophyta; class Magnoliopsida; order Rosales; family Rosaceae; genus Pyrus; species Pyrus x bretschneideri. The sequence goes on from NW_025999679.1 coordinate 1,855,257, forward strand.
TGATAACTCCATCGTTCGGAAGAAATTCGAAGTATCCAAAGTTCACTTTGGCATACATCCGCCATGTAACTTAGTTTTCCATGAGGATGACAAGGTTGATAAAGTCCAACATAAGAGATTTTTTATATGTTTGGCCATTGAAAAATACTCTTCCTCTCTTATCAAGGGCTGTTTATTAAAACTCTCTGTTTACTGATCATGCCTTTGATAAGAGGGAAAAGTATTTTTCAATGGCCAAATATATAACAAATATCTTCCGTTGGACTCTATTAACATTGTCGTCCTCATGGAAAACAGAGTTACATGGCAGACGTACGCCAAAGTGAACATTGGATACTTCAAATTTCTTCCGAATGATGGAGTTATCAAAGTTTTCCAGGTCCAATGTGAAAGATTTGATGCTTGGTCTCTAATCGATGTTAACTATGATGATAATGATCATACCAAAGAGAGACGCAAAAACAATTATCCTCCCATTTTGCACAAAATGCTCAAAGATAAGAATGAATGGAATTCAAGGTCTCGCTGATTTTTGTCATGGTGTGCTGGAATGGACAGAAGCCATTTTGCATGATTTTAAGGATATGCTGCTTAAAGTTGATATGTTTGGTGTAGTAGTTGTTTCTTGTTATGCATATGATTATTCTCTGGAAGTCTGGAAAGCCTTTCTCGAGTTATAGAGCCCCTTATCTAATACGTTGCATCATGATAATGGTGAGGTGGGGATGTCGTTGTATGACATGAAAACTATTGGGGGATTGCCTATTCTAGGTGTCTTATATGAAGAGTTCATTCCTCTGAACAAGGGTATTAACGTCACGGGAAAAATTCAGTGACAATTCAAGAACTTTTGAATATTCATTCTCAATTTTGTTTGTTTTATGGTTAACAAGGTGTTTTCTAGGACCAATAGCTTGCACATTTTTATCATGACAATATAATTTACGGAGGTTACGGTGAAGGTAGACACTAAATATCTTCAGGGCCGAGAGAGAATGCCATGGCTAAAAAGATACCCTCAGAGATATCAGATGAAGGTTGGCTAGTTGCTTTTTTTACCTACTTCCTTAGTAGGTTGGTGATGCCTTCCAAAGGTTCACAGGTTAAACTCGAGATGTTTTACATGGCTAGCTTGATGGCACAAGGGATAAATGTCTCTCTTGCACCAACCTTGTTGTGTTACTTCTATCATGGTCTTGGGTAGCCTATTGACCATGGTATTAATGTTTACTTATCCTCTGCTTTTTTCCTGGTTTAGTATGTGGTTGGCTGAGTGGCTACTTTCCTTGTCTGCACAAGTCGATGCTAATAGCGTATTTCCCAAGAGTTACCCTCGCCTTGCTAGATATGATGGATTTCTAGTGAATGATATGTATATTTCTCAAAGAAGGTTGTTTTTAGACCATCTCCAAACCTTGGCCTAAAACCTAAAATTTTTAGCCTAGAAACAGCTTTTCTGCTCCAACCCTTTTGGCCTAAAATTTTAGCCCCAGATTATAAAAGAATGAATTGAGGCTAATTTTTTTTTTCTTAAATTGACTTTAAAAAAAAAATTATGTAGACTATCATAAATTAATTTTATGAACATTTTAATCTAAAAATATTTAAATTCTGATAAATATTGAAAAATCACTAAATCAATACATGAAACTCATGAAACACTATGGACAAATATGAAAATCATGATAGAGATGTATAAACACAAAATACATGAAACACACAAGACACACAAAATACATGCGAATCACATACAAAACACATGTGAAAGACATACAAAATACATGTGAAGCACATACCAAACATAAAGCAATATCTTGAACGCAGTTGATTCGTGCCGACGACACCATCTTCGCTAATAGAAACTCATGCCAAACATAAAGCAATATCTTCCTCAAAGGTCCAATTACGATATCTAATATGCTCTTTTGCCATCTTGAAAATTTTGGAAATGAGAAGAAATGGTAGAAAGAAAAATTGGAAGAATTGTAGGAGAAAAATGAGTTTTGTGTGGATGTTTGAACAAATACATAGGTATTTATAGAGTTTTTGGGTGAATTTTGAGTTAAATAATTTTTTTTTAATTATTTTAGCTGTTGGATTTAAATTTGGGTCGCTAGATCTTTTTTTTTTTTACCGTTAGATTTGATTATATTCGATCTAAGCCGTTGTATTCAATAAATATATAAATATAAAACTTAAAAAAAAAAGATTTGAATGTGGACCGTTGGATTAATCAACGACCCATTTAAATCTGGTCGTTGGATCAGCAAAAGTAGCCGTTAGGCTACCACACCAGTGCGGCACATGGGGGACAAGCCCACGTGGGTGGGTCTGGCTTGGATTCGGTGCCTGCGCGTTGGGCACCTGGGCTTCGGTGCTTGCCCGTTCATGCTCCCGTTTTCACTTGCAAGGGTGGGGCCCACCCTGGTTTCTGGCCTAAAAAGGGGCCGGTATTTGGCTTCCATTTGAGTTTTAGGTTTTAGGCCACATTTTTAACTTGGGTTGGGTTGGGTTTGGGGGGGGATAATAGAAGTGGAAATTTGAGTTTTAGCCCAGGGTTGGAGAAGGCCTTAAAAGCAACATACTTGTGCAATATCGTCTAACCGCCTTTAAATCGAAGAAAAGTGGATTTTGTTGATGATGACCAATTGCCTGATGACAAGTTTGAAATGTTGATCTGTACACGCTCTGCAAAGCTTCCTGTGAGGTTGACAGTTATCTTTAGACTGAGCCATATTACCCAAATAATTTGGTCCTCAATTTGGTTTTAATCAGGGAATTCCAACTAATAGGCTGGACTTTGTTGTTTCCCAGAGGAGTTACTATACTGTTGTTCAGTGCACAAATTAAGCTTATGAGGAGGAATAGAACGATGTTTTTCTATATTCCACGCTCTACATGCATTGTTCAGCTCACTTATTTGTATTGTAGATGGTGGATGGCTTTTACTATTTCATATATTTGTTTTTCTGTGGCCTCTGTTTGTACTGGTTTGATGCACCATACCCTTAAAAGAAGATCCCTTGTAATATCGGATTTAGGAGAGATTTCTACAAGTTTGAGAAAAGTTATCCCGCTTTTGGAAGCTTCGGTGAAGAACCTACCCCCAAGTTCTCCTCCCTTAGGTTAAAGTTCTAGCTCCGGGGAATGAGGAGATAAACAAGTTGATGATGGGCTATAATCCAAAAACACTCTCCTTCTGTGAGCATTCAGGATGTTAACTTTAAGCGAGCTCTCTATGAGAAGCGCACTGCTTCGAGTAGCTCCGGTGTTGAGGAAGTCATCGGAAAAGATACTTCGTTGATATTGACAAACCTGTTTGTGTTGAGAAGTCTGGTTCTTTGAATGTTGATGTGTCTCTTTGTGAATAAGTCACTCAACAAGAGGCTTTTAATATTTCTCCCATAACTTATGTGATTTCTCCTCCTTGGGTTGAGGATTCTTTGCCTTTGTCGGATGCCAAGAAGTCTACTTTTGAAAATTCTAAGGTGGACAACCCTAGACACGGGTTTATGATTGGTGAAGTGCAAGGTATTTTTGTCAAACTTTCTTCATTTAACTTACGTGAAAATATTCTTGCTTTTTCAGATGATGTGAGTTTGGTGTTTAATGTTTTGCGCCAAGTGTGCGATATTCATGATTCTGGCAAGGCATAGCTTGAGTGGGTTATGGGCACAGTAACTCACGTATGCTTCAAAAATTTCTGATAGTGCTGAGACCATTAAGCAAGGTTCCCGTATTCGCGATCTGATTTGTTGTCATAATGAATGCTTGGCTGCAAAAAAGGCCTTGGATTCAATCAGATTCTATTCCGGCTGTTGATAAGGTTTATGTTGATGAGTCTATTGCTAAAGAAGTAGAAGAGCAAGCTTGTGTGCTTCGAGAACAATATGATGCTAAGAAATTCTCTCTTATGTGTCGAATGGACAACCTTAAAGCTTCCATAAAGGAGTAATATGATCTGGATCAAGAACTTCGTCAATCCAAGCTCAATGCAAAGGAAGAAATGCTCCCAAAATTTGAGCGTGCTGAAGTTTTGAGAAAATCTGCTTGATAAGAGATTCAAAAATTGATTGCTCCCCTGTTTCCTTTTTGCAGCAAGTTAGAGTAGATTTATGTTAATTTTCTTCTTTTTTTACGCTTCGTATGTGGAAGACTTTACTTAGTTTTTTTTTATTCTTGCAAGTAATTGTCTTGAAACTTGCAAGTGATTGCCTTGGAAGTTTTTTAATAAATTTAAGAGCTTATTATTTCTTACATCTCATAAACTTTCCTTCTTCGGCTGTTTTTTTTTAAGTTGTGAAAACTTGCATATCAAAACTCCCTTTAAAATTTGATCTCACTATGAATGAGATATATTTATGTATTCTTTCGATCATAGTTATGCAACAATTTACTTGCACTACGATTGGCGGGAAGAATATGTTTTTGATAATTTATGGTTGTATCCAATCTTCATCCTTTGGTTTTGGGATTTTTTTACGGCTATATCTAGTAATAAAGCTAGACTATCTACGTACCCCGCGAAGAGATCAAGTCACACGTAGTTCATCCCTCAGTTTTCGAGAAATTTTTAGTTTTTATGGCAGCACCTAGTTTTAATGCTAGACTATCTATGTGCCCCTTTTGAAGGATCAAGCCAAATGTAGTTCAAAGAGGGAATTTTCTTTACTTCATCCGCTATATAAGCTTCCTTCTCAGCGTTTCACTAGGCACGATTTAGGGGTAGAACTTCTTTGTTCCATTGACGCATGGGTATAAGCATTTTCTGTTGGCCTTGAAGAGCTAATAAGCACCCTTGGTAGAGACTTTGGTGAGGACATATAGTCCTTCCCATTTTTCTTCGAACTTTCTGTGCGTCTTTTCTGGTGATGACAACATGCCTTCGAATGGTTAAGATCAAGTCTCCTACGGAGAAAGATCGAAACTTAGTACTGGTTTGGTACTGAGGTGTTTTTATAAAAAGTGGGTATAAAAAAACAAGCCAAACTCAAAAAGGTGTTTGGTAAACACTTAAAACAACTTATTTGCACAGTTTTTGGTAAAAAAAAAAAGTTGAAAACGTAAAGCAGCAAAAAATGAGCTTATTCTCACAGCACAACAGGAGCAGTTTTTTTTCAAAGAACAGCAATACCAAACCTGTCTTAACCTCTTTGTTGAAAGCACCTGCCACTTGAACTTGATAACCTTCGAGTCTTCGTTGCACTGTAAATCACTTTTCATCAAGTGCTTCAAGTTGTGTGGCTACTTTTAGGGAAGTTAAGTGAATTTCCAAAGGTAGCAAGGCTTGTGATCCATACACCAAACTATATGACGTGCATCGAGTGGGCGTAGCTGTAGATCATGAGTTTCTTTATGAAATTTGCCACGTCCGCTTTCACTTCTTTCAAATGTATTGCTTCCGCCCACTTTGAGGAATAATCTGTGCCTACTAGGATGTATTGATATTGGCAAGAAGACTTAAAGAGTTATCATGCCTATCACATCTAAACCTCATGTGTTGAATGGCCAAGATAAGATGGTCATGTGGAGAGGCAATAGATGCTGGTGTTCGAAATATCTATGGACGGAGCCAATGAAAGCTCACTGGGGATAGATGCCCCACTCAAGTAATTCATTTGTTTAGGTGCATACTATAGTTATATAATATATATGCCTTAGCTTTGAAGAAAATTATATGTATCTAATATCCAACATATTTTCATACTACTTATACTCCATATCAAATATTATTTGAGAAAAAGTGCTCTTATTCTGTCATTCAGATGGAAAAAATTCTCTTCTGCCTATCATGTATTAGTATATTTCTTATCACTTTGCACTACTATATTGAAATTTTTGCAACATTAGAATTGTGATACATCATCGTTTAAAATAATCCCTGTTATCATATTGAGTATAAGCTGTACTATAATAAAGTTTTCTTAGTTGTATTTCGGGTTGCCCCCATTACAAGAAATTTCTAGCTCCGTCCCTAGAAATATCCATGTAATTTGAAATGGTTGACATGACTTTGCTGCTTCATTGCGTTTTGGACCATTGTAGGCTAATAGTATCCAAAGCGTTTTGGACCATTGTAGGCTGCTTCATCACCTATTCTTTCGGATCAGTAGGTAACTTTTCAAGTTGAGGATAGTTAATTAAGGATTGCTGCCAATCTGAACATTCTTCTACTTTTAGGATTCAACCGCATCGACTTCCTGATATTCTTCAATCCGCTCTCTAACCCCAAATGAAATAGATGACGTTCTCCAATTGTGGTTTTAATTTCTCTTTCCTCAATGAGAGTTAAAGATGCCGCTAGTTTAGCCAACGCATCAGTTTTGTTATTTTTTGACCTTGTAATGTGAGCAATGCTGATTTCTTGGAATGGTGACACCAAAATGTTTTGCTCTGTTATGATACAACGTCATATTTTTTACAGTATACTAGTCGTTCAAACAATCAACATGTATTTCAAGTGCGGTTTCGAGACCAATAATGAGTGCCTTGTACACTGCTACATTATTTGAGCATAAAGCAACGAGTGGAAACGACAATGGGATTAAGCTTACAAATGGTGTGATGAACACAAGACCTACCCCCACTCCACTTTCCTTTGAAGCTCCATCAAAGTAAAGTTGCCATGGAGAAATGTTTGTTGAGAATACGGTAAGACATATTTTGAAATCACAACAACAAGACATTAGGATCACAAATATATCAAATCAATATAACATATAGATCGACTAATTATATTAATATAATGCGGAAGACATTGTTATGAAGATGAAGCCATTGATGAACTCTAGGTTGTCTTCTCATTCCAATACTTCAATAATATCTCTCTGCTATATGAATAGGGTTTAGCATATCTTAGAGATTAAGCGTATGGAAGCAGGGACTTAACCATAGTATTTATATCATTAGGGTTTAATCATAGCCGGCCTATTATTGGTTGTGAAAATCAAACCATATCACTTAAGTGATTGAGTCCTACCAAGATTCTATATCTTTGTAGTGAAACCTATTAGGTTTCTTTGAGGTCAATTGCAAAGGTTAAGACTCCATAATCCTTATTTCACTAGGACTATCAGATTACTTATGTTGTTAACAACTTGATAAACAAGTGGCTTACAACATAAGTAATCCAATACATCATTCATTGTCATTCACAACTTTACATAAACTTCTTCGTCTGCTTGATCATTGATAACTCCATGTCTTCTTGAATAGGATGAGCGGCTAAGAAATCAGCTAGTGCTTGTCCTTTCATTGCCTTTTGAAAGACATAAGTGATTTCAAATTCCTATAGTAGCAGAGACCATTTTGCGAGATAGCCAGATGGCATCGTTTTGACATCAAGTATCTGAGTGGGTATGCTTTAGATATCAAAGTAATGCTATGTGAAAGAAAAAATTGTCATAGCTTCTGTATAGCGAAAACTAAAGCCAAGGAAACCTTTTCCATAGAGGTGTAATTTTGCTTTGCCCCTACAAACGCTCGACTTAAATAGTAAAGTGCATGTTCTTTTTCTTCTTCATTATTTTGACCAAGCACTGCCCCAGTGAGCGTTGGAGTGATGTGATGTACAAAATAAAAGGTTTTCCTTTAATTGGGACCATCAATATGGAGGTTTTAAAAAGTACTCTTTCATACTACTGAGAGCATTTTGACACGAGTCATCCCATACCAAAGGTACATCTTCTTTCATAGTCTGTCGAAAACTTTTCTTAAGTCATTCAACTAACGCTTTCTTTTTCTTGTGTTGACGACAAGATCATCCACATAACATTCGATAGTGTTGTGTAGCATATCACTGGAAATGATTCTCATGGCTCTTTGGTATGTGACTTCTGCCTTCTTGAGTCCAGAAGGCATTACGGCGTAAGATCTTTGGAGTGCAGAATGTCGTAAGTTCTTCGTCTTCAAGCACCATTTTGATTTGATTGTACCATGAAAATCCATCCATGAAGGATAAAGCACCAAATCCGGTTGTAGCATCTACTAATAACTCTGTAATTGGAAGTGGAAATTCATCTTTTGGACATGCATCATTAAAATCTCTAAAGTCTATGTAGACACGAATTTGTCCATTTTTCTTCTTAACTGGTACAATGCTTGCGAGCCATGTATGTTGAATAAGAAGAGTATCCAAGATAACTCTAATGATCCCAAGAAGAAGAAAATAGAGCACACTCTTAAAGAAAGCTCACAAAACAAACTAATTAGCAAAGCTTTTCTTATTTAGCTCTTGGCTTTGTTTTTCCTTGGATGATATACAATGCTTGGGGACTTGGGTATATATAGCAAACCAAATGAAAGCTACACCACACACTTACTTCACCTACAACATCCACCTACTTCACCTACAACCTCCACTTACTTCACCAACCTCACACACTTACTTCACCTACAACATCCACCTACTTCACCTACAACCTCCACTTACTTCACCAACCTCACACACTTACTTCACCTACAAATGACATTGATTCTCAACAATGTAGGATATTGGACCTCTCTGATAAATCCAACGCTTATTAGTTTCTCAATTTCAACTTTTATTTGCATTTCCAACTCTGGTCGAAAGTGACTTAGAGCCTGCTTAACATAACGCGTATCTTTTGATACAAATAATCTATGGACTGCTACTTTAGAGTCTAAACTAGGCATGTCTTGATAGCCTCATGCGAACACATCTCGGTACTCTTTAAAGAAGACACTTGTAGTTTTCTGATTCTTCTTGCGTCAATAAGGCTCTCACGTGTATGGGCTTAGGATCGTCATTAGTGTCGAGGTTAATTTCTCGGAGTTCATCAAAAGTAGCTTGCCCCCTATTTTCCATTTGAGGTGTCACTGGTTTAGCGTTGTCGATAAACTCAGTTTATTCGTCACCACTCACTTCTTTCTCTTCTCCAATGGTAACACAATTCACTTAAGCAATGTCACAAACTTCTTCTTCTATGCTCGCTTCCTCTTCCATTTCATAAGTTTCACCTTTTGGAAGTGAAGGTGCACTATTGAGAAACATGAAACTTGTGCTAGTACAAGCTAGTCCATTTTTCTTTTTTACGGGAAAGAAGTTGGAAAACCGTGCAGCATTACTAACAAGACCAATTGGCTTATTTACGTATTCTTCGCTAGCGATCATGCAAACTTGAGCAACATCTTGTACTTCTTCTTGCACATCTGCACTCGTCTTGATTTCGTGCCACCTTTTGTTGTCTTTTGAAATCCCCCATCCCCCCGGTCTTTTGTTTCTTTGGGATTTCTTGGGTTGAGAGCTAGGCATTTTTCCAAGTCGTTGGAAGACGGACACTTGAGGTGGCTTATTACTTTACTCTTCTTCAATTAACATTACTTTTTTGAGATCGGTAAAACCATCCAACTCGTGTTTTTCAGACTTCAAGGCAGATGGTTTAAGCATACCATTTTCATGGTGTACTGCGACATTGATGCCATTCTTTTTAGCTTTGCGCTTCCTCGCCTTTATCTTTAGTGGAACTTTTGATGATGTAGTCAAGGACTCATTACACTTGAAGGAAATGATGCAGCTACGTCGACCATCATTCCTTTGCAAATTAGTTGAGACCATTAAATAGCCCCCAGGAATTGATTGGTTGATTTTACGAAAAAAGGCTTTGTGTAGCTGGTTTTAAGCGTCTCAAATGTATTTTGGATTTGCACCATTACTTTCTGGTCAGGTTCTCTTTGATATTTCAGTTCTGAGAACTTCCGTCTAGGATCGCAGAGTTTTTTAACACACTGTGACTTTGACTTGAACTAGCCTCGGTGGCTTTAATTTTTCTGTTGCTGGCAATTGTGATTCTTTTTGCACCTCTTCATTCTTTGTTGGTTGTGAAAATGTGACACTTGATGGTTTGTACAATTTCATATTTGCATAATTCACCTCTTCTCCTCTGAATGGATCAGTGTCTGTTGAAACCTTCTTGACTTCACCATTCAATAAAAAATTGAAGCACTGATGGAATGTGGAAGGAACTACGCAATATATATGAAGTCACGAGTGCCCTAATAAAACATTGTTGGACGTTTCTACATCAATCACGTGGAAAAAATTGTCTGAATACAGCTCCCCTATCTCTATTTGTAATGATATAGTTCTCATTGTGTTTCCCCAGCATGATTGAAGCCTTGGATGGTTAGCATTGACGGTGATAGTTGATGGACATTCATCCCCATTGTACGAAGTGTTCGTAGAGGCAAAAGCTTTACTTCTGATCCATAATCAAGCAAAATCCAACCAGTCCATTAACATATAGGGGTCGATTGATATTCATCCCCAAGGATAAGGTCACCTTCATCAAATGTGATACTTGCAAGGCGGCAAGCCTCAATATCTTAACAATGTTGTAGCCATCTCTGCTGATTCGAAGCTTGTTTTGAATAATTTAAAACTTGTTAGGGCCATTATGAGTGTTCCCCTAAGATCTTCTGACATTTGCAAGGCATCATACGCAATAAGAAGAGCTAAAATGCATTTAAGATGACATAATGTCGTATTTGCCATTTTGGGATTGAGGTACTTCTCTTGCATGTTTCTTTGCATTCATAGTTAAGACTAGTATTTCTACTGCGGGCTTTATTGTGGTAGTGACTGGAACCTGTTTTGCATTTCTCTTGTCAGGCAAGATAACCCTAGCCCTCACCACCTCTTCATATATGTCAGCTGCTTTAGTGAGGTCAAAGGAATAAGGCTGGTACTTGATGATTTAGTGAGGTCAAAGGAATAAGGATGGTACTTTGGGGGCTTAATGGGCACAAATCCCCTATTATTCATAACTACCTTCAGATCCTTGACAGGTTGAACCAAATCCTTCACTATTAGTGGCTTGAAGGGTGGCACCATCTCAGGAGCACACACCTCTAGCAACTCTCCCTCCATTGGCTTCCATGTCCTTCCCTTGCTCCATATCATCAAATTCCAACTAGTGAGCTTTGCTCTTATACAAGGGAGTGGGCTTTGAGGAATTCTCCATGGTTTACAAGGAACTGACACCTCATTTTGGCATTCCTGAACCTTATCATGAAGTCCTATGTGGACTCATGTTAATACTGCTTGACTTCTACTAAATCATTGATGGTCACCTCAGGTTCCACTTTGTAAAATTGTACATGGAAGCCCATCTCCATTTGCCCCCAGTTAGCAATGTAGTTAGGGGTAGGAGTGAGTACCACCGAGAAGCCAATCCAACCAGAGAATTCCCAAATAGCCTCAGCTTGTAGTTGGGATTATCTTCAAATGCCACATAATGATTTGAGAATTTAAAAATGTGATCTCTAGAAGATCCATTACAATACTCTCCAGTGAAAGTAGGGAAGGAAGGCATTTTGAAGTTGAAGGCAAAATGGTTTTGCTCATCAATGTATGCAGGATAAGGCTTCTAATAGGTTATTTTGAACATTGGGTGAGTTGAAGGTTGTGCTGTTAATAGTTATCTTTGTTATGTATTTGTAATATTTACTTTCTTAATTTAGTCTAGATCAAATCCCACCGAAGGTGGATCACGAATTCCTAGCCTTAGAAATAGGTGTAATTGAATGTTGTATTTGTATATATACCTTGTATTGTTGACAATGAGAGTAATCAGAAAATCATTCACCCAATTGTCTATTATTCAAACCCTAGTCAATTCGCCCTTCAATCTTCCTTCGGTTTCTTAAGATGTGCATTTTGCATTATTAACCTCCCCAAGTCAGCTACTTCATTCCAACGTTGCTGGTTTGCCGCATTATTTGGCAAAGACATAGATACTCCTTCCTATTTGGGGCTGTTTTCTGTGTAGACTAGCATCTCCAACACTGTCTCAGGCTGCCTCCAATTGGACCCTATCCCACCTTTATTGGCCATTGGTGGAGTCATATAAGGATGTGGTTTAGTCACTATTGGAGGCACGATTTTCCCGTTCAATCCTCCATTTGAACTGGAGGCTACAACATTTGTTCTATTTTGCCCGATTGTGATTCCTCTAATAGATGTGATCAGGACCACTGCGGGCGCTCGATTTTGAAGATTTCACCGTTAAGGTCGGGCTGGGAGTGGTGGTCCTCATTTGTCTTCCCTTTTCCACTCCCTTTATCTTGCAGAGATGAAGAGGCAGCTAGGTTATTGTCATTTGTTTGGTGAGATGGGGCAGAAAAATATGTCTCCAACCTTTTATGAAATGCACCAGTGACAGAGCATAACTTGCTGACTTCCCCTCTTGTTTCTGAGCAATTTTTCCAATGCTTCTCATCACTTAAATCATGGTGGACTGGAAGTCTTCATTTGTCACCCTTTGCCCAATCCCTCTGAATGAGTCGGGCTATCTGTAACTTTAGAGCTTTGTGGAGAAGCAAGGTCTTCATGTTGGTCAGATGCCTTAACCCACTCGAAGAGCTGTGGCAAGGCTGCTCTGAATCTTCCTCCAGAGTCTATGTTTCTTCCTTTCTGTTTTGGCATATAACACCAAAGGTCCCACTGGACATGCCAAAATTATGTTCAGCATATAAGATCCTCCCACAACTTCCCCTACGTAAATGATGAACTCTTGAGTTAATTTTGAAATGTGTCTTAGTGAAGCCTTTATTAGGCTTTTAGGCTCACTTACAAAGTTAATAAGAATGTCAGGCGTGCCACTATTGACCAAGACCAACACATTGTAGATTGGTTTTAGATGCTTTATAAGTCGTTTTATTGCGCCACCAGTTAACTGAGCCTCTTAATCTAAAAATTGTTTATGGAGGGGTTAAATCCATAATAAGTTATTTTCTATACATTGAAGACAAGAACTTTAAATTTCTTTTATGTCGAATGCCAAAAACATAATCACAAACTGATCAACCATGATCCAATCAATTTACAGTCACTTGTGAAAGGATAAGACAGAAAGTAAAGTAAAGCAGATAACAAGCAGGAATCAAAGGTAAAAAGTTTGCAGGAATTCATATAAAGTGTTAGTTTAAAAAGACAAACTGTATGGAAAGACAATAGCACATAAGTAAATAATAAACACAAACGACCAGACAAAGTTTCAACCTATTCGGGCAAACTTTGATGCTTGTCTGGCAAGTCATTTGCAGTTACAATGTATATACTTACGAAAGGAAATTGAAAGCAAGAAAATCGATACTACAAACGAAAAGTAGCAGAGCTAAAGCTATAAAGGAAGTGTTTGAACTACAAAAAGAATGTATGAAAAGTGGTAGAGCTTTTAGAAGTCTTTTTGGTTATTTCAGTTAAGTGTCATTTCCTCTAATTATCTTGTTGCCTTTATAGAGGCTTTCAGCCCTGTGAATTAAGCTTCTCTGGCTTGATACATTCTCTTTCATCCAAGTGGTTGATGTGATTGTTGGTAGAGGATGAGTCTCTACTTAGAGCAGTTCCACCGTGGGCTATTGCCATATGAACTGGCTCTCAAATAGGGTCAGAGAGCTCGAGTAGGGAGGTCTAGCGTGTGCTGGCGATGGAGCCCGAGCGGGCCCGAGGGAGAGGCCGGCAAGGCCATGTGACGCAAGGTTGACGTCTGGGCGACGTCAGCCATCATCTCCTCTACCTTTCTGGGCCTCAACCTTACAACTACTTGAACTCTTCCGGGTACTATTCGATTCAAAAAAAGTTAAGCAACAGGCATACGAGCAACATTTCATTTACTCATTTGAATTTGCCATGCTTATTCTATTACCTCAAATTTTCCAAATTCTAAACATTTATTTAAATGATTAATTGAAATAATGCTTCCATTTTTCTCCAAAATTCAATCGAATCCCATTTGGGGAAACAGAAACTGACCTCTGTCGTCCTTGGAAGCTGCGGAGCCAAACAGCGTGGGGCTGCTCCGGCGCAGGGCGGATCTGGGAGATTGAGAAGGAGGGAGCCAGGACTTGAACGATGACGTTTTGAAATTAATCGGGCGATCTAGCTTCACGGCACCCCTTTGGCACCACACCGTTTCGCGAAGTCATGGACTGCAGAATTGCAGCAACAATTAAGAAAGGCATTCAGGTGTGCTGCTTTGTTGTGTGTCGGAAGTTCGGGCTGATGTGTTGGTGGCGGTTTGATGGTTTCAAAATCTTATCGAAATCCATCACCAATAATTGTTTTTTTGGATAATGACACGTGATGCAACGAGAACGATTAAAAATCTTATCCGAAATTATAAATTAAATTATTTTGTATTATTTTATAAATAAATAAATACTAATATTTTATTGCATATTGTCAGGGCTATTCAGTGTAAGAGTGGAGATGTAAAAGGCAGTTACTGTTCACTGGGTGAATTAAATAGTGAATAGCCCCGGGGGGGAGCCTTTGCAACGGTGGAGTTGGTCTTAGATATCCGAGCTTTGATCCTCTTGAATTTACAAGTTTTGCCACTGGAAAGTGTTTTTCCCCGCTAAATATGCTTTCAAAACATCATTTCTAGTGTGAACAAGGGTAGTCTTGCCACTCAAACCTGCCACATCAAAAAGTGTTTTTCAAATTCTAAGCCGATTACTGTTTATTTATGTCGAAATTAAATACCCATAGGAAGTGAGGCTATTTTGGTCCAAACACTAAGCCATCGTTTGGCGTCAAAGATTGGATTGAAATTAATAACTCAGTGGATTCATGCATGTTGAAGGAGAAAGTGGATGTTAAACTCGCAACCTTTATCTAGGTTGAAGGCAGACGAATTAATCATGAATAAACTAGATGAGAAGGTTTTTTCATAACTAATTCATCGTTTACTTTCAACTTAGACAAAGTCTGGGATGACATCTATTTTTTTCTTTAATTCACATTGAGCTTGGTGAATTATTTGACACCAAATTATTGAATAAGTAATGCTGGAACGACTAAATTTGTAAACTAAATTTTGTTATCTAAATTACATAGAAGTCGACGACACATTCTTTACTTTACAAAATAAAGTACTTATTTTTTATTAGTGACATATTATTTATTTTGCAAGTTAGCCTACCTAGCGTTGCTCTTGTTCAATCTGCATGCACTTGGTTAAACACATTTAAAATGTTGTGAAATTGATTTCAGAAATGAAATTTTAGAAACTTCTTTTCTGCACATTTATACACTCACAGCTGCATGACAAAAATTTCTTGATGCTGATTTTTACAATGTACTTGAGTGGGAGACTGAATGTTAAAATTGACTTGAGATATAATCGTTGTACCTGCAAATATAAATATGCCGTACTAGGTTGTTCACTGGGCCACAAATTTGCCCTCCCTCGAACAGAACCCGGACCAACTAGGACTGCAAGAAGCTTTGGTTTAGTATCTGTTCAGAACTTCATCCTCTCCAGTGCTTATGTAAGAGCTAGGCCAGAAAGTTAGACGCCAACCTTAACTACTAAAGACTTCTTCTCAAATTGCTTGCTCCAGCAAGTGGTAACGGGTAAGTCACCGGAAAGATCTAACTTTGGTCTTTATACCATGCTGATTACCATGAAAGATTTTCCTACAAACATCTAAAGCTCCTACTAAGGAGAAAAATTGTCAGATTTTGGTACGAAACATTAGGCCTTCCCGCCATCCGAGCTGCTGCAAGCTTGATTTGGAAGCACAGCGTTGCCACCAAAATCTCCATCCAAACTCATCTGCTGGACTTCTTGTGGGGAAAGGATCTTGATGCAGCGAACGCAGTTCACAAATTCCCTGGAATAGGCGAAACAACCAATTTAGAAACAAGTAAAATGACAAATCAAGATCCTATTCTTTTGGTCCACAATGTTAATGGATCTTTAATGCAAAACACCTTCAACTTTCGAGGGACAAAAAGAGGCCATGCTAATTGGTACAATTAAATGTTGAACTTTACGGTATACGATTATACAAACAGGAAAATGATGTTTTGATGCGTGTATGCGCATGATGTATTTCAAATTTCAAGCAGAAATGAGACTTAAAAGACTTACTCCCAAGGGTCATCTCCAACTAGCAGAACATCTTTCTCATGATCTACATACACAAGTTTCCAGCCTACCCTCCCCCGGTCCTCTAACTGTCCCTCTATACCAAACCGTCGAGCCAGATCTTGTTTAAGCCCATCATAATTTGAATAACGTGTCACATCTATGGACCTCCCAACAGCTCCGCGTTTGTACACCTATACATAAACACCAACCAACTTAAAGCGAAAGACATAATCCAAAATACTTCAAATAGATGGTACTACAATTCCATTGTAGTTTTCAATTTAAAATATCAAACCTTGGTGTATGTCCTCATCCGCTGAAGTGGCGGAGCCGGAGCCCATGGGCCGCTGTCCAGGAAGCCGCTATCGTTTATTGCTGAGTCAATCGAATTGAATGTCATATCTGGAACTCCAAAGGACTGGGAAACCATTGAAGATGAAAGCTCCGGCTGAGCATCTTTTGAATTTTCGTAGTTGCCAAGTATGCCACCCGAAGAGAGATTATTTGAAAAATCCCTTGCTAACCCCACCACACCTTTTGCCAACATAGGATCAGGATTCAAGGGTATCCCCAATTGGCCATCAATGTTGGAACCATACAGAACATTGTTTCTCTGATCTGCCAGAACTTCCACTTCTTGACTGGCATCCCTGAATAACATTGATTGTGGATGGAAAGGCAATGGTGCGTTATTCTGCTGTAAATGGACATCGTTCTGCGAGAGGCCAACTGAAGTTGTTGAAGATGATGTGTCCAAGTAATCTGTGTGGGCAGCTGCACCGCTCATGTATGCTTGCGGTGTAAGGATTCCTTGACTTTGATTCTGAGCAATGTTCACTGAAGGCGTAACTTCAGACTTATGTTGGAAATCTTTCATTAAGTTACCATGAGATGGCATCGTGTTTATGGCACCGGAACTCGATATTGCAGGTGGCAGACAGAGCCATGTCCTCCCCTATTGATGAGTTCCGATGGGCTCTGTTGTTCATCAATGGTTGAATTACGCTAGGACCGTTGTTTGTGGATGGTGAAGTTGAACAAGATGGAACCTCGTCTGTAATCCCTGACTGCCCTGCTCCGGCAACTCCAGTCATCATATTGCTGGCAGCTGTAGAGAACTGATTGGTTGTTGGTTTTGGAAGATGTCCCATATGCCTGGACATTTCAGGCAGCACACCAGGTTTCTGCTGTTGAAGCTTTGGCTGCTGAGGTGAATGAGAAAACTGACTATTAGCTTGGCTGTTATTATTCTTTGTCATCTGCTGTGGCATTGTTCTTGACTGAGGATGCGAGGTTTTTGCCATTTGAGGCATATCTAGCATTTGGGTGGGAGAAGACCTCGAGAAGCTCTGGGACACATCAAACGTTTGCCTCTGCTGGTCCTGGAGTTGGACAAGTTGACCGGGCTGTTGCAGTGCCTGCTGCGCTAAAAGTGACTGCTGTTGCTGTTGAAGCTTTTGAAAAAGTTGAAACTGAAGCTGATTATCGGAAAGATTTTGCAACTGTTGGTTCATTTGATCAGGCGGTTGAGACTGAATAAAACTCTGCTGTTGATTTTGAGCTGCAAATTGTTGTTGATGCTGCTTTAAGTTCTGAGGGAGGTTTCTTTGAAGATGGTTTTGACTAAACGATTGCTGCTGAAGAATACCACCGTTATTATGGACAAGTGTTGGAGGTTGCAAAAGCTGGGACTGAACTTGGCTCGAGGGCAGAGTTTGATTAACCGAATTTTGTCGGGGTTGTTGAGAATTATCACCCAACTGTTGTTGACGTTGCATCATGGATGCTAACGGGCTCGTTGAGGATGACAGCTTTGGGAGTTGATCAAGCTGTTGCACTTGCTCAGGTAGCCTCTGGCCATTAAATTGTAAATTGTTCATCTGAGGTATTTGAGGAACCAACAAGCCCAACTGCTGAGAAAGATCTGCTCCAGCAAGGTTTTGCATAGCCGAACCAGAATAAGAATGCATATAATTTGGCTGCATGGTGTTGCCCGGGGACGAATTTTGCTGCATGTTCATCCACTGGACTAAGCTAAGGCCAGGTAGAACCTGGGGGTCCATCATGGACATTTCATCACCAAGCCAAGGCATTGTTCTCTTGAAAAGACTCTCCATATCAGAGTCCTCATCTGTGAAAGAAAAATCAAAGTTGTTGATGTCTTTTCTCCAAAATTTCAAATCCAAAATGTGGTGATGTTTCTAATGGTTTGTCGACCGACTCAAAAATAGAGCATAAAACATGCAAGTAAAAGAACAATGAAGCCTCCAAAGGATTCAAATCATCAGTTAGCATATTTGCGTTAACATACAAAAGATCACAGCAATGATACATTTGAAATCCAAAGGTCAAACGTTGATCATTTTACGACAAAGAACTAGTATAATTTATCGTTTGCTATATTATATCTTTTACCTGGCATTCCTGGTTGCCTGGGACGCTTCGATCTGAAGAAGGGTGGGGGACAAATGAAAAATGGAGCAGTAACAGGCTCAATTTCCCAAACTGAGACCCGATTACGCCTTTCCCCAGCAGTTGACTCATCCCAACCAACCTATTCAAAGAAATGTGAGGCATTAGGGGTTATTTTACATGACCGACAAGATGACCGGAAGTAACAAGGGAAGAGATGCAATGAGAAGTTGCCATAACATTTACCTGCAAATTACGCCATTGCGAGTTCTTCCATCTAACAGGATCAAGATCACTAATTCCTGTAATAGTACCCATGTACCTGCACAACAAAACTTCTTATGTTCAATTCCTAAACTACCATAAGGTTTTTATCTGTCAAAATCCAGCAAACTTGATGACTCCATTACTTTAAATAATGTGCTATACAGAATTGCATTCCCTAGACCAAATCATCAGCATTTCTAATTTGTAACATCTATTTGTTCATTATTTTCTAGATCACTGATGCTGGGATTCCTGGATTTCGCCACGGTAGATATACTGAAATACAAGTATACAACTACCTTCTTGTCCCTGACTCTTCAGTTTCTAACATCATACGAAAGCGCATGCCTAGTGATAGTTGGTTGCCACATGCTGCCTTGTAGTACTTGGCTAAAGGGATAACAAACTCCGATGGACTAGCCCTGCATATAGAAAAGTAAAATTCAGTACAATTTCAGATAAATATATTGAATTCATTTAAAGAGTAATAGCAGGGCGATTCACTCCCACAATTACGATTCTATAGTTGAACTAAGACATCTTAGAATAAATAAATGAAAGATAAACCTAGGATTGTAGAACACCGTGAAGGGGCTATTATTAGCGGCAGCATGAGCTGCAGCTGCTAGAATTCCAATATGCATACTGTCACTTGATAATACCGAAGATGATAGGTTGGTGGGTTGCCTGTTAGCTCGTCTAATTCCCAAAAGAAGCTGCTGCTTTTCATCCCTGATCATGAAAATTGTGGATCATCATATGAAGTTGTTTGTGCACTATATATTTTCGTGTCCAAAAGAGGGAAGAAAAAACAAAACTCTAAACCAGAAACTCCTCAAATTTTCAATTCATAGTAATCACCTAATGAATAAAACAGAATCACCAGCAAAAAGCCTCTTCCCGCTAATAAATAGGCTCCATCCTGTTGTAAGTAAGTGACGTTTTGGTTGCCCTGAATCAAACAAGAAATCACATAAGATGTTTTGAAATAGATGGCACCTTATTGATCCATACATGTGACATTCAAATGACTAGAAAGATGTCACACCTCGATAGATATGGCGGAAGGTCCAAACAGCATCATGCAAATCCTTGGCAACAAGCTCTTGAGCAGGTGGTTGCATGGAGAAATCCTATGTAGAAGCAGAAACACTATTAAACTTTGCATGTGGTCCAATATCCTAGTGGACAGGGTTTTGCGTTTCTGCTGATGCGTCCTGGGTTTAAAACTCAGCCCTCACCTAAATTATTGTAATAGTTTCGAAGCCGCCCCCTTCCCCTCCCCCTAATAATAAAAATAAAAGTGTGGCAAACCTTGGAAATGATGTAAAACTGCTTACGAGAGGAGGGAAAATCTTTTCCGCTGCACGGCGGGGCACTGAAAAACCTCCATGAGTGCTTGTATCACTTGCTGTCAATGTTTTGCAGAAAAACTCTGGTTGGGGCTTATTTGTCTTGAGCGCGAGATCTGATCTCAATAAGGCATCCTTGTCAAACTGCACGAGAAGAAGTCGATGAGCTCAGGTTTCAGAAATTTTTACCTTTTAAAGGACAATGGAATATCACTTAAAAGTGACACAAGGGGATGTCCATAGTGCTATCACAACGTAATGATCTTCCAGGCATTTTGAAGATAGTACTTACTGACGACACAGGCTGAAGTGTCATCTGAGCATAAACTTCGTCTGTTTCGGGGTCCGCCTAGTGAATCAAACATAAGTGAGAAAATCAATTAGAAATGATCAAGACTATAAATCTGTTTACAAAGTAATACTTAGAGCAGATGAAATCAGCCATACATGCAAGGTGACATTGTGAAGGAGACATAGTAGCTTGGATGGAAGGTTCGGGTAGTTTGGTATTTGACCATCCACATCTTTTTTTATAGATGCCGCAACCTGAAATCGGAAATTTCGTACACAAATCAGCACAGACCACCTCCAAATCGAACAAGTAACAGAAAAGACCGAGGAAGTTCTCAAAAAGGAAACAAAAATAATAAATGTAATACTTAAATATAAATAAATTATTGAGCTATCAGTGTAATTGTTGACAGACACCCAAAATTTCTTTCTGTAAATCGTAAATTCTTGAAAACCATCAACACCAATTGCTTTATTCGGAAAACAAATTAGTAGTAGGCACAATATCTCTATGCTTTTCAAATATATATACATATATATATATGTATGTATGTATGTCTGTATGTATATTGCTATTAACAGAAAGAGGTGCTTAATAAATGAACTCAAAAACCATGATGAGCATTCATAAAAAAGTCAAGGCAGAATGTGAAGGATAAATGCTGATGCGGCGCAAGGCAGAATGTGAAGGATAAATGCTGATGCGGCGCATGATAGCAACATCCGCAACCAAAAACACCCACCTGTTCGCTGTGGCCTTGAGGGAAGTACACCACGTGCGTCCCGGCCGGCGGCAAGTTCACCAGCGGCCCGGCGCACGCTTGCCATAGCTCCGGGTTTATGCTCTTTACATTCTCTCCCCCTGCACACGTGTCAGCCAATTATTCGTCAGAAACCCCACACAGCCCAAAACCCCCGTTTTTTTTCCGTTTGTTTCCCGAGAAAAAGCAAACGAGGGGAAAGAAAATTAAAGACCAACTGAACGAGAAAGAATCCGGATTCCTGGGAATCTCAGAACTAACCGCCGCGCAGCGGCAGTTAGTTACCGAGTCCGTACAAAAAAAAAAAAACTTGTAACGAACAAAACGATGTCGGAAACAGACAAAAAAAAAACCGACAACAATTGTATGGATCGACCGATCCATCTGCTGCTTTTTGAACATCATCTTTAGAGGGAGAGAGTAAATTGATTGAGTGTTTCTAGAGAGAAAAAGTACCGACCTTGGCATGAATTGGATGCGCAACTGGCGGCAGACTCTCCGGCGCCGTTCGCCGGCGGCTTCATTGTTTGGTCCGGGGACTTGAGTTCTTACGAAATTGTATAAATCGCAGAAAATATCACTTGCTCATCTCCCCGGCGAGAAATTGGAGCTGCTTTCTGAACTCGCCTCAGCCCCCGGAGGAAGCACTCGGATCATCAGCGGAGCTCAGATCAGCTCGGCAGAATCTGCAGGTCCCAAACAAATTGAAAAAATGGAAAAATAAAAACTTTCCCGGAAAAAGTCTTTCCCGGGAAAGGTTAGGGGCTTTTCCGGCGAAGTAAAAGGAGGGAACAGAGAGGCAGAGAAAAAGGAGGGTTTGCTGAGATTAAGAGGGACCAAATGCTGAAGCTTTGCCCCCTATCTTCCCCTACACCACCCAGACCAGACACTTCCTCTCTTCTCTCTCTTCCCCCTCTCTCTCTCTCTCTCTCTTCTTCCCAATGCTCCTCTCTCTCTCTCTCCTCCTTGAAAATGGCACTGACTAAAAGGTAACATGGGGCTTTGGCATTTAGTTGACCTTATGGATTTGGGGTTAATTCTGGTTTTCTCTTGTTAACCATGGTTAGTTTTGGAAAAGAATTCTCTCATATCCATTTCTCATGATCCACCAAGTACGTAGATTCAGACCATTAAAATTTGATCAAACGGCTAAATTTATTATAACTTTTAAAATAGGCCCCTGTTTGTAACTGTTGGATCAAATTTTAACAGTCCGGATCCCCAAACTTAATGGATTAGGAGGAAAAGATTCGAAGATGATCTATTTCTGTTAGTTTTTAGCAATTTACAACAATTATCACTTCTAAAATCTTAACTCAAGTTTTATATTAAACAGATTTAAACACAAAGGATAATGCTAGAGAGATCAAATTTCTAAATCAAATTTTATAAATTAAATGATGTGGACGTTGATAATTGAGTTATTACTTAAGTATTGATTCATGTCGGCCACTAGATTAATTCGACTTAAGTAAATTCAAACTAAATTAAAAAATAAAAAATAAAAAAAAGCCAATGACATAAAAGGCTATTTGGCTTTTTTACTTTAGCGAGACATTCATTCACATTTTGACAACATACATCAACAAGAAGAAGAACGACTTGGAGTCTCTACTGAATGTAGTCCTTCTTTTAGCCTTTTTTTGGGACCCCAGCTCCTCACTTGTAATATATGATTCAAATTTAACCGTTAATTTGAAAATATCAGATGGTAGTTTAATTAAGTTAACAAATAAATTTAAAACATAAACTTAAAAACTAGTATTATTGAGGAGGTTGTGTTTAATCCCATCGATTTGATATGGTACTATATTAAACCCTTTCGGCTAAAAATTGCCAACTGAAGTCATACTTGTCTAAACCAGTTCATAAAAGCTTTTGGTTTGTCAAGGGTTTTGTTCTGTTTTCATGCTTCTAAAATCACTTCACATCTTACATTGTTCTTACAATTATTTTTTCTGTTCCCAAATTTACCCTTTTGACCCTTTCGCAATATCAACTAGCCCACTACAAGTAAACAACCCAATTAAAGCATGACTATTTGTTATTGGCTACAAAAACCAAACATGATTAAGTAATTGACTATTTTGTTGACCGTCCCCGTCGCTTTCTTGCGCACCACATGATGAAAGTTACTGTATATTGCTTCTTTGTGTTCCCCTTGTTCTTGTCATTTTCAACATCATGTTTACTGGTTGGCTGTGTTAAATTTCTGGTTTTAATTATAATTTTTGTTTATTGTCTTAAAAACCTAGAAAACTAAATTAAACTTATTTACACAACAAAAACAAAATAAAATTTGTAACACGCACAAGTGAAAAGTGGACGATTTCACCATATATTGATGTAAGATCCATCATATAAATAGGGTTATAAATCATTTCGATTTCGAGGCTTGGATTTGGCTAGTCCTATCAGGTTATGATAGAAACAAGACATGCTTGAGATATACTATATTCAACTCGTAAAGTTTTCCAGCAACTCATTCATAAAGGGTGTTTTTGGGCTCATTGTCTTTCACTGGAATGGACTAGACTAATTATTATTGTGGTATTGTGTTTGTTCTGTGCTAGGACTATGTTTAATGAGATTAGATGAGACTAGCTTGGACTAACTCCTTCACTAGTGAGTGTGATCGATGGAAACTAAAGACACCATTCGAGTGAAGGTCCCTGATCACTGCTCTCTCCACCACCTCAAATAACCGTCTCCCAACTAATCTCCTCCGCCCCTTCCCTTTGTCCGCCTTTCCTTCAACCGTCACAACGAGCTCCACGTGCCATCCCCTTACGACTCCCTCAGCATCACCTTCGGCAACCTTATCTTATACACCCTTAACCCTCCCTCCCAACCCCTAGCTTCGCCTCTCCATCCACTTTTCTATTCGTCCGCAGATTTCCAAATCGAATTGAGCCCCAATGTTCGAATTTCCTGAGCTCCAAAACCCTAATTGACGAAGGGGTAGTTATGGGCGACCCAATTGTTGAAGAACAGAGGTCTAGAGGTTCGAATTTAGAGACCCAAGTGATTTCTAATGTGGAAAGTATGGATATTAATGACTTGTCTGATGAGTATCTTCGTTATGTGGGTATTAGACCATCTGCAAACCTTCAGTTAAAACCTATAATTTTTAACCCAGAAAATTTAAGTTTTAACTCAGGAACAACTTTTCTACTCCAACTTTTCTGGATTAAATTTTTAGCCCCATATTATTAAAGAATGAATTTTTAGGCTAATTTTTTTAAAGTAACTTTTTATTAAAAAAAAAAAAGAAAAAAAAAGTGTGTAGACTACCCTAATTTAATTTTAGGAACATTTTAACCTGAAAATATTTAAATTCTGATAAATATTAAAAAATCACTAAATTGACACTATGAAACACTGTGAAATAATATGAAACACATGATAGAGATTTATAAAACACAAAACACATGAATCATATTAGATTTTAGCCGTTGGATTGAATAAACTTAAAACAAAACATTAAAACACTTGAATGTGGACCGTTGGATCCAACGACCCATTTGAACGTTTGCCCTTGGATTGAACAAAAGAGCCATTAGGCTCATTAATTGAATGGACAAGTGGGCGACAAGCCCACATGGGTGGGGTTTCCACTTGCAGTGCATGTGCGCTGGTGAAAATTTGACATTCGGCCTTCAACTCCCATCCTCCATTCGTAGAAGTGGATCACACCACTAACCCAAACTCAAAAGCTGGTTGGAATTTGCCCCAATTTTGAGTTTTAACTTTTAACCCAAAACCATATTTTGAGCCAAATGTTTAAGAGAAATAGGGTGGGTTTCGAAGCCAAATTTTGAGACTTATTCCAAGGGTTGGAGTGAGTCTTAGAGTTTTGAAGTTTGGTTCTGATTTGGTTTCTAGGTTGCTAACTGCAAATCTTGGAAGTTTTGAATTTGCAAGAAAGGAAAGGAAATAAGCGATAGAAATGAGAGAGAATCAGACAAAAAAATGTAAGATTTTATAATTAAAAATAAGTAATAAAAATTTAATCCAAGCTAGTCCAACACAGCACCAAACATTTCACAATTCTAGTATCGCTTAGTCCATGCCAAGTCAATCTAATTTAGTCCCTGAAGCTAGTCTAGTCCGAGATAGTTAGGTGCAACAAACGCACCCTAAAAGTCTTAAACGGAAAGTTTTTTGTGTTTTAAATTTGAAGTTTAAAATATTTTTTAAATGTTGAATACCAAATTTTTTGGGTAGTGGTGCCCACACACCCATTTTTACCTCTGACATACTCTTCTCAATTTCTTGTTGTCGAATCAAATGAAATGAAGAAGATCAATGAACAAAAATTATTAAGGGTGTGTGAGAAGTAAAATTGGGTATGTAGATATCATTACTTTTTTTCATTTTTTTTTCCTGTTAATTTTGTAGTTATTGATTTTTACACTTATATAGCCTGAATTTAATGTAATTTTTGAATACCAACTTTAAACTGGTTAATACAGCTAAAGCTTGGCTAGTGTAAGAAACGAGACAACTGCAAGTGGTAAATTGCCTTGTTGATTAGGATATTTCTCTTGACTTACTACATTATGGATTCAAATTCGCTCCCTGCCTTAGTATAAATTAAAGTAGTAATGTTGTTGGAACCAAATTCGCACACTGTCATTGGTGGTGGTCACAAATTCGAGTAACCTATATAAAAAAAATGTAATGAGCCTATCCTCTCTTCTATATTCATATTAAAAAATATGTAAACTGACTGAAGCGATGCAAAAAATCCTGACCCTAAAAGGAGAAAGGCTAGTGATGGGCATTTGGGGGAGCAAACAATCATGAGCAAGCCTTAGATTGGGGGGCGGGTGGGGATGTTTGCCAACCAAAAGCACTCCGATGATCAAGTTAGTAAGTAAGTTTAAGACTTAAGTAGTGGACAAGAGAATTATAGTGCAGAGATTACACTACCAGAGACGAACTATAGACGGATGTTTTTATACCTGTCGGGAGAGATACTCTTTTAGGATAGAATCTTGTTCTAAATCGGGAGAATCCTAGAGGATATATAGACGTAGATATTGCATTCTCTTAGGAGTTGTGATTACTTACGGCGCACGACAATTCCTAGATTGCAGGAACTCCAAGACATATTGAGATCTGGCTGATTCCATACCGAATTAGATCCCTTGTCTTATGGAACAAGTATGGTCATTCTAGCAAAGTTGTTTGGACTTCACCCATTGCCCTGGAACAAGGTGATTGTAGCACCGCAGCTCTGTTTGATCCAACTCCACTCGGAGCTAGTGAGTCCATGATTAGACTTTTGAGGTAGCGGTATTCCTATCACCTTAATTGGAAAATCATGATCCCACAAATATCATTTTGTATTTGAAAAATAAAAAAATAGAATGGAAAGAAACAAGGCAAGCCAAACCAAAGGTTCAAACAAACAAAAAATTACACAAAAAAATCGATAAAATTGTAACCCAAACGAAAATGGTATATATTCGGCTTGGTTCAACTCACTTACACCTCTACATACAACCCAACACTATACACAAGTACAAACGTACAAACGCCACCAATACAAATTTGAAAAAAGAAAAAAAAAAACATATTTTATTAAATTTGCAAACCTTTTACTCTACTTGTCCTAACAACTACTTGAAGTAACAAGTATTTTACATGTCCTGATAACTACTTAATGAAGTCGCAAAGCTAGTCTAAATTATTTTCTCATCCCACTTTTTTTAGTCAGGTAAGATTTTTTTATTAGAGCATCAATTGTAAAATTAAATTTTCTCTCATTCGACTGCTCAAGAAATTAGCATGCAGTGCATTGCCCTCATGCTTTTCCTCTAACAAAAAGAAATTTAGCCTATTTTCAGATATTAATTTCGGTTCAAACAGCACACACAATATTTCTTAATTGATATATTTTATTCGATTGATTTTCTTTATGAAAAGTAAAAACGAATTGCATAATTGGGGAGAAGATTGAATGAGATCTGCCACGTGCAGATGGATAAAGCCGAGTCCGTTCTAAACTGGGAGGGGTTGGGAAAAAACCTTGCTCTATACTAAGTAACTAGACGTCTGACCACTTAGTAGGATGATTTAGTGATATTCTTCTTCGCTTGTAAGTGAGAGATCTTAGGTTTGATTTTGGCCAATAGTGAATTTGAACCACATTATTGCTAGTCCATTGCGAGGCTAAGTATACTCTCTCACTCTTAATGTAGATAATATCATTTGTTAAAAAAAAAAAAAAAAAAAACAACAGGACGTATGGAGCATCTTGTTGTGATTTAGTTCCTATTTTGTAAATAAAAATTTGTAGCACCTCACCTTTATGGTTTTCTTTTTCTCCACTACAGAAATTAGAAAGGTCGCTTGCATTGAAACTTTTTTGGTGATGCTATAGTGTTTTGGAAATCGAATTTGATGGTGGCCATTTTAGTGTTTTCTGGAAGTCACTGTAATCGTCTGCTTTTTTTTTTTTTTTGGTCTCAATTAGATGCATTAATAGTTTTTAATTTATCTAATTTTTGAAAGGATGATCTACGAAAGAAAACTTGAACAATAGCCGGTTTTGAATTGTTAAAACAAATGTAAATGTGTCTTATAGGACAAGAGAAAGCCCTTATGGAAGATAGATTTACTAGTCGTAGCCTATTCGAGCCAATTTTACAATAAAAAAAATTACCCAAAAATGTTGTCTAAGTGTCTTTATCCTTCGAGATGGAAATACCCTCTTCTCCCAACCCAAAGTCAACAAAGGGCAAGCATCTACTCCTAGCGAAAGACGTGTCGAAGTGAAGAGCATCTTCTCCTAGTGAAAGACGTGTCGAAGTGAAGGACCTCAGAGTTATTTGTTGCCACTCAATATTACGGTCTAGTAGTATTCCTCTTCGCTTAAAAGTGAGAGGTCTTAAATTCGAATCTCGTGGACAGAAAATTGAATACCAAATTAAGCTGTTAATTGTATGGCTTAGCCGAATTTCCCCTCTCTCTAGTATAAAAATACTGATGCACTAAAAAAAAAGTAATAGTTATTTGTTAATTTGTTAATTTTTATTTATTTTCTTAATTCCAACAGGCAAATGCGATTTGGGTCATGGTGTGGGTCCACGTACCATGCATGCATGTTTCCTGGAGAGATGGGTGGTAGGGTCTGCTGGTTTGGCTTTAGCCTAATCCATATATATCATCAACTGCAAGCTTCATCAGAAAACCTTGGCCGGAGTCGGAGTGGCATCTTGACGACCTATAATTTCCTACAAGTGATTGTGGTGGTGATTAGTTGTGATGATTTTTATCTCGTTATTTAAGAGACGAAAAAAACTTTAAGATTAAAGATTCTATATAATATAATTCCTTATAAATGTAATGGTGGTTCCATGATCATCCTAGGACTGTAGATGTGTTGTCATCATATCAATCATGGCCACAGAATGAATAGGGTTATATGGAATGACAAACAAGTGACCAACGCAACACCGTTGCACAAATGATTGATGGATGTTAGTCTATTTTCGCTTATATATATTCCCTTCTCACCCAAAAGAAACTTTTAAATGTTCTAGTTTGTTTAATCAACATTGAAGAAATTCACCCTAAAAAAATAAAAAAATAAAAAAAAACGAAAGCAAATTTAACGATGAAAAAAATCATCTTTAGAAGGATCATCAAACTATACTAGTGCCAAATGTATAAGTAGAAAAAAAAAAAAAATCAGCATCATACAACTAGTTTGAACTAAGTCCAACATTAAGAAGAGGGAGGGGAATTTAAACTCAAGACGCAATGATGAAAGAGGAAGACCCTATCCATTAGGACAATTCACCACTTACACTTGCAATTTCATTACAACCATTTGAATGTGATTGTTTGTATTAAACTGATATTAAAATGAAGCCATTTGATGCATGAAGAGTGATTTTCCATCATATCCACCGAAGTTAATGTAAGAGGAAAGTTACAATTAAAGAAAGTTTTTTTTTTTTAACAAACGATATTATTTACACTAAAGTGGTGGGGGAGTGGGCTAAACACAAGGTTCTAAAAGACGCTAGTCGCTAGTCGGGCTAGGCGGATTTAAGTAAATCTATTGTATTTCGTGTAAATAAATGTCTGTTTATACTTAAAATATATATAATTTCATCATAAATTAGAAAATAGAAAGACATATATATTATGAAGTATTGGAACATAATGAAAACATAGGGAGCAAACATATAATGTGTGTTTATTTAAGTGTTCAATAAGTATCTTACAATTGATTGGAAACAATTAAAATGCAAAAGGAAACTTATCTATTTTCTATCTAAGTGAATTGCAACCTAGGCAGGTGTCTAGGCAGATCTGGGCGGGCTAGGCGGGCGCCTCAACAGGTCTAGGCGGGCGCCTCAACAGGTCTAGGCGTCCTTTCTTAATTTTCAAACACCTAGGCATTAAATGGGGTGGTGGCCAGCCGCCTAACCCTTAGATGGGGCTTAGGCAACGCTAGACGGAGATTTTTAGAATAATGGCTAAACATCATAATGGATTAGTTATAATGTGGTTCAAATAAATCTGCTAAAGTTTCACTATGAGAGATTGAATCTTTCAAAGGTGGTATGACTAATTTATTAGAATTACAACACATGTATTATCATAAATATTAAACTCTAAAGTTCAAATCTAAAACCCAGCACACTATAAATTGAGCGAGTTAACTTGTAAAGTGAGTTGGTTGGGTTGCACCTCAATTCGTTGGCCAATCCAATAGATTCGGATTGATATTGTTGAAACTCATTTCATCCAAGAAAATAAGCAAACCAACTCACCCAAATCATTTTTAGGCAGGTTGGGTTGAGCGGGTTCCATGGGTTGGAATTCATTTTCATTTTTTTATTCCTAATGTGAGTATGAGTGACAAATACAATCCAAACCCAACCCAAGTTAACCAATTTCGGATGAATTAGTCGGTAAACCACTAATATGCCCATCCTACCACACATCGACAACCACATCGTATATACTCCAAATTAGTGGTAGTTTTTCTATTCTAAACTTTTCTATCCTAAACCCTAGTATAGGAATATGATTAGCAGAATGTGCTTAGTTCCCTTGCTAGTTTCTGAAAACCATTGCAAAAAGTTTAGAATACGTGACATACGTAATATTGTTCTCTTGTCAAATATTTTGACGTGTAATTTATTTAGAATATTAATATGAATTATACGTTGAATTAAGTATTGTGTTTATTAATGTACAGCTACTCACAATTCGACGTGCCAAGATCCAGATTGTTTGCATTTTACGTTTTGCATCATATACTAAAACAAATTGTTGAATACTAAATATCAATGAATCTAATTGGATTTCACTTCTTATAAATATTAGAAGAGGTGTAACTAAAACATTTGATATCTGTGAGTTTTGCTTGTTTTACACACCTCATGCTTAAATTTGCAAACCCTCCTGGGAAATGAGAACATTATTTTTGAGGAATATAATGTCCTTATCCCGTTATCTTTTATTGACAGTGATTACTGAGCCGCGAGCGTGCATGCAGTAGCCAAAAACCCGGCAGGTTTAAGGGACTCACAGTGTCCGACGTAATGGCGCGCATGTGTCACAGCCATAGAGAGAATGATACGTGGCTTGTAGAAAATTATATAAGTCAGAAATTAGGGTTAACGTAGAAGGAGAGAAAAAGGAATTTGAGGGCATTGGGCAATTGATTCCGGAGTAAGATTCTTTTTTTTTTTTTTTTTTTTCTCTTTTATTTCTTCTCCTTCTATTTGAATGGTTACAGTTAAATCACGTTAATATTTCATATTAATTTTTTATAATAAGAAAAAGATAAAATAAAAAAAATATAAGAAGAGGAGATGGAAATTGATGAAAATAAAAGAGAGAGAATCCTAGTCTATTGATTTCTCCTCCCAAAGGCCAGTAGGGCCCACACTAACATCACATAGTATGGGATTGGGGAAAAGTAGAGCACGCCGGCCTGCGTTTTGGTGTTTCAGATTTGCTTTGGGAGCCTCTTGGGTTTGGCGTCCCTAAACTTTCTTATTCTCAATTTTCACTCAGTTTTGAACAGTGTTCTAAAAAACGGCATAAGCGTTGGTGACCTGAGTTATTTTCTTGTAAATCAGTTGGAAAAATCGGCTGGGCTCTAGGGGCATTTTTTTTTTTGTTTTTTTTGAATGAAATTAAAAAAAAAAAAATCCTATCTAAGTCTAAGTGGTTTAAAATTGTGAACTTGTTGTACATGTGTCATCCTACAATACTCCTCACTATGGTTATATGACATATATGCTTAATGTGTTTTAAAATTTTGGATTTGTTGGATACTCTTTTTGCATTTTATCATTATTTTATTATTTCATCTATAGATTTCATACAAATATAATTTTTTATAAGTGTCAATATGCACTTATTTACAAGATATACAAGAAATTTACCTAAATCCGTCTAGGCTGCCTAGCCACATAGGCTCCCGCCTAGTCACCTAGGCGTTAGGTGCCAGCCCGCCGTCTGACTAGCGCCTAATGTTTTTTAGAATCTTGCTTTTGAAATATGCCAAAGGTCAAAACCCTTGCTGGGTTTGGGTGAAGGATTAGGTTTGGGTGTATGATTTACAAGTCCTAAAATATTAAATGTTAAGATTGTAAGGGATTGATCACAAACAATTAGGTAGAACGGATTAAAAGTGTTCTTAACGCGCATTGCGATGACATTAGGGGCTGATTGGACACGAGTGGTCTTGGAACCACTTGGACATCCAAAGAAGCACATTTGAAAACTTTTGAAGACCACCCAACAATCGGGACATGTGGTGAAAGAGAGAATATCATTATGACTCTATTCTTGAACCTTGGTTATATCGGACAAGAAAAACTTTTCTCTCCAATTCCCACGTGACCAAGTCTCATTTTTTTTAATTGTTGTCCAATTAGGTTGTGTTACCTTAGCATTTTAGTTAGCTAAGGGATGGTGTATTACTCAACCAATATTTTAAAACCATATGTTTGACACCGTTATTTTTTACAAAATTCCTTCTAAATTCATACAATCCCAGAAAAGTATTTCGTAGAATACTATGAACTCATAGCTACTTGCACTTGGATCTCATACCATCAAATTCACAAATATACTCAAGCAAAAATTCTGATATTTTTGTATGTTTTATGTTGAATAATAAGCCTCAAATTTCAGTACAAGTATAGTTTGTAAGTGTAAATAGACATTTACTTGAGTAAATTTACTTAAATTTGCATAGTCCACGTAATCTTTGTCTAGACACCATCTAGGCGCATAAGCATCCCAGCCTGCCGATGGATTGGCTCATAACTCCCTTGATTAGGACTACCTAAAATTAAAATGTTGAATCCACCACTAAATGACATATATGAAAAATATGTAAATAACTAATTCTAATTAGAAATTTGCACCCCTCTCCTACACGCCTTTATCATTCTCTTGCAAAACATTTATAATTTCTCTTCTTATTATTATTAATCTCTTCGAATTTAGAAATTCATCATTTCAAACATAACCTGAAATGCCAAAATCCTCCATTCATATCTCCCTGTGACACGTGTTTCTCCTAGTTCACCAGGAATAGAAAGAAACAGGCATGTTTCACCTACTTTTTGGCGTTGGAAACATGGAATCTCATTCTCATCGTACTTACCATCATAGGACATGTTTTTTTGTTTGTTTTGGGTAAATTACATTTTACTACATCAAAGTTTAGAGGTGATTTCAATTCTTTACAACATTTTTAAAATATTTTACTTTTATACCTTAACTACTATTTTATTTCAATATAATACATCTGTTACATTTTTCATCCATTGATCAATTAAGTACTAACGTGGCGGCCACATTTGTACTACGTGGCTGCCAAATTTGTGTCACATGGTAAAAAAATAATTTTTTATTCATTTAAAATATTATAATAATTTACCCTAAAAAGAAAAAAAACTGAAACCCACCGTCCCGCAGCCCCCATCCTCGCAAACAAACCCAGAAACCTCTTGCTCCTAACCCACCTCCCTCTCCTCCACCCTCTTCACCTCCCCTCCCATCCAAAAACCCATCCTATCCCACCACACCCCCACCTCGCCCGCTAACATTACATTACAAAAATACAATCCCAAATCAAATGTAAGGAAACCCTAATTCAAAATTTCCAGGCAAAATCTAATGTCTACTACCCAGTTCACAGAACCCTCGAAAAGAACAAATTTAACAACCAGAACCCCAAAATTTGAGCACAAATCAGATTAAAAAAAAACCCACATCTACAAGCTTCAAGCTTTAAAACCCAACAACCAGAGGATCATGATTTTAGGTGGAGGTCAAGGAGGGTGATGTGGCCTTGGCAGTCGCCAACGAGGAGGAAGAGGTGGGAGCTGGAGGGATCGGTGGAGAGGATATTATGGCAGAGAGGGACGGCTCGGTAGAGAGGAGATTGTGGCAGAGCGGGACCCACTGCCGCTGCCGCTGATGCATCTTCTCCAAAGAGGTGGGGTGGGTTTTTGGATGGGAGGGGAGGTGAAGAGAGTGGAGGAGAGGGAGGTGGGTCGGGGGGGGGGGGGGGAAGGTTTCTGGGTTTGTTTGTGGGGAGGTGGGTTTCAATTTGTGTTTTTTTTTATTTTTTTAGGGTAAATTATTATAATATTTTAAATGAATAAAAAAATTATTTTTTTGCCACGTGACACAAATGTGGCCGTCACGTTAGCACTTAATGGATCAATGAATGAAAAATGTAACGGATGTATTATATTGAAATAAAATAGTACTTGAGGTATGAAAGTGAAATGTTTTAAAAATGTTGTAAGGATTTGAAATTGACCCTAAACCTGAGATGGTAAAGTGTAATTTACCCTTTTTCTTTTCATGTTTTGGTGTCGATATGACATGTTTCATTTCTTTCTTTAATTCCAAGAAAAACTATTATTTGCCGACAAATTTGAACATCTCTTTAACGATAATGGAGCGTGCTCATCAACAAGAGAAAATTAAGAAGAAGAAGAAGACAGATTGAAGATAAATATTTCGTCATAATGTCGGTTATCATTTGAACGTAAAGTTACCTCATTGTATGTAGTCACTAAATAACTTGAGGTTTTATCATAAATGGAAGGAAATTGTTATTAGCATTTCACAAATCTTATTCTACACTCTTCACAAGTGTTTTTTTCCTTTCTAATTATAGAAAGTTTACAGTGCAAAATGAGATTTTTGGAATGCCAATAAC
Source organism: Pyrus x bretschneideri (assembly GCF_019419815.1). Classification (NCBI taxonomy): domain Eukaryota; kingdom Viridiplantae; phylum Streptophyta; class Magnoliopsida; order Rosales; family Rosaceae; genus Pyrus; species Pyrus x bretschneideri. The sequence goes on from NW_025999679.1 coordinate 1,889,467, forward strand.
AATTCCTAAATGGAATGATAATATAAAAAGTAAAACTAGGAATCCTCGCAACGTTAGAATTTATGAAGAATTTTGAATAAGAGAACATGATACATTTATGACTTGCCTCAATGAGAATGAATATGAGTATTCCAATTACAACATTAACCACACGGCTCAAGAAGATTCCTTACTGAGTCATAGATTTGTAAATTGACCATTCCTCTCTAAATTCAAACTCTGATTAAAAATTTTTAGGACATCTCCAATGGAGAGGGCTAAAGATCCAAAAGTCAAAAAATGACCTGATTTGCCCAAAAGCTCATCTCCAACCGAAGGTAGGGCTATAATACTATGGAGCTCATCAGGCTATTATTTGGTCAAAGAGGCATCAGGCTGGCCAATTGTAGATTTTGAGCGAAATGCGGCTAAAGGAAGAAAAAATCTATTGACCAACCCCATCATCTCCACCTCGTCCCATCCTAGCTATTTTTTAAGGCCCAGCTCCTCAGTTGCAATAATTGATTCAAATTCAACGACTAGTGTGAAGCCAAAAATAATTAAGAAAAATATGGAGGCGACACGTGGATTTTTGGGTAAAAAAGACAAGATTACTCTTGAGGCACATCGGAGCTCCTACGCATAAGCAGCGAACAATCATCACTCAATCAAGGTCAAAATGATCAAAATAGGTATTTATTCAAAACCTATTTCATCCATCCTCATCAAATCCCCCCCCACAAGGCAACCTCCAAATATTCATTCAAAATAAGATTAATTACCTAAATTAATTAATTGATTTTCTAATTAATTAATTAATTAATTTTCTAATTAATTTCCTTATTGGTTGCAAGATATTATGGTGACATAAATCATGCAATTACACCTTAAACGCACCAAATGAGGCCGGTTCCCACCTCTCCAAAGGGGGCCGGCCATACCCCTATAAATAATACCTCATTTTCTCCAAAAACCTAAGTTGAATCCTCTTGCAAAATTTTCTAAATTCTTCAAACACTTTTATTCTAACTTTGGTATCAGAGGTTCTTCGGCTAAAGCCCCTCTCCACATATCGTGGGCGCATGAGGCTCTTGGCCTTGACTTAAGGTGTTAATTGTTTTTGCAGGTGCATTTTCATCCAGGAATAAGAAGGAAGAAATTTGCATCCACAAATTAGTGCTCTCGTTGAGATTCTTGATCAAACGCTCATAGAAGACTCTCGCATTCAAGGTTTTTCGTTTTCTTGTTCCTTTGTAGATTTTTCGTATGTTCTTATTCTTGGATTTTTTTTTTTAAAATTCTTTGATAAAATGTAAAAGAAAAGTACAATGGTAAGAGATTCGAAAACCTTAGCGAACGGAAATTCCAACATTCAAGGATTAGGACTGCAACAATCTACAAGACTCAACACAACAATGAGTGGAGCGGCACTACCTCCACAGGGCACCACTGTGGCAACCACCACGGTGGTCACCATGACAGCCACCCTCGGCAAGGTCCACGACACCCACCCTCGGCAAGGTCCACGACACCACAACCATGGCCTAAGATGTGCCATTCAAGCCCACACGGACCCAAGCCCAAGCCGAGCCGCCTAAACCCAACGTGAGCCCAATGTGTTGCCAAGCCGAGCCCTAGTGTAACACCCTGACCCGAAAATTTTTATTTCGAAAAATAATTTCGATGATAGGCCAAAATAAACTCTTGTTTATTTACCACCATCAATCACAATTTCTTTAATAACTTCTTAATTCCTCACATATTTTATAGCTAAATTTATTTAACATAAGGTCCATCTTTAAACTAAACACCCAATCTCCTTTCTTCTTTCTAATTTTCGATAAAGATTAATCTTGGTTATTTATGACTGCATCTAACCTTCTCGTTAGACTACCTACGTACCTTACGAAGGAATCAAGCCAATCGTAGTTCACATTTCATTTTCAATCCATTTCTGATTATATTCAAATAACCAACATTAGCTTTAATAAACGAAACACATCAAAGGGACACCAAATTCATATTTAGAGTATCAAAATTTGCACAAAATGGTAGCATCGGCCCACTGGCCACGCGCCGCCATGGGTAGCGGTTTCCAATGAACGGAAACCCAGTTTTCCAACGAACTCTAAAATTTACCAAATTTTGTGACAAGTAGAGTTCAATGAGAGGAACAACTTTCATACCTGGGCCGAAGTCCAATTCGGCTAAGAAACACCTCAAATCGCCATTGAACCGCCGGAAACCCTTGAATTAGGTGTTTTTGATTCGACTCCAAAACAACTCTGACGCCTCAATCAATGCATGGGCTTTGTTCCAGGCCTCAAGGGGAGTCTAAAGATGGTGGTAATTGAAAGGTTTAGCTTTAGGATTTGGAGGAATCGCCACCCCAAACCCGTTATACCCACTGTCGATTTTCACAATTTGAAGCCCAAATTTCATCGAATTTGGGGTGGAATGAGTAGAAGGAAGGTCATGGAGTGTTTCCCAAGTGTTTGTTTGGCATGATTCGCCGGAAAAACTGCCTGAAAGGTGTCGAAAAATATGAAACCCCGTCTGGTTGGGTTGTGGGTTAGAGAAGGGTTCGGTTTTTCCCCCTCCCTATCTCTTCCCTCATTTCCCTCCTTTCTTCCCTCTCCTATTGGTTTACTCCTCCTCCTTCTTCTCTAATTCGTCCGCCCCCATCCTTTTCTCTTCTTTCCTTTTCATCTCAGCTACACACGTGGCATCACAGATAATTGCTTCAGCAATCTGAGGCTTTCTAGATTAACAATTAAATGACCATTTTGTCCCTATCTTTGTTCGTTTATATCTCTTTCGTTATAACTTCGTTTTGCGAATGGTTTTCGTCTACGCGCTTGTAGGGTCGTCCTCTATTCAAATATGTCAAGAAATACGCTAAAATATATGAGGGTAAAATACGTCCTTGTATAATTACGTGAAGCCAACTATGGCATTTTCATCTTTTCCACTTATCAATAAATTTTATGACATAGATTATAATAATTTTCGGAAACAAAATGTTAAAATTTCTAAATTAAATTTTCATAACCATAAATTGATTTATCCACATATTCGTGTATTTAAAATTTCAGGGTATTACATTCGACCACAATTAAAATAAATCTCGTCCCCAAGATTTCTACCATCAAGTAACGAAAAGGAATTTAAAGCTAATACCACCATTCCATTTATAGTGAATAAAATCATAACCTCACTCTACAATTTTATTCAAGGTCCAAAAATAAATACTAGAATAAGAACCACAATCATGGGTAAAACTACTTACCAACATTGGCTATACATAGCCGTTACCTTGATTCCTTCTCAAAATTTGTGGCCATAATCATTGGCAATATCCAACATCAGAAAAATTTTGCCATATCCATTTTGGCAAAACAATTATCATATATTCCCATCATCTGCCAAATAAATATCATAATTTCGAGCCATAATCAGTAGTGACTAAGTAAATATTACAATTTTCCCGTTTATATTCAACAAAGTCAAATTCTCATTCTATTATTCATGTCCACCAATAATTCAATAAATGAAGAAATCCATGGTTTTTTCACCATTCCAATTATAATGAACAATTCATAACTTCGATTTATGATTTCTTTTCCCATTCGATAAATTTCATCTTGATTTTCGTAAATATTTAAATTTTCTGCCATAAATATCATTGGCAAAACAACGATTTCATCACCTTTTTCTTTTATCCCAATAAGTGACTAGTAATTGGAAATGATCGTAATATACCTGACTAATACATATCACACATTTTTTTATCGCTTCAATAATCCATTCTTGCAACCCACACATGGAGCTTCTCACCGAAAACATTGTGTCTTTTTGCCCACTCATCCATTTCTCATATTCCAAGGGTCATTTTACCCATTCCAACATTCATCCACATTCCACAGGCTTTTTTTGCCCAAATCAACATCCATGGGCCTCTTCATCCAATTCAATATACGCGGGCCTCTTCGCCCAATTCAACATTTCTCAATTGCAAAGGTATAATACGACTTTTTCATCTACTTGTCACATTTTCACAATCATCTTAACGTTCAAAATTTTCATAATACATAACATAATATCAACCCAATTCAAGATTAATTCGAGACTTTAATCAAGTGCTCGTCTTTGAAGCTATAACATAAAATATGACATTTTAAAATTTTTCTACTCCCACTCAAAATCAATTCACTTCATAGTGATTCAAAATATAGGCATTTCACATAAATTCATCATTAGTCAAAGAACTTATGAAATAATGCAATATCAATGCAATTCACAATTCGCATCCACAACCATCAATAATGTCTCACATTGTAAGGTAGGATCATTTGCTCTGATACCATTTGTAACACCCCAACCCGAAATTTTTAATTCCGGAAAATAATTTTGGTGATAGGCCAATATAAACCCTTGTTTATTTACTACCATTAATCACAATTTCTTTAATAACTTCTTAATTCCTCACATATTTTATAGCTAAATTTATTAACAAAAACATAAGGTCCATCTTTAAACTAAACACCCAATCTCTTTTCTTCTTTCTAATTTTCGATAAAGATTAATCTTGGTTATTTATGGCTGCATCTAACCTTCTCGTTAGACTGCCTACGTACACTATGAAGGGATCAAGCCAATCATGGTTCACATTTCATTTTCAATCCATGTCCGATTATATTCAAAACTGAAATAACCAACATTAGCTTTAATAAACGAAACACATCAAAGGGATACCAAATTCGTATTTAGAATATCAAAATTTGCACAAAATGGCAGCATCGGCCTACTGGCCACGCCTCGCTGTGGGTGGCGGTTTTCACTAGTTTTCCGATGAACTCCAAAAATTACCAAATTTTGTGACAAGTAGAGTTCATTGAGAAGAACTACTTTCATACTTGGGTCGAAGTCCAATTCGACCGAGAAACACCTCAAATTGCCCTCTAATCGCCAAAAACCCTTGAATTGGGTGTTCTTGATTCGACTCCAAAAGAACTCTGACGCCACAATCAATGCATGGGCTTTGTTCTAGGCCTCACAGGGAGTCCAAAGATGGTGGTAATTGAAGGGTTTAGCTTCAGGATTTGGAGGAGTCGCCACCCCGGACCCGTTACACCCACCGTCGGTTTTCACAATTTTAAGCCTAAATTTCATCTAATTTGGGGTGGAATGAGTAGAGGGAAGGTCATAGAGTGTTTCCCAGGTGTTTATTTGGCATGATTCGCTGGAAAAACCGCCTGAAAGGCGTCGGAAAGCATGAAACCCGTTGGGTCGGGTCGCGGGTTAGAAAAGGGTCCGATTTTTCCCCTTTCTTCTCTCTTCCCTCATTTCCCTCCTTTATCCCCTTTCTTATTGGTTCACTCCTCCTTCTCCTTCTCTGATTTGTCCGCCCTCATCCTTTTCTCTTATTTCCTTTTCATCTTAGCCACACACGTGGCATCACAGATAATTGCTCCAGCAATTTGGAGCTTTCTAGATTAACAATTAAATGACCATTTTGTCCCTATCTTTGTTCGTTTATATCTCTTTCGTTATAACTCCGCTTCGCGAACGGTTTTCGCCTACACACTTGTAGGGTTGTCCTCTATTCAAATATGTCAAGAAATATGTTAAAATATATGAGGGTAAAATACATCCTCGTATAATTACGTTAAACCAACTATGGCATTTTCATCTTTTCCACTTATCAATCAATTTTACAACGTAGATTATAATAATTTTCGGAAACAAAATGTTAAAATTTCTCAATTAAATTTTTGAAACCATAAATTCATTTATTTTCGATTTTCTCCACGTATTCATATATTTAAAATTTTAGGGTATTACACCTTGCATCGCACCCATGTGCTCCACATGCCGAGCAGCACACTTCCGTGGCCCAGCCTACTCCAGTGGCCTTCCAAGCAGCCCAAATTGGTCCAAGATTAGTTCAACCGTCCCGGCTTTAAATTTCTAGGCCTGCGATTGAACCAGGGGCATTTTCACCACACTTCTCCTCGAATTTGACATTCCCCAATTTGAAACTCACGCTCCCAGTCTACCACACTTCCACTGCTCAAGGAGATGTATTGCTTCCAAGCTCTTCCAATCCGAATGGCGAACAAAACTTGTCTCGACAAGTCATAGAGTTGACAAGCGCCCTTGCACAGTAGACGACCTTGGTGAATCAGATCTTACATCGCGCTAAGATCCAACGTGCCTTAGATGAAGTGTCCCAAAGTAGGACAAGGGTAGATGAAAAACCTCTATAGCAGTGTCTTAGCAAGCAGCCACTCGACCAGCCACAAATCGAGCATTTGGGCAATTTACACTCCCGATTGGGCTTCCGAGATAACGTATACTCCTGTCTTAGTGTGCGGAGGAGCGTGTACTCTCAACTAGGCCCACGAACGAGCATACATTCACGGTTGGGGCCATACTCTAATAGTCAACATAAGCAACCTTTCAGGCAAAATGTTCATTCACAGTTAGGCCCACAAGGAGCATCCTCCACCTCACATCGGAGTAAGCAACATGAAGGGTGGAGAGAAGCAGTCATTAGTCCGGCTCAAGCTCAACCAAATGCATTGCAGCAGCAGCGTAATAGAGCAGAGCATTAAGAAGAGTAGCCTAGACTAGCAGGTCAAGACCGGGGGCAGCCGAGAGCTCCGTTACCCCAACAAAGGCAGATTTAGGAAGAGGTAGAGAGGCTCTTAAACGAGTGATTGTGCGATTTCTAACGTAACGAAGTCGCTGATGAAGCACTACGACGGGACATGACCAGCATGAGCAGTTCACCCTTCACATACAAAATCGAGTAGGTAGAGCCTCCACGCAAGTTTAACATGCCACATTTCACATCTTTCAAAGGAGATGGAGATCCGAAGAGGCACTTGAAGCACTACCAAAGCACGATGTTCCTTTATCGGAACAACGATGCCCTTATGTACAAGATATTCGCCATCACTTTACAAGGCAAGGCGCAAGATTGGTTTCACACCTTACCGCCATGATCCATCTGGATTTTTTATGATCTTTCCTTGGTTTCACCAAAGAATACTCATCCTGCCACTTGATCAAGAAAAAGTCCAACCATTTATTCAATGTGAAGAAGAATCCAAAGGAGTTGCTTTATGCGTTAAAAGGTTCAAAGCAGAGAAGGCGAAGATAGTCGGATGGGACGACTCGATAGCAAGTGCAGCCTTCCAAAAAGGACTCCTAGCAGACCACTCACTGTTCAGAGAATTGATCATGAAAGAAGATCTAACTCTGGCAGACTATTTCGCTCTGGCAGAGAAGAATACACTTTGGGACGAGGCTCGACGAGCAGACAAGACACCCGAGTAGCCTTGAAAGAGTCAGCAGTAGCTCAAAAGAAGGAGAATGAGAAGCAGTCTAGCAAAAGCAGGTAGGAGACCAAGCGTAGGGACTGACCCAACGACTAAGAACTACTATAAGTTCTCGATCTCAATCCACCAAATCCTTTGCGACATCAAGAACGAGCCATGGTTCAAGCTGCCAAAACAATCAAAGGGGGATACTTCCAAGTTAGATCACACCAAGTATTGCGCATTCCACCGAGGACCCGGTCACACAATTGACGACTGCTACACTTGGAAGAACTACTTGGAGAAGCTCGTGAAAGAAGGCAAGGTCGATAGATACTTGGACAAACCAGCTGCCCAGCCTAGAAAGAATGCAGACGACGACGAAAAGCTGCCAACTAAGACGATTCGAATCAATGATATCTTCGCTGAATCCAAGCACTTGGGGGCCATCAACAACTTCAAAAAGAGGAAGATCCAGCAGGCTTCACTAGTCTTAGAGGTCCAAGCAGTTGACACCCAACCTAGACCCATCATTGACTTCACCAAGTAGGATGCAGAAGGCGTCGACTTTCCACATGATGACTCGTTAGTAGTATCTATCCAACTAGCTCATGCTATAGTCGACATAATGATGGTTGACAATGGAAGTGCGGTCAACCTACTTCAGCTCTCAGTAATTCAGAAGATAGATCTGGAAAGCACAATTATACACTGAGCGGAGGTACTCACCGGATTCAATGGGTGTACCTCGACTACCATCAACCACATCACACTTGACGTGAAAACATCGCCAATTGTCTCAAAGCAAACATTCAAGATCTTAAGTGACCCATCTCCCTACAATGGGATTCTTAGGAGACCTTGGTTGATCAAGCTGGATGCTGTCACTTCCATCAAGAATTAAAAAAATCTGATTCAACATTTCGAGATGAGGAGTCGGAGAAATCAAGTCTGACTAGGCCGCATCTTGACGATGCACTGTGCAAGGACTGAAGGAATCAAAGAAGAAGACCTTTACCCCTGTAAAGGCTACTAAGGTCCGAAAGGACAAAAAAACTACCGAATAGCAATTACAACAAGCATATCAAGAATATGGTGCCTAAACAGATGAAATGGGATGAAAACCCAAAGAGGACGCCGAAGACATCATTTTTGATCCCCAACAGCTAGAAAAAACAGCTAGAATTGGCTCACGTTTTAGCCCAACCGAGAAGGAAGAACTCATAACTTTCTTTAGGGAAAATCATGATATCTTTGCGTGATCACCTTCTGACATGCTCGGCATCGATCTCGAGATAGCTTACCACAAACTGCACGTCGAGCCTGCTGCTAAATCGGTGATTTAGAAAAGAAGGCATTTTACACCCGAACGGGTGATGATCATTGAAGCGGAAATTGACAAGCTATTGGAGGCCGGATTCATAAAAGAGGTAGCGTACTCAGCATGGCTTGCCAACATCGTGCTAGTAAAGAAGGAAGAGAAGGGCAAATGGAAGGTTTATGTAGATTACACCGACATCAACAAAGCATGCCCAAAAGATCCTTATCTAGTTCCCTAAATTAATCTATTAATAGATTCAACTTTTGGGAACCAGCTACTCAACTTCTTTGATGTATACTCCAGCTACAACCAAATAGCCATGTACAAGCCCGACGAGGAGAAAATCGCGTTCGTGATCGAGTGAGGCACCTACTACTACAAGGTCATACCCTTTGCCCTCAAGAACGCAAGAGCCACTTACCAAAGGTTAGTAAACATGATGTTCAATAAGCAAACTGGGGTAACCATGGAGGTCTGTGTTGACGACATCATGGTGAAAGGCAAGCAGTGATAATACCACATCGGCAACCTGGCAGAAACTTTCAACATCTTTACAAGATCAAGCTCAATCTCGCCAAATGCACATTTGGAGTATCTTTAGGCAGATTCTTAGGGTACATAGTAACCTAACGATGAATCGAAGCACTGAAGGATATATTTGTGAAAACTAATTCATTTGAGCAACATCTATGCATGTAATTAACAATTAAAACGCGGAATCATGCTTGTATGCACTCAAAACCAAAACTTTACCCATGAAGTTCAAGGCCTAGTGAGTATGATGAACCAAGACTCAACTCAAGAACAAAGTGAGTTGAGAAATGTTATACCTTTGTTGATTCCTCTTTGCATAAGCAAATGCTAATCACCCAAGAGATAAGGTCTTCATTCCTTACTTCTTAGCTTCATGGATTTCTTGGATGAGGATGGTAGAATGGATTCTCCAAGTTCCCAAAATAAAGAACCGTTAAGTCTCCACACCAAGGAGAGCATTAATGAAGAGATGAGTGACCTAGAAGAAGTAAGATTGCTAGCTATTTTCCTCTAGGGTGGCCGGCCTCTTAGAGAGAAAAAAGAAAGCTTGTGTTATCTCCAATTTCCTCAAAGAAAACCCTAAATGAATTTTGGCTATAAAGTTCTTTATATAGTCCCTTCACTTAAGTGACAAAAGAACCAAAACCCTTCATTCTCTAATGTGGCTAGCCTTAAGGGTTTATTGGGCTTTCAAGCCCTTTGTGTGTTCAAGTTGTTATACAACTTGAGTTATTGGACTTGATATTCAAGTCCCATTGGGCCTTGAGGCCCAATACTAACTCGAGGTCTATAACGAACTTATGCATTTGATTATTAATATATTAATTAATCCTAGCCATAAATAATTAAACCATTTAATTATCCTTATTTCTTCAATTTTTACCTTACACAGTGTACGATCCATTAAGTTCCTTTTAGCGAGGCAGTGGGCAATTAGAACTCTTCAAATCGATTATAAATTGAAACATACTTTCAATTCTCCCTTTAGTGATTGCACACCTTTAGGACTTCCACGAACCATGAGTGACACCTAGCAGTATGTCATGGCTACCCAAGCTAATCAGAAAAGGTGGAGAACTTATTCAGTTTAGGATTACAATGCAATATGGTCTTTCTCTAATACAATACTCTTGACCACATTGTTTGGTTTGATAGTTTATTCATGTCTACTATCTAATGTGATTCTTTTACTTATATGATTACCTTGAATGTGATTTAGAACGACTTCCTAAATTTCATTTGTACTGTGGCTAGAGATTCATAATCATATCATAGAGTATTCTCCCTAAAATGGTTTGAAGGTTAGAGATCCCTTGTTGTGCATTCACTTGTCTCTATGGCTAGGTGACTAAACCCCAACTATGCCGTGGACACCCTCTGACGGAGTGACTTTGACATAGTCAAAGATCAAGGACCTAACCATAAGACAACTATGATGCCTCAGGTCAAAGGAATACTTTGCATTATTCCAACCATGAGTTCTCATGTGACATGAGTATGAGAACTCCTTGTTGATCATGTTCAGTGGACTCCTTCTTTATTGAGCACCTACATGTTTGTCTTGGTGTCATTCACACCAATGACTCGAGACCAGTCACTCTCCCTAAGAGAAGACATATCATGTACTGATCTTAACAGGTTATCAATGCCCAATCGACAATCCTATGATCAGGAATGTTTAGGATATGTATACAAAAGAGAATGGTCCCATGAATCTAACTTCTTTAGATCACATTTTTCTAAGTACATATTCCTTGGACTTATCATTTAAGCATATAACAATTATATGAGACAACTTTAAACAATAATCTTTTGCCCTTTATATTAAACTAGATTAGTTTAACATGGTAAAATGTCTGTAAAGTAGCATCATATAATTGGCTTTAAGGCACATTTCCAATAAGAAGATCCCAAGTAAATCCGAGCGATCCTAGAAATGAAATCTCCAACCACCTTGAAAGAGATCCAAAGTTTGACTGGACGAGCAGCCACCTTCAACTGCTTTCTTTCGTGGTCTAGCAATCGATGTAAACCCTTTTTCAAGGCCATTAAAAGGGCACAACAATACAAATAAGATGATGAGTGCAAAAATGCTTTCCAAGACCTGAAGAAGTATCTTACATCACCTCCCTTACTATCCAAGCTGGAAGCAGCATATGACTTATACATCTACTTGGCAATCTTAGAAGTAGCAGTGAGCTCTGCCCTCATACGAGAAGAGTTGAGGGCCAACTGTTGGTATTCTACACTTCTCTTCTCAATACGGAAACTAGATACTTGAAGATTGAAAAATTAATTTTGGCGCTAGTTGTTGTGGCTCGGAAGCTCAGACTATACTTTCAAGCTTATACAATAATCGTCATGACTTAATATCCTTTACGGTCAATCTTACATGGTCTGGATGATTCTCAACGAGTGATGAAGTGGGCATTGGAACTTGGCCGACAAGGTTTAGTTTTTCTACCCTGCACAGCGATAAAAAACCAAACCTTGGCAGACTTCATAGCGGAATTCACACCTAGCCTAAGCGACACAACAGAGCGGCCCAACGACGCATCGAAAGCAACCGAGCATACCTTAGCCGCACCTACTCCACCCAATGGAGACTTCTGCCATTTGTATGTCAACGATGCATTCAACTACAAAAGCTCAGGAGCAGGCGTGGTCATTGTCACCCCAGACGGTTTGATGCTCGAGCAGGCGATCACTCTAGGCTTTAAAGCATCCAACAATAAAGCAGAGTACGAGGCCCTACTAGCAGTCCTCTGAATGGCAAAAGACTTGGCGGTGAAGAAGCTTGCAATTCATTCTGATTCCCGGTTAGTCACTAGCTAGACTACTGGGGAGTACAAGGCAAAACATCCAAGGATGATGCAATACCTAGAGAAGACACGTAAGCAACTTGGTATCTAGACAAGCCAAACATAGAGATGGAGCCGGCAGCCGAAGTGTCATAGGTTAGTATAACTCCCAACTGGCATTATAGACTACCTGGTCAATGACACACTCATCACAGAAAGGTTGGAGTCTAGAAAACTTCAAATAAAGGCAGGACGCTACTACATATGGAACGACGTTCTCATCCAAAGATCCTACACTGGACCACATCTCCGCTGCCTAGCACCTCCTGATGACCTAAATGTTCTAAGCTTAATCCACGAAGGCATTTGTGGAAATCACTTTGGAGGTCGATCCTTAGCACAGAAGGCTCTTAATGCAAGCTATTACTGGCCTACCATGCACCAAGATGCTAAGAAGTTAGTACAAAAGTGCGACTGCTGCCAACGGTACAAGCCGGTACCAGCACTGCCTGCCAGCAAACTACACCTGTAGACAAGTCCTTGGCCGTTCATGCAGTGGGCAATCGACTTGGTAGGGCCAATGCCGCCCACTACTGGGGGTAGTTGCATGATGATCGTGGCAACCGATTACTTCACCAAATGGGTAGAAGCAGAGCCCATGACAACCACGACTCAGATGGACATATAGCGCTTCATGTGGAGGAACATTATTTACTAATTTGGCATCCCTCAGTCCATCATCGCTGACACCGGCCCACAATTCGTGGGCAAAGATTTGGCGAAGTTGTTCCAAAAGTATGGCATTAAGTAGCACATGTCCACTCCGAGGTATCCTCAAGGCAATAGGTAGGCCGAAGCATCCAACAAGATGATTGTTGACTGCCTCAAGAAATCCCTTTCCAATAAGAAGGGAAAATGGTGAGACGAATGATAGGAGCATATTTATGCGACTTAGTTAGCTTATTTTCTTGCATTTACATAGCTAATTTCTACTTGTTAGAGTGTTTTAAGCTATTTCCGTGTGTTTTTAGGTTCAATTGACAAAGTTGGCAAGAAAGTGCAATTTGGAGCATTTTAGAGCAGTTTTGGGCTTGGAATGGATTGCACATGCATGGAGCAAGGTGGATGGATGAATTTGAAAATCAAGAGAGGCTAGGAATGTGATTAAGATCTAGAAGAATTAAATTGAAGACTTTGAAGATAAGGAATCATCTACAAGGAAGGAATATTATCCAAATTTCCTTATCTTATCCAAACTTTATCCAACCTTATCTTATCTTATCCTATCCTAATCTTTTCCTACCTTAATTCCAACTTCAAAGAGGACTCCTTTTCACATTAAATCACCTAAATATCAAGTTCTAGAAGCCTTATTTTCATGCATTAAGTTTATGCCACATTTAACCCTTCTAGAAGTTCTAGAATCTGCCACAAGGACCATTCCTTGTCCTCCTTGTAATCTGATTGAAAGTGTCCTTGTTCTTTGGTGATTTGGAGTCCTAATTCCTCTCATTTTTAGCCCAATTTCGTGCCTCCCCTTCACCCTATAAATAAATGATGCCACAACACTCAAAAACCACTACCTTCTACCCCAAATTCACACCACACCATCCACCACACCTCAAGAGCCTAAATTCACACAAATCCCCATTGTTGGCAGCAAGGAAGGAAGGAGGAGCCACCTGGAGTGTTTCTAGGTGTATTCTATCTTTGTTTTTAATGTTTAAGTTTAATTATCTTTGTTTTGTGAACATGTGGAACTAATTTCTTTTTAGTTAGAGGTGAATTCGAAGCCATGATTATATGTTTTATATGAATTGATTACGTCCAGTTATTGTTTTTTAAGGCATGAATGTGATTTGCTTATCTAAGTTATTAAAACTTGTTTATGTATGTGGGTTGGGGGTCGACACTTAATTTGCATGCATGAATTTGATGCTAGAGTATAAGGGGTCTCACGTAATAGTTATTCACTTATATTCACAAGTAGTGGAGGTTGCTAGTCACAATCGTGTTAAGTAAATCCTTGGTATGAGTCTCATGCGTTTCATAGTGATGAATGCCTTGTCAATGCTTATGATTTTCAAAAAACTTAATGACTTTTGATATGTATCTTTAAGAGGCTAATATGTAACCGTGATATTGTCCATTGGACTTTTAATGAAATCTATCGATCTTTTCTCAAAAAAATATATACTTCACTGGCAGATCAAGAAGACTTGGAATATAGAAAGAGGACAATAATATAATTGATACTATGTTAGTATGTATAATTCACTGGCAGATCAACATTGTATTAGGTGCAAAGTACAATTATTTAGGATAATCTTCCCACTCAAACCTTTTTAAAAGAAGCTAGTATCTCTCAAATATCAGAAAATTTTACCATGACAGAACTGCTAGAGTTTGAATAGAAAATGTAGGGTATTGTTGGAACTTGAGTTTTATGTGGGACTCCAAGTCCCACAACGCCCAAACAGCTTTATAACTTCTTCTTTATAAGTGAGTTCACTCACTTATAGTTTGAAATGAATTGGGCCAAAACCATGGACCATGGGCCTTAGACTTGGAATGTGACAGCCCGTCCCAGGAATTTTAAAAACGTACGCGTGAAAAGACGGTTTTGCCCCTAGTGCGTTTCCTTTACGTGTTGTGTTATGTTTTGGGTTTTGTTGGCATGTTTTGAGCCACACACATACTCCCACACTCCACACCCTTTTCTCCCTTTCCCTGTACCTGTCCCGAGTTCCCATTCCTTTCCCATTCTCCTTGAAACGTACGGACACACCCACACACTCATCTAACCTCCACAGATCGAAGAAACCAAACACATATTCAGACTCGTGAGGCTTGTAGGAGTCCAACCATACCCATTTCAGGTAAGAATACCTTCATTTTCACGTTGAACTCACGATGCCCGATTTTGGTACTGTTCATGCACACGTAATTTCTCACGTTTTAGGGAATTTCAAGCTTGTAGGAAGCTTGGTGAGGTCCCTAGGAGGCTCGGGGTGGTTCGTTTGCTGGTTTTGGACGTCGGGATCACAAGTTTCGAGGTTGGCCGGAGTTGGGGTGATTTTTCAGGTGAGATTTGGTGGATTTTAGCACTTGAAAGTGGTATGATTGTGTTCCTCTCGTTGTAAGCTTCATTTTGGTACCAATTTTGTGAAATTTGGGTGAAAAACGAAGAAGTTAGGACGTTTTAAAGTTTTCCCGATTTTCCTGCGCTGGCGACGGTGCCGGAGGCTCACCGGAGAAGAAGACAGAATATTCCGTCAAATCTGACGGAATATTCCTGACGCCGTTGACGGAAACCGTTATAGATAACGGAATATTCCTAACGGCGTCAGTTGATGCCGTCAGCGTGCCAGGCACGTGCCTGCGCGTGGCCGGCGCGTGTGGCCGTGCCTTGGTCGGCACGTGGGGCGCGTGCGACGGTGAAAAATATTTTAAAAATATGGGGATGTTCCTGAGGTTGAGTAGATCACGTTGGTGTATTCATACACCCCATTTGAGCAATGTATGAGAAGTTATTTCTAAAGGTTGGTTATGTGCTTTAAAATTAACGTTTTTATAGTTGTTTCGCATATAGGTGAGACGTATCCCGAGGACGAGTGTGGTCACTCAAGGCAGGGGGGTTACGACCCTTCCACTTACTAGTGAGTGGGCTTTTGGTTTTTCGTATATACCTATATACTTATATTTTCCCAGAAATTGATTTTGATTCGTTATTCATTATATGCCATGCATTACATTGCCATTTGTTATGCATTATTAGTTATATATATATATATAT
The DNA here is from genome assembly GCF_019419815.1 of Pyrus x bretschneideri. Classification (NCBI taxonomy): domain Eukaryota; kingdom Viridiplantae; phylum Streptophyta; class Magnoliopsida; order Rosales; family Rosaceae; genus Pyrus; species Pyrus x bretschneideri. The sequence continues at coordinate 1,905,223 of NW_025999679.1, forward strand.
ATATATATATATATGCATGTGTATTAGTGCCGCGGATGCACAGGTAAGTGCCAGGTGAGTGTGACTTTATATTTACATCCAGTAGTGATTTTAGAGACTTAGTGAGCCCGTAACCTGCACCCCCGGTGTTAGTGCTCCCGCCCAGAGTAGGGCACAGTCCTTCACGTGATGTTCACCTCCCGCACCACACACTCATCTTGGATCCAAGTTAGGTGTACAGTCCTGTTGTACAGACCACTTTAGGTGGTTCCGACTCGTAGGTGACCCGCGATTATTCGCCCACCCTTCACGTGATCGTAGCACTAGAGCGTACTTATATTACACCCAGGCCTGTCGTACAGACCACTTTAGGTGGTTCCGACTTGTGTGCAGGTATAGTTAGTGAGATGGGGATTCGAGCTCTAGTTTCAGCCGTACAGGTCACGTTAGGTGACTCCGGCTGACAGTTACTTGTTATTGATTGATGTTTCCTGAACATTTGCATATTACTTCGAGGCATACTGCATGGCATGCTTTTCGAGCATGATATATGTATATATATACTATTTTTCTGGGAAGTATACAGGTTTTACGGCGAGGGGTTAGAACTATTTATTGAATTGGTTTTCGAAAAGCTTTGTTTTTGCCCACTCATGCTTTTGTTTTGCGCCCCTCCAGGTTCTAGTTGGCTAGCACGTTCGGTGGATTCCCTGAGGACTTTCCCGGCATATCTGACAGACCTCCACCAGTGTAGGACCACCTTCGAGTGTGCCTTTGTCGTATTGTTTCCTTTTGACTGCATTAGGCGTCCTTGCTCTGAACTTAGGATTCACACTCGTTTGCACTTGTTTTTTTTTACCTTGTGTAACGCTAGTTTTTAATTATTCGTACTATTTATATTATTATTTTATTAGCTTCCGCACTGTGCACATGGTTACGCCACTTCCACGTGACGGCCAGCATGCCCTGATCTCGATCGGGGTGTGTCATGGAAGGTTTGGGTGCATATTTTAAATGTCAAAGATGGGCCTTGGGCCTTGGGGCTCTTGGGCTTGGATGGACAAAAAACCCAAGTATCATTTTTATGTTTTTGATTTTTGCATTCAGTTTTTTCTGAAAGGATAAAACTGATCACATGAACGGTTGTAACCGTTCTTAAAGATAAATGTGAACGGTTTCAACTGCTCATTTACGCCATTATATATATGGTTGTCGGATCAAAAACAATAAGAACAATTTTTTCCATCTAATCCTTCACACTTCACAGAGAAACACCACAACCAATTCGCCAAGAATCCGAGTTCGAGTGCAAGAACTTGGATTAGATAGTTGTATCCTGCAAGATAGACGTCCATTGAACTGCTGCACTGGTGTAGGGATAAATTTTTGTCTTAGGAGATTGCTTCTGCAAGCCTCTATCTTCAAGGAACAAGTCAGTGATTTGTGATTTTATATATAATTTCATTAAGTGTTTATGTTTTAATATATTGTATTTGTCGTTGAGTTTTTCCATTTGAAATAAAACTGTGCAAATTGTTATATATTATACACTTGACATTTGATTGGTTCTAAGAGCAACTCCACCCCTAAAGACTTTGCGCCAACACTCAGCCCATTTATCCACTTCAGTGAACAGTAATAGACCCTAATGAACAGTAATAGGCCAAAGCATTTCCACTCCAAAAAAAATGTGCTGGCACCCAGTCCATTTAAAATATTAAATAATTTTTTTATAAAATAATAAATAAAAAAATAGTTTTAATTTCGGATAGGATTTTTAACCAATCTCGTCAGGCCACGTGTCATTATCCGAACGTACTATTTTGTGAATAGATTTCCGCTAAGATTTTCAACCAATCCCGACAACCCACGTGTCACTTCCTGTTTACAATAATTTAGGCAAGATTTCGATAAGACTTTTAACCAATCTTGTCACGCCACGTGTCATTATCCGAACATTTTGTTCAGCGGTACACTTTATTGCAAGAGACATACTGGCACATAACCTGCCAGAATGACTTGATTGACCATCAATGGGGATTGCACGAAGGCGAAGATAATTAAAATAAGGCTTGTGGTTGAAGAATAAAGTGTATTGTTTTTTAAGTAATCTTATTTAGTGTGTGTTTTTTTTTTTTTTTTAAAGTTTAAATGGTGAGGTTATGTAATTTTATTTGGTGTTTTTTTTTAAATGTTTATTTGGGGAGTTTATGTAATCTTATTCAAATATTTAAATAAAGTACAAAAATTACATAAGAAATTAAATAAAGTTCTAAAAATAAATAAGAAATTACATAAGAAATTAAATAAAGTTCTAAAAATGTTAAGAAATTACATAACAAATTAAATAAAGTAGTACAAATAAATGGAAAATTATACAAATTCTGTGGAGTTAGGATATGTGGTGCTAGGATCTTGGTTGCTAGGATTTCTGTAGCTGGAACCCCCTTGACTTGTTTCGGCATCTCTTGCACGCCTCCTTCGCACGACATCTCTTTTTTCTGATGTCAAAAAATATTTTGAATTTGGAGACAGTCTTACTAGAGACTTGTTCATAGTGTCACGATCTGTTTGAGCCATCCTTTCTTCTCTAAGCATCTCATTCTCTCGATGAAGTGCTTCTCTAATCATCTCGTTCTCTCGATTAACTATTTCTCTTTGTCTCTCAGCCGCCGCATCACGAGCCTCAGTAGCTGCTATTATTGTTGCCATAATAGTAGCTTTTTCCTCATCTCTAGCCTTTTCCCATGCCATGTTCAGTTCACCTTGACGAGCAAGTTCCTCCATATATTTAGTGTAGTCATTTTTGGAAGAACTACCTTTTTTCTTTGATGTCTTTTTACCTGAGGCCTGAGGGACTGACGAGTCGGTTGAGTCTCTGGCACTTCTTCAGGCGTCCCTTCCGTGTCTTCAAATGTGTTGGCTTCTTGTTCGGCTGTGTTTGCTTCTGGCGAACTGTGTAGACCCATACCGTGCATGACAACTTCTGGACCAGTTGCCACAATTTTGTATCTAGGGCAATCTTTGACAATTTGCCAACATTCCCATTTGTTGAATGATTTGTTATGGTTCTTTGCATTGTAGAATGATTGTGCTTGAAGTGTCTATAAAAATGTGGGATAAGATAGTATTAAAAAATACAGGTGTAACTGTAGACGTCGAAATTTCAATTTTCGTGTTTACAGTAACACAAATAAATAAATTAAAATATTGATGGGCGTGGAATGCATATAAATTACATAAGAAATTAAATAAATTAAAATATTGTTACCTCATCCGCTAAACTTGTCCCACTACGCAGATTACCAGAAGCATGAGAGATGGTGTTTTTCCAACAAGTAAAGGATGCGTTGAGTTTTTTCCAACGACCTGACCTTGAAGACCTTGACTAGATCTGGCATCTTTTCCATGTACATTGCAAAACGATTTCGTAATTTTACTCCACATTTCTCGCTTATCCATCTCATTACCCGTAATCGGGTCATGAGTAGTGCGAACCCAACATTCACACAACGTAACATCTTCAATGAGCTTCCACGAAGTCATTTTTTTCTCTCAAAGTGTACAAAATATTCAAATGTAGAAAGTGTAGAAGTAGAAATATTGAAATGTGGTGTAAGGTGGAAGATGAGGGTTAGGTATTTATAGAAAAAAAAAAATTTAATTTTTTAAAATTTTTCTGTATTTTTTAAAAAAATTTCATAATTTTTAATTAATTTTTAATAAATTTTAATGTTGTAATTAATCTAGACCGTTGGATTTGAAAAATAATCAAATCCAACAGCCAATCAGCTGCCATGTGGCCAACGGTCAAAATTCTGACCGTTTGGGCCTTTTTTTTTTTTGGGTGAAAAAAGCGTGGACCGTTGATCTGTGATCAGACAGGTCTATTTTAAAAGTCAAATTTAAATTTTTTTTACCGTTGGAAATCTAACGACCTACAAAAACTAGCCGTTGGAAATCCAACGACTCTGAGGAGGGCCACGTAGCCCTCAGCTATTCGAAGCCAAGTTGGCCTGAGATGCGGGGCCCGCCGCCTGCAACACGGTCTCCTACTCGCGCCCAGTCGCAAGTGTTGCGCACGCGCCAGCGTTTTGGACCGGCTTTTGGGTCTGTCCGAAATGGGCTGGCCTGCTGCCTGGCATGGGCTGGGTGCCAACCTGTTTCATGGGCTGGAGCTTTTGGACAGGGTGCCAGGCTGTTAATTGGACTAGGTGCTGGGCAAAAAAACCTCTGGTGGAACTGCTCTAACAGAACCACTTTCTTGGTTGTAAAGATTCCTCTGGCTATCTATTTATTTATTTATTTATTTTTATTTTTGTGTCTAAATTATTGTATGTTATACATTTGCAACTGCATTCTATACATTAAATGTGAATACGATTCACCAACTCTTGGAAACTTAGAGAATATACAAACAAACATAAAGGGGTCTGTCACCACGTGTGACATTATATTACCTTATATTACTATCCGACCAAAATTTTTTTATATGTATTGGTTTATCAAATTATATGTTATACATCGAGTTGGGCTGGATCAACCTGCACCCTCTTGGGTTCAAGTGTATCTTGCCTGAGCCCAATTGTTTCAGGCCTAGTCGATTTAAACCCAAAAGAAAAGCCATAACTCCATGCCCAATATTATCCAAATTATGCAGTAAGTTGAGGTAATTTAGGCTCATATCAGAGTGATCCACTACATTCAAACTAGAATGAAAGTGATCCAATCTACAAAAAAAACTGGTGTTCAGAAAATTATGTCCTTTTTTTTTTTTTTTTTTTTTTTTAAATTGATATTACTAATCTAAGTTCTAAGTTAGAATAGGAGGCGGTTGAAGAAGAAGACCTTTCGCCAAAAAAAAAAAAAAAAAAAAAGGGAAAAGAAGAAGACCTTATTCTTCAACGCAATTCACCATTTACAAAAAGATTGTCATTTGTCATGTATTGGTAAGAAAATGATAAACACACACCTTTTTCCAACTTAAATACACAGTTGTTTAATCATGTATGTTGTTCTCTTCGGTGGAAAAAAAGAGCATTTTGTGCAAGACTCAGACCTCCCTAATGATTAATGGAAAATGATAAATACATTTTTTTTTACTTCTCACATACATCTATTTAATTTTGTCCTTGTTTTCGCTTGATACATTTAATGTGGTGGCCAAAATTTTAAAAGAGTGTGAAAATCACTTCCATGAATAATTCATCAATAGAGTCTACTTCAAATAGGCATGGCAAACGGGTCGTGGTTTGTCATGTCCGTTTTGTTTTCATGTTATACCCATTATTTTAACAAATCGTATCGTGTCAAACCTGTTATTTTAACCAATACTTAAATAATTGATCTGATAACGGCCTAACTCATTAAGTCTCAAACTAAACTAATTTTGTATCATTTCATGTCTAGTTAACAAGACATTGTAGCCACTTAGTATTACAGTCTAATGGTATTCCTCTTTACTTGTAAGTAAGAGATCTTATGTTTGATTCTCGTGCAAAGATAAATTTGAACCACATTATTACTAAATGTAGATAATATAGTTTGATTCAAAAAAAAAAAAAAAAAAATGTAACCTCAAGGGACGGCTGAAAAAATGTTGTGTCTCTGCCCACGGGTACGCGTGAGAAATGAGGAATCTCACAAATCGAATCATTTTCCTTTGATCCAAAAAAAATAAAAAATAAAAATTAAAATAAAAAAAAGTAGAAAAAGGGATGTTGCGAAAAACATCCTTCTCAGGGTCTCTCCGCCACCACTGAACCATGTTTTCAACTTGCTCAGCATCGTCCTTAAACTTTGTAAGCTCTCTCTCTCTCTCTATCTCTCTCTCGATCTGTTGGTTCTCATTGTTATTAATTGACTGAGTTGTTTTTGCAGAGTAGTTTTCATTTGGGTCTTGGAAATAACTGGAATTTCAGGACTTGTGCAAGGCCAACCGCTTGTCTTTCCCAGTCCCAGGTATCTATCTATACGTTCTGCTCTGTCAACGCAACTACCTCGTTCATCTTTCCTTCTTTTGGCAAGAACCCAGTTCGAAATTTCCAGCTCTCGTGTACTCTTCGTTGTCCTGTTTTTTCTTTTCCTCCTCGTCTGTGGATAATGTTATCCATTTTGTTTCCTAGTTTGCTATGAAAAATGAAAAGTTTTTGTTGTCTTCTGTTTCGTATGTTGAAGATTGTCGATGTTTCTGTAAGGATGATTCAGAATAGTGAATATTAGAGTGGTTAAGAATCCATGTTGTAGATTATTACTTGTATAAAATGATGGTTTTGAAGAGTGTGAAACCATTGTCTAGACTCGAGGGATAATTCTCTGAGTCTGAAAAACACTACTGTGGAGAAAAATTTATTTTAATGTTGCAAATTTAAGAATTTCCATCAAAACGTGTTGTTGCCTGTGTGTGACTTTGTACAGTTGAGCTCCTTTCTTTTGGAGGCTATTAAGTTAATGGCAGTTTTCCATCGTTGGCGTCGGACTTGCTTTTATAGTTGGAGATATTAGAAATCGTGAAAGAAGTGAAAGCATTGATTTGATTTGCCATGATAAGGGTTATGGTTGACTAGTTTTTGGATAAGAATCAGTAGTTTGAATATGAAAGAAAAACGTTGAAAACAATCTTTGGAAACTTCTGGTGAATTTGTTAGCAGCTCAGTCTGGATTATATGCTTTAGAGCTGGAAATGATATCTCACTATGGTTTGTTTAATGTCGGAAATTGCTCTCTATAAGCTTATGAAACAACTGTGTGCTCTGGTTCACAAGTTTGTTTATCATGAATAGAGTAAACATGAGGACGTCAATGGAGGTCACAGATGGCCTGGAGGAGATTCTAATGGGTAGTAACGTCTGCATCCGTTTATTCTTCGAATCTTCTTGCAGGAAAGTGGGAATCTAGAGCCAATCAAGAAGCAAGATAAAATTAGTGGGATTGGAAAAACCAGGTCTGCCACGAAGGATCAGGTCGTCATTTCCAACTCTCAGGTTTCTCAGCAGGAGAGCTCCCCTCCACTGATTACTGCATTGAAGGCTTCAGCTGAACAAAGTGCTGCTACATTTCACTTCCCTGGGCACAACAGAGGTCGAGCCGCACCATCTTCTTTAACCTAAGCTTATTGGCTTAAAGCCATTTGTTCATGATTTGCCTGAGCTCCCTCATCTTGACGACCTCTTTTCCCCGAAAGGGCCCATTTTAGAAGCACAGCAACAGGCAGCCAGTCTCTTTGGGTCAACCGAGACATGGTTCCTTGTAGGAGGAACCACTTGTGGAATTCAGGCAGCAATTATGGCTACATGTTCCCCTGGAGAAATTTTAATTCTCCCTCGCAATTCGCATATATCAGCCATATCTGCTATGATATTGTCCGGTGCAGTACCTAAGTACATCATCCCGCATTATAATTTTCACTGGGACATTGCTGGTGGGGTCACTCCATCACAGGTAAGTCTATGTTGTTACCTTTCAAAGCATTTCATCGCTTGTAGAAAGATGTGGTGTTAGTCTGTATATGACCCAATTTGCTCGTTTTAACAGGTAGAGGCTGCAATCAAGGAAGTGGAGAAAGAAGGCCGAAAAGCAGCTGCAGTTTTGGTCACTTCCCCAACTTATCATGGTATATGCAGCAACGTGAGGGAGATAACCCAGTTCTGCCATTCTCATGGAATTCCTGTGATTGTTGATGAGGCTCATGGTGCACATCTAGGATTTCATCCCAAGATGCCATATTCGGCCATGCAGCAAGGTGCTGACCTAGCCGTGCAATCCACTCACAAGGTTCTCTGCTCTCTCACACAATCATCGATGTTGCATATGTCTGGGAGTATTGTAGATAGAGAAAGAATTTCAAGATGTCTTCAAACACTTCAAAGTAGTAGTCCTAGTTATCTGCTTCTGGCATCATTAGATGCTGCTAGAGCTCAAATTAGTGAAAATCCAGAAAATATTTTTGATAAGGCATTACAGTTGTCCATTGAAGTGAAGAATACGATAAGAAAGATTTCAGGTATTTCAGTTCTCGACCATCAAGGCTTCCCTAATTTCCCTTCAACTGATCCCCTGCGGCTTACCATAGGATTCCAGCAGCTTGGCTTGTCCGGTTATGAAGCTGATGAAATCTTGTACAAGGATCATGAAATCATTTGTGAACTTGTTGAAACCCAATCCATTACTTTTGCAATTAACCTTGGAACCTGTAGAGAGCATGTCCAGAGGTTATTGTCGGGAATAAAGCACCTGGTGGTCGCTTCTGCATCAACTCAGGCTGTTAAAAGGAAAGTGGAAGGAGTTGGTGAGTCTGCAATCTTTGCAGAAATTGAAACAAGCTTAGTTCCTAGAGATGCCTTTTTTAGTGGAAAAAGAAGAGTGAGGGTTGAAAACAGCCTTGGGGAAATTTGTGGGGAGCTTATATGTCCATATCCGCCTGGGATTCCGGTAATAATCCCCGGGGAGACTATCACAAAGAAAGCTTTGGATTATCTGCTACATGTTAGAAGCAAAGGTGCTGTAATCAGTGGAGCTTCTGATCCCGAACTCGCTTCCATAGTTGTCTGCAGCAAGTAATGCATTGCTTGGTTTGGGAGGGAGAAGGTGTAGGTACATTCCAAATTTTTTTCTGCTTCAAAAGATAGCAGCATATTACGTTTTTTTTTTTTTTTTTTTCTCTTTTTTTTTTAATATTTATATTAGCAATATTGGGGGAAGAAGAATTTGCATACAGGATCTCGAATGCAAGGGTAGATGTTCTTGAATATTTGTAACTTCAATTAACTGAAAAAACTCAAAAGATATCGTAAGATAGGATTCTAGAAGGAATAAGTTAAATTTATTAAGTAAAAAAGTCCAAACTCAATTTGGGTTGATTGCATCTGAATGAGAACATTCATAAATGTTTTGCTACTTCTTTCATTGGAAACACGGTTAAAATTTTTATTAAAATTCAAGTGTTTCCTACTTGGAATTACTTTTCCTAAAAACACTTGGAAATGCTTCTTAGTATCCAACATTGTTATAAATAGGTAAAAGTTAGAGTGATAACTTTTATTGGTGACAGGAGCGAAGTAGGTGTACAATATCACACTGTAACTATAACATAAGGGGATGACAAATAAAAGAGGGAGGGATAGCTAATGTTATTGATCTTTCTTGTTTTATCTGTATTTGGATAGTACACGGAACGCTCTATATATAGAGCAACTTTAGCACACAACTTTTGAAAAATACAATCTCCTTCATTTCCAAAATCCACATTACTATGTGGGTATTGAAAAATCTACCAATGTTTTCAATATCACTTTGGGCATTCATTAACCCACCAATATTTTTAACACTCCCCCTTGGATGCGCACATATCAACATCAGTTGCCTCGTTAAAACCTTGCTCGGAAAAACCCAGTAGGAAAAATCCTAATCGAAGGAAAAAGAGTACAATATGCATGTATCATGGATGCTCTTCCTGATATGTATCTCCTCCTAATTCTGTATTTGTCAAATTTATCTGATTGGTAAGTCGACGTAATCTGATACTTTGCACTAACTTCTGAAACATGCACTTTGGTAGAGATTTGGTGAACAAGTCTGCCAGATTTTCATTGGAATGGATTTTTTTGACTTCAATAACTTTAGCCTTCTAAAGCTCATGTGCATTGAAAAACTTTGGAGATATGTGTTTGGTCTTATCGCCCTTGATGAATCTTTCTTTCATTTGGGCAACACAAGCTGCATTCTCTTCATGGATGACAGTTGGAGTGTTTTTCTTTGAAGGTAGACCATATGAATTCCGAATGGATCATTGATCTTAACCAAACATTCATGACTTGCTTCATGTAAAGTAAGTATTTATGAATTATTTGAAGATGTAGCAACTAATGTTTGCTTTGTTGAGCGCCATGAGATTGTTGTATCTCCATTCTTGAACACATATCCAGTTTGTGAGCGGGTTTTATGTGGATCAGAGAGAAAACCAGCATTTGCATATCCGACAATGATCTTGTCATTTGTGGATTTCTCTAAGTAGAAGAGACCCATGTCTGTTGTCCCACAAAGGTATCACAATACATCTTTGACTCCCTTCCAGTGACGAATTGTTGGAGCAAAGCTATACCTTGCTAACAAGTTGACTGAATAGGCTATATCTGGTCTAGTACATTGTGCTAAATACAATAAAGCACCTATTGCACTTAAATATGGAACTTTGGGACTAAGGACCAATTCATCATCTTCTTTTGGACGGAATGGATCTTTCTTAACGTTCAAAGAACGAATGACCATTGGTGTGCTTAGTGGATAAGCCATGTCCATGCCAAATTGCTTTAGGATTTTTTCAACTGTAAGCTGATTGGTCGACCAAAATTTCATTAACACAATGCTTGATATGTAGGCCGGGACAAAATTTTGTTTTTTTAGGGTCTTTCATTTCAAATTTGTTTTTCAGATATTTAGCAGTTTTATTGAGCTCTTCAGGGGTTCCAACTAAGTTAATATCATCAACATATATTGCCACTATAGCAAATCTAGAGTTGAATTTCTTAATGAACACACAAGGGCAAATGACATTGTTGATATACCCTTCTTTGATCAAATACTCACTGAGACGATTATACCACATTCGTCCAGATTGTTTCAACCTATACAATGATCGTCTTAATTTGATTAAGAGCATACCTCGTGGTTTGTTAGTTGTTTCAAGCAACTTAAGTCCTTCTGGGACTTTCATTTATATATCAGTATCTAATTCTCCATATAGATAGCGGTGATGACATCCATAAGTCGCATGTTAAGTTTTTCTGAAACCACTAAACTTATTAAGTAACAGAACGTAATTGCGTCCATTATAGGAGAGTATGTCTCCTTATAATCAATTTTAGGTCTTTGAGAAAAACCTTGTGTAACGAGTCGTGCTTTATATCTTGCAATCTCATTTTTCTCATTGCGTTTTCTTATGAATACCCATTTGTAACCCACGGGGTTTACACCAGACGGGGTTTGACTACTAGTCCAAAAACATTTACCTTTCCAAGGAATTTAATTCTGCCTAGATTGCATCTTTCACTTAGGCCAATCTTGTCTCTGTTTGCATTCATCAACAAAGTGGGGCTCAAGATCATCACTTAATATGATTTCATTGGCTACTACGAATGCGAACATGTCGTCGATGATTATTTCATTCTGATCCCACAATTCATTAGTACAAGTATAATTTATGGAGATTTCTTTGCTTTCATGTACCTCTGTGTCTTTAGGTACATGTGTCTCATCAAGGACATTTTCTTTTTCTGAAAGTATAGAATCATGAATTGTGGATTTGTCATTCATTTTCTCTTCTTGAATGATTTCATTTGGATTCAGTTGTGCCCTTATCTTTCTCTTTCGAGGGGCTGAATCTTTTGAACCTGGAGGTCTACCACGCTTCAGGCGTGCACCAGATGAATCATTCACTGCCACTTTATTTTGTCCAACAGGGACATCAATTCTTGCAGTTGCATTTTCAACTGGTATATGTGATTTTGTCACTTTCATAGCATCATTAAATGCATCTGGCATTTTATTGGCAATACTTTGAAGATGAACGATCATTTTTACTTCATTTTCACATTGAATGCTTCGAGGATCAAAATGAGATAAGGTGGGAACAACCCATATCAGCTCTTACCGTTCTTCTGGAATGGTCTTTTCTCTCCCTAATGACGGGAAGACTCTCTCATCAAAGTGACAATCAGCAAAATAAGCTGTAAACATATAATCTGTCAAGGGTTCCAAATTTCTAATGATAGATGGTGAATTAAAACCCACATTAATTCCTAGTCGACGCTGAGGTCTCATTTTAGTGCATTGTGGTGGTGCAATAGGTACATAAACATCACAACCAAAAACTCATAAATGTGAAATGTTTGGCTGATGTCCAAACACGAGTTGTACCGAGGAGTATTGATGGTTGGCTATAGGTCTTAATCGAACCAATGATGAAGCATGTAAGATGACATGTCCCCATGCAGAGATTGGCAATTTTGTTTTCATGAGCAGAGTGCAAGCTATTAACTGAAGCCGCTTGATTAATGCTTCTGCTAAACCATTTTGATTATGGACATGAGGAACATGGTGTTCAACATCAATGCCCAATGTCATGCAGTAATCATCAAAGGTTTGAGACGTAAATTCACCAGCGTGATCAAGTCGGATTGACTTAATAGGGTAATCTGGGAACTGTGCTTGCAACTTAATTATCTGAACAAGAAGTCTCGTAAAAACTACATTCCGAGTAGACAAGAGACAAACATATGACCATCGGGTAGATGCATCAACCAAAACCACAAATTATTGAAATGGTCCACATGATGGTTGAATAAGACTACAAATACCCCCCTTGAATTCTTTGTAGAAATGATGGGGATTCAACATCAACCTTTAGTTGTGATGGTCTAATTACCAACTTCACATGAGAACAAGCCTTGCAAGGATTATCATTTGAGATAGCAATGTGTCTACTCAATAATGGAAGTCCATTAGAGTTGGTAATGATCATACGCATTATGGTAGATCCTGGGTGACCCAGACGGTCATACCAAAGCATGTAAACTTTTGAATCAATGAACTTATGGTTCATGACAGTATGTGATTCAACTGTCTTCATGTATGTATAATACAATCCACTCATCAAACCATGCAACTTCTCCAATATACGCTTCTGGGTATCATTGGAGGTAATGCATAGATACTCCACATTTTCTGCACTTTTTGTTTCAATGTGGTATCCATTTAAACGTATGTCTTTAAAACTCAACAAATTTCGAGTAGATCGAGTAGCTTACAACGCATTCTGTATAGACAATATTGTTCTATTTGGTAACATAATATGGGGTTTCCCTAAGCCTTCAATTACATCTGAAAGGCCTAATATTGTTGTTACCCTTACTTTTGTAAGCATCAATCTTGAGAAATACTTTCGATCTCGAAGTATTGTATGCGTGGTTGCGCAGTCTACAAGACAAATATCTCCACCATTTCTCATGTTTTGAGAATGATCATAGTTTTTATCCATGCTCTCTGAGTAAGGGAATCACAGTTAAAAGCAAATTATAATAGGAAATTTAAACATCACTTTTATTGAATTTGAAATGCTAGTTTTGAACTACAAGTTTAGTACATCAAACATAAACAATTTAGTCGAACCGGTATACTTCATTCCCCATTTCCACAATAAACTGAAACATCTAGGTGGGTTGCATTCAACTGCCTTGATAAGTCACAAACTGGTTCAGGTATTTCCATGGGTTTAGCCTGGTCGAGAAAATTGGTCTCGACAGCCTTTTCCTTGATAGAGGCTTGATATAGATCCACCATATGTTATGGGGTACGACAAGTCTGCGCCCAGTGTCCATTGCCACCACACCTATAGTAGGCTTTTTCAGAGTTTCTGGGAGCATTGTTCATATGAGTTTTGCCTTTGTGGCGATTCACATTTTTAAAGCTCGGGCCTGAATTATGCCTTGGAACCTAGTTGTGAAACTGGACACCATGATTCTTGCCTTTCTTGTTCCACCGTCCTCGTCTGTGGCCATGTCATCATTTATGATTATTGTCACCAGAGGATGTGGCGTTCACTTCGAGGGAAGCAGCATTCACTTCTGAGAATGGTACAGACCCAGTAGGTCAGGGCTGATGATTTTTCATCAGGAGCTCATTCTTTTATTCAACTACCAAGAGCACAGATATTAGTTGGTTGTATTCAATGAAACCTCGCTCTCTATAATGTTGCTACAGGAGCACGTTTGAGGCATGAAAGGTGCTGAAAGTCTTTTCGAGCATATCATCCTCAGTTATGGTTTCCCCACAGAGTTTCATCTGGGAGCTAATTTTGAACATCGCAGAATTGTACTCAGCCATTAACTTGAAATCCTCGATCCTTAGGTAAGTCCACTCATTACGAGCTCTTGGAAGAATCACCATTTTCTGGTGATTATATCTGTTTCACAATGCCTTCTAGAGTGCTAACGGATATTCAATCGTTAGGTACTTACTTTTTAATACTTCATCAAGGTGGCGACGGATAAAGATCATGGCCTTCACCTGATCTTGAGAAGATGCACTGTTCCCCTCCTTGATTGTTTCTCCAAGATTCCCCTACCTCCAAATAGATCTGGGTATCCACTACCCAGGTAAGGTAGTTCTTCCCAGTAATGTCTAGGGTAACAAAATCAAGTTTTACCAAGTTCGCCATTTTCTGTTCTAAAAGAAAACTGAGACTATGTAAGAACTTGGAATAATATGTATTCTGGAGGTATGTAGTGTTAGAACTTCTGGTTCTTACAAATTTTTCATTTTGATCTTCAGGCCAAAATGATAAGCACTCGAAACTTCAGGCTCAAGATTTTGAAGATGAATGAGGAGGGCGATTGTACCGCCTCATTCTCATTGAAATAACATAACATAGGATGAACGATTATTCCGCACCACTCAAGTAACAGGAAAATTTAAATACGCAAAGCAGGGTGGGCGATTATACCGCACCACCTAAAATTGCAATGAAATTAAACACCAGACAAATTTAAATATGCAGGGTGGTGTGAGCGATTATACCGTTCCACCTAAAATTTGTAATAAAATTAGATCTGCAATCCAAGATAGGCGATGATACTGAACCATCTTGGATTGCAATAAGATTAAATTTGCAGTTCAAGATGGGCGATTGTACCGCACCATCTTGGATTGCAGTAAAATTAACATAAATAAACACTAGGTTAGTAATCAAGATCTACACCAAACAAGAAATCAAAGATATATGTAACTGTTAGGTTGAGAACTAAAAGCAGGCATGGTGCAAATAGTTCTTCGCGAGGGTATATCCAGCAGTTGATACTGAGGAACAAGATGAACAGTAAAATCCTTACAGGAAACTTTTTTTTTTCTCTTTCGTTTGGCAAAGAGAAATGAGAAAATGGTTAGATTTTAGAGAGTCGTGTTGATAACGTGTTATAAATAGATAAAAGTTAGAGAGATAACTTTTACTAGTGACAGGAGTGAAGCAGGTGTAAAATATCACTATAACAATAACACAAGGGGATGACAAATAAAAGAGGGAGCGATAGATAATGTTATTGATCTTTCTTGTTCTATCTGTATTTTGATAGTATACGGAGCGCTCTATTTATAGAGTAACTCCAACACACAACTTTTGAAAAATACGATCTCCTTCATTTCCAAAGTCCACATTACTAAGTGGGTATTGAAAAATCTACCAATATTTTCAATATCACTGTGGGCATTCATTAACCCACCAATATTTTCAACAAACATTTGTTTTTCTAGAACGTGCTTTTGCGACCCAAACGCAGTCATAAACACACTTTTAACCATTTCAAAAGCAAATATCAAACAAGCTCTTAGCCTGGCTGACTCAGAGAATGTCCAATGAAATATACAAATTAAATAGACAAAAATGTATTATGCTAACTTAGTGCGACCCAATATAGCTATCCAGTTTGAAATATTGCCTACTTGGGGAGGGTAGGAATAAGTGACTCATCAAAATCTTGAACAGAAAAATACATTCCCTCCCAAAGGACTGATTGACTGCTCACACAAGAGACGCAACTTTGCACTGGAAATATCTCTTCCTCAAAAGTTGAAAACTCACAAGCCACTTTTGGAGTGCATCAATAAATACTGCCATATCCATATACATGTAAAATTGTTCTTTGGATCTGACATGGCTTAATACAAAGTGGATTTCCTTTCTATGATGTCCTTTTTTTTTGTACATATCAAAGGAAATCAACCCTACAAAACTCCTACACACCAAAATGTTCTCATTCCTTTTTCTTCCTCATACGAGTTCAAAACCTTCCCTTTTCTTCTCCGGATATACTGTATACAACTGTGTACTAACAGGCGTACCAGGGCCGAAAACACAAAATGAACATTCATTCACCAATAATGACAATTTGGTCACAACTCTGTAGATGAGTACTGTTTCAAGATTGATCAGGTCTTTCTGGACTTGACTCCATGCTAATGTTCGGATCTGCCTTGTAAGTCTTTGATGATGGAGTTCTTGTTGCTCGCTTCTTTGTCGGTCGAACAGAGGGATCAAACAGAGGTTCCCTTGCTTCTGGAGGAGGGAGTGCTAGCCGACGAGGTTGCAATTCTGGACCGTCAACTGGACCAACACATGCTACTGGATTTACTGCAGTAGAGAGACAAAACTATGAGTTTTGTGTTATTAATTCTTTTTCTGCAAGCAATGAAAGATACCATCCCTGAAGAAATAGGACGTCTAAAATCGAAAGGTCTCTATGTCAATGTCTTCATTCCCTCCCTGAATTTCATATATTACCTTATACTAATTGTCATTATATCGTTCACGTCCAAGAAGCAAGAAAGTTCTGTTATACCAAATAGACGTGAAGGAACAGGATGAACAGTATATGGAAATGGCATCACACTTTGCGGCATTACTATCGAGTGTAAATTTCCAAACGCATAAACTGACCAACCCTTCTATCGAGATGCCTTAGAGACCATAGCTATTAAGTAAAATACCAGAAAGCAAAACCCAAATATTTTACAAAGTACACAGGGCATTCCAACAAACACTTCCCCTAATTTTCTTGACAGATACTTTAGACTTCAGCAAGCAGGAATCAGTGAAAGCGTTTTCACTCATTAGAACAATAATTTGGTTTTAGACATCAGGAATGATTGCCATTATATATAGAATCATCAGGATAGAATGCCATTAAATACAGACTCATCAGGAAAGAATAGCATTCTATATCTACTCAGGGGAAAAATATCTGAGGGAAAACAAAAGCCACAACTTAGAATAAAGCATTTAAAAGCACAGAAGTACACATTGCATAAGAAATCATAAGGTCATACTTTCTTCACCAGGTGCAAGAAGTCTAGGTGTATCAGCAGAGTCTGTCAAATGAGCAGTATGCTTCTTCGAGTAATTGTCAGAACGTTTTCTCACATAATTTTCCTGCAAAGGCTTCGGAGTTACAAATGAGAACTGTGACATGTTCACTCCTGCATCCATATACTCGGGATGTTGAAGCAAATACCTGAAAATTCAAAACCAGCATAATTAACTATCAACCAAATGAGTGAAGAAATTCAAGCTGAACTAAACAAGAATCACAGAAACACACTTCTGGATCTCCACCGACGAACGAAGCTTCTTGCCTGTTGGCGATTCATAGTACCTGAACACACAAAATAGTGAAATGCGAGTGTCACAAAACTAAGTTGCATGTTGGCAATGCCGATGATAATGTTGCACGACAGATTACATACACGTCTGCGAATCGGGTGCCTCCTTCACCTCTGATCCTGAGCAATCGCTGCCATCCACGCGGGGGCTGAGCAATGTTGGGCTTATCAATGGCCCAGAGCCTGCTCCCATCCTGAGTAATGTCTTCCGGGTCATCACAAGACACCAAATCCCGCCATTCGCGCGCAGTTTCGCAGTAAAAGGGCTCTTCCAGAATATGCTCACGAATTTCCTCATACTTCTCCTTCGACGGAATGAGCCTCCATTTGAAGCAATTGGCACACTGCACGGTGAAAGCCCCAACCGACGGCAAAACCCTAGGTGGGTGATTAAACGGATATGTCCATGGAAACGACATTGGGTTGTTCGGGTGATCAAACGTAGACGAAATGAGGGTTTTGGCATTGTCATGCACTGTGTCTGCGGCATTGGCATTGGCTGCTGCAGTTGCAGGGTCATACAGCACCAGCTCGTTCGATTGGAGATGGGTTCGAAGGGTTTCATCGTCCGAACCCGAATCCGAATCCGACGAAGTGGAAGAAGAAGATGGAGGGACGTCGATGGCGTCTTGGGGAGGCGTATTTTGTTCTTCTTCCCTCCTGAGCTTCTTGAACGTTATCTTACAGGGATTTCGAGAATCCATGGAAACGGCACAGAAATTTCTTGAATCCATGGATAACGAAACAGCAGATCTCAAACACCTCCTGCAAACAAAATACCCATGAGAAAAAATGGAAGATTTCGAAAGACCCAGATCTAGTTTAACGCTTACAAGGATGATGAGAGATCTGCGAGGATGATGATGAAGGTGGAGGGGTAGAATCGATCAGGGACGTTGGTTACAAAGAAATGCGCAGATCAGAGGTGAGAGCAGGTACTCTGCATCATCATCCAGTGACTGGAGCCTGGAGGTTCAACCCTGGTCCTGGGTGAGAAGATGGAATAATGAAGAGGGAGTCCAGAAGGAAGGAGATTATGGCTGGTGGGTGGATCATTTGTCACAAATATGATTTGTGCACAATTTTCTACTTTCCTTCTTTTTTTTTTTTTTTTTTTTTGGTTTTGGGTTACTTTAATTACTGCAGTTTTTAGTTTATTAAACTTTGTTTCAGTCATGGTAATTTGGATTTATTTGGAAGGTGAATTTTTACGGAGAAACACCTTTATGTGCTTGTATATAAAGTCTTAAAGTGATTTTATCGAATTATTTAGTGTTACGGTTTAGTGATATTTCTCTTTACTTGTAAATGAAATGTTCGATTGTCGTCAAAGACGAATTTGAACCACATCATAGCTAGCCCATTATGAAACTTAGCCCACTCTTACGTCCCTTTAATGTCAATAATATTGTTTGTTAAAGAAATGATTTTATGAAAACATCATGTCCTTCTTTTCATAATCTAAACTCAAATAATATTTGAATTGAAAATGAGTCCAAATTTCTCTAATGCATCGGAAAAATAAAACTCATACTTAAACCTTAGGTCTAAATGCATTCAAATTATGAGATTTGAGTTCTAGATGATGCTCAAGTTAGCAAAGAAATTCAAGCAACAAAAATAAGATTTGCATTTTGACTCGTATCGTCTTCAATGCATATATACCTGAATTGTCAAAACTCAAAATTCAATGTTTTTTTTTCCTCCAATGCAAAGACTCAAAATATTAAAAATTAAAAAAATAAAAATAAAAAATAAAAATAAAAAAACCTCGAACTCATCACCTATTTGTGACGAATACTGGTCCTCTCAAAATCACTTCCAAACAGTGGGGATCATAAATTTATTTTGAAGTGGCGAAGATTAATAGCTAAGAACTAATTCACCATCCAAAACCTTAAAAGCTAATAAGTAATATCAAAATGAAAACATTCAGATTAAACAAGTTATAAAAAATAGAATTTTTCTATCGAAACTTTGATATTTGGGATTTAGGTTAAATGGTTCATACTTAGTGTGGTGTTGTTGACTAAGTTACTTTGTTGGTGGTAAAGGGCCTTAGCGATGGTTGCACCAGAAAGATTGAGAACAAAAGTTGGGTTTGAGAAATTTGAGTCTAATGAGCGAATATGGATAAAATAACTTTGAGGTGTAGGAAAGAAGCCAAAAATTGTTATCCCTTTTAGGGGAAAAAGGAGATGTGCAATCCCAAAAAAGGTTTAATGTAAACATATCAAGTTTAATGGAGAGTGCGCTACTACCAAAAAATAAATAGATGAGGGTGAAAAACCATCATGGGATTGTTCAAAAACGTTGTGTTTAAGCATGTAGTCTTTTAAAGCTAGTCACGATGGTTTTCAACCATCGTATGATCTAGTATGTAAACCATCGTATGATCTACTATGTTCTAATTAGCGATGCAGTGACCAATTTGAACTCTTCCAATTGATTAATAGCTTAAGAAAAAGTCTTGTTCTCCCTATATGTGAGAATTGATTATCAACTTGAACTCTTTCACAAATCATGAGTGACTTCAGTTAGAATTACAATGCAATAAGATCTAGGGGTGGAAAAAATTCCCGAAAATCCCGAACCGAACCGAAAAAATCCCGATCCCAAACCAAAAATTTCCCAAACCGAAATTCCCGAAATTTTCGGGATGCTATCCCGAACCAATCCCAAAATTTCGGTATGGGATTCGGGATTGGCTTCTCGATATTTCGGGAATCCCATACCAAACCGAAAATATATAATATTAATTATTATATATATATATATTTATACATATATATATTATTCTTTTATAATTGATGCTAGTAGTTTCTAATTCATGCTCAGCAACCTAGAATGCCCTACACCTTGCATATTTTTCATGTTCTGTTTGATATTCATGTGGATTTTATTATTGCTGCTGCCATGGCTGATGATTTCAGAAGGCTTGATTCTTTTGTCTCTCAACAGATTGCAAAAAGAGTTTAATTAATTTGAATTTTGACTATGATAAAAAGAGTCAAGCATGCCAGTGTTCAATTAAATGGTAGTGTGAATGAAATGAAATTCCTAGTTCATAAATGTGTTCTTGAATTATATATTTGAAGAACAATTCATAATTTCATATTTCAATTTGGGATTCCCGATTTGTCCCAAAATCCCGAAAATATTTCGGGATTCCCGAAATTTGGGATTCCCAAAAATTTGGTTTGGGATTGGTCTTCAAATTCCCATCCCGAAAAATTTCGGTTTGGGATTCGGGATACTAGTTTCGGTATGGTATCCCATACCGAACCACCCCTAATAAGATCACATCAGTTCAGGCTATTTTATGTCAAGCTCTTAAGTGATCTAATAATTCAAGTCGCTAAGCTTGGAACTTCTTTCTCAAATCATGAAGCTTTGCCCGAAGACTTTTTGAATCATGTTGAGGAGCAATCTTGGGATCACTAAGTTTGAGCGATTAGTTTCATTAATGTTGGATTTTGAGAATGTAATTGAATTAGTTGGTTAAATTCTTTGATTTTGAGAAAAAGTGAAGTTCGGTGTATTTTGGTCATTTTAAATTTAGTTCAACCTTTATTGTCGTCCCTTATGGCGATTGGATACACCTAGATCTAGCGAGCACGTAGGCACAAATTGCGCTCAATTTCGACTTATAAGGAAGAAGTTAGGAGTGCTAGGGTGCGTTTATTGCACCAGACTATCTCGAACTGAACTAGCTTCAGGGACTAAGCTCAACAAACTTAAAATAGACTAAGCTGGACTAATTTAGTGAAGTGTTTGGTGCAGTGTCGGACTAAGAAGCGGGACTACAATATTATATTATTTTATATTAATCTAATATATATCAATCTTTCCTTTTTTTTTTTTTTTTCTAGAATCATCCTCTTCTAACTTCTCCAATCTCTGTTACTTTCATTTTTTACTCCGCCACTCCATCCCCATCTCCCTTTTTCCTCATTTTTGTCCCTCCGCCTGTCCCTCCTATTTCCCTTTTCTCCCCATTTTTGCCCGACCTTTTTTTTTGTACCAATGTCTCCCTCCCCTCCCTTTTTTTTCTCTCGTTTCACCTCTGTATACTGTCCCCTTTCCCATCGCTCTCTTTGTATTTATTTTTTTCTTTTTTCTTCAGATTTGGTACCTGTATTTTCTGGGAAAATCACAGTTGATCAACAAAAATCACTCAAAGTCACTGCACCCATGCTAAAGTTTTCAATCTTGCTGTTAATAGAAGAATTTAGGTCACCATGAGACCCGTTTTTGACGTCATTCAGGTCGACCCAGATGCCGAAAGGGCACTTGGTTTACGGGACGATGGAGATCGACAACAACCGTTTTTGGTTTGGTCATTGGAGAAGGGAGAGCTGATGCTACTCATGTGGGTTCACGCGACGCAACTTGCAGAAAAGGGAGACGGGACTAGCAATCCCATAGTTTTTGGGGGGGCTCACTATGACCTCTTAGGCCATCTCCAACCGAAGGGTCCAGAGGGTTAGAGGGTTGAAAATAGCCCGAAAATCGTCTCCAACCGAAGGTTAGGTTAGAGGGCTAGTGGGCCCCATGGACTCTGAAAGGGCCAAAGGGCTTGCCCATTCCAACCAGCCCTGGGTTGGCCAAAATTTTTGCTTAAAACTGTCAGATATAACCAACAGGAATAAGAGCAATAGTGTCGGTTATAACCAACACGAATAGTTGGGAAAATTTTGAATACAACGACTAGCTGACTACAGCTAGTCGTTGTATTCAATTTTTTTTAAATGAATTTAAAGTTTTTTTTTCCTATAAATACCTAAGTCATTCCTACACCATTTCTCACATAATTTTCACCATTCCATACTATTTTACAAAATTTGTTTCATATATTTTTTAAAATTCCATTTTTTCCTACAACTTCTATTTTACAAAATTTGTTTCATATTTTTTTTAAGTTCCATTTTTTTTTCCTATAACTTCTATTTTACAAAATTTGTTTCATATATTTTTTTTAAATTCTATTTTTTTCCCTATAACTTCCTAAGCCATTACACAATATTAAATTAAATTAAGTAACATGAAACAACATTAAACAATATGAAACAACATTAAATAACATTAACCTACATAAAAATAATACAACATAAAAAAAACATTTAACAACATGAAACTTCAACAACATTTTTAAAAACATTTAACAACATAAAACTTAAACGCCTACTCCATGCTTCTTTTGGCCCAAAGATATGCAACAAGATCATGTTGTAGGTACTTGTTTGTGGCATGGGAACGTATCATTCTATAGCATCACATGTACTCATTTATAGAGATACTAACAATTCTTGGATTGAAAGCCAAATTGGGCCCATCATATATTTTTGCACGAGCCCTTCTTGACCTATTTGGATCTTCTTGGTCGTCATCAGACTCTCCATCAATATACCCATCGCGCTCATCCTCCACTATCATATTGTGTAATATGATGCAAGACATCATGATGGAGTCCAAATTTTCTTGACTCCACCTTTTTGCCGGTTCATTGATGATCTTCCACTGTGCTTGTAGAACATCGAAAGCTCTCTCAACATATTTCCGGTATGCCTCTTGGTGTAAGGTAAACAACTTTTCCGCGTCATTCCTAGGGTTTGGAATTGCTTAGACAAGTGTCGCCCACTTTGGGTAAATGTCATCTGCTAACTAATACCCCATATTGTATTGACGGCCGTTGATGTAGTACCCAAGTTGAGGTAATTTACCTTCCGTCAGGCGATTGAAGAGGGATGAACGCCCAAGAACTGTAATGTCATTTTGGGATCCAAGGACTCCAAAAAAAGCATGCCAGATCCATGTGTCATATGAGGCAACTGCCTCTAATACAACAATTAGCTTTCTCGACCTTCCACTAAACCCTCATTGCCATCCGGTGGGATAGTTCTTCCAATCCCAATGCATGCAGTCTAATGACCCTATCATGCCCGGAAACCCACAGTCTTCAGCTTTGCGAATAAGCCGATTCAGATCTTCTTGATTTGGCTCGCAAAAGTACTCGTCTTTGTAAACCTGAACAATTGTGTCACAAAATTGTTCAAGAGTATCAAGGTATGTAGACTCAAACATACCATGGGTTTCATCCATCGAATCAGCTGGGGAGCCATAGACCATCATTTGGGAGTGCAACAGTAACCTTCTGATGAGGTAAGAAACCAGGACGACCTACTCTGTCCCGCTTCTGTCAAAAGTATGAATTGACCTGCTGGACATCACGAAATAAACGCTCGAAGACATAACGCCTCATCTGAAGGCGACGTCTAAAATCCTCTTCTATGTACACCAAGTTGGGGTTGAAGTAGTTGGTCATCAGATTGGCATGCGTCATTGCTCTGTTTCGTGGTTTGTAAGAGTAACCAACAACAGAGCCACCCCATTGAGGTTGTTCCTCTGTTGGTTGACACACCATGATCGCAGCCATGGTTGCTGCTCTGTTTTGTTTATTGCGCCTTACTTGAACTTCTTTATCAGACTTCTCATCTTCTCGTCTCATTTGCGGCCATTTTTCTTCCAATTTGGAATTGGATGAGGACCCCCAATTGGAATCCGAAAAGGATCCAAAGTTGGAGTTCGTTGCAAACTTGAATTGAAATAGATTGAATTCAAAGTTGTGTGAATTATAGCCCAATATCCATCATATTTATAGCAAAAAAGAAATTCAAATCCAACGGCTAGCTGATGTCACTTAGCCGTTGGATTTGAATTTAAGTTGTAGTTTTTAGATAATAAATTATGTTTGGCCCTATGGCCTTGTACTGTTCATTAAAATATTAATATCTTGGCAGGCCAGAGGGCTAAAACGAGCCATTTGGCCAGCCCTGTTAGAGATGGCCTTAGTGAAGCCTTTAGTGTAGGCGAGTCTGAGCTAGTCTCATTAAGACTAGTCCCGCATGATAACAAACATCGGACTGGACTAATAGTTAGTCTAATCTAGTCGAGTGATAGTTAGTAAGGGCAAACAAACGCTCCCTTATGGTATTATGGCCATTGTCTAATGCCCACAAAATTGGAAGTCGCTCAACCTGTGACTTAGACTTTCGAATCGTCTCAGTATAGAGAACCGACCATTTGCGACGTCATTTTCTCGCGAGCAACACAATACAACCACCACTAGCTTGAAACCTATATCCCGCCACTGAAACCAATTCATCAATTCGACATCTGACCATCATCGCCGACGAATCGTGGCCTGAATGGTTCGACTTTTTTTTTTTTTTTTTTTTTTTTTGCCATTTTCTGGCCATTTCCAGAGGTTAATCCAGCTATAAAGTTATCTTGGCATTTGATTCAACTCATGCAGTTAGAAATCGTTGTTTCCCTTCATCTTCCTCTTGGAAATCGAAGACGGAGAAGAACTCTTGGGTCTCACACACTGGGAATTGATTGACACCCTTAACGCCAACTCAAGAAAAACTACCAGCGCTGCTCCGACTTCGAACAAAAGGATAAAGACAGGCCTCGCCAACCGTCATCATCGGTGGCAGCAAGAGGAAGACTATGTGGAATGAGTTGGTTTGGAGAGGATCCTCACCCCAAATTAATGTTGAAAATTCTGCAATAATGATTGGAAAAATAGGGAGAAAAACAAACTCTCCATTCCTCATGGGTTTTGTTTTCCATGTCCAAAAGATGAAGCAGTTTCCCATTTCGAAGCCTCATTTTCAGCATAACAAACGTAGCCTAAAAGATCAAATCAAATTCCAACAAAGAAATCGTAAATTCTTCCAATTCCTTGGTTGTCTTGCCTTTCTCCAAATGTTCCATTGCACTAGTATTTTAATTCTTCCAACCTCTACAATCCTATTAATCCGTGTAAACGACAAGCGTAAAAACAACAAAACTTCATGAAAAGTCAATCCTGGTACTATTCATTTTACCCTTTATTTTGTCCTTATTATTAAAACTCAAAGTTTTCAAGTCATTTTCATTAGTTTTCCTTATAAACAAAGCACAACATTTGACCTTTACAATCGAATTCCATTTCATTTTCTACGTGGTCTGAAAACACAATAGACATAATTCTTCTCAGACAGCAACTAAAGAATGCATCCTAAGTATATGTCTAATGAGAGACTGAAAGTTAAAAACTCTTGGACTATAACTAGACTCTTCACTAGGAGATCAATCAATCCTTGGTTTTACATCGTCATGGCATGCATACACAGAAATGCATAAACATATGTGCATGCATGTGGTGTGCTAATGTATGTGTATGTATAGACCATAGCACTACAAGAATGAGGAACCTAAATATGGCAAGGTAATAAGTGTTAGAATCTAGAGACTATGATCTCTATTGTAAGGAATGAATCGAAAATGAAGAAGGTTTCTGGAGAAATCTCAGAGAGTTGCAGAGAGAATATTCACAGAATGATCATTTTCATTCATTCACACTCAGCACACAAGACATGTGCGAAAGTAATATCGTTGGGAAGAGAGAGGGATTCTTTCTCACAAAGTTCAATCTCCACCATTCATGTACAAGTGGCAATACACATTACTAACACTAAGATTAAATCCTAGCTGTCCAATTGGAATTTAATCCAATGGCTCACATTTAAACCTGAAATACTAAGACTTAAACTAATATTTCTCTAGCACAAACACTTATATTCCAACATTCCCTTCTAAGTGTTGTGCTGAGATTACTCCAAGCTTCTTTCTTAGGTATTCGAACCGATCTCTAGCCAATGCTTTGGTAAGAATGTCTGCAACTTGCTCCTCAGTCTTGCAGTACAATAGATCAATTTCCCCAACTTGTAATGCATCTCGAATGAAATGAAATCGTCTATTTATATGCATTGTCTTATGATGATGCACATGATTCTTGGTTATGGCTATAACAGATGTATCATCACATAGAATTGTTGTAGGTTCAACCTGTTCTTCACCAAAATCTGAGAGAACAAATCTCAACCAGATTGCTTGTGTAGTAGCTTCCGCTGCACTGACACATTCAGCCTATGCAATGGATAGTGCAACACTGCTTTACTTGATTAATGCCCATGAAAATACACCTGAACCAAGGTTAACTGCATATCCAGATGTGCTTTTCATGTCATCCTCACTCCTTGATCAATCACTATCACAGTAGCCAATAAGAATTGCTTCCTTCCCTTTCTCATATGCTATACCATAATCAAGTGTGCCTTGAATGTATCTAAATACTTTCTTGGTAGTTCCCATATGTTTTCTGGTCGGACCATGCATACATCTAGCTAATAGACTTGCTGCAAACATGATGTATGGCCTTGTTGCAATCAAATATAGCAAACTCCCAGCTATCTATCTATATAGACTTTCATCAGCTTGTTCACTTCCATCTATCTTAGATGGTTTTTCATTCACTACAATAGGGGTAGCAACTGATTTACAATCTTTGAAACCAAACTTATCCAGCAGTGTCTTTGCATACTTCTTCTAGTGCAAGAAGATGTAAGAATCAATTTCTATCACACCTAAACCCAAGAAATGATGTAACAACCCAAGATCAATCATTTCATAATGTCGTCTCAGTTTTGAACTCCATCATCAATTCTTGTGAACTCCCAGTGTAGATGATATCATTCACATATAGAGAAACAATGAGTACTCCACTTTCAACAGTCTTCACATATAATGTTGCTTCACGTAGACTTCTTTGAAAACCAGCCTTAGTGAAATAAGAGTTGATTTCCTCATACCAAGCTCTTGGAGCTTGCTTAAGACCATATAATGCCTTCTTGAGTCTGTAAACTCCATCCTCCTTGTTCTTAATCACAAATCTAGGGGGTTGATCAACATATACCTTTTCATGAAACACTCCATTTAAAAATGCTGACTTCACATCTAATTCAATGTTCTAACTGTGTTAAGCCTAGCAACTGGTGCAAAGGTTTCATTGAAGTCTATCCCAGGCTTTTGAGAATAACCTTTTGCAACCAGTCTTGCTTTGTTTTTCTGCACTGAGCCATCGAGATTCAACTTGGTTTTGTAAACCCATTTGACACCAATTACTAGCTTATCAGATGGTCTACTAACCAACTCCGAAGTATTGTTCTTCCCTATCATTGCAATTTCATTCTCCATTGCTTTCTGCCATGATTCATCCTTGGCAGCTTCTTCAAATGTTTTAGGCTCAATGATACACAGATTGCATCTTTCATAAACTTTTGCAATGCTTTTATATTTGAGTGGAGTGTGATCGAAATCCAGTGGACCTGAACTTTCACTATGTCCTGCAGCACCAATTCCATCATGTGCTTCTTCAATATTTTCTAGTGTCTCACTATCACCTTCTGTAATCTCAGCTTGAGTTAAACTTGATTCACTAGTCTCATTTTCTTTCTCAGTAAGTATATCAATAAATGGAACTGAAACACTACATTCTTTTTGTGCACTCCAATCCCAACTTGCTTCCTCATTGAACACTACATCTCTAGAAATGACAACTTTTCCAGATTCAATGTTATACAGTTTGTAGCCTTTCTCACAACTTCCATACCCCAAAAATACACATCTTGTGCTAGACAAATCAAGCTTCTGTCTCTGTTGTTTTGGAATATATGCATAGTACAGAGAAGCAAACACTCTCAAAAGCTTAATTCCTGGCTTTCTTCCATTATAGGCTTCAAATGGAGTTTTCTTGTCCAAGGCTTTAGTTGGACACCTGTTTAAGACATATACTGCAGTGTTCACTGCTTCAACCCAAAACTCCAGTGGTATTTTCTTCTTAAACATCATACACTTAGGCATCTCCACAATGGTCCTGTTTTTCCTTTCAGCCACTCCATTCTGCTGTGGTGAGTATGCCACAGTAAGTTGTCTTTCCATTCCCATTTCTTCACAAAACTTGTTAAACTCCATGAATGTATACTCTCATCCTCTATCACTTCTTAGTTTCTTCAACTTATACCCACTTTGCAATTCAACAGTAGCCTTAAACTTCTTAAAGACATTGAACACCTCAGATTTGTATCTTAGGAAGTAAACCCAACACATCCGAGTACAATCATCTATAAAGATGAGGAAGTACATATTTCCAACCTTTGTAACAGTTTGCATTGGTCCACAAACATCAAGTGTGGACCAATTCCAACGGAATAGTGGCCTTGCTTGTTGTTTCTTTTGGAAAAGAATCTCTGCAACGTTTCCCAAGAATGCACCCCTCACACACTTCATTGGTGTTCTTGATTTCTGGCAATCCAAGTACCATTTCTTTCTCATGTAGCAACTTCAAACTATTGACATTTAGATGTCCCATTCTCCTATGCCAGATCAAGGTTCACTTACTCACACTTGCCCTTAATGCAAAATGTAAATATGTTTGAAGTTTCAAAGGAAAACTTATGTTTCCTTTCTTTGGCACCTTAGCAATCAGATTAGAGAGAAAGCAGTCATCATAAATTTCAGCCTTATTATCTCCCAAAATCAGAAAGTATCCATGTTCCATCATCTACCCTACACTTAGTAGATTCTCCTTAAGACCAGAGACAACCATTATTTCTTTGATATACCTCCTTCCCATCTTCGTGTCCACCACCAGACTTCCTTTTCCAATAACAGCAACCAATTGCCCTGTCCTTATTTCTACTTTTGCAGTTATGCTTCTATCAATATCAACTAGTACATCTTCTTTACCAGTCATGTGGTTACTACAACCATTGTCCACATACCATACATCTTCAATAGACTTCTTGTCAATCGCATTATTGCATAGAACATGGTTGGGGTAGGAAGGACTTGAGTTGCAAAATTTAGCTACTAAACATTTTTCTTGTTGTTGCAGTCCCTTACAATATGCCCTATTTTTCCCACAATTGCGACACTTAGGTTTGCCTTTAAGAAAACATTCTCCATAATGGTATTTATCACAGTGCCTGCAAGGGTTTCTTCCACCTTCTACAACTGCAATTTGCTTCCTAGATTGGTAAGTAGGCTTTTGATCCCACTTTTTAAATTTTGATTTCCAATTCTTCTGGTATCGATTGCCTTGATTTCCAGAAGAATTGGCAGATTTGAAATTCACACTTAGACTTGCAAATGCTCTCTTAGTCTTTTTCTCATTATGTCTCTCCAATCTCTGTGCAAAACTTTTCATTATGGCAACCACCTCTTGAACCTCAATCATATCTATATCCCTTGAGTGTTGAATCACAGAGCATATAGGACCATACGCAAAGGGTAAACTAATCAACATTTTCTGCACAATTCTTTCTCTAGACAATTCCTCTCCATAACTTCTCATTTGATTTATCAGATCAAACAATTTTGTAAGATAAACAGGCAAAGACTTATCATCTCTAATTCTTGTATATTTGAATTCTCTACGAAGACCTTGTAATTTGATACTTCTAACCTGTTTGTCGCCATGGAATTCTTGCATCAAAATATCCCAAGCTCCCTTAGAAGTTTCTTCATAAGAGATTCAAGGGGAAATCTCATCAGAAACTGCTCACTAAATCAGCCCCAACGCCTTGGCATCTTTTATGAGCTTCTTTGTGAGAGTTGCAACATCACTCGATTCCTCCTCCTACTTCTTTGCATCAGATTCATCAGCTCTTTTCGAATCTGAGCACTCTACTCCTTTTTCAACAAACTCCCATAATCCATGAGACTTGAAAATAGTCTTCATCCTTGTGCTCCAGAACTCATAATTCTCACCGTTGAAGATCGACGCTCTCAGCTCACCACCTCTAGACCCTACCATGTTAGACACAGATCTTGCAAGCAATTTCTTTAAATTCCTTAACAGATTCAATCACCCATTGTTAAGCAACCAAACGAGGCTCTGAGGCCATGTTAGAATCTAGAGACTATGATCTCTATTGTTAGGAATGAATCGAAAATGAAGATGAAGGTTTCTAGAGAAATCTCAAAGAGCTGTAGGGAGAATATTCACAGAAGGATCCTTTTCATTCATTCACACTCAGCACACAAGACATGTGCAAGTGTAATACCGTTGGGAAGGGAGGGATTCTCTCTCACAAAGTTCAATCTCCACCATTCATATAATCTACCCTATAAGATAGCTACAAGTGGCAAACACATTACTAACACTAAGATTACATCGCAGCTGCCCAATTGGAATATAATCCAATGGCTCACATTTAAACCTAAAATACTAAGACTTAAACTAATATTTCTCTAGCACAAACACTTATATTCCAACAATAAGTAGGATAATCATACAGCTTTCCAAAAACTAGTGAAAAAAGAAGAGCTACTGATGTGTAAACAGATACAAGTCATACAACAATACCACTCACGAGGCTAATAACGTTCAATCAACAAGGTGATGAAATTATAGGGATGTAAGCAGACGAGATTATATCATTCGCCAGATGGAAGTTAACAAGGAGCAAGAGATTATATCACTCATGATGCTATTTTGTTGTTTACCGACATAAGGGGAGCAATCAAGTTTGGGAAAATTGATGCTGTAAAACATGTACTATTTGACAATGTATACCTACTTCATGCATCGTAGATACCTAGACAAAACAAAATTTAATACAAATGATCCACCATTACAGCGCAGAATACGATCTAATGACAGACATATTATAACCTACTATTTGCAGGAATAGTAATATATTTCCTGTCTGAAATGAACCAATCTCCTACTCAATAGTGTAATCAAGGTCAGCTCTTAAAAAGACAAGCGCAAAACCTTCTTTGTTTTCTGAATGGAGAGAAAATCTAACCAAATTCCCTTCAGTTTGACATGAAAGGATTCCGTTGACAACATGGTTGTCCGCTTCGGTTTAGCCTGACTGCAGCACTAGGGAAGGTTAACGCAATCAATGCAAAATACGGGTCTTTGTCTTGGTCCACAAATATGTAACAAATCAAAGACTTCAAATGATTTTTGTACTACGATAAAATTCTCGACGCCTCATAATCATAGAGCAAAAAGGAAA
Source organism: Pyrus x bretschneideri (assembly GCF_019419815.1). NCBI lineage: Eukaryota > Viridiplantae > Streptophyta > Magnoliopsida > Rosales > Rosaceae > Pyrus > Pyrus x bretschneideri. The sequence continues at coordinate 1,936,323 of NW_025999679.1, forward strand.
ATTAAAATTGATACAAAACACTACTGTTTTCAACCCGAAGCAGGGTATGAAAACTAGTGACTATTGCTATACATCCCTAAATAAGCATTGGAAAAATACTCGGTCAAGGTACATATGATTTCTCAGAAAATAGCTTGGAAGAATCACACGCCAATGAACCTGAACACAAATTACTCAAACAACTACCAAACAGAAAAGGCAGACAACCAAGTTGCACACAAGATTCGCAAAAGCAAGAAATAACATTACACAAAACTAAGAAACCCCAAACTTATAATTGCAATCAGACTTAAACTTGCAATCAAATAGGATTATTAGGAAGCAGAAACCCCAAGTTTTATATACTCCATAAATCCAACAACAAAAGGCAACGTCCTCAGTGAAAAGTGCCCATTGGTCAGTTTAAGCAAAGCATACATAAAATTCCTCAAATCCAATTACTAAACCCTACTACCTCCCTAAAATATAGAACAAAACCCTAAACAGTACCCAGAACCATAAGATGTCGATTCCACGAAAAAGGCACCGACCCACTAACCCATTAGAGACAATACCCAAATCCCATCACGGAAATTGGATGATCCAACCCGGATCGCATCAGACGGGGCTGAGAAGTTGGGAAAGTTGCGGCTTGGGTTCCGAGTTCATGCCGATGATGATGACCAGGGGAATGAAGCCGTAGTGGGTGACGACCTTGGCCTTCTTCAGGGCCCACGTGCTCCACTCCTTGAAGGATTGAGCCACCGACCGCTCCTCCGAGCCCTTGGAGGGCTTCGCCGGAGTCTTGCCCTTGCTCTTCAGAGATATTCTCGACGCCATTGAAATTTGCTTCTGGAGTTTGTGCGAGTCTGCGCGCCTCTCTCTAAAAAAACCCTAATTATATTGCTTGGGGGTCGTGGCTCCATAACAAGTGTCGTTAGCGTGACGCGACTTGTGTTTAGTGTGTAGCGCGCATCACAACCGTCGTTTTTTTATTTTTCGTTTCTTCCACAAAATTCTAACTTTTATCTCTCACAAGTCACAGTAGAAAAGAAAAAAAAATGTCTAATTCATGCAATAGTAGGAGAAATTTTTCTTTCTTACCGAAACACGTATGGTACATCATGTATTTTTATATAAGTGGTGAGAAATTATATTTTTTAAGTTATTAACTTTTTAACATACATATCTCACAATTTGTATAGTTAGATATGTTGTACCACCTCATACCTCATATTCCGATTACACTAAAAATCTCTCTTATAGTAGGTTGGTGGAAGAAAAGAAGAAAAAGAACAATTAGATTTTTCTTTATCTTTTTTTAGAATCAAATCATATTTGTTAATAAAAACTTGGGGGTTTTTTTCTTTTCAAAAAGATGTTTTATTTGAACACCAAAAGAGTACAAACGATAGCGTAAAAATCAAACATGACTATGAAAATAAAATTTGCGTCTTAAAAAGACACGCTGCTTGAATAAGCTGTCATGGGGCAAAAAAAAATACAAAAAAAAATTCAATAGCCTAACGGCATATACAATGCAATCTAAAACAATAAGCCAAATAGACTAACATTGTAAAAACCTTCAGGATAGAAAAAAAGAGTCGAAAGATAGACACGAAACTTCTAAAAACTCCAGCAAAAAAATTATCAATCTCTAAGGGCCTGTTTTGTATTTGATTTGGATCCAATGTTTTTAACTCAAAAACAAGTTTTGAATCACAAATTTAAATCTTTGTTTGGTTGTGGGTTTGAATACAATTCTCAAAACCATAACTCAAAAACATCTGAAAACAAGGGCTATTGGTTGAAAACACAAAAAGTGTGTTTTTAGACTTTTTATTTTATGGATTATCACTCCGGACTCTCTCTCTCCCTCTCTCTCCTCTTTCCCATTCAATGTACTCCCTTCCCTTTGTTGGAAATTTTGAGTAGAAATTTCATTGTCCCACATTGGCCATTCTCAAAAGGATTCCTCACTTTATAAGGCTTTGTTCCTTATAGAAAGTGATTTGAGTAATAGGCCTTGGAGATTAAAATTGGGCTCACCCTTGGGATTGGGCTTTGGGGTGTAATAATTAATTGATAATTAATATATAATTAATTATCAAAAGATGGACCTTGGGCCTTGGGGCTCGGGCTCTAATAATTAAATTATTTAATTAATTATTTTTAATTAATTTCGAATTTAATTAATTAATTAATTTTTTATTATTACCAACAGACTTATCATTCAGATGAAGTCTGAAGAGTTAAAAAAAAACGCAGAGCAAAGCACCCCTCTGAAGAGATGTCTCCCAACAGTCACACCACATTCTCATACCTATTGCGAACAGGCATAATCCCATTATATATACATCCATCTGCATGGCATTTAGAACACAAAAAATCAACATTCTTCTTCTACAATCATAAACATCCTTTCTGAGAGAACCACACAAAAATTCGCCAGAAGTCAATTTTTCCGGTGCTGGAATTCCTAACTTAGATCGTTGAATCTTGGTGAAGCAGACTTCCGAAGAACTACAAGCACTGAGTAGGGACGAAATTTCTGTTTCAAGAACATTGCGGTACGCAAGCCTCAATCTTCAATTTTTCTGTTTAATATTATTTCATTGTTCATACTCTGTTCAATATTTATTAGTATTTATTATTTATTAGCATATATAATTTATCACAGATTGTTGACATATATCCAACAATCTTGAAACAACAGAAATGGATCAACAATCTGTGAACGTGAATGGCGCTGTGCCAAAATACTCTGAAAAGCCTGAGAAGTTCAAAGGGTTGGACTTCAAGAGATGGCAACAGAAGATGTTGTTTTTCCTGACAACCATGAATCTCGCTCATGTTGTCAAGGAAGAAGCTCCGAAGTCTAATGAGAATCCAATGACGAAAGATATTGTCATGGCAATTGAAGCTTGGAATCATTCTGAGTTTTGTTGCAGAAATTATATTACGAATAGTTTGGATGACAATCTCTACAACATTTATTCTCTGTGCAAGACAGCGAATGAGTTGTGGGAATCCCTGGAGAAAAAGTATAAGATTGATGATGCCGGTTCAAAGAAATTTGTTATCGGTAAGTTTCTCAAATATACAATGGTGGATTCTAAATCTGTTGTCTCTCAGATCGAAGAAATCCAGAAATTGATCTATGAACTGCACTCCGAGGAGTGCAAGATCAATGAGCATTTCCAAGTTGGGGCGATAATTAAAATGTTGCCAACTTTCTGGAATGACTTCAAAATTGATCTCAAGCACAAGCGTCGTGAGATGAATATGGAGGATTTGATTCTGAGGCTACGAGTGGAAGAAGACCACAAAAAGGCAGACCGTTCTGGAGGGTTTACTGTCATTGAAGCCAATGCAAATTATGTTGAGGGATGAAACTCCAAGGCCAAGCCGAAGAAGATTAAGGCTTCGAAACCCAAGCAGTTTGTACAATCTGTCCTTGCTTCAAAAGGCAAAAATTTGAAGAAGATAAAGGGCGCATGCTATGTGTGTGGCAAATCTGGTCACAAGGCACAAGATTGTTATCATCGCAAAGATGGAAATCATGCCAACGGAAACAACAACAACCATGCTAACATGGCAACCACCAATGAAGAATTGGCTGCTGTTGTGTCCGAGGTCAACATGGTCTCAAATGGGAGTGAATGGTTGATGGATACTGGTGCTACCAAACACATCTATGCTGACAAAAATCTGTTCACTGAATACCATCCTACTGCCCATGGAGAAAAGCTATATATGGGCAATTCTGCCTCATCTGCGGTGGAGGGCAAAGGCAACGTGGTACTCAAATTCACATTTAGAAAGAATCTCACCTTGCTGAATATGCTGCATGTTCCTGAAATGAGGAGGAACTTGGTTTCTGGACCTATTCTGATTGCTAAGGGCTTTAAAATTGTGATGGAATCTAACAAATTTGTACTTACCAAGGGTGGGATGTTTGTTGGAAAGGGTATGGCCGCGTGAAACTCAATGTAATTGCCATTGATGATGCTAATAAAATTAATATTTCTACTTATATTGTTGAGTCTTCTAATATTTGGCATGCTAGATTAGGACATTAATTTTCGTTCCATGCAAAGAATGGTTAAATTAGAATTGATACCTAAATTTGAAATTGATTTTTACTCATAAGTGTGAAACATGTACTAAATCAAAATTTGCTAGGCAAACGAGAAAGTCAATTCTGGAAAGATCAAATGAATTACTTGGATTAATTCATAGTAATCTTTGTGACTTTAAATCCACACCAACTCGTGGAGGAAAGAATTATTATGTCACTTTTATTGATGATTGCAGTAAGTATTGCTATGTTTATTTGATTCATAGCAAGGACGAAGCTTTGAATATGTTTAAGACATATAAAGCCGAAGTGGAAAATCAACTTGAGAGAAAAATCAAAGCACTTAGATCCGATAGAGGATGAGAGTATGAGTCTACTGCCTTCTCAGATATTTGTGCACAACATGGAATTATACATCAAACAACGGCTCCATACACACCACAACAAAATGGTGTTGTCGAAAGAAAAAAATAGAACATTCAAAGATATGATTAATTTCATGTTAAATAGTTCAGGGCTTCTACACAGTTTGTGGAGTGAAGCTTTACTTACTGCAAATACCATATTGAATAAGGTTCCTCTAAAGAAGATTGACGAGTCACCTTATGAATTATGGAAAGGACATAAACCCACTTATAAAACCCTCAAAGTGTGGGGTCGCTTAGCAAAGGTGCAAGTTCCGTTACCAAAAAGAACGAAATTATGACCTAAAACTATTGATTGCGTATTCATTGGATATGCAAATAATAGTGCTGCTTATAGGTTCCTTGTTATAAAATCATCAATTTCTGACATACATGTTAACACTATATTAGAATCAGCGGATGCAAAATTCTTTGAGGATATATTTCCTTACAAAGAAAAGGAATCTGGTGCTAATACAAAGAGGGTTCATGATCATAGTCATGATGAAGCCTCTTCTTCTGGTGTTCAAGATGTGGAACCAAGAAGAGGAAAAAGAATGAAATTTTCTAAAAACTTTGGACCAGATTTCATTGCTTTCTTGTCCAAGAATGAACCTAGAACTTTTAAAGAAGCAATGACCTCTTTCGAGGCTCCTTTATGGAAGGAAGCAATTAAAAGTGAAATGGAATCCATTATGGAAAATAACACATGGGAATTGATTGATTTACCTCTTGGTAGTAAACCAATTGGTGATAAATGGATTTTCAAGAAGAAACTTAAGGCGGATGGAACCATTGATAAATTCAAGGCACGTTTAGTAGCCATAGGTTATCGCCAAAAGGAAGGGTTGGATTATTTCAACGCCTATTCTCCAGTTTCTTGCATAACGTCAATTAGGACGTTAATAGCGATTGCGGCTGTATACAACTTTGATATACATCAAATAGATGTAAAAACAGCTTTTTTTAAATGGAGAACTAGATGAAGAAATATACATGGAACAACCTGAAGGGTTCGTGCTTAAAAGACAAGCAAGCAAAGTGTGCAAATTAGTTAAGTCATTATATGGACTTAAACAAGCACCAAAACAATGGCACGAGAAATTTGATCATACTTTGTTGACACATGGGTTCAAAATAAATGAATCTAATAAATGTGTCTACAATAAGAGTAATGATAAAACTTGCGTTATTGTCTGCTTGTATGTGGATGATATGCTCATAATGGGAAGTGATAAAGATGTAATAAACAAAACAAAGAAAATGTTGAATTCAAACTTTGACATGAAAGACTTAGGTCAAGCCGATGTCATTTTAGAATTCAAATTAAGAGAAATAGTGATGGGTATGTCCTTACACAATCCCATTATACAGAAAAACTATTACAAAGGTTTGGTCAATTTGACTGCAAACTTGCTGCAACTCCTTTTGATGCTGGATGCAAGTTGAAGAAAAATAAAGGCAATGCCATATCTCAACTTGAATATTCTCAAGTAATTGGAAGTCTAATGTACTTGATGAATTCAACTAGGCCAGACTTAGCTTATGCAGTAAGTAAGCTTAGTAGATATACAAGTAATCCGGCACAAGAGCATTGAGATGCTTTAGTAAGAGTGTTAAGGTATTTGAAAAATACACTTAACTACGGATTACACTACACAAAGTATCCACCTGTTGTAGAAGGTTTCAGCGATGCCAATTGGATTTTTGACACTACAGAATCCAAGTCGATAAGTGGATATGTTTTTACCTTGGGCGGTGCAGCAATATCTTGGAAATCCTCTAAACAGAAATGTATAGCTCGGTCCATCATGGAGTCAGAGTTTATAGCTTTAGACTTGGCTGGAGATGAAGCCTAGTAGCTTAAACATTTTCTAGAGAATATTCCAGTGTGGCCAAAGCCTGTGACTGCTATATGTATACATTGTGATAGTATGGCTGCGCAATCAAGGGCCAAAAGTCATGTATACAATGGCAAGTCGTGACACATTAGGCGTCGGCATAATACTCTTAAGAAGTTGCTCTCCAATGGAATAATATCCATTGATTATGAAAAATCAAAGGAAAATATAGCTGATCCTTTGACAAAAGGCCTACCAAGAGAGCAAATATTATTTACATCGAGGGGAATGGGTCTCAAGCCAATTCAATGAATCAAACTAGGCAGAAAGCTAACCTAGCTGATTGGAGATCCCATGGTCTAGGTTCTATAGGTATTTGAAAAATACACTTAACTACGGATTACACTACACAAAGTATCCACATGTTGTAGAAGGTTTCAGTGATGCCAATTGGATTTTTGACACTCCAGAATCCAAGTCGATAAGTGGATATGTTTTTACCTTGGGCGGTGCAGCAATATCTTGGAAATCCTCTAAACAGAAATGTATAGCTCGGTCCATCATGGAGTCAGAGTTTATAGCTTTAGACTTGGCTGGAGATGAAGCCGAGTGGCTCAAACATTTTCTGCGCAATCAAGGGCCAAAAGTCATGTATACAATGGCAAGTCGCGACACATTAGGCGTCGGCATAATACTCTTAAGAAGTTGCTCTCCAATGGAATAATATCCATTGATTATGTAAAATCAAAGGAAAATATAGTTGATCCTTTGACAAAAGGCCTACCAAGAGAGCAAATATTATTTACATCGAGGGGAATGGGTCTCAAGCCAATTCAATGAATTGAACTGGGCAGAAAGCTAACCTAGCTGATTGGAGATCTCATGGTCTAGGTTCAATAGGTATTTGAAAAATACACTTAACTACGGATTACACTACATAAAGTATCCACCTGTTGTAGAAGGTTTCAGTGATGCCAATTGGATTTTTGACACTCCAGAATCCAAGTCAATAAGTGGATATGTTTTTACCTTGGGCGGTGCAGCAATATCTTGGAAATCCTCTAAACAGAAATGTATAGCTCGGTCCATCATGGAGTCAGAGTTTATAGCTTTAGACTTGGCTGGAGATGAAGCCGAGTGGCTCAAACATTTTCTGCGCAATCAAGGGCCAAAAGTCATGTATACAATGGCAAGTCGTGACACAGTAGGCGTCGGCATAATACTCTTAAGAAGTTGCTCTCCAATGGAATAATATCCATTGATTATGTAAAATCAAAGGAAAATATAGATGATTCTTTGACAAAAGGCCTACCAAGAGAGCAAATATTATTTACATCGAGAGGAATGGGTCTCAAGCCAATTCAATGAATCGAACTGGGCAAAAACCTAACCTAGCTGATTGGAGATCCTATGGTCTAGGTTCAATAGGCAAACTGGTTAAGTTTGATTCAAAGTTGAGCAGACAACTTACCCATTCTTATGATAAAATGTGTGTTGTCTGTTGAGTTTGAGGGGTTATGTCTTATACATTTAATGACATTAATATCTTGTTATCAAGAGGAAAATGGAGACTATTCTTAATTAATGTCACCTATATCGGAGTAAATGGGGCCGCATTACGAGAATTGAAATGGCTCAATTCTCTAAAGCTCCTGCGAAATCCAGGATCTGTTCAGGGCCGAAATGAACACAACCGTATGAATTGACATATGGTAGACATGATATGTGTGTAGCATATTGTCTCGGTTTACTACTGTGGTGAACAGTTCAAGATCTTCCACATCCACTGCGTCACCAAGTAAACCCGATATGTTTTCACTAAGGTAAGTTTAAGTCCAAAAGACACTTCACCCAATGCATATCATGTTTATTCTCTCTCAGTTTTGGGCAGCCTAGTCATACATTTGCATTTACATTTGCATTCAAATGTGTGGTAGTTGTTGGAGTTTGAATGAAATTTCAACTCAAATGTGGGGTATTGTTGGAAATTTTGAGTAGAAATTTCATTGTCCCACATTGGCTATTCTCAAAAGGATTCCTCACTTTATAGGGCTTTGTCCCTTATAAAAAGTGATTGGAGTAATAGGCATTGGAGACTAAAATTGGGCTTACCTTTGGGGTTGGGCTTTGGGGTGTAATAAATAATTGATAATTAATATATAATTAATTATCAAAAAATGAGCATTGGGGCTTGGGGCTCGGGCTCTAATAATTAAATTATTTAATTAATTATTTTCGGATTTAATTAATTATCCCCATTTTCATACTTGTTGCAAACATGCATAATCTCATTATATATACATCCATCTGCATGGCATTTAGAACATAGAAAATCAACATTCTTCTTCTACAATCATAAACATCCTTTCTGAGAGAACTACACAAAAATTTAACCAGAAGTCAATTTTTCCAGTGCTGGAATTCCTGACTTAGATCGTTGAATCCTGGTGAAGCAGACGTCCGAAGAACTACAAGCACTGAGTAGGGACGAAATTTCTGTTTCAAGGACATTGTGATACGCAAGCCTCGATCTTCAATTTCTCTGTTTAATATTATTTCATTGTTCATACTCTATTCAATATTTATTAGTATTTATTATTTATTAGCATATATAATTTATCACAGATTGTTGACATATATCCAACACCCTCTTGCCTCTTCAATCATCTTTTCTCTATTGCATTTCCAATCCCTTCGCGCTTATATCCACCATAGCCACCATCTCTATCCTTCTCCCTCCGGCCAAGACAAATCGATCTCTACCGCCTCTTCAATCATCTCTTGTCTATTGCCTCTTCAATTTTATCCCTTCTCACTTGCATCCACCATAGCCACCACATCTTCCCTATGGTCATTGGATCTCAGGTCTGAGACCACCAATGTCAGTGCGAGTTTGGAGTAAGGAGTTGGTAAATAGCCAAAGGAGTCGTCGATAGAGAAGTGAGAGATGTGTTGGTCGGGAAATTGGTCTTTCACCGCTGGGGATGGGAGGGATGCAGTGGTCGGATAATTGCTTGGGTTGGTCGTTTGACTTTTTCTGTTTGGATTAGTTTTGAGAAAATGCATACCAAACAAGGTTTTGAATTTAAAATTTTTAAATCAAAACAAGTGTTTTTAAAAAAAATTAAAATTTCGTTCTCAAGTTAGATACCAAACAAGCCCTAATAAATCCACAATAATTGATTAAGAGATGGGTAACTGCAATAGAATTGTGTATTTTTCTTTCCAACAGCTGACCACGAATAGATAACAACATCTTCCATATGAACTTCCAGACCGGGCATATTATTAAGGGAACCGGATCCTCAACGGATCCCAATAATTCGAGCCCAAGGATCATTTGATCTGGGCTATTGAAATTTGATCCAATGGCTACAATTATTATAACTTTAAAGAGGCCTCTGTTTGTAGCCGTTTGATCAAATTTTAATGGTCCGGATCATTTGATCTTTAGATTCAGATTATTGGGATCCAAAGGAGATCCAGTTTCATTATTAAGACCTAGATCAAAGAAAACAAAATAATAAGAAACATGCAAGATAAATGGAAGATTTAGTCTTAAAAAATTGAAGCCAGAGACTTCAACTGACCAAATCAAAATTATACAACAAAACAAGGAAAGGAAAGTCAACAAAATTAACTAAATCAAATACAACAAAATATGCAACATGCACTATAGTTTTATGAAGTAAAGACCAAATAGACTAAAAGTAAGAAAAATTGTTTAAAATCACTAAACCAACAAACAAAATGAAAAGGGATTGACCCCAAACTCCAGCCAGCATAATTAAAGAAAAAAGGCTAAATCGCCAAAATGGTCCCTGAAATTTTCATTATTAGAATAAGATTATACCATTTGGAAGCCCAATGGTTGCCAGAAATGGCCGGAAAATAGCCTCAAAGTTGACTGGTCGAGGGAAAACTAGAAAACTCGCCGAAAACTGGATAAATTTTAAACGTTCATAACTTCTTCAATACTCAACGAAATCAAGTGATTCAAAAACAAAAATCATACTTCTCGACGAGACGAAGAGAATGGCACCTTTTTCGACAGCTAACTAGGCGTGCTTTGGCCGGAAAATGGCTCAAAAGTGGCTATTTTGGTCCCAAGTTAGCCATTTTCGAGTCGTTTTACAGCCAAACCAAGGCGAGTTAGCTATCAAAAAAGGTACCATTCTCTTCATCTCATCGAGAAGTATGATATTTGTTTTTGAATCACTTGATTTCATTGAGTATTGAAGAAGTTATGAATGTTTAAAATTTACCCAGTTTCCGGCGAGTTTTCCAGTTTTCCCTCGAACCAGTCAACTTTGAGGCTATTTTCCGGCCATCTTCGGCAACCATTGGGTTTCTAAATAGGTATAATCTTATTCTACACTTTCCTATCTTCATTTTGATATATTATGGGTCGAATTTGGTTAAGAAACGATTGAGTTACAAACTTAGAAAATTGCCCAAACTTCCAGCCAAGAGCTCCGGGACACTTAGCGGAGTTTTTAACGAAAGGACCAAAATGATGGATGGTGGATAATCTCAGGGACCCCTTCTATTGATTTGAAATCTCAAGGACCAAAGTGATGTGTTTTGTAAATCTCAGGGACCATTTTGGCGATTTAGCCAAGAAAAAAAAAGGTAAACTACGACAACCAACCCCTGATCCTTGTAAACCCACCCCCAACCCCCAAACAGTCCAAGTTAGCTTCCCAAGTCCCTTTTGAACCCCTTTGAAAACTAAAATATTTACAAAAGAAAATTATATTCCTATAATTATGGAGAAGATTTCAGATTAACCACATTAATTCTAACACCCCTAAAACTTGACGAGCTTGATCAAATGAGTTTGGAGCAAAGAACACCATGACAGGGCTAATGGAGAAATTTGGTAAGCAGGTCAACATGTTGGCTAATAAAAGAAATATAAAAAAACCTGATGACTATCAAGTGCCACCTTTTTATGAATAAAATTATCAAGTTCAAAATAGCAAGTGCGAGCATGATGAACATGATTAGAAGCAAGATAAATGGCACAAAGGTTACCACAATGAAGTGATAAAGGAAAAGACAACTGAACACCAAGCTCATGGAGAAGATAACAAATCCACATAGACTACCAATATTCTAATTCAGCACTGGAGCTAGATACCATCAGTTGCTTTTTTGAGCACCAAGAGATGAGATTTGTTCCAAGATGAATTAAATAGCCAATGATAGGAGCGACGAGTTTCCGTATAACCCGCCTAGTCAGCGTCATAATAAGCGGATAATTGTGCAGAAGTAAGCTGATTAGTCAAAGTAAGACCAAAATCCATAGTACCTTGACATAACGTAGAATCTGTTTAGCAGCAATCATTTAAGTAATACGAGGAGAAATCAAGAATTGAGCAACAATATTGACAACAAAAGATATGTCAGGGTGTGTTAAAGTAAGATACTAAAGGGATCAACGAACTCATGATAAGAAGTAGGAGAAGCAAGAAGGGACTCATCAGATGGCATGAAAACAATCTTGGTGATGAGCAGTATAGAAGCAGGCTTGTAGAAAACCATTTCAAACTTTTGGAGAAGATCATGAGCATACTTGAATTGAAGGATGTGGAACCTATTAGAATCATGAGTAACTTGTAAGCCCAAAAAATAACTGAGGGGACCCAAATCTTTAATGTTAAACTTTTGAAGAAGTGCTGTAAATTAAGTGAGAAGTGCATATGAGCTGGCAATAATTACAAGGCCAAATTAGATAAATGATCATGTGGTCATAAGGTATTCGGAAGATAGCCCTTGTGCTAAAAAAAACTCGGATTTAAACCCCTATGGTGTACTCCGTTAGCAAATTTAGTCCAAAAGTGACTTTTTCGTTAACTATCTGTTAATATTTGTACTTTCACAACTCTATGTTCGAGAAGTAAGGATAAGAAAAAGGTCTGTAATTTGTTAGCAAATTTAGAGGAAAACCTCATCTCCCTAAAATCGGAGGAACCGAAAAGCCCTGCAATTTCCTAAAAATGCTAATACTTGGAAACAGGGAAGTGGAAACTAGCAACAATCCAAACAAAGAACAGACTAAATCTCTAATCACCCAAACATAGAAATTACAGAATTACCAAAACATGAAAGTTCTCCGAGGTGCGTCTAAACAGAAGCAAATTGGGGGAAAAATGTACAATGCTTTCAAGATTTTCATGAATTTAACAAATCACCTAAATCAAAATCTTACGAAGCAGGAGCTTACATATGTATTAGGCTGACGAATGAGCTAGAGAAGTTGTTGTGCTTGAAATAAGTGGGGAGCAGAACCCGGACAAACTCGGGCGGGTTCCAGACGATGAAGCTCTTCTTGTTCAAGCTCCACGACCCGATCTCGTCCGTCACGGAATCGTCCACCATGTTGTATGCCTTCAGCAGAAACGACGTCGGGCCACCACCCCCGCCGACAGTCGAGGAAGAAGAAGGTGTACACGTTAAAGTACAATTTTACCCATGTATTAACAGATAGTTAACGGAAAAATCACTTTTGGACTAAATTTGCTAACGGAGTACACCACAGGGGTTTAAATCCGAGTTTTTTAGCACATAGGCTATCTTCCGAATACCTTATGACCACAGAGATCATTTATCCGATTTGGCCATAATTACAATGTTGTCAACATTTAGTGACAAGAAAATAGTGGTGGAGGAATTATGGTCAATAAAATGAGAAGAATCTACTTGACTCTACTGAAATTCAATATGGAGCAAAAAGGGACTGACTCGTTGAAATCAGGCACGTGGGGCTTGTTTAAGGCCATACAAAGATTTGAGATGAAGCATCTTAGAAAAACTCGTTTATACCTTGACCTAAAATTCGTGCATTGTTCTGATGGTATCCTAGTCCACCAGTTAAGCTACACCTTGAAGGTGTTAACTTTTCAATATTTCCAGACCATCTATTCATTAGATTCAAATGAGATCCATGAAAAGATTGTGGAACCCGAAGTTTCATATCTAAGCTCAATTAGTGGCGTGTTGTTCTTAGTTCATTGCATTAGACATTACAAAGCTCATTGTGCCTCACTAGGGCACATGCGAGAAATAGGGTTGAAAGTTCTTGTTGAGCATATTTGAAGTACATGCAGTTTTCCATCCATCGTTGAGTTCCTACAACGATCTTTGAAGACAATGTTGCATTTATTGTCCAACGGGTCCACCATTTCAGCCCATATACAGTCTTTATGTCTTGGTACATACGTTAAGTATCCAATGAGTCCTTATATTTTAAAGACTCACTTTGCGATCCATTGCAGATTCAATTTGTCCCTATATTTATTTTATACGATGGCTATCCCTATTTAATAGCTCAACTAGAAATGCTCTAACTTCACCCTTGCTAATTGGATTAAACCAGAAATGATCAAATTTAGATCCTCAATTACTTCCCCAAAGAATTTTATTTTTCAATTGGAAGTCCTTAATGTTTTTGCAATCCAACAAATTGCCACCCAATCCAAGTATGCGATGGCTAATGTATCAAATTAAAAATAATTTTTATAAGGTAACAAATTAAGATGAACAGAAGTAATGTAACAACAATAAAATAAAAAACAAAGAAAAAGAAAATTTGAGTTATCGTTGCAGCCAAACAGAGGATTAGACGGACATAGCTGAGCCTGAGCCCGAGCATTTCAATCCAGGTAAATTCGATACAACTCTACAAAAAGCAGAGTGTTGGAGGAGAGAGAGAGAGAGAGAGAGAGAGAGCAGAGAGCAGAGAGCAGACACGAGAAGAAAATGGGGGGAGGAATGGAAGCAAACAAGAACAAGTTCATAGAAGAGTGGGGATCTGTCAGAGAAAATCTCGAGCACAACTTCCGCTGGACTCGCCGCAACTTCGCCCTCGTTGGCATCTTCGGCATCGCCATCCCTATCTTGGTTTACAAGGGCATTGTCAGAGACTTCGTAACTCCCTCCCTCTCTCTCGCTCAATTATTTATGTTTATTTATTTAATTTTGGAAATTAATCCGGTGGATCCGTTTGGATTTTGCCTAATCGATCGCATTAGGTTTCCGGATCTCTTGATTTTTGATTCCTCAGTAACTCGCTTTAGCTGTTTTTTGGTTTAATTTTTATAATTTTCAGAGATTATTTGACTTTTAAGATATCATTTTTTCTCAAATTATGGAATGTTGATACATTTGGGTTTTGATCCAAATTGTGTTTTAGGAAAGAACAGATGCTTTGGGGTTGTAAAATTAGTGCAGAATCATTGTTTGTGAAGTGTTTGAGTTAAACTCTTTTGGCATTTTTAGGGGTTTTGGCAAATTCATAAAAATTGGGTTGGGCATAAATAACCCTTTGTGCTGGGAGTTAAATACACACTGAGAAGCCTTTCTTGTGTGGTGAAATCGTAAGAAAATGCGTAGGCTAGATTGGAAAATGGGTTTGAAATGTCCCTCGGTCACTCATCCATATTGGAGAGCTGCATCACTGTGGGTTTTAGAGCATTTCTTGGGTTGTGCATTCTGTTGGAAAAATGCCAGTAATATTTCCTTGAGACTGTAACAATTAACATAGATGTTCGAAGAGGTGTCTCTATGGGTGGAAATCTTTTGGTAGGAAAAGGGATTGAAGGGACAATGTAATGTTGCCTGCCAGGGATCTTCTTATTCCTTATTAGTATTTTCTTTTAGGGGGGGAAGGGAGAGATGAAATATATAGGTTCTAGCTAACGTTTTTCTTCGTAGTATGCGAAGCAAGTTGTCCTTTCTGCATCAGTGGTGTCATTATTTTTCGTTGTTAGAACCTGTTCGTTGGCAATCAGTTGCCAAATTATCGGATATCTTTTTTGTTGTAAAATCATGTCCTTTGTCCAACTTCTTTTCCTCCCCCAGCCTAGTGATTTCTTTTCTTGTTGCATACTTTATCCCACTTTATATTCATTGTTGGACGCTTCTGATTTTCCATGTTCACAACATTCAGTTGTACTTATTGCAGAGATGAACACATGTAAGGATAAGGGCTTCAAAGTAGACAGATTTTTCATAAACTTGGAATACTGAAAGTTACTAGTAATATTGAAGACTTATTGTTTTGCAAGATAGGATTAGTCTTAAGCATTAATACTCTTACCCTCGTTTCGTTTATACAACCACAAAAACTTTGATTAGGTACTTATCAGCATACTTATCCCTAGTATTTTGTGTGGTTGCTATGGTTGATGATCACTCATTTATACTGCATCTTTATCGTTTTGGTTGGCTAATCATTTGAGCGAGTGCTCACACTATCACCGCACAAACAATTTTGACATTCCAGTCTTGCTGTCAACCGATTGACCAACATTTTGTGTTCTATGATGACAGCACATGCAAGATGAGGATGCAGGAAGACCATACAGGAAGTTTATATGACTAGTCTGAGAATGTTTTGATAATAACTGTGGGACTAGTCATAGAACGTTTACGGGACCACAATCATCCCTCTCCTGGTAGATGGAAAGTGTTTCATTTTCTTTGTTGATCTATGGATCATAATGTCATTCAATTTGGTAAACTTCTGCCCTTGGTGATATTTTCTCCAGTTCAGTTTATCTGAATGAATCCTTGGTTCCTCATTTATTTGTTACTCTTACCTTTCATTTATTCGGTTCGTCTGAATAAGAGATGCGATCATGTTTCGTGAGAAATGGAGGCATATGCATTGCATCGTAGCAGTTGTTGCCACATCGATGTATATACATTTGATGGTGTATACTTAGATGATTGATCATGTTATTTTCCATGTACATGGTTCAATTCATAGTCAGAAAATAAGGCGAAACTTTTTCTGGCAGTAACCACCAAGCTTCTAGTAGCACAGTTCATGGTGTCGATCCAAAGAACAATTTAAAAAGTCCCAATTTGATCAAAACCAACTAGAAACTAAACGATTGAGCTTGAGCTTCGGAAGAAATGTAGGAGACAACCGTGCCGAACAAAAACAGCACCTACTCCTATTCCTCTTTCCTTTCTGCTCGAACCGCGCTCGTAACCCCTGAAACAAGACGCTTGAATCCCCATGCATATTGGCAAATGCCAGTCTCGGAGTACTCGTCAAAGTCCGGAAAGGCATGGAAATTGCACTGAAGGATTCTTTGGCGATAACGAGTAAAGGGAAACCGCTTTATGACTAGCAGTGGATTGCATGCTTGGACAAAAACAGGGAAACTGAAATGTGTGGTTTTCGGGTGGAATAGTATTGGAGATGGGTTCCGAGTGTTGGTTGGGACTCAAAAGTATTTTGAAGTGTCGAATGTGCAGCTAGTACGCCGCAGATTTGAGGAAACCGGCTGGGGAAAGAAACGGCCTTGAACCGTCGGATGAACAGATTATCAAACAGGACAGAAGCACAATACCATTAAGGACCACCAAATTTCCAAACTACATTCAGACATTGAATTACACGAAAAGGAGCGATATCTTTCGAATTAGGGCAACGGAACACATTTACATAAGCTAACAAGTCTTACTTGTCATCTACCCTGGCGTCATTTCACAAGCGCCTTCTATGACATTGAGCAAAAGAAGTGAGATGAACAAAAGCAGACAACAAAACACGCTTACATCAACAAGGGAATTGTGCTCAAACAGGACAGAGAGTCTCTATGAATGGAAAGGCATTCTCCCATCCACACTCAGCTTTCTCATATGGAA
Source organism: Pyrus x bretschneideri (assembly GCF_019419815.1). Taxonomy (NCBI): domain Eukaryota; kingdom Viridiplantae; phylum Streptophyta; class Magnoliopsida; order Rosales; family Rosaceae; genus Pyrus; species Pyrus x bretschneideri. The sequence goes on from NW_025999679.1 coordinate 1,953,293, forward strand.
CTAGACACATGAGCTGCTTCAACGAACCATCCTTCAACCGGTAAGAGAATAACCTACCACAAACAAATAGCATCAGTTCTGATTCCTCCCGCCCTTCTGCTTCTGCTTCAACCATTCTCAAAACCGAAACACGAAACCATTCGCTGCCAACCCCATACATATCACAGAATTCCACTCTAAAGGTAGCAAGATTGACACGGTGCCTCAGCCGCCACCCAGAGTAATCCTCCTTCAACTCCAACACATCAAATTCCACATCCGAGGTCGTGTGCATTATCAACTGCAGATGGCCCCGAGACTCCCCAAAATACTGGATAGTGTTACACGTTAGGTATCGCGGCATGGGAATCGGGTTCAAGCACTCTTCGTCCACATCGAAACAAAGGGAAGTCTGCTCCTCACTGTACCAGTGAATTGCCCGCCTAAAAAACACAGGGGCACCGAAATGTGTTGCTTCTGGTGGATCAAATTTGATTAGAGACGGCTTCCAAGCGTTGTTCTGGGATTCATAAACACGAAGCGAATATACATCGTCAGCGCCATTCGAGCTCCTCAGTACACATACTATCTTGAAGTGGGGTGAATGAGTCGGATCAAAGGCCATATTCACACCCTCTATCTCTGCGCAACCGACTTCATCGCTCGGAAGATTAATGGTCTTGAACTGCATGGTGATGGGATTACAAACAAAGATTCTAATCCCACAATCATCCTCACTAATAGAGGTAATAAAATCATGTGGGATACCAAAATCAAACGCTGTGTTCTTGAAATCGGGGTCGTCCGTAAGGTAGGCAGAGGAACACAAGAGCAACCCATTACAGGATTGAAGGATTTTGATGCGTGGAACACCCAGATAACTCAGATACGGAGGGGGATTCGCATCGAATTTGGGGTGATTCGAGTGTGTGAAAGAGACATATTGGAATTCTGGGGTGGGCAAGTAGTCAATGTTCAAGAGGAGGCCGGAGGGGGCCGGAGTACCTTGGCGGCGGACTTGGGCGGCGATGAGTTGGGGGCAGGAGATGAGAGAGAACCAGTGGTTTGACACGCATTTGAAGCGGACGAGGGATTTTGTGGGCAGTCGGAGGAGGATTTGTGTGAGTATGTCTTGGCTGTTGGCGACGGCTTCTCCGGGCGATGAGATTGCCATCTTCGTCCGATTCCTGCAAAGCAAGAAGTGAAATATGGCAGTGAGAAAAGAAGAATGAAGTTGCAAGGAAGGATAAAATAGACTTCGACGAGGGTTTAAACCTAGGAAACCTAGGGATGGATGAGGGGATTTTAGGCCATCTGATAGCTGGTCAGAGGGTTCGTTTTAACTTTCGGGCAAGTAGACAAATATGCAATAGTGTGGGATTACATTGATGAGTTGAAGGCAACAAATTTGGGAACTACAGTGAAAGTTAAGTCATAAATGAGTGGTGACGGACCAAGATTTCAGATGAAGATTTTGAAGGGATCTACATCTGCTGAGAAAACTGAAACAGTGAAACTGACAGAAGGCTAGAAGAATTGTATGCAGTGGTTGAATAGTTTGGAGGGGAATTGTCTGCCTCTCATTTTCATACTCCCATTTCCATATTCTTGTTACGCTCTTCTGTTTATGTGATCATGATTAAACTACGTTAATATTTTATATTCTTATTATTTTTTATTTTATTATTTTTATAAAAAATTAATATAAAATATTAACGTGACTTAATTATGATCACACATTACAAAAAGATATAGAAAAAATATAGAAATAGAAGGACAGACAATCTACCTGCAAATAGTTTTCTATATTCATCAACAGCAAAGAGACCAACATATATACAAATACATCAATCCAATCATGTCGTCTTCTATGGCACAGGAAACCTGATCCACCAAAAGTGAGATTGGATTTGACCTAGCTGATATAAGAAAGTAAATATCCTACAATAATGATGATATATTACAAGGATTCTAAATCAGACATGTATTTGATTTTGTAAATCCATTTGCAACTTCAGTTTCGAACCAACAAGCAGAGGAACCATACTTTATGTGTTATTGTGTTATACAGCCTTTAATTCTGTATGCATAGCTTGGTGCCAATTAGTATTAAGGACAGCTTGAGTATACGATGTATACTCGGTGTCGTCTGTAATATTAGCTAGAAAAGTACAATGGGCATAGGAGAAGCGAGAGTAGGAAAGAAAATAAGAAAGGTAATGAGTACTAGAGGAAGAAGGTGGTGGTGTCGGGGCAGATTGAGTGACTTGGTTTGTCATGTGATAATCTTTATGCCATGTGGGGGGTTGCTAGGGGGGGGGGGGTTTTCAAAAATCGAAAATCAAAAACCGAAAACTGAAAAACAGAAAATTGAAAAAAAAAAAATTGAATCAAAAATGGAAAAATCAAACCGAACCAACTTTTATTGGAACCAAATCGAATCCCTTTACACTATGAATTTATGCCTATGATGTTCCTTTTGTGAAATTTTGTTGCTAAGTTCAAAACTAAGCCTAGGTTTTTTCAAGGAGCATACTTGATTCAATTAGGGAGGATATTTTATTGGTTATAGAGAAAAGTTTTAGAAGGTTTTGGAACTTGAAAGAACTTCTTTATTTGTTTTTGGAATAAATACGGTGATCATTTTTCTTTATAATTAAGATTATTGATAAAATAAGATTGCATATGTACAACTACCTTCCCACTATAGGATTGCATATGCACAACTACCTCTCCACTTTTCCTATTTTTTTATTATTAGTCTACCAATGTAAGATAAAATCGAGCCGAACCAAACCGACATCAAACAGAACAAAACCAAACAAAATAAAAAAACCGAAGTTTTGGTTGGATTTCGATTTTAGTAAAACATCAAATCGAATGAAACCAAACCCACTTCTAAATGTGATAGATGGGTGGGGAGAAAGTGGTGTACTTGATTCGGTGGGGCAATCAAATTCTGTGGAATGGACGGGATGGGATGACACTGGTGGTATAGGACTGCTGATGGGCAGGTGAGGTGTGTGGACAAGTAGGGCAGAGGGGCTGTTGCTTTCTGCTGTGTCAGACTGCTCTGGAGGTTGTGCATATGGGCGAGATGGTTGGTGGCGTCTGTGTACGTGGATTGTTTAATGGCACCTTGGTGTTGGAAGATTGATGGGCATGGATGATGTCATCTGGGGAGATTGGAAAAAATTCAAAATAGTGTTATTCATATGCTATTTTTAATCCTTCACACACTTCTGTTAATTATACTTTTATTAATTTTCTTTAATTTATTCTATTCAATAATTATAAATTAAGAGATGTGTGTTAAATGTATAAATAAGTATGTGAATAACACCATTCAAATTCAAAAGTGAGAGCAGGTGGCGTTGAAATGGAAGAGAGAGGAAAGGTAACTTCACAAAATTTCACATCACAACGATTGCATAACAAAGATAGCCAAAAACCTTCCGGTGATCAGAAGATGGTGGACGGTTGTACAATATCTCAAAAGGTGATTTAGTGGCTAGTAGTAGGGATGGTCGGCGATTAATGAGTTAGTCAGCAATTAAAACACATTTGAAAACTCCATTTTATTGTCGAGTGTAAACGAATGTTCGTTGATGTTCAATGCCATTAGTTTGAAAAAATTCTCTCATGGACATAAATTCAGACCCATTGTCGAGTAGTATAACTTTGATGTTGGCATGTTATTGAGAGTGAGCAAAAGCAAGATCTTAAAATATGTTGAGTTTCAAACTTATGTTGCATTAAATAGCATTTGGTATAATCATCAACAACGGTAAAAAAAGTTAAGACCCCTAAATAAGTAGGAACTTTTGTGGAGACCTCAAATATCACAATGCAACAAATCAACTGCAGCATGAGTTGATATAGAGCTCAAAGGAAATGAAAATCCAGTTTGTTCGGCCATAGGACAAACACAACAATCATTATATTTTTTTTAGTCATCACAACGATCATATTAAAAGAAATAGGGTAAATCACATAAAACTACCTTAACTATTAGATCAGTCACAGTTGCATACCTCATCTTAAAAGAAATAATGACATCACAGTTTCATACCTCATCTTTAAAAAATGTCAATGTCATACCTCATCTTACGAATTTGTTACAATTTCATACCTTCCATCAGTTTGTCTGTCAATTCTTCTATTAAATAATGACGTGGTTTACAAAAATTAATTAAATATTAAAAACTAAAAAGATAAAATCATTTAATAAATTTTTTTTTTGCATGGGGACCCACCCCTAATAAAAACCAACCTCACTTACTCGTAGTCTCCTTCCTCCCCCACTTCTCTCTCTCATCGTACCAAAACCATCATCCCTCCCCTCTCTCTCTCCCATTTCCTCCCATATTCTTTCTCCCTTTCTCCCTTTCACGCTGCAACAGCAGCCTCGTCGGTCTTGACCTTGACCTTGGATCCCTTTCACCTAATCTCCACCATCCACTTGTCTTCTTTTTCTTTATCTTGTGGACTAGCCCTGCCTGCACCCTCCCTCACCAGATCCCAGCCCTTCAGCCTCTGCACCACCAGCCTCACCTCGTACTTCTTCGTCGTCATAGGTTGCCATGGTCTCCACCTCATCATCTTCACCACCATTCTTTTGAATCAGTCCCAACCCACCGACCCACCAAAGCCAGAAAAGAAAATTTGAGGAAAGCAACCCTTAATCTAAATGAAAAAATTTCTCTGGGGGCTGTTTGGTTCCCGAGAAAATAAATGTTTCTGATGGGTTCTTGGGTTTGCAGTGAAGGATTTTCCTAGAAAATTTGGGATTTGATTTGTTTGAGTAAATTAAAAATTGGGGACTGAAATGGGGAAGAAGGGTGAAGGTGATGAGTTCGGGGGAGACAAGTGGGGAAGAAGGTTGAGGGTGATGAGTTTGGGGGGTGGGTTGGGGGAAGACGGGAGCGGGGAAGAAAGGTGAGGGGATAAGGGGTGGGTCTCCCATGCAAAAAAAAAAAATAAATTAAATGATTTTATTTTTTTAGTTTTTAATATTTAATTAAAATTTTTAATATTTTAATATTTAATTAATTTTTTTTAGTCACGTCACTATTTAACGGAATTGACATACAAACTGACGGAATGTATGAAATTATAACAAATTTGTAAGATGAGGTATGATATTGTGACTGACCCAATAGTTGAGGTAATTTTATGTAATTTACCTAAAGAAATATTATGCAAAGATAAAATTGGAGATGGTAATTTAAGGCAAGAAGGTGATGGGTGTCTTAGTCGCATATGCCACAAATTTGAGGGTTGAGAAACTTGGTTGGAAGCAAACGGGCATTGTAAAGGAGACATGTAATAAAGACCTGTGTTCCGGAGCCAATCATCTTCTTCGTAGCCAAGTCATGTAAAACACAGAAAGTGAGAAACAAAGCGGCACAACAATTTAGAGAATTAGTGACTTTGTCGGCAAACATGAGATTTAAACGGAAAGCAGGAACACAATAGACGTTCTCTAAAGTGATATTGGAGTTGAACGGTATTGTGCCAGTGGAAGTGATTACAGCCGTAGAGCCAGTAGGTAAATTAACGATGGGCATAGGTGTGGAATTTGTTTCAGTGAAAAGTTTGGAATCAGAGGTGATGTGGTCAATAGCTCCGCTATCGAAAATCGAAGGCTTTGCGGATACATAATTAATAGAAGCAACGGAAAAAGTGGACAAATCTGCAGTGTTTTCATATGCATGGTTATTACCAAAAATATGGTTATGATTTTATGCAAACTTCAATATGGAGAATAAGATGGAATCCATTGGAAGGGCCACTACAACATTGGCATGGTTTTCTGATGAAATGAAGAAGCCATGTTGAAATACAGTAAGGCCATCTTCAACCGAAGGGTTTAGAGGGCAAAAAATAACCCGAAAATCGTCTCTAACCGAGGGCTAAGTCAGAGGGCTCATGGGCCCCATGAAATCTGAAAGGGCCAAAGGGCTAGCTCTGGGGCTGGCCAGAAAATAGAGCAATTTTGTCAGTTATAACCGACAAGAATGCTTAAACAAAAATTTTAATCCAACGGCTAGTTGACTAGTTGTTGTATTCAATTTTTTTTTTTTGGATTTTTTGGGCCTTTTTTTTTCCCTTTTTTAATTCTTAAAAATTCTATTTTTTTTTTCCTATAAATACCTAACCATTCATTAAATTTAAGTTCTAATTTTTTTTGGGTTTTTGGGTCAGTTACCGTTGTAGTTTTTAAATTTAAATTGTTGTTGGATTTGAATTTAAGTTGTTGTATTTTTTAAATTTAAATAATAAATTATGTTTGGCCATATGGTCCTTTGGCCCTCGGTTGGAGACAGTTTTTTGTGATAGGGCTAAAACGAGCCCTATGGCCCTTTGATCCTTGGTTGGAGACGGAGGCAAATATGGTCATGTACTGTTCATTAAAATATTAATATCTTAGAGGGCCAAAGGGCTAAAATGAGCCCTCTGACCAGTCCTCGGTCGGAGATGACCTAAACCTGCTCAAGATTGGCTAACTATGCTAAGTAAGCAATGGAGTGGATCACACTTGAAGCCTCAGTTTAAAGTGTCACATTCTGTTGAACAACTTATATGAGGCATTTAACTAGTCCATATTACGTCATGCTTTCAATGGTATCAAGGCTAACTACTTGTGAGAGATGGCATGGCCATAAAGTAGTTCCAAGAATCCAAGGGAGTTGAAGTCAGACATCAAAGTGGGAGGCAAATTGTGGTAAATTTGCAGGATCGCACATGTTCTTGCAGAAGCTTTGATTTAAATGGCATTCCGTGCCCCCATGCTTGTGCTGCAATCATATTTTTGACAGAAAGCTTAATGATTTTTCTTTTAAGATTTATTTTGTGTAACTAATTTGAGATTATTTTTTTCATGAGTGAAACTTGTGGTTAGGCCAATTTCGATTGGAAAGATATTTTTGAATAGGTTGGTCATGTTTCTTTTCTATTGTAATGAGTACTTTTCAAGTGCAAAGTTTTCATTGAACTAGTACATGAATACCTTGTAAGTGAAATGACTCAATTGATTGAATAGTTTATTCCAAAACAGCTCAACACCCATGAGTTTGACTTAGAGTTGTCAAAATGGAATTAAGATTGTTTTAGTGGGCATGCTGGAGGTAAAGAGGTGTGTAGAAAATGAAATGTCCAAAATACCTTTGAATTTAACGTTTCTTTAACTAGATTGGGGGTGAAGTGAGACCAAATGAGTTGAAAATGGCAGTTTCAAAGGGCAAAGTGAGAAAAACCAGTTTCACAGGGTAAATTGAGACTAAATGACAGTTTCAAAGGGCAATTAATTAATTAGCCTTTCGAAAATGGATTCAATTTGAAATCACATCAGGAGGGCAATCTCTTAACAAAAAAGACAGTTAAAAATTCAAATACGGCCTCAAAGAGACTGTTTCTGCTTATGTGATTTCCTCATTCACTGATTCTCAGCTCGTAAAACTTTCAATTCTTTTTTGTGGGTGGTGAAGATGGTGGTTGCCACATCATGGAAGTCCATACCATTTCAGCAACCTTCATGATCTTCTTCTTGATGTTGGCAACTTGAGTTGTAGGGTGGAGTTGGTGGTTTTGTGACACACCCCGACCAAATATGTCCACTAGGACTCCGAATTAAGCTGTACTGACCGACATCTGGAAGGTGACGAAGCCATAAAGTGTAGTGATGTGGAAAATTTGAATAAATTTAAACCCAAAAGTGCCTAAATATAAGAGTGCGCTGGTGAGCGGGAATGAACCTATTTCATACGTAACGTCAGAGTATAAGTAAAGTATAATAGAGTGGATAAAGATTATACCCTCAGAAGTAGCCACCAATACTGAGATTCACTAAGAATCCCCGTTGATACAACCGTTTAGCAGCTAAAACTTGGAGGGGCGAAAAATAAGGATGAGTGGGCTTGAAAATAAAGTTCTATAAAAACCGTTTTGAAAATGTTATAACCCCTCGGCGTAAAACATATATAGTTTCCAAAATATCATACTAAGTATAAGTATGAAAATCAAATGCATGCTAACTGTAAGTCCAAAAATATGCCATGGCAGAATAGCTTAATAGTAATATAGATATGATCATGTGCTCAGTAATCTATACTAGAATGTCAGTTGGAGTCACCTAATGTGACCTATACGACTGCACCTATCGCTCATCAGACTATGCTAACACACGAGTCGGAGTCACTTAATATGATTTGCACGACAGGCTAGGTGTAATAATAAACGCTCTAGTGCTACAATCACATGAAGCTAGCGCTATGCACGGGTCACCTACAAGTCGAAACTGCCTAATGCAGTTTGTACGACAGGCTAGCACCTACTTGGATCCACAGCGAGCGTGCGGTGCGGGAGGTGAATAATCACGTGAAGGTTGGCCCTGGCCCGGGGTAGGAGCACTAACACCGGGGTGTAGCATTGATGAGCGAACTATATGAGTATAAGCATGCCATAATGATGCAATAATTCCCATCAACATAATAAACTTACCTAAACTTACCTGCGCATCCTGTAGGATCATCTTGGTATTTCACAACAGTGCAACATTTCTCATAACATAATTTAATCATGGCATGAAGTGCATGAATCAATTCAAAAGCATTTGTGTAAACTATCAATCATACATATATATATATATATATATATATATATATATACTATAAAAAGGAAAGAGACCCACTCATCTGGAGTCTGCGTTACAACTCCCAAGCACGAATATTGAGACGTCTCGAATGATCGGCGCCTAGAACAATTATCAAATCACATCTTAGAATTCTGATTGATAGGACACATATCTTACATAAAACACATCCCCAAGGATGTTCTAAAATGATTTAAACCCTTTGACCAAAAGTCAACCGTCGGTCAAAGGTCGACGGTAGGGTCCACAACCCTACGTAACTCGATCCGAAAGATCCGCACCTCGGATTTCCAATCCGTAACTTCCAAAGATCCACATTATGTTTCTAAAACATCATATTAAAGTTTCATTATGATCCAATGATTGGATTTCCGCCAATTGCAAATTCAAGTGGCAGTTAACGTTTTATTTTATGAACTTACAAATCCAATTCGGGAAGATCCGTATGTCGGATTCCTGATCCATAAGTTTCCAAGGTCCTCAAATATTTTGAATAATAACCTATTAAAGTTTGGTGACGATCAAATGGTCGGATCGTCGATTCAAATAATGACCAAGTGGCGGACATTAGCGAAATTGTACCCAAACAATGGAATTTCATTAATCGGACTTCACATATGGAATCAGGGCATCCAAATTAGCCTAGGACGGGCAGGTGGGGTCTCGACCCACATGCCACTGCACACGGCAGTCGGCTGCCCCGACTCGCCAGAAAAATCAAGATGTCAATGACTAGAGCAAGTTTTATACCTGTGGTCAAGTGCAATTTGGCTATAAAAAGCCTCAAATTGCCACGAATCGCCTGGAAACCCTAGAATGGGTGTTTGTCAATTCGACTTCTCTGGTGTTCCAATGCCCCTATCACTGGTTGGGTCTTGTTCCTGGGTCCAAGGGGAGTTGATTAGGAGTGGTGGTGGGTAATGAAACTCGCCGGAACGAAGGAATCACCGTCTAGCACCTTCGATGCTCCGGTGGAGTTCTACACGAAATGGGACCTAAAACCCTTCGATCTTGGGCGGAAATGGTAGAGGAGAGATTGAGGGAGAGGTTGCAAGTGTTGGATGATGGTGATTTGACCAAAAATTGGCGGAAATTCGTCGGATTTGGAACCGGGTCGAAACTGGTTTGGCGTGGGTAGAAGAGCCGACGGGAATGGAAGGGAGAAATCCCTCTTTTTTTTTTTTTTTTTTTTTTTTTTTTTTCATGATTGGCTGAAGGCTTTCTTTTCTTTTATCTAATTGGTCCCTATTTTCTTTCCTTGAAACCGATTGGCTTCTTTCCCACAAGGTGGGAGTTCAAATAATTTATAATCTAAAATGTAAGTAACCCATTTAAAATGTCCGTAACTATACCGTTGTAATCCGGACTCGCAAACGACTTTCGCTTATACGTTCGTACCATTGAGTACTACACAAATACGTCAATAGAATAGGTCATACATTTCTCTAGACAATGATCAACAGAAGTCAAAGTCCTTGCCTCTAGGGCATTTTTGTCAATTCACGCTTTTTAAAATTAATAAAAATGTAAAATTAGGGACGAGTTGTCACATATTGCGTTGAATTTGGAGGTGATGGCTTGATGGGGGTGGTGATGACTGTTAGCTAGTGGATGCTATTATTTCATTACCTTCTATTGATTTTTGAGACAGAATAAGTCGTATTTAATTTAATAAATTTTTAACTGGAGCTTAACAGATGTGATATTGTTCAGGGTCTGCACTCGGAATTTTCTTTCATTTCCTTCGGAGGCCGTGGCAAATTGTTAGAGATCCAAAATTTTAAGCATTCCCAATGTCAAAGTTCATCATTTCTGTAATGGGTTGAGATGTTTTTCCAAGCCTCACATGGATTCACCTAAGTTTACTTCTTATTATGCTTGTAATCTTAATCTGCTTCCTGGCAGTAATAAAGAGTTCGGGTTCTTGAGAGCTCGACCAGAAAGAATTCATAGCAGCTACTCTGCCGTGGGGACTCACTAGGACTATTTGTACAAGTTAAATATCTTGATCTCTGAATTTGTTCCTAATTTCTAGCAGATACTCACTAGGTTTTTTGCTTCAAAATTTGGATCCATCTATATAACAGAATTTTAACGAAAAGCTCATGGTAATGTTCATTTTAACGAAAAATCTTATTTTTACACTAAAAAATCAATCATAGTACTATTCAGTTTACCTTTTATTTTGTCCTTATCGTTAAAAGTCAAAGTTTTCAAACAATTTTCATTAATTTTCCTTATATATAAAGCCAACACAAAAGGTGAACGGTGATTTGGTGTCACCAAGCTTCAACAAAAATATTTAGACAAAAAACTTCAAAGGCATCTCAAAATAATGCATCAAATAAGGTAGGGGCATTTTTGTCATTTTAGCAGTGCTTTTTTAATAGTTAATTTTTTTGTGCTTTTTTTTATTTTTTTTATTTTTAAATTAGTAGATCACAATAGGCTAGCAATAATGTGATTCAATTTCTCTATTTTTAAACATGTTCAAAATATCTTAAGAGGCGTGTAATGCCGGTTATGAAAAAGGTCTTTTGCACGTGGATAATAATGTGATTTAATTAGTTGTCAAATAATTTTTTTTTTTTTTTTAACAAACAATATTATCTACACTAAGAGAGAGCGGGTGGGCTTAGCCTCACAATGAGCTAGCAATAATGTGATCCAATAAGTTGTTTATTAAATATTATTTTCTCTATCTTTAAACACGTTCAAAACATCTTAAGAGCCGTGTAATGCAGGTTATAAAAATGGTTTTTTGCACGCGAATAATAATGTGATTAAATTAGTTGTCAAATGATTGTTTTTTATTTTATTTTAACAAACGATATTATCTACACTAATAAGGAGAGGGTGGGCTAAGAGGAGGGGGGTAAGTTTAGCCTCACAATGGACTAGCAATAATGTGATTTAATCAATTGCTTATTAAATATTATTTTCTCTATTCTTAATATAAATTCTATAGAGACCAATTTTATTATGTGAATTCAGCTGCTTTAATTAGTTTATAAGGGGTTTTTTCTAATATGATCTAAGATTATTCATTTACGCATATAAATACATTTAAAACGTGTAAGTCACACATAACACGTCATGATTCAAAAAATATCTTTCACACACGTGCGTAAAGGCTAGTGTACGATAAAGAAAATCATAAATGTAGTTCTTTTAGGTGTTGCTGCTACTCCTATAAAGCAGCAGGACTGACATAGCTAAATCAAAGGGATCCAAGAGCTTAGATAGTTTGGCAGTCCCATATGGATGCCAACTTCCAAATTGTCTTTAAGTTGAAAGTAAAAGATGAATTAATCATGAAGGAAACTTATTCCTTCCAATTCTCGCAAAACTGGTAAGAAAGGAGGGTTAAGTTTCTTTTGTACTAATGGATCTTTTATCTTCAACTTGGACAAACTTTGGAAGTTGGCATCCACTTCTTCATTAAAAAAAAAAAATATTGAATTTAATGAGTTATCCAATCCATTCCAATAATAGACATCAAAAGAGAATGTAGTGTACAAATGAGTGATAGGGATGGGCAAAATTGGATGGAGGGGAAAGCTTCTAATGAGTAGCCTTTTTTGGAGGCTTTGTTGCGGGGGTTCTTGGTGCCATTTTATTACAGAGCGGGTTGAAACGGGGGTTCTTGGTGCCATTTTATTACGGAGCGGGTTGAAAGTGATCCGCCACAACATACAGAGCAACTCAAATTACCTGAACGACGATAATGGTACCGAATATCAATGTCATATTAATATCATTACCTGGACGAATTGGTATCAAATATCGATGCTATATCAATGCTATATATTAAGTATTGACACTATAACTGCATTTGAATATAAAAACTTCCACCTTTATTTAATTTCAGGTTTCTAGAAAACACCAAAGAAAGAAAAGGTTTTCCAACTCAAACTTCCATTTTCCTTTGAGTAATATGCTAATTTGGTCGCTGAATTATTATTAAGTGAAAATGAAGTCCTTAACTTATTTTAAAGAAAAGGTCCTCAAGGGTATTAAAAATTGCAAATTTTATCCCTATTGTAATATTCGAAGCTACTATATTCAATTATTCATAAAATTAAGTTTTGTGACTTGCATGTAATACACTTGGAAGAGTAGATTGATAGTTTTTGGAAGTTTAAGGACATATCATTTTTTTTCTCGAAAAAATAGTGCATGGAGTTAACTTTACGAAGTACATTGACAATTAGATTCCCAACTTATATGCAATGTTCAGAACTTATGGATGAGAAAATGACGTTATTGCTACTTAAAGTATGTTATGTTAAAAGTACAATTTAAATTGACGAAAAATTGAATAGAATAGCTTTGAATCTTTTAGTAGAGATGAAATTGACAACGTTTAATCAGTTTAAAGACTTAATTTACCCAAAAAATAAATAAAAATAAAAAGTTTAGAAACTTAATTTCACACGGGCAATGGGTAGACGGTAGATCCACCAAAGCATGTTTATTTTTTCGGTTATGTTTTCAATTTTTTATTTTTTTTATTTTATCTTTTAGTGTGATAAAGTAGACTTGTAAACATATCAGATTCGAACTAGATCAGTCTTGTTTCATATCTGTTTCCATCTATAATCAGATTATTATCGTATTTAGATCATCATATCTAACTTATAGATCAAATATCCGATAAGCTTTGGATCAGATCAAATCTTTATCGTATCTCATTTATGACCTAAAAAAAAACTAAAACATCATTAGTAAACAGTGTTTAAAATATTGGTATCGGTGGAAATATCGATACACAAATTTGTAGAAACGTGAGTAGGAAAACTTCTTTCCAATGACAAGTAATAAAATAAAGCATTTCACTAAAACCAATAAATTATACACAAATTAATTGAAATTTTCATCATGAAAACAACACAGATTTTATTGAAATAAACAAATAAAATAAATAAAGAAATTAAACCATAAGGAATGCATAGGCTCGGAGAGTTAAAGCTGATAGTAAATCTTTCATTTTGATTTGGCCTTCCTGCATAGTACTTTCCAATTGCACCAACCAGCTTCTCTACGCCCATGCATCTTAGGTGGCATGAGTAAGACATCATCACCAATGAACGGGCTCAAGCATGTAACTCCATCATATTCTTATTTATCTCCTCCATCATTAAGTCCTTTATCTTCCTCCCCACCAACATCATCCTCTACATTATAATTTCTCCCACTGGTATCATCATTTATCAAGACACGCTTTCCACTTCAATTAATTTGGTATTGTTGGTACTCAAAAAAAGTATTTGTTGAAATATTTCATCGAACATATTACATGCAAAAAGCACTAGACAACTGTGTTGAATCGAAACTTGATCTTGACACCCCATATAGTATGGATGAAAATCCAAACATAATTCATGTTAAAGAGGGAACAAAAGATATTCATCCTTCAGCTTCTGTCTCCCTAAAAAACGGTCTGCAAATTTTATATCAAAATTTCTTTAGGATACAGAAAATATTGAGGAAATTGACTAATTTTCAGAAATATTGGAGATACGGGGTGAAGTCCTATTTCCATATCGTTCCCTAATTTTTTTGATATTTCTGTGGAAATATCAAGCATATCCATGACATTTCAAACATTGTTAGTAAATTAACTAATTTTTATATTGTTATATTTAAATTAATACTTCAACTATATATAGAAAGGGAGAAAGCAAAGGGGTGAAGCTTTCATAATAATCAAATTACCCTTCTCCCATTAAGATTTCAAAATAATAATAATAATAATAATAATTCGCCAAAAAAAAAAACCATGTAATGGGACTGTGGGTGGTTACATTCATTAATTTTCAAAATTTATTTCAATAAAAAATAGTAATATCTAAAATGAGGTGAATAAAAAAAAACAATTAAAAAAAGCTTATTGCTACACGTGTAGGCATGTGGCAAGAGGCTAGTGTTGTATGATAGGAAAATATGGTATAAGTGTATTGTGATCCGTGAATGCATAATAAACTTAAATTACTATTACACAAGTATTATATTCTAAAACATTATAAAAAGCAAATAATATGTAATATTATGTCAAATCAGATCCATCTTGATTCAAATCCGAATTCATCCCCACCCCATCACCACCACAAGTTCCACCGTTGTTACTATTGCTACCACAACTTCCACTATCGCTACAATTACCCACCGGTGCAACCATTGCCGCCTCCGGACTCCTTACCACAATTGTCACGACCACAACTACTTTGTTAAACGTTTTTAGTGGCCCCCGAAACTTACAATTTAACAAATTATTATGAACTTTTATAATGCTGTCCTTTTAGGTCTCCAACTTCTTATTTTTAGGAAACTTAATGTCTTACATTGACCATGTGACATCTCCAATTTGTTCTTATCTATAGGAAACATCATGCCTTGCATTAACTATGGTTAATGCGCGTATCTGTAATATGCATTTTTTGTGTTTACCATAGATGCTTAACGTAGTTCATTGTTGCCATAATGGATGAACATGGTAAACAAGAATATAGAAATGCTATAAGTAGTATTCTTCGACCAGTAGACTGTGTTGAGTTAGTGAATTTCGAGTTTGGTGAGTCTCAACACACAAGTATGAAAGCAAAAAAGGACTTGCCAGTCAGATCTACTCGGCTGTGTCTGTAAGATGGTGGCACCATTGGCAAGAAGCTCAATAAAGAGATTAAGATTTGAAGCCAGTGCAACTAAACTAACCAACTCCGTGGACCTCGTGAAAGAGATCCTAACGGGGTACTCTTTAATCTGTGATCTTTTTTTGTTGTAGACTATGCCAAAAGAAACTCAAACTCTCTGTCGAGTTTGATCATGAATGGTCGCACAGACCCACACCCTGAATTTTTCTTCGTTTCCCTTCGACGGGAGTCAGACCTCGAAGATATCCAACCTTGCTTTAGAAAGCACCAAATCAAAATTCAAAATATCTGTAATGGTTTGTGCTTGTTGGGATTGAAATTAAACAATGGGCCTTCAAAACCCAGTTCCTTTATTTTTCAACTAAAAGCTCTAATGGGTATTTATTTTGATCGGAATGAACAATCCACGGACCCGCAGATTTGAAAGTGCTTCATGTGTGGCGTTGTAGGCGCCAAACCCTCTTTCACATTGATCAAAGTTCACACTGAACAAATTTAACTTAATCCGTTTTTACATAAGAGAAGATGCTTTCTGATGGTATTTTGGTTGTACTGGGAGGATAAAGCTGAAGTTGCAATATAAATTCTTATCCTCTGATATTAGCTAAATAAGCAATTGGGAACATAGATGATTAATATGAGAGTAAAAGGCTTAAACCGACAGAAATGTTGGTTCTATATAAGGCAATAGAAAAGCAGAAGACAAGGGCACTCAACTTACAACACAAGAAGGCTTTAAATCTCTGCAACATACCTGTAAACACGAAAAATTCCTGAATAAGAAATAAGAATACGTGTACAAAATAATATTTTGTGTTTAATGATTTTAGGGTTACGATCTCTTTGTAATTTGATCCTCTGATTCTATCTTCGTAGGGTGTAGGTTTGTGGATGAGTTGTTGATCCAAAGGGCCGTCGGGGCTTGATCTAAGGATGAACAGTTGATGAATGGATCTTCAAGGGGCGTTGGGCTTGATCTTAAAGAATGGGTGTAGGGTTTGTTGAGGTTGTTGATCCAAAGGGCCGTTGGGGCTTGATCTTAGGATGAACGGATGATGAATGATGAACACTTTCTTCAAGGGCCGTCGGGGCTTGATCTTGAGTTGGTAGAAGTTCTTCAAGGGTCGTTGGGGTTTGATCTTGAAGGAGGATTTGACGAAGAACAAAGAGTGCTTTCTTGATCCTTCGGGATTTTCTTGAGAGCTTTAGAACTTTAAGGCTTCAAGGTTTTGGTGTGTGTCCCTTCCTCTTGATGGAGAAGCCTATTTATAGGCTTTGAGAGTGAATCACCACCATTCATTTTTTTGGTGAAGTGAGTGGATGTTGTAGGTGAAGTAAATGGAGTTGGTAGGTGAAGTAAGTGTGTGAGGTTGGTGAAGTAAGTGGAAGTTGTAGGTGAAATGAATGTGATGTAGGTGAAATAAGTGGAAGTTGTAGGTGAAGTGAGTGTGTGATGTAGGTGAAATAAATAAATGTTGTAATTTTAATACATTGGTTAACATTTATTTCACTGAAATTTCGATGTCTACAAATGCCCCCACTTCAAGGCGCGTCGTAGACATGTGCTTGTCACGTGTAGAAGATGCGTTTTGAAGTCCCTTAATGCAGATGTCAACCCAAGGGCCGTCGAGGCTTGATCTTGAATTGGGCTGGAAATTTCTTCAAGGGCTGTCGGGGCTTGATCTTGAGTTCGACTGGAAGATTTTCTGGTTTCCTCCAATCGTTGATTTTCCACAGGCTTAATCTTGAACTGGGCTGGAGGATTCTTTTGGTCTCCCCCGAAGGTCTGAACTTACTCCTTTTATCTGGAGTTGAATTTGATTCAAGGGTGGTGAACACTTGATTTTGAATCGGACTTGTGATTTCTTCAAGGGCCATCGAGGCTTGATCTTGAGTTCGACTGGAAGATTTTCTGGTTTCCTCCAATCGTTGATTTTCCACAGGCTTAATCTTGAACTGGGCTGGAGGATTCTTTTGGTCTCCCCCGAAGGTCTGAACTTACTCCTTTTATCTGGAGTTGAATTTGATTCAAGGGTGGTGAACACTTGATTTTGAATCGGACTTGTGATTTCTTCAAGGGCCATCGAGGCTTGATCTTGAGTTCGACTGGAAGATTTTCTGGTTTCCTCCAATCGTTGATTTTCCACAGGCTTAATCTTGAACTGGGCTGGAGGATTCTTTTGGTCTCCTCCGAAGGTCTGAACTTACTCCTTTTATCTGGAGTTGAATTTGATTCGAGGGTGGTGAACACTTGATTTTGAATCGGACTTGTGATTTCTTCAAGGGCCATCGATGCTTGATCTTGAGTGAAAATAGGACCATGAGCGGTTTCAGGATTCAGACACATTGTGACATCCCGTCCCGGAGTTATCGGAACCGTACGCGTGAAATTACCATTTTACCCCTAGTTATTTTGTTATGTTGTTTGGTTGTTTGTGTGGTGTTGGCAAACTTTGGGCCACACACTCACACACACACACACTGTCTCCCTCACCCTCACCCTCTGTCTCTGTCTCTGTCTCTGTCACTCTCTCCCTCCCGTGTCTCTCTCTTTCCCCTTCTTCTTCACCATATACGTACGGACACACACACACACACCCTAAAACGTCACAGATCGAGGGATCCAAGGCTACCATTGAACTCGTGGGGCCGAGAGGAGTCTAGTGGTGCCATTTTCAGGTGAGAAACCAGTCGTTTTCACGTCGATCTCGTAAGGTCCGTTTTGAACACTGTTCATGCAAACTTAATCTAGCATGTTTTTGGACATTCTAAGCTTGTGGATGTGTTAGTGAGGCCTCAAGGAGCTTGGGAATGCTTCGTTGGGTGAATTTGGACGTCGGGAAAGCTTAGTTCCAAAGTTGGCCGAACTTAGATCGTTGTTGCAGGTGAGATTCCTTGATTTTTAGGCCTTAAAAGTAGTCTAACGTGATTCTACTAGTCCTAAGCTTCATTTTGGTATAAAGAACGTGAAAAATGGTTGAAAAACGAGTGAGAAAACGAAGTTTGAAAAATTTCCAGTTTTCCGGCGACGGCGGCGACTCGCCGGAGAGGACAGGGGAATATTCCGTTAAGTTTTAACGGAATATTCCTACAGGACTAATGGCGTCAGTTAGGGAATATTCCGTCAGTCAAACGGCACGTGGCCGCGCGTGGGGGCGCGTGGACCCGTGCCATTCCAGGCGCGTGGGGGCGCGTGACGTGTCCAAAAATTATTTTAAAAATTTGGTTGTGATCGTGAGGTTGTGTAGGTCACGTTGGTATATTCATTTGTCCATTTTGAGCAATGTATGAGAAGTTATTTTGAACGGACGGTTATGTGCTTTAAAGTTAACGTTTTTGTAGTTAATTCGCATATAGGTGACACGTATCCCGAGGACGAGCGTGCACATTCGAGGCAGGGGGGCTACGACCCTTCTACATACCAGTGAGTGGGCTTTTGTTTTCCGTATATACCTATATACATGTTATTTCCTAGAAATTAGTATAAATGCTTCGTTTTACGCCATTAATTTTATATGTTTGAGTATGCATGATTAGCGGCACATGAATTGGTTTATATTTATTATTACATCATTTACATATATGTTGGTGCTGTGGCGGCCTAGGTAAGTGTCAGGTAAGCGTTGTTGTACATTCGCATTAAATAGTGCTTCGAAGTGCTTAGAGGGCTCATAACCTGCACCCCCGGTGTTAGTGCTCCCGCCCAGTGTAGGGCACAGTCATTCACGTGTTGTTCACCTCCAGCACCACACGCTCGGCGTGAATCCAAGTTAGGTGCACAGTCCTGTCGTACAGACCACTATAGGTGGTTCCGACTCGTAGGTGACCCGCGATTATTCGCACAACCTTCACGTGATCGTAGCACTAGAGCGTTTATATGTATTACACCCAGGCTTGTCGTACAGACCACTATAGGTGGTTCCGACTCGTGGGCAGGTTTAAGGATTGAGTTGTGATTTGAGCTCTAGATTCAGCCGTACAGGTCACTTAGGGGACTCCGGCTGCCAGTTTAATTATGCTAATGATGTGATTTACATGTTTGAGCACTTGCATATTATTACGTGGCGTTGAGCATGACGGCATGCAATTGAGCATGTTGGCATATCCTTGAGTATACTTGGTATATTTATACATACGTATATATGTTTATTCCTGGGAAGTATACAGGTTTTACGGCGAGGGGTTATATTATGTTTTATGAAATGGTTTTCTAAGAGATTTATTTTGCCCACTCACGGTTTTGTTTTTGCGCCCCTCCAGGTTCTAGTAGCTTAGCGGGTTTGGTGGTTTTCTCGGAGGACGTCCCGGCATTCTGACAGACACTCACCTATGTAGGGTCACCTTCGGGTGCACTTTTGTTGTATTGTTTCTTTTGGACTGCTGTAGGCCTTAGGCTCTGAATTCAGTGTCGTATTTAAGCTAGCACATATTCTATCACTCTATATTTGCTAGTTTTTAAATTATTCGCACTTTTCTATTACTGTTTCTAGCTTCCGCACTGTGCACATGGCTACGTCACTTCCACGTGGCGGCCAGCATGCCCCGATCTCGGTTGGGGTGTGTCACACATGGCAGGCAAGCACGAGGTGGAGGTGATGACCTGTTTCTTTGTTCAATCTTTCCAATTCATATTGAAGAGGGTTAGAGGATGACTCAGCATATGCAGTTGTTGCGTTTGTTGACGATCCACAAGATTGATGTTTCATTGTCACTCGTCTTAGTTGTTCTCCAAGCAGATGTGGTCCCTTCTCTAGAAGTGTATCAACCGTTGAAGATGACTACTCGAGAGCAACGCTAGGTAAGCAACCAGGGAATAGATTCCAGGTAGTCGGTTCCAGATCGGAAGACTGACTCCAAGTGCCGGCTGATTGCTCTCTTTCTCTTTGCCCTGCGAGTAAGAACAAGGACAAAGGAAAGGACATGGAGAAAGCATGATATGAGATACTTTTTCTTTTTGAAGAAGTGTTGACGATTTAACGGCGTCGCGCGGCGAGGCTTTGCTCTTTGGTGACGGCGCCAGCGGAGGGTTATTGAGGCTTCTCGAGCTCTTTGATTAGAACAATGATGTCGAGCTTGGATTTGACTTAAACTCTTCTGTCTGGATGGTGTTGCAGGGGAAGGTGTCGTGCTCCAGCAGTTTGTTCCAGCTCCTTGTACCGCATTCTTCTCTGCTTGTTTCTTTTACATAGCCGAGGTGGTGCGCAACCCTTTGCCTTTAAATGGTCTTTCAAGGCATCATTTCTCAGCACTTCATATATGCTTGGCAGCTTCAGTGTAAAGAGCCAACACTCCGTCACCTGTCCTCAAGTATGTGCTGAGGGAATTCAAGACTCACCAACAGTTGAAGACGAGCACTCGAGAGCAACGCTAGGTAAGCAACCAGGCAAAGGTTCTGGGCAATCAGTTCCAGATCGGAAGTTTGATTTCGGGTTCCGACTGATTGCTTTCTTTCTCCTTGTCTTGGAGGCAAGAACAAGGGCAAAGGAAAAGACAGGGAAAAAGCATGAGGAGGTCTTGATGGGGGTAGTGTTGACGGTGAAAGCTTCCTTAGCGGGCTTCTTCCCAGTCTTGTCTACATTTGGGGCGAATACTTTATCCTTCTTGAAGTTAGTAATCGGCTCATTTTCCCCATGATTAGCGATACTCAGCTCCATGTCATGGGAACGAGTTGCTAGCTCTTCGAATGTTCTTGATTTTATGCCTTGGAGGATGTAATGTAATCCCCAGTGCATGCCTTGAACGCACATCTCAATGGCAGAGGTTTCAGAAAGCCGATCTTTGCAATCCAGACTTAAGAAGCGCCATCTATTTATGTAGTCGATGACAGGTTCATCTCTCCACTGTTTCGTACTGGTTAGCTCTAGCATGCTTACAGTACGACGAGTGCTGTAAAAGCGGTTGAGGAATTCCCTTTCTAGCTGGTCCCAACTGTTGATAGACTCGGGTTCAAGGTCAGTGTACCAATCAAAAGCATTACTTTTCAGGGAACGCACGAACTGTTTGACGAGGTAGTCCCCCTCTGTCCCAGCATTATTTAAGAAAGTAACCACGAAGGCTCGAAGCTTCAGCCACATAAATGTGCCACATGTTGTGCCACTTATGACGTAATTAACTTCACTGATGAAGACCTACTGCTGGGATCAAAGCCTCATAACCGTCCTCTCTTCGTCTCAGGGTACGTAAGGGAATACAAAGTCAACCGCATGCTTGTGGATGGTGGGTTGGCCATAAACATCATGCCAAAATCAACAATGACCATAATCGGCATCAAGGTGAATGAACTATCCCTGAGCCGTCTGCTGATCCAGGGTTTTAACCAAGGACGACAAAGGGCGATGGGCATGATCCGAGTAGAGATGACCATTGGTGAGCTCAAATCAAGCACGATATTCCACGTGATTGATGCAAGAACTTCCTACAGCTTGCTCTTAGGAAGACCTTGGATCCACGCAAATGAGGTAATGCTGTCCACCCTTCACCAATGCCTAAAATTTTACCGAGAAGGAGTGAAGGTGATCCAAGGTGACACCAAGCCATTCACCGAAGCCAAATCACACTTTGCAGACGCCAAGTTCTACATGGACGAAGACATGGTACCCGAAGCTCTTCCGGAAGAGATCAAATCCACGGGCAAAGCAGCACCTAAAAAGCAGGAGTGGCAAGCCAAGCCTAAAAAGCAAAAAGAGCAGGCCGTGCCATCTTCAAGCAAAGATGGTGACGAGTTTGCTAAACCTGCAACAACCAAAGGGAGTAGGATGCCGTCAGAAGGACCGAACGTACCCATATTCCGGTATATCCCGATGTCAAGAAGAAAGAATGGTCAATCTTTATTCGAAACTGGAACAAGAAAAGCCGACACACAGTGGCACACGGATAATGTAAAGTTGCTCAAGACGAATGCAGTTTTGCCTCTGACACAGCTAGGGGGTGCTAAGGCCGCAAGACTACCACAAGGCTTCATAAAAGCTCTACCAAAGAAGGTGGAATCAAGCTTTCTTCCAACCAAGAGGACTGAGGAAGGTTTCGACCCAAACGCCTACAAACTCATGTCAAAGGCCGGGTACGACTTCGCTTCTTCTGAGGAGGCTGGAAAGAAGGTTTCAAACACTGTCAATGACAAAGAACGTAACCTCACCAAAACTCAAAAGAAGTTGAAGGAGCATGGTTACAGAGTTGACAACAACAAAGCTGGACTTGGCTTCACACCAAATGCACCTGTGATGATTTCAAACAAAGCGAAAAACACTAGCACTCAATACGTCAGCGTGAGCATTGAACAAGACAAAAAAGAGCCTAAACCCGCCCCTCGGACGTTGGTCTTCGATAGGATGAGCCATTCAAGCTCCAAAATTTCAGTGCTTAATCGCATTGGTAGTCAAAACCGAACCTCTGTCTTCAAGAGGCTTAACGCGCCAACATCCTAAAGCTCTATTTTTGAAAGGTTGTTAAAGCCTAAGAAACAAAGCAACACAGCTATCTCTCCTCGGCGACGATCAGCTTCGGAAAGATTTGAAGATAATGAGAAGCCTTTTGGAAAGAGGAAGACAACACCAAAGGAAGAAAAGTTCGATGGGTTAGCAGAAAAAGGCGACGTTCGAAGCTTGATTCCTTCAAGGATGAAGCGCCAAGCAATCCTAGAGGTCGACACAAAAGGACCACTGAAGGTAAGGAGGCGCATCATCGTCCACACTGGCAAATCTTTATGCCAACAAACCCAAGAGGACGGCACTGAAGATGAAATCCCTAAGAAAGATGTCATTTCTGGCTCTTTCGACTCAAAGTCTTCACCTCGACTGTTGGGGGCATGCTCCAAGTCAAGTGAAATTGAAGGATGGACTCATGTCACTCCGAAGAAACTGCACGAGAAACATATGTCTTCTCCAAAAGTGCACCAATCAGAAAGGAGGGAAAATAGCTTTCGCCAACCTCCAAAGCAATGTGAAAATGTTGAAGATAAGAAAATTTCAACATAAAGATCGTTCATGCGGGATCTTTTCTTCCTCGAAGACTTATTCAATTTCTCGATCAAGGCTCCTTGCTATGAAGATTGTGAGGAATGTCTTTCGAAGATCGCTTCGAAGAAATTGGACAAGCAGCAACCATCTTGTCCACAAGTTTATCAATCGAAAAGGGGGCAAAACAGCTCTTATCAACCTCCAGAACAATGTGAAAGTGTTAGAGATAATGAAATTTTGACATAAAGATCGTCCATCCCCATCATAATGTGCGACCTCTTCCCAGAAGACTTCTTCAATTACTCGGTCAAGGCTCCTTCCTATGAAGATTGCGAGGAATGCCTCTCCCAGATCGCTTGACAAATCCACAACAACAACCAAAGCTTCTCGTTCGCACGAGCCTAAAAGGTGACAAAAAAAGCTCCTTGCCTGCACGAGCTGAAACTGTGAATGGCACCAAAAGCTCCTTGTTTGCACGAGCGTAAAAGGTGACAACAAACGCTTCTGGCCCGCAAGAGCATAAACTGTGTACGGCAAAATCATCAACAAAATCACCCAAAAAAAAAGAAAAAAAAAAAGAAAAAAAAAAAAGGAAATAACACATCTTGGTGATATATATGTTTTATCTATATTTAGCACAATACACTGAATAAAATAAAGCATGTCCATTAATCTCCGAGAAATTACAAGTGCGTACAAAAAAAAAAAAAAAAAAAAAAAAAAAAAAGATGGAGCTTTCACAAAGGTTGTTCACGTGAAGCCCCACTACTTGGCAAAACTCCAGGAGCGGGAGGCATCGAAGATAGATCATTCGAGGCCTCAATACTTGGTGGAACGCTAGATGACGAAGGAAAAAGGTGCCTCTGGAAGAAAGCCGCAAGCCTTTGACGGTCACTTTGAATTCGACCTTCAGATTCTTGTAGCTGATCAAGTTTCCTCTTCATGCTCGTCGAATAATTATTTGCAAGCACGTGCAAACCTCTATTCTCGCGCTTAAGCTGTTTGATCTCTTGTTTAAGATTTTCCACCTCCGCCATCAATGATTCAACTTGACGGGATCGAGCAAGTAGGCGTTGGCCCATGTTGGACACAGAGCCCGCACACTGAACACTGAGAGCTAGGGACTCTTGAACGGCCAACTCATCGGACCGTCCTGAAAGCAGCCTACTATCTCTAAGGGTGAGGAGGTTCCTAGCTACTATCGTAGCTGTTGTTGCATCCTTCATCACGGAGTCGTCACCTGTAAGAGGGCCATTAGAAGATAAGAAAGACGGGCACCATATATTACCCTGATGCGGCGCACCTATATCACTGCTGAGACTCAAATCTAAGCAAATGTTAGATGAGTTAGCCATTTTCAAAGATGTTAAAAGAGAAGGGTTGGATGGAGTAAAATCTCAAAGGGCCGTTAAAACAAAATACACTGGAGACGATTTTCACGAATGGGCAATCTTCAGAGTGTGCATGTTGGATGTGATCGATACCTCTATAAAAGGAGAGGCGACACAACCACCGATTCAAAAAAATCGTCAAGCATGTGCATCTTGGTCGCTTCCCTCCAGTGATGGTTGTGTAGGAGGTGCCGTGCAGCTTGAGCATTCACGGGAATGGTCAGGTGTCGCTTGGAGAGGCACAGGATTAAACGATCCAAACGCAATTGTAGTGGTATGCGTTGCGGCCGTGTCCTCAAGGTCGAGCTCAATTTGCCCTTGTTGTGCTAGCTTCATGATGAGTTCTTTAAGAACGAAGCACTTGCCAACAGGATGGCTCACAATACGATGGTACTTGCAGTACCTAGAATCGTTTGTGCGATTCATTTCTTCAGGACGCTTGCATTCGGGTAGCTCAATCACCTTTTTTTTCCAGCAAGTCATCTAACATGGCAGCCATATCAGAGTGAGGAAAAGGGTACGTTTTCTGTTCCAACTCTCTCAAGGTGCTCTTGTATCTGTCTTGGGTGCGAGAAGCCTCACTTGTCTTTATCTCCTTCGCTTTCTTCTTGGAGGAGATCTTGATGGGCGCTGAGGAGGTCTTGATGGGGGTAGTGTTGACGGTGAAAGCTTCCTTAACAGGCTTCTTCCCAGTCTTGTCTACATTTGGGGCGAATACTTTATCCTTCTTGAAGTTAGTAATCGGCTCCTTTTCCCCATGATTAGCGATACTCAGCTCCATGTCGTGGGAACGAGTTGCTAGCTCTTCGAATGTTCTTGGTTTTATGCCTTGGAGGATGTAATGTAACCCCCAGTGCATGCCTTGAACGCACATCTCAATGGCAGAGGTTTCAGAAAGCCGATCTTTGCAATCCAGACTTAAGGAGCGCCATCTATTTATGTAGTCGACGATAGGTTCATCTCTCCACTGTTTCGTACTGGTTAGCTCTAGCATGCTTACAGTACGACGAGTGCTGTAGAAGCGATTGAGGAATTCCCTTTCTAGCTGGTCCCAACTGTTGATAGACTCGGGTTCGAGGTCAGTGTACCAATCAAAAACATTACTTTTCAGTGAACGCACGAACTGTTTAACGAGGTAGTCCCCCTCTGTCCCAGCATTGTTGCAAGTTTCAATGAAATGGGCGACATGTTGCTTCGGGTTGCCTTTTCCATCGAAGTGCATGAATTTTGGGGGCTGATAACCCCTTGACATCTTCAAAGCATCAATCTTCTTGGAGTAGGGCTTTGAGTACAGTACAGAGTCATGTGAACTTCCTTCATACTGTGTCTTGATAGTGCTTGCAATCATCTCTTGTAGTTGCTGGATAGAGAGAGATCCTATGAATGCCGTTGCTTGGTCTAGCTTCAGCTTTTCTTCAACTTTCTCTGTTGGAGGCTCCTCTTCTTCGTCGACTTCTTTCTTTACTAGGCTATCATTTGGGTCGACTTTCACGTCAGGCCGCGCATCTAGTTGGTTGACGAGTGCGGTAATCTGCAAGTCCTTCTCTTCCACAGTCCGTGTGAGCTTTGCGATTGCTTCATTCATCTGAGCTAGCTGCTCCTCGATTGAAGTTGCTCCAGTGGTCATGACTTGCATGGTTGTATTGCTGCTCGAATCAGCGTCGGAGAGTAGGGACTCTGAGTATTTCCTTGGGCTTTCTCCTCTTGATGCCCTTAGCGAGGCTAGGGTGATCACAGGCTCGTGCCTCAGGTGCTCTTGTTCCTTTGACAGAGTTAATGCAGGGGTGGATGCCGCGGCAAAAAGAGCTCTTGCTTTACTTCGGGTTATGATGCCCGAAATATCACCAGTTGCTGCAATAATGTTCTTGTTCTTCGCTTTGACTGCAGGAACAACTTGATCCTTTCTTGATGCCATTTGCGTTTTTCGATGATTTGAGGATAGAGATGAGAGGTAGAGATGTCCCACTGGGCGTGCCAAATTTGTAAACACGAAAAATTCCTGAAACAAGAAACAAGAATACGTGTACAAAATAATATTTTGTGTATTAATTATTTTAGGGTTACGATCTCTTTGTAATTTGATCCTCTGATTCTATCTTCGTAGGGTGTAGGTTTGTGGATGAGTTGTTGATCCAAAGGGCCGTCGGGGCTTGATCTAAGGATGAACAGTTGATGAATGGATCTTCAAGGGGCGTTGGGCTTGATCTTGAAGAATGGGTGTATGGGTTTGTTGAGGTTGTTGATCCAAAGGGCCGTTGGGGCTTGATCTTAGGATGAACGGATGATGAATGATGAACACTTTCTTCAAGGGCCGTCGGGGCTTGATCTTGAGTTGGTAGAAGTTCTTCAAGGGTTGTTGGGGCTTGATCTTGAAGGAGGATTTGACGAAGAACGAAGAGTGCTTTCTTGATTCTTCGGGATTTTCTTGAGAGCTTTAGAACTTTAAGGCTTCAAGGTTTTGGTGTGTGTCCCTTCCTCTTGATGGAGAAGCCTATTTATAGGCTTTGAGAGTGAATCACCACCACTCATTTTTTTGGTGAAGTGAGTGGATGTTGTAGGTGAAGTAAATGGAGTTGGTAGGTGAAGTAAGTGTGTGAGGTTGGTGAAGTAAGTGGAAGTTGTAGGTGAAATGAGTGTGTGATGTAGGTGAAATAAGTGGAAGTTGTAGGTGAAGTGAGTGTGTGATGTAGGCGAAATAAATAAATGTTGTAATTTTAATACATTGGTTAACATTTATTTCACTGAAATTTCGATGTCTACAATATCTTTTCCAAATTTCTTTTGTAATTCAACACTTTTGCAATTTATGTTTAAAATTCTGCTGCATTACTTATAGTATCGACTTCCTATAGGAAAACTTCATTCCAAAGCACTTCAGTCACTAGTATGAACTTGTCCGAATAGATCTACAACCCGATTGCTTGTATTTCGTATTTTTTTTAGTTATTACTTTGTTGTTGGATAATTGATAAGTGTTTAACTTCATTGCCTTCTTTTGTTTTCATTTTTATATAGTTTGTTATACAATCTGTTATTATATTTATTCGGATTGCAAACTGAGTTGAACCTAGGTCCATTTAGTTTGTGATTACCATTTGGCATACACGAAGAAAATATTTGAAGTCCTTGACATAACAAGGCATAGAAAATAACTTAACATAGATTTTAACCCCTATATGGCACAATCTCTTGATTAGAAGCTTAGTTTACTTGCGGAGACACACCCCAACCCCAACAGCCATCAAACTAGGGGTAAAGATGTGTTGGCCATCACCAAAATGATGATGAAGTCATAGATAGTAAATTAAATATGTGAATGAATTAAGTACTAATCAACCTGCAAATCCTACATCAGCCTCCCCACTTGGAAACACATTAGGGTTCAACCCTATCATTACCACATCATGTTCAGAGTATAATAGTAGTACATACAACAATCATCTACGTTTTGTGCATTGCATTTCGAAAGTTTGATCATGCATTATTATTACAACTTGATAAAAGACAGAAGTTGAAAACCCTGTGAAGTAGGAAGAATGCACCTCCAGAAATTAGTGCCCTCTAGGCGTCCTAATGGCTAACGGGGCAACCAGACTAACCATGTAACAAAAAACATAAGGGCTCATCAATGTAATCGTGGAGAATAACTCAAAAACTTTCATGCATAAATCAAAATGAAACTTTAAAGAGTAACTTTCTCAATTTCGTTCTCTTTCACGTTCTTTAATTGATAGAAAAATTCCATCATATCAAGCATGCATTGTTTATCTACATTTTAGTTTATGGAATCTCTCTACATAATGTCCTCCAAGGGCTGACAGGCATAGAGTTTTGGGCATTTGGTGAGGTCAAAGACCATCGCCGTATGATCTATGGCCACTTTGCATTTCTTTTTCTGATCCCTTTTATGTGCCATAAATTTCGCCGTCGCTCTTATAAAACGGATGTTCTTTTTGGTTCCCAAATGCTGGAAACCAAATGTGAATACCACTACGTCATCATCAACATCGAAAAGATCGACTTCTTGATGCCGGTCCGGTACTGCTTCTCCCAACAAGTTAAGAAGCTTTGCACATATATCTGTGGGACTGTCCCAATCAACAGTCTCGTGCAACACCTTCAAAGGCTCTTCCTCCTTTTCAACCATAATCTTCTTCCCTCTGTTCTCACCTTTTTTCCCTTTTGATTCCTTGGTTTCTTCCCCTTCGGGATCCTCTCTTTCTTCCTCCTCTACATCTGCATCCTCTTCCTCACCTTATTACTTACCTTCTTTCTCACTACCTTGTTCCTCAATGTCTTCCTCCCCACCCTCTTCTTCAGCGTCTTCCTCACCATCATTTTCCTCACCACCCTCTTCCTCACCACCTTCTTCTTCCTCACTCGAATCCTCCACCCCTTTTGTCTTAACATCCTTTCTTAATTCCTCCATAATCGTGGCTATCTCTTTGATCTTCTTCCACATTTTTCGGTCTGAAATATCATTCTCATGCGCCATGTGTACCACATATATCTGCAACTGCTTGATCTCTGTTTTCAACTCATCGACATCATTAATGTCAATGGTTAGGTTGTCAGGCATAACATATTCCTCATCATTTGTCCACCTCTAATAGGCTTGCTTCCTCTCCCCTTCAGTTGGGAAAATTTCTCGAATGCCTACACTGTTGTGCCTTGGCTGATTATCTCACCAACATACAAACCCACAGTTGAATAGTTTAAAATACAAGAAATAAAGACACCGAGAAATTTACGAGGTTCGGCAAAAACCTGCCTACGTCCTCGGAGAGATATTGCTCTTCACTATGAGAAAAACAGTACAAGTTACACATGAGTTAAATCGACATAACCTAATCCCATATCCCTTGTACACCCACTCACAGAATTTTCCCAAGAGCCTCACTCTACCCCAAGAGTTCCTTACTCTCACTCTCTAATTTTTTCTTTTGTTCTCCTCCTCATCCACTCTTTTCACTTGGCAAGCCTTTAAATAAAAATCAGCCTCTTTTCTTCTCCTCCTTTCTTCCACCCGAAAGCCAAATAATTATGGCTTTGAAAAAGCCACAAAATAAGGAACAAGACAAGCCACAAAACAAGGAACAAAACAAGCCACAAAACAAGAAAACATAATCCTCATCATGATGTTCCCTCATCAATTTTGTTTTGTTTCCTAGCCTAATTTGGCCACTATCCAACATACACTAGCTGCTAATTAACATAACAGTCATCCGAATTTAATTTATCACACATAACCATACTTAAACATTCACAAACATTCATAAACAGTAGTATACATTCATAAATAGTCATACCTCTCAGCTCTACGTGATGTACATCTTCAGCTGCTCGAAAGTGAATTGCTTCTCTGTTGTTTTCTAGTTGAGAAGTCATGGGATGGCTGCTGATAAGATTCTTACCATCTGCAAAAATAGGGATAAAAATACTTAAAAATATTTGCAAGAGTAAAAAGTAATTGTAAAATAAACGACTCAAACGAGGTCGTTCTCCACAGAGATTTGAAATTGTATTTAAAACCAGTCCTTAGCTAACTATTTAAAACAAGTTTTGGGAAAGATTTGAAATTGTGAACTTACATTTATCAATCACAAGAAGCCCTACTCAATCATCCGTTGATATTCCGACCGAATTGCATCTGATTACTTATTTAAATATCTTAATGGTAGCTAAGCATTAAGACATAGAGATAGTATAAACACAGTAATTAATAATTCAAAGTATGCACGCATAATATCATAAGCACTTAAATAAAGACTACATATTCATGCTAAGACTTGTGGCCCCAGCCTAGCAAAAGGAAATTAATAAGAAAAAAAACAAAATATTATTAGAAGAATGGATAGAGAACACCTTGTAAGTAAACTTGAATCGTCGAAGCTCTCTAAGCCGAGTGCTCCAAAAGAGTGTAGAGAACCCTAATGCTAGCTAACCTTATTTATACTACCACAAAATAAAATCCTTCGTAGAAAGGGTCTTCTAAAAACCAGAAACATAATCCTAATACTAATGTGGAGAATCTGCCTCTTCAAAGATTTGCCATGGTTAGGACCTTAGACACCTCCAAAATAGGCCTAAGATGACTCTTTCTAAAGCTTCAGATATCCTAAACATATTTGAAGGCAAACTCATTACCAAAAGACACCATCTTGGACGCCAAAAAGTCTAAATAAGCCCAAAACGTAACCTTGGTAGCACTACGTGCTGGTCATTTATTTCATCGCCATATTTAACCGCTTGGTAGAAAAATCTGAAACTTTGACACGAACAAGTTGAAAGACTCACGAACATCCTCCAATTGGAATTACTCCAAAATTTATCTGTTTGATCACTTTTAGCTCAAGAAGGACTCACAAGTCCTACATTGTTAATATAAGTATTAAAATTTTACCAAAATAATTACCAAAGCATACCAAGAATAGGGTTAAATATATAATTTAAAATCGGCTCATCACATGCTAAATCAATTATCTTACAATAACATAAGGACTTATCTAGTTGGGGAGTTGTTTCGTATACCCATACTTGCACGTAAAACTAAATTAGTACTCAATCACAATTATTATAGCATTAATAGCTACATAAGCAACACATAGTACCTGAAAAGCATACGTAAAGCCTTTGCAGCCCAATCAGGCTCTTTGCCCTTCTTGTTTGCCCTTCCTTCTTTTTCCTCCTCATCATTTTTGTTCACATCATCATCCACTCTTCATTTCCCTCTCCTAAAAGCAGCAAATGAGGTAGTCTTGAAGTTGTTCAAATGATATTGCACCCCACCATGAATAATCATTGAACCTATCCATGTCCTCAATGAGGTGGAAGTAGTCTAGATTCACAGCGACATTGCTCTTCGCCCTTATCATGATAGCCTTCGCAAAGTATACCAGCCCTATCTTCAGCACATAATCCTTGTTTTCGCATTCTTTAAAAGCTCTTTCAAATTCGGTGCAAGTCACCATATTTTCTTGCTCACTTTCTTGGGGTCCATCTTCGCTTTACCTTTGCCCTTATCTCTCCTACCCTTCCTGCTCTCTATATCAAATCCAAACTTCTTAGGAACATACTCATTCAATAACCTAATCTTGGAAAGCTCAACCTCTATGTCGTAGGGTTTGTCACACCGAAGCCCAATAATGAGGCAAAAGCCCTTTGTGAACCAGGTCACTTCATAGCTAAGTAAATAGGTGATTCCCTCTAAGTCTTTTACCCCTTGACTTGCCACTCCATGGAGCTACAATTCAAATAAACCAATTGACCACTTAAGGCCAGTTTATCAACGTGCTTTAAGTGCTAGAAGAAGGATGCCTAAAGACAACAATCTGGGTATTATTAAACTTTTGACACATCACCCCTAACACATGACAAGCTTGGGGTAGGTTGGTAACCCTTCCTCTATAGGATTTTTCTTCTCTTGTCACTACTTGAACCCCCGATTGCCATTTCCTGTACATATAACAATATAAGCATTCAACACAACCAAATTTAACAATGTATACCCTTAACAAACATGTCAACCAGTTTTCACAATATATCAACCATGAACAAAGCATCATGAATTTAGCAATCTTACGCTAATTCTTAAAATTTACTTCTACAGCTCCAAATTTCCGAACTCACTAAATTTCAAATTGACTTGGGGGAAGGAACTATGATGTCAAGTATTGTCCAAGCAAGGACTTTGACATCAACTTAAGGGAAGCAAGTACCACGTCATTCCTGTCGAATTGACTAGATGAATTAAGAACAAATTTCGAACGAAGTTCGACTGAGTTTTGAACGCGCGGTGTGGAAGTCAATTGAGTTTCAAACATTGTGGAAGTCAATTGAAATTTTTTTTTTGGAAGTTGTTCGCGGGAGCATTTTGGCGGAGGAGATGACAAAACTAATGAAGAGGTAACTGTTGTCGAGTCCAATGGGTTTTAATGACGGGTCATTTGTGATCCAGTTCTAGTGTAAGCTCTCTTTGATTGATTTGTTTATAGCCGTTGAGATAAAATCCAATTGCCTATATATATTCACACAAATGAACCGTCCGCATAGTAGGAAACGCTTTTAAAATATAGATCTTCCCAATTAAAGTGGAACTTACATTAATATCTCAAATAGAATCCAAAATATATAGACTTATTAGGATCTAAATATCAATATCCCCAATACAATATAAATATAGTCTTTACGTCCCAAATTTGCAACTCTCCAATGGTGCTTTAAGGGGTGAAAATTTACATTTGAATTCAAACTTAATAGGAAAATCTTTAGACTCTGGATATCCCAAACTCAAATGGCATAATATTTACAACGGTTTTAATCTCTATTGTACAAACAATAAGTGGAGGCAAATTGACATCTTTAAATGTTTAAACACTAGCAAGAGTCTATAAACTGATGAGCACGAACGCATCCAACATGTAATGCTGCATTTGTTTTGGTGGATTTTGGATCAAAATCACATCTCCTTGAAACTCTTATCTCTAATATTATAAGATATAAACATACCAGGAATATGCAGCAACAGTGATGAGCCCTCTTCAGTTTCTTGGACAAAAAGGAAACCATCCAAATTTGCTGCTGATGAAGAGCAATTTTGAATGCAGAAGACTTGGTAATGAGGTAATTTGGATGGATCAAAAGATAAATAAACACCTAAAATAGTTGATAACGAATCATGACCCTTGGCATTAGGTGGAGGAAGCGTCGAGAATTGCCTTGTTGAAGGGTTGCAGACATAATAACTAATAGTTTTTCCCAACTTGTAAAAGCTACACCCCGAGACCAGGCCATTGATGGACTGCAGTAACTTAACACCTGCTGAATCATCAATGAAGTCAAGAGATGAAAAGGGGTTGCTCTGAACTGCTGCAATTGAGATATGGGTGACTGATGCGGCTGGGAATTTGAGACAAGAGGATGCATGCAGAGGAAGTGGCTATAGAAATTTTGGCTGGAGATGAGACAAAGCCACTGCTTGGAGACACATTTGAAGCAGAGAAGTGACTTCACGGGCAGGCGTACAAGGATCAATGTGACGAGGTCTTGGTTCCTAGCTACTGCCTTAGCTGCAGGCAATGAATTAAATGGTATAGGGATAGAATTATGCAACAAATTTAGCCATTGTCAATGAAAAAGTATATACCTCCCATCTCACTGTCTCCCTTGATGTTTGTATGTCTTCTTCACCTGTTTTAATAGGGTTCCAATTATTTTGTACATCAATTATTGCAACAACTTGTAATTGTTCATTGTTATAGTCCATATTGACTATATTTTTTGCAGATTGAAAAGAGTTGAAGGATGGTGGAATGAACCCAAAAAAAAAAAAAAAAAAAAAAAAAAAAAAAAAAACAAAAGCAAAGTCGACATAAACATGTGAAGAAATGAATCAAGTTCTCCGATGGGTAAAGGGTAAAATGGAAATATACCTGCGATACAGGGGATATATGGTGATATATGTACTTACCTTGTCAAGCTCAGTGTTTTGAGCATGATTTTGGTGTGATGCAGTATGAGTTATCTAATCTAATTCAATCATTGATACCAAATTATAAGCTTAAATCCATTACGGCTTGTTGTGAATCTAAATCCAAGGTTACATCCCAACATGGACTTATTGTTGACCTTTAACTTACTATCCTAATTCCCCTCTCAAAAGAGAGAGAGGAAAAAAAAAATTGCCTACTACTTGAGTGGCCCAGAGTTATTTATGCGGAAGCCAATTTTTGACACAAGTGATGGTGAAAGAAGAATGAATTAAATTTATAACCTCAAGTGTAGAAATAAATGCAAGTAAGCTTTACCACTTGAGCTACAAAATAAGCATGTGAAAGCCAATTTTAGCAAGAAGATACTTTAAGAAGTGTTCCAATGCACGTAGGGGGGCCAATGAATTTGTTACTAACTTTGGCAACGGCATTGATGAGACAATGAATTGGTTGGTAAGGGGAACCCACATACTTAATTCATGTTTGTACTTTTGCATACGTAAATAGAAAACTACAATTTGAGAACATTTTATATTTTAGCATTTCTGCCTTTTTGGAGTTGGTTTTAATTTCATTGTCACCCTCAGAACAAAATTTTTAAAAAATGCAGGGTCGATGTCCTAATCTGCCCATAATTTCTTCGCCAGCAGAAATCTTAGCCAACAATGAAAACCTGCTCACACCAATCCTTCTGTGCATCCCAACTCGAGCTCTACTTCGCCTCAAATGCGTATGCAAGCGTTGGCTCTCTCTAATCTCTGACCCCAAATTTTGTGACAGCCATACCTTCAAAAATCCGTACCCCAATTTCTCAGCCTTCTTTAACACAACAATGCAAATCTACCGCATATCAATTCAGAACAACGAAAACACATTTAGGTCTCCATCGAAACATCCTGAGTTCATCCGAGGTCTACCAAGAGGCCTTAAGATTTTGCAGTCTTGCAATGGCTTGCTCTTGTGTTGTACCTCTCACGAAATTACAAACACGAGAACTACCCCAACATATTATGTACTCAATCCCACAACCAATCATTTTGTAGCTCTCACTAATTCACCGTATGCTACTAATTCCACAAGCCTTTTGGGGGTTGCTTTGGCTTTTGACCCTTCCAAATCGATTCATTACAAGGTTATCTGCGTCCAGTGCATTGCTGGATCTGTTGTCTCATTCCAAGTAGAGATATATTCGTCTGAGACTCGAAATTGGACGCTTCGAAAGTCTACTTTTGATAGGCCATTCCATATTGACTTCAGCCATGGGGTGTACTTCAATGGTGCAATTAATTGGATCAGCCGTACAAGTAGGTTGTTGCACTATCACTTAGATCATGAAGAGGGTCATGGATTGGTGTGCAGGCCTCCAGATTACAATGTTTTTCGCAAGCGGGAGTATATATATTTCGGGGAGTCACGCGGCCATTTGCACCTCATTGAAATTTATAGGCCTTGCTTTACTCAATTTGACGTGATGGAGATGGGGAGGGACTACTCTGGCTGGTTTGTCAAGTACCATGTTGATCTTGATACAATAACCGCCAAGTTTCCGAAGATGGTTCCGCAACATAATATTGATGATCCTAGTGAAGAAAATTGGTACTATGAGTTTGTTGTTCTCTTTCTTGTTCGAGAAGAAAATGAAGAGGAGACAGCTATGTTCTTGTATATTCCTTGTAAAGTCATCTCTTATAATCTTTTAGACAGAACCTGTAAGACAGCTTGTGAGTTAACTCTCAAAGGCAAGAGATCTTTGCAAATTGGGTGGCGAGATACTTATCATTGTATGGAGACGTTGGCTTGCGTGTGAAGGTATTTGTATCCTCTATGCGCCGTTGCTTTGCGTTTTAATTTTGATTGTATATGTGAGATCAAGAATGATTGCTACTACAAAATTCAGTTAACAAATTCATTGTGCCGTTGAGAACATCCTAGGGGATAATATTCAATGATTTTTCTAGAATAATTTTGATTTTATTCAAATATGAAATATGTTGTTGGAGAATACTGTCCCACTTCATATATATAATAAAATATTAAATAGTTTATTATCCCCGACGACTTCATCCTAGGGGATAATATTATACAATCTATGATAAAACTCCACATTTAGTAATATGTAATTAATTTGAAAACAACCTCGATAATGGTAGTGATTAGCCATGTTTGACCTATAGAGTTTATACGATGGTACATGTTGTACTATATATTTTTTGTAGTTATGATTTTAGTGTATTTTCTAGTTTAATGATTATTATGCCCTTCGAAAGATGTTTGAAATCCCACTTTTCTCTCTAAAAGTCACTTTGACCCAATTTGCCATCTATGTATATTTGATTATTTTAAGGTTGTTTTATTTATTTTTTATTTTTATATTTTTATTTTATTTTTTATTTTAATACGTTTGACATATAGGTTAAGCCATATAATTAATCAGTAATAATAATTTAGTATCGAGTTCGTCATCTACGGAAGTCGAACCCAAGACATTTAACTTATAAGTGGAGATGAATATCACTAAATTGTAATATTGAGATTTGCACCAAGAAGTTGGAGATTGAGCTAATTTTTTTACGATATATTTGTTATATTTATTGGAGTTGGGGGACTTTTTGGTCAAGGTGGACTTGGACTTTGAGAGCGTCCTCTTGTTTCTCTTGGTTCGGTTTCGTACCGGGTCCCATAATATCTCGAAAGAATTAGCACATCTTAGGAAATATCCCAGTTGGATAAATGACTCGAAGATAGCATGATTAAGCAAATAATGGCTTGCTCAAGTGAGGCATGGTGTGGAAGCTTGATGTTCATCAATTTAGCATGTTGAGAAAGAGAGTTGGCATGGTTGCATGAGTTCTCTGTTGGATAATCTAGGTTTCTTTGGTTCACTCTGTGAAGTGGGAGGATTGGGCGTAAAGAGGTTTTCCTTAACTGAAACGGTTGAAGGAAGTTTGGGGGATGGTTCTGTGTTTCTCTTTAATGTTTGAACCTCTTTGTCTTCTCCTCTTCTGGGCTGAGTCATTGGATCCCTTTTAATGGCTTCTGACTCCTATTTTTAAGGTGAATGACTCATTTCTAGGGTTCCTAAGGAATCTCTAATTGCGGCTTGGTTCTCATTTTCATTTCTCCTTAGTTCTCCTGCTACCCCATATTTTGGTGTTAGGAGGCTAGATTGTAAAACCTACATCATGTCTTCTTCCTAATGTGTGAGTTTCCCAGGCCAGCTTTCCACAAGCGCTACTTTTGGTAGCGTGCCTCATGGCTTTCACGCGTTGGACTTGTGCGTGAGCTAGGAAGGGAAAGTCTACTTCTCTCTTTATTAAATGCATGTTTTGCTGGGCTTTCATGTGATTATAAGGGTCAGGGCTTGGTTCCTCCCTAACTAAGTTGGTTAGCTTGCTAGGAAAAGAAGGAAACTAGGCTGGTTCTCTATCAAACTTACCCACGTGGAATACAAAGGTTATGGGCTTAGATGTTTGGGCTCCCAAGCAACCCAAAGTCTTCCATAATCTTGACTCCATGTAGGCCCAATGAACTTACGTAACCATCCACACAATAATTCACTTGACAACCCCCGAGCATGTGACTTGGGCTTATCGTAACATGAATAATGATTAGCATGATGAATAGGCATGGCATGATTTGGTCTAATTGCCGTAGCATGGTCTGTTTGTAAATATACTTCTTCATTGATCTCGCACTTTTGCATGTATTTGAATTTAAATAAAGGTTTGCATGACAGTTGGGCCTCGAGACTTGGTTAGGCTTGCATGTGACATTTTTGGGCCTCCAAATTAGCCCCCTTAATTATTTGGGTTGTGAAAGACCTTGAGCAAGCTAAATAATCAAACCCAAGCCCAAGAGATTTATGATTGTGGCTTTCCTTATGAGACTTTTCCTTTTCCCGTGTGGCTGCTGGTGACATTGTGATGATGTGTTTCCTTGTGATTTTCTTCTTACTTTTCATGTGCATCGTGGGATTACCTCATAGCCCGGCTTGAATTCTTATTGGAGCATGTTCAAGTTGGATTAGTTTTGGTGCATTGTTTGGTTGGGCATGGTTCCTTGATTGCATATAGCTTGCTTTTCATTAGCATTTATATAGCATGCTTTCCCTAATGATGTCTCTTATGTTTTTATGGCTTGTTAGCATGGCATGTGTAGGGAAAGATATATGTGTTATGCGTGATAGCATGTAAAGAAGCTAGTCGCATGTTTAGACCTTAGGCTTTTGTATGATGGCATGTAGGGAAGCTAGTCCCATATTATGGAATGTAAGGAAATTAGTCTCATATTAAAGCCATCGGATTTTGAGTGAGGTTCTTGAACTCTTAGAGATTTTGCTATCTCTAAGAACATTTGCTTGTTTTTTTAAGGTGGATTTTTGTTTGTTGCTTTGCCATGCTTTAGTTGTTGTATGATGACTGTGTCTCTTCATTGTAATATTTGATAAAGAAGCTGCCCCTGTCAGTCCTACTTATAGAACCATGAGTTCACGGGCCTTTGCTTCATTTGGTGCCCTAAGCATGTAGAATATCTTGATACTATCGATTCAAGTGAAGATGATCGGTATTAGCAGTGTTGCTGATGACAAGGAGTTTAGTGAGGATTTAAAAGCTATAGAGAGCATCAATTCGAGTGCCGATTCTAAGCTGGGAAGCATAATGCGTCCTCAAGCTTCTTTGGGGAAGGTGCGGTTGAAGAGGATAATGATACATGATCAAGTGACAGGAGTGACAACAAGATGATTGGTGCTGATAATTTCAATGAGGTTGATGTTTTCCTCAATGATGATGTCCGAGTGAATGTATCATGTTCTCCCATCGTGATGACTATTGCAAATGCAGCGACTGTAAAGGAATTTCTTTTTCCTTATGGACATCTTTGTGTGGACTTTTGCAACTGCTTGCCCATTCTCTTTTGTTTGCATGGATTCATTTGTACACTATGAGGTGACTAATCCTTGTTGAGCATTGGCATGTCTTTCTTCGTGTTGCATATGTGCATGCATAGGCATGTTATCTTGTTGAGGCTTTACCTCGGATAGGCTCAGTTGCTTATAATATTTCGTGCTTCTGCTTACTGATCTATCATTTCATGAGGCACACTTTGTGCTTTCCTTACAAGTGAATGTAGATGGTGAGTTGCGTTTAGCTTGCGGTGAATCAAATGCAGGTTAATGCTTCCAACTTTCATTTGGAAAAGTAGCTCGTTGTGGTTATCTTTTGCTTTTCCCAGGCATTGCATGTCACTTGGTTGTCTGCTTGCTTAAGCTTCAATTTCCTTTTCTTGGCAGAGCATGATCTTTTCCTGAATCTTGCTTTTCGAAGGGCTAGTTATTCCCTCAGACAATGGGGTGTTTTGTCTCACTTTTATTTCTTCATTTGCTTTGGCTTTGAATTTTGATGTTGAACTTGGCATGATACTTGGTATATTTGGTCTTGTAATGAAATTGGAGTTTACTTTCATGCATGGGGATTTGTTGAGTAAAATCTTGTCAAGCTTTGAGATATAGGCTTTAGCTTTTGCTTGTTTTTTATGGTTGATTCTGGCATTTTGCATTTTGCCAGTGAGTTTCCCTGGGGAAGGTGGGAATGCTTAGGCTAGTTTCCTTGGGGAAACTAAGTGTGCTAAGAAGGCTTGACTTGCTTGGCATTGATTGGCTTAATTGTTTTAAAAGCTTTCACTGTTTAGCTTGATCTTGAATTGTTAAGTTTGGCATTGATTTTGCATTGTTAGGCTTGTCCTCGATTTCGTATTGTTAGGCTTAACATTGATTAGCTTGATTGCTTTAATAGTTTTCCTTGCTTCACTCGAATGGTTTTGCATGGCGTGCTGCAATTTGACTTGGCACATTGCATGGACATTGCTTAAACCATTATGTAGCTTGCTTGGCATGGGTTATTGCTTTAACTTTAACGTGATTGGAGTTTTAGGAAGGCTTGAGATTTTTTTATAGTCTTAGCTTGATTACTACTATAACATGTTCACTAGAAGAAGTCCTTGCATTTACACTCGTCAATGTAAAAGGATAAATGTACCAAAGATTTTGACAAAATGCTCCATTTATATCTTTAAAATTTGAGGTACATCAATCGGTGCAAAGCTTTACAAAGCTTCATAGAGTAGACAAAATGATCATGATGTAGAAGGAGATTCTTCTTCTTAATAAGCGTGATGAAATAGTAAGAGAGTCTTAGCAGTAATAAGGCTTAAGCCTCTTACCATTGACTAGTTCTGTTGGCATGTCATCGTTGACTGAACTCAAGTAGTAGCAAGTAGTAGCATGTGCTTTCGTAAGCTTCCTTGATTGGAACTTTTCCAGTGTGGGGAAAACTTTGAAGGTTTAGAGGTCTGCTTTTATATGGGCATTCTAAAAAGAATATCTCTTTCTTTGAAGCTGTTTGGCTCGACTCTATGATTGTAGACTATGGTAACTTGTTGGTGGTATATAGTTGCTTTCCTAACTGCTTCCATTCTTCTTTCCTCGAATGACTCGAGATTTGTCCACCTCCATTCTAAGTAAGCTGTAGTATTCCTTGGAGACGTACGATAGACCTACATAACATTTGGGAGATGCGTGTTCCAGCCCCTAAAGTAATTGTGCACAATGTCTCTTAGGATCCTTAGAAGTGTCTTGTTTGTGGTTTTGGCTTAACTATTTTCTTATGGATAGTACAACGCAGAGCAGTGGTGCTTGATTTTTTCGATCAAGTCGAACCCCCAAGTATGAAATGGCCATGGAGTGTGCATGTCTTGTAGTAACCTTAGAGGCTTGTGGGTCAAGTTCTCGTGAACTTGGCATGCATGACATCTTTCAGCTATGTTGTGCGTATCTTCCCTCATGGTAGGACAATAGTACTTTAGGCTCAGCAACTGCTTTTGTAACTTCTTCTGTTTTTTAAGTTTCCTTAGTAGGTTGACTAACTTTTTCTCTTTAGGTTTCTTTGACGCTGTAGTGGATTTGTCTTCGGTAGTAGGTGCAGGTATGCCTTTAGATTCCTCAGGGGCTTTACTTGTGACACGTCCCGACCCTAATATTCCCCGAATACCCGGATAGGCACATGTTGGCCGACACTCGAGGGTGACAAAAGCCATTTATTGAATACAAGAGTAATGATTAGGAGGAAATATACATGAATAAATAATCATAGAGGAAATTAAGTGAATTAAACAGAGTTTAAGAAAATAGCTAGAGTGCATAGAACACGCTCTAAAACAAGTCACAAAGAAAAGATCATTACAAGATATCACACAAGTGAATGATAGACCGCTACTGGTAGGGAAATACCTTGTACGGTGTGTCATAGTCCTCATTTCTAAGACCTGAATGGGGGTGCAAAACAAGGATGAGTGGACCAAGTTCATATATACAATAATAATAAAATAGTTATCAAGATACCAACCCCCACAGTTTATATAATAAAAACTACTAGTATAAAAAGTGATAAGTTTACTGAAAACCCTAGCATGCCAAAAACATCACAAAAGACATATTGAGGAAATCAAAATATCAATTGTCTCACAGATCGTCTCGTAAGTGCGGTGTGCTGCTAGTAAGATCACTAAATAAATATAACTCCCGGCCCTATGCCAGCACCGTGGTCTCTGCGCCTGTAGCCAGAGATTACCAACTCTCGGCCCAATGGCTGCTCCGTGTCCCTTAGCCCGTAGCTAGGGATTATTTCTCCCGACTTAACTGCCAACACCAGATCCTCGCCCCAGGCGGCATAGTGTCCACTAGGTATGCACAAATAGTTACGCCTCTGATAAATAACCACTTCATAGTATAAAGTCATCCATCATCTATACTATAAATAGGGGTTTCTAAAACATGTTCTAGCATCCTATCGTCATCCATCAGATAGTCTACCAGTTCATGGTTTTTATAGAAAATACAATATATCAAACTATAGCTCAATATAGGCCAACAATTAATTCCTTACAAAATAACGAGACGATAATCAACATTTCAATAAACATGCTTAACATAAAATCAATCCATAAACTAGTAAGGCATGCTTTTCATTTATGCAATTAAACTATGAAATCATGTAATTTTAGAAAGGGTCCACACACAGATACTCCGTAGCAGCAGAGTTGTGCGGAAAAGGATTAAGGAAATCCCCACTAGCAAGTTCACCTAAGCACAAAAATGTACAATTTATCAAACTATGCCCAAACGGTAGAATTCTAGGAAATGGATGCCAAAAACGGATTCGAAACAAATTGGCCTAGGAGAGATTTTGGGTTTTCGGGTCCTAAGGTTTTTGGTTAAAAAGGGTTAGGGTGAAAAGGGGTGGTTTGAGCTTAATCCCAAACCAACACACACACGCATGACACAAAACACACACACACACACACGCACGTGCACCACACACACTCACACAGACACATACATTCACACGTACACACATACACACATTACACAAACACAGACACATGCACGGCATGCACACACACACAGAGAGTCCATATACACACGCAGTCCACATACACACGCACACACTCATGCACTGCATAGCCCAAAGGCCTTACACATGGGGCCAGGCTTTAAGCCTTTTCTAAATAAAAATGGCCCAAGGCTTTTTGGGTCATTGAAATAAATAACAAAAAAAATCAATTAAACAAAAAAGAGTGGGCTGGGTTTGGTCTACGGGCCTAAAGCCCGTGGCTGTCCTAAATGGCCTGAAGGCCTACGTGTTGAACGGAGAAGAACACCAGAAATTTGATTGGGATTCGTCTCGATTCCGATTTGGACCTAAAACTAAGTAAAAATAGGAAGTTAAATCATAAAAATGATGCTGAAAAAGAAGGAAAGCAAGATTTTACCATAAATAGAATCAAAAGGGTTGTGGAAGAACGAAAATAGAGTGCATGCACAAATTAGAACCTTCCATTTGGACTGAGAACAACTCAACAAAATAGAATAGGGCAGCGAGCCTTACCTGTGTTCGAGTTTCAGAGGTTTGAAGCTCTCGGCTTCAATGGCAGAACACACAGAGGTGTTCTAATGATGCATGCAGGATTACAGTTGAGTTCCTCAAGCCTTAAGGATTCTAGATATGTGGTTATTTTGTTGGATTTGTTTAGATTTTGAAAAGGGAGGGGGACGAGAGCTCTCGGAGCTCTGGGGAGAGTGAGAGTTTTCGAGAGTTAGAGAGAGAGAGAGAAAGAGAGAGAGAGAGAAAGGGAATTTCAGAAGAATGAAGAGGAATGAGACAGAGTTCACGGGTTGGGTAATTAGACTTAACCTTGGGCCTTAAGTTAACACAAAGGGGGCTAGGCTTGGCCCAATAAAATTTTAGATTATTTGGGTAAGGGTTATTACAACTTGCTTGGGTGCCGTACCTCCATACTTGGGGTTTTCCCATAGAATATGGTTGAACCCCTTAACCTGTCACGAGCAGTAGACAATGAGCCCATCGGGCAGCACAACCTCGTAGTCCAATCTATCCTGATGAGTCTCTTCCTTGTTATTTTCCCATGATCTCTTTGTGGAAGCTTATACAGACACACTGATTTTCCTTACTACTTCTAGGAGCCTTGAGAAATGATCGATACCGATGTTCACCAAGTACACCTTGTTGTTAGCCATGATATTGCTTATACAAATTTCCAGAAATGCTTCCTTATCCTTCCTGTTGTGGCAGTCAAGGGCAAGGTCGCAGAAACACTTGACAAAAGTCATATGATCGTCCACGTGCATTTGACGTGTGTTGTTGAGCTAAGTTATTGTGAATTTTTCCTTATGATGGAAGTACCTTTTGCAGAACTTGCCTGCCAGCTCTTTCTAGGTTCAGATGAAACCTAGCACGAGGGTAATGTACCAAGTTTAGGCACGATTGGTTAGACTCTTCGAGAAATCCCTGAGGCAGAGATTGTAGTTATCGGCATGAGGACCCAAAACATTAATGAAATGGCTTATATGTTCCTTATGGCTACCCTTCCTCCTATCAAAGAGGACAAAGTTGGAAGTCTCGTATCTATTAGGATATGGCATATGGAGAAGGCTGACTGGGTATGGTAGCTAAGGAATAAACTTCCAGTCCTCCGAACTCATGTGTAACTCCTTTTTTTTTTTAGCATGGCAATGACGTCTTCCTGAGTGAGCAAAGATGACATATTTTCAAAATACTTGCCTGTAGCAACAGCTGATTCTTCTGGAAGTTTTTTCCTTAGGTGTACAGTCTTTGTCACTGGCTTTCTCACATAGCTTTAAGATTGAGTTTTTCAGCTCCTTCACATATGATTCAATTTCTCTTTGGGCTTCACCCAAACCATGAATGGTTACGATGATGTCAGGCATGGCATATTCGTCTAGGTTTTCCTGGCTTTCCTAGTGCTGCTTTTTACGTTAAGATTCGTTCAGTTAAGAAACAACCTCGCCTGCCTTTGAAGAGTTATTGCTCATGGTAGCATTTCTTCTGGATATTGGAGCCATTGAATCAAGATGCAACCTGGTCCCTAGTGAAGTCGCCTTATGAAGAGGGACTTTTAGTTTAAGATGGACTTGGACTTTGGGAATGTCCTCTTGTCTCCCTTGGTTCGATTTCATACCAAGTTCGGGAATATCTCGAAAGAATTAGCACATCTTAGGAAATATCGCAGTTGCATCAATGAATCGAAGATAGCATGATTAAGCAAATAATGGCTTGCTTAACTGAGGCATGGTGTGGAAGCTAGACATTGATCAGTTTAACATGTTAAGAGAGAAAGTTGGCATGGTCGTATAGTGTTCTTTGTTGGATAAATTGGGTTT
The DNA here is from genome assembly GCF_019419815.1 of Pyrus x bretschneideri. NCBI lineage: Eukaryota > Viridiplantae > Streptophyta > Magnoliopsida > Rosales > Rosaceae > Pyrus > Pyrus x bretschneideri. Next base: position 1,998,171 of record NW_025999679.1, read on the forward strand.
CTTTAGTTCTCTCTGTGAAGCTAGAGGATTGGCCCTAAAGATGTATTCCCTGACTGAAAGGGTTGAAGGAAGTCTGGGGGAAAACTTTAAGGTTGCAGAAAGATGGTTATGTGTTTGTCTCTAGCGTTTTAACCTCTCTGTCTTGTCCTATTCTAGGCTGAGTCCTTGGGTGCTTTTTAATAGTTTCTGACTCCCCTTTTTGTTAGTGAAAGTCTCATCTCTAGGGTTCCTAGGGAATCTCTAATTGTGGCTGGTTTCTTCCTCCCATTTCTCCCTAGTGCTCATGCTACCCTATATTTTGGTGTAAGGAGGCTAGACTATTGAACTTGCATCGTGTCTTTTTCTAGAGGCGTGGGTTGTTTGGGTCAGCTTTTCGCATACGCTACTTTAGGTAGCACGCTTCATGGCTTTCGTACGTTGGATTTCCGTGTGAGTTATGAAGGGAAAGTCTGCTTCTTTCTTCATTAAATGCATGTTTGGTTGGGCTTTCACGTGACTTTAAGGGTTAGTGCTTCGTTCCTCCCTAACTATGTTGGTTAACTTGCTAGGGAAATGAGGAAACTAGGCTGGTTCTCTCTCAAAATTACCCACATGGAATACAAAGGTTATGGTCTTGGACTTTTGGGCTCCCAAGTAACCCAAAGTCTTCCATAATCTTGACTCCACGTAGGCCTAATGGACTTCTATATTCACTTGACAAGCCCCGAGCATGTGACTTGGGCTTATCTTAGCATGAATAGTGATTAGCGTAGTAAATAGGCAAGGCGTGATCCGGTCTAATTACCATAGCATGGCATGGTTGTAAATATATTTCTTTATCGATCTCGCACCTTTGCATGTATTTGGGCTTGAATAGAGGCTTGCATGACAATTGGGCTTTGAGGCTTGGTTGGGCCTGTATATGACATTTTTGGGCCTTAATAGATGGCATGACATATATGGAGTTTACTTTGTTGAAATGTATGTCATAATAGCACCTGTGGACAAAAAACTATTTAAAAAGACCAAAAAAATTGTAAAATTGTTGTAATTAATATTTCACATGTGATTGTATAAATCCTAAGTTGAGATAAATCAAGAATCTTTCGAGATCAGGAAGATGCTTCCTATTTTACTTTGTATTACTTGGAATCACATCAAAGAATTTTTCAAGCCTTTCTCCATCTTCTCTCTACCGCACCTTCTCTCTTTCTCTCTCTAACTTTAGGTCACAACACGTTACCAGCACACTCTTCATGCTGCGCTAAGGAGAGTTTGTCCATCTTCAATGAGGGGAGTATTACGTTTGAATCATTCTTATTATAATTACCTTTTTAATTTATGGAAGTAATATACTTTTTATTGGTTCACTTTATGTTTTTTATGTTGAACGTGATACAATGCTTTAAAGATGGAAATCTAACATTGGAAATCTAAACACACGCCCTTAATTGTCGATATTTTTTCAGCCTTAATTGCATGAAACATTCACCATGATGCATGAACTCAACTTGTATGCGTTTTGGAATTATAGAATCTGCATAAATTGTTTTCACATTATATACACACACACACACACACACACACACACATATATATATATATATACATATATATATATATATATTATATAATGGTGAACTGAATATGCCTGAATAAGAAAACAAAAAGGAAAGAAAAGAAAAATGTTGTAGAACAGTGGATGTCCACTCAAATAATTAAATAAGGGGCAAGTTGCCCTTCCACTGTCTGCCAAAGGTTGCTTCTTATGACTCCTATTTTCTATATAAATACAAACCCCACACAACACCAAAGTAGAGAGACTTACGGCAGAGAGAGAGGAAGGAAGAGGAAGAAAGAGAGAAAGAGAGGAATAAGAGGAGAAAATAGTGAGAGTTATCTTTGTAATCTTATTATTCCAAATTATAATGAAACCACCACTGCTACCCCGAGGACGTACTCCAGTCGCACTGACAGTAGAGAAACCTTGTAAATTTTGTGTTTTGTTTCATTTATTCCATTGCACACACCGTCGATTTTACAACACGTTATTAGCACGAGAAGCTCTCATGTCAGTGGAAAGCATAACGCCATAAATTCGGATAAATACAAGTCAAACTTGCAGTACTAGGAGTAGTTTAGCTCTGAGATGTAGCACCAAAAAAATCACATAGTAGAGACGGCAAGCCAAACACGACAAATAGGGAAGATCATCTTGTCCCAAAAATCCATTAACCATTCTTTTGTCACTCTAGCTGTTGATGTGTATCACCTTATCCCTACTAGACCTGCAATCTCAATCTCTCTCGTGGACAATAGAGATGGAGAGATCTTACAGACAAACAAAGGTGCAACAAAACAAGCAAAGGTATGTCCATTTTTCGTTTCTCCCATAGTGCCAAAAGCGCCCCACTGAATTCCGGTGAGAATTGAAATTCACAACAACCTGTAGTCATCATGAGATAAGAAAACGCATACATGACAACTGGTTTCCATAGATCCAGAAGAATCTCATTAGACTTGGAAACCCAGATCGCGTCATTTTCGACGGATCTTGAGAACTCCTATGAATATTCGGTTGTCTGAGATGGTGATGGCATGACTAACTCCGCACATGCCTCATTTTCTTATGCCTCCATCAACTCCGCTATCATCTATGTCCCTATAGGGAGGTTCTTGCTTCGCGATGCCATGTTCTCTAGGCCATGCAAGAACAACGCCAGTCTCTGGTAGCCTTTTGGGATTGAATTGGTTCTGTGTGACCTCCACAACCCAACTGGCCCTGGGTTTGAGACTGGTAGAGACAGACAAAGAAGAAAAAGGAAGGAGAGATTATGGAATGGTGTTTCAGGCACCGTGTAAAAAATGATTGGAAAGGTGGAATTTTGGTGTATGACGCTGACAGAAAAGGAGAAAAGGGCAAAGAAAAGCCAGCAGCCATAAAGCTCCAAAAGAGTTACTTTGATGTGTTAGAATTGTGCACATAAAAGAATAAAAAGGGAAATGGGGCCAAAGCTTTGGAAAGGTGCGTTGCACCATGTGAAAGAAAACAAAAAGCAAAGTTTTTGGAATGATGCAGCATGTGAATGAATAAGAAAAAAAAATAATTAAAAAAAAATAGGTAAAGACTTTTGGATGGTGTTGTACCTTTTGAAAAGAAAGAAAAAACAATATATATATATATATATATATATGTATTTATGTGAATGGTGTTGGCTTAAAATTTTTTCACAAGTTCTATTTACTTTAAAGCAATTTATTTACCATGGACGGTTTTACCTCCTACTGCTTTATGTTTTGACTTATGTGAATGGTGCTGAATTAAAGCCCTTATCACAAGCTTTATTTACTTAAATGCAATTTACTCACTATGGCTGGAATTACCGCCTATTGTTTTAATTTATTTATTGTACTTATCTTTTGTTACGATGAGTATATATAAGACCCGAAGTTCCTTGATCAGATCAGAACTTGGAGTTTCTTGATCCTCATCATATAAAAATGATTGGACCCGAAGTTCCATCATACAAAAAGATCGGGCATGAAGTCCCTTGATCCTTAAGATCAGGATATAAAGTTCCTTGATGAGTACCGTAAGTTTGAAGTGCCGTAGTGCCTCAACTTAATTGTAATAAAGGCTATAAGAGTCTCAGTCTACAAAATATTAAATAAGGACTAGAAGTTCCTCATATCCATACTTAAAATGGTTTAGCAGAAGCCTTTATTAAGTGTATGAAATTGATTACATGTGCTCTGCTCATGAAAACGAAATTGCCAGTTTTCTACATGGGGACATGTCATTTTACATGATGCATTATTAGTTCGGTTGGGGCTTGTTGCCAACCGTGAATACTTCTCAGTACAACTCATGTTTGGGCACCAGCCAAACATTATACATTTACGAGTTTTTGGTTGTGTTATCTTTGTGCCTATTGCAATGCCACAACGTATTGAAATGAGGCATCATCGATGATTGTGTTGAACACCATTTATCATTCAATATTTAGAACATTTGACTAGGGATATGTTTACCGCATGGTTTGTGGATTGTCATTTTGATGAAACAAATTTACCGCCGTTAGGGGGAGAAAATAACATCGTTCCAGAAGAATGATGAGAAAATACCATTCCAGAAGAATGATGAGAATTTGTCTTATTTTGATTCACGAAGCAATTAATATGAAAATGAAGTAGGAATAATTGAATGATGCAATGATGTGTCAATAAAATGCCAAATGCATTTAATGATGCAACGAAAATGATGAAATCACATATACTTATTGGCAATGTGCCTACAAGAATTGATGTCCTCGTTGGATAAAATAATGAGGTAGCAAATGATTTATCTGTCCTTCAGACTCAAAAGGTTTAGTCATTTGAAAGAAGAAGAATATAACACTATTGAACTATTGCATTCCCGAAGCATAATATTGCATGCCAGAAGCATGACAGTCGCCGCATGGATATATGTCACAGAAAGGACAATCCGTGGACAAGGGAATGTTGGTTTCTCATGCATGAAGCATGATAGACATATACGTTCCAATGACTCAACTCCTAGAAATGGAGACAATCCGAGCTCTATAATGCTCAAGAAGAGGTTATGATCCGCATTCTCTAAATTATGACTATCTTGGAAGAGATAGTGTAATGCCCTTGAAGAGGCAATGGATATCCAAAAGAAATGAAAAGATTTTATGCATGCGCATGCACATGAGAATATGAGATCACATATTGATGATCACCAATGATAATTTTGGTTTTTACAAGTAGCTACTAAATTCATTAATGAGTTGTGTTGATATTGAGTCCCATTCTTTTCCGTCAACGAAAGGAAAGATTATTGACCAAAAAATTGAGAAGGGAAATTCCATTACAATTTTGCAAGAACATGAAAAAATGGACCTATATATTTGAATATAATACAAATAGCCAAAAGATGTTGAACCAAGTAGGTTACATATGAGCATTTGTAATACAGTGAAATACATTCACATGATGTGACACAAGGTTACCAATTGAAACCTGAAATTATAGTTTTGTAAATGAGTTCAAAACGAAAAGTGATTCAATTTCTACCTGAATTGCGAAGATTCTTAGGAGTCGCCCACATCATATCTCCATAAGTAAATCCCTCAAGTATACATGGAAGCAAATTGCTCTGTATAAATTCCAAAGAAAAATGTGTCATAAAGTGTAGAAAATCCCTGAAGGATTCAAATTGCTTGAAGTAAGCCCTCTAAGGGTAAAACATAAATTATATACTCAATACCAATAGATGATATGAATTGCCGTAGTGAGTACTATCATTATGATATTGTTGCAACATACTAAAATCTCTTGCAAGAGTCAATGACATTAAATTAGAAATCCTAAAAAGTCAAGAAAGATTATGAAGTGTTGAGAGGAATATTGGCTTGAGCTGCATATCGAACAATATGCTAACACGAATCTTATCCATGATGTTTATGATATTAAAGAATCATATGGATTGAAGATTATGAGTTGAATACTCAAATGATGTAGACACTAAGAAATATCATTTATCTTCGTGAGGGTAAAGATAAATTGATATTTGGTCTAGAAGTACAACATCTTAGTGAAATATATGTCTTATTGTATTTGGCACAATACATTGAATGAAATAAAGCTTATCTATTAATATCTTCGAGAAATTATAGACATGTACATACACATGAGTTAAAACAAACAAACAAGATGAAGCCTTTACAAAGGTTGTTCATGTGAAGCCTTAGTACTCAGCAGTACCCCAGAAAGGGGAAGTACTGGAGATTGATCATGTGGCTCCCCAATACTTGGCAATACACCAGAAGGCGAAGGCATCATTTGCCTTCAGAATCTAGCCATGAATCTCTGGTGATTACTTTGAATCCGACTTTCAGATTCTAGCAGCTAGTGAGCTTTCTTTTCATGCTCGTTGAGTAATTATTGGCAAGAAGGACTTGTGTCATATATTATCATGACGAGGCTTGTCTATATCACTCCTAAGACTCAAATCTAAACAAAGGTTAGATGGGTAAGCCATTCTCAGAAATGATGAAGGAAAAATGAGGTCAAATATAATCTTAGAAGTGCAAGAAGGGGAAAATTTCTACAGGCAGCAACTTTTTGAGCATACTCTCAAACACAATTGATGTCTCTATAAAAGAAGAGGCAACAGAGCCACTTATTCAGAGATCGAAGAGGCATAACTCTCGAATTTCAAAAGCCTATAAATAAAGTTTGTTGGTACGTTTCAAATGCAATCTCAGCCTTTCAGATATCACGTGCAACTTTGTCAAAAATCTCTGACAAAGTTGAAAACGCGTAAATCTTATTGTTCTAATTACACCACAGTTGCTGACAAGAGTAAAAGCACAACACCACTACTTGCTATTGAAAAATCTTTATATATGTCGACCTTTGTTCTCCATATCAAGGCAAACATGCAAGAATACCTAACTGTTCCTCATTTTTGAGAATGCATCTTCAACAAAGCATCTCGAAATACTCAGTTTTCTTCCTCTCCAAGAATACCTCTTCAAACAAGTCACACCAAAGGAAGGGTATCTCATATCATGCTTTCCGTCGTCCTTTCCCTTGTCCTTGTTCTTATCTGCAAGACAAGGAGAAAGAGAGCAATCAGTCGCCACTTGGAATCAAGCTCTCGATCTGGAACTGATTGCCCAGAACCTTTGCCTAGTTGCTTACCTTGCATTGCTCTCGAGTACTCATTTTCAACTGTTGATATGATGTTGGCTATTTAAACTGAAGCTGCCAAACATGATGAGTCGCTGAGAAGTGATGTTCTAAAGGACCATTCAAATGCAAGGGTTGCATTCCACTTCCACATTAGGGGACAAATACTGTAAGAGAAGATGTCACACATGCATGGGGAAGACTAGGGAAAATACCACTTATACAAGGGGAACAGATAAGGCAAGTGAAAATGATACATTGAAGCAGGTGGAGACAAGCACAACAAAACACGTGCTGATTCATCCTCGATGGAGCCGAAGATCACTTGTCACGTGGAGCTGCTTGTGGTCCCATTTCATTCAAGAACAAGTCCTAAGGCCATTGAAGAAATCACAAGTCCGATTCAAGATCAAGTGTCCACCCCCCTTGAATCAAATTCAGCTCTAGATAAAAGGAGTAAATTCAGACCTTTGGTGGAAGTTTAGTAGAAGGCCCTACAGCCCAGTTCAAGAACAAGCTTGTGGAAAGTTAACAAGCACAACAGATATGGTACTACTCATCAGGGGGAGGATCCAAAAACATATCAAGATTTTAACGAGTCAATCGAAGACTTGTGGCTATTCATGGGGGAGTGTTGTAGAACAATGGATGTCCACTCAAATAATTAAATAATGGGCAAGTTGCCCTTCCACTGTCTGCTGAAGCTTGCTTCCTACGACTCCTGTTTTCTATATAAGTACAAGCCCCACACAACACCAAAGTAGAGAGACTTATGGCAGAGAGAGGAAGGAAGAGGAAGAAAGAAAGAAAGAGAGGAAGAAGAGAGGAGAAAATAGTGAGAGTTATCTTTGTAATCTTGTTATTCCAAATTATAATGAAAGCACCATTACTGCACCGAGGAAGTACTCCAGTCACATTGATTGTAGAAGAACCTCGTAAATTTCGTGTCTTGTTTTATTTATTTCACTACACATACCGTCGATTTTACAATAAAAAAAGTATTTTTAAACCTTAACTCGAGCTAAGCTACTGTTAGACAAAATTAAAAAAAAAAATAATAATTGGTCCAGGATGACATGTCGTTTGACGTCATCCTTCATTGGAGAGCGACACATCGTTTTCGACGTCGTCTTATCCCTTCATACCTCGCCGCCACCTCGTTTGTCCTTGCCTGAAGTTGAGTGACGAAGAGGCCGGGATCCACTATCACTACGACCTACAATCGTCCACCAGCGAACGAAATCATCCCCGAAGACTGGGTTTCAGAGATTCCAGAAGAAATCCGACCTAGATTTGGAACCCTCTAAAGATACCCGTGTCTTCCGTTCTCCATCTCCAGTCGCCGACATCCATGGACATCTGAAGCCATCCCAACTCGACTGAATTCGAGACCTGCACCTAGACCGACGGCCTCGAGCTTCATTCTCGGCCACACCACCAACGCCACAATCTGTGACGGCGTTAGGATTCTGTTGTAGCCGTGCCGATTAAAATAATAATTCATTTTTTGGGGCGAAGCTTCATATTTTTTTGGACTTGAAACTTCGACAGTGGTATCAGATCCATGGTTGTAATTGATAATTGAGCAATTGTGGGCTAAAAGTCAAGTTATTCCCTAAAATTTCTCCCCAAATCCACTCCAACTCAAAGAGAAATTTTGAATTAAATGCTAAATGTTAAACCAATACTAAATTTCTCCCAAAATTTAGCCCAGAAATCAGAGTGGACTCCATCCAATATTTATCGGAATTTAAATTTTTTTAGGTTAAAATGTTCATAAAATTAATTTACGATAGTCTACCTATTTTTTTTTAAAATTTAATTTAACAAAAAATTAACCTTAGTTAATTCTTTAATAATTCCGGATTAAAATTTTAAACTAGAACGGTTGGAGCAGAAAAATTATTTCTGGCCTAAAAGCAAAATTTTCCGGGCTAAAAAATTTGGCTTTTGGCCCAACCATTGAAGATGGTCTTACGATGAATTGCATTGTAGACTTCTTTATTTTTATTATTAGGGTTCATGTTATCCTTGAATGGTTCTTGATAATATGAATGTTTTGATCTAAATATTGGAGATACATGATTGAGGTTTGTGTTTACGGGATTAATTAAAAGATTGGAAAAAAAATTAAAAATTGAAATTGAAATCCGCTAGGAGTTTTGTTTTAAAAAAAAACTGTCACTGAAAGTCTCAAATTGCCCTTTAAAAACTTTTAGTGATAAAACTGTTTGCCACATCAATTCCATGCGGAAATTAGATTTTAATTTTAACATCTTTCATGAATTTTAAGGCTTTCTTGATTGTCAAGAGACAATAAATTCTCTAACCAATATGATTTCAATTAGATTATAAATCTAATAGGAAAGTCAATTCTATTTTGGAATAGAACTCCACATTGGAATATGTTTCATAATTTTATTTAATTGTTGAATAAAAGAAATAGGAATTCAATATCCTATTTTTCTTTGACAAGAATTGTGGTATGGAAAATTGTTTCAATATCCAAATGGATTCTTAAAAGTTATGAATCCTATTTAAAATGTTATTTCCTAATTAAATTAGATTTCTTAATTGTTGAGAGTTTTAATTAGGGATGTGTTATTGACACTCCAAAAATCTTATTCTACACTACTCACAAGTGTATTTTTCTTTCCTAATATAGAAAGTTTTGAGTGTAGAATGAGATTTTTGAAATGCTAATAACAAGTCCCTTTAATTATTAGGGATAATAAAATCTTTTTAAGAGTGGGAGCTAAGATGGAGACCAAATTAGACGTGGATCCTAGCCCTACAAATTTTAGCACACCTTAGGGTTACTAGGGCCGAAATATGTGGTAAATTTTGGGCCAATGATGCGTCCCCAAAACTTTTTACTTTTCAACCAATCCTTGAATATCTCACAATCCTTTCTATAATGACCCTTACTCTTGCAGTGGTGACACTTGATCTTAGAAACATCTTTAGGTTTAACTTTAAGATTGTTAGACTTAGAGGGTTTAGTATTTTTAGCAGGCTTACCAGACTTATCAGACAATTTAAATGTCGTACAAGAAGCATAAGTGGTCTCTTTGTGCACAAGATTGACAGATTTGAGCTCCTTGCCTTTTTCATGTTTTTGTCAAGATTCCTCTTGCACACATTGAGCAATTAACTCATCAATGGTCCATGTCTTGTCTTGAGTATTATAGGACACTTTCAATTGACTATACTTTGCTGGCAGTGCTTGCAAAATCATGAAGACAAGTTGTTTTTCACCAATAGTAACATCCACTGAGTTAAGCATTTCTGCTGCATTTGTCATCTTCATTATATGGTCCCTGATGGAAGTGTTCCCATCAATCTTGTAAGTTGTCAACATTGACATGTACAAGATAATTTCTGCCTTTTCAGACTCCTTGAACTTGTTTTCAATGGCTTTGAGATAATCCACTTCAAGAGCATGCTTCTTTATGCCCCCTGACTGTGTCAGTCATTGCACTCTCAAGAATTGATAAGGCAATTTTATTAGCCCTCATCCACCTTTCAGAATTAGCTTTTTGAGCTTTCGTGCTCTTATCCATCAATTTTGGTGGTTTAGGTGAATCCAGTTCAATGTCGAACTCATTAAGTGTCAGCAATAAACCAATTTCACGCCTCCATTTCTTGTAATTGTTGCCTCCAGTGAGAATAGGCACACTAGCAAGGTTGAGCATCTTAAGTGAAACTGCAAACATATTCAAAATGAAATCTCAACAGAAGAACCATAAGTTTTTGATTTCAATCCATTTTCACTTAATACACAATGCTTATGAATCAATTTAGCCATATATATAAATTTGTCATGAACATGAAAAACATATATAGATTAAACAACCCATTTGTGTATACAGAAACTCAATCATCATGCCGATCATAATTCCAATTGTGACAAGAAAACAAAAAAATGGCATGTCAATAAACTGCAGATATGGAATCAAATGCATTGTATAATCTTCGTTCAACGTTTTTCATTAATCATGGCAGAAGTTACAGAATACATCTTTATGTATTTCTATATTAACACAAGGTGGATTAAGAGGAAACAGAAATTACCTCAATATGCAGACATCGTAATCAACACAGCGGAAGCACTATATAGAAGAATTTTGATTTTATGATGTTTGGGAAAGATGAAATTGGCATATTAGATTATGGATCTTTCCTTCACAGATTGAAAATTAAGAGTTGTTTTTTCCTCTTTGCTTTGATAACGGTAAAAAAATTTTAAAAGTAATTTTAAAACCCAGTTTTGTTTTCCGTAGCCAACGGCCATAATTTTAAAGAATCCTAATAAAACGACGTCGTATACTTCAATTCGAATTTAAACAGACTTGTTCCTTTAGGTCAGTTTGTTTTGCAGATTTAAAGAACGATTTTAAGATTGAATTTAAATGAAAAATCCTTTGGCTTTGATACCACATGTAAGAAGAAATATAAACTTATAGATTAACTCATCAGCCAAGAACATAAGGATTAATCAACTAAATCACAGCCCCTTGATCGTGTATGTAATGTGAATGTAAGAACAGAAGCAATTACACCAGTACATACCTGCAGACATGTTCATAGACGAAGAAGCCATGAAAATCTGCACAAGCCTTCTCCTCTCGGCAAAACTTAATGCTTTCCAAGTTATAGGTAATTGGAACAAAAGAGCGTTCTTTGTGAAGATTGCCCTATAACAATCCTATAAGGATTACAAGACCAAATCCTTGTGCAAGCATCAGTTCTATACCCAAGCTTATCAACACAGAGTTTCAATCCAAACCATTGTCGAATTAACTCTTATAAACATATTAAGACTTCTTTATTGTAATCCGAGACAACAAGGAATATTATCAAACTATATGAATCATACTCATACTCTAACACTTGAATGATACAATTAATTGGATCAGCAGTACAATTAAGTAGGTTGTTACACTGACTTAGATAATGAAGAGGGCCATGGAATGGTGTCTAGGCCTCCAGATTACAATGTTTTTCGCAAGCAGGAGTAGAGATATTCCTGGGTGTCACGCGGCCATTTGCACCTCATTGAAATTTATAGGGCTTGCCTTGCTCAAGTTGATGGGAGGGGCTACTCTGGCTGGTTTGTCAAGTACCATGTTGATCTTGATACATTAATGACAGTCGAGTTTCCTGAGATGGTTCCGCAACATAATCTTGATGATCCTAGTGAAGAAAATTGGTACTCAGCATTTGTTGTTCTCTTTCTTGCTCGAGAAGAAAACGAAGATGAGACGTCTATGTTCTTGCTTCTTCCTTGTAAAGTCATCTCTTATAATCTTTTAGGCAGAACCTGTTAGGCAGCCTGTGAGTTAACTCTCAAGGGCAAGAGATCTTTGCAAATTGGATGGCGAGATACTTATCATTGTATGGAGGGATTGCGTGTGACGGGATTTCTATCCCTCATATGCCTTTATTTGCGTTTTAATTTTGATTGTATATGTAAGATCAAGAACGATTGCTACTACAAAAATTCAATTCACAAATTCATTGTGTCATTGACATCATCCAATGGATAATATCCAATGATTTTTTATAATACTTTTTATTTGAGTATTCAAATGTGAAATTTGTTGGAGAATGCAATCTTATATCACATATATAATAAAATAACATACAGTTTATATGCGAGAAGTTCACTTCTACTATTACTGAGACAGTTTGTAATAAAACCTCACATCTAGTAATATGTAGTTAATTTGAAGACAAAATCAGTATTGTTAGTGATTGGCCATGTTGGGCCTAAAGAGTTTGTACGATGTTACATGTTGTATTATATATTGTAGTTATGATTTTAGTTTATTTTCTAGTTTAATCATTGTTATGCTCTTTAAGAGATGTTTGGAATCCCACTTTTTTCTCTAAACATAAACACAAAAAATCGATTGAAGGTGGACCAAGCTAAACTAGTTCTGGTTTAATTGTCTACAACTAACCTAAGCAGCCCATATTCTAACAAAATGAAAGAAGGTTAAGTATGTCGTGAATCAAGATCAATAAAAAGAAATTCTTGAATTGATGGAAGACTAAACCCTCGAGTGGACAAAACTAAATGTGCAGAAATTTGAATAGAGAATATAAGAAGAAATCCTACATTTCACAAGTGTGGGTATAAGGGTAGTGTTGTAAAGTATGTGGTGTGTATTAGGGTAATTTTATTTTTAAACAAACGATATTATCTACAAAGAGGGTTGGAGGAGTGGAGCCTCACATATGCTAGTAATAATGTGGTTCAAATTCGCATATGGCAAGAATCGAACCTAAGATCTCTCACTTACAAGTAAAAATGAATACTACTAAACCATAGTCAACAAAATACAGGGTGTGTATAAAACAACCCTTTGTGATATATATAGTTCTTTTAAGGTTTTTTAATACGTTTGACATTTGGGTTAAGCCAAATAATGAATCAATAATAGTAATTTGATATCAAATTCGTTATTTACAGAAGTCGACCTTTCACTTACAAGTAGAGATAAATATCAATATACTATAATACTGAGATTGGTCGTAAAGAGTGGGAGATTAAGCAAATTTTTGTGTTAAATCTAGCATATTTAATGACATGACACATGTGGAGATTACTTCGTTAAATGATGTCATAATAGCACCACTTGGACACAATATTTAAAACAAATGTTAAAAATTGCAAATTTGATGTGGCCAATTTACTGAAGGCTGAAGGGAGAGATATATGCAGCAAAGAGAGAAAAAAGAGAGAATGGGGCTTAGGGAAATAGTTAGATAATATTTTCCCTATTCAGTTCCTTTATTTATAATACACTATGATGTTGGAACTAATCACGTGCACCGTTGTGAAGATTGGAGATGCACAAATCCGTCTACCTAAAAAATAGTAAACTACTGTAAGTAGCCAAAGACCGAAGCGGGTGTGCCGGTCAAATTGGGACAAAAATAGGATCTTTTGAATATGCACAGAGCATGTACACGTCATGCACAACAATAGGACATAAATAGAATTTTTCCTACAACTGAAAATGACCTAATTGCCTTCGTATATAAATGGATTATTTCCTCCTATTTTCTGATCTCTCTCTCTTGAAGAACATAATGATGCACTCACCCTATAACAACCCACCTCACCGGCGGCAAACCTTTCTTTCTCACCGATGGCCATCCTTTCACTAGTCCTCTCTCTCCTCTCTTTTTCACTAGTCCTCTCTCTCCTCTCTTTTCGAGTTGGTGACCCACGATTAAGATCGCAGCTAACTTTTGGGTGGCAGTGCAATTCCCAACCTGCCATCCCAAAAGCTTGGTGTGTAATGAATAATAATTCATCCACCAAAGCTCTCATGAACGTCGTAGGTGAAGAGTGCACTTCCAAACTCATGACCTTCTTGCCAATTTCTTTTAACTTCTTAGTTTCAAGACACAGTGAGATTGGAATCCAACATGAGCCAAAGGCCACTACGAGTTATGTGGGTTTCTTTACGACATTTGGGGAATCTTTTTTTTTTTTTTAAATCTTTTAAGGTTTGTTTATGGCTTTAATTTCAAAGTGCAATATTTATGAGTATTAATTTCTGGGTTCATATGTTTTATGGCTGCTGGGTTTCTTGGCTATTGCCAGTATTTTGTGAGTTAGTGGATTCTATGGCTGGGGTCAAATATTTCTTGGCTTTGCCTTCAATTTTCCAGAAAGCTATACACTGTATGCACACGAGATGCATAAAAGGGGGTCAAATATTTCTTGGCTTTGCCTTCAAATTTGGGTTTGTGCTCAATTATTTTAGTCTAATTTTGACCGAACACGATTCACAATGACACAGAATCACGCCCTATATGATTCAAATCTACGACATCGGGTTTTGGAGACTTAAGCATGCTTTGTTCATGCTTTGTGCTATGCATCTTTTCATTTAAGAAAGCAAACATTATTCATGTTATCAAAAACTTCTCCCCTTTTCCATTTACTAACAAAAATACATGACAACTAAATTTGAAGAAAAGTAAAGAAAAAGAAACAAATCAAGTCCCTATTAAACCATTTAACATATCACAAAAAAATGTTCACTTCATGATGCCATCTACACGAATTGCAACTGTTGAATTTGTCATGGCACCAATAATCTTAATGGAGTCAGACTGTGAAAGAACCTTGTGCACTTTCACATATTCTACATGCTTTAATGGCAGCACTATCCTCTTGAAGTTTTATTATTCTACTTTTAACTTCCTTGTCCACACTAATTGACCAGAAAACCGCTGAGCTCTTTCTCTACACTCCATTACGCTCACCAATTTCTGATGGTTAAGAGAATGCAAAAGCCTGAGGCCTTTCTTTTTTCATCCCCCTTGGCACACCAAGATCACACCGTAGACGTATCTTGATTACGTTCGCCAATTCCAGAAGAAGCTCATCCAGAAAAGATTGTATGAAAGTTGGGGTCGTTGTGCCTTTCTTCATCGCTCTACCTTTCCTCATAGTTATGTCTTGCTTCATCGTTCTACAACTGGATGAGGTGGTTTGTTCTTGGCAAGATTCTAAAAAATGTTATGCACTAGTTCGACGGTTGGCTGAGGCTTAGCGCCTAAGTGGATTTAAGTAAATCCAGTATATTTTGTGTAATAAGTGTCTGTTTATACTTAAAATATATATAATTTCATCATAAACTACAAAATACAATGACATATGTATTATGAAGTATTGGAACATAATGAAAACATGGGGAACAAGCATATAGTGTGTGCTTATTTAAGTATTCAACAAGTCTATTACAATTTATTGAAAAAAATTAAATGCAAATTGAAAGTTATCTATTTTATGTCTAAGTGAGTTGCAACCTAGGTATGTGCCTAAGTGGGTCTAGGCAGGCTAGGCGAGTGCCTAGGCAGTCTAGGGGGTGCCTTAGCAGGTTTAGGTGCCTTTTCTTAATTTTCAAATGCCTAGGCATTAATCGGGGTGGTGGCTAGCCGCCTAGTGCCTAGGCAGATCTAGGAGGTGCTAGGTGGGGATTTTTAGAACATTGGTTCTTGGACAAGCATGAATAAATACATCATCTCTCATGCAACCCAAAAGTCATTCATGCACAATTTTGTAATTAATTATCACAATTTCCTAGTTATGCCTAGTTTTTTAAGCTTCTTGTTTGTGTATAGACAATAACCAACTAGATGAGGTGGATGAGACTTTACATCCTAACCATGCATGCACAATAACCAAATCAATCTTAATTCAGTCAACCCTCGAGAACCTAACCACACACCAAACCTGATGTCATGTGCATATATTGTGCATTTCATGTGCATGCCATATGCATGTCATGTGCATAGGTACATACATTTCCTATGCATAGAATATGCATGTCCTATGCATGTCAGTTATTCATGCACAATATCCAAAGAAAATAAAAAGATAGGCAAGCATTGATGAGTGGGAAAAAGTGTCGGCAAGGTAGATATAGTAATGATGACACCTTGGGCTAGTTTTATGTAATTATGCCTAGTTTTTAAACCTTCTTGTTTATGTATCTTTATGAAGAAAAATTGAAAAGTACAAAGTCCATAGAATTACGAATTCAGTAGTACATGAAAGACATAAAGGAAACAAAAAGTTGCTTTAAAATTTAAATGCTACGATTACAACAAGATTAAACGAACTAAAAAACAAACTTAGCACCTGTCTCTACCGCATAATATATCACAAAATTTATTCACTTACTGATGTCATCTACATGCATTACATGTAGTGAATTTTTCATGGTCAGATGCATCCCAATGCGTTTGGAGTGTGACTGGACCTTGAGGACTTCCACATTTGCTGCAAAGTTTGATGGTAGCGTTGTCATTGTGAAGTTTTAGGATTCAGGCCTTTACTTCCCTATCCACCCAAAAACTCAACAAACATAGGCAAAACCTCTCTCAGAATTCCATACACTTAACCGCCTCGGGTTGTGACGATTGAGAGAATAAAGAAGTTTATGCCCTTCGTGCTTGGAATCCCAGCAATGGCACACTAAGATCGCACCGTAGACATATGTTGCTACTTCTGAGATTATACTTTTAAGATGTTCAATTTTGGCTTCTTCCTTGTTGTCAAGGAAGAAAGCATCCCCACCATGTAGAGGGTCTGGAGGTTGCCACACTGGATGCAGCGATTGATGAGCTTTGAGACTGTCAGACGTGCTCCTTGATTTAAACGGGTTGACAGTCTCAAAGTTTGTAATATTCATGTGTTGGTAGATGTAAGGACCTTCGGCTATTTCGTTGAACTTTTTCAAGACCATATTCGTCGAAAATAGGCCCCTTAACAAACGGAAAGCAAAGATGATGAGAATTTTGAGAAGAACGTCATCCAAAACAGATTGCATGGAGGAAGAGGTGGTGCGTCCTTTCTTCATCATTTTCAACTTTTGGTTGTTTTTTAGGAAGATGTAAATTGAACTTGTGGGTTTGTAATGAAACACAAACCACAAGACAACTTAAATAGATGGAGAATAAGAGTCTTTCAGACGGTGCAACTTCCCATGACAAAAAGTTAATTGCTTAAGTACGTAATAAATAAAAAATAAAACCATCCAATAGTATTACAGATGTAAATTAATGATAACCACCTTCCTTATACAATGTATGCGCATTATATGCACAGACTATGCACATATTAAGTACACTGAATTATCACTTATGATCATGATATACACACTACATGTTGCATCTTGAATACTAATAACTTATAATCTGGAATTGGGAAAATTAACATTTTCCCAAACCCTTTTGGGTAGACGTGCCATTCGTTTCGTGTTTCTCGTGTTCGTGGCATACCCGATATCTTAACAGGTTGTGTCATGTAACACCTGT
The DNA here is from genome assembly GCF_019419815.1 of Pyrus x bretschneideri. Lineage (NCBI taxonomy): Eukaryota > Viridiplantae > Streptophyta > Magnoliopsida > Rosales > Rosaceae > Pyrus > Pyrus x bretschneideri. The sequence goes on from NW_025999679.1 coordinate 2,015,697, forward strand.
TAAAATAAACAAGTAAAATGACCCGACTTGAAATCGAGCTGATAATATTAACAGGTAATATAACCCGACCAATTACCCGTTAAGGAAACTATATTTTAAACCAATAAATAATCAATTGAAAAACATAATACTTTTTTTGAGTGAAAAAAAGGTTGCGCTTGCACGCCCATGGGACTCTCGAACCCACAATTGCTTGATTAGAACCAAAACACAAATCAATCTTCTACCCGTGCAAGAATGGTGCAGGCCATCGACGAAGACTACTCTTCCTATGAGCCTATGTGCCATGCCTATGGGCACTAACAATAAAGGAGATCAGACTTCATACGAGACCATATGCAAGGGATCCCACCTTATTGTGAGTGTGATGCCATACACAATGGACATAACCTAGACTTTCTCGCGTCAGCTAGAGCCAATCTGTGTCCACCAATTTAATTCACACCCATACCCCTGCTTCCAAATAGTAATATTATTTGTTGGTATAGTGATGGTCTCTCATAAAATAATTGGCGATTTATTCTATCTGTTTAATTTTTGCGTTTATTAAGGTACTATAAGTGACAAGGCTATTCTCCATATGCAGCATAGCAAAGGCCATCTTGAAATCACGGTGGCTTGAAAGGCCAGTATAATCTCCACTGACTCGTCATCGTTTACTGAATCTGAATCTTTAGCATCCATTGCTTTTGAAACAAAATGGGTATAAATTAATTAATAGCTTTTCAAACAGGTAGGATATTACTAAGAGTAACAATGGATATTACTAAGCAATAAAGCATTCAGCATTAGGCAAGATAATACCAAGTTTTCGATGCGGTGCACTGATTGCAAATCAATTGGTATACTTGTCAATATATAGGAACCATTTTGAGGATGGAAACAGTTCAATACTTATTGTCTCCACCGAGCAGTTCAATACCATTTTGGGCACTTTGTCTTTTTGCCCTGTTTTCTAAACCCCACCCGCGCACCAGACTACCAAAGTGAATACTGAACATGGTGCTCTGTGCTTTTATTAACTTTTGGTGCTTCCTCGAACCAAAGTTTCAAAAGCAAAGTAAATGAATTAAATACATGTTAAATATTTTTAATTTGCTTAAAGACCAGTCAGTAGTACATTGTTCGTGTTCTGAGGTCAAACACTAAGCAGTTAGCACCAGCATGTTGAAATTGCAGACTTAAAGTTTTTCCAAGGCACCAACTACTACTAACTTAAATGAGTTTCAAGAACCATTTTATAAGCAATTCACAAGCAGTTCAAAGAAATGTAGCACCAAAATCCAACAAACTCTTATAAGGTATACCAGGACACGCATATATACAAGATCAAATTTAGCTGCAGAGAACACTAGCAAAAAATACTCATCAAGCAATTTTCGAAATTTACCTACAGAGGTTATAAACAGCCAGCATCATCCTCTATAAAGTAACTATCCCCTTCCACACAAAATTTCCCACATAAAATTCTACCACTCCTTTATAGAAATTTACAAAGACAGTGGAAATATAAAACAATCCTTCAATTAATCAAGTATATAGACCACTTCCACCTACAAAACCATATAAAGTTCAAACTTTTAGGGGTGTGTTTTGGACATAATTGAGCAGGCATCTATAGACTGATTTGCCCAATGTCTTTTCGAGGGTATTTGATTTGGAAAAGCGCATATCTGTTTATTTCTAATATTTCAAACTACAGCAAGCTCATCAACAATTCTTCCCCACACTTACCCCATGTGTGCTTAAGGTCTCTCAAACCTAATCCCTATAAATATTATCTACGCTCAAAATTTTGAACCTAGTTTTGCAAACCCAGAAAGCAAAAGAATTTCTACACATCATTGAATTGAAACGAATTAACAATTATGCACATTGTGCAAGGATCATTAGATTACATTCAACAACACGAACTAAGTTTAATAGTTCACCAAAACCGTACCACCGAATGCAAAAGAAGAAACAAAAACATAAGATTTATGAAGATACAACATTAAACAAATAAAAAGAACAGAGATATTCAGATGTAGAAACAAAATCGAACCTGAAGTGGAATCTGGAGAATGCAGAGATCTAGAGACGACCAGAGCAGAGATGACAAGATCAAGAATGATTCTGTCGCGTCCACTGCACGAGGGAGGAGAAAAGAGATGCTGAGAGAGGCTACCGGAAGAGCATACGGCGGGAGAGAGGGGCCAGGAAGAACAGGCGGCGGGTTGGGAGAGAGGGTTACGGGAGTGGGGAGATAGAAAGGGATTAGGGCTGGCTTTTGTTTTGAATTTTGATCAGATTAGATTGTAAAATTGGAAAACACAAGGGGTTTTTTTGTCCAAAAAAATTCTAATAATATAATTGAAATAGAATCTAACGGTATAGATTTACTCTCATTTATCTTACGGTTGTTATTTAAGTAAAGTTTTTAATAGTTTTTAATTAATGTAGAAGTGTAAAAAATATAAAATATATATATATAAACGCTTGTAATGACAAGTTTTACAACTTTTGTGAAAAGCTTAACTTCAAAATTCGCCTTTATAATCATATAAATCATATATCAAAATTTAATCGTTGATTGTTGTTTACATTTACGCTTCATTTTTCTCATCAAATTTTGTTTTTTCAGATTTTCTTTTTTGAAAACATGATTTATTAGAGGATGCAAGAAGATGAACGGTTTGGATTGTTGATATTATGTTCAGAGTTTTACGGTTAGTGAAAATATTGCTTGATGTTTATAAAGTTTCTACAAACTATATGACATCGACTCATATTTTAGTTAACCGTAAATATAGAAACGTGATATCAAAGATCTAAACCGTTCATCTTCTTACATCTGCCAGATGATCATGTTTTCAAAAAAGAAAATTTTAAAAATGAAATTTAGTAACAAAAATAAAATGTAAATGACAATTGACAGTTAAATATAAATTTAAGGTTTATGAATTATAGTGTTGGATTTCGAAGCTGGCCCCTTCATGAAAGTTGTAAAGCTTGTCATTATGAGTGATTGTGTGTATATATATATTACATTTTTTACACTTCTACAATAATTATTATTAATTTTATTAATTTTTCCCTTAAATAAAAAACATTATTCATGAGGGTTTGAAGAATTTTAAAAATCTAAACGATAATGTAAGTGTAACCATTATCTACTCGTGGAGGAATAATGATGAATCACAAGTGTTTATATATTCTTTCACATTTTTCATACTTGTATGTATGTCTTCTTAGTTCTTACCTATACAAATACTATACTAGTTTATTTTAATTTTGGACAATAACATGTTAAGTAAAATTTATCCTAGTAATGATAATAAGGAACTCTCATAATAAAAATATATAATGACCAAAATTTTTTTTTTAACTTATATAGAATAATAATAAAAAAACTATATACTATATATTTAATATAGAATATATTATATATATTAATATGGCTATTGTATTTTATAATTAATCTTAAGTAATTAAACTTTAAAATTATCAAAATAATATTTTTTTCTTAACGGGTCGAAACGGTTTCCCCACGTGTTACCAACGTGTATACCAGTTAAGAACCTGTTATTAACAGGTCTTTATCATGTCACCCGATAATGACCTAATTAGTTATTGTGTTGATCCAAAACCCGTTATTTTCGCGTCGTTTTCGTGTCGTGTCATTGTGTCGTATCAGAAACTGCCAGGTCTATTTTTTGTCAAACTAAGTACACAAACAAAACATTAATTAAAACCCAGTACTTTTGTAATACATTATTATTAAATATTGGGACATTTATGAGTGGACATGATGAAAAAGCACATCTTACACATGTTGAATGCGATGCACACCTCAAGTAGGTTAAGACAAGACATGAGGGTTATATACACCACAACTACCTTGTTTTGTCAATTTCCTAACTAGTTTGCCAACCAATCCATGTAGAAACAAAGCATGGAAGGCAAAATTTGATATCCAATTTGCACTTTTTAGTTTGGGATTTCACTAATATGAGGATGATGCATTTTCCAAGATATGAAACCCTAAAATAATGGGGTAAGTCTCATCCCTTTTGGCGCCTAGTCTTGAACAGAATCCCAAGGCCAACATGCTAATGCCGACTGGATTTACACTAATGTAAGGAAATTTTTTGATTCCTGACGTGGTAAAATATTAGGTATGTTCCAATTTGTATTTTAGTTCAATTGTTGAAATTTCACAAAATTTTCCTAATGTGTGCATACGACATGCATACATTGTGCATATCGCTTACATAAGGTGTGCTTTTGATGGGCATGGCATATTTTGTGCACATGGTTTGCATAAGGTGTGCATGGGATGTGCATGTAATGTACATGGTATGTGCATATAACAAGGATACATAGTACGTGTCTTTATTATCATAGAATAGTTAGCAAATACATTGCACAACAATAAAATGTCATATAATCCCATTATGGTTGACGCGGTTCCTTTCACTTCGTTAATCGACGAGAATCCTCGAAGCCCTTGTTGCGTTTCTCCTCCATTTTTGCCTTTCCCTCCCGGGAACGCTCGTCCGACTCAATATGGCCTCAACACTTCTGCCACAATTTAAAATTTAGAGATGTGATCCTTTCTCCACATGTGTCACCCTTCGCTTTCTACTTACTTGCACAGTAGAGTGCTTCATTGGATTTACCATTGAGGTCCACAAACTTTTTTAGCTTGTGGTTCCAATACTCGGCAACACCCTTCTCATAGTCGAGTTTCCTGCGAATTTGATCTATATTTTTCAGCGGTGTCTCCGAGTCCACATAGCTAAATGATGACATAGGATATGTATTCAGTGACCCCGAAAGTGGAGGAGGTTCCATGTTGTATCACTTGTGGAACTCGATGTTAAAGCCCTTAGTTTCATGTGGGAATTTGGACATCTTTGTGTTGTGAATTGTTTTGGCTATCTGAGAAGTGTAATTTTTGATGGGGATAATGGTTATTGCAACTATGTGTGAGAATCATATTTATACACTAGTCTACCATGAGGAGGAGAAATCCGTTGGGTAAAAGAGGGATTGTGTTGAAGGTGTTTATGTGGTGAGGATGTGATGCATGTGACCTTCAAAAGTTGTAAGAATCCCCACCACTACCTTTTTGTTCCCCGACTTGAATGATGCTTCCAAAATTTATTACTTCATTTCCAATATAAAGGTTAGTGTGCTATCAAATCTCACACCCCTACATCATACTATCGTCAATTCACTCATTTTAAATTAATAAAGCTGTAAAATTAAGGACGGGTTGTTACATGTGCATATCGTGTACAATTTCTTTCATATTGAACTAAAACATGTAATTTGCAACATTTTCAAACAAATACCCATTCTAGATCAAATTCACAAACATTTGCAAGTTCATAACAAAACTAACAAATATTAAGCATTCTATAACAAACCCACAAAGCCAAATCCACCAACACAACTCCATGAATCTTCAATACCCTAAACAAAAATTAAAACGCAATACTCTAATATTGATACTCAAAAATTGAAACTCAGAATCTAAAATAACAAAACCTACAAACACATAAAGATTTCCAAAACACATTTTGAGCCTTCTTTTCCCTATCTTTCTTTTCTTCGACTTTCCATCTCTGCAAATCCAAAAAACCTAATTGAAAAAACAAGTAATTAGTTGTAGAAATATAGACCATGATTGAGTTAGAGAGAATGAGATGAAAGGAAGAGAAAGATGAACCAGATGGCTGTGGAAATATGGCTGCCGAAGTTGCACTCGCCAGAAAAATTGTAACTTTCCGACCAAAACAAAAAATCTGGCACAAAAGTCATATCTTTAAGGATCGAACACTAATGCAAACCAAAAACCTTCACTTTGAAGCTTCACTCTCGACGTCTCTCTCTTCGAAATCAAAGCTTAGAGATCTGAGCTCAACCTAGAAACCTAGGACTTACATAGCTCTCTCGGCACACCTCTCTTCCAAGACAAAAATGATGAAATGGGATGAGGATTTTTAGTATTTATATGAGGGTATTTTAGTAATTTCAATTTTGTGCATGGCGTGCATGGCTTATGCATGGCCGGTTTGTCTTATTTTTGTCTCAAGATTAAGAAAATGGCCTATTTTTGTCTTTCCCTAGATTATATTGGGCATGAAAGTTACAACGTCTTTCATTCATGATCAAGGTTTGCTTGATCATCCAGCTAACTCCTATATTTCCAAATAGAAGTTGCCACTAGCACTCCAAAGTTGTCATCATGTGCTCATGGTTTTTGAAATACAAGGGAGAAATTACACAGGAGCCCCGATAACAGTTCTCTTTAAATTCTTTAAATGTTATTTCTAGACGAACTGATTTATGTTATATGTGGTTGGTGTACTCTACTCGTGTGGAGATCCATATGAACTTCGGGTGAATTAATAGCATGTCATAAAAAGTTTCAAAATCTATGTGGCATCCAAGAATTGAAACCTTCTTATTCGGGGATTATATATCATAAATAGTTTAGGCGACATATTACTGACTTTATATTATGCTACTTCTGAATTTATAGTTGCTTACTGTCTAGTATATTGAATTATATGTTACCTTATAAAATTTTCAAAAATAGACAAAAATGACCCATTTTCTTAATCTTGGTACAAACATTAGATTTTTCGAATATGCACATGGCATGCACAACAATCAGACAGAAATAAGATTTTTCCTACACATTGAAATGATCAAATTGCCCTCGTATATAAATGGGTTATTTCCTCCCATTTTTTGATTTCTCTCTCTACTCTCTCTCTCTCTCTCTCTAAAATTGACATTTATTGGTTGTTCTTAGATTAGTGAAAGATAATGAAAAACTCAGTTGAAAATTTTGTTTTATTTGGAGATTGTTCGTGTTTACTTATTGAAGCTTTTGGGAAATGAACACACTTTTGTGCTGGCAGTTGCAGATTGCAAATTGGGGATTTCTTCCTTAAATCACCATATTCTTCCCCAAATTTGAAATCTCATTCAAAACCCATATGGGTCAAATCCAATCTACAGTCCCAAAAAAATTCAAATGTCAAGGGAAATCCATTATGAAAAACTAAAGACACCATTTTTTCTGCTATAATCTCCCTCTCTCATCCACTGATGAACGCCTTCTACTTCTAAGTTCGAAGAAAATCCTAAATTTCTTATTTGTATCAATACATGCAACGACGTTGGTTTTGTTGTGGACGTGCATCGTGCAATTAATGGCGTTGGGGGATATGTGGGATCTAGATTATGGAAATTCCTTAAAGATCTATAGTTTACAAATCCTTGACTTGAACCTAGATTCAAGAAATCCCACTAAAAATCATCTCTTTCTAGTGACATGCACACAACATGCTCACATATCTGAGCAACCCAAAAACCTAGACCTCACAGCTCTCTTCAAAATAAAAAAAAATGACATCATCACATATGACGTCACCACCATATACATTATACGCACACTACATGCACATCATATGTACATTATATGCACATGATATGCATAGAACTGGAGATCGAGCAACGAGTTGATTTTCGCATTAATAAGAAATATTAATGGCAACCTATTGGTATAATGGATACAATTAAAACATAATTGTTACATATATAAGGTTACAGTGGCAGTTTGAAAAGTCTTGTTATGTATATCAATGACTGCCTAATCGTGCACATGGAAAACATGATACTAGCTCGTTGTCGTGATTTCATGGACATGATTGACCCTTAACATCCTCCAAGCTTTTTTTTAATTTTGATTTTTGCCAAGGCTAACTAGGTTGTGGTCATACTCGCTAAATTTCGGGGCCCAACATGTGTGCATTATAACTAGTGAACATTCTTGCTTCTCACCATATGCACACCATATGCACAATACGGAAAAAATTTCACAAATTTCTGCAATTGAACACTTGAAAACCAAAAATTGTTCCATCCCAATTTTGTAGCATGTAAAAAAGTAAAGTTAATTCCAAAATTCATAGGCCTCAATATGAAATAGAAACACTAATTTAGCTTCTAAGTATTAATTCATCTTACAATTAACCCATTTATTTCATAAATCCTTGATATAGAAACTTGGAACTAAAATAACAAAACCCACAAACAAATGAAAATTTCCAAAACACATTCTAAGCCTTCTCTTCTCTATCCCTCTTTTCTTCGACTTCTCATCTCTACAAATCCCAAAAAAACCAATTGAAAAAAAAAACAAGTAATTAGATGCAGAAATAGAGACGATGATTGAGTTAGAGAGAAAGAGACGAGAGAGAGACGAACCAGATGGCTGTGGAAATATGGCTGCTGTAGTTTCACGCATCGGAAAAAATGGAACTTCATGACCAAAATGAAAAATTTGGTACAAAGGTCATATCTTCAAGGATTGAACACTGATGAAAACTAGAGACCCTCACTTTGAAGCTTCACTCTCAACTTCATTCCCTTCAAAATCTGAGATCTGAGCTCAACCCAAAAACTCAGAGCTCACAAAGTTCTCTTGACATCCTTCTCTTCCAAATGAGGAAAATGATGCAATGAGCTGAGAGTTTTTAGTATTTATATGTGGGTATTTTAGTAATTTCCATTTTGTCCATAGTGTTCATGGCTTGTGCATGGGCGGTGTGTCCTATTTATGTCCCAAGATTAAGAAAATAGGTCATTTTTGTCTATTTCCCTAAAAAATTTACCAGGATTATGGTAACCACACCTTTTTTGTCTCCCCCTACACAACCAATTGATCTTGTTGGTTATTTTCATTTGATTTATTGAATTTAATGTCCAAAAATGAAGAGGTGCATAAAAGCAGAACAATTGCATGTGGTTTACATTTCCCTATATTAAAAATGGAATCACGAGTTCAATATTTCAATTATGTCACTCATAGACTTAAAAGATGGGTAATTACTGAGAGGTTTGCACAACATTAGATATCTCAAATCAAACATTTTGCCAAATATATTTTTATTCCTTATTTGGTAATACATATATATAACTCCACATGGGCTTGCACTGCCAGTCCCAAGCTCAGATAAAAAAGAAGGGGGAGAATGTTAGGTAGTTAATAGTTGGCACTCCATTCTTACGTCGAATCTTTATGAAACATGTCCCCTCACGTATAACCCCATTTTGGTGGTTCACATATGGAGATCCACACATCGGCAATTGAAACTTAGAGGTCGGCTCCTATGGAGTCTAGACTTGTTTTCAGCTCTTTCAGGAAATGCCTTTTAAGAACTCAGAGGCCGGCTCTATGTTAAGAGTCCAAGCTCATTTCCATGCCCACACCCTCGTTACAAGCCTTTGGCTTGCATGGACCCATAACCGTGGGCTCTGATACCATATTGAATTTTTTTAGATCAACGGGCCTGGAAGGCCCACTTTAACGACACTGCTACTATTCCCAACTTTACCACCTGCCTAATCCATTAGGTGTGAGGTTTTACCAAAAAAAGCCTCCGTATTAGTTAAGAGTAAGGTAATCATATTTCAAGCCATCCTTGTTGAGCTCACCCATCGACGTGGGACTGCCAACCAAGTTATAATTCTGGGGTTTGATTAGTTATTGGAATTAGTGTCTTTCATGGTGTGCATTGTGCAATATTAGACTTAGAGAAGGGGAAATGGATAACAACACCATCTCAACCTGGCTATCTGCAAAATTTAAGCACAAGTTTACATTCTTCACATCTTTCTATGAAAATTTGTTGCATTTGTTTGAGAATTCAGAATAAATTTTTTTTTTCTCGATTTAAGTAAAATGCAGGAAGAAAGAACATGTAAAAAGAAGAAGAAAACGAAGTTGTGAAACAATTAGAAATGACTAGAGGGTAGCTGCTGCGGTGTTAAGGCTTATGGAGATATCTTCCAGCAACTAAAGCAGCCTCCATGACAAGGGTTATAACTTCCACAACATCCTCAACATGGCATTTGTTCCCCTTAAACGTTTTCCCTCCCTTGTTTTTGAACTCTGCCATGCAATTTAGGAACGTTTGGCTGCACTCTGAGCTTAGATAGTCATCTACACCAAAAACATAACAATATACCACCGTTTAAATTATACTGTTTTTAGTTCTTATTGCATTTACAAATCTAATCTCCCATATACAAGAAAGACTTCAATGAAACATATCAGTTTCGTGACTTTTCGATCCAATAATATAGAATCATGTTTATGTATTTCTTCACGACACTGTGACACTGTGTTATTGGATCGAGTCGCTATGTGACAATAAACTTGTTGCATGCAAGATGTGAGATGCAAGTTGTTCTTACAAAGAAACAAAAAATTGAAAATAAATAAGAGTAACGAGACTTCAATGGAACAAATTCATTAGTTTTGTGGTTTTTTCAAATAATATGTAACCGAGTATAAGTATTTCTTCACATGACACTCTGTGTTATTGGATCGAGTCGCTACGTAACAACCCGTTGCATCCAAGTTGTTCTTACAAACAAACAAAAAATTGAAATAAACAAGGGCAACAAATTTTTTGTAGCTCAAATAATTAAGTGCATATGAGGTAATGTGTTCTATATGAGGATCCTCTTCGGATCTTCTTTGTGAGGATCCTCAAATCATGTTCGTTTATCATACATTGTGTAGTCAATTTTCGTCAGGTATTATTTATATTTAATTTTAAATAAAAGTATTTAAAATGATTTATGACCGCATGATATACGATGAACGGAGACGATTTAAGAATCCCATGATCCTCACAAATCGGATCAGGAGAGGATCCTCAATCATGTGTTCTCGTTCTAAAAGACAGATGCTAGCGTTTGGTATAGATCTTGTACACAAGGAACTCCAAACAAACTTTGGGATTGTTTTGTCAAATACGAAACACTTGATTAAAACATTATCAACATCAGAAACATCATCACCCCACCGACAATTGAAAAGGCTCATCAAAGTCTCTTACACGCATTTTATAACATAGATATGACTATTCCATATAAATATCTTATTTACCAACTCTTGTTTGTATTTTCATGCCACTATTTAAATCTTCCTACACTAACTCAGATAATTTGGAGTAGAATATATATATATATATATATACCCCACCGACAATTGAAAAGGCTCATCAAAGTGTCTCTTACACGCATTTTATAACATAGATATGACTATTCCATATAAATATCTTCTTTACCAACTCTTGTTTGTATTTTCATGCCACTATTTAAATCTTCCTACACTAACTCAGATAATTTGGAGTAGAATATATATATATATATATATATATATATATATATATATATTAAAATTTAGCCTCGGTCCAAAAATATTTCAACCCGAAATAAAAATGAAAAATAATAATGTGAGAGCAGCACAGTAAAGATAGTAAGGATTAAGAAATGAACATACTGTTTTTGGATTGAACGCAGTTATCATGCTTCATACAACATGCATCTAGGCCATCACAGGGTTGCTCCCCTGGGCATCCACTGTATAAAAGCCCACAATACTTCCCATATTTCAAAAATGGAGGCACTGTCAAAATTAAATTTAAAAAAAAATGCAATTTAATTTCTTTATAAAAGAACCAAAGAAGTGGGATATTTAATTTGATCAGCTCATTAACTAAACCAAAAATTTGCTTAAATTATATGTAGTACCTGTACAGAACTCTGACTCACATTCTCTGCTGCAATCTTTACTCTGCAAATTTTTAGAATTCATGGGAAGAGAGAACAAGTTATGATTTGAAAGCAACTGGGAACCCAAAAAATATTAAAAGTAATTAGATGATGAAAGAAGGAGATGGTAATTAAGGAGCAAACCAGAACAATGGAGGCATCTGTGGCTTGGACACCAATGTTAAGGGCATGCAAATTAATGGAATTAAAATACAGGACAAGAAAAGAGAGGGCAAGAACAAACTTCATTGACTGGTTAAAAACCATGGTTGGAAAAAGCACTTCAGCACAGAAAGCACTTAAGTTGGAGGCCTTTTTGTTTGGTCAACTTTGGAGGGCTTGGTTTTGCATAGAAATTGAGAGGTGTGGAAATAATTAGCAGAAGGCAGAAGGTAGGCTGTTGTCTCTACTAGGAGGAGAGAAATGGGGAAGGAAGAAACAGGTTGGCTGTCTTGTAATGACTCGTGATATGTTTTTGGAGTGTTGTTCACACCTCTCACCAAATTATACACATTTTATTCTTCTTTTACCCTTTTTTTTTGTTTTAAAACTATCTTAGCTAGATTATGTGGCATGTGGAATCTACGTATATGTCACGCGAATTATACAATGCCTAGTTAGTAATTAACACATTCCTTGTCACATAATGCAGAGAAAAACTTTCACAAAATTGTCATAACAAACTATATGCTTGACATTTCATAACTGGATTGGTTTAACACTTACCATTGTCGCCGACAAGAATAGTCTTATATAAAGTTAATTTCTAATGTGATTGACATAGGTAGTTTAAATATGACTCTTTTTTTTTTTTCAATAAGAATGGGGTTTTGTAGGAGTTGTTTGATAATTTTTTCATTTTTATTTTCATTTTTTATAATTAAATTGAGAATTAGAAGCTACTATTTTGTATTTTTTTAATAATTTGCTTGAAAGCCACTCAGTACATGGTCTGGTGGTATTTCTCTTCATTTGGAAGTCAGATGTTTTAGGTTCGAATATTGTGGATGGCGAATTCAATACCAAATTAGGTTGCCCATTCTGTGACTTAGCCGAACTCCATCTCCTCTTAGTGTAAAAACATTGATGTACTCAAAAAAAAAAAAAAGCTTGAATTCTGTTTTCAGTTATCATTTTGAAAAACCAAACATTAAAGACAGTTTTTAAACAAGTTTTTACAAAAAGAGAAATGGAAATTAAAAGCTAGAATAATTATCAGACGAGATCTTAAAACTATTTTTGTATTTGTGCACAGTTTTTGTTGGATATTTGTGGCTACTTTCTATATAGATATTTGTGTGATGTGGGGATCCATTTCTTGTGAACAGTCCCCGTCAAAAAAGGAAGGGAAAACATTTTCAGTGGACTAGTTTTTTTTTTACTAGCATCCCCAACAATTTTTATAAATATGATCTTTAATACAAGTTTATTGGCCTCTATGGCAGTTTGAAAACTAAAATTTATTGATTCACAATTTTGCTCCAAAAGGTTCACAAATCTTAATATTTCTTTTAATAGTAATACTAGGTAAACCAATTTAGTTGGAGTACAAAAATTTAGAGTGTATGACAAAGACACATTATTATAATAAAATGAATGTTTGAATAGAGCGGTAAAGAGTCCTTAACGAGAGAGTGTATTCAATTGAGAATTTGAGAGACTTTAATATATTTATAAATCTATGGGTTTTTATGGAGTTTAATTGATTTGTAGAGATTCCATATAAATTTTTGATTCAATTCCCTAGAAATCTCATGGGAATAGGTGAGATTTATGGATACTTAAAATACACTACGAAATATCTCCAATTCTCTCTAATTCCTCAACTTTCTCAAATTCTTTAAAATCAATTTCTAATTGAATATACCTGGAATGTTATAAACTTCTTTAAAATCCTAATTGAATACATTCGGATTTCTAAGGATTTTAATAAACTATCTTAAAATTCTAATTGAATACAGAATTTCAAAGAATCACTTAAAATTTGATTGAATACCCCTAGATTCATTAAAAGAATTAAAATCCCTCAAAATCCCAATTGAATACAGCCCCCTAAATCTTGAGAGAATATGACATTTTTTTAAAATTTGAAAAATCATTTAAAAATTTTGTTTGAGCACAAAAGTCTTACATGGTACTTCAAATTTAGTTTTGTGGATTTTGTTGGATATGCTTGCTTCTATGCTTACTATTTTCTGCACTTTGGGGTTTATGCCAAGTTGTAGAATTTCTTTCCATTCTCCTTGTTGTTCATATTCCATTTTCAATTTTTTTTTCTTTGTTGGAACTTGGATTGTAGATTTAAAAATAAATGTCCCACAGCACGATGGTTAAGTGAGTTAAAAGAAAAAGACCCTAATCAATAGGACAATCCACCACTAACAATAAACTACAAATTTAAAACCTTGTTTTATAATTTTTGTCGATAATGTAAAATGAAGTTTTGAGGAATCAATATGTTCAAATACTATTCCATAATTTTTTACTATAATATGCTTGTTTTAAGAAGGGAACTATGAATTATGAAATATATATTTTTTTGGTTTATTATATTTTGGTTTTGTAACTTTGGCATCATATATAATAATGAGTCGATTGAATTTTGATTTAAATTAAGTAGTGCTACACTTACAATCTATTCGTACCTTCATTTGTATCATCTCTAATAGAGGTAGAGCTCACCATCATATGTAAGTCTTATCACTATTAAAGAAATGGTATAAATAGACGATAAGAATAACATGTTTGATCTAAATTTTCTTTCATTTTTGTTGAGTTTGCGGCCAACAAGATGCTAAGATCATATACACTCTCGAAATGTGCAAGGAATAAAGAATGCAACTTATGACATTTTCACCCTGATATTTTTTAAATTTCAGTCATCAAATTAATCATATGGTAAATGCCATTCTAGTATAATATATATATATATATATATATATATATATATATATGTACATATATATATATATATGTACATATATATATGTGTGTGTGTGTATAAAATCATCATGGTAATGGAATCCAAAAAATTAAATACTTGTTTTGAAACATGTAGCATCCCTACTGCTCACCCAGGCAGTGTCGTTCTCGGCCAGGCTACGACGGACACCCTCCCCCTCCCCAAAAAGACGGTCGGCACCGGATAAACCATCGGCCACACAAGAAAACAAAGCAAAGGCAACAAAGCCGAGAAGAATAACACCACCCTTCAGGCCCATCGTATCAGATGATCTTGTTCCTGCAATGGCCATATTTGGGGAAGCCTCTCTTAGAGTCGCATAGAAGGACCTCCAGGAAGAACTCCCAAGTCCTTCTATGTAGGGATTTTATTTCTAAAATCCTTTTCAACTATGGGCATGCGTAGAACCATTTCCATGTTGTTTATCTTGTTTCTCTCTTTCTAAAAATAGTCCCTGTTTATCCATTTTTAGAAGTACCAAACGGAAAACTATCCAGAAATATGTGATCAATATGTTTAGTGATGTCCCTCAAGTGTTGGCTACGTAATCTTCTCTAAAATAGTAAAGTAAAAACCTTTTTAGTTGTTGACTTTTTAAAGAGGGCTATTTCCTCGCTTTATTAGGTTAAATTCACAAACCTAAACCCATTTTTTTTTTCTTTGAATACCATTTAACGCATGCATTGAACTAGCATAGCTTTGTTTAGTAGGATTCTCTTATCTCTAAATTCTCTTCCCTCCAGTCCTCTCATATTTAAAGGTCACACTAAAACCACGTCAACATCTTGTGTTAACTTCTTTATAGAAAGAAAAAGAGAAAAGAGAGAGGGGATGGGAGATGAGAGAATTTGAAGGGAAGATAATCCTGCTCATTTATTTTCATCGAATATCAGCCCCTCTTTTGGTTGGGTGTGGGTGGGTAGGGGGAAATACTGGGGCTCAAAGCCAAACAAATTAAGTTTGAAAAAGAGACATCTCGAAGAGTACAGAGTACTCTAAACTTAAACCCAACATGAGGAGTTACTTTTTTTTCTGTTACGTAGGGGAGTAATGCTAGTAGACTATATGAAAAAATCCAAGCTTCAAAATGAATACACGCGGCAGCAGTACGCGGATTTGATGGCGACGAATCTTAAGGAACAATTACAGGTAACAAGAAAACATTGGCTTAGCTCCATGTTTGCAGAGTGGAACTTCAGTTGCACTTCAATACTTAATGTGTTTCTTTCCTCGTTGTTCGGCAGAGAATGCATGCCCTCGGCGCCCAAAAATTTGTAGTTGTCAGGACTGGGCTGGTTGGATGCTGTCCAGCGCAAAGGGATTCAAATACAGAAGAGTGCAGTGATGGCGCAAACTCATTGTCTGTCATGTACAATGAAGCCCTTTAGTCCATGGTGCAGCAATTGAAACTCGCGTTGGGCATAAACTACACCCTCTTCGACACTTACACTGTCTTGACTAACATCGTGCAAAACGCAGCTTCTTACGGTACTCATATGTTCTTTTCCTTCTTCATAAGCAGAAATAATTTACGTACAATTCCGTCAAGCATGTTGTGTAGTTAAACCATCAATTTTAATACATATCGATCATGATAAGATATTTTGCCGCCCTTGTAAGAAACTAGAGGAAGAATTTTAAGTTAACTCGACTGACAAACCAAAAATTTCGCATTCGATTTCAGGATTTACAGAGGTAAAAGCAGCATGCTGTGGGATTGGGAAGCTTAACGCCATGGGTCCTTGCCTGCCAGTTGCATCCTTGTACTGGCCTAGGCCTATGGTGGCCTTAGAGTGTCTCTGCCCTGAGAGTACTCTAAACTTAAACCCACGATGAGGAGTTACTTTTTTTTTCTATTACGTAGGGGAGTAATGCTAGTAGATTATTATGGACTAAATTTCCAAATTAAATGATATGTTATTAATGAGAAATAAGTATGTTAATCAATACTTAAGCAATAATCTATTTATTAACTTTTATATCATTTAGTTTTCAAAATTTAGTCTACATATTTAGTCTCTCTAGCATTACTCAAAAAAAAATATCTAATAGGGAGGGCAAAGGGCTACAAGGTAGGGCCATTTCGATCTGTCAAAATGACATTATCATGAAATTTAGCCATTAACATTTTTGTTGTTCTATTTATAAGGGAAATTTTATGTTAGAATTCAAAATTGTTTGTTACTTTATGAATATTTCGTTTCTTGTATAAATCTTATCTCATCTTATACCAGATTTCTGAAGAACCATTTTTTGCACGTGTCCTCTAATCTAGTTTCTTATATATAATATAAAGTTTATTAATTATCCTATAATCTAGGGAGGTTTAACAAAACACTCCCGGTACTGTTCACTTTTAACGAAAGGCAATATTTATACCTTTCCCTGGTACTATTCACTATACCTTTAAAAAAGGTTTTTCATTAAAAGGAAAGTTTTTTTTTTTTACTTTTCATTAGTTTTCCTTATAATCTATAACAATAATATTATCCGTACACATAATATTGGATTAAGAAATGGGGGTACTATGAGCCCCTTGCCCAACCATTGTATGTGGAACTTTCTTGTATTAGACAACATACGTATTACTAACTGTGTTAGTTTTATATATCTAAATATCATTGCTCTTTTATTTCCGATTATATAATTAAAATTAATATGACTGAATATTTTTTTGATTGATAATTTCCAAAGTTACAATATACAAGTATTTATAAGAAGGAACCTTATAATTGATTCCTATGATTGATACAATTGATACAAAGCAGGAAAGTAAATATCTAGCTCATAAATACAACCAACAATAAGTAAGAAGGTAATCATTCCAATATATTTGCTCAAATCAACGTTGATTGTATGTTAATATAGGCAAATATTTTGTATGATTGTTGACTTTCTCAACATATATATATATATATATATATATATATAAAACTGTTATTGACACTCCAAAAATTTCATTCTACACTCTTCACAAGTGTATTTTTCTTTCCAAATATTAAAGTTTAGAGGGTAGAATGAGATTTTTAGAGTGCCAATAACAATTCCATATATATATATATGTGTGTGTGTGTGTGTAGAATTTTTTCTCATCCTATAGAAGATTTTCATAGCACCATTTGTACAATGTGACGTTATTACTAGGGGTGGTATTGGTACGATTACTGTGACAGCCCGTCCCGCACTTTTCGTACCGTAGGGGTGAAATGAAGTTTTTGCCCCTAGCATGGTTATTTCGTTGTGTGGTTGTTTTTGGATTTTGTTGGCAGGTTTTGGACCACACACACACACACACTCCCACACCCCCTCACTTTTTCCCCTGCCCTGCACCCCTGTCCCGAGTCCCCTCTCTCTCCCATTTCTATCCAATACGTACGGACACAACCAAAAACCATCCAAACCTTCACAGATCGAGGAAAAAAATTACATATTCGTGCTTGTGAGGTCCGTAGGAGTTCAACCATACCCATTTTAGGTAAGGATACCTTTGTTTTCACGTCGAACTCGAGATACCCTGATTTGGTCACTGTTCATGCACACGTTAATCCTTGTGTTTTTGGGAATTTCAAGCTTGTAGGAAGCTTGGTGAGGTCCTTAGGAGGCTCGGGGTGGTTCGTTTGAAGGTTTTGGACGTCGGGATCGTGAGTTTCAAGGTTGGCCGGCATTGGTGGTGTTTTCCCGGCGAGATTCCATGGATTTTGGTGCTTGAAAGTGGTATGGATTTGGTTGAAAAATGAAGAAGATACGAAGTTTTGGTACCAATTTTGGATTCCGTGGATTTTGTTGTAAGCGTCATTTTGGTACCAATTTTGTGAAATTTGGTTGAAAAATGAAGAAGATAAGAAGTTTTAAAAATTTCTCGGTTTTCCGGCGCCGGCGACGGCGCCAGAGCTTCGCCGGAGAAGACGATGGAATATTCCGTCAGTTTGGACAGAATATTCCTAACGGCGTTAACGGAATCTGTTAAAGTTAACGGAGTATTCCTGACGGCGTTAACTGACGCCGTCAGTGTGACAGGCACGTGCTTGCACGTGGCCGGCGCGTAGGGGCACGTGCGGCGTCAGAAAATTTTTCTAAAAATATAGGGATGTTCCTGAGGTTGAGTAGATCACGTTGGTGTATTCATACACCCCATTTGAGTATTGTATGAGAAGTTATTTCGTAAGGTTGGTTATGTGCTTTAAAATTAACATTTTTATAATTGTTTCGCATATAGGTGAGACCTATCCCGAGGACGAGCGCGGTCACTCGAGGGAAGGGGGTTACGACCCTTCTACATACCAGTGAGTGGGCTTTTGGTTTTCTGTATATACATATATACTTATACTTTTCCCAGAAAGTGACATGAAACATTATACGTTTATATGCTGTGCTTATTGTTTGCCATTTATTTATGCATTATTAGTCGCATATGTATATATATATATATATATATATATATATATATGTTTGGTGCTGCGGATGCACAGGTAAGTGCCAGGTGAGTTGTGATTTATGTTATGTTCAGTAGCGATTTAAGATATATAGAGAGCTCATGACCTGCACCCCCGGTGTTAGTGCTCTCGCCCAGAGTTAGGCACAGTCCTTCACGTGATGTTCACCTCCCGCACCACACGCTTATCTTGGATCCAAGTTAGGTGCACAGTCCTGTCGTACAGACCACTTTAGGTGGTTCCGACTCGTAGGTGACCCGCGATTAGTCGCCCAGCCTTTATGTGATTGTAGCACTTAAGCGTATATATATATATATATATGACACCCAGTCTTGTCGTACAGACCACTTTAGGTGGTTCCGACTCGTGTGCAGGTATAGTTAGTGTGATGGAGATTTGAGCTCTAGATTCAGCAGCACATGTCACGTTAGGTGACTCCGGCTGACAGCTTACATGGCATTGATTTGACATTCCCGAGCACTTGCATTATATTTAGAAACATTTGGCATGGCATATTTCTGAGCATGACTTATATATATGTATATTCTATTTTTCTGGGACGTATACAGGTTTTACGGCGAGGGGTTAGAATCTTGTTTTTGAAATGGTTTTTGAAAAGCTTGGTTTTTGCCCATTCACATTTTTGTTTTGCGCCCCTCGAGGTTCTAGTTGGCTAGCATTGTTGGTGGCTCCCTAGAGGATTTTCCCTGCATATCTGACAGATTATCACCAGTGTAGGACCACTTTCGAGTGTGTTTATGTAGTGTCGTTTCTCCCGGACTGCATTAGGTCTTCGTGCTCTGAACTTTGTTTTCACACTTACGCTTGCACATGTATGTTCTTCTTTGTGTAAAGCTGGTTTTTATTTATTTGTACTTTTATTATTATTTTTTTTAGCTTCCGCATTGTGCATATGGCTGCGTGACTTCCACGTGACGGCTAGCATGCCCTGATCTCAGTCGGGGTGTGTCAGTTTGGTATCAGAGCCTAGGTTTTCGCAGTCCTGTACTTTTGTGAGTAATGTAATGGTTTTGGTGTTTTCTGTCAGAATTATGCCGCCTCGTCGGGAACCACGTCGCTCTGCTGAGCCTAGTTTCCCCGATGTAGCCCAGTTGGGGGAAGCTATTGTTACAGCTATTCATTCGGTGCTCCGCCCTCCCCAGAGGACTCCTCTAGAGACTATGTATAATCTGAAGTTGGATAAGTTTGAAGGCAACGAGGGTTTTGAGGGCGCGGAGCAGTGGCTAGAACATATTGAGAAGACTTTTCGTGTTTTGCATAATCAGGGGAATCTCCCTGTTGAGAAGTGGGTAGAGACGACGTCGTGGTTTTTGGGTAAGGATTCTGCATCCTGGTGGGAGCAGGAACTTCGCCGTTTGACTCCAGTGGAGAAGACTGATTGGGATGTATTCCGAGAGTTGTTCAGGAGAAGGTTTGTGCCTCCTGAGTATATTGACCGCAAGAAGCAGGAATTCACTGAGTTGAGACAGGGGAAGCTGACAGCAAATGAGTACTACAGGAGGTTTACTGATTTATCTCGCTATCATTCAGATGTTGCTGGCAATCCGGAGAAGATGCTTCGTCGTTTCTGTTTAGGCACTAAGAAGAAGTGGCGTTCGATGGCGACCACTATCCCTTGTGACACCTACCAGGAGTCAGACATTTTCTTGATGTTTTCCCTGAGGATTTGCCTGGCTTGCCGCCAGATCGAGACATGGAGTTCACTATTGAGTTGCTTCCAGGTATTAATCCTATTTCCTTGACTCATTATCGTATGGCTCCCGCTGAGTTAAGGAAATTGAAGGTTCAGTTGCAGGAATTAGTCGATAAGGGTTTTATTCAGCCTAGTACTTCACCTTGGGGAGTTCCAGTGTTGTTTGTGAGAAAGAAAGACGGAACTTTGAGGTTATGTACTGATTACAGACAATTGAATCGGGCGACGATTAAAAACCGTTATCCATTACCGCGTATTGATGATTTATTTGATCAGCTTCGAGGTGCTTGTGTATTCTCCAAGATTGACTTGAGGTCTGGATATTATCAACTGAAGATTTGTAGGGATGATGTTCCGAAGACGGCGTTCAGGACTCGTTATGGTCATTACGAGTTTCTGGTTATGCCATTTGGATTGACGAATGCACCAGCTGCTTTTATGGATTTGATGAACCGGGTGTTCCAGCCATATTTGGATAGATTTGTTATTGTTTTCATCGACGACATTCTGGTGTACTCTAAGTCTAAAGCAGAACATGTTCGACATCTTACCACGTTGCATTTTTGGGGCACATCATTTCAGCTCAAGGTATTTTGGTGGATCCTCAAAAGGTGGCGGCTGTGGAGTAATGGGAGCAATCGCGAACCGTCACTGAGGTGAGGAGTTTCCTTGGTTTAGCAGGGTCTTATCAACGGTTTGTTAAGGATTTTTCTATGATTGCTTTACCACTGACGAGATTAACGAGGAAAGACGTTAAATTTGAGTGGGATGATAAATGTGAGCAGAGTTTCCAGCAGTTGAAGTATTGTCTCACTCATGCACCTGTTTTGGCACTCCCGGACGATAGTGGTGATTTTGAGGTTTATAGTGATGCTTCTTTGAATGGTCTAGGTTGTGTGTTGATGCAGCATGGTAGGGTAATTGCTTATGCTTCACGACAACTGAAACCTCATGAGTTGAATTACCCTACACATGATTTGGAGTTGGCCGCCATTATTTTTGCGTTGAAGTTGTGGAGACATTTCCTTTATGGAGAGAAATGTAAGATCATTACAGATCATAAGAGTCTTCAGTATCTTTTTACGCAGAAGGATCTTAATCTTCGTTAGCGGAGGTGGATGGAGCTACTCAGTGATTATGATTGCACGATTGATTATCACCCTGGTCGTACAAATGTAGTGGCTGATGCACTTAGCAGGAAGTCTCAGGGCTGTATCATTGAGTTGTACGCTAGTCGTATTCCTCTTCTGGCAGACTTAAGATTTACGGGAGTGACGTTAGAGGCAGAAGATCGCGAGGTGGCTTTACTTGCTAATTTTCAAGTCAGGCCAATTTTAGTTGATCGGGTGCTTGAAGCTAAGGTAGCTGATAGAGAAACTCAAGAATTGATCCAAGCTCGAGGAGAGACCTCAGAGTTTGTGATTTGGATGGCATGCTGATGCAGGAGGGTAGGATGTTTGTGCCTAATAATTTGGATTTAAAGAAAGCAATTCTCGATGAAGCACATATCTCGGCTTACGCTATGCATCTAGGAGCTACTAAAATGTATCATACCATTCGACCATTTTATTATTGGGCGGGTATGAAGAGAGAGATAGCTGAGTATGTGAGTAGGTGTGCTGTTTGTCAGCAAGTTAAGGCGGAAAGGAAGAAGCCGTTTGGGTTGTTGCAGCCGCTTCCCGTTCCAAAGTGGAAATGGGAAAATATTACTATGGATTTTGTGTACAAGCTTCCACGTACACATAATGGATTCGACGACATTTGGGTGATTGTTGATTGGCTTACTAAGTCAGCACATTTCATTCCAGTGAGGGAGAAGTATTCGTTGGGCCGATTAGCTGAGTTGTTCATCTCGAAGATTGTGAAGTACCATAGTGTCCCTGTGAGTATTGTCTCGGATCGTGATCCAAGATTTACATCTAAATTTTGGGTGGCGTTTCAGGAAGCTTTGGGTACGAGACTACTTTATAGTACAACGTATCATCCTCAGATGGACGGACAGTCAGAAAGAATCATTCAGACTTTGGAGGATATGTTGCAAGCTTCGGTATTACAGTTTGCTGATGCTTGGCACAAGCGGTTGGATTTAATGGAATTTGCCTACAACAACAGCTTTCATTCGAGTATTGGCATGGCACCATTTGAGGTGTTGTATGGTAGATCTTGTCGCACGCCCTTATGTTGGTCCGAGGTCGGAGAAAGAGTTTTGGTGGGCCCAGAGATTGTTGATGAGACTACTCAAAATGTTCAGGCAATTAAGTTTAACTTGAAGGCGGCACAAGATAGGCAGAAGAGTTTAGCAGACCGACATGCTACTGACAGAGTGTATGAGGTTGGCGATTGGTATTTCTGAAGCTTTCACTGTGGAGAGGTGTTGTACAGTTTGGAAAGAAAGGTAAGCTAAGTCCCAGGTATATCGGACCGTACATGGTCATCGAGCGAGTGGGCGAGGTAGCTTACAGGCTAGAGTTGCCTCCTGAGTTGGCTAAAGTACATAACGTTTTTCACGTGTCCATGCTTCGACATTATGTTGCTGATCCGTCTCATGTGATACCTCCTCAACCCTTGGAAATCAATTCGGATTTGACTTATGATGACGAACCAGTGACGATTCTAGATTGGAAAGAAAAGGTTCTAAGGAATAAGACAGTGAATTTGGTGAAAGTTTTGTGGAGGAATCATTCCGTGGAAGAAGCTACGTGGGAAACTGAAGATCGGATGAGAGATTTGTATCCTTGGTTGTTCTTTTATCGCTAGGGTGTTGTTGTGAGTGGTTGTTTTGAATTTCGGGACGAAATTCTTTTAAGGTCGGTAGGTTGTGACAGCTCGTCCTGGACTTTTCGTACCGTAGGGGTGAAATGACGTTTTTGCCCTTAGCATGGTTATTTCGTTGTGTGGTTGTTTTTGGATTTTGTTGGCAGGTTTTGGACCACACACACACACACTCCCACACCCCCTCACTTTTTCCCCTGCCCTGCACCTCTGTCCCGAGTCCCATCTCTCTCCCATTTCTATCCAATACGTACGGACACAACTAAAAACCATCCAAACCTTCACAGATCGAGGAAAAAAATTACATATTCGTGCTCGTGAGGTCCGCAGGAGTTCAACCATACCCATTTCAGGTAAGGATACCTTCGTTTTCATGTCGAACTCGGGATACCCTGATTTGGTCACTGTTCATGCACACGTTAATCCTTGTGTTTTTGCGAATTTCAAGCTTGTAGGAAGCTTGGTTAGGTCTTTAGGAGGCTCAGGATGGTTTGTTTGAAGGTTTTGGACGTCGGGATCATGAGTTTCAAGGTTGGCCGGAGTTGGTGGTGTTTTCCCGGCGAGATTCTGTGGATTTTGGTGCTTGAAGGTGGTATGGATTTGTTACTCTTGTAGTAAGCTTCATTTTGGTACCAATTTTGTGAAATTTGGTTGAAAAACAAAGAAGATACGAAGTTTTAAAAATTTCCCTGTTTTCCGGCGCCAGCGACGGCTCCGGAGCTTCGCCGGAGAAGACGACGGAATATTCCTAACGGCGTTAACGGAATCTGTTACAGTTAACGGAGTTACGACCCTTCTACATACCAGTGAGTGGGCTTTTTGTTTTCTGTAAATACCTATATACTTATACTTTTCCCAGAAAGTGACATGAAACATTATATGTTTATATGCCATGCTTATTGTTTGCCATTTATTTACGTATTATTAGTCGCATATGTATATATATGTTTGGTGCTGCAGACGCACAGGTAAGTGCCAGGTGAGTTGTGAATTATGTTATGTTCAGTAGCGATTTGAGATATATAGAGAGCTCATGACCTGCACCCCCCGTGTTAGTGCTCCCGCCCAGAGTTGGGCACAGTCCTTCACGTGATGTTCACCTCCCGCACCACACGCTCATCTTGGATCCAAGTTAGGTGCACAGTCATGTCGTACAGACCACTTTATGTGGTTCCGACTCGTAGGTGACCTGCGATTAGTCGCCCAGCCTTCACGTGATCGTAGCACTTGAGCGTATATATATATGACACCCAGTCTTGTCGTACAAACCACTTTAGGTGGTTCCGACTCGTGTGCAGGTATAGTTAGTGTGATGGAGATTTGAGCTCTAGATTCAGCTGTACAGGTCACGTTAGGTGACTCCGGCTGACAGCTTACATGGCATTGATTTGACATTCCCGAGCACTTGCATTATATTTAGAGACATTTGGCATGGCATATTTCTGAGCATGACTTATATATTTGTATATTCTATTTTTCTGGGAAGTATACAAGTTTTACGGTGAGGGGTTAGAATCTTGTTTTGGAAATGGTTTTTGAAAAGCTTGGTTTTTGCCCACTCACACTTTTGTTTTGCGCCCCTCCAGGTTCTAGTTAGCTAGCATTGTTGGTGGCTCCCCAGAGGATTTTCCCAGCATATCTGATAAATTATCACCAGTGTAGGATCACTTTCGAGTGTGTTTATGTAGTGTCGTTTCTCCCGGACTGCATTAGGTCTTCGTGCTCTGAACTTTGTTTTCACACTTACGCTTGCACATGTATGTTCTTACTTTGTGTAAAGTTGGTTTTTATTTATTCGTATTTTTTTTATTATTTTTTTAGCTTCGGCATTGTGCATATGACTGCGTGACTTCCACGTGATGGCCAGCATGCCCTGATCTCGGTCGGTGTGTGTCAATTACCGTACCAAAACACATGTACTAATTACCATACCAAACTTTTGGTATGACAAAATCTATTATTATTACTGTGTCAAACTTTTGGTATACCGAATTTCGACATGCCAAATAGTTTGGTTTGCATGATATGGTAATGGTAATTATTAATTTGTTTCGGCCATTCTTTTGGGCCAAATTTTGATTTTTTTTTCCCAACCCAATTCAAGTTCCAAACGTGTTTTGACCACTCCCTTTGGGTTTCTAAAACTTTTTTATTTAATTATGAGAATTTTATAGAGATTCATTTAAGAAACAAGAAGTAAATAAATGGAAGAATTGTTGAAAGAACCCAATATCCCTTCAAAAAAAATAGTATTCCTAAATTTCATCTCTACATTCTTTAAAATTGTACAAAAATTAAATTGATAGACGAAGCCAGGGAGAAAGACATCCCAATTTGATGAAGGAGAAGATGAGATGGACTTCAGAGAGAGAGTCACCGGAATTGGAGCAACAGAGATGAAGTCAGTGGCTAGATGAGTGAAAAGATGAAGAGTCGCAGCACAAGAAGACTTATGTTTTTTTTATTCGGAAAGTAGAGGTTAGAGGTTAGAGGGTGAGATGATTGGATAAATGACTAGGAAAAAAATATAAAATGCATATATAATGATAATAATACCTAATTATATATAGATAAATTATATAATATTAATAGTAGTGGTACGGTACGGTATACCACTGGTAATGATTTTGAATACCATTACTGTACCAAAAATGTATGGTATGGTACAAATACCGTACCATTACCAATGGTACAAATTTTTTGGCGTAACTTTGGTATGGTGCGGTTGATAATTCGGTTGGTATGGTAATTTAGCAAAAAATTCCACCCCTAGTTATTACTATCTGTTTTCCTATGAAGTTATTACAATATTTGCATCTCTTTGTATGCAATCCTATGAAATCAAAAGAAAAATATAATAATGTGCCCAAATGGAGGGGCAAAAATCTTCATTTTATGGTTTATTATTATTATTATGATTTTAATTTTTTTTTTTTATAGTGTTGCTTCATTTTGTTATCTTGTATATTTCTTCTGTGTAGTTTAAGGTGCATATGCTAATATGAATTTCTAGTTGCCTTTATGCATTTGACCGTCATTATTTTCTGACATTGACTTTTTTTTAGAGCAACCTTGTCATGTTTTTGAGGACATTATTTATGCATTTGTTTAATTTGTTTAATTTATGATTTCATCCTATAGAATTAAAGTAATTAGTAAAAGAAACTCACCACGACAATCTTTAAAGCTAATTTTCCAAATGCAGCCGGGTTGTCAAATTTTTAGAAATTGATTCATCCGAGATAACATATACTGGGAAGAATTAGAATTGAACCAATGAAACTGTGAAGGCTACAATTGTAAGTCTAAAATTACATCATGTTCCAAAATCTTCAGAGATATTTTAAGGAATTGGCAAATCAATACCTGGTCCCTTCGGGGACATCTGATAAAATTGAAACGATACAGAGAAGATTACATGGCCCCTACACAAGGATGACAATCATAAATCGAGAAATGATCCAAATTTAGACGGGTATAGCATGGCTCACAGACCTTTTCAATAGGATTTTGAAAACGAAGAAGATGCCAAATGAGTGGCGAAGGAGCACTTTGGTGCCTATCTACAAGAATAAGGGCGACGTACAAAATTGCATGAACTATAGGGGTATTAAGCTAATGAGTCATACAATGAAGCTCTGGGAGAGAGTCATTGAGCATAGATTGAGCAAGAGACACGCGTTTCGGACAACCAATTTGGGTTCATGCTAAGGCGCTTAACCATGGAGGCAATCTATCTCTTACGAAGATTGATGGAAAGATATAGAGATAGGAAAAAAGATTTACACAGGGTCTTTATAGATTTGGAAAAAGCGTATGATAGGGTCCTAAGAGACATTCTTTGGAGGATTTTAGAGAAGAAAGGAGTATGAGTAGCATATATCCAAGCTATAAAAGATATGTACGATGGAGCAAAGACTACTGTAAGAACTCATGAAGGACAAACCGAAAGTTTGCCCATAACTGTAGGGTTACATCAAGGCTCATCCTTAAGTCCTTACCTTTTTGCATTGGTAATGGATGAGTTAACAGGACGTATTCAATATGATATTCCTTGGTGTATACTTTTCACAGACGATATAGTGTTGATAGATGAAACTCAGGAAGGGGTAAATGCGAAGCTTAACCTTTGGAGAGAAGTGTTGGAATCTAAAGGTCTTTGCCTAAGTTGATCAAAGACAGAATATATGGAGTGCAAGTTCAGTGCAAATGGAGGCCAAAATGAGTTAGGGGTGAGGATCGGAGATTAGGAAGTACCAAAAAATGACCGCTTTCGCCAAAGAATGGAGAATCAGATAGAGACCTCAACCATAGCATACAAGCTGAATGGATGAAGTGGAAGAGTGCATTTGGCGTGTTGTGTGACCACCGTATACCATTGAAGCTCAAGGGAAAATTTTATAGAACGAAAATAAGGCCGGTGATGTTGTATGGCACAAAATGTTGGATGGTGAAGCATCAACACGTACATAAAATGGGTGTAGTGGAGATGAGGATGCTTCGTTGGATGTGTGGGCACACGAGAAATGATAAGATTCGGAATAAAGATTTCCGAGGTAAAGTAGGAGTAGCTGAAATTGAAGGAAAGATGAGAGAAAATTGGTTATAGTGGTTTGGACATGTGCAAAGAAGGCCTACTGACGCTCCAGTTAGAAGATGAGACTATGGGATCGAGGTCCACGGCCGAATGGGTAGAGGAAGACCTAGGAAAACTTTGGAAGAGATTCTAAGAAAAGACTTAGAGTACTTGGATATAACGGAGGACATGACACAGAACCAAGCACAATGACGTTCTAAGATTCATATAGCCAACCCCACTTAGTGGAAAAAGGCTTTGTTGTTGTTGGCAAATCAATACATGAGGAGACTTCATTAGATGACCCGTAGTAACTAATAATGATGTTGCATTATTGTTGATCTTAAAAACTACTTAGCTCATGTGGCATGCAGTCCAATAGCCAATAAGATAACTATGTTGTTATGATGAATATAGGTGTGCCAACTCGCCATCAAGCTCAGTTGGCAAGTAGGATAAATGTGGTGGTGGTGTCGAACACGCTTCTGACTTCTGTATCCGAGCGATCACCGGGCAAGGAAGAAACACATCGCGGCCTCTAGGTTTTAGAGCCTGAAGACAAGGCTGCTAGTCATTATGAAGTTCAAATAGGGTTAACTTTCAATGTGCCAAACACTGAGCAACCTAGTAACACCTCACTTCATCGAGAAAGATAATGAAATGACCTATTTCAATAAGAAAACCGAAGACTCCCTATTGATAGAGACTTGGATAGATAACCAGCTGAATTTGAAGCAGTGTTGTTACCCCAAACTGAAAATGCTCCTCGATCGCATGATTCTATGGCACCAGTTTTGTTAATCTAAACAAAGATGTCGTAGGTTGTTATTACCATGCTGTTAATCCAAATTGAAGGTATGTTGACGAAGTCAAGGAAGTTAGTGTTTTCTCAAAGGTTTGAGAGGGTTCCACATTGAGCTAGAATTTGCGCAAGGCGTTTGTGTGCTGAATTGAAGGTCCTTTAAGTGTTGCAAAGCCACTTCTATTTATTGGGATGGATTCATGTTGATCACTCACGCCGAAGTAGAATCCTACCTAGACTGTAACTCCTCGGCATCTCCTGATCCAATCCCTTATTAGATAGGCCTAATCCATGCACAACCTTTGCCCACTCAAATTAGAACTAGGACTCTGAACCCAATCCTCTTTCTGCATTTGATTCACTCCTAGTCTGATCAAACATGAGCCTTGATTCTTGGAATGGTACGAATGTTTTCAAAACTCTTCTTGATACTAAACAATTTTACTTATGGAAGGACTCGGACGATCACTCTTCATCCTGATCCCTCAAGAGCCTTTCTTCTCTTAGGACGGCCGTCACACTATGTGATGGACTCGGCCTAATTTAAAGGATTAAGAGCTGGCCGAGAACCCCCCAAGCCATTTCAAGTTTATAACTTCATTCGGCCTAGGCCCAATGTTTTAGGCTCAAACAATTCCAGATATACCCAGTGTTAAGCTCAATGTCGATAAGGAGATTCAAATTGCTCCTTCTTACCTGGGTTGGAATGCCTCAATGTCAAAAACCTCATTTTAGGCTAGATTGCAATCTAGTTGGCAATAATGCATCTATTACGCTTGCTCTATGGCCCAAATCATTTTTAGCTTATTGAATGTGATTAACCTTGTCTGAGTTTTGAATTTAGAACTCCTTCACAAATTAAGTTAATTGAAATTAAAATAAATTATCATTTACTATTTGACAATCAAACCTTTACACAATGAGCCAGCAAATAATAAAAAATGTATACCAATGCCTATAAGTTTCTTGTACAGTTGAGGTTCTTAAAAAAAGTGCCGTGTATATTTTACGCTTACTTTTCTTTTCTTCCATCATTCACTGCTTCTAAATTTCAACTACAGAAGCTTCCATGCTCTCCCTCCCTCCATATTCAGTATCTTAAGTCTTCCAAAAAACATAACTGCCATTAGAACCATTTTGCCCTCATCGCTTCATCTTCCTGAAAACCCATACCATTTGTCCTAGCAATTGCCATTAGGGTTCGGCTGTCGTTTGCAACTGTAACCAGTTGTGAACCCTACATTTCCATAAGCACGGCGGGAGAAAAAGATCATTTTAAATTAGCAAAAGTGTTTTAATTGTAAAACATTAAAGTAAAAGACAGCTATAAAAATAACTTCATTCGATCCCTATATAATAGTGAACTAATCTATTGATTTTTATTATAACATATAATAGGATGAAGTCAAGACTCAAGAGTCCATAATTAACAAAAATATAGTTAACAGGCAAGTTTACTCCGTAATTAACAAAGTTGTTCTCAGCATTTTATCAACTCGCAGGCATGAAGTGGGTCGCATAGGACAGGATCCCCGAATTATCATGGATGACAAATAAAATTCGATTAAAAAGTTATTTAAGGTTCGAAACATTGTCTTACTCTTTATCTCACTTGATGACTTCAATTACGATATTCAAAACATTGAATTTGAGGGGATCTTCTTTTATCTTTGTCTGCTCAGTTATGCATACTAAGATGATAAAGATGGCCAGATACGACAGCTGCGAGAATATGAGAGTCTCCACAACCTTTCCCCTTCTCGTTTTCTTCCTTTCGTGAGGTTGTAGAGGATGATCGTCATCTTCTATGGGGAGGAAGGAAGTGTAAGGAAGAAGGTACCTTTAACAAAATATTACAAAAGCCACACTGTCAGAAACATTGTTGTATTGTATGTCATTTTCCACACTTAAAAGAAAAATAAATAAGCTCGCGAATTAATACTGACTATATAGCCTTGTGTAGAAATGAAAAACTATCCAATCACAGCATTTAACAAAAATTGCCAGCATAATATAATGGATCAGTCATGCTCTGCATGCTTATGATTAAATTACTCCATATTAAAAAATGTTGCTGATTATGTTTGTAAACACGAAAAATTCCTGAAACAAGAAACAAGAATACGTGTACAAAATAATATTTTTGTGTTTAATGATTTTGGGGTTACAACCTCTTTGTAATTTGATCCTCTGATTCTATCTTCGTAGGGTGTAGGTTTGTGGATGAGTTGTTGATCCAAAGGGCCGTCGGGGCTTGATCTAAGGATGAACAGTTGATGAACGGATCTTCAAGGGGCGTTGGGCTTGATCTTGAAGAATGGGTGTATGGGTTTGTTGAGGTTGTTGATCCAAAGGGCCGTTGGGGCTTGATCTTAGGATGAACGGATGATGAATGATGAACACTTTCTTCAAGGGGCCGTCGGGGCTTGATCTTGAGTTGGTGGGAGTTCTTCAAGGGCCGTTGGGGCTTGATCTTGAAGGAGGATTTGACGAAGAACGAAGAGTGCTTTCTTGATCCTTCGGGATTTTCTTGAGAGCTTTAGAACTTTAAGGCTTCAAGGTTTTGGTGTGTCTAGGGAGTATTCTCTTCCATTTTGGGAGTAGAGAAATGTATTTGTGAATTAGTGTCTCTTTCTCTTGATGGAGAAGCCTATTTATAGGCTTTGAGAGTGAATCACCACCATTCATTTTTTTGGTGAAGTGAGTGGATGATGTAGGTGAAGTGAGTGGAGGTTGTAGGTGAGGTAAATGGATGATGTAGGTGAATGTTGGAAATGTGCCCTAAAACCAATCATATGATGATACTTTACGAACATTTCAAACTAATGTAGTTTAAATGTAAAGGGCAAAGATTATTGTTTGAGCCGTCTCATATAAATGTTATATGCTTAAACGATAAGTCCAAGGAATATGTGATTGGAAGAATGCGATCTAAAGAAGTTAGATTCATGAGACCATTCTTTCGTTGACACATCCTAAACGTTCCTGATCATAGGATTGTCAATTGGGCATTGACAGTCCGTTAAGATCAGTACGTGCTATGTCTTCTCTCAGGGAGAGTGACTAGTCTCGAGTCATTGGTGTGTGTGACATCAAGACAAGTACGTAGGTGCTCAATAGAGAATGAGTTCACTGAACACGATCAACAAAGAGTTCTCATATTCATGTCACATGAGAACTCATGGTTGGGATAATGCAAATTAGTCTTTTGACTTGAGGCATCACAGTTGTCTTGTGGTTAGGTCCTTAATCTTTGATTATGTCAAAGTCACTCCATCAGGAGGGTGTCCACGGCATCGTTGGGGTTAAGCCACTTAGCCATGGAGGCAAGTGAATGCGCAACAAGGGATCTCTAACCTTCAAACTGTTTGAGGGAGAATACTCTATGATATGATTAAGAATCTTTGGCCAAAGTATGAATGAGATTTAGGAATGTGTTCCAAATCACATTCAAGGTAATCATATAAGCACAAGACTCACATTGGATAGTAGACATGAATAAACTATCAAACCAAACAATGTGGTCAAGAGTATTGTATTAGAGAAAGACCGTATTGCATTTGTAATCCTAAAACTGAATAGGTTCTCCACCTCTTCTGATTAGCTTGGGTAACCATGACATGCTGCTAGGCGTCAACCATGGTTTGTGGAAGCCCTAAAAGTGTATTATCACTAACGGGAGAATTGAAAGTAAGTTTCAATTCACAATCGATTTGAAAGAGTTTGAATCGCCCACTGCCTCGCTAAAAGGAACCTAATGGATTGTACACCGTGTAAGGTAGAGATTGAAGATTCAACGGAGATGAGTAAGAATAATTAAATGGTTTAATTATTTATGGCAAGGATTAATTAATATGATTATTAATCAAACGAATAAGTTCGTTAAAAGACCTCGGGATAGTTTTGGACATTAAGGCCCAATGGGCTTCGAACGTCAAGTCCATTGACTTAAGTTGTGTGACAACTTAATGAATAATGATTCACAAAGGCCCAAATAGCCCAATAAATCCCATATGGCCGGCCATGTTAGAGAAGGAGTGGTTTTGGACTTATTTACAAGTTTGCCACTCAAATGAATTAAGGAATAAGTATGACTTTATAGCCAAAATTCATTAAGGGTTGTTTTAGGGGAAATTGGAGAAACACAAACTCTCCTTTCTCTCTAGAAATGGCCGGCCACCCTTGAGGAAAACATCTAGCAATCTTACTTCCTCAAGGTCACTCATTTCTTCTACAATATGCCTTGGTGTGGAGACTTAGAGGTTCTCAATTTTGGGAACTTGGAGAAACCTTTTCATCCATCCAAATCCATGGATCTAAGATGCAAGGAATGAAGGCCCTCTCTTTGGGTGATTAGCCTTTGCTTATGCAAAGAGGAATCTACAAAGGTATTGATTTCTCAACTCACTTTGTTTTGAGTTGAGTCTTGGTTCACCTATCTACTAGGCTTTGAAGTTCATGGGTTAAGTTTTGTTTTTGAGTGCATATAAACATGATTCCGCCTTTTAATTGTTAATTGCATGTTGTTGATGTTGCTCAAATGAACTTGTTTTTCACAAATCTTCCTTCAAGTGGTATCAAGAGCCTAGGTCTAGTAGTTGGTGAATCCTTTTGGGTTTTGTAGTTCATAGTTTGTGATTTGAATGTTGTAATTGTTACAAGCTTTATTCTTGCTTCTTTGAATGTAAATTTTGTTAGAAAATTTGCCATCTCAAATGTTGTAGATGTAGTTCATATGAGCATGAATTTTGGAGCTAAAATTTGGTGCCATGTTTTTGGGGAAATTCGGCCAAATCCAAAGGGTGGTTTTTTGGGTTCTTGTTTGACTTGTTAAAAGTGTTTTAAAGAAACTTTTGGAACCCCTATGTACCCTAGTATGGTTGTATGTTATTTCCCTTAAGTTTGAGTGGTTTTGGTATGTTTTTGGGTGAAGAATGTTCATGGAGCTCTTATGGGTTTTCATGAATGTTCTTCATTGTTCTTGATATGTTCTTGCCAAGAACAAAAGGTTTGGTGTTTTGATTCAAAGTTTTGATTTATTTCATAAAGTTTTGTTTTGAAATATTTCTTATGTTTAAATATCTTTGATATTTGTTTTGAAAAATTAAAGAAATTTTAGTGGATAGGTGTGTAATGATTTATTCCATTTCACACACCCCACTTACAAAACTTTGAAATTTTTTTATATACTTTGCTTCAATGGCTGGCCACCCTACTCAATTAGGGTCCTTGTGGGGCTTTTATGCAATTACATAAAGTTTTGATACTTTTGTGTATTTGTACTTTGACCCAAAAGTTTACGTTTTTACATAAAGGTCCAAAATCACTAAAAGGACAAATTGTTTTGCTCCTTTAATGAAGTTTTAGCTTTTGTGGAAAATTTTGAGTTCTAGTTGTAATTACATGAAGTAGTGGACTTTTGTGTTTTTACAAAGTGACCCCAAAAGTTTAAGTTTTTGCAAAATAGCCCAAAAGTTGAGGTTAATTGCACTATGGCCCAAACAAGTTGAGGTCATAGCATTTTGGCCCAAATTAGGTAGAGAACAAAATTGTTTTGTCTCTTTAAATGAGAATTGGATTTTCATTTCATTTAGCTTCATTTAAATCAATTATATGGATACAAAAACCAACTGAAAATGTTGCATTCAAGTTTAATTAGTTAAAGCATTAATTAATTAAAGAAAGGGTGATTATGAACCTAAGCCTACTATAATTGAGCTATGTGAAAGGCCGTTTCAAATTTGTTTGAACCATGGGAATGTGTAGATTAAATTTTGGTTGTAATTTGATATGATCAATTGTTGTAAAAGAGCATAAGCTCTTCTTTACTTTAAAGTAATTTGATTTGATCAATTGTTGTAAAAGAGCATAAGCTCTTATTTACTTTGAAGTACTCCTTTCTTGTTTTATTCGATATGCATGAAATTGGAGTAGTTGGGTCCAACGCCCTAAGACAACATGCCTTAATGTGATTAAACGCGTAACTAAAATCAATCTCCATCCCTAGACCGAGATTCAACACTTGGCTCGTGTTGAATCGAATCAAACGTTCATAGTCATCCTAAGGCCCTAAGGCAACTATATAGTCCATCAATGAATGCAAACCTTATGTTAGTAGTATCATATACTCTTGCTTTAAAAATCGTTTTAAAAGCTTAGTGGGAGTATTATATACAACTAAATCAATCAAATGGACCAATAGTTGTAATAGGACCAAAATTGTTTTAATTAGATTAAAATGAATATTTATGTGATGAGACCTAAAACCCTCAACCAAACCATTATTAAGTTGATAAGAGAGAGATGCTTTGAATATCTCTTCGTGGCCTTCCACCGTGGTAGGCTCCAATCGTTTGTGACTTGTACACCGGCTTCACCCTATCATGGGGGAGTACAAAGTGCATGCTTACACTCAGGAGGAGTCTATACGCATATGATGAGGTGAGTGTAGGCAACGAGGATGGCCAATATCATATCATTGTGAGGTTATTCTTGAACCCCTTCATGAACTAAGCATGGTGGGAATAACTTAACTAAGTGCAATGACGCCGA
The DNA here is from genome assembly GCF_019419815.1 of Pyrus x bretschneideri. NCBI lineage: Eukaryota > Viridiplantae > Streptophyta > Magnoliopsida > Rosales > Rosaceae > Pyrus > Pyrus x bretschneideri. The sequence goes on from NW_025999679.1 coordinate 2,051,136, forward strand.
TATCATATCATTGTGAGGCAACATTCTCTAGAGGCCAAATAAGATGGGTACTTGCAAGAGATGCAAATGAGTAAGCGTACTCTCTCATTATTATTAATGCTAGCCGATATCGTATCATCGTGAGGTGGGCTTGGTAATAGTGAGCCTCCCATACCCTAATAAGTCACATTTTGCATGCATTTATATCTTCCATATTTGGCGTCTTTGTGATGTTTTGGATTAAACTAGTTGCATTTTACATTATTTGGTGTTAGTGTGCAGCCAAGTGTGTAATAAGATCAATTGGAAGGAAAATGAAGCAAAAACACGCCTTTTGGTAGCTGAGCATTATTCCAAACGTGGAAAGGATTCTTGGGAGTTAATTTGAAGTCCAAATGAGGAATCTAGGACTAATGTGGCTGCTGAAATTCAGGAGAAGATGTGTTAGGAAAGTGGTGCATTGGAGTCACATTGGGTGGTTCTAAACAAGGCAAAAACATTCGGACACCTTGCTTATTCCACATAACTTGTGCCGTGTATTCCCTTGCCTTGTCCAGCTCCCTTTTGCACCAAAAACATCCACTCCCATTAATTAAACCATTCAGCCACTTTTACACCAACATCACACACCATGCCGTGCATTTTCATCCCTTGTTCCAGCTTGGTACAACCAATTCCAGGTTGTCCACTCCCTTGTTGCAGACATTGCACATGCATCTTTGATTAAATAAACCACATACATGCATATTATCCTTGTGCCGTGCATCCACCATACTAGAAATCCACCCATTCCATGCAGTTCCAGCTCACATTATGCCATTCCAGCTCCCTCATGCCCATGCCGTGCACTTTCATACCTTTTCCAGATTTGTACAACCAATTCCAGGTTGTCCACTCCATCACATTATGCCATTCCAGCTCCCTTATGCACTTCCAAACACCTTGCCGTGCATGCCCTTACCTTTCCAGCTCACATTTGCATTTCTAGCTCCATTCTTAATGTTGGCAGCCACATTCCCCTCCTATAAAACCATGCACACTTCACACCCAAGGAGGACTTCTTCTGGGCTTAATTCCATCATTCAATTATTCACACACATAGCCGCTCCATTTCTGTCCCTTTCTGTCCATTTTACAGAAACCATTCAATCATAGCCGATCCACCTCATTTACAACACATTTTGGAGAACCAACACCGAAGGCCACCCTTAAGGGATTTCAACATCAGTTTTGCTTCAAGGGTTTCTTCTTATTAATTCTATGTTCACTCATGTTTTATATTTTTATGTTAAACCTTTTGTAAACATGAAGTGTAACTAATCTCTCTCTAGGGATTCGATGTATCCTTGCAAAGTTTGCCACATAGTCAAGTTAGAATGCTCAGTTGGTCCATCTATTTCTTGTTTCATTCTCTGATTTAATTGTGACTTTGTGAGTTGATTTTAATGTTTGATCACCATTTGAATTAACCACAGGTTGTTTAGCCAAGATTAGGGCACACATCATGCATATTCTTGGTAGATATGTGAATGGATGAAGGGAATGCTTTGCAAACAACCTGCCAAGTGTTACCTTTGGTTTTATGAAAGTTTCTTGTGCGTAACACCTTCTTGATTAGGAACCAAAGTTGCACATCACAACTAGGCTCATGATTAGGAACATGTGATCAAATCCACACATCATATGGTTGATCATATCTAAGTGAAACAAACTCAAGAAATAGGTAGATGGCTGAGTATAAACTAACTTAACAAACATGGACTTGGTTTAGCAATGGTGAAACCGAATCCCTAGCTTCATCTCCATTGGTGCTATCCCATTTTATTAGTTGTTGATTCATTTAATTGTGTTTACTTCATTTTCTGGTGCTTTCAAGTTACAACAACAAATCTGCCTAATTTGATTAGTTTTATTCATTTCATAGAGTTCTTGCAAAACAAGTAATTATATAGGTCCAATTAGTCCCTGTGGATTTGACACCCTTGCTTGTGCCATTATACTAAACATATTCTAGCTTTAGGAAGGAAAACAACAACAAAAATGGCGCCGTTGCCGGGGACTGATTTCAGTCCCTTGTAATTGCTTGTTTGCTATTAAACTTTGTTCTTTTCATTATAGGTAGATTTCTGATTTTTATTCAAACTTGTGTTATTTTGTTTCAGGTAGTATATGTCAAATAGACTTGTTGAGTTAGGCCAAAGAATTGAACGGTTAAAGGGCAACACTTTGGACAACTTTGTGCCATGAAGTTCCTCCATTATCCGTGAAGAAGAGGAAGAGAATTCATCTAGTTCAACAAGTAAAGGATCTGAGCACTTTAATTGGGAAAGAGAAGAAGAGATGACGGGCAACCAAGATGAGCTTCGAGCTTTGGAGGACTTTGCTCAACCAATCATACCAAATTCACCTTCATGCATCTTGCTGCCCACAGAAGCTAGAAACTATGATCTTAAATCTTCACATTTCCATATGTTTCCTTCTTTTTATGGCTTACCTAATGAAGATCCTTTAGCTCATATTAAAGAGTTTTACAATGTTGTGAGTGGTTTACCTTTGCAGGGAGTAAGTGAAGCAAACTTGAGGATGAGAGTGTTTCCTTACACCTTGAAAGATAGGGCTAAGAGTTGGTTGATGACTCTAACACCAGGTTCCCTCACCACATGGGATGCCGTGGCTAAGAAGTTCTTGGAGAAGTTCTTTTCCACTCAAAAGACAGCCACATTAAGGGGACAAATCTTCAACTTCAAACAAGATGATGGAGAACCTTTCAATGAGTGTTGGGAGCGCTTTAAAGGCCTTTTGCTGCAATGTCCACACCATGGGTTACCTTTTCACTTACAAATGCAAATTTTCTATGATGGACTAACCCAAACATGTCAATCAACTGTTGATAATGCAACAGGTGGAGCTTTGAAGAAAAAGAATGCTCAAGAGTCATATAACATTTATGAGATGTTGGGGTCTAATGCTCAACACAAAGATTTAAGGGGTAAGAAAGTTGGAGTCTATGAAACAAGCTCTAATCATGATCTTTTATTGCAGGTAGCTAACCTAGAAAGGAAGCTTGAATCCGTGCTCAACATGGTGCCAAAAGCAAATGAAGTGTGTGCCATTTGCAACATACCAAGCCATCCTACTCATCAATGTCTATCTAGGGAGGCTTATCCCGAGTATGTCCAAGAGCAAGTGAACCTCATGAATTCTTACAATCAAAGGCCAAGGAATGATGTGTATTCCAATACATATAACTCAAGTTGGAGAGATCATCCTAACCTTTCATGGAAGAACAACAATCAATTCCAAAATTTCCAACCAAAACCTGCCACTACTCTAGAGGATATGGTTAAGTTGTTAGCCCAAAATACCTTGCAATTCCAACATTCCACAAATAGCACTCTCCAACAACATTCGGCGGCTCTAACCAAAATGGAGACACAATTGGGGCAGATTGCAGATGCCTTGAACCAAAGAGAGGTTGGAAAGTTTCCAAGCCAACCCGTGATACTCCAAAGGAACTAAGAGCAAGCCAAAGCAATCACTACACTTAGAAGTGGTAAGATTATTGATAATAGAGTTGGCAATGAAGTTACTAATGAATCTGATCATGTGAATGCAGGGGTTACTCAAGGAGAAAATGAGAAACCAAATGAGGAACCAAGCCATGCTACTTCCTCATTTGAAGCACCAAATCTTCACAAGGCCGAGAAACCATACACTCCACCAATACCATTCCCTGGAAGACTTGCCAAGAGCAAGCAGGATAAGTCATTTAAGGAAATTTTTGATATACTAAGTAAAGTGAATGTTAACTTACCTTTGCTTGATGTCATTAGGAACATGGCGACGTATGGGAAGTTCTTCAAGGAGTTAAACAGCTACAAAAGGAAGTATGGACCACATGAGAAGGTGGTGGTGTCCGAGAATGTGAGTGCCGTTTTGCAAAGAAAACTTCCACCAAAGCTCAAGGATCCAGGAAGTTTCTCTATCAACATCACCATAGGGGACAAGAAAGTAGAGAAGGCGATGCTTGATTTGGGTGCTAGCATTAACTTAATGCCTTATTCCGTGTACCTTCAACTAGGTTTGGGGGATTTGAAAGCCACCACCATCTCATTACAACTTGCAGACAGATCCATGAAATATCCAAGAGGTATAGTAGAAGATATTCTAGTTCAAGTTGATAAACTAATCTTGCCTGCAGATTTTGTAGTGTTGGACATGGAAGAAGCTCTTATACATGACCGAGAGTTGCCTATCTTGCTTGGGAGACCTTTTATGGCCATAGCCAAGACCATCATTGATGTGCAAAATGGACTCCTCACTATGACAGTGTTAGGAGAGACAGTTCAATTCAAAGTGTTTGAATCTCTTTCTCATCCTTCTTCATCTCTTGATTGTTATGCCATTGATGTGCTTGATTCACTTGTTTTATCTAAGTTCTTGCAGGCACAATCTAATGAACCATTACAAACTATTTTGAGTCAATCTCAAGATGAGTTTGATGAAGAAGATGCACTCATGGAAGAGGTAGCTGGCTTGGAAGCATTGGCACCGTATCCTTTGAATGTTTCACCTCTTTTAGAGCCTTTAGAATCATCAATGTCACATCTAACTCCTTCCACTGTTAAGGCACCAAAACTTGAACTTAAACCACTTCCACCACATCTAAAATATGCATATCTAGCTGAATTTGAAACTCTTCCAGTTATCATAGCTTCTGATCTCACCCCAAATGAAGAAGATAAACTAATTAGGGTGTTAAAAGAGTTCAAATCAGTTTTTGGTTGGTCTATTGCAGATATCAAGGGAATAAGCCCTACCATGTGCATGCATAGGATTCTTTTGGAGGAAGGAGCAAAGTCAACCCGTGAACCACAAAGAAGGCTCAAGCCACACATGAAGGAAGTTGTGAGGAATGAAATGTTGAAGTTGTTAGATGTGGGGATCATATATCCCATTTCTGATAGCAAATGGGTGAGTGCTATTCAAGTGGTACCTAAGAAGGTGGGAATCATAGTGATGAAGAATGAAAACGAAGAGCTTGTGCCCACAAAGCCCACGGCTAGTTGGCGTGTTTGCACCGATTACAGGAAGTTGAATTCTAGCACTAGAAAATATTACTTTCCTATGCCTTTCATAGATCAAATGCTTGAGAGATTGGCAGGTTACTCACACTATTGTTTTCTTGATGGTTACTCAGGTTACAATCAAATTGCAATTGCTCCGGAGGATCAAGAGAAAACCACCTTTACTTGCCCTTTTGGCACATTTGCATATAGGAGAATGCCTTTTGGACTTTGCAATGCTCCAGCAACATTCCAAAAATGCATGTTGGCCATCTTTTCTGACATGGTAGAAAGATTCATTGAGGTATTTATGGATGACTTCTCAGTGTTTGGTTCCTCTTTTGATGAATGTCTTAACCATCTCTCTTTAGTACTTCAAAGATGTCAGGAAACAAATTTGGTTCTCAATTGGGAAAAGTGCCAATTTATGGTGAAACAAGGAATTGTGTTGGGACATGTAATCTCTAGCAAAGGAATGGAGGTGGACAAAGCCAAAATTGACGTCATCACCAATATGGTAGCTCCCACCACTGTGAAGGGAATAAGAAGTTTTTTGGGACATGCGGGCTTTTATCGTCGTTTCATTAAGAACTTTTCAATGATCACTCGTCCATTATGCAATCTGTTAGCTAAAGATGTTGTATTTCATTTTGATAAAGCTTGTATGGATGCATTCAATACTTTGAAATATGAACTAACCTCGGCCCCTATTATTATGGCACCAGATTGGTCCTTACCTTTTGAATTAATGTGTGATGCCTCTGACTATGCTATTGGTGCAGTTTTAGGGCAAAGGGTGAACGAGCTTCCACATGTGATTTACTATGCAAGCCGGACTCTGCATGATGCTCAACTTAACTATTCCACAACTGAAAAGGAGTTGCTTGCTATTGGTTTTGCCTTAGAGAAGTTTCGGTCATATCTTGTGGGATCTAAAGTTATTGTGTTTTCTGATCATGCAGCCCTTAGGTACTTGATGACAAAAAAGGATGCTAAACCACGCTTAATTAGATGGATACTCTTACTACAAGAGTTTGACTTGGAAATTCGAGATAAGAAGGGAAGTGATAATGTTGTGGCTGACCATTTGTCACGGCTTAATGAAAACCATGGAGTTGGACAACCTTTGCCTCTAAATGAATCATTTCCAGATGAACAACTCCTTGTCATTCAAGAAAAAGAACCATGGTATACGGATTTTGTTAATTATCTTGCTTGTGGTATAATTAGAAATGACCTTTCTTTTCAGGAAAGAAAGAAGTTCCTTGCCATGGTAAAGCACTACATTTGGGATGAACCATATTTGTTTAAATATTGCCCTGACAAAATCATTAGGAGATGTGTCCCAGAGAGTGAGCAACAAAGCATTCTAACATTCAGCCATACATTGGCATGTGGAGGACATTTTGGTGCCAAAAAGACATCTCTAAAGGTTTTACAATCTGGTTTCTTTTGGCCTACTTTATTCAAAGATGCTTTTGATTTTTGTTCTAAGTGTGATAGGTGCCAGAAAATGGGGAACATTAGCCGAAGAAATGAGATGCCATTGAACAACATTTTGGTAGTGGAGCTCTTTGATGTTTGGGGAATCGATTTCATGGGACCATTTCCATCCTCTTTTGGCCACTTATACATATTAGTGGCAGTAGATTATGTATCCAAATGGGTTGAAGCCATTGCTACAAGAACTAATGATCATAAGGTTGTTTTGAATTTTCTGAAAGATGTGATTTTTTGTAGGTTTGGAACCCCAAGAGCTATTATTAGTGATGGTGGCAGCCATTTCTGCAACAAACCCTTTGAATCCTTGATGAAGAAGTACAACATCAACCATAAAGTGGCAACCCCGTACCATCCTCAAACCTCAGGACAAGTGGAGATTAGCAATAGGGAGATCAAGAACATTTTGATGAAGACCGTGAGCCCTACAAGGAAGGATTGGTCATTGAGGTTGAATGATGCACTATGGGCATATAGAACAGCATACAAGACCCCCATTGGCATGAATCTTTATCGCCTTGTGTTTGGGAAAGCTTGTCATTTGCCAATGAAGCTTGAACACCGTGCATATTGGGCCATCAAGAAGTTTAACTTTGATTACAAGGAAGCTGGAGTAGCAAGGAAACTCCAACTTAATGAGTTAGAAGAACTTAGAAATGAGGCATATGAGAATGCCAAAATCTACAAGGAACGGACTAAGCTCTATCATGACAAGGCCATCCTAAGGAAGGAGTTTCACCAAGGTATGAAAGTACTTTTGTATGACTCACGTTTGAGACTTTTTCCAGGTAAATTGAAGTCTAGGTGGGTGGGACCATTCAAAGTGCTGCAAACATTTCCCCACGGAGCTGTGGAGATAGAGAACATGAAGAATGGTACCTCTTTTAAAGTCAATGGGCAGCGATTGAAACCATATTTGGAGAAAGCGGAGGAAGAGCAAGTGTATCAAGTCGTAGATGTTCTTGAATTTACAACACCATGAACAAGCTACCATGTCTTGCCTAGACATTAAATAAAGCGCTTGCGAGGAGGCAACCTAGTGTGGTTTGTGTTCTTTCTTTATGTTGTGTTTATATTGTTACCATTCCATATTCTTTGCCTACTTGCATTGCATACAATTTTAAACATCGAGGACAATGTTTAGGTTAGGTTTGGGGGTATGGGATGGAAGGTTTGGTTTGTTTTTTTGTGTTTGTTTTAGTTAAGGTTTGGTTTGTTTTTTTTGTGTTTGTTTTAGTTAAGTGTGTTTTTGCTTACTAATATGAATGTATATGAGGGCTATGTTTGCAAACAAACTATTGGGTTGCTATGAGAAAGTTTTGAATCTTGTTGTTATTTATAAAGCTGTAACTCTTGAAGATATGATGATAGAGGTACCATACTCAAATTCTGGAAGAAGAATAGTGGAGACTACCCTAGTGAGTTATTTTGAGCCTAATTGCTTCTTTGAGAGGGTTTAAAGTGTTTCTACTCCTATCTTTTTCTTTCAATTTCACTCTAAATGATCTCATTACTTCTATTTTGTTTGGATACTAAGAATTACTCTCCTTTGCAGATACCATGTGTTTAGTATCATTTATGAATGAACTCAATGAGACGATGTTAGGCTATGCATGTTTTAACTACTAAAAGGCTTAAAGCCTATCCCTTTGTGTGCTCCATTCACCCTTGTTGTAGCCAAACACTTTAGCCTAATTCTTTCATCACCCACACCATACTCTACCATTCTAGCTCATTACAAGCCATACCTTATAGTTTGGGGAATACCAATGTGATGAAGACTAAAGGTAAATTGAGCTTTAGAACAAGATTATGGCGTGTACCGAGGGCACCTATGTTGAAGATGTTTCTAAAAAAAAAAAGAGGATCAAAGTGGATACAAGTTCCAAATCGCCTCATTATAAGACATAGGGCTTGGACGCCAAAAACAAAGAAGAAAGAAGACAAACGCAAGTGAAGAGCATGATCCTCAAGGACACTTTGGTATGCCCCAAGCTCTAGTATTTCATATCACTTCTTTCGTAACCTATAACCTAAGCCTTGCATTACAATCTTGAGAAAGACCTAACTGATCGTTGAGGATGTATTCATGGGTGATGGTAAGTGTGTGTGTTATCTATATTCTTAGCATTTGATTCATTTCATGAGATCTACTCAGAAACTGTGCTTCCATTTCAGATTTCATATGTGAGAATTTTGATTCCCTTTACATAATTTCACTCATATATGTTGTGGAGAGACTAAACCTTAGGATCTGAGTGAGAACTTGAGTGGAAGCTGTGAGGAGTAGAGTTGAGGCGAATTCTATCTTAAGCATTTGGGTATGGTGACCTTGAAGTTGTAAGACATGGAGAAATATCTTTATACGTTACAATTGATACGATTCTTTGAAGTGGCAAACTTTTGAGTTTGAATGTATGACAAAATCTTCATTGGTTCTTATTAGTTTGTTTAAAGCATGTATTAGCCAAATTGTTGCAGATTTTGTAGATGTTTGTGGGTGTCATCACTGTAAACCCTCAGGAGACACAACTCCTCCAACTAGGGACACCTAGGGGTTCAAAGGCTTGTTGCACATGCTCAGTGCAATCGTTTGGCCAGCGAAAGTGGTTTAGTTAGATGTTTGTGTTTTGTGTGTTTTAGTTTTAAGTTTGCTCGAGGACTAGCAAAAACCAGGTTTGGGGGTATTTGATAAGTCACATTTTGCATGTAGTTATATCTTCCATATTTGGCGTCTTTGTGATGTTTTGGATTAAACTAGTTGCATTTTACATTATTTGGTGTTAGTGTGCAGCCAAGTGTGTAATAAGATCAATTGGAAGGCAAATGAAGCAAAAACACGCCTTTTGGTAGCTGAGCATTATTCCAAACGTGGAAAGGATTCTTGGGAGTTAATTTGAAGTCCAAATGAGGAATCTAGGACTAATGTGGCTGCTGAAATTCAGGAGAAGATGTGTTAGGAAAGTGGTGCATTGGAGTCACATTGGGTGGTTCTAAACAAGGCAAAAACATTCGGACACCTTGCTTATTCCTCATAACTTGTGCCGTGTATTCCCTTGCCTTGTCCAGCTCCCTTTTGCACCAAAAACATCCACTCCCATTAATTGAACCATTCAGCCACTTTTACACCAACATCACACACCATGCCGTGTATTTTCATCCCTTGTTCCAGCTTGGTACAACCAATTCCAGGTTGTCCACTCCCTTGTTGCAGACATTGCACATGCATCTTTGATTAAATAAACCACATACATGCATATTATCCTTGTGCCGTGCATCCACCATACTAGAAATCCACCCATTCCATGCAGTTCCAGCTCACATTATGCCATTCCAGCTCCCTCATGCCCATGCCGTGCATTTTCATACCTTTTCCAGATTTGTACAACCAATTCCAGGTTGTCCACTCCATCACATTATGCCATTCCAGCTCCCTTATGCATTTCCAAACACCTTGCCGTGCATGCCCTTACCTTTCCAGCTCACATTTGCATTTCCAGCTCCATTCTTAATGTTGGCAGCCACATTCCCCTCCTATAAAACCATGCACACTTCACACAACAAGGAGGACTTCTTCTGGGCTTAATTCCATCATTCCATTATTCACACACATAGCCGCTCCATTTCTGTCCCTTTCTGTCCATTTTACAGAAACCATTCAATCATAGTCGATCCACCTCATTTACAACACATTTTGGAGAACCAACACCGAAGGCCACCCTTAAGGGATTTCGACATCAGTTTTGCTTCAAGGGTTTCTTCTTATTAATTCTATGTTCACTCATGTTTTATATTTTTATGTCAAACCTTTTGTAAACATGAAGTGTAACTAATCTCTCTCTAGGGATTCGATGTAGCCTTGCAAAGTTTTCCATATAGTCAAGTTAGAATGCTCAGTTGGTCCATCTATTTCTTGTTTCATTCTCTGATTTAATTGTGACTTTGTGAGTTGATTTTAATGTTTGATCACCATTTGAATTAACCACAGGTTGTTTAGCCAAGATTAGGGCGCACATCATGCATATTCTTGGTAGATATGTGAATGGATGAAGGGAATGCTTTGCAAACAACCTGCCAAGTGTTACCTTTGGTTTTATGAAAGTTTCTTGTGCGTAACACCTTCTTGATTAGGAACCAAAGTTGCACATCACAACTAGGCTCATGATTAGGAACATGTGATCAAATCCACACATCATATGGTTGATCATATCTAAGTGAAACAAACTCAAGAAATAGGCAGATGGCTGAGTATAAACTAACTTAACAAACATGGACTTGGTTTAGCAATGGTGAAACCGAATCCCTAGCTTCATCTCCATTGGTGCTATCCCATTTTATTAGTTGTTGATTCATTTAATTGTGTTTACTTCATTTTCTGGTGCTTTCAAGTTACAACAACAAATCTGCCTAATTTGATTAGTTTTATTCATTTCATAGAGTTCTTGCAAAACAAGTAATTGTATAGGTCCAATTAGTCCCTGTGGATTCAACACCCTTGCTTGTGCCATTATACTAAACATATTCTAGCATTAGGAAGGAAAACAACAACATACCCTACTAAGATTTTCCTCCAAAACTCTCGAATTCCGATGAGGGATATGGAATTTGCTAAAAATAGTGGGTGGTGCTATTTTGATTTAAAGACCCGGATCAAATAGCTTAAAATCAATCAATTTATATTCGTTATGTATTTGTTTACCAATATATTTGCAAACGCTATCCAAAACTTGACAAAGAAAAACCGAACGCTTTAGTTTCTGAACTTAGTACCACAATCCCATAGATTGTCTTGAATGGATTGTAAAAGTACCTAAGTAGTCTCATCCTCACAATCTTCCTATTGATAATGTATCAATGGAAGAACATGTTAGATAAGTCTACCATGAAGAGGACAATGCAAACTCTAGTGCTTGTCTCTTTGTTACACGAATAAGGAAGTTGAGAAGTAAGCACAAGGGCATGGACACTTTATGTGCCATGATTCTTCACTTACAAATTGTTGTATGAAGAAATGAGAGTTGCCTTGAACAACTCTTGAAAGTTTGTTATTATGTTTAGAACATAATGGTTGGTTGACAAAAATAGTCCATTTATATAGACTTATGATGATTTTGAATCATTGAGTGTTGAAGTGTTAAACCACTTAACGAGACGGAAACTAGGCAAGGACTTCACCTTTGTGTCCCTATCCTAATGGTTCACTAAGTTTATTGTAAACTATATAGTGAACAATAACCGCATGCTCTCCAAATCGTTTGATGTGTATAACACATTTGAAATAAGTTTCAAGAGAGATAGTGGGAGTTTAGGGACCATGACTATTGTAATCAAAAGGGAAGTCAAATGAAGAAGGCAAAATAACTCCAAGGGAACAAACTTTCTTTATGAAAGGATGGACATTGGAAGGGGTATTTGCAAGAAATGTCTTGCAAGTGTCAAAGAACACACCTTTCGAAGGTGTTGTAAAATGTTCTTGAATAATTCAAAACAGTTGGTTCTTCTACTTGAATACATGATTCTGTATTAGCAACTATGTTTTACAATTGTTGTAAAAGTGTGCTAATAAAAAGTAGAAGATTAATGAGAGAAGAGAAAGTACTTCACATTCGGAAAGTGAATAAAATATAGATCTCTGCGAAAGCGGATTGTACTTACTTCCTCATATGAACTACCAAAGAAATTGGAAAATACTAAAGATTGTCTTTACATTCCAATTTTAAGGAACTTAAATCCGTCACTATAGTAGAGATGGATGAATGTTTTGTTTGACAAAACATTGTTCTTTATTAATCAATAATTAGATTATTGTAATTTAATTGGTTGTCTCTATAGTAGAGATGATGTGGTAGTTTTACTGTTTAAAATACGATGATGCTTAAAACCCAAAAGGTTGCAAGGTAGTGACTAATCCCAACTGAGTTGTGATACCTCTAAAACATAAGTTACGAGTTGGTCATAGATGGATGCTTTGGATCGTTAGATCCGGATCCAATACCTTCTTGTTAAAATTGTATAGAGGTGAAATGTTCGAATCTTTATTCTTTTGGAAAGAAGAAAGAATCACAAAGTTGTTGAGGTTAATTCACTTAGATGTTAGTGGCACTTGTCCACAACATAATACTACTCATGTTGTATGACATTCACCGAAGATCACTCTCGGTTGGGCTATAGTTTATTTTGAATAAACATAAGTCCGAATACTTTGCAAAAGGTTTCAAAGAATTCAAGAAATGTAAGTAGATGAGTAAGACGTCTAAAGTATTTACCTCCTTAGATTTGATCCAAGGAAAAAGTAACACTTTAGATTAATTTCCTTGAAAAATATCAAGGAAAGTAGCATCGTAAGATAATGAATTTCTCCATTAGGAGAAGAATGAACATAAATAAGATTTAGTTCGTTGGACATTATCAATTACCCATATATATATGATATATACTTCTAAGACATGTTAGTTGTAGAGATCCATCCATCATGGATCTTAGCAAGCTAGTGGGAGCTATAAGCGTCTTATGAGAAAAGATCAATTGTTTGATTTCTCATAAAGATGTAAATGAATCTTTTGTTTACTAGGTTTACAAAAGATTAGTGGGAGTTGATCATATTCCTAAATTTGAATATATATACATGATATATATTAATTTTGAAAATGAAAGGAATTCTTCATCGTTAAAGTTATGACTTTAAACATTCTATAATGATAGAATGTATATGGGAGACATAGTCTATATACATGGGATGGAAATCTATAAAGATAGATTTCAAGATATAATTGGATTATATCAATTCCTAAAATAGACAAGAGATGCTAGGAAGTTTCTCATATGATGATAAACTTCAATTAGAATGACAATTCTAGTGAGACTAGGAAGTTGTTCTTCTCAAAGGGAATGTACCCTTTGACTCCCAAAGAAATAATGCGTAAATAGAATCCTTTATGCATACGCAGAAAGGTGATTTATGTATTTCATATTGTATGAAAACATTGATATAAGTTGTACCTAGAACGGTACAAGATGATATCAGTGCAAGCCCAGGATCAGAACCATGGCAACTGTCAAGTGAATCCTTAGGTATTTGTGAAATACTAAGGATGGATTCCTCAAGAATGAGGAAGAATTAGAGTAACGTAATGGAAGCGTAAATGTATTAGATTATGAATCTAATCCATCATAGAATATCTCTTCATTATGAATGAAGTGATAATGAGATATCTCTTTATTATGACTAAAGAGATATTTGGGTGGAAACGTTAAAAGTAAATGACTTTAATGTGTTCCATCATGTATGCAAAATATATTGCCATATAGAAGCTTACAACATTGTTGTTTGGATGGGAAAGTTCATTCATGAACTCTCCATTCGGTTCAAACCAGAAAGTGTATGACACTAATGGGGCGATAGCTCAAGCCAAGGAATCAAGGTCTCATCAAGGTCCGAACTCAAATGAGAGACTGAACCACATGATTGAGAATCATGTATAATGGTGACGTCGTTATTCTCAAGGTTGCTTCTATGGATAACATATAGATATCCATTGTTTAGGCCTACTACTCAGCCATTTATGAAATGAATTACAGAAGAGGTATCATCAATGATGACTAAGCTGATTGGCTCTAGTGCAAGTGGGAGATTGTTGGAAATGTGCCCTAAAACCAATCATATGATGATACTTTACGGACATTTCAAACTAATGTAGTTTAAATGTAAAGGGCAAAGATTATTGTTTGAGCCGTCTCATATAAATGTTATATGCTTAAATGATAAGTCCAAGGAATATATGATTGGAAGAATGCGATCTAAAGAAGTTAGATTCATGAGACCATTCTTTCATTGACACATCCTAAACGTTCCTGATCATAGGATTGTCAATTGGGCATTGACAGTCCGTTAAGATCAGTACGTGCTATGTCTTCTCTCAGGGAGAGTGACTAGTCTCGAGTCATTGGTGTGTGTGACATCAAGACAAGTACGTAGGTGCTCAATAGAGAATGAGTTCACTGAACACGATCAACGAAGAGTTCTCATATTCATGTCACATGAGAACTTATGGTTGGGATAATGCAAATTAGTCTTTTGACCTGCGGCATCACAGTTGTCTTGTGGTTAGGTTCTTAATCTTTGATTATGTCAAAGTCACTCCATCAGGAGGGTGTCCACGACATCGTTGGGGTTAAGCCACTTAGCCATGGAGGCAAGTCAATGCGCAACAAGGGATCTCTAACCTTCAAACTGTTTGAGGGAGAATACTCTATGATATGATTAAGAATCTTTGGCCAAAGTATGAATGAGATTTAGGAATGTGTTCCAAATCACATTCAAGGTAATCATATAAGCACAAGACTCACATTGGATAGTAGACATGAATAAACTATCAAACCAAACAATGTGGTCAAGAGTATTGTATTAGAGAAAGACCGTATTGCATTTGTAATCCTAAAATTGAATAGGTTCTCCACCTCTTCTGATTAGCTTGGGTAACCATGACATGCTGCTAGGCGTCAACCATGGTTTGTGGAAGCCCTAAAAGTGTATTATCACTAACGGGAGAATTGAAAGTAAGTTTCAATTCACAATCGATTTGAAAGAGTTTGAATCGCCCACTGCCTCGCTAAAAGGAACCTAATGGATCGTACACCGTGTAAGGTAGAGATTGAAGATTCAACGGAGATGAGTAAGAATAATTAAATGGTTTAATTATTTATGGCAAGGATTAATTAATATGATTATTAATCAAACGAATAAGTTCGTTAAAAGACCTCGGGATAGTTTTGGACATTAAGGCCCAATGGGCTTCGAACGTCAAGTCCATTGACTTAAGTTGTGTGACAACTTAATGAATAATGATTCACAAAGGCCCAAATAGCCCAATAAATCCCATATGGCCGGCCATGTTAGAGAAGGAGTGGTTTTGGACTTATTTACAAGTTTTCCACTCAAATGAATTAAGGAATAAGTATGACTTTATAGCCAAAATTCATTAAGGGTTGTTTTAGGGGAAATTGGAGAAACACAAACTCTCCTTTCTCTCTAGAAATGGCCGGTCACCCTTGAGGAAAATATCTAGCAATCTTACTTCCTCAAGGTCACTCATTTCTTCTACAATATGCCTTGGTGTGGAGATTTAGAGGTTCTCAATTTTGGGAACTTGGAGAAACCTTTTCATCCATCCAAATCCATGGATCTAAGATGCAAGGAATGAAGGCCCTCTCTTTGGGTGATTAGCCTTTGCTTATGCAAAGAGGAATCTACAAAGGTATTGATTTCTCAACTCACTTTGTTTTGAGTTGAGTCTTGGTTCACCTATCTACTAGGCTTTGAAGTTCATGGGTTAAGTTTTGTTTTTGAGTGCATATAAACATGATTCCGCCTTTTAATTGTTAATTGCATGTTTTTTATGTTGCTCAAATGAATTTGTTTTTCACAAATCTTCCTTCAGTGAAATGAGTGGAGGTTGTTGGTAAAGTGAGGGAATGATATAGGTGAAATAAGTGTTGTATTGGTTAACATTTATTTCACTGAAATTTCGATGTCTACAAATGCCCCCACTTCAAGGCGCGTCGTAGACATGTGCTTGTCACGTGTAGAAGATGCGTTTTGAAGTCCCTTAATGTAGATGTCAACCCAAGGGCCGTCGAGGCTTGATCTTGAATTGGGCTGGAAATTTCTTCAAGGGCCATCGAGGCTTGATCTTGAGTTCGACTGGAAGATTTTCTGGTTTCCTCCAATCGTTGATTTTCCACAGGCTTAATCTTGAACTGGGCTGGAGGATTCTTTTGGTCTCCCCCGAAGGTCTGAACTTACTCCTTTTATCTAGAGTTGAATTTAATTCAAGGGTGGTGAACACTTGATTTTGAATCGGACTTGTGATTTTTTCAAGGGCCATTGAGGCTTGATCTTGAGTTCGACTGGAAGATTTTCTGGTTTCCTCCAATCGTTGATTTTCCACAGGCTTAATCTTGAACTGGGCTGAAGGATTCTTTTGGTCTCCCCCGAAGGTCTGAACTTGCTCCTTTTATCTGGAGTTGAATTTGATTCAAGGGTGGTGAACACTTGATTTTGAATCGAACTTGTGATTTCTTCAAGGGCCATCGAGGCTTGATCTTTAGTGAAAATGGGACCATGAGCGGTTTCAGGATTCAGACACATGGCAGGCAAGCATGAGGTGGAGGTGATGACCTGTTTCTTTGTTCAATCTTTCCAATTCATATTGAAGAGGGTTAGAAATGACTCAGCATATGCAGTTGTTGCGTTTGCTGACGATCCACAAGATTGATGTTTCATTGTCACTCGTCTTAGCTGTTCTCCAAGCAGATGTGGTCCCTTCTCTAGAAGTGTATCAACCGTTGAAGATGACTACTCGAACGGATTCCAGGTAGTTGGTTCCAGATCGGAAGACTGACTCCAAGTGCCGGCTGATTGCTCTCTTTCTCTTTGCCATGCGAGTAAGAACAAGGACAAAGGAAAAAAATAGGGAAAGAGCATGATATGAGATACCTTTGCTTTCGCCCTTGATGATATGAGATACTTTTGCTTTTGAAGAAGCAGCGAATGAATCAGTACATATATTTGTTGCGCTCGTCTCCACATGCTTCGATCTACCTTTTCCTCCTGCCTCATCTGTACTCCAGGCATCTGGTATCTTCTTTGGGGGTACATCAATGGTTGAAGATGAGTACTTGAGAGCAGGGCTGGATAAGCAATCAGGGAAGGGATTCCAGGCAGTTGGCTCCAAACGGAAAGCTTGATTCCAAGTGCTGACTGATCTCTCTCTCTCTTTTTGTCTTTCAGGGAAAAACAAGAACAAAGGAAAGGATGAAGGAAAGGCATGCTATGAGATACTCTTGCTTTCGACCCTAATGATATGGGATACGTTTGCTCTCGAAGACTTGGTTGAATAGGTGTTCTCAAGGGAAGAAGAAAACTGAGCATGTTGAGAGGTTTGGTTGCAGCTACATTCTCGGCCGAGAAGAAGAGTCATGCGTTTTTGGATGTATGCCTTGCCATGAATGTTGACATATATAGGAATTTTAGTGGCAAGTAGTAGTCCGGATGCGACTTTGTCACCCACGTTTGTCGGCAAAAGTGTGGTAGTTGGGATAATGACATCCACGCGTTTTCAACTTTGTCAGAGATCTTTGACAAAGTTGCACGCGTTATTTGAAAAGCCGAGATGCGGCTTTGTCACCCACGCTTGTCGGCAAAAGTGTGGTAGTTGGGATAATGACCTCCACGCGTTTTCAACTTTGTCAGAGATCTTTTGACAAAGTTGCACGCGTTATCTGAAAAGCCGAGATTGTGTCTGAAGAGTGTTGACGAACTTGACGCAGGAAAATCTGGCTTTTAAGATTTGAAGAGTGGTGTCTCTTCAATTTTTTTGAATCGGTGGTTGTGTCGTCTCTCCTTTTATAGAGGTATCGATCATCTCCAACATGCACACTTTGAAGATTGCCCATTCGTGAAAATCGTCTCCGGTGTATTTTGATTTAACGGTCCTTTGAGATTTTACTCCATCCAACCCTTGTCTTTTAACATCTTTGAAAATGGCTAACCCATCTAACATTTGCTTAGATTTGAGTTTTAGCAGTGATACGGGTGCGCCGCGTCAGGGTAATATATGGTGCCCGTCTTTCTTATCTTCTAATGGCCCTCTTACAGGTGAAGACTCCGTGGTGAAGGATGCAACAACA
The DNA here is from genome assembly GCF_019419815.1 of Pyrus x bretschneideri. Lineage (NCBI taxonomy): Eukaryota > Viridiplantae > Streptophyta > Magnoliopsida > Rosales > Rosaceae > Pyrus > Pyrus x bretschneideri. Next base: position 2,069,369 of record NW_025999679.1, read on the forward strand.
GCTACGATAGTAGCTAGGAACCTCCTCCCTCCTAGAGATAGTAGACTGCTTTCAGAACGGTCCGATGAGTTGGCCGTTCAAGAGTCCATAGCTCTCAGTGTTCAGTGTGCGGGCTCTATGTCCAACATGGGCCAACGCCTACTTGCTCGATCCCGTCAAGTTGAATCATTGATGGCGGAGGTGGAAAATCTTAAACAAGAGATCAAACAGCTTAAGCGCGAGAATAGAGGTTTGCACGTGCTTGCAAATAATTATTCGACGAGCATGAAGATGAAGCTTGATCAGCTGCAAGAATCTGAAGGTCGAATTCAAAGTGACCGTCAAAGGCTTGCGGCTTTCTTCCAGAGACACCTTTTTCCTTCGTCATCTAGTGTTCCACCAAGTATTGAGGCGTCGAATGATCTATCTTCGATGCCTCCCGCTCCTGGAGTTTTGCCAAGTAGTGGGGCTTCACGTGAACAACCTTTGTGAAAGCTCCATCTTTTTTTTTTTTTTTTTTGGTGATTTTGATGATGATTTTGCTGTACACAGTTTATGCTCTTGCAGGCTAGGAGCGTGGTGCGTTTGCTTTAGGGGTAGTAGCACTTCAAAAATCTGCCGTTGATGGGGTCGATCTTCAAGCCGTCTTCTGCCATGATTAAGTAGGCGCCATTGGTGTAGACCTCTTGTATTACGTAGGGTCCATCCCACTTTGATGTGAACTTGCTTTTTGTCTTGTGGGTTGTAATGATAGGCCTACGCAATGCCAGCACGAGATCTCTGACTTCGAAAGACCTTGGGCGGACTTTCTTGTTGAATGCCTTGGATAGTCGTGCTTGGTAGCATTCCAAGTGTTGTTGAGCTTCGAGCCTCCTTTCATCCAGCACTTCCAACTCTTTAAGGCGCAACTTTGCATTTTCTTCATCAGTCAAGCCTTCTTGTATAGCCATTCTTAGTAAGGGGATTTGACTTTTGAGCGGTAGCACAGCTTCTACGCCATATACAAGAGAATAAGGCGTAGCTTGGGTGGGAGTCCTGTATGTAGTCCTATATGCCCAAAGTGCTTCACTTATTCTTTCATGCTAGTCTCTCTTTGTTCGGCCGATTACCTTTTTTAGGAGGTTGCACAACGTCTTGTTGAATGCTTCTGCGAGGCCATTGGCCGGAGCATGATATATGGAAGACTTGTGCTGCTTGAACTTGTATTTGTCGCAAAGCTTGTCCACGAGTCGGTTGGAGAACTGTTTTCCATTGTCAGTGATAATGTAGCGAGGCACACCATATCGGTGGATGATATGCTCCTTGATGAAACGAACAACAGTTTCCTTTTTGACTTCCCTTAAAGGTATGGCTTCAGCCCACTTGGAGAAGTAATCTGTTGCAGCTAGGATGTAAGCTTCTCCTGCAGATGACTTTGGCGTAATTGGTCCTACAACGTCCAATCCCCATGCGTCAAACGGCCATGAAGTAACTGTAGGGTGTAATGGTTCAGGCGGTTGATGTATGAAGTTGGCGTGGAATTGGCAGGCTTGGCACCTTTTGGCATGTTCCAGGCAGTCCTTCACCATGCTCGGCCAGTAGTAACCCATTCTTTTAAGCTGGAAATGTAGCTTTGGTCCAGACTGATGTGCCCCACACACACCTGAATGTGCTTCTTCCATGGCTTGATTAGCTTCTTCCTCACCTAGGCATCTCAGGAGCACTCTTCAAAAGAGCGTCGGTAGAGTGTCCCTTTGTAGTAAAGGAAGCGAGGTGCTCGTCGATGTATTTCGGAACGGTGTCTAAGATCATCTGGAAGTTTTCCGTGCTTTAAGTAGTCGATCAGCGGTTGTCTCCACTCTTCAGCATCGACTGGCAGTACTGAGATGACATTTGTATCATCTAGTGACATTTCATTAACAAGTGGAATCACCCATCTTTGGCAAACTGGCACGTTTGTAGCTTCATCTTTTCTTAGTGTCATACTCGAGGCTAGATTGTCAAGAGCGTCTGCCATTTGATTTTCCTTTCTTGGCACATGTTCTAGTGTCGCGGCCTCGAACTTTTGTAGCAGTTGAGTTGCCAGCCGGAAGTATGGGACAAGATCATCTTTCCTCACCTCATATTCAGTTAAGAGCTGATTGATTATGAGCTTAGAATCGCCATATACCTCAAGAGCTGTGATTTCCATGTTGATCGCCATTTGGAGCCCGATGATCAATGCTTGGTACTCAGCAACATTGTTGGAGCATAGCTCACTCAGTTGGAAGGAGTAAGGTAGTATTTGCCTTTGTGGCGACATGAATACTACTCCTGCCCCGGCTCCGTCTGCTCGTGCGGATCCGTCGAAGAACATCGTCCATGTCGGGAAGATGTCGATGTAGAACAACTCCTCGTCAGGCAAGTCGTCTGAGATTTTCTAATCAGCCGGGATTGGATGATCGGCAAGGAAGTCTGCTAGCGCTTGTCCCTTGACTGCTTTAGCTGGGACGTAGATGATCTCATATTGATTAAGAAGCAAAGCCCATTTGGCGAGTCACCCTGTTAAGACTGGCTTGGACATGATGTATTTGACAGGGTCGGCTTTAGCAACGAGGTGGATGGTGTAAGCACGCATGTAATGTCTGAGCTTCTGAATGGCAAACACCAAAGCGAGGCACATCTTTTCTATTGGGGAATGTTCAACTTAGCGCCGGTGAGAGTTCGACTGAGGTAGTAAAGTGCTCCTTCTTTCTGGGATTCATTCTCTTGCGCCAAGAGTGCTCCGATTGAACTTTCCTGAGCAGCAATATACAATATGAGCGGTTTCCCGGGCACAGGTGCCCCCAGGATAGGTGGACTTGACAAATATTTCTTTATGCTTTCAAAAGCATTATGGCATGCTTTGTCCCATACGAATGGAACATCTTTCTTCATAAGGCGACTAAACGGTTGACAACGCCCTGCGAGGTTGGAGATGAAGCGTCTGATGAAGGCTAGCCGTCCTTGTAGACTTTTCAGCTCGTGCAGGTTTCTTGGCTCGGGCATGCTTTGAATGGCCTTGATCTTTAATTGGTCTACTTCAATACCACGGTGCTTGACGATGAAGCCGAGGAATTTTCCAGAGGTGACGCCAAATGCACACTTTAACGGGTTCATCTTAAGGTTGTATTTTCGCAGCCTTTCGAACACTATTCGCAGATCCTTCAAGTGGTCTGATCTTTTCTTCGTCTTAACCACCTCATCATCTACGTAACATTCTACGTTTTTGTGTAGCATGTCATTGAAGATTTTATGCATTGCGCGTTGATACATAGCTCCAGCGTTCTTTAGACCAAAGGGCATCACCTTGTAGCAGTAGATACCTTTTGGAGTACGAAAGGCTGTTAGTTCCTCGTCTTCGAGGGCCATGCGAATTTGATTGTACCCAGAAGAGCCATCCATGAATGATAATGCCTCATGGCCAGTGGTTGCATCCACCATGATTTCAATGATTGGCAAAGGGAAGTCATCCTTTGGGCAAGCATCGTTGAGGTCTCGGAAGTCTATGCAAACACGTATTTGTCCTGATTTCTTAAGGACAATGACGATGTTGGAGATCCACTTTTGGTATTGCACTTCTCAAATAAAGCCTGCTTCGATTAGCTTGTCAATCTCGACCTCGATTTGTGGGATAAGCTCAGATCGATAGCGTCTTTGAGTTTGCTTTATCGGTCGTGTTCCAGGACTGACCGCAAGATGATGAACAGCGATGATAGGGTCCAAGCCGGGCATTTCTTTGTAGGTCCAAGCAAAGACGTCTTTGTACTCTAACAACAGCTGATAATACTCCTCTATCTCATCCGTACTTAATAATGCACTTACAAAGATAGGCTTTGGTTCCTTACTTATACCTAAGTTGAGTTCCTTGAGATCATCGACCGTGGCTTGCCCCCCATCTTCGAGCTGTAGTGGTGCAGCAGTGACATCCTCCTCGGGGATTTCGTCTTCTTTACCTTCTTGAACCGTGATGTGGAAAACATATTGGACTTCCTTTTTAGTGTTGTCTTCTCGAGCTTGTTGGCATAAGGATTGTCTGGTGTGGATGATAGTACGCCTTCTTACTTTCAGTGGTCCCTTTGTGTCGACCTCTAGGATTGCTTGACGCTTCATCCTTGAAGGAATCAAGCTTCGAACGTCGCCTTTTTCTGCTAACCCATCGAACTTTTTTTCCTTTGGTGTTATCTTCCTCTTTCCAAAAGGCTTCTCATTATCTTCAAATTTTTCCAAAGCTGATCGTCGCAGAGGAGAGATAGTTGTGTCGCTTTGTTTCTTAGGCTTTAACAACCTTTCAAAAACAGAGCTTTGGGATGTTGGCGTGTTAAGCCTCTTGAAGACAGAGGTTCGATCTTGACTACCAATGCGATTAAGCACTGAAATTCTGGAGCTTGAATGGCTCATCCTATCGAAGACCGACGTCCGAGGGGCGGGTTTAGGCTCTTCTTGGTCTTGTTCAATGCTCACACTGACGTATTGAGTGCTAGTGTTTTTCGCTTTGTTTGAAATCATCACAGGTGCATTTGGTGTGAAGCCAAGTCCGGCTTTGTTGTTGTCAACTCTGTAACCATGCTCCTTCAACTTCTTTTGAGTTTTGGTGAGGTTACGTTCTTTGTCATTGACAGTGTTTGAAACCTTCTTTCCAGCCGCCTCAGAAGAAGCGAAGTCGTACCCGGCCTTTGACATAAGTTTGTAGGCGGGGTCGAAACCTTCCTTGGTCCTCTTGGTTGGAAGAAAGCTTGATTCCACCTTCTTTGGTAGAGCTTTTATGAAGCCTTGTGGTAGTCTTGCGGCCTTAGCACCCCCTAGCTGTGTCAGAGGCAAAAATGCATTCGTCTTGAGCAACTTTACATTATCTGTGTGCCACTGTGTGTCGGCTTTTCTTGTTCCAGTTTCGAATGGAGATTGACCATTCTTTCTTCTTGACATCGGGATATACCGGAATATGGGTGCGTTCGGTCCTTCTGATGGCATCCTACTCCCTTTGGTTGTTGCAGGTTTAGCAAACTCGTCACCGTCTTTGCTTGAAGATGGCACAGCCTGCTCTTTTTGCTTTTTAGGCATGGCTTACCACTCCTGCTTTTTAGGTGCTGCTTTGCCCGTGGATTTGATCTCTTCCGGAAGAGCTTCGGGTACCATGTCTTCGTCCATGTAGAACTTGGCGTCTGCAAAGTGTGATTCGGCTTCGATGAATGGCTTGGTGTCACCTTGGATCACCTTCATTCATTCTCGGTAAAATTTTAGGCATTGGTGAAGGGTGGACGGCACTACCCCATTTGCGTGGATCCAAGGTCTTCCTAAGAGCAAGCTGTAGGAAGTTCTTGCATCAATCACGTGGAATATCGTGCTTGATTTGAGCTCACCAATGGTCATCTCTACTCGGATCATGCCCATCGCCCTTTGTCCTCCTTGGTTAAAACCCTGGATCAGCAGACGGCTCAGGGACAGTTCATTCACCTTGATGCCGATTATGGTCATTGTTGATTTTGGCATGATGTTTATGGCTGACCCACCATCCACAAGCATGCGGTTGACTTTGTATTCCCTTACGTACCCTGAGACGAAGAGAGGACGGTTGTGAGGCTTTGATCCCAGCAGTAAGTCTTCGTCAGTGAAGTTAATTACGTCATGGGTGGCATATTCATGTGGCTGAAGCTTCGAGCCTTCGTCGTTACTTTCTTGCACTTCGTGGTCGCCGGGACCTGCCAGGACTACTGCTAGTGCTCTTCGTATCTTTTTTGGCAATGGTAGCGCTTCCTCGATGCTAAAGTGTGTTGGTAGACCTTCTTCAGGTGTGAGGGTCTTTTCAACCTCAGTGGCGATAGCTTTGCCTTTTGAGGGCTCTTCTATTTCTACTTCAACCATGTGACAGGCCACAGTAGTGCACTGTTGGAAAAAGTCATTCGGGAAGTACTCATGCAAGGAAACGGGAATGCGTGGCTCCTGCTCCATAGGTTCCCCAGCATATGGTGTCTTATCATGCTTTATGTTTCTTTTAAGCTTCGCATTGTTGCGGCCGTGGTGATTTCTTCTTTGTTCCATCTTCGTCAGTGAAGTTGATGGTGAAAGCTTCCTTAGCGGGTTTCTTCCTAGTCTTGTCTACATTTGGGGCGAATACTTTGTCCTTCTTGAAGTTAGTAATCGGCTCATTTTTCCCGTGATTAACGATACTCAGCTCCATGTCGTGAAAACGAGTTGCCAGCTCTTCGAATGTTCTTGGTTTTATGCCTTGAAGGATGTAATGTAAACCCCAGTGCATGCCTTGAACGCACATCTCAATGGCAGAGGTTTCAGAAAGCTGATCTTTGCAATCCAGACTTAAAGAACGCCATCTATTTATGTAGTCGACGACAGGTTCATCTTTCCATTGTTTCGTACTGGTCAGCTCTAGCATGCTTACAATACGACGAGTGCTGTAGAAGCGGTTGAGGAATTCCCTTTCTAGCTGGTCCTGATGCGAGAATTATACGCACACAAATTAAACCCTCTTTTTATCAATTGCAGTGAAGAATGTAAGTAGGGATCGTTCTGGCCCGGCGATTAGGCAGGATTGTTAATCACTTGGATTTGACTCAAAAACGTAAAAACACAAACTAAAATGATTTCTAACTTAATTTGACACTCCAAGTAAAGGGGGATTTTGATTTTGACGAATTTGGAAACAAAACTTAATACTTTATAAAACGAACAGATTTTAAAACGAGTTTGGATTTAATGAATGAAATGAAAGCTAACTAAGGGGTTCATCTCCACACATGTTATACTTGCACACAAAACGATTTCTAATTGCTTTTCAATAAACCATGAATTCTCAACGCCCCAGATTAACCGTGAATTGCACTAATTAATCCTCAGATTTTCCTAACGTTATTGAATTGGATGATTGCATACGACAACCCAAAACATTCCCCACAAGTCCCCTACATGATTGCATAATAGAGATACAAGCAAGAATCATTAAGTTCTATGAAAACCATAAGCATTGACGAAGCACTTGTTACTATGATTGCATGAAACTTATGCCAAGAATTTACTTAACACGATTGAGATCATCAACCTTTACTACTTGTGAATATAATTCCATAACGATTAGGTGAAATTTCCTTATATCCTAGCATCCAATTTATGCATGATAATTAAGCGTGCACTCTCAACCAACACACACAAATCAATGTGATTCACATAGATAAGTAAATTGAATTCACAACTTATGAAACGCAATAGAAGTAATCAAATCATATCGCAAGCATAAACATGTATTTCGAATCCCCCCTAGCCAAGGGGGGGTTTAGTTCCTTATACGTACAAGACAAAGATAAGTAAATTTAATCATTGAATATCAAGGAGAGAAAACACCTAAAAATTCCAACAACTCAAACTTGAATTGTATGAACGTTTAGGCCCTCTTCTCCTCCTCTTTGTTGTAGCACAAGGTCTAAGGATAGTGTTTTGGAGGGTATTTGTATGTGGAATGGAGTGGGGAGTTGTGGAAATGGAAGGGAAGGCACGGCTTTGAAGTATTGTGGATGCTGGAATTGGTTGGGTAAGCCACGGTTAAGGGATTCTAAGGGGAAGATGGTGTGTGTTTGTGTTGTGGTAATGAGAATGATCCTTTGTGGCTGCAATAGATGTTTATTTATAGGTGGATGAATGATTAAAAGAGGGAATATGACAGCTAGGGAGAGAATATGGCTGCCATCATGAAGAGTGAATGGATGTGCTGGAATTGAGTGGATGTGTTGCTGCCAGGATGGGGGAAAATATGGAAAATGGAAGTGTGATGCACGGCAAAGCTGGAAGTGTTTGTGTTTGGGGAGATGATGGGAATGCATGTGAGAGAATGTGAGAGAATGTAAGAGAATGATTAAGTAGGGGATGCATGTGGATTAAAGAGTGAATGGTGGCTGCAATAATGAAATGGAATGCTGGAAAGGCTATGAAATGCACGGCAATGAATTTGTGTTAGGTGATGGGTGCATGTGTTGGCTGAATTATTGTTAGGAAAGCATGTGAGGGAATGATTATGGTGAATGATGATGAATGCATGTGGAAGTGTGGCTGAAATGAAGGAGTGGAATGCTGGAATGTTATGCACGGCAATGGTGGAAATGGAGGTGCTGGAATTGATGGAATGCACGGCTAAGGATTGTACATGGCTTGGGTGATTAAACAAAGAGAGAGACAGCTAGGGGGGTGGGAATATATGCATGATGGTGGCTGAATTATATAATGAAAAGTGAATGATTAATGCTCTAGTGTTAGGACAAAGGTGCGGCTAGGATATAGGAAAGGTTTAAATGTCTTAAAACTAAAGGGAACAAAGTTCCAACACTTTGGTCTTCAATTAGGTCTTCAATTTCGTCCAACACTTTGGCTCCAAGCATAAGCTATCCATCCTTAGCCCAAAAGTGCTCCAAAAGGCTCCAAAATGCACTTCTTTGCTCCTTTAGCCCTTAGAACCTGAAAACATACGAAAATAACTTAAAAGACTTAAAGAACTAAGAAATAACAACGTAAATGCACAAGAACAAGCCAACTAAGTTGCCTAAATATGCTCCTATCAAATTCCCCCACACTTAGCTTTTGCTAGTCCTCGAGCAAAACAGAAAAACAAAACAAAACCTAAACTTTCCAACAATGGTCTCAGGGATTTTCAATGCACATGACATGTTAAAAATTCATTATCTCCACAGATTTTAGTCATCTTCACACTTAAGTACATTCTTAATCATAGTCACCACATACTAGTTCACAATTAAGCATTTAAAACCATGTTTTGAATGTAGTAACATGCCTTAGAGAATTTGCTCAATTCCTTATAAGATATGCACTCAATTTTCACTCAGATTTTCTAACTACACACCCTAATCTAGTCATATGTGAGAAGATTGATGTAAACATGAAAACGAACACTCACATATGTTTATAACAAGGAAAGCACTTTTCTGGAATGTATATGAATAAGATCTCATGAAAGGAATGCTACCAATTAGATGCGAGAACCAGGGACACCATATGCTTACATCAATTCCAAACTCCACATTATTGACAACATAATGATCAAGATTGAAGCATAAGGATTGTAACGGGGTAAGGGTGATTGGTTAACAATGAAAGGTAAGGATAACAAACGTTCTTTAAGCAATAGCAAGCAAAGTAATGAAATTTACACTTAGAACCACTTATGATAGCAGAAACTCACTTAGACACAGGAGGGGAAAAATCACACAACTCTTAGGGCCAAATTCAACGTTTTGGACCCTTTCTTTAACTACCACAAATATGTGAGCTTATTTTCACTTATTTCATCCTCTTTTTCTTTCTTTTTCTTTTTCCACGAATAATTTTTTTTTCATGCCTTATTTCTTTTCGTGGCATAACAACACACACACACAAATTCCTCCACACTTGTTGTTTTGCATATTCGAAAGGATTCCCTCTAAGTCATGCTTACTATGCTTCAAGAACAAGGGTATGGGTGGTCCTAATCTAGGCTAGGTGGGGATGATATGGGTAAACAAAGAACAAAGGCTAACAATGGCTCAATGGGGGTTATGACCTACAATATATATATAGTGCATGGGTTGGCTGTTTGGTTGACGGCTTCACTACACACTTCATCCTGATATATATTATGCAATCATGCTTTGACTGGAATGGATGCAAGTTCTAGCATTTGGAACTAAATGATGAAACGCCTTCTAATTAGCAACCAAGCAAGAATAATGAGATCATGCAACGAGTTTGAAAACAAGAATCACAGATTAATACTCTCCAAAGAATGTTTAAAGCTCAAGTCTCTCAGGGTTGTAATGTTTGTTTGAGTTTCTTCCTTCAAGCATGTTACAAAAACTAATTTTTTCTTTTAGGATTGCATGTGAAGTCATACATTATAACCATAACCAAGCATATACCAAGAGTATATCAAACTTTTCTCCATGTTTATAACTCTTTCTTAACAGTCATGCAATTAAAAACCAAATCCTCATTATTATGTTGGAAGGTACCCTAAGACACAAAAACACAAAAACGACTCAAAACACTCTTTTTAGGCTTTTCAAAACATGTTTTTCAAATTTTTATGTGCTTTTCGGAGTTATAAAACAAAACACACTAAAACACTCTAAATCAGCTTAAAAACATTTTAAAACAGCAAGGAACAACACTTGAAGTTATGGGTGATAAAATCCAACGAATTTGCATCAACATACTTAGTTACCCCCCACACTTCAATCAAACATTGTCCTCAATGTTTTAAGCTTAAAACCACACTAAACACAAGCAAACACATAAACAGCAACTAAACTCATTAAACATGGCATAATGTATCTAACAAAGAGAAGAGTTTAAGGACGCAAATCTGGTTATGGAGTGTAAATTCCATCTTCTCCTTGGTGATTGCATTGAGGCTTGATCTTGAGTTTTTCCACAGGCTAATCTTGAACTGAGCTGGAGGATTCTGACACATGGCAGGCAAGCACGAGGTGGAGGCGATGACCTGTTTCTTTGTTCAATCTTTCCAATTCGTATTGAAGAGGGTTAGAGGATAACTCAGCATATGCAGTTGTTGCGTTTGCTGACTATCCACAAGATTGATGTTTCCTCGTCACTCGTCTTAGCTGTTCTCTAAGCAGATATGGTCCCTTCTCTGGAAGTGTATCAACCTTTGAAGATGACTACTCGAGAGCAACGCTAGGTAAGCAACCAGGGAATAGATTCCAGGTAGTTGGTTCCAGATCGGAAGACTAACTCCAAGTGCCGGCTGATTGCTCACTTCACTTTGCCATGCGAGCAATAACAAGGACAAAGGAAAAGACAGGGAAAGATCATGATATGAGATACCTTTGCTTTCGCCCTTGATGATATGAGATACTTTTGCTTTTGAAGAAGCAGCGAATGAATCAGCACATATATTTGTTGCGCTTGTCTCCCCATGCTTCGATCCACCGTTTCCTCTTGCCTCATCTGTACCCCAGGCATCTGGTATCTTCTTTGGGGGTACATCAATGGTTGAATAGGTGTTCTCAAGAGAAGAAGAAAACTGATCATGTTGAGAGGTTTGGTTGCAGCTACATTCTCGGCCGAGAAGATAAGTCATGCGTTTTTGGATGTATGCCTTGCCATGAATGTTGATGTATATAGGAATTGTAATGGCAAGTAGTAGTGCGGATGCGGCTTTGTCAGAGATCTTTTGACAAAGTTGCACGCGTTTTCTGAAAAGCCGAGATTACGGCTTTGTCACCCATGCTTGTCGACAAAAGTGTGTAGCTGGGATGATGACCTCCACGCGTCTTCAACTTTGTCAGAGATCTTTTGACAAAGTTGCACGCTTTATCTGAAAAGCCGAGATTTCGTCTGAAGAGTTGGCGAAATTTACGCAGGAAAATCCGACTTTGAAGAGTGGTGTCTCTTCAATTTGAATCGGTGGTTGTGTCGTCTCTCCCTTTATAGAGGTGGTCGATCACCTCTAACATGCACACTTTGAAGATTGCCCATCCGTGAAAATCGTCTCCAGCCCTTTGAGATTTTACTCCATCCAACCCTTCTCTTTTAACATTTTTGAAAGTGGCTAACCCATCTAACCTTTGCTTAGATTTGAGTCTCAGCAGTGATCCGGTTGCGCCGCGTCAAGGTAATGTATGGTGCCCGTCTTTCTTATCTCTTAATGGCCATCTTACAGGTGAAGACTCTGTGATGACGGATGCAACAACAGCTACAATAGTAGCTAGGAACCTCCTCACTCCTAAAGACAGTAGGCTGCTTTCAGGACGGTCCGATGAATTGGCCGTTCAAGAGTCCCTAACTCTCAGTGTTCAGTGTGCGGGCTCTATTTCAAACATGGGCCAACGCCTACTTGCTCGATCCCGTCAAGTTAAATCATTGATGGCGGAGGTGGAAAATCTTAAGCAAGAGATCAAACAGCTTAAGTAAGAGAATAGAAGTTTGCACGTGCTTGCCAATAATTATTCGACAGGCATGAAGAGGAAGCTTGATGAGCTGCAAGAATCTGAAGGTCGAATTCAAAGTGACCGTCAAAGGCTTACGGCTTTCTTCTAGAGGCACCTCTTTCCTGCGTCATCTAGCGTTCCACCAAGTATTGGGGCCTCGAATGATCTATCTTTGATGCCTCCTGCTCCGATGCCTCCCGCTCCTAGAGTTTTGCCACGTAGTGGGGCTTCACGTAAACAACCTTTGTGAAGGCTCCATCTTTCTCTTTCTTTGTTAGATACATTTTTTTTTTCGCACTTGTAATTTCTCGAAGATCAATGAACAAGCTTTGTTTTATTCAATGTATTGGGTTGCCTCCCAAATAACGCTTTCTTTTACGTCTTGCAACCGGACGAAGAACTTCTTTTCTCACTGAGGACCCACGACATGGAATTGATCTTTGAATGGGGGGTGATACTTGAGATGATCCGGTAATGGTTTAAATTCTAGAGTGGGTGCCTGAATCATTAACAACATATTAGTATAAAACAAAATTGAAATTCGGGGAGGTGGCTTACCTGTGTGCTCCTACATAAACTCAAGAATAAACACCTCTTCGAAAGTTGTAGGACTAGAAAATTCAGCTAGATTTGGTGTTTTGAGAGTTATGACTTGTCCTGTGTCATAAAATCCAATTTCTTTGCGAATTGTTGTCTCAAGTATATCCTCTTTGATGAATTCTAGACATTCCCCAGTCACATCTTGCTCTTGATTCTTTGGAAAGGATTCGAAGATGCCTTTCTCACCCTCTTCTTCCTTGGATTGCATGATCCTGCAAGGAATAGGGACATTCGGTGGAACGGGGTTAGAAATAATTAAATTTGGAACAACCTTACCTGAATTGGATGGCGTAGGAGCAATAGGTGCCTGCAACAAAGGTATTTCCACCCTTGCCATAGGCTGCGTGTGTAACATCCCACATCGCCCAGGGGAGTGATCCTTAAATGTATATTCCCATCCCTACCTAGCACGAAGCCTTTTGGGAGCTCACTGGCTTCGGGTTCTGTAGGAACTCCGAAGTTAAGCAAGAAAAGGGTTAGAGCAATCCCATGATGGGTGACCCACTGGGAAGTTGCTCGTGAGTTCCCAAAAACAAAACCGTGAGGGAATGGTAAGCCCAAAGCGGACAATATCATGCTACGGTGGTGGAGCGGGCCCGGGAAGTGGTCCCACCCGGGCTAGGATGTGACATTGGTATCAGAGCCTAACCCTGGCCGCGTGTGTGCCGACGAGGACGTCGGGCCCCTAAGGGGGGTGGATTGTAACATCCCACATCGCCCAGGGGAGTGATCCAGAAATTGCGTTCTTTGTTATAACATATGTGAGTACTAGTCTTTTATGTTTACATCAATCTTCTCACATATAACTAGTGTAGGGTGTGTAGTCAGAAAATCTGAGTGAAAATAGAGTGCATAACTAGTGAGGAATTAAGGGAATTCTCTAAGGCATGTTACTACATTCAAAATGTGTTTAATTGATTAAATGCGAACTAGTGAATGGTGACTATGATTAAGTATGTGCTTAAGGGGAAGTAAGACTAAAAGTTATGTGCGTAATGATTTTTGACATGTCATGTTTCATTGGAAATCCCTGAGGCAAACGTTGGAAGGTTTAGGTTGTTTTCTTTGTTTTGTTTCGTTTTGTTTTCTTTAGTTGTTTTGTTTTGCTCGAGGACTAGCAAAAGTTAAGTGTGGGGGAATTTGATAGGCGCATATTCATGCGACTTAATTAGCTTGTTCTCGTGCATTTATGTTGTGTTTACTTATCTATTTTAGTGTTTAAGGCCACTTTTGTGTATTTTCAGATTATAAGGCCAAAGTGTGCAAGAAGATGCAAATTGGAGCCTTTTGGAGTGAAAGAGGAATGAATGAGTTGAAGACTTGAAGAAACGACGAATTCCAACTCCAACGATGAATTCTTACGAAAACGAGGAATCCTACTCAAACAAGGTTTCCTATTTTAGGAAAGTTGACCCTAAGTTTCCCGTTTTGGTAACCTTTCCTAATTCTAAACGTCCATATTTTCTAGCCACTTTATAGGCCTCGTATGCACTTTAGGACACAAAACCAAGGCCCTAGCCCTATTTCCCTTCCTAGCCGCACCTTTATATTTATGATTTTATTTCCTAATTCTAGAAGCCTTTGAATTTATTTTCGTTAATAAAATTAAGCTAGGAACCAAACATATTTAAAACCCTAGGTTTTACATCTTTAGCCGTCACAATCCCATCCATTTATTTGATAAAACAATCTCAGCCATTCACACACATAACCCTAATTCCCTAAGCCGTGGCTCCCCCATGGAATTATCCCATTTTATGTTCTGACCAACGCGGTGCATTCCGCAATTTTTCACCCAAATTTCCCACCTTTGCCGTGGACCCTAATTCCATATATTTCCCCACATCCGTAGCCTCCATTACCATATAACCCTAATTTCCTATTATTTTCCCTAGCCAACGCAGCAACCATTTTATATTTTTCTCCCATTAATAAATTAATCCAGCCGCACCATCCCATATTATTATTTCTTCATTGCCGTGCCTTTCAAAAACTGTCAAGCCGTGCATTTTGATAACCTAAATTCCTGGCAGCCACTTTTTTCCATTAAAACCGTGCAGCCATTCCACATATTTTTTATATAACAGCCGCAATCCATTCTCCCAGGATTCAAAATAGCGCAGCAGCAACCATTATCAAAGAAACTGTCCAGCCGCACCTTTTTCCTTCTCTGCAGCAGCCTTCCTCCACTTTCCACCACCATACAAACCTTCACACACCACCCCATAGCCTTGCCGCATCCCTAAACCACCTTAAATCTATCCCTAACCCAGAAAACCATCCAAAAACCACCCATAACCAAACTGTCGCAGCAAGGAGAAGAGGAAAGAGGACTTAGACGCGCAGAAATTCAAGTGGATTCGTTGGGCGTTCTAGGTGTAATCCATCCTTTGTTCTTTATGTTTAAATTCAATTTTATTTTTCTTGTTGTGACCATGAGAGGCTAAATCCCCCTAGTTAGCTAGGGGGTGATTCGAAACCATGTTTATGCTTGCAAGATGAATTGATTACATTTGGTTGGAATTTCATAAGTTGTGATTCAATTTGTTTAACTGTTTGATTGATAACTTATTTATGTATGTTTATTGAGAGTGCACGCTTAATTTTCATGCATGAATATGACGCTAGAATATAAGTGAATTTCACCTAATAGTTATGAACTTTTATTCACAAGTAGTGGAGGTTGCTTATAAACAATCGCGTTAAATGAATTCTTGGCACTAGTTTCATGCTCATCATAGTAACGAATGCCTCGTCAACACTTATAGTTTTCATGATGCTTAATGATCTTTGATTGTATCTTTATTGTGCTTTTCACGTAAAGGACTTTTGGAGAATGTTTTGAATTGCGTTGCGCTAACCCATCCAATTCATTAACTTAAGGAGAACTTGACGGTTAATTTAAGCGGACCTAATTAACCTGGGGTGTTGAATTTCATAATTTATCGAAAGACCAACTGAAAATCAAATTGTATGCAAGTGTGACATGTGTGGAGAAGAACCTTCTAGCTAGCATTCATCCATATTTTCATCACATTCATATTTACATTCTGCTTTTAAATTACAATCGTTGCATTTAGTTTAATTTCGTCAAAACCTCAATCCCCCTTTACTTTAGTGTCCAATTTAGTTAGAAAGTGTCTTAGTTTGTGTTTATAAGTGTTTTGTATTCTTTGAGTCTTTTGATTTGTTTGAGTGTTTTTATTGTTAGTTTTGCATTCTTTGAGTCTAGTTTAGTGTTTCAACTTTATTTTACATTTTTGAGTCAGTGTCCAAGTGATTTAGTAATCCCTCCTAATCCCCGGTTAAGAACGACCCCTACTTATTTATATACTACAATTGTCACAAGAGGGTTTTAATTTGTGTGCTTACTTAGACAGCATCACACATAGATAAGTAAATCGAATTCACAACTTATGAAACGCAATTAGAAGTAATCAAATCATATCGCAAGCATAAACATGTATTTCGAATCCCCCCTAGCCAAGGGGGGGTTTAGTTCCTCATACGTACAAGACAAAGATAAGTAAATTTAATCATTGAATATCAAGGAGAGAAAACACCTAAAAATTCCAACAACTCAAACTTGAATTGTATGAACGTTTAGGCCCTCTTCTCCTCCTCTTTGTTGTAGCACAAGGTCTAAGGATAATGTTTTGGAGGGTATTTGTATGTGGAATGGAGTGGGGAGTTGTGGAAATAGAAGGGAAGGCACGGCTTTGAAGTATTGTGGATGTTGGAATTGGTTGGGTAAGCCACGGCTAAGGGATTCTAAGGGGAAGATGGTGTGTGTTTGTGTTGTGGTAATGAGAATGATACTTTGTGGTTGCAATGGATGTTTATTTATAGGTGGATGAATGATTAAAAGAGGGAATATGACAGCTAGGGAGAGAATGTAGCTGCCATCATAAAGAGTGAATGGATGTGCTGGAATTGAGTGGATGTATTGCTGCCAGGATGGGGGAAAATATGGAAAATGGAAGTGTGATGCATGGCAAAGCTGGAAGTGTTTGTGTTTGGGGAGAGAATGGGAATGCATGTGAGAGAATGTGAGAGAATGTGAGAGAATGATTAAGGAGGGGATGCATGTGGATTAAAGAGTGAATGGTGGCTGCAATAATGAAATGGAATGCTGGAAAGGCTATGAAATGCACGGCAATGAATTTGTGTTAGGTGATGGGTGCATGTGTTGGCTGAATTATTGTTGGGAAAGCATGTGAGGGAATGATTATGGTGAATGATGATGAATGCATGTGGAAGTGTGGTTGAAATGAAGGAGTGGAATGCTGGAATGTTATGCACGGCAATGGTGGAAATGGAAGTGCTGGAATTGATGGAATGCACGGCTAAGGATTGAACATGGCTTGGGTGATTAAACAAAGGGAGAGATAGCTAGGGGGTGGGAATATATGCATGATGATGGCTGAATTATATAATGAAAAGTGAATGATTAATGCTCTAGTGTTAGGACAAAGGTGCGGCTAGGATATAGGAAAGGTTTAAATGTCCTAAAACTAAAGGGAACAAAGTTCCAACACTTTGGTCTTCAATTTCGTCCAACACTTTGGCTCCAAGCATAAGCTATCCATCCTTAGCCCAAAAGTGCTCCAAAAGGCTCCAAAATGCACTTCTTTGCTCCTTTAACCCTTAGAACCTGAAAACATACGAAAATAACTTAAAAGACTTAAAGAACTAAGAAATAACAACGTAAATGCACAAGAACAAGCCAACTAAGTTGCCTAAATATGCTCCTATCAGGTTCCAACTGTTGATAGACTCGGGTTCGAGGTCGATGTACCAATCAAAAGCGTTACTTTTCAGTGAACGCACGAACTGTTTGACGAGTTAGTCTCCCTCTGTCCCAGCATTGTTGCAAGTTTCAATGAAATGGGTGACATGTTGCTTCGGGTTACCTTTTCCATCGAACTGCATGAATTTTGGGGGCTGATAACCCCTTGGCATCGTCAAAGCATCAATCTTCTTGGAGTAGGGCTTTGAGTACAGTACAGAGTCATGTGAACTTCCTTCGTACTGTGTCTTGATAGTGCTTGCAATCATCTCCTGTAGTTGTTGGATAGAGAGAGATCACATGAACGCCGTTGCTTGGTCTAGCTTTAGCTTCTCTTCGACTTTCTCTGCTGGAGGCTCCTCTTCTTCGTCGACTTCTTTCTTTACTAGGCTATCATTTGGGTCGACTTTCACGTCAGGCCGCGCATCTAGTTGGTTGACGAGTGCGGCAATCTGCAAGTCCTTCTCTTCCACAGTCCGTGTGAGCTTTGCGATTGCTTTATTCATCTGAGCTAGCTGCTCCTCGATTGAAGTTGCTCCAGTGGTCATGACTTGCATGGTTGTACTGCCGCTCGAATCAGCGTCGGAGAGTAGGGACTCTGAGTATTTCCTCGGACTTTCCCCTCTTGATGCCCTTAGCGAGGCTAGGGTGATCACAGGCTCGTGCCTCAGGTGCTCTTGTTCCTTTGACAAAGTTAATGCAGGGGTGGAAGCCGCGGCAAAAAGAGCTCTTGCCTTACTTCGGGTTATGATGCCCGAAATATCACCACTTGCGGCGATGATGTTCTTGTTCTTTGCTTTGATTGCAGGAACAGCTTGATCCTTTCTTGATGCCATTTGCGTTTTTCGATGATTTGAGGATAGAGATGAGAGGTAGAGATGTCCCACCGGGCGTGCCAAATTTGTAAACACGAAAAGTTCCTGAAACAAGAAACAAGAATACGTGTACAAAATAATATTTCTGTGTTTAATGATTTTGGGGTTACAACCTCTTTGTAATTTGATCCTCTGATTCTATCTTCGTAGGGTGTAGGTTTGTGGATGAGTTGTTGATCCAAAGGGCCGTCGGGGCTTGATCTAAGTATGAACAGTTGATGAATGGATCTTCAAGGGGCGTTGGGCTTGATCTTGAAGAATGGGTGTATGGGTTTGTTGAGGTTGTTCATCCAAAGGGCCGTTGGGGCTTGATCTTAGGATGAACGGATGATGAATGATGAACACTTTCTTCAAGGGGCCGTCGGGGCTTGATCTTGAGTTGGTGGGAGTTCTTCAAGGGCCGTTGGGGCTTGATCTTGAAGAAGGATTTGACGAAGAACGAAGAGTGCTTTCTTGATCCTTCAGAATTTTCTTGAGAGCTTTAGAACTTTAAGGCTTCAAGGTTTTGGTGTGTCTAGGGAGTATTCTCTTCCATTTTGGGAGTAGAGAAATGTATTTGTGAATTGGTGTCTCTTCCTCTTGATGGAGAAGCCTATTTATAGGCTTTGAGAGTGAATCACCACCATTCATTTTTTTGGTGAAGTGAGTGGATGATGTAGGTGAAGTGAGTGGAGGTTGTAGGTGAGGTAAATGGATGATGTAGGTGAAATGAGTGGAGGTTGTTGGTGAAGTGAGGGAATGATATAGGTGAAATAAGTGTTGTATTGGTTAACATTTATTTCACTGAAATTTCGATGTCTACAATGTTTCAACGCATAACGCGGTGTTTAATCAGTGGTATATTTAATTATTTGTATTCTGACTTTGATATTAGATAATGATGTACCAGGCACTATATCGATACCTAATTAAGAATATATGTGTGCATAGCTGGCCTTCAAGCCTAGGAACATAGTAATAATATTTTATGAAATAATTAAGAAAATTGCAACCACTGCAAAATAATGATATTATTTAATTCTTATCATTGTGATTGATAAGAAAAGCTTTTTTAAGAAGCATTATTATTGATGGGCCGTCCGGTTACAATGTTTCATGGATGTAGGGAGCCTTAATTCAACAGAGGAATGAATTCATCTAGTTCCGATGACAATTGAGTTGCGAATATGTGTATGTTTTAGTTATGTCATTAAGTTGCGAATATGAATATGTATATGTCATTGAGTTGCGAATGTGAAACTTGCTGACACCAATTATCTAATATGGGAAAGCCAAGTCAAACCTTTCCTTCTTGGTCAAAATCTTTGGTGTTTTGTTGATGGTTCTTTCCCATGTCCACCTGCCACTCTTGCTCCCACTTCCTCTTCTGACAAGTCCTTTGACCCTCCAGCTGCCTCACAAGATTCCCAACCTAATCTTGATTACTTTTCTTGTCTAAAACTATTCTTCCTCAAGTGGTTGGTCTCTCTACCTCCAAGGATATTTAGGATTGTCTTCAACAGAACTTTTCGCAGCAATCTCTTGCTAATGGGGCTCAATTGAAGTTTCATCTTTTCTCCATCACAAAAGGTACCAAGTTGATCTCCGACTACCTTGCTCATGCTAAGAATCTTGCGGATCAACTGACTACCATCAATGACCCTGTATCCAATTCTGATTTGGTCACTTTTGTTCTTCGTGGTTTGGGTCCCGAATATGGCATGCTTGTTACGGCTATTCTTCATTTCCCGCCACTGCCTAGTTTTTATGATCTTCGTATTTGTCTTTTATCCTTTGAGGCTCAACAAAAGTTGGTCGTACAGATGACTCCAAACGCTCAACCAAGCGCTTTTCTCTCTGCTCATAATCCATGCGAACCCTGCACCCCTCGCACCCGTGTTCAACCTACTCGCTTTCCTGCTGTTGCCTCTGCACAGGGATATGGTCCTGTTCGCCCGCCACTCAACCTGGCTGTTTCTCAAGGCCTCTTAGGCCCTCCGCCTCTTCTTCGACAATGCTGGAATTGCTGACAGTATGGTCATCTTGCTGCTCGGTGTCCTCATCCTCGTGTTTTTGCTGGTATGCATATTGCCTTTTCAATTGACCCTAATTGGTACTTTGATTCTGGAGCTACCAATTATATGACTCATGATGCATGCTCAGCTTCTACCTCAATTCTACAGTCTTCTTTTGACTAAGTTGTTATTGGTAACGGCACTTCCCTCCCCATCACTCATTCTGGTAATGTCTCTTTCACTTCTGGTACTTATGTCTTCTGTCTTTCTGATGTTCTTCGTGTTCCTTCCTTACATAAAAATCTGTTATCCGTTGCTCAATATACTAAGGATTCTCATGTTAGCATTACATTCTTTCCATGGGGCTATACAATTCATGATTTAACCACTGAAGTTCTTTTTTTTCAGGACCAATGTAAGGATGGTCTTTATCCTGTTCTTCCAACACTTTTGTCTACCTCACCGGTTGCACTTGCTTTTGTAGCCGTGTCATCTTCTGTTTGGCATCATCGTCTCGGCCATCCGTCCAATAAAGTGCTTCACACACTTGTTTCTCAGTCATTTTTAGATTCTAAATGTTTGGCAAGTCAATTTTGTAGCCATTGTGCCTTGGCCAAATCTATTAGGCTTCCTTTTTCTTCTAATGAACATAGTTTTGTTGCTCCTTTTGAATTAATACATTCGGATGTTTGGATGTCTCTCATTATTTCGACTTATGGGTTTCGTTATTATGTTTTATTTACGGATGATTATACTCACTTCTCTTGGATTTTTCCAATGTGTCTCAAATCTAAAGTCTTTGGTCATTTTCCAACTTTGTCATGTATGTCAAAAATAAATTCTCTTTGTCCATTAAACAAATCCAAAGTGATGGGGGTAAGGAATATGATAACTTCCAATTTAAGCAATTTTATGCCACTATTGGAATTGTGCATCATTTTTCTTATCCACACACACCTCAACAAAATGGTTTAGCTGAACGAAAGCATCATCATATCGCTGACATGAGTCGTACTCTTCCTTTTACTGCTCAAATGCCTCATCATTTATGGGCTGAAACCCTTTGTACAGCCGTTTACTTGATCAATCGACTTCCGACTCCGGTACTTGAATGGGCTTTTCCATATCAAAAATTGTTCTCTCACAATCCAAATTACTCATTCCTTCGGACATTTGGGTGTGTATGTTACCCATTTCTTGGTGTTTATGTTTCTAACAAATTACAACCCCGCTGTCTTGAGTGTGTCTTTGTAGGTTACAGTGATCGTCATAAAGGCTACCGCTGTCTACATCCTCCTACGAGTCGACTTTACACTTCTCGTCATGTGAATTTTCATGAAGCCAAATTTTATTTTGGTGCTACTAACCGTTCCACACCTGTCGTGAGCACCGACTTTGTCCTTTTAATTGTTGACTTTTGCTTGGACCAAAATTCTTTTCCAAGGCCCACCACTACAACACAAAACTCAAGTCCTATTTTTGTCTCGACTCCAATTCATCAAATAAACCAAACTCCTAACCCCATTAACTAGACTCCTCAACCTGTGCCTAGCATCCAATCTCCCCCCTCTGCAACTTCTTCAGAACCCATCTTGCATCTACCGCCTTCCAGCACCCCTATTCCTGATACATCACCCGTCCCACCAATCTCCAGTCCTCCATCTTCTATTCAAACTCGTTCTAAATTAGGAATCTTTAAACCAAATCCAAAATATGCCAATTTCTCCACCCATTACCCTCTTTCTCACGCCCTGACCACACTACTCATGTGAAATCCCGTTCTCGGATTTCACTATTATAATCTACGTATTTGTATTATTGAGATTTTATTTTAATTTATTTGAAATTAGATTTCAATTAAACTAGTAACAAAAAGTGAAGTTTGAAAAATTATTATTTACTCGTTGACCTTTTGAAGTCACAAGTAACGTTCTCGAATAGATCTCAAACCCACTAACGCATAGGCGAAAGCCGTTTTCAAGTCCGAATTATAACGGTATAGTTACAGACGTTTGAAATTGTGAACTATAGATTGTGATAAATATTTAATTCCCACATGTGGGTTAAAGGTTAAGTTAGTTTAATAAAAAGGGAACCAATCAGATTTTTAAGGAGGGGAGGAGTGACCAATGGGGGGAAGGAGAAAGGAGGGGAAAGGAGAGACCCGAAATGGGTCATTTTTGACCCGCGAACCACCATTTTTGACCCAGCTTCCGTTTTGAGTGATCTTGGTGTCCATGGAAAGCTCTTGATGAGGCCTACACCTTTGTAGTGTTAGATTTCCCAATTTCTTTCCCATTTTTCCAGTTCGAAGCCACAAACCCAAGGGTGTTCCGGTGGCTTTATCCCTTTTTCCGGTAGCTACGGTAAGTTTCACCATCCATGACCACCACCAAAAGACTTCCCTCAACCCCAGGAACAAAGCCTAAGAGGTGTTGGAGGCGTCAGAGTTTAATTGGAAGCCAAATTCGAAGCACACCCACCTTAGGGTTTTGGCGGTTCGTGGCCAGTTTGGGGTGTTTTCCGGCCAAATTGGCCTTGGCCGCAGATATAAAGTTTACTCTACTCATTGGGATCTTCATTCCTGTAAAATTTGGTAATTTTGGAAATAATTAGATTTTTCCAGCGAGTCGGGGCGGCCGACAGCCACCCATGGCGGCGCGTGGCAAGGGGGCTGTCGATGTCATTCTTAGGATAAATTAGATGCCTTGAGCTCAGTTTTGTTAATTGTATGATATAAGTTGATTGTTGGAACCTAAATTCTTGATGATACGTTAATTGGTAAAAGTGTGAATTGACGATTCGACCGTTGGATCGTCACCAAACCTTAATGTGTGATAGAACATAATATTTGTGGATCATAGAAACTTTCAGATTGGGAATCCGACATATGGATCTTCCCTAATTGGATTTGTAAGTTTGTAAAATAAAATGTCGACCGCTACTAGAATTGGTGATTGGCTAAGATCCGACCGTTGGATCGCGATGAAATTTTAGTATGGTTTTCTAGGAACATAATGTGGATTGTGGGAAGTTATTGATAAAAAATCCAATGTACAGACCTTCAGGATCAAATTACACGGAGTTGTGGACCCTATTGTTGACCGAGAGTTGACTTGTGGTCAACCTGTCTCGGAGCGTTCTAAATATTAAAATTAGTACTACGGGACTAATTGAAAGCTAGTGGGTCTATATTGGTAAGATAGCAACTTGAATATATGAAATATGATTGTTATCTTAATTTCTTATATTAGTATCATTTGTGAATATGAATTGGTCTTATAAATATGATTTCTATTGAAATGTGAAATTTATATATTTAACCATAGACCTATGCTAATTAAATATGATTTGGCTTGTGTAGTGGTGATGTTTGTGATATATACGTGTTTAATTAACTTTTTAATAATGTGAATGATAATTATGATGAATGTTATGACAATTATGGGATCTAAATATTGTTTGATAATTATTTGGATATGATTGCCAACTGAATACCTATTTGAACTTGGCACCATTACCTAGCATGAGATGGAGATGAAAGTCAGGAGATGAGTTAGGTACTTTAGTAGAAATAGTAATTGAGGGAATTCCTTGTGTTGTGCTCCATATGCTAGATCTTGGTTGATATGTGGAATCAATAGCAGGTATACGTATAATTATGTTTAATGTGTGATGATGAGATTGCACCACATAGTTGTGGTACATGGATGGTCCTGCTGGGTATATTCGTGATGGGGACCATATGTATTCAGGGATGATCATGCTTGGTATATCCGCTATAGGTGATTACTGCCTGCACGACGAGTTTATGCCTATGGTCTGGCTTGGTTTATCCGTGATGGGGGACCATACGCATTCTAAAGGTGATGATGATTGGTTGTGCATGATACATTTTTAGGCGATCATATTTGGTTTGGTTCCGTGGAGTGGTCCGGAACCCGAGGTTGTTGAATTTTGTGGGGTGGCCTAAAATTCCATTGTTTGGAGAAGTAGGCTTGGCCTAATTATGTAACCTTAGCCTTAGTTTATATATATATATATATATATATATTTGTGTCAATGGTTTCAAAAGTCTTGTAATTGAGTTAGAAAAGATGTTGGACGTCTGAGTGACTTCTTTGGGATTTTGATGATTCGATTATGATTTCATAAGGAATGAATTTAGAAGATATGAGAATGATGATCAAATTAATTAATTAATGCGGCTAGAGGATGGTTTTGTGTTAGTCGGCTCTTAAATATGATGTGTATTGTGAATTGCGATGTCCTGATGAGACATAATGATTTATATGTTGGATGGGAGAAATATCATGTTTTCATGGGGATTGGTAATGTAGCTGAGTCTAGGAATTACATGTTGTCAGGTTATATCGAATGATTGAGGAATGCGATGCTTTTCTGCTTGAACTTAGTGGGATAAATGTCTGATTTTGTGAATAGTGAACTACGAATGTCTTGATCCCTATTGAGAGTACGTAGGCAGTCTAACGAGGAGGTTCGATGCAGCCTTAAAGTAAAAGAAAGATTTCTTTGCAATTTGATTCTCGAATTCTGATTGCCATATTCCTAAGATGGGGTATGTGAGTTATACGAGTTTTTGGGTGACGTCACGTGTCGATCTTGGATGTATGTCGGGATCGGGGCGTGACAACTTGCCTCTAATGTTGAACCCATATGTTACACTCAAGCTGCTCGATCTCTAGCATGGAAGCAAGCCATGCATGATGAATTCAATGCTCTTCTCAAACAAGGTACCTGGTTTTTGGTTCCTCCATTCTCCACACAGAACCCAGTTGGCTATAAATGGGTTTTCAAAGTCAAACGACGATCCGATGGCAATGTTGAGCATCACAAAGCACGTCTTGTGGCCAAGGGATTTCACCAACAATATGGGGTCGATTATTTTGATACATTCAGCCTGGTTGTTAAACCAACTACGATTCGAATCGTGCTCAGTCTTGCAGTTAGTTCCAGATGGTCCATTCGACAACTCGATGTTAAGAATGTTTTTCTCCATGGCGCCTTATCTGAGGAAGTTTATATGAAACAACTTCTTGGGTTTGTTGATCCTAGCCGACCAAATCATGTCTGCAAACTTCACAAGGCTATATATGGTCTTAAACAAGCACCTTGTGCTTGGTTTCAATGTTTTAGTTCATTCTTGATTCGTGTTGGTTTTACTCAAAGCCGCTTTAATGATTCCATGTTTGTATATCAGGATCAATTTCATAAGATGATTTTGCTTTTCTATGTTGACGACATTGTGCTCACAGGTAGCATTCAGTCCTATTTACAAACTTTTATCAATACCTTGGGCACTGAATTTGACATCAAGGACCTTGGCCGACTTCATTACTTTCTTGGTATTGAGGTTACAAATGAGAAAGGTTATGTTCATTTTAATTAGGCTAAATATGCTCTTGATGTCCTTTAACGCAGTAACATGTTTGCATGTAAATCGGTTTTTGTACCCATGTTGTCTAAGGGCAGCCTCTTTTGCACTCATGGTTCTTCCCTGTTAGACCCCAGCCCATATCAACAGATTGTCGGTGCTCTCCAATATCTCACCATGACTCGTCCCGACATTTCGTATGCTGTACAACATTTTTCGCAGTTCATTGGATCTCCTACTGATGTTCACTATGAAGCAGTCAAACGCATCCTACGTTATCTCAAAGGTACACTTGGACATGGCCTCCCTATTCGCTGTTCTACGAATTCCTCATTTGTTGTTGCCTATTCGGATGCAGATTAGGCAAGTTGTCCTGATACCCGCCGGTCCACTACTGGTTATTGTGTCTTTTTCAGACCTATTTAATTTTCCAATGTGCAAAGAAGCAACGTACTGTTTCACATTCGAGTGCCGAAGCTGAGTACCAAGCCTTAGCATATGCATGTGCATATACTATATGGATTCAAGGTCTTCTCCATGAACTTCGGCATTATCTCACACATCCAATTATTCTTAATTGTGACAATTTAGCTACCACGTATCTCGCTGCCAACCCCGTTTTTCATGCTCGCACCAAACACATTGCTATTGATTATCATTTTGTCCAAGAATGTGTCATTTTGGGTAGTCACCGAGTTCACTTCATCCCTTTTACTCATCAACTAGTAGATGTTTTTACCAAGGGATTGTCTGCTGATTGTTTTGGGCGTCTTATTTCCAAACTTGTCTCTTTGCCAGTGTCAAGTTTGCAGGGGGATGTTAGGGAGTTACAATAGTTAATGACACTAATTATAGAATATTGGCCAATTGTCTGTTATATTGTAACTCCATATTTATGTGTATATCTATGGTCTTTAAGGTGTAACCGTAGAGTAATAGCTACTCACTTGTATATGGATTGTGTAATAATCAAGGAAATTCAGTTTCTACACTTATAATCAGTTTTAGTTTGCTTTCCTTTTTCATTTTTGGCTAGCCATGCGTGCTAGGCTTATTTTATAACCAAAATGGTCCTTGAGATTTGCATAACATATCACTTTGGTCACTGAGATTGAAAATCAATAGAAATGGTCCCTAAGATTGTCCACCATCCATTATTTTGGTCATTCTGTTAAAAACTCCGTTAAGTGTCCTGGAGCTCTTGGTTGGGAGTTTGGGCAATTTTCAAAGCTTCGTAACTCAATCATTTCTTAACCAAATTCGATCCATAATATATCAAAATAAAAATAGGAAAGTGTAGAACAAGATTGAACCATTTGGAAGCCCAATGGTAGTCGAAGATGGCCGAAAAATAGTCTAAAAGGTGACTGGTTCGTGGGAAAACTTACAGGAAATTGGGTAAACTTTCAACATTCATAACTTCTTCAATACTCAACAAAATCGAGTGATTCAAAAAACGAAAATCATACTTATCAACGAAACGAAGAGAATGATACCTTTCTTGATGGCTAATTCGCCGTGATTTGGCCGAAAACAGCTCGAAAGTGGCTAGCTCGAAGCTTTGAAAATTGCCCAAATGTTCGGCCAAGAGCTCCAAGACACTTAACGGAGTTTTTAACGGAATTATCAAAATAATGGATGGTGGACAATCTTAGGGACCGTTTCTATTGATTTTCAATCTCAGAGACCAAAGTGATGTGTTATGCAAATCTCAAAGACCATTTTGACTAAAAAGCCTTAATTTTATCCATGCATTTTTTTCTTCCCCGGCCAATTGGCTAACTAGATCGAAGATATGTTGTCTTGGTTACTAATCTAGTATTTCTATTGATTAAGTTCTATATTTCGAAGTGTATAATCAATAAATATGTTATAAAATAATATAAGCATTATTTTATCAGAGAGTATTATGTTGCTCTATTATTGTTAATTAAAATAATGATTTCTGTATGTTGACACGATTAATCTATTTAACTAGTGGTTTTGATTATTCTACTTCTTAATGTAAGCATATGGTTTTGATTAACATGCTTGCTTGACGAACAAACATTTATCTACTTAGATATGACTATATACAGAGTAATGCTAGGGAGATCACGTATTTACACATCAGTATATTATATTATGTAGCAAATTATGCAATAATCAACAATCAATTAGAAAAATTATTAATTGATGTGTCATGTACATATCACTTCTCACATTAAATGATAAATTAATGTGGTAGAAAAATGTTGTCACCCTAGATTTTTTATGCATAAGTGAATAGATTCAAGGATGGAAAGAGAAAGAAAACTCACATCATCACGACGAATAATACCAAAATGGCGGGGGAAGTGATCGAGAGGTCGAGGATAGTTTCCCCGGTAAGTCTTGAATTCACACTTTGGAACAAAGCGCCAATGATTTGCTGGTAAGGATTTAGTCCACTTAAGCTGTCTGAACTCCTCTCCAAGGATAAATGGTACCCATTGTACCATAATCAACCCAAAAACTGTGACAACCAAAATTGATGAGTGGAGGCTTGGTAGCAAATGTAGGAACCCAATCTCCCCTGTGTTCTTCAACAAGTAATTGCACAAGTGTTTTTTCTTTTGAAAGTTTTCTCAAAACCCAAATCAAAAATCTCAAGCATGAGGGCAGCAGTGTGTTGCCAAGAAGGACTTGAGGAATAAGTATGAGGAGGAGACCAAAGTTTTTGCTGAAAGCCATCATGTTTTCATTGGTTGGAACAAAACCACAACTTAAGAAAGTTGAAACTGTGGTGAAAAGCCAGAATGTATGAAGGTTTAACCCCTTAGTTTTTAGTACATTTCTTGCATTTGAAATAACTGCAAGATAAAGTGAAACCATTGTCACCCCAAGACCACATAACCCAAAAACCCGACCGCATGAAACTTCAAAGACTCACCATCTAATGGTTTATCAATTTCGCCATGATCAATGTCCATCCCTAAATTCAAATCTTGACGCTTGGTTGCCAAGCCCATTTCGATTGGATCGATTACAAGATTTGTAGGACTTGACGAAGAACTAACATCACTACTAATAGAAACAACTTTGTGTTTAGCTAATAGCATGAGTTTGAACTTCTTCAATTGAAGTCCAGCCATGGACGTGAAGACCTCCCCACCTATGAACAGTAAAATGGTTAAAATAATGAGTTGGCCATTGGAGAAGACCTCCATTTCAACAGTAGACATGCTGGAAACCGTTGTTGCAGAAACCAAGGTTAATAACAAATCTAAGTTCCTAGGCCTAAAAGAATGGTCGGTTCTTGGCTTCAAAGCCTTGAGAACCTCAAAACCAAGAAAAGAAAGGGTGACAAAATAGACTAGTTCCATCCAAAA
The DNA here is from genome assembly GCF_019419815.1 of Pyrus x bretschneideri. NCBI lineage: Eukaryota > Viridiplantae > Streptophyta > Magnoliopsida > Rosales > Rosaceae > Pyrus > Pyrus x bretschneideri. The sequence goes on from NW_025999679.1 coordinate 2,098,293, forward strand.
ATGGCTTTGCCCTTTGGAGGAAGCAACGGTAGTAACATAGAAATAGAAAGCCTATGGATTTGCTAAGATGTGCTAGTTTGAGAAATGAACAACTACAGAGCTGTTGCACTTTCTTGCCAAAATGAGCAAAGTTATTCATCTTTGCCCTTTTTTTATGAGGAAAAAGTTTGTATGGCATGGTTTTGCGTTTAGGGTGGGGATATTTATATACGTGGAGTGCTCCAGCCCGTGGTTGCTATTATTTATTTATTGATACTCTAAAAATCTAATTGTGTACTTTAAATTTTCTATATTTAAAAAAAATATATATTCTCATTAGGAGTGCACAATAGATATTTGAAGTGCCCATAATAATTCCTTATTTATTAATCAACAATTATAATCCATGAAATTCACATGGCCTCTTTTAAGTAAATAATGTGATCATAATAACTCACATGCCAAATTTCATTAAAACATTGAAGTCCTTGTGCTGCAATCACTTCTTGGTTATGAACATTTACATTACACTTAAGGTCTTGAGTTTGAATCTTCATTCTCTCACTATCACCTGTATAAAAATAAAAATAAATGACTTCTTAAAATATGTGAATGTTGCTAGACCAAATGGACATTTATTTTATGGAGTTTTAAGACTACCATAAACAATGAGATAGGTCATCCAAATTTGTTACACAAATATATACGGGTATGGGAATATTTTTGCTTACCACCATAACTATGGTGTATGCTCACCATACACCTAATTATTTGTCACATGTCCTTTCAACTAAACTGGTTAACTTTCACATTCTTTTTTTAACGAACGATTTTATATTTATCTACATTAAAGCAGAGGAGGTGGGTTTAGCCTCACAATGGGTTAGCAATAATGTAGTTCAAGTTCGCCTTTGGGGAGAATTGTTACAACACATACTTTGAAATACTATATTTTATGCCCGAGATGTGTGAAATGACTATTATGCCCTTGAGTGGGTCTCTTAAATAATCTATTGAGCCTCGATTGGAAAGTTTAAACCTCGTACTTTCTTAAGTATCATAATTTTATTTTTCGTAAATTAGTTTAACGTCAAAATCGAATTACGAATCAAGACCCCGATGGTCTATTTGTAATTAAATAAACGTGGAGAGGGTAACTTTGTAATTTCACCTAACTCGGGTTAAGTGGGATTAACCCACTCTGCTCTCTCTCTCTCTCTCTCTCTCTCTTTTATTTTTTGAACTTCCCTCCCTCTCTCTCTTTCTTGAACTCACTCTCCCTTCAGCCCCGAGAGAAGAAAGCTCTCACTCTCCCACTTACCTTCACAAATCAAAACTTATTTCTACATATTCAAAGTTTGTTGGATGCAAGGATCACAATGGTGGTCTTGCATGTGAGATCAGTGCAATGTGGACCTCGGCACCGTTGAAGCTAAGAACTTCGAGCTCTCAAATTCAAACCAAGGCGAGACTTGTGTTTCTTCTTTGAATTTTTGAGTTAATCATGCTGTTCTACACTACATGAAGTTGGTTTTATGTTGAAACTTAAGGGTTTTGACCTTTGCTTTTCTCTATGTTTCGAACCCAACACCGACGACAAACTTCTACGAAATGTCGTCGAGTTTGAAGTTGATGGGTGTTCTAGTACATTAAATATTTTTCCCTTTGTCTTTGTGATAATTGGGATGATGTTTTGAACTACTAATTTGAGTCGTAACCCTTGCATGCACCTCAATCTCTCTTTTCCAGTTCTCGACGAGTGTGAACGGACGAACTTCGGCTAGTTCGTGGTTGTTGGGGCACGGACCCCTTTGGAATAGAACTCATGTAATTAAATACCTTGTTGCATGTGGATTTTAGTTGAGAAACACCGAGATTGACATGCATGCATCCTGTTTTTCCCATTTTCAGAATCCGACAAGGAACTCCAGTCAACTTCCTTCGAATTCGAGACGGATTCAAGCTCCATTGGTCCAAATTTGGGTTTTGGTAATTCCACAGGCCTTAATTCATGTTTTAAGTTGGTTTTGGAGTGACAAATCCATGAAATCGAGCTCAGGAAAGCCTTGATTGTGTTTTGGGATTTTTCCTGCAGCTTTCGGCTACGGCAATGGTGGCCAACTACGGTCACCGTTAATTTTGATGGCAAGAATTGAGATTCTAATAACTTTAACGAAATCTACCAACGGAGCAGGTATATTTCGTTAACCTATTCAAACCCTCACTGCATCGGCGAGTGTGACATCTACTCGTCGAACCGCAACAACGAGTACGACGGCGCGTTTATTGAGGACGGCAGCCCACGGCTGCACGTGTTTTTGGTGCGTGACGACACATGGCATCATTGCGGCGGCACATGCAGTAGTGTGTGATAGACCTAAGACCTACCCTAGGTTTTTTTGGATGCTAGTATTTCCTGCTTGCTATACTTATTTTAGTGGCATGAGGATGATTGATTGAGTTCAGGTATGATTTTTGAACTTGAATTGAATGTTTTTTTTATTGTAGTAATTGATGAGATTTTACTATTATGGTAGTAAATATTATTATATAGTTTTCGATATATATGGAGCCTAAAATAATCCCAAAAATTCTAGAGGCAACACATGGACCTTTGCTCAAGAAAGATAAGATTGCCTTCATTAAATGGGCAGGCTCCTCAAATACTTTCACGCGCATCTCACACCCCTGAAGGTCCCGACAGCTGAATACGACTGCCCACAGCTTACCTACCCTTGGCAAGGAAAAGTTAAAGCATTAAAGATAATGATTGATTACCCAAATCCTATCCTTAGTACATTCTTAATTCAAGATTGACTCCATTCAAATAAGTAATCACTATTTAAATCAATTAGGGATAATTATTCCATTATCTCAAGATATTATTTCCTATTTAATATCTTGAGAATATTTCTCCACAAAACCTTGGCCAATAGGATGCCGCCATGTGTAGGCTAAAACCTTAACACCTTGGCTAGCCATTCTCCTATATGTACCCCCTATTCTACCAAATTTCTGTACGATTTTGCTACCCTTAAAAATCCCTAAACACTTTACTCTTCTCAGATAAACTAACTTAGGCATCAGAGATCCATTGGCCTAACACCCCACCTCTTGGGTGCATGAGGCTTAGGTCCTTGATCAAAGGTGTTGATTGTTTTGCAGGTGCATTTTAATCAAAGCTAAAGATGGCAGAAATTTGCATCGACAAATTGATGCTTTCATTAAGAGCTAATTCAAATACTTGAAGAAGCCTCTTGCATTTGGTTTCTTGAATTTTCTGTTACATTGAATTTCTTACATGTAACATCAATTAATTTTTCGTAGAAAAGTTTATTGATCAATCATTGGAGAAAGGATACAATGGTAGGAAATTTAGAAACCACGACAAACGGAACCCCTTACGTACAAGAATTTGGACCGGAGAGCAGAGATGAGGACATAGCCCCACTGCCGCTCTGCACAGGAGCCCATGACCCAAGAATAGGAGGCCCACGACGTGCCAGCTATTACAACAGGCCCAGGTTAGGAGGCCTAGCCCATTGCAACAACCCAGCTGCTATCCAGCCAGCCCAGGCCCGGGGGAACCTTGCAGAGCTGGCCCAACCAAGAAGAGTAGCCCACGTGTAGGCGGCCCAAGTCCAACTCACTACCAGCCAAGCCCAGTCCATTGTCAGGTGAACCCAAGCTAGCGAGAAGTCAATGTCGGCCCAATATGTAGCGCAAGCCCAAGGCTATCCCCCATATGTACGAACTTGTTGCTTCTCTGCGCACGCTCTGACCACCCAGCCAGGTTGGCTCGCCCCGCGACTTATTCTAATAACCTAGCCCGTTGCCCAATCCAATCCGAGGCCACCTCCAGAGATCCAGATTTCGACCATTGGTTATGCAAGTGAACCAGGGTTATTTTCTCCCCACTTTTTTGTAGGAATGCCCACTTTGGGCTCAAACTTTGTACTTGTAGTCCACTACACTTCCACCACACGTGGAGGTGCCCATTATCCAGACTATTCCAATCTAAATGGCGAGCACCACCTGCCGTAGGAGGTCACCAATTTGACAAGTGACATCCCGCAACAGACCACATTGGTGAACCAGCTCCTTAAGCGCATCGAGACGCAGTGCGCCCCAGATGAGGTGTCCCAAAGCAGAATAAGGGCGGAATAATGTGACTCATTCCAGCGACGTTTTGGCAAAGAACTACTTAACCTGCACGAACCATGCATTCGGGTAATGTGCACTATCGTTTGGGCTCACGGGAAAACATTTTCTTTCACTTTAATACACTGTGAAACGTTCATTCCCAACTCGGCTCTCGAATTAGTGTGCATTTGAGTTTAGGCACACACTTCGATAAGCATTTAGAGCATTCTAGGCAAAGCATTTACATGAGGCTAGGCCCACAAAGAGATCATCCTATGAGGCACTAGAGTAGGCAGCCACATAAAAGATCGAGAAGATCATGAGAACAGTCCAACTCAAGTTTCATTGGTAGCCTCTGCCAAGCGTAACGACGAGCAGCACAAAATAAACCATATATACCACGACCGAGGCACAAACGAGCAGGACATTCCAAAAGGCAACGTAGACCAGTAGGTCAACACCGAGGGCAGCCAGAGGCTCTGCTGTCCCACTAGGTGTAAATCCAGGAGGAAGTACAAAAGCTCATAGCAGAGCAATTGCGTGGATTCCAGCACATTGAGACTACCGACGATGTCCCTAGTAGAAACGTGGCCAACATGAGTAGGTCACAGTTTACAGATGAGATCGAGCAGACAGAGCCATTGCGAAAGTTTTGCCTGCCACATTTCACCTTGTTCAAAGGAGATGAAGATCCGGACAGACACTTGATGCACTACTAAAGCTCCATAACCCTTTACTACAACAATGACGCTCTCATGTGCAAAATCTTTGCCCCGATGCTCCAAGGTGAGGTGCAAGACTGGTTCCATAACCTGCCGCCATATTCAATTCGAAACTTCAGCAAACTTTCCTTGGTTTTCACTAAGCAATATTCATCATACCATTCAATCAAGAAAAAGTCTGACCATCTCTTCAACATGAAGAAGGACCCGAAGAAGTCACTATGCACATACGTCAAGAGGTCTAGGCAGAAAAGGCGAAGATCGTTGGATGTAATGACATCATTGCAAGCTTAGCTTTCCAGAAGAGGCTTAAAGCAGATCACCCACTTTTTGGAGAGCTAATCATGGGCGTGAACTTGACCCTGACAGATTCTTATACTTTGGTAGAAAAAAAAACTTCCTTTGGCATAAGGTTAAGTGCTCCCAGAAACAGCCTAAGCAGCTGTGCAAAGATGCAGAGCCAACTCAGAAGAAGGTGGATGATAAACCACTTAATGACAAAATAAGCTAGGAAGCAAATGTAAAGATCGATCCTCGGCGAAGGGAAGCATAGCACGCAAGACGCATACCAAGTTTATAGTACTGATTAACCAGATTCGTCACAACCTTAAGGATAAGTTGTGGTTTAAGATGCTGCAACCCATGAAGGGAGACACCTCCAAGGTGGACCAGACAAAGTACTACACATTCCATAGAGGTCTGGGGTATGCAACCAACGACTGCATCACATGGATGAAGTACCTTGAGAAGCTCATGAGGGAAAACAAGTGTGACCAATATGTCGACAGGCCAGCTGCCCGGCTGAGGTGAGAAGCAGATGCTGATGCCGAACCCTCAGCCAAGATGATCCAAATCAACATTAGTTTTGTCGAATCCGAGCATTTGAGGGCCACCAACAGTTCCAAGAAGAGAAACATCTAGCAGGTGAGATCGGCCTTTTAGGTTTAAGCCATAGATAATGTACCTGGATAAATTATCATCTTCACTAAGTAGGACGCTGAGGGAGTAGACTTTCCCCACAACGACACCTTGGTGATTTCTGCTCAACTGGCCCACATCATTGTTGACAGAATTATGGTGGACAACGACAACTCAATCAATATCCTATAACTGTCAATCATCCAGAAGATGGGCTTAGAAAGCACGATCAAACGCAAAGCAGATGTCTTGACCAGTGAAGATTGGAGTTGTGACCTCGATTGAGTTTCAGAAGATTCAATTTTGCATCCCAGGAAGAGCAGTTAGAGAGATCAAAGGCGACAAGGACATGACTCGGCAAAACATTGTACAAGTTCTTAAAGAGACGAAGAAGTCTTTCACCCCAGAAGTAGCAACTGAAGTGCAGAAACCTAAAGAATAGTAATCAGGTCATGAAGATAACGTTAAGGTCGACAATGCCCTGGCAAAATGAATCAGGATGGAAACCCAAAGAGGATGTCGAACATATCATTCTTGACCCAAGCCAGCCAGAGAAGATGGCTAGGATTGGTTTACATCTGAGCCCGATGAAGAAGGATGAACTCAAGGTTTTCCTTAAGGAAAATTATGACGTTTTCGCATGGTTACCCTTTGACATGCCCGACATTAATCCAGTGATAGTTTGTCATAAGCTGGATGTCGACCTTACAGCCAAACCTGTGATCCAGAAAAGGTGACATTTTGTACCCGAGGCTGACAAGTTACTCGAGGCCGGATTCATTGAGGAAGTGGTACACTCAACATGGCTGGCTAACATCATGCTGGTGATGAAAAAAGAAAAAGGCAAATGAAGGGTATGCATGGATTGCACCGACCTCAATAAGGCGTGCCCTAAAGATAACTACCCGATTCTCCGAATTAACCTGTTCGTTGACTCAACATTCGGGAACCAACTGCTCAGCTTCTTGGACGTATACTCAGGCTTCAATTAAATTGACATGCACGAGCCTGACGAGGAGAAAACCACATTTGTGATCAAGCGAGGCACATACTGCAACAAGGTCATGCCCTTTGGCCTCAAGAACGCATGAACAACCTACTAATGACTTGTAAAGACGATGTTTAAGAAGAAAATTGGAGTAACCATGGAGGTCTAAGTCGACGATATCATGGTCAAAGGCAAGCAGCGGTCAAGCCACCTTGGTAACTTGGCAGAGATTTTTAATATCCTCCGAGAGTACAAAATGAAGCTCAACCCAGCCAAGTGCACTTTCGGCATCTCCTCAGGCCAATTCTTAGGGTACCATGTAGCTGAGCAAGGAATTGAAGCTCATCCAAGGAAAATTAGAGCAATCCTAGACATAAAGTCTCCCACAACTCTGAAGGAGATCTAAAGTTTAACAAGACGAGCAGTTACACTCAATCGTCTCCTATCACGATCCACCGACCGATGCAAGCTCTTTTTCAAGGCAATCAAGAGGGCGTAGAGAGGCAAGTGGGACGATGAGTGCGAGAATGCATTTCAGGACCTGAAGTAGTACCTGACCTCACCTTTAATACTATCCAAGCCAGAAGCAGCAGAAAACCTGTACATCTATCTAGCAGTATCAATAACCCAAAGATCGAAAAGCTTATTTTGGTGCCTGTTGTTGCAGTTAGGAAGCTCAAACCTTAATTTCAAGGACATCTAGTCATCGTCATGACCCATTACTTACTGGCAATCAATTTTGCATAGTCCATATGCTTCTCAATGAGTTATGAACTGAACGTTGGAACTTAGCTAATACGGTTTAGCATACAAACCTCACATGGTGATAAAGGCCCAAACATTAGTGAACTTTGTAGCAGAATTCACCGCGAGCCTAAATGATGCAACATCTCAGCCCAAAAAGGCCCTAGAGGCAGCTGAACACGCAATAGTCACAATAGCCCCATCTACAACAGATTTCTGGCGCTTGCACGTTGGCGGATCATCCAACTACCAGAGATTGGGAGCAGGCATTGTTCTCATTACCCTAGAAAGTTCGATGCTTGAGCAAGCGATCACTCTAAGCATCAAGGCATCAAACAATGAAATAAAGTATGAAACCCTACTAGCAGGTCTCTAATTGGTGAAAGACCTAACGGTGAAGAAGCTAGTGATCTATTATGATTCCCAGCTGATCACCAACCAAACCTTAGGGGAGTATGCAGCAAAACATCTAAGGATGGCTCGACGTTTTATGCGTACACACTTACTAGGTTCTACAAACAGAAAATGCCTACGTAGACGCACTAGCAGGCCTAGGCTTTGCCTTAGACCATCAACTCAAGGGCTTTATCCCAATCAAGCACCTGGAAAGGCCGAGCATAGATGAGTAATAAACAATCGAGGTGGTGTAGATCAACACAGCTCCGAGTTGGCAAGATCCTGTCATCAACTACTTAGTTAATGAAACGCTCCCTTTAGATAGACTAGAGTCTAGGAAGCTCCAGATGAAGGCAGCACGCTATTACATATAGAACGATATGCTCGTTTCTCAAGATCATATCTCTGCTGCCTATCGCCTCCTAACAACCTAAAGATTCTTACTCAATCCATGAAGGTGTCTGTGGAAACCATTCTAGAGGCCGCTCCCTAGCACAAAAAGCTCTTAATGCAGGCTAATACAGGCCAACCATACATTAAAATGCCAATGAGTATATACAAAGGTGCGACAGTTACCAGTGCTTTACGCCCGTGCCCACACTACCTACCAGTAAACTCCACTTGCAAACGATCCCTTGGCCAGTCATGCAGTGGGCGATTGACATGGTAAGACCAATGTTGTCTACCACTGGGGATAAAGGCATAATAATCGTAACAACTGACTACTTCATAAAATAGGTTGAAGTCGAACCCATGACTACAAGTACCCAGATGAACATAGAGCACTTTATATAGAAGAAAATCATCTACCGCTTTGGCATCCCTCACTCTATCGTCATAGACAATGGTTCGCAGTTTGTGGGCAAAGACTTAGCAAAGTTCTTAAAAAAATATGGTATCAAGCAGCATATGTCCACGCTTCGGTATCCGCAGGGTAATGAGCACGTTGAGGTGTCTAACAAAATCATTCTCAACTGCCTCAAGAAGTTCCTCTCAGACAATGATGGCAAGTGGCCAAATAAGCTCCCTTTTGTTTTCACTAGCAACCGGCAAAACTTAATTCTCTCTAGCGTTTGGTTCTAAGGTGATCATCCATCCCAATGTCATGGTGCCAAGCATCAGCACTTTGTAGAACGAGAAAAAGATGGCAACAAACTTGGACTTGGTAGAGAAAGAGCGCGAGAAAGTTATCACCCACATTGTAGCCCATCAGTAGTTGTTCCTCTCTAGCTACAACAAAAGGGTGAAGATTCAGCAGTTCTAGCCAGGAGACTTAGTCCTCAAAAATGCTTTCATAACCGTTGGTTGGGGAGGCTCCAAAAAGATGGTTTCCATTTGGGAAGGTGCATACAAAATCAGCTGAGTAGGCAGAAAGGGTAGCTACACTCTCACCACTATGACTGACAAAGAAATCGAAAAACAGTGGAATGCCTATAACCTGAGAAAGTACTATGTGTGACCTCCCACCATTCCTTCGACCCTGTTCAAGACAAATAAAGTTTGAATACTCAAGTATCTCGACAAACATGACCTCGCATGTCAATGACCATCAACTGTTATGCTATTACTACCTACAAGCAAAGTTAATACATTTCTCTTTCAATGAAGATTGAAGGAATTATTCACAAGCCTGGGTCGAATGCATAAATAAACTAACCATCTATGCCAAAGCATAAGACGCCCATGCCCTTGCAGACATGACGTGTGATTTCCCATCAGGAGAGGGTAAACTAATATGGGATATCCAGACATGGAAAGGTTTTACAAATGCTCAGTTTCCCCTGAATGCATCTTCTACTTGTGCCGGACTGCTCCCAGAATTGGCCACAATAGACTTTTTCCTAAAAGGACTTAACCGACTGAAAGATTCAATTTTGTAGGAGCCCTGGTCTTTAACTAGAAGAGACACTAAGTGCAGTATCCTTGGCCATGAAAGAATTCGCATGACTAGATGGTCCATCCTTGACATGCAAGTCTTTATGAAAATAACTCGACTCTAAAGTGTTGCAATACTAGTTAAGCGACCTGCAGAATCAATCACAATTGCTGCCCAAGAGATTTGTGTCGAGCTGCGTGCAATTTAGCAGAATAAATGACCAGTAGCTTGAAAGGATATGGCCTATGAGGTGTGATTTTGCCTATACCTTAAGCCTAAAACATCTCCAAGAGTCAGGGACGACACCTAAAGTTATCAGGCAGGTCATTTGCTTCTCTAAGTAAGACGCCCAGCCGACGACCCAATGGTTATTAGCCTTAGGCAATCTGTAAGCTGAGACTTATACTAGCTATGACTACGCGAACCTGTCTGCTTATCTAAAAGTAGCGCCTCCAACCGATGGTCTACAATTTAAGTCTTGTATGAGCTAAAGCTGAAATGCATGACTATAGTAGCTATGCATACTCCTCTACTTTCTACGAGAAGCACGTGTCTGGCTGCCGACTTTATAAGTTAAAAATTTCACAATATGCCATAGAAGGGCCAAGGCTTGTGCAGCCGCTAAAGTCGAGATTCAAGACTATAGCAGCTACGCGGACTTATCTACTTTTTACGAGAAGCACATGTTCGACCGTCGGCTTTACAGGTTAAAAATTTCACAACATAACCTGGGAGGGCCAAGGCTTGTGCAGCCACTAAAGCTGAGATTCACGACTATAACAGCTACATGGAATCCTCTGCTTTTTACGAAAAGCAGGTGTCCGATCGTTGGCTTTATAAGTTAAAAATTTCACAATATGCCCTGGGAAGGCCAAGGCTCGTGTAGCCGCTAAAGTCGAGATTCATGACTATAATAGCTACGCGGACTCGTCTGCTTCCTATCGAGGCTACGAGTTTAGTTGTTGGCTCTATAATTTAGAAATCTTGCATTTTATCCTTGTGCAAGTAAAGCTCCCAAGCATGAAAGCCAAAACTAAAACCCAAGTGACGACATGGGATCAACTACTACATTAAAGCAGTTCACCTAGCCGCCCGTTCTACGGTAAAGTTTTACAAAAGACATGGCAAAATAAAAGGATAAAACAAAGCAAGGAAAGCTGTTTATTAAATTTCTAGCAAATTGATTAACCGGCTTGAAGGCCAAAAATGTTCAAATAAAGTATAACGAAAAGGAAAAGAAGAAAATTCATAAGTCTAAGCAAAAAGGCTACTCATTGGACGCCTAAATAACCACTGGTCCCTTGACTACCACGTCTTCAGCAGCCACACCGCTCTCAGTAGCACCAACTTCAATTAGCTCATCCTCAACCGCCCTTACCTGGACCCCTTGACCCTCAGCTACTCTACCAAAGGCATCCTCAAACGAGAAGTTAAGTAGATCAACTGGAGAAATGAAGAAAGTCTCGAAATCTATCTTAGAAAATTCATAATTTCATGCCCTACCTTGAAGATGGTCTACATAGCTAAGCTTGTACAAATTGGCCTAACAAGAAGGAATCTTAACTTCATGACTGACCCTCTCATTCTTCAACTGCACATTCTCCTCAACAAGCCTAGTGTGAGCATCTTGTAGCTTACCCAATTCCTTTTTCATGTTCTCACTAGCAAATAGTGCACCTTGCAGATCTACTTTCTTGGACTCAAGATTACTGGCAACATCCTTAAGATGAGACACTTTAGCATGCATGAAGACAAGCTTCTTGTCCTTGGTGAAACAAGCAGATCGTAGCTCCGAATTGACACGCTCAAGGTCCTTGACCACCCATGCAACACACTGGCTTCCTTCTTTACAGCTTCCAACATGTATCCCAGAGACATCAGACCTCTTCAAAACGGTGAGTTCAGATTCAAGCTTCTCGATATTTTCAACAGCAGAGCAAAGCTAAGCCGTCAATGCTACTTCGGCCTCCTTAGCACACTCGACAACATCCTGATTAACGTGAATAGACTCAGCTGCCAAGATTAAAGTCTTATGCATTGTAGTAATTAGGGAAAACCTTATTCAATAGGTATAACGAGTTTGAGTGAACGACAACTTTCCTAACACTATCAACAAACTTGGCATATGCATTGATATCCTCAAGTAGGTCAACCTTCAGTACTGTATAGACTCAGTGGATCTCTCACAACTGCCCATGCAAGCATACTTCCCTTTCTTAACAGATGAATCAGTCGCAGCAGAAAGGGAATAGGCAGACGCTACCTTAGCAACAAAATCTACCTTCCTACTCTTCATAGCGACGAGTCTCTTAGAAGCCGAACCGAACTTAGCTCCCGATGCATGTTTGGACACAGACCCAAACACTGGGGCCACTACTGAACCTTTTCGCTAGGCAATCATCTCAACAATGGTTGTGGTTACCTTTAGAGCAGTAGGTTTCATAGTTTCAGACTCAAAGGTCTTTTTCGTCCACTTAGGAAAAGTCAGATCGATGACAAGCTTCTCAGTAGTAGACGAGCCCCCGCGAGCAGGAAAATAAGTCATTGGCTTCTTCTTGCCCGAAGGCACTCATAAGCAGATAAGAAAGATCTCTTTTTTCCACTCATAATAGTAGTAGCTTATACAACAGTGATCGGGCTAGCAAGCGCCTTGTCCTTTACCCAATTTATCTCTTCCTTCGAAGGCAGCCTGCCTTTCTCCCTACGAAAAGGACTGAGTAGCCAGCATCACTCACGGTACTCAGTAGAAATTCCTAAGGCGATGTGCACTTTCTTCATATCCGCTGAAGTTCGTGGAGTTGAGCCAAATTCTGAATCTACACATTGTAAAAACGACGATCAATAAACTAAAGTCATGGAGTAGTTTAACAAAAATTCAAGTAGGCCAAGAATGAAGCAGTTCACTTACCATTGATAAAGCCAGTCGAAACATGCAACTCAGGAGAGGAGTCATACTAACACTCTCGGCTCACCTTTGAGGTATCTTTCGCCCACTTATGATCAACTTTGCAACAAGCATCAAGCAGCCTATTTCAAAGAAGTACTAGAACTCATTTATGGTCAATCCAAGATTAAAGAACCTGCTCAAGTTCGAGAACCCCACCATAGCACGAACTGCGTTCGGGGAACATTGAATAGGAATGCATTTCATGGAGCAGATCACCTACTAAAAAAATGCATAATGGGAAAAGTAAATCCCAACATGAAGTAATACGGATGGAATTTGATAGTCCTCTTCCTAGTAGTCGCACTTTCGCCGCACAATTCATGGATGTTATCATCCGTCACCTGTTTGATGCAAACCCTTTATGGAATCGCATGCTTGTACGTCTCAAGAAAATCCTGAAATACCTCATCAGAATTGATCTTGACATATGTAGCCTTGAAATAGCCCACCTTGCTGGAAGAACCACCTTGACGGTACAAAGGTGGAGGGTATTCATCACTTTTGCAATTGGAGGAAGACATCTCAAAATCCCTACAAAAAGTACGAAGAAAAATATGACCACAATATTACTGTACCACACCAAAAATATAATATAATTTATAATTTATAAAGGGACTTGTTATTGGCACTCCAAAAATCTCATTCTACACTCCAAACTTTCTATATTTGGAAAGAAAAATACACTTGTGAAGAGTGTACAATGAGATTTTTGGAGTGCCAATAACACTTCCCTTTATAAATTATATAATATATAACCATATAACACATATTTATAATATTCCAATAATTAGAAAATAAAACCCTACTTATATTATCATTGTTGTTGGTGACTTTGATTTCTTGATTGGTGGAAATCAAGTACAAAAGAGTTCCCAATTCTTTCACAAATAGGCAAGAATGTCTTTGTAATCCCCACTTCTACCGTTGCTAGTCAGAACGCATTTAGCTTAGAGAGGAGGGTTGTGGACCCTTTTAGGGCATCATTGACTCCTAAAATGTTAGAGGCACTAGTGTGTATTAGTGATTGGTTTAGGGGGGATGAAGTAAACTTCTAAAAGGAACCAATGGAAGATATGCTTCAATTTTACAAGGAAATGGAAAAAGTGAAAACAAGTAAGATATGTTTTAATTTTTTTAGTAAATTTGTTATTAAATGGTTTTCAACTTTAATTCTTTTTGCTATTAATATATCTTCTTTGTTTGTAATGTAGGCTTGACACAAGCTCAATCTTCTACAAGTTCAATGCCTCATCCAAAAACTTCGATATCTCAAGCTTGAAGAATTGATCAATGAATTTTACTTTTGGAAGTTTACTTCCAATTTTCATTTGGTTTGAAACTTTAACTTTTATTTGGATTGTTAACTCCTATTTGTTTTGGTTCATAACTTCTATTTGGATTGTAAGCTTAATTTTCATCGTGAATATTGATGCATCATTTGAATTATTGTGTGTGTGAATTGTGAATGATGAATAATGGATGAATTTAGGCTATGAGACAAAGGTACAAAAAAAAAGTTTGCCCTTGAATTGGGTTAAAAAAAAAACAAAAACAAATATTGTTCCAAAACAAAGTGGCAATTACCATTACCATACCACGTCAACCGAACATTTGGTAATACCGAACTTCGGTATACCGAAAGTTTGGTATGGTAAGAGTAATAGATTTTGTCAAACCGAAAGTTTGGTACGGTAATTGGTACGAGAGTTTTGGTACGGTAACCGTACTGATCCCACTTCTAAATATATGCACGTGAGAAAGGGGTACAAGGATAAACTGGCATTTGACCCTTTGAACTACCATCCTAGTTGAAATTGACCCCATCAACTATTTTTTTGGTAAATTGATCCCCTAAATTTTCTTAAATTAGTCCATGCGGTCTGATTCCATCCATATTCTGTTAAATTGAAGGGCACATTAATCTTTTAATATCTGTTCTAATACAACAAAAAAAAATTTTAGAAAACCAAAAAACCAAATTAAACTAAACAAAAGAAAGCCCACCACGAAACCCCTCCCCCCCCCCCCCCCCCCCCAAAACAACAAAATCCAGCAGCCACGATCTCCATAACCACCACCCCCCCTCTTCTCTTTCTTCATCTCTCTCTCTCTCACGCGCCCAAGATCAAGGAGTTCATGTGAATCATCCATGCAAGAACGGGGATTTGTGACTTTGTGTGAGGGACGTTTCAAAAGTTGGGTCGGGTTGGGGCTTGTGTGGATTGTTTGTGGCTGCGACTGAGGGAGGGGAAAAAATGGTATTGGGTCAAAATTGGGCATGGGCATTCGGGATGGAGGTTTGAGGATATGGGTTGTCGATGGTGGGATTGGGTTGTAGCCGTGTGGAGAAGTGAGGTTGCTGGACGGTGGTTTTTTTTTTTTTTTTCTTTCATTTTCCTTTTATTTTCATAAATAATTATACTTTTATTTGTTTTTTTATTTTACAAGTTGATTTTATTTTATTACCACATGGCGTGATTTTATTGGTGCATGTTGTTCAGTACGCTAATGACAAATTGGACAAAATCTAACTGCAAGGGGTCAAATTACTAAATTTAAAAAGTTTAGAGGGTCAATTTACCAAAACAAATACTTAAAGGGGTCAAATTTCAACTAAGGTTTTAGTTCAAAGAGTATAAAAAATAGTTGAGGGAGTCAATTTTAACTCTGGGTATAAGTTTTGAATGATTAAATAATAGAGATTCACGTGGAGTACGTCATTAAACAAACATACATGAAATCTTCTTTCATCATCTTTTAGACTAGGTCAAGAAGCTAGGCTGCTGAATTGAGTCATATTATTATTCTTTTTCTTATCAGTTAGATCCAAAAAACACCTTTTATGCCCAATTTGCTATTTAAGTTATAAGATGAAAATATATCTAAACCCCTTCATTTATAAATTCTTTATTCATTTTAAATTTTGAACAAAATTGTAGACAATTAAAAAAAAAAAAAACTGTTTTGTGAAAATGAAACCAACAAATAATTGTGTTGTGGCCTATATTAAGCTGACAGAGAGGGTGTGACAAAAAGAGAGAGACAGAGAGAGAGAGAAGGTTAGGGAGACTTGTGCATGTCTCCCCTATCAATGCCTTTATGTTGAGTAAACAATAGGGTGACAGAAACTTTCTCCCCAAGAATACAAAGTCTAATGCCACTTAGTACTATGTTCTAGTGGTATTCCTCTTCATTTGTAAGTAAGAAGTCTCAAATTTGATTCTCATCAAGGACGAATTTGAACCAAATTATTATGGTTATCCCATTGTAAGGCTTAGCTTACTTCCACATCCCTTAGTGTAGATAATATTGTATGTATCGTATGTATTAACAAAAAAAAAAAAAAAGGAATACAAAGATTAATAGGAAAGGTATTGTAAATCACAAAGGATTCCTAACTTAATTCTATCACTTAAGTGCGTAAATACTCAAATAATATTTGAATCAAATCTTAAGGTTGAAGTAGAAGCAGTTGATGAAGTTGTCTCGTAGGCACTAATAGAGAACACGCGAGTCTCACTTAGGGAATTGCATACAGGAGTAAGTCTCACAAAACTTGAGTAAAACGCACACAAGGGTATGACCGTCCTAGGGTAAGTGCCTCGTTAAAACCTTGTCAGGCAAAAAGAACCCCAAATGAAAAAATGTTCATGTACTAAGGGAAAAAATACATTAAGTTCAAAAAACTATACTTCAGAAGATTCTTCTTGAGTTTGACAAAACTTCCACTAAGAACTACAAGTGGTGGAAATTAGACAATTCATGACCAATACCTTGAACAAGCTTTTGGAAAGTTGACTTTGACATTTGGTGAAGAGGTTGGCAAAGTTGTCTTGGAAATGTACTTAGTTGACTTCAATCTTCTGAAGCTCTTGTTGTTATGCAAGAACTTCAATGCAATACGCTTGGTGGTGTCTCTTTTGATGTATAATTTCTTGATCTATTCGATACACATAACGTTGTCCTTATAGATCATTGTCGTGACATCAATGATGAAAGAAATTCTGTAAGTTCTTCAAATATACTCATCAATAAGTCTCATCCAGAAATATTCACATGTGGCCCCGTTAAGAACTTTAGCATAGTTCGCAGAAGTCATAGCTAGGGTTTGTTTGGTGAACCTCCAAGATATTGCGTTATTCCTAATGGTAAAGGCATAACTTGTTTGAGAATGTGCCTTGTACGGGTCAGATAAATAACTTGCACAAGCATAACCAACAAGACAAGTATCATTTCAAAGACCAAGGGCGTGTGATCTATTAGAAGATGCATAGAGATTGAATAAGCCCAAGTCCCTAGTACCCTTCGGGTAATGAAGGATGTCTTCAACGTCTTTCCACTAAGCGTGTTGGCGCGTTGCTATATCTTGCCAAAAGATTAACAATGAAAGAGATGTCTGGTCTAGTGCATTGACATAAGTACAATAAAGCACCAATTGCACTCATATATGGAACATCATGCCCCAAAACCTTTTTCTCATCATCTTTAGAATGGAAATGGTCGTTTTGCTTCTAGCTTTCAAATGACCATAGATGTATTCGAAGATTTCGCTCTATCCTCATTAAAGTGATGCAACACCTTCTAATGTAGTTCGATTGGTGGACCAAAATACCGCTAGAACCTTGCTTGAGCTCTAGGCTGACACAATATCGAGTTTTCCCAAGGTCGTTCATCTCAAATTTGATTCATGTGAACGGCAGTTTTCTCAAGCTCTTCAGGAGTCCCAATGAGAGTTATGTTATGGACATAAACTACAACAATTGCAAATCCAGAATGTGATTTCTTGATAAATATATGGTGGCATATTTCATTATTAACATATTCCTAACCGATCAAATTGTACTCAAACAATCATACCATAGCTACACAGAATATTTCAATCTACAGAGTGAATGGTTTAATCTAATAGATAGAGTGTTTTGTGGTCTAGAACCAGTTGAATCAAATAATGTGTGTCATTCAGGAACTTTCATGTAGATTTTGTATTAAGAACCCAATAGAGATAAGCAATTATCAAGTCCATAAGTTGCATATTCAATTTTATTTTTTTTTCGGAAAATACAAAATGATATGGCACCATAACGTTATGACATCCATTACGGGGGAATAAGTTTCCTCATAATCAATCCAATGGTGTTGATGAAACACATGCACCACGAGGCGTGCCTTGTATCCCTCTATTTCATTCTTCTCATAAGTTTCCTTACGAAAACGTACTTGCAGCCAATGGGCTTCACATTGGAGGTGATGGAACTACAATGCCCAAACACTTTGGGTTTTGCTAAGGAATCAGTTGACTAAGTTTGTGACTTTTGCTAGATTGCTCTAGTCATTAGGGTGGATAAGTATGTAAATGGATAGAGACAAGAAAGCAAACAACACAAGATGTACATGGTTCACCCAGATTGGCTACATCCACGGAGTAGAGGAGTTCTCATTAGCTTTGTTCTAACATTGACACGTGTCGTGCTGTGATTGGCCTTTGATATCGACACGTGTTGCACTGTGATTGGTCTCTGATATCGACACTTGTTGTGTTGTGATTGGCCTCCTGGTTGGAGGGAAACTCTTATAGATCCTTAACGGTATACTGTTGATCGGTGCTCAGTAGTTTCGACATTGGCCAAGTATGGTACAAAATGTGCTCCCCTAAGTTCCCGAGTGAGGGAAGCTCCTCTGTTGGGGACTTTCAAGATCCAAGCCATTGAGTAATTGCAAAACTTCTAAGTACTGAAGCGTGATAACATCTGCCCTATAGGTAGATATGGCCTCTTCTCTGGAAATACTTTTCTTCTATCCAGGAATGGTATATTTAGCTGATGTTGATTCACAAGGTAATGTATCATTTTCATTTGAAGCTTACTTGTAGTTTCGAGCTTGGTCAAGTGTAATACAAACCCTATAGTAGGAGTTCCCCAAGTCTCTGAGCGAGGAGATTTGCCAAAAGAGGTGACAGACAAGGTAAGCAATCAGAGTTCCAAGAAATCAACCTTAGATTAGAAGTTTAATCTCGGGTCCTGGCTAATTGTTCTCCTTCTTCTTGTCTCTCATTTAGCACTAAGGACAAAGAAAATGACAAGGAGAAAAGATGATATAAGATACTTTTATTTTTGGAGAAGCAACGGATGAATTGGCACGTGCTTTGTTGTACTTGTTGACTTTCCACAGGTGTATTCTTGAACTGGGCTGGAGGATTTTCTGGTTTCCTCCAAAGAAGCGAGCCGACTCTAGAATTTGAGGGTCAAAACAAGTCCGTCAAATTTGTGTATGTTCAATCCTGATGATATGGGATACTTTTGTTATTTGACAAAGTAGTGGATGTGGTATGGCGAAGCTTTGTTCTTCAACGATGGTGCTAGCAAAATGCTATTGAGGCTTCTCAATCTCTTCAATTAGAGCAACGATGCTGAGCTTGGATTTGACTTAGACTCCTCTGTTTGGATTGTACGGTTCTACAGGAAGGGCATCGTGCTGTAGTGATCTGTTCTAGCCCATCGTTGAACCTTTTGCTTCAATCTTTTGTATAGCAGAAATGGTGCGCAACCTTTGCATTTAAATGGTCATTTAGAGCACTACTTATCAGCGACTCATCCATGCTTGGCAGCTTCAGTGTAAAAAGCCAATATCGTACCAACTGTTCTGAGGTATTTGCCGAAGGAATTCATGACCTTGACAACAGTTGAGGATGAGTCCTCGAGAGCAATGCTAGGTAAGCAACCAAGCAAAGGTTTCGGGCAATCAGTTATAGATCGAAAGTTTGATTTCAAGTTCCAACTGATTGTATTCTTTCTCTTTTTCTTGCATGTGAGAGCAAGGGCAAGGGAAAAGACAGGGAAAAAGCATGATATAGGATACTTTTTCTTTCAACCCTGATGATATGAGATATTCTTGCTCTGATATGGATGGGTGGCAGGGGTATTATTGAGGGAGAAGAAAAGGGAGTATTTTGAGAGGCTAAATTAGGAGTGCCCGTTTGGTTATGAGGAAGGGTTGAGTATTTTTTGGTAGGTTTACTTGGCTATGGAGGATAAAGGTCGGCATATATAGGAATTGTCCCAACAGTGAGTAGTAATTTATTCCTTTACCCTTCTTGGTTGGAGCAACATAGTGGCTGCTGCAAGATTCACATGTTTTAACATTGTCAGAGCACTTTGAAAAAGTGGTTTGTGGTATCCAAAAAGCTGATGTTGCGTGTGAGGATTGTGGACAAATTTTATCCAAGGAAATTTGGCTCTCAAAATTCGGGGAGCGGTGCCTCTTTGATATCTGAGCAGGCAATCTTGTTGGGGATCTGGTTCTTGAGATTCGGAGATAGGTGCCTATTTGATTACTGAGCAAGAAATCTTGTTAGGAGTGCTTTCTCGGATGTGAAGAAAGGTTGGGCATTTTTGCAAGTCTGCTTTGTCATGGAGCACAGAGGTTGACACACATAAGGATTTTCCAATTATCAAGCAGTGTTGCTGTTCTTTTACCCTTGTGGGTAATAGTAGGGTAGCTGGACCTTCAAAATTTACGCGTCTTAACTTTGTCAGAGTTCTTTGGCAAAGTTATCCTTGGTATCCGAGCAACTGATGTCACGTGTGAAGATTGCTAATAAATCTTACTCAGGGAAATCTGCTTCTTGAAATTCGGAGAGTGGTGCCTTTTCGATTTTTGAAAAAACGGCCCTGTTGTCCTTTCTTTTATAGGGGCACCAATTGTGTTCAAGAAGTACGTTTAGAGAGTTACTGCTTGTAGCAATTCTTCCCTTATTTTCATACTTTTAAGACTTATTGTACCTCATTTTTTCTTCATCTTTTCTGAGAATATCTGGCCCGTCCAACTGTCGTTTGGACTTGAATGTTGTGGAAGAGGTAGCCATGTCTCCTCAGGATAACATATGGCGCCCATCCTTCTTATCTCATACTAGTACCCTTATTATTGGGGACTCTGTGATGAAGAATGATATGACTGCTGCGGCGGTGGCCAAGAATCTTCTCACTTCCAAAGACAGAAGACTACTTTCCAAACGGTCTGATGAATTAGTTGTTAAGGATTTTCTGGCTCTCACTGTTCAGTGTGCGGGTTCTATGTTTAATATGGCCCAACGCCTATTTGCTCAAACTCACCAAGTTAAATCGTTGGCGGCTAAATGATGCAAACTAAATAAGCACACAAATTAAAACCCTCTTGTGACAATTGTAGTATATGTATAAGTAGGGATCGTTCTTAACCGGGGATTAGGAGGGATTGCAAAATCACTTGGAAACTGACTCAAAAACGTAAAATAAAGTTTAAAACACTAAACTAGACTCAAAGAATGCAAAACTAAACGATAAAAACACTAAAACAAACCAAAAGACTCAAACAGCACCCAAAACACTCAAAACTGCCTTAAAAACACTTTCTGGGCAGTTTTGAGCACTTTGGTGAATTTGGACGAATTTGTGTAATAAATTGAATCAAAACACTTATAAACACAAACTAAGACACTTTCTAACTAAATTGGACACAAAAGTAAAGGGGGATTGAGGTTTTGACGAAATTAAACTAAATGCACAGATTGTAATTAAGGCAGAATGTAAATGTGAATGTGATGAAAATATGGATGAATGCTAGCTAGAAGGTTCTTCTCCACACATGTTACACTTGCAGACAAGATGATTTTCAGTTGGTCTTTCGATAAATTATGAAACTCAACACCCCGGGTTAATTAGGTCCGCTTAAATTAACCGTCAAGTTCTCCTTAAGTTAATGAATTGGATGGGTTAGCGCAACGCAATTCAAAACATTCTCCAAAAGTCCTTTACGTGAAAAGCACAATAAAGATACAATCAAAGATCATTAAGCATCATGAAAACTATAAGTGTTGACGAGGCATTCGTTACTATGATAAGCATGAAACTAGTGCCAAGAATTCATTTAACGCGATTGTTTATAAGCAACCTCCATTACTTGTGAATATAAGTTCATAACGATTAGGTGAAACTCACTTATATTCTAGCGTCATATTCATGCATGAAAATTAAGCGTGCACTCTCAATAAACATACATAAATAAGTTATCAATCAAACAGTTAAACGAATTGAATCCACAACTCATGAAATTCCAACCAAAGGTAATCAATTCATATTGCAAGCATAAACATGGTTTTGAATCACCCCCTAGCTAACTAGGGATTTAGCCTCTCATGTTCACAAAAAGAGAAATAAAATTGAATTTAAACATAACGAACAAAGGATTGATTACACCTAGAACGCCCAACGAATCCACTTGAATTTCTGCGCGTCTAAGCTCCTCCTTCTTCTTCTCCTTGTTGCGGCAAAGAGGTTTTATGGTGTTTTTGGATGGTTTTCTGGGTTATAGATGGGTTTAGGGTGGTATGATGGTGCGGCAAGGAGTGTGGATGGTATGTGGATGTGTGGATGGTGGTAGGAAGGGTTATGTTGGCTACGGCACTGGTGGGAAAGGTGTGGAAGATGGCTGGAATGGAGGGGGAAAAGGTGCGGCTGATGGATGAATGGGAGAGAATGGGAGTGACGGCTTAGGGGTTTTTTTTGTGTGTGAAGGTGGCTGAATAAAATGAATGAGAAGGGAATGAATATGGTGTGGCTGCTTATGGAACTAGGGTTATTAGGGTGAATGGCTGAGATGGTTTGATGAATGAATGGATGGGGAATGGGAGTGACGGCTTATGGGAGAGAATTATGGTCAATGGCTGAATGAGTGGGGAAGTGACGGCTTGTAGCTTAGGGTTAGGAAAAAGGTGCGGCTGAGATGGTTTTGTGAATGAATCAATCCAAAGTTCAAACCTAGGGTGCGGCTAGGTGATGGAAAACCTAAGGATTAAGAAAATCAAACCCTAGCTTATTTTTATTGACTAAAATTAAATTAAAGGCTGCTAGAATTAGGGATTTAAATCAGAAATTAAAGGGAATGGCTGCAAGGTGCGGCTAGGGTTAGGTTAGGAGAGGGAAATAGGGTTTAAGTGAATGATATTGGACACAAATGCCCCCCCTTGCACGGCAAGTGAAGGAAAGAAGACAAAAGGCACGGCTTGGGCTTTAAAGTGTCAGCTAGGGCCTTTGTTTTGTGTCCTAAAGTGCATACAAGGCCGTCAAAGTGGCTAGAAAATACGGACGTTTAAGTTTAGGAAAGGTTACCAAAACGGGAAACCTAGGGTTAACTTTTCTACTTCAAGTAGGAATCCTTGTTTGAGTAGGAATCCTCGTTTTGGTAGGAATTCATCGTTGGAGTAGGAATTCATCATTTCTTCAAGTCTTCAACTCGTTCATTCCTCTTTCGCTCCAAAAGACTCCAATTTGCATCTTCTTGCACACTTTGGCCTTATAATCTGAAAATACACAAAAGTGGCCTTAAACACTAAAATAACTAAGTAAACACAACATAAATGCATGAGAACAAGCTAATTAAGTCGC
Organism: Pyrus x bretschneideri; assembly: GCF_019419815.1. Taxonomy (NCBI): domain Eukaryota; kingdom Viridiplantae; phylum Streptophyta; class Magnoliopsida; order Rosales; family Rosaceae; genus Pyrus; species Pyrus x bretschneideri. Next base: position 2,121,424 of record NW_025999679.1, read on the forward strand.
ATGAATATGCTCCTATCACTAAAGTGATAAGTCTCAAACAGGAGATCAGAAGGCTTAAGCACAAGAATAAACAGTTGCACAGGCTCGCACATAGCTATGCTACAACCATGAAGAGAAAGCTTGACCAGTTACAGGAATCTGAGGGTCAGATTTTAAATGATCATCAGGGGTTTGTGAGTTTGTTCGAAAGACATTTATTGCCTTCATCCTCTGGGGCTGTACCACATATTGAAGCTCTAAATGATCAACTTCTGGTGCCTCCTATTTCTAGGGTTCTGTCCAGTACTGAGGCTCCAGATAATTACCCTCCGGTGCCTCCTATTTCTGGGGCTTTGCAGAGTGCTGAGACTTCTCCTGAGCAACCTTTGTGAAGATGCTCTCCTGTTTGTTTGTTTTGATTCATGTGTATGCCCGTATTTGTAATTTATCGAAGATATCAATAAATAAGCTTTACTTCGTTCAACGTGTTGTGTTAAATACACTAAGGCATCCTTTACTGAGTTTTTTGAATTTTTTATTTTGTCGAAGTTTGCATGTTGAAGCTTCGTGAGTGGACCCTATAGGTTGAAGTAGTGCTCCCTTAATTTCCGGAATGAGGAAAACTGCTCAGTTGGGGACTTGTAAAATCCAAGTCACCGAGTAGTCGCGAAACTTCCGAGTACCAAGGTGTAGTAGCATAAGGTAGGAGTCCCCCAAGTCTCTGGTCGAAGGAGTTGACGAAGGAGGTGTCTTGCTAATAGTCAAGTTTCCAAATTAATATATATATATATATATATATATATATATATATATATATATTTGGCCCGAGGGCCCAAACTTCCTTTGTCGTGGAGCCCAAGATCAGCGCCCTTTTTGGGCTGCTGTTTTGAATTTATTTATTTATTTATTTATTTTTGAGCCCAAGTAGGGGAGCTTCCCCATTGGCATTGTAGTGCACTACGTGTTTGAGTTCCGTGTCCATCGAAACATGATGCTGCATGCTGCTGACAGACAAGACCATGTTTCTCCATCATTTCCCACCTTCTTTGCTTTACTAACTTTTGTTTTGCAGTCGTCTCAATCTTTGTGATCTCTCGACCATTCATGAACATTTTGGTGTTCCCATTGCTTGCATCAAACCGAGTCTCTTCCCCAAAAATCAAAATCTTGAAATTGGTTGCTTTTTTATTTCAATCCAAGATATAAGTTTCAAGAAATTTGGAGGATAAGGGGTTATGAAGGTATTGACCTGAGTTTGGAGACCTTGAATTTTATGACTTCAAGAAACTTTGTGATTTCCGCCGTGAGTACGAGTTGTAGTGGTCGAGTGAAGAACTGCTGCAATTGGTCAGTATTTGTAGTTTTGGCTTCAAGGTCAGTGAAACTTGTGGGTTGCAACTTCTACTTCTAGGACCCGCAGATTTGAATGAAGGTTCAAATAAGTGGGTTATTGCAAAAAACTGTTCTTGGATTTGTTGGGTGTGGGTTTGCAGTTTCAAGAGGTCCGCCACTCCTCCATTTGATTGTTTAATTGCATTTTTGTTTACAATTGAAGCTGTACATAATTATATAATGTGTAGCAAGGGCTTTGTGAATGGAGAGAATGAAAAAGACGATTGATATTTAAAGCTTTTTGTTTGTACTTCTTGTTGTGGCACAGATTGTTAACAATCTTGAGTTTTGTGAAATATATATATATATATATATATATATATATATTTGTAGCAAGGTTTTGTGTTTGGGTATATAGCTTGAATAGTTGAAGCTATTTTTGGGACACAAGAACTTGATTTTGCTTCACACTATCTTGATCAAGAGTGTGTGAAGCTTTCGACATTTGTAGTTGCTCTCTATTTGGTGAAGTTTTGTAGGTGAAGCTTTGTGGTTGAAGCTTTGTAGTTGAGGCTTTGTGATTAAAAGTTGAAGCTTTGTAGGTGAAGCTTTGTGGTTGAAGCTTTTTAGGTGAAGGTTTGTAGTTAAGGCTTTGTGGTTGAAGGTTAGCTTTGTAGGTGAAGCTTTGTGGTTGAAGCTTTGTAGGTGAAGCTTTGTGTTGGTCACCATAAATTGATTTTGCTTCACACTATCTTGATCAAGAGTGTGTGAAGCTTTTGAGAATTGTAGTTGTTCTCCATTGATGAAGCTTTGTTTGATGTTGAAGCTTTGTGTTGGTCACCATAAATTGATTTTGCTTCACACTATCTTGATCAAGAGTGTGTGAAGCTTTTGAGAATTGTTGTTGCCCTTCATTTGTTGAAGCTTTTGTTGGCACCATAAATTGGTTTTGCTTAGTTGCTGTGTTCCCCCTCATCTTTTATTTTTATTTTTATTCTTTTATTCTTTTTTTTTTTCAAGGTGGGGGACCTGAAAATTTGAAGTTTGAAACTCCCTAGCTTGTATGGAAGTTTGAAGACTTTCCATGTGGGCCTTTCTCATGGTTTGAATTTGAATTTTGAATTTCTTTGGTCCTGTTGAACTTATATAAGAAGGATAAGTTTCCACTCTTTACCTTGCCTTCATTTGCTCATTTTGTAGTAATTTTGGAAGACTTAGTGTTCTCTAGTTGAGAGGTATTCTGACATTGCTTTGCACTATCTTCACGTTGGTAGTCTTCTCCACTAGATCGCATGCTTTCATTCCTGTTGAATTGTTTAAGTGTTCATGTATTTGGTTGAGAACATGATGAACTGGTTGAGCTTTTCTTCATGCCATAGGAACTTCCTTATTTTGCGATCTTTCATGTAGTGATAGAGTTTGTTTCTGTTTGTTGTAGATGTCAGAGTCTGGAAGTCCTAGTGATGAGGGCTCCCCTAGCTTTAGCTTTAGGTTTGAGCTTGCAATGTTGGAGTCTTGTACAAAAGAAGCATTGGATGATATTTGTAATTGTCAAACCTTAGTCAAAATTGGTTCTTCCTCCTTCATGTCAGTGGGTGAGGGGGTTGTTTTTTACGCCATACCCATATTTCGCTCTGAGTTCACAGTGGACCATTTAGAGAAAAACTTGTTAAATAGCGAAAAATAGCTTGAGGCCCTAAGGCAGTCATGTAGTATCCCCCGCAGTGTAGGAATGCGTTTGGTATATCATGAAGAATTGTCCTCTGAGCCTCCCACGGGTCATGTTATGTTCTATACCCAAATATTATTGACCTTAGGGGTAAAGCTGCCTTTGCACCCGTGGTTGCAACGAATGCTATCTTTCATTGGATATGCGCCTGGGTAGCTTAATCCTGGTTTTTAGGATACCTTGATCGAGTTTTATAATATTTGGATGGAATGTGGGTTAGGTGAACCTTCCTTCCATCAGTGGTGCTACTACTATAAGATGCGCCCGGTGAAAGCGTGCCCTGGGTATGCTGAGTGTGCATGTCGGAGTGAAAGATAGCATATTATCTTTGGTAAGAAAAAAACGTACTGCACTTAGAAAAATCGTTGGTGCTTTCTTTATAATGATTGGGAGCATGTTGGGTATGTCACGCCCGAGCAACATGTTCTTATTCACTTCCAGACTATAGGTTGTAATGTATCCATTGTTTGTATTGTTTGCTATTTGTTGTGATTTCTTCTTGTGTCTAACATTTTCTTCATGCAGTGACGTGAGGCAACATCAAATTGTCCGGACGAGAGCTGGTTGATGTAGAGAAGGTGTTAAGGGTGCCTAAGGAGGATAGACATTTAGGCAAGCTATGACCTTTGTTTCGAAAGTACGGTTTCCAGCCCCTAGTGTCGGAGTGCCTGAGATGAGCAAGTTGTATCCTTCATTTCGCCCCCTCTTTCTTTTACAAAGTTGCATTCTTTACTTTGATTTTTCTTGTTCAATGGAAAAAGTGAGCAAGAAAGGGGGGACTAACACCAAGAAAGGGAAAACACTCATGTTGGTTCCCGTAGACGACATTTTGTTTCACAAGGGAGCTCGTAAACACCGGGTGAGGCCAACCCCTAGACCTAAGTCGCAAGAGGAGGTTCTCAAGATTACTGCCTTAAAGAAAGCTAAAGTTGAGGCTATTGGGTGTGCTGTTGCCATAGTTGCAGAGGAGCACAAACGACTGTTGCCTGCTTTTCCTACCATCGATCCCATCTTTCCTCCAACCATGGAGTCCACTTACTAAGAAGGTGACCCTAGCTCCAGCCGTAAAAGGAAGTATAAAGAAGAGGTTGATAGCATCCATTGGAAAGATTTGAAGGTTTCCATGCAGCCAAGTAGTTTTAGGTATGTAAATAATTGCCTGGCAGGACATCGATCCACTGTTGACGAGCTTGGCAAGCCGCTAGATGAGAACGAATCAGATCATGACCGGATGATGAGGCTATCTTCTTATGTAAGTGTTATTATGTCATTTCTTTATTTTCTTCCTTTTTTTTCTTAATAGTGACGATCATCTTGTCATGTAGGTCATGACTAAGTACGACGATAAATTACGAAAACTCAAGCTGTACAAGGCAAAGTTGAAAGAGAATAACCAGCTTGTGAATGATGCCAGAAAAACGAGCAAAGCTTTGGCTGAGGCCATCCGTCTCAAAGATCAACACTTTGAGAGTTTGAAGAGGCGAAATGGTGAGAAAGTGAGGCTTAAGAAACAGCTGGAGGGGATTGGGAAACAGTTGGAGACAACTATCCTCGAAGTTTCCAAGGTTAATGGGGAGTTGGATAATTCGTTGGTTGAAGTTTCTGAGCTAAACAGTTGTATCCCAACTAAGAGGGACGTTGCCGTGCAAGAATTCTTAGGTTCCCAGGCCTTTCACAATGCCTTTATACCTCACTGCATCCGGGTGGCTAATTTTGAGAAAAGGAAATGGATGGGCATCCTTGAGCGTTATGATAATAGAAGCATTATCCGAAAATACCGTGATGAGATGGATGTGTGCTAAAAACGAGGTGAAGCCTTCGTCCTTGCAGTTGATCCTAGTAGTGAGGATAACTCTGATAATGAAGCTAGTCTCGGTAAGCAATCTTGGGAGAATAAGGATGGTTCTGGAGATGCCGAGGATGGTGATGATGGTGATGGGGTTGAAACGCATAGTGATATTATTAGGGGTTCAACATCAGATGAGGATGATTCATAGTGCCCTCTTTTTCTGTATGTACTCTGAATGTATTAGTTTATTGTTTGTGTGGCATGTGCCATGTTGTAAGCCTGAGGGTTTTTTGTTTATGTATGTTTATGACCTTGTATTGTGCGCTTTGATGTTAATTGCCAAGTATTTGTACTATCATTGATGAATGTTTGGCTATGTTTGAATAGATCCCTTATTTGGATATAAGTCATGTTGACATATGCTTAGACTTTATTTCATGTTGTAAGCATTCGTGTTGAAGCTTTAAACCTGAGCTTTTCAATGATAGGGATGTAAGAAAGTTAGGACCAAGTTGTCTAAATCACCTTTTCATTGAATTGATGGCAAATAGCCTTTATTACATAGGATGTTGAATGGCCGTAGTTCACCACTTGTACAGTGTAAGTTTACTTGTATTAGCAGTTCAAGTGATCAGCATTCCATGGATAGCCAAGGGTCTTGTAATAGGAGCTCCTAAGCTTGTAGGAGCCAGGTCGACTGATGCCAATAACTTCAAACGGTCTATCCCAATTTGGGCTGAGCATGCCTTCGCTCGAGCCTCGTCGTAGAGTAGTCTTTTCTTCAATACCCAGTCCCCCACTTTGAAAGAACGAGGTTTGACTCTTGAGTTGTTGTAGTTGGAGATACACTGCTTGTAGGTGACATTCCTCAAGTGAGCCTGGTTTCTGTGTTTGTCGACTAGATCCAAGTTGAGGGTGAGTTGTTTGTCATTTTCACTTTGCATGTAGTTCTAGACTCGGAACGGTGCTTGCTCAAGCTCAACTGGGACAACTGCTTTTGTACCAAAGGCAAGTGAGAATGGAGTTTCTCCTGTTGAAGTCCGATATGAAATGCGGTATGACCAAAGAAATTGGGGTACGAATTCTGGCCAACAACCTTTAGCCTTGTCGAAGTTGGTTTTCAGAGTGCGCTTGATTATTTTGTTGATGGCCTCAACTTATCCGCTAGACTGGGGATGAGCTGGGGAGGCAAAACATAAGTTGATGTTGAACTTAGAACAGAACATGCAGAACTTCTTGTTGTTGAACTATCGCCCATTATCCGTGACAATCGCATTGGAAATGCCAAATCTGCAAACTATGTTCTTCCATACGAAGTCTTCTATTTTTGCCTCGGTAATGGTTGGCAAAGGTTCTACTTCGGCCCACTTTGTGAAGTAGTCAACTGCAACGATTACATAGCGGATCTTGCCCTTCCCTGCAGGTATTGGGCATATTAAATCAAGTCCCCACTGGGCGAAGGGCCAAGGGCTGATCATAGGAGTGAGGGGCTCAGGAGAGGAGTGAAGAATAGTTGCATAACGTTGACACTTATCACATGAGCAGGATATTTTGATGACATCTTGGTAAAGTGTTGGCCAGTAATATCCTTGGGGACAAGCCTTGTGTGCTAGGGATCGAGATCCAGCATGATCTCCGAAGACTTCTTCATGTATTTCTCGAAGGACAATTTCCACTTCCACATGTGTGAGGTACCGTAAGTATGGTAGGTTAAAGCCTCGCTTGTAAAGTTGGTCATTAATGATCAGGTAATGGGTACACTTGTATCAAATCTGCTTAGCTTGGACTTTATCATTTGAAAGGGTACCATGAGCAAGGAATTTGTAATTTGGGGTGATCCAGCTATCCCCCTATTGCAAGTTGCACACTTCTGCGACCATGGTGCTTGGTGCTGCCAATAATTCGACGTAAATTTTTCTTCCAATCTTGTCTTCCACTGCTGAGGCAAGGTGAGCCAAAGTGTCTGCATGACTGTTTGCCGCTCGAGGGACTTAGGTGATCTGGTAGTGGAAGTGCTTGAGAAAAAGTTGCGTTTGCGCAAGATACGCTACCATGAAGTTATCCTTAGCGTCAAAGTTGTTCGTGACCTGGTTAACCACCAATTGGGAGTCACTGAAGATATTAATTTGTTTAACTCTAAGGTGTTTGGCTAAACGTAAGCCTGCTAAAAAGGCCTCATACTCGGCCTCATTATTTGACGCCTTGATTTGAAGCGAAGAGCATACTTCATTGCTACTTTGTCGGGGGTCGTCAGGACTAGTCTTGCTCCACAACCTTGTTGGTTGGATGAGCCATCAACATATAGAGTCCATACTAGGAGTGTTGGTTCTACCTTCCGTGTTTCTGGGGTGATGAAGCCACTGCCTCAAGTGTAGGAGAAATGTGAACAGGATAAGTGAATTCGGCGATGAAATTTACAACTGCTTGGCCCTTCTCAGCTGGCTTTGGGTGGTAAGAGATGTCAAACTCTCCCAGTGTTATCGCCCATTTGATCATTCACCCCGAAGTGTCAGGACTCTTAAGTATTTGTCAAAGGGGGTGATTGGTAAGCACAATGATGGAGTGTGCTTGGAAGTAGAGGCGAAGTTTCTGAGCAGACATGACTAATGCTAGAGCTAATTTCTCAATGTTGGAGTATCGTGTCTCCGCATCTTGTAGAGCTTTGCTATCGTAATACACAGGTCGTTTGATATTACCATCCCTACGAATGAGAACGGAACTAACTACTGAAGCTGAGACAGACATATAGACAATTAGGGTGTCGCCAACTTCAGGTTTGGAAAACAAAGGGGCTTTACACATGTACTCCTTGAGGTTCTTAAATACTTCGGCATATTCATCAGTCCACATAATGTACTTTTTACTTCCCTTAAGTGCTTTGAAAAAAGGAGCGCATTTGTCTGTGGCCTTAGAGATGAACTTGGTTAAGGCTGCCATCTTGCCAGTAAGGCTCTGGATGTCTTTCGAGGTTACTGATTCTTTCATGTCCATGATTGCTTTGATCTTCTCGGGGTTAGCTTCAATGCCTCGTTGGTTAATCATGAAGCCCAAGAATTTTCCAGATCCCACACCGAAAGCGCATTTGTTGGGGTTCAACCTCATTTAATACTTCTTTCAGATGGAGAAGGTTTCAGACAGGTTGGCGATGTGTTGGTCAGCATGTTTACTTTTGACTAACATATCATCAATATAAACTTCCATGCTTTTCCCAATTTGTTCAGCGAACATTGAATTGATTAATCTTTGATAAGTCGCCCCTGCATTCTTTTGGTCGGATGGCATGACTTTATAGCAATAGAGTCCTCTGTCAACAGTGAAGGCCGTGTGTCCTTTGTCCAAAGGGTTCATAAGAATTTGGTTGTACCCTGAGTAAGCATCCATGAAGCTCAAGAGTTCACACCCTGCTGTAGAGTCTATAAGTCTATCAATAAGAAGAAGAGGAAAACTATCCTTCAGGCACCCTTTTTTTAAGTCGGTGTAGTCGACACACATTCTCCACAAGATATTTTGAAGCAAAAGATTTTCCTTGGTCGGATTTTTCTTAACAAGGACCACATTTGCTAACCATGTTAGATAATTGACTTCACGAACGAAGCCTATGCTTTTGAGTTTTTCAACTTCTGCCTTCATTGCCTCGTATCGTTTAGCATCATAAGATCTTCGCTTCTGTATCACCAGCTTGGTCTTGGGATCAATACTCAAGCGATGACAGATGATATCGGGAAAGATGCCTGGCATGTCTTCGTATGACCAGGTGAAGACTTCAGTGTTCTCTTGCAAGAAAGAGATCAATGCCAACCGAATGGGTGGGGACAAAGTGGTGCCAGTCTACACTATGCGGTCTAGATAATCTTCACTATACGTGTTTTATTTACATTCGGTCTTTCTTCATAGCTCTTATGCATGTTAGTATGGCTTCATCATCCTCGGGTGTTAGCCAGCACATGCCTACCCTAGTGTTTGAAGGATATCAGGGTCGGGCATGTCATATTGCCATCCTATAAAATATTCTATTGAGCTTAAAGCATATGATGATCGCACAACACATCTGATGCACTCTTCCACTTCATTCATCTATCTTGTATTATATGGTTGAGATCTCCATCTAATTCTCCGTTATTTTGCAAGAAAATTTCAAGAGAACAAAAATGTTCTCCTTTTGGTACTTCCTGATCTCCAATCATTACCCCTATCTCATTTGAACTCCCATTTCACTAAACTTGCACTCCTTATACTCTGTCTTTAACCTACTTAGGCGAATACCTTTAAATTTCAACACTTGTTGCCAAGCGAATACCGCTAATTCCAACTCTTCTTGCCAAAGTTAAGCTTCGTATTTACTTTCCTCTGTACTGTATCATCTACGAAAAGTATACACCAAGAGATATATCTTGAATATGTCCTGTTTCATCTATCAACACTAATCACATCTTCTAAATAAATAAGTAAAATTCCTAAAAGGGAAAAAAAATTGAATTGTCATTCCTGAAAGTCTTCCCCTTCTAGAGAAAACCCTGGAGAAAAAACCACAGCCTTCAGAGAGAGGAGGTCACAGTTTCTTATTTTCATAGTAGCAAATAATGTCTATTGATGTGGTCATAGCTATGTTGAATGTTTAGTACCCAATCACCTCTTATTTGCTCATCCCTCACTCCAGTCTCCAAACCTTCTTCACGGAAACTTTCTCGAAATTTTTCTGTTTTCTCTGACTTTAATTCTAGCCCCGTTTTGAAGGAGTTCGTTGTGATTTGCCCATTTATTTTTTTGCCAACTTTGTCTGATGACAGTTCCTAGTCGCTATTATGCGACTTTATTATGCTATTATGCGCAGCTGGATTAGTGGAGATTGATCCATTCTTAAAGCCTCCTTTTGTTCTACAAATTCTTCTGGCTAGATGTGGTGGTTTCTGCGGTGGCACATATTCGATTCGTAGTGATAGTTACGATTTGGGTTTTGGTTGTGTTGGGCTGTGTGAACCTGAATCTTGGTGTTATGATAAATTTGGGTATTATGGATTTCTTCAGTTATTTGTGCGAATCTTCTCCGCTTTAGTTTAGTTAAGACATCGTTGGTTGGAGAGATCATTGAAACAATCAATGATTATGCCCTTTGATTAAGATTAATTGAATGGTATGTGGCATAAAAAAATACAAGTCAACGTCCGTAATTAGTTCGTTTCAACTTGAATCTTAAACTACCTAGTCAGTCCGCAAATGTTAATAGATATGTTTGCCTGAAAATATTTCTAGTCGCAAGGAGTCATTCTAGAACAGATCAGGATGGCAAAATGATATTGATCAAGTATCATATCCTTTTACTTTTTGGTATCATTTCCATCTCCAACGATCACATTATTCACTATATTTTCTTCATTAAATTTTTATCTTTAATTTTCAGTTTTCATTATCCTGTTAAACTATAACATCGCTATCAGAGCACGATATCATAAGTTTTATGGGGTAGCGATTTTTACATGTATTTCTTGTTCAACATTTCACATTTCAATATTTAATTAATATTCACAAACGATCAGATTGAGGTTACCAATAACTATGGCATTATAGTCTTTTTATTAATTTTTTTTGTCAAATATTGTTAATAACTAGACCTTTTCTATTTAAATAGCTTTTCATGTCTAAGTTCACCCTATTATTTTATTTTAATCTTTATACTCAATTTTACCGTTACTAAAAATATTAAAAAGCAAAACCCTTGAAAAATATAAAACAATCCCGCAGGGCCATAAACCCTAGCACCTCTCTCCGTTCCCAACGACCTCCCACCCTTCAACTTAAAAGCCAAATTAAAGAACCCCTCACTCTGCCCTTCTTCCTCCCCCCTTCAATTTCAAAACTTGAAATTGGTAAACTTCGAAATTAGCATAAGATGTGAGAAACATTTGTGAATAGGAGCAAAAAATCCTCATTAAATTATGAAATGCACATCCATACACATGCATAACTCAAAAATGAACAATCCGCCAACAAAATTTGTACATAGGTAGATGGGATGATATGGGGTAAAGGAGCCACATAATTTGATAAACATCAATTGGTGGGGGATATCAGCGTGGTGATAAGGGAAGAGGTTTTGTTTTATTTATTTATTTATTTATTTATTTTAAACCTTAAAAAACAAATCAGTGGATGAGTTGCCCATTATTTCATAGGTCACTCACAGAAGTAGTTCAGTTTTTCTCTGACCATAATCATGTGATTTATCACAGTCAGAAATCGAATCCAAAACAAAAATTTAATTGGTTTTATAAACACATCGAGGTGAACTTAGATGTGTGTTGAGGTGTAACTAGGAAAACTCAATTAGTATGGCATTATAGTCATGGGCTCATGCATGGTTGTCATATGACGTATATGTAAACAAATGTCGATTATTGTTGGGGCAATACCAATATATAATCAAACTTTGTGCATCAATGGAGTATTAAGCAATGCGCATAATTGTAAAACCACATGACATGATATATCCAAGTTTATATAGAAAAATGGAGAATAACAATAATTGCTGACATGACATTAGTGATTAAAGAAGTTTATATGTATAAGAGATATTGGAAATATAGTGAAGTCTTGTTAATTACTGGTCCGTTGTCTGTCGGGTCCATGTAGCGACAATTAAATGATTGCAATCCTCATATAATTAGCTTTTTATTCTAAAAGAATAACCTATCTTCTCAAATAATTCAGATTAATTTGAACATATAAGTCATCCCAATATTCTTCCGCGTTCAAGCCGTGTCCACAATTGAATATTTGGACTTTTTTCCATGCCTTGTGCCTTTATTTATGATAATAAGGATGAGAGTAACTTGTTCTCCAAATAATACAAAGTTTAACAAAAAAGATTTTTTAGGTCCCGAAGGATTCCTAATTTATCTCTGATTAGGATTGCATAATACACATGTATTATAATGTATATCACAACACTCCCCTTTGAGTGTGTAAATACTCAAGTAGATGGCATATCAAATCTTCAGCCAAATGTAAAAGCAGTTGATAAAGTCGTCTTATCAAGTTGGCACAAGTAGCAAATGCGAGTCTCAAAACAAAAGGAAGAACGCATAGGTGGTAAAATTAACAAAACCTCGCTATGGTAAAATCAAGGTGGGATAAAAACACATAGTCTAAGAAGAAACCTGAGAAGTGGCATCAAGTCAAAACTAAACGCCTTCAGGGAGCAAGCAGAATGCTTACTAGGGTATAACCAACCCATGATGGGTGCCTTGTTAAAACTAGTTAGGTAGCAAAAACCCAGTGGGGAAAAGGAATACATTAAGGTCAAGTAAGTATACTTCAGGATACTTGCCTCTTAAGTTTGACAAAACTTCCAAATGAAACTACAGGCATCGCAAATGAGAAAGTTACACATACAATTCCTCAAACAAGCTTCTAAAAGGTAGACTTCAGTAGTGACTTCATGTAGAGGTCGGCAAAGTTGTCTGGGATCACATACCTTGACTTCAATTTTCTAATGCTCATGTTGATATAGACACAATATGCTTGTGTTGGAAGTATGCAAAGCCACTCATTTGATGTAATATCTTTTGGAATACTTATTGTGATAAACGATTATAGGTCTAATGAAAGGCAAAGCTTATTGTTAATCACTATTTATTGTATTATGTGTTTAAGCAATAAGGGAATCCAAGGGATGTATTTAATCTAAGAGAGAAGTGATCTAAGTAAGTTAGATTAACAAAACCTTTCTCTTATGTTCATTCCTAATACGTTCCTAGCCATAAGACTGCCAATTGGGCATTAACAGTCCGCTAAGGTTTGTATATGTTATGTTAACTCAAGCATGAGTATGACTAGTCTCAAGTCATTTAGTGTTGGACATTAAGACAAACACATAGGTGCTTGAAGGGTAATCGAGTACACTAAACAACGATCAAAAGAGAGTTTGAACATACATGTCATGTAAGAACTCATAAGTTGCAATATTCAAAGTAGTCATTTGACCTGAGGCATCATAGATGTCTAATGGTTAGGTCCTTGATCTTTGATCATGTCAAAGGCATTCCATCGAAAGTGTCCACAACATTGTTGGGGTCAAGCTATCTAGTCATGTAGGCATATGAATGCACAATAAGGGATTTCTAACATTCCTTGGTGGAGGGAGAATACTCTGAGATATGATTCGAGAGTCTTTGGCCAAAGCATACGAATATGATTTAGGAAGTTTGTTCCAAATCATCTTCAATTGAATCATATAAAGAAGTATCACATTGGATAGTAGACATGAAACAAACTATCACTGAAACAGTGTGATTAAGAGTATTGTATTAGAGAACGACCGTATTGCATTGTAATTGTAACTAGATAGGTTCTCCAACCACTTCTATTTAGCTTGGGTAGCCATGACATACTGCTAGGTGTCACTCATGGTTTGTGGAAGCCCTGAAGATTATCAAACACTAATCTTCATCAAAGGGAGAACTGAAATGTAGTTTCAATTTACAATCGATCGTTAAGAGTAACAATCGCCCACTACCTCGCTAATTGGAACCTAATGGATCGTACACGGAGTAAGGATGAAAGTGAAGAAATATAAATAAGGTGGATAAGCAATTAAATGGTTAAATTGAGAATGGCCAAGATTAATTAATTAGTTAATTAATTACACGAAAGGTTCGTATTGGGCTTTCAAGTTAGTTTCATGTCTCAGGGCCCAAAAAGTGTTTTGGTCTACAAGGCCCAATGAGTTTAAGTTGTGTGACAACTAAAACTAAATGGAAATTAACCCAAATACAAAGTCAAAATTGGCCATAGGGTGAGTGGTAGCAAACTTAGGTTAATTGCAAGTTTGCCACTCACACGTGAGGTGGTATAAAGGCATTTTTATAGCCATTCTCTCACTAGGGTTTTCTTGAGGCAAATAAGAGAGACTTTTTCTCCTTTTTCTCTATAGAGGTGGGCCTTCCTAGGGGAGTTTACTAGAATCTAACTTCCTCTAGGTAATCCATTTCGTCTTCACATCATCATCCTTGGTGTGGAGACTTAGAGGCACCAAACCTTTGGTACTTTTGGAGTTCCTTTCCTCACATCCTCAAGGAGCAAAGGAATATCAAAAGGGAAGAAAATCACAAGGAAGATCTAAGGAGCTAGGAGGTGACTTGAAGGCCCTCCACTTGGGTAAATCCCTTATGTAAACAAGGATGAGCTTCAAGGGTAATGAATCTCAAAATCCTTTCTTCTCTTTAATGTTGTTAAAGAGTCTTGCGTTTCACCATTCACTAGGCTTTGAAAGTTATGGGTTTTAGAATTGTTTTTTAATGCATGCCTACTTTAAAGTGTTATTAGTTTACATATGTGTTCAAATGTTCTCACATGTTCTTAGCGAGGACAAAATTTTTCCTTCAATTGGTATCAGAGCCTAGGTTTAGTGTATGGTGAATCCTTTTGGGTTTTGTGTTTTTCATGGTTTGAGATTTAAATGTTGTAAATGTTACAAGCCTTGTTCTTGCTTTTTTAATATAAATTTTGCTTGAAAATTTAGAATCTCAAATGTTGTAGATGTAGTTCATTTAAGCATGAATATTGGAACTAAAAATTGGTGCCATGTTTGTGGAGAAATTTGGCCAAATCCAAAGGGTGGATTTTTGGGTTCATGCTTGTCTTGTCAAAAGTGTTTTAAAGTGACATTAGGAACCCCTAAGAACCCTAGGATGTTAATCATCTTTTGAGTATGTATTTTTGAGTTTTATTGAGTGAAAACATTCATGGAACTCTTATGAGTTTTCATGTCTGTTCTTCAATGTTCTTGATATTCCCTCCCTTTTCGCTACCAAAAGTGTTGTAAAAGGGCATAAACCCTTCTCTTTATTTCAAGTATTCCATTTTGTTTATTTGCATGCAAATTGGAATAGTTGGGTCCAATGCCCAATAGGAAATGATGGTTTAATTAGATTAAACGCACAACTAAAATCAACAACTACCTACCTTAGACCCAAGGTCCAACACAAGACCCCTGTTGGATCAAATGAAATGGTTCATATTCATCTTAAGAACTAAAATGACTATATAGTCCCATATAGTCTAGCTTGCTTCATCGAAATAATGGGAGTATTATATACTACTAATTCATATAAACTCGGACCAATGGTTGTAATAGGCCTAAGTTCTTTTAATAAGATTAAAATGAAATTGATGTAGCTCAACATTACTCCCTCAACAAAACGAATATTAAGTTGATAAACGAGAGATGCTTTGAACATCTCTTCGTAGTCCTTCCACTGTGGTGGACTCCAATCATTTGTGACTCATACACCGACTTCACCTATCATGGGGAAGTTCAAACTATGTGCTTACATTCAGGAAGAGTCCATATGTAGATACATGATGTGGGTAGGCAACAAGGATGGCCAACATCATATCATTATGAGGCTATTCTTGAACCCCTACACGAACTAACATGGTAGGAATGACTTAACTAAGTGCAATGGTGTCAACATCATATCATTGTGAAGCATCATTCTCTAGAGGCCAAACTAGATGGGTAATTACAAAAGTTGTAAATGACTAAAGCGTTATTCTCTTATCATTATTGTTGCTAAACAACATCATATCATTGTAAGGTGGACTTGGTAATGGCGAGTCTCCCATACCCTGCTAAGAGTTCAACATAAATCTCAGATTCCATTTAGGGATGTGGAATTTGCCAAAAATAGTGGATGGTATTATTTGATTTAAAGCCTAATCAAGTAGTTTTAAAATCAACAATCTAATACGATTTCTGTTATGTTATGCAGTTAACGACATGCCTAAAATTACACCTACCATTATACTTGACAAAAGGGGCCTTAGGGGCCAACGTTTCCTTGCTTGGTATCATCACATTGAGAATGTCTCAAAGATGAATGACATATCGTATGTGCTCAAGCAATCCCCTCCTCATGTACCTCCTACGAAACTAGCTTCAAAGGAGGAGTATCAAAATTATACTAGACACCTTGAGGACGACTTACAGTCCAAATGCTTAATCCTCACTTCAATTAGTGAGGAGCTTAAGAAGCAACATGAGCACATGGACACTTCTTGTGCCATGGTTGATAGTTTGCATAAGATGCATGACATTGAGACAAGTAACGTACGATTCTCAAATGTTTGTAGTATATTGAATGCCAAAATGGCATAGGGGACATCAGTCCAAAAACATGGACAAAAAATGGAAAGGATCTTTCAAGATCTTGACAGTTTAGTAACTTCCATCGATGGGAAAATGGCCCAAGATTTTTTCCTTGCATCTCTCTCGGATGATTTCACTATGTTTATTGTAAACTATAAAGTGAATAGATTCGATCATACTTTCACCGAGATGATTGACATATGCTGTAAGTTTGAACAAAGTTTCAAAAAGAACAATGGGAGTGAGAATGCAATCACAAGGAAAAGGTTGCAAAAGAAGAAGGCAAGAAAATCCAAAGGAACATGCTTTCATTGTGGAAATGATGAATGTTGGAAGAAGAAATACAGGGTGCGCATTGCGAGCCTTATGACACGAACTTTTAAAGGGGCTATTTCTGTGATAGAGAATGCTTTTACTGTAAGCTCTAATTCTTGGATATTTGATTCAGGCGCTAGTCAACATATCTGCAATTCGTTGCAGAGACTAACAGAGAGCAAGACACTGCGTAATGGGGAGATGATTGTGCAAGTTGGGAATGACATTAAGATCTCTGCAAAAGCAATAGGCACCTACATGCTTAAAGTACCTTTTGGGAAAGTCTTGGAACTTAAAAATTGTTTATATTTTCCTTCATGTATAAAGAATTTGATTTACATCTCCATGATTTTACAAGATGGGCACTCAATATTGTTTGACAAAATGAGTTGTACTTTATACTTGAATAATCGTATTATCTCTCATGGTAATATGATAGAGGGACTTTTTCACCTAGAGACAAGTAGTGGGATGAGCCGTATTGAAAGCGGGAATACCTCAAAACCCAAAAGGGCTAGAGAAGAAGTTAACCAAGAAAAGATGTAGCATCTTAAACTTGGACATGTGAACCTTGATAAGATTCACAAGATGTCGAAAGACGGATATTTCTGCCCCTTAGGTAATGACCAAATGGGTACTTGTGAATGTTGCTTGAAAGGGAAGATGACCAAATCTCCATTCACTAGGAAGGGAGAGCGTGCCACTAAAATTCTAGGGTTAATGCGCACTAATGTATGTGGACCTATGTCTACTACGTCGAGAAAAGGCTTCTCTTACTATACCACATTCACCAACGATCACTCTCAGTTTGGCTATATGTATCTTATGAAGTACAAGTCAAAATTCTTTGAAAGTTCAAAGAATTCAAGAATGAAGTTGAGAAGCAAATTGGGAAGTAGATAAAGATGCTAAGATCAGATCGAGGGGGAGAGTATCTAAGTAACGAGTTCCTAGATTATCTCAAAGAGTGTGGAATAATATCACAATGGACTCCATCGGGAACTCCATAACTTAATGGAGCTTTTGAAAGGAGAAATCGAACCTTGATGAACACGGTTCATTCTATGATGAGTTCCACTGATTTACCAGTAACATTCTAGGGATACGCTTTATATACAGCAGCTTACTTACTTAATAGAGTACCTTCTAAGTCAGTTTCACAGACGCCCTATGAGATATGGCATGGTAGAAAGCCAAGTCTTAATCATACTAAGCTTGAAGCGAGATCAATTAGGTACTATTTTGTGGGATATCCTGGAGAAAATATGGGATATGAGTTCTACCATCCTGATGACCAGAAAGTCTTTGTCGCCAGAATTGCTAAGTTTGTAGGGGACGAATTTGTTCTCAAAGGAAGTACAAGTAAAGCGATGGAAATTAATGAGATTAATGATGAACCATAAACAAGAACTCGACAAGTTGACAACCCTGCTCCTGAGCCCCTAGCTCTATGTAGATCTGAACGGGTCAATAAGCCATCTAAGAGGTATGGCTTGGATAATGACTTTAGGGAATTGCACTTTCTTGGTGATAATGACACAAAGGAAGACCCTAGAGACTACACTGAAGCAATGTCCGACATTGATTCAAATAAATGGCAAGAGGCCAGGAAAGTTGAGATGGATTCCATGTATCAAAATCAGGTTTGGACTCTTGTAGACCCTCTAGAAGGTATAGTACATGTTAGAAACAAATGGGCCTTCAAGAGGAAGATAGGCATTGATGGGAACGTGGAGACTTATAAGGCTAGACTAGTAGCCAAGGGTTACAGGCAAATAGAAGGTGACTATAAAGAAACCTTTTCTCCTGTAGCCATGATTAAGTCCATTCGGTTTTTGCTTGCTATAGCTGCATACCATGATTATAAGATATGGAAAATAGACGTGAAGACGGTCTTTCTGAACTGCTACCTAAAGGAAAAGCTCTATATGACTCAACCCAAAGGTTTCGTGTCAAAGTTTAAAAAAACTAAGGTATGCAAGCTTCAGAGGTCCATTTATGGACTTAAGCAAACCTCCAGGAGCTGGAACATTCATTTTGACACTAAAATCAAATCGTTTGGTTTTACTCAAAATGAAGATGACAATTGTGTTTATCAAAAGATTGTTGGGGATACAGTTCTATTCTTGGTGTTATATGTAGATGATATATTACTATTCAAGAATGACACTATAGTGCTTTCTTCTATAAAAGTATGGTTGTCCAAAACCTTCCATATGAAAGATTTGGGAGATGCATCTTATGTATTAGGGATAAAGCTTTATCGTGATAGATCCAGAAAATTAATTAGATTATCCCAGTCTATGTACACAGATAAGGTGCTTAGTAGGTTTCAAATGGAACAATCTGAGAAAAGAACTTCTTCCTGTGAGACATGGAATTCACCTTTCTAAGTTCATGGGACCAAAAACCCCTGAAGAGATACAGCAGATGAGTAGGACTTCTTATGCTTTTGCGATAGGAAATCTCATGTATGCTATGATATGCAAAAGGCCAGATATCGCATATGTAGTGAGCATTACTAGTCGATATCACTCGAAACCAGGATCAGAACACTGGGCAATTGTCAAGACGGTTTTTAAATACTTAAAAAGAACTAAAGACATGTTCCTCGTTTAAGAAGAAGAGACAGAGTTATGAGTAGAAGCCTATATAGACGCAGATTTCCAATCTGACGTCGATGATAGAAGTTCCAACTCTGGATATGTGTTCACTCTGAATGGTGGGGCTATCATCTAGAAAAGCAAGAAACAAGATATAATTGCTGATTCCAGGACGGAGGCAGAATATGTCGCTGCACTTGAAACCGGCAAAATAGCATTTTGGATGAAGAAGTTCATTACTAAACTTGGAATGATTCCAACCATTACATCACTAGTAACTTCGTACTGTGATAATAGTGGGGTGATAGCTCAAGCCAAGGAACCTAGGGCTCATCAAAATAACAAGCATTTTGATAGACATTTTAACATCATAAGAAGATATGCTGCTGAGGGGAAAGTCAACATCCTCAAAGTTGCCTCAGCCAATAACATAGCAGATCCACTGATGAAGCCAATGTCTCAAATCCAACTTGACCGCCATATGGAAAAGATGGGTATTAGATACATGGGAAGGTGGCTTTGAGTGCAAGTGGGAGATTGTTGGAAGTATGCCCACAAAGCCACTCATTGGATGTAATAGCTTTTGGAATACTTATTATGTTAAACTATTGTATGTTTAATGAAGGGCAAAGCTTATTGTTAATCACTATTTATTGCATTATGTGTTTAAGAAATAAGGGAATCCAAGGAATGTATTTAATCTAAGAGAGAAGTATCTAAGTAAGTTAGATTAACTAGACCTTTCTCTTATGTTCATTTCTAAAACATTCCTAGCCATAGGATTACCAATTGGGCATTAACAATCCGCTAAGGTTAGTATGTGTTATGTTAACTCAAGCATGAGTATGACTAGTCTCAAGTCATTTAGTGTTGGACACTAAGACAAACACATAGGTACTCAAAAGATAATCGAATACACTAAACAACGATTAAAACAAAGTTCAAACATACATGTCATGTAAGAACTCATAAGTTACAATATGCAAAGTAGTCCTTCGACCTAAGGCATCATAGATGTGTAATGGTTAGGTCCTTGATCTTTGATCAGGTCAAAAGCATTCCAACGAGAGTGTCCACAACATTATTAGGGTTAAACTATCTAGTCATGTAGGCATATGAATGCACAACAAGGGATCTCTAACCATCCATGGTGGAGGGAAAATGCTCTGAGATATGATTCGGGAGTCTTTGGCCAAAGCACATGAATATGACTTGGGAAATTTGTTCTAAATCATATTCAATTGAATCATATAGAGAAGTATCACATTGGATAGTAGACATGAAACAAACTATCATTCAAACAATGTGATTAAGAGTATTGTGTTAGAGAATGACCATATTGCATTGTAATTTCAAAGGGAGAATTGAAATGTAGTTTCCATTCACAATCGATCATTAAGAGTAACAATCGCCCACTGCCTCGCTAATTGGAACCTAATGGATCGTACACCGAGTGAGGATGAAAGCGAAGAAATATAAATGAGATGGATAAACAATTAGATGGTTTAATTGAGAATAGTCAAGATTAGTTAATTAGTTAATTAATTATACGAAAGGTTCGTATTAGGCTTTCAAGTTAGTTTCAAGTCTTGGGGCCCAAAAAAGGTTTCGGTCTACAAGGCCCAATGAGTTTAAGTTGTGTGACAACTAAAACTATATGGAAATTAACGCAAATACAAAGTCAAAACCGGCCATAGGGTGAGTGGTAGCAAACTTAGGTTAATTGCAAGTTTGCCGCTCAAATGTGAGGTGGTATAAAGGCATCTTTTTGACCATTCTCTCACTAGGGTTTTCTTGAGGCAAAGAAGAGAAACTTTTTCTCCTTTTTCTCTATAGAAGCTGGCCTTCCTAGCAGAGTTTAGTAACATCTAACTTCCTCTAGGTAATCCATTTCATCTTCACACCATCATCCTTGGTGTGGAGACTTAGATGTACTATACCTTTGGTACTTTTGGAGTTCCATTCCTCAGATCGTCAAGGATCAAAGGAGCATCAAAGGGGAAGAAAATCACAATGAAGATCTAAGGAACTATGAGGTGACTTGAAGGCCCTCGACTTGGGTGAATCCCTTGAGTAAACAAGGATGAGCTTCAAGGGTAATGAATCTCAAAATCCTTTCTTCTCTTTAATGTTGTTAAAAAGTCTTGTGTTGCTTTCAAAGTCATGGGATTTAAAATTGTTTTTGAATCCATGCCTACTTTAAAGTGATATTAGTTTGCATATGTGTTCAAATGTTCTAACATGTTCTTAGCTAGGACAAATTTTTTTCCTTCAGCTTGGCATTAACTTCTTAAAGGTATCATGGTATGATCTAGTTGATACATGCAACGCTATCTTCATAGATCATTGTTGGGACTTGATGTGGATGAAAATCACAAATACTTCGAATTCAACAGGAGCTCTGATGCAAGGTGCAACGGATAGAAACAAAATAAAATGAAAAATAGGATTGATAGGTAGGGTCCACTTTCTCCTAGTGTGTGGAGAAGCCTGAAAACCCTATACACTTTGGTTCTAGTACCAGCCTACAATGTAGACACTAGAAAGAACAAAGATGCAGACTCTTAAACTAGAGAAAGGCACATAAAAAATGAGTTTACAGCTCGAATATCAATATGATAATTCAAACAACTTCTCCTATTCTTCTTGACAAATCAAGTATTTATAGGCTTACAACTTAAAGTGAAAAATACGAAAAGACATAAAAAATAAAGGCTTACAGTATAACTCCTAAAAAACTAAAGGATTTCGTAAAATGTCATTAACCTAGGAATTCCATTAGCCATAAATTTAAAGCTAGATGCATGCATTACAACTCTAAAAAATGCATGTATTATATTATAAAACTTAAATCCCAGCTGCCAGTAATTTTATGTAATAACGCCTTTAGCCCTTGGCTTGCATCATTCTCATGGGGTTGGAGAAAATCTGTCTTCGAATTCGAATCATCATCTGATTTGGAGCGATAAAATTGAACTCTGCCAGTCCAAACAAATAGATATTTGGAGAATTTAATATTGACTGTTGAAGTCTGAAAAGCACCCTTAATAGCATACCTCATAACCTTGACATTCTCTTTCATTTGATTTATACTGTCAACCAAAATCAACCCCAATTAAATTAACATATGCAGAAGTTTCCAATAAACTCATTAAATCATGAAACTCCAACTTCACAAATTCTTCGTAATTAGCATTTTTAATAATTAGACAGGATTCCATATCAACATTTTGTTGAACCATACAAGAACTTTGACAACAAACGTGATAAGTACCATATGGATAACGATCAAACTCTTGAGGAAGATCAAGATTTACGAGACAATCACCTGAATAATTTTCACAACATATTGGACATGAAGTATCCAAGCAACGCTCAAATATGGGAGGAAGGCTCGGATTAAGATCTTCATCTAATGGTATCTGCGACATGCTGAATATAACGTCACCTTTGGATCGAGCTAACACTCTAATACCAACTAATGCAGGGCGTAGCGAATAGAAACGAAATAAAATGAAAAATAGTATTGATAGGTAGGGTCCACTATTTCCTAGTGCGAGGAGAGGCCTGAAAACCCTATAAACTTTGGTTCTAATACCAGCTTACACTATAGATACTAGAAAGAACAAAGATGTAGACTTTTTAACAAGAGAAAGGCACATAAAAATCGAGTTTACAACTCAAATATCAATATGATAATTTAAACAACTTCTCCCATTCTTCTTTACAAATACAAGTATTTATAGGCTTACAACTTAAAGTGAAAAATATGAAAAGACATAAAATAAATAAATAAAATTAAAAATTAAAAATTAAGAAAAAGGCTTACAATATAACTCCTAAAAAACTAAATGATTTCATAAAATGTCATTAACCTAGGAATTCCATAAGCCACAAATTTAAAGCTAGATACATGCATTATAACTCTAAAAAATGCATGTATTATATTATAAAACTTAAATCCCAGTTGCCAGTAGTTTTATGTAATAATGCCTTTAGTCTTTGACCTGCATCAAGCTCTCAACCATATCGCTGACGTGTGGCGTAGTGAGGCGGGTGAGTCTTGGAACAACTCGAGGATTTCGCAACTAAGGTCTATATCCTGGACATCTAAGATAGTGTGGTGTTCCTTAATGGTAAAGACATAATCATTTGATAACATACCTTGTGTGGGTTAGACAAGTAGTCTGATTTAGGGTATCCCACAAGCTAGGCATCCTTTTGAGAACCAAGGAGGTGTGATTCATCCTAAGATGCATATGATAGAGTAAGCCTAAATACATAGTCATGGAAAAACGTCTTTAACACTAATTTGGTGGTTGCATGCAGCCGCAGTACCGCTTTATGACGAAAGATTATCAACACTTAAGATGTCTAATCTAGTGCTTTGAGCTAAGTACAATGAATTTCAGCTGTACTTAGATATGGAATTATTATCTCCATAACCTCCTCAAAAGTCTAATTTGCATCTAGCGTTTGGACGATTAGGGTTATACTCGGAAGTTGACACCTTCTGGGTGTAGTTTGACTGGTGGACTAGAGTACCGTCAAAACTATGCTCAAAACTTCAAGTCGAGGTAGTGTTGAGTTTCCCAAGATCATTCATCTCAAATTCCGACTTCAAGTGCAAGTTAGTGTTTTCAAGCTCTTTTAGAGTCTTAATGAAATTTATGTCATTGACATAAACTACAACTCTAGTAATTTCAAATTTTGTACACGCATGGGCATTATCCTTAACTGATCAAATATTCACTTAGACGGGTATACCACATTTGTCCGGATTGTTCTGAATCCACAAAGTGAAAGCCTCATCTAAACCAAGAGGGTGTTCTGTGGTTTAAACTATTTGAATCAGTAGATGTAAGTTCTTTGGAAACTTCCATGTATATTTCGTATCATGATCCCAGAGATACATTACAACCACGTTTATAATATTGTAATCAATTACATGACGTATAAGAAAAGCCTTGCGCCATAAGGCGGTGTTATATTGAACTATTTCATTCATCTCATTAGACATGGATTATTTATGTCATATTGACCAATTAGTTCTATGTTTTCATTAATCAACGGAACACGGTTCGATATCGTCACTTTTTTTTTGTGTCAATGGCTATGATTTAAGTGAAAACATCATCAATGATAATCTCATTCCAATTTCGTATCGCATCCAAACTAGTATACTGGACCAAAAACTTCAAGTTTCGAGAGTAATCAGGATTTAATCTCATGGGGTGGAAATGATTAAGACAGCGATCGAGGAAGGATTCATTCATGCCTTGCTCTTCCACTTTCGAAGAGATCATCCTTCGAACCAAGTATCTGTTGAACTTATGGCGGAGGACAAATTGATTAGCTAGCCACCTATGCACTAGGATCAGCCACTATGTACAGCCACCTACCTAGCAACGTCCTGTCCCTCCTAGGAGAAGGACATCTGTTAGCCATGTCCTTCCTTGCAAGCTGTTTGCCGCTGGTATATGCGATCTTGTCACATTTGGTAGATTACAGAAAACGTCTGGTAACATTATGATGATCGAAAATAAGGATCAAGATGAGACATAGTGGAGAAATCCACAATAGTTCGCGCCGTTTTTCAGGAACGTTGACGTTCTTATCTCCCCTTAACGGAGGGAAGACTTTCTCATTGAAGTGACAATCTACTAATTAAGCGATAAAAAGATCACTTCCAAGGGTGTAAGAGAATCTTAATCGATATTTATTAACATCTCTTTTGTGAAAACCCATAGTAGTACATTGCAACGGCTCAATTGGCACATAAAGTCTACACCAAAAACGCATAAGTACAAAACTTCAGGTTTGTAACTAGTTATTGTAACACTAAATAGGATTGGGTGGCAATGGGCCTCTGCCAGACTAACATAGTTGCATGCAATATTACATCACCTTACGTAGAAAACCCAAAGCTTGGTGAGCTTACTACAAAGTGTTTGTACAATCATTTAAAGGCATTTGATTATTGCTTTCTGTGAGATCGTTTGTGTATGAACATAGGGAATCAAAATATTCAACTCATGTACCCAAGGGAAATGTAATAATCATCAAATTTATCGATGTAAACGGTCGGGCATTATCTAGTCTTCTGGACTCTATGGATAATTGAGGTGGTGAGCTTGCAACCTAATAATTGGTGTCAAGATTCTAGCAAAGCAACAGTAGGTGTGGACAAACATGTCATCAATGTGTAGATACGTCAACTAAAACCATAAATTTTTATATGGTCCACATTTTGGTTGGATTAGTCCAAACTTGTTTTCTTGAATCCAATGTAGAAAAGATGGAGGATCCGTAAGTACCGTTAAGGCAAATTGCCTATCAAAATTCAGTAAAGTTTTTTGCCTAGCTAATTGCCTCATATGTTAGGGGATTTTATTTGTGGCAAGAAAAAAATTTATCTAGTCAATTGTGCAATCTATTGGTCATGCTTTAATAGATCATCAATTAGATTTCTCAACTTAATAGTATATTTGAAACCTACGTGAGAATTCTTGAATTTATAATAAAGGACTGGTAATGGTTAAGTATCTAGTTAAATCGTTCCCCATTGATCGAACTATGGTTATGCGAACACACACAATATGGACCCCTAGATTGATGTTGGAGGTTGATGCCAAAGGTGGTGCAGATGTAGTCAATGGAAATGACATGAACCTGCCATCTTGACGATATTCAAGAATTGTTTTGAGGTTTTGGCTTTTTGAGTGTTTTCGGAAGTAGCGGAGCAGCTGCAATAAGGTTGCTCGTGAGATTTCTCCCTAGGCTATGAATACTGAGCGTTTTGTATCGTGGATTGAAGATGAACCTCTTTGACTTAGACCCGTGCTAATGGCAGATACTGTAGACATTGTTTGATGTTTATTTTGGTGGTAACTGAGAGGCGGTCCTCTTCCTTTGGCATCGAAGGTTTTATTACAAAGGCTGGAGCTTACCAACCTATTTGTTTCCATTTTCATTCTTGTATTCAGCCCACCAGGTTCATGCTAGCCTTTAAAGGAGTTCAAAAAGATTGTAATTAACTTGTCTCCACATACTGTATTGTACACAACACCTTTATGCAACACAACATCTATATGCAACATGCAACTAGCTACCTACGTACAACATTTATGTATGAAATTAAACCTAGATAGAGTCCGATCAGTTAAGAATCATGATAGCTTCCAAGCTTTACCCTGCTTCATACTGAATTTCTTGAGCCTCCCAAATATCATGACAAGAATGAGGACGAACTTTCCTTGGGTACTCCATCTTCCGGCAAACCCATACCAAGCATCTTTGCAAGCACTATCATGTTTCAATAGACGTTTACAACTGTAGCCGGTGGAGAATCCAACATTTCCGTATCCACTACACATAAAACGCAGTTCAGTAAAGATAATGTTAAGTAGTGCTTGTTTTGTAATCTCATGTTCATTCATTATAAAACATCGTACTAAATCAATGGAATAACTATCTCATTTCAATGTTTAAAAATGCATGAAAATCATGTTATAAGTAATAGAGCACTGAAATATACCACATACCTATGTCAGAGATGGTACGAGGTATCCATACTATTTTACATAAATAAGAAGACATGGTTCGTCATGTAAGAATATGAGCATGTGTATTGAGTACGGAGAATCGCTTATTGGTCTCAAATTTAGATAGAAAAGCTTGATTAGAATGGATTACGAATCCATATTATTCTAGGATTAAAAGAACAAGAAACTGAATTCACTATTATATAAGGAAACGATTTCAGTTTCCCATATAGATTTTAATAGGGAAATCCTTGTTGGTTTTGGCTAGGATTATGTTCTGTATGTAATGGCGTCTGCTTTCACAAATATTACACTCAATATTGAACTAAGGACTACTATTAATTTGAGCCTTTTGTTTTTGGAGAAGAGAAGATTTATTGTTTCTTTGTTACTGGCATTGATCTGGCATCTTTATCAACTGGAGATCTGCAGGTATGTTATCCATCTGTTAAGGTTATGAATTATGGTTTGTGTTTTGATGGTTGTGATTCATATTACACGATCTTGGATTCTATGTTTGTTCTAATATGTCAAAAATGTTCTCATTCTAAATAGTATACGCATAAACTTCTAGAATAAAATACAGATGTTATCAACTGTAAAGTTGAGCTGTTAATTATTGTTTTGGTTCTTGCATGAATGTATATGATCCGGATTAACAGTATAGGACCATAAACATCTCAAATTATTATTCTGACAAAGAAGATTACTTATAGTTGTTATGAAACCACCTTCTATACTTGTTAAGTGCAGAGAACTAAATATAGTTAAACATAAGTATATACCGAAAAGAAAAAAGAAAAAAAAATAGAATTAGGTGTGTGCTTACCTAATTACTTCTATGGTGATGTTGAGCACATTAAAGTTGAGGGGGTCGTCCTTCATCTTATCTCTCTCTGTGATACAAACGAGAATGACGAACATTGCTATATAAGACAGTTGTGAGAATATTAGAGAATCCACCAAAGTCTTTATTGGATTTCGAATTCGACTTCCATTTGCTGAATCAATCTCTTCACAATCGCTAGTTGTTGGAAGAAATGTGGTATATGGTGGGAGATACCTGAATTGTATTAATAAAGTCGATTAAATTTACAGCCACAATTCATGTATTTGTGTGTGTGTGTGTGTGTGTGTGTGTGTGTGTGTGTATTCACAGAATCACAGCTACAATGCAGTTTGTGTATTACTTTAGAATAAATACTTGAAAGTTGTGTATTACTTTAGAATAAATACTTGAAAGTTGGCTAAAATGGTCTTGCTGTAGTATAAAATATTAAACACTTGGTGAGGGTTTTAGGGTTTGAGAATTGATGCGAAAGACCAATGTGAAGTTGTGATTATGTGGTGGAAAGGAAAAGAGGGGCATCAGGATCAGCTCCGCTCCCTATATGTTTGATTGACTTTATTCTTTAATCCTGGGAGAATGAGAAACCGCGACTAACATGAACGTACGGACCAACTAACCAAGGGTGGGGTCAAAGAACAATGCAAATAAAATCTCCCTTTCATTTCATATAGTGACAATTCATGATTTCTTACTTTGTTTATACTAGCCTTCATGCATGTGCTCACGAATATGCAAAATGCATTTTTTGAATTATAACGTGCTACACTCGACTTACATGTTTTAAATGTATTTATATGCGTAAATTGACAAAAGGAAAGTCAAATATTTGAAGTAAATGAATAATCTTAGATTTTGCTAGAAGAAACCCCTCATAAACCAATTAAAGCAGCTGAATTCGCATGGTAAAATTGGTCTATATAGAATTTACATTAAGAATGGATAAAATAATATTTAATAAATAATTGATTGAATCACATTATTACTAGCCCATTGTGAGGCTAAGCCCACCTCCCTCCTCCTTAGTGTAGATAATAACATTTGTTAAAAAAATAATCATTTGACAACTAATTTAATCACATTATTATGCACATGCAAAAGACCTTTTTTATAACCGGCATTACACGCCTCTTAAATGTTTTGAACGTGTTTAAAAATAAAGAAAATAACATTTAATAAACAACTGATTGAGTCATATTATTACTAGCTCATGTTTTGAACATGTTTAAAAATAGAGAAAATAATATTTAATAAATAACTGATTGCGTTACATTATTGATAGTTCACTGTGAAGCTAAGCCCACCCCCTCCCTTTTAATGTAGATAATATAATTCGTTAAAAAAAAAAATCATTTGACAACTAATTTAATCACATTATTATCTGCATGCGAAATATCTTTTTTATAACCGGCATTACACACCTCTTAAGATGTTTTGAACGTGTTTAAAAATAGAGAAATTGAATCACATTATTGCTAGCCTATTATGAGGTACTAATTTAAAAAAAAACATAAAAAATTAATTATTAAAAAAATACTGTTAAAATGACTTTGAAGTTTTTTGTCTTGGGGGCATTTTTATCCAATTATTTTTGTTGAAGCTTGGTAACACCAAAATCACTATTCACTTGTTCCATTGGCCTTTGAAGCAGGGCATTTTTGTTTAATTATTTTTGTTGAAGCTTGGTGACACCAAAATCACTATTCACTTGTTCCATTGGCTTTATATATATAGATAATAGATAATTCTTTATTTACAAGCAGATGATCGAGTAAATTGCAGGATGATGATGTCAGATTTGAAAAGAAAAGAAAAAACCCAACAATATTGATCCTGTGCAAGTGGTTTGAAAAAAGAAAAAAATTCGTCAGTACAAAAATGGATACACATGTGTTAAGTGTTATAAAATCAACTTTTGTACATATAGATTTTTGAATATTCTTGGAAGATATATGAAGCATAAGAAGGGTATTATGTAATCACTCAGTACTACGGTCTGGTGATATTCCTCTTCATTTGAAAGTGAAAGGTCTTAGGTTCGAATCTCGTGGATAACGAATTTGATACCAAATTAGGTTACACATTGTGTAATTTAGCCGAACTCTCCTTCCCTTTAGTGTAAAAATATCAATGTAGATGTAATAAAAAAAAGAAAAAAGAACGGTATTATGCATTGGACACGTAATTTCTCGATATATATCCTCACCCTTGTTCGTTTTTCAAGTTAATTTCAATCTACAGTAAATTAATATCTACTAATTCAGGGACTAGTAAAGGAAAACAACAAACCTATAACTAGCATGCTGTAATAACAGTCTAAATCATGACATTCATTGATCTAGGTGAAACATTAATTTAAATCACGAACACTATGGTATCTATTTTGGTTGAAGTTTTGAGATACAAATTTTGCATGCGACTCTCGAGGCCTTGTGATAAAATGGAGAAATTAATGAGAGAAAACAGTGACGAAGAAAGGAAAAAGAGGGGAATTGATAGATGAGGGTCGAAACATGTATGGAATGTTACGTAAAATGAAAACCTAAATGTAAACTAATCTGTCTCCCCTTATACTTCTTCCCTTACATTTAACAAAAACGAACACTAAAAACTAAAGGGGAAGGTGTTGCCCAACGAGGGAAATGACATGTATTCAAAAATAAATTTTTTATAAATAATATTAGAAAAATCATATTTATATCAGTGTTCCAAGAACTCACATAATTATTGCAAGAATAAATAACAGTATCCCAGTTAGTTAAAAGTGAATAGATAACGAGAAAAGTAAGAATCCTGATTCAAACAATAAAAAATGGCCAAATATTTTAGGGACAGAAAGAGAAACTCACATCATCACCACAAAGAGCACTAAGATTGCAGGAGAGAGAACAGAGAGATCAACAACGGATTCACCGCTATGTCTTGAATTCGTCACTTGAAAGATTGAGGCCACAAATTTCTCATACGCACTTAGACCATCCATGGCTTCTGATTTCCATTCCATGACACAAAATAGGATAAACTGAGCTACTATGAATCCCAAGACAGTAAGGGCCAGAAGAAAAGAGTGAAGACTAGACAGCAAATGACAGTAGCCCAATTCTTTATAATTCTTCAGTATGTAACTGAATTCTGCTCTCTTCGTGATTTTCTGCAAAAGCCAGATAAGAAACCAAAGGCACGACGGATACAATGTGTTCCCTATAAGGAGTTGAGGGAGAAGAAGCAGTAAAAGACCTGAGTTTTTCTTGAAAACGATCATGTTTTCATTTGTGGGAATATAACCACAATTTGCAAAGGTAGAAACAGTGGTGAAAATAGAAAATGTTTGGATTTCGATGCCTTTGCTTTGAAGTATTTGTCTTGCACTTGGTACAAGGGCTATGTACATGGAAACTAAAACAGAACCACCCATATGAACCACTAAAAGATATCCCAAAACTACATAACCCAAAATCCTAATGGACTTGTAGATATTATTTTTCTCATCATTTTCTAAATGTGAACGATCATTGATAAACCTCAACTCAAATTGCTCAAAAGACGTATTGTTATTAGTGTCTGGGGGATGGTGTCTGGTATTATCAACAACAACATCAACTCTGTCGTCGTCTTTGTGATTAAGAGATTTGGGAAAAATTTTGGACTTTGTGATTTGAAGTCCAAGCATGGAAGTGAAAACCTCCCCACCCAATAACATCAAAATGGTCAAAATAATTAGTTGGGTATTTGAAAAGACCTCCATTTCAACTGTTGACATGCTTGAGACTGTTGTGGCAGACACAGATGTGAAGAAGATATCATAATCTTTGGGCCTGAAAGAAGTGTTGGTGCTTGTTCTTGGCTTTGTGACCCTCAAAGCCAAATAACCAAAAAGAGAGACCGTTAGGAAATAAAAAAGCTGGAAACAGAAAGGGTTTGAATGAAAGAGCAGGACACGAAATAGTGAACGACTTAAAGCTATGCATGAATTGCTATAAAAGCTCTGTAGCTTTTTACCAACAGCTGCAAAGTTGTTCATCTCTTTCATTTCACTTGAGAGAAAATGGCATGTCGATATTCCGAGTAGGATGGGGTTTATATAGTGGCGCACCAGGTCCCGTTCCGGTGCTGATAGTGGGGTTTCCACCTGTGCATGATCAGTCCAACCTAACAAAGGCAAATAATTAGGTAGAGTGAAATGTGCTAATTGATCCTTTCACAAAATTTCACTTTATTTTCTATACTCTGATTTATCTCACTTTACCCTTCCATTCTTTG
Source organism: Pyrus x bretschneideri (assembly GCF_019419815.1). Lineage (NCBI taxonomy): Eukaryota > Viridiplantae > Streptophyta > Magnoliopsida > Rosales > Rosaceae > Pyrus > Pyrus x bretschneideri. The sequence continues at coordinate 2,152,968 of NW_025999679.1, forward strand.
TCTCTCTCATTATTATTCCACTAAACTCCATCACATCAACCATTTGCTTGTTGACGTGGCAAGTACATTCTTGTATTATTTAAAAAAATAATAAAACATATAGAATCAAACTAAATAATGATAAAATTACAATTTAATTGTTAGAAAAGAGCCCAATACTGTCAAACACCCTATCCACAACTCTGCCCCCACCCCCCCTCCCCGGCGCCCCCCAGTGCTGCTCCGACAATCTCCATTTCCCACTGTCATCACTATCAACTCGAATATGACCAACTACCCTGAAGCCAATAATGAGTTGATTAATAGTTTAGAGAGAGAGAGAGAGAGAGAGAGAGAGAAAGAGAGAGAGAGAGAGAGTTATTGGAACTAAATTCACACACTGTCACTGGCGATGGAGATGCATAAATTCAAGTAACCTGTGAAAGAAAAAACAACCATGAGTAAGCCTAAGATATGGTGTGATTACTTACGGCGCACACCAAACCCTAAATTGTAGGAACTCCAAAACATATCAAGATCTGGTAGATTCAATGCCTGATCAGATCTCGTGTGTTGCAGAACAAACATGATCATTGTAGCAAAGTTGCTCAGACTTCACCCATTGCTCTGGAACAGGGTGATGGTGGCACCGCTGCTCCATCTGATCTAGCTCCACACAACGTTATCAAGTCCATGACTAGACTTCTGAGGAAGCTGTATTCCAATCCACTTACTTCTGCCCTAGAAAATTATGATCCCATAATTGCTCATAACTATGTATCTGAAAGGCACTTAAATTTCGAAGTAAGCTGGAATACATGTTGTTTGATCTTCTATATGGTGATTTGATTCTTTACAAAGTAGTGATGACATTTTTGGATTCAAACATGTGGTCTCAAAAGTCGTGCCATTAAGAATGTAATTATAAAGTCTACTTTCGTTGCGTGTGCATGAAAAATAAGAAATTACCTACGATACTCATTATTGATTTTAACCGTTAGATTCATTGATCCCAAGAGAATTCTATCTATGTTCAACGGCCAGATTGCTTCCTTTTACTCTATTTATTTAACCTTGGACATTTTTCCTTCATCTTTAAAAAAATCCCCAAATCATTCAGGGAAAAAAGGTTTCAACTTTCTTAACTCTATCATTAAAAAAATCTCTCAAATCTTCTCCACCTTTTTTTAATGGCGTTTTCAAGTAGAACTTCAAAATTGCCTTTAAAATTGCCCAAGGTTTAGTCGTACAACCTTCCACTAATGAAGGTTTGCAGCCGAGACAAAGGTCAGGCTTTCATTGAGAGTCATATGGACCATTTAAGCCAATGCAAGGTCTGGTAGAAACCAGGCTAAATGTTTATGTCGATCTTCCTGTTCCATCTGATTTCCAGCGTCCCTACACCATAATTCATCCATGGTTATCAGACTTGGCCTAAGGTTTCCTCCATCTAATCTCTTTAAATGTATCTTAGTTAGCTATGGTATGGCTATTTGTGACTTATAGCGAGTCGCCTTCAAACATATTACGTGCTTCAAACTCTTCAACCAATGGTATGAAGCCGATCGACCTCGACCTTCAAGAGTTTAGGATGCTATTCAACATGTAGAAAAACTTTAATGGTCACTATTACTTCACACCTAAACCCAGCTTTATCCAAGGGCCATACATATTAGATATCCCCTTGCAGGATAAGGATTGCTTTAAAGATGTTTTGGAACATCAACGATGATTGGGAAGGAAACATCTATGGAGTTAGAGTTAGGAACACCTTATCTCCTAATCTCCATCCCAACAATGACCTGGAGTATATAAGTGTATGTCAATCAAAGATGATCAACCAGGCAATGTGGATCCCTTTCGAACATCACAATTGGAGCTAGCCGACTTTCCCAGTTTGATTCTCAGATCACGAAAAGAGTACAGGTTGTCAATCACTGCCCTAAGTTTCCCATTTCATACACCAAATAGGTCAAAGTGATAGAAATTAATAAAGGTACCTTCCTCTCTATAACAAAAGTTTTTTCGACTCTAGCAAAGAAGAAACAAAAACGGTCTAATAGCATTTCTTCAACATTACTAGCTACCCTTTCTTAACCATGGTTGTTAATAATGGATGTGGTGCCCGATAATCCTAAAGATGAGGAAGAACTCCACTGATATGGAAAAAAGACTTCTTGCTACTCTGATTACCACAAACCCTGAGACATCTACCTCACTGCCTTCCACTGGTGAGCCACAATCCTTTTGTCTTCTACTCCTAACACCATATCAACTATACAAGCCCAAACTCAAGCCTTCGTCTTCATAACAGCAAATGAGTCCTTTACCACATCCGCATGAAAGTTCCGATCTTTGCATCTTTTCCATCTTCAGTCCCAATTCCTACACCGCTAAGAAATTCACCTGAACCCATTAAGGTGTCTTCTAGGGCTGACATTCCTCTGCTAACAGCTTCCACCAAACTTGGAAAGTGCAATCTCCACTTATGATCAAACTTTTAATACAAAATTTTCTCATGCCCTCCTTGGTACCTTAATTGCTCTAGCGGACTACAAAGAGGCTTGCACAACTTTTGAAGACACCATGATACGGTATCATGCAAGTTGATATGATGTAATTTTTCATCTTTCTCTTAAAAAACGATTCCAATAATTTTTGCCTATCCATTCCTTTACATATGTTAACCAAGCCCATGTTTGGATGAAAGCAACCCTCCTTTGCCAAGCAGAACCAATCCAAGATCATGAGCGAGCTCTTCTGCATGAATCAGAGGCTATGTTATAGCTAGAAAAATGGTTGCAAGCTCAAATGGTGAAGCTTAGTAGAATGCAGGTAGAGCAATAAGCCATGAAGGAAGCCCACGTGAAGGAGATAAGAGGTACATTGATGTTGCACTGTTGAGGAGATTAAGGTGAATGAATACCAAGAAGATCTTGCGAAGGTGCAGGAAGAGTTAAGACTAAAGCACCACGCCAAAGTTGGGACAAATCAAGCCTTGGCACGTCTTGAAGTTGAATTGGAGTGGGCGTTGTCTTTAGAGCAGAATGGTTGGGAGGTGGAATGGACTGGCCTCCAATTAGAAGTAGAAAATCTTCGCCAGGAGATTGAGCAAAAAAAAAAAAAAGCACTTGTGTCATAGGTCTCCAATAACTGACAAGTAGCTTAAACAAGGATGGGCACCACACAAACTACATGCAGTTTGATTTCATTCCCAAGATGGGTAGTTAGTCCTTTCCGGACCCAATCACAATGTCGTCGTCTGCGTGAAGACAAGTCCATGGAGAACTCATCTCCTCACACCCCATCACAGGCTTGGCATCAAAAGTGATACCTGGTGTAATGTTTACATCATATCATCTTTTTCTTAACACTACACGAATGATTTGATTCTCCATCTCGGAGATATATAGGCAATCTTTTTCAGATTCAATCACACCCATTTATCAATCTAATTCTACTTTCTGTCATGAATAAAGAAATGTTATATGTCTTAAATGTATGTTCTTTCTTTTCCTTGAGATGCAGTAAAGTACCTTACTCATTCCAAATAGGGCACAAACTTTGAAAACTTCGCACGAATGCAAGTCTAAAGAAGTTCAAAGTTACACTGTCAGATGAGCCTCTCTTAGCTCAATCCTTCTTGATCGATTAACAACTTGGCAGACTCAAACCATAATAAGCGCGGTAATGATTGGGGGGGTTACAAGTAAGTTCACATGGCGCCTTGCCGAATGTCCAATTCACCATCTGGCCTTTGACTTTCGGAAAGTTTATACAACTAGCAAGGTTATGGGTTATAACATTCAAACCCGGGCTCTACGCCATACAAGGAATAGTCAAAATAGAAATTCATAAATCATCTGAGGGTGGCTCTAAACTCCAACCTTGAGTACGACTACTCCTATCTGAACCAGCATGCTAAGCCAAGTATGCTCTGCGATATCGTATGTCAGCAGGTTCGAAGGCACATCTAGACTAGGCAATCCCCAAGAGGAATTTTATTCCAACAGATCTTTGATATGCGAAAAATTCTTTGGCTAAAACAACCAAGGTTGTTAGATCGAAAACGCTAAGGTCCAACACGTAGGGTCTGAAAAAAGGATTCGAAAGGTGATTCTAACCCACACGTTGACGACCATTTTCCAATGAAATGGAGCGAGGCACAAAACAATCAACATCTGTTTACAGGACGTCTTCAGGTACGATTTGAAGCTCCTTAATCTAATAAATGTGTTTCAATAAGTGTAGAAGCAAAAGTTTTCTCATGGATTTGATGTTTAATTCCTAGTACTGAAGTAAGGTAGCATTCCAGATATCACGATGAGAATACCCTATGAATACTAAGTTTGGGAAATAATGTTTCCTTGAATCAAAATTGCCAAAGGGGTTTTTTGAGTTTTGTCTCGGGTCCACAAGCTTACTCATATCCCACTCTGCCATTTATTTCTCATAGAAAGTTTGTTTACTTTAGAGAAGTTTATCAGATTAAGATTCCCTCATGAAGCAAAGGAAGAACAAAGAAAAGTTGACACTACAACAAAAAGAGTTTGAAGTCAGAGAAGGGAAATACCCCATTCCTAGCCAAAAAGGCCCCAAAGCTATTTTTCTTCCACAACTCATTTCCCCTTAGATGTGCCAGAAGACTCTTCAAGTGAGTCAAGGGCCTGATCATCTTTGGGGATGAACTCGTCTTGCTCTACCTTTAAGTTTGAGGTCTTGTCTAGCAAAAGTTGTGAAGGAGCAAAGTCTGTACACACAATCTCTTCATAAATCTTGTAAATGTCCAAGCCTTAACATGATCTCACCAATTGTAACTAGTGAGGTATCCAAGGTCGTATGCTTCCTCGTGTTCCTCGTAAAGCAACTTCTCATGCTCATCTTGAAGCGTCAACATTTTCGAGGTATGCATATTAGTAAGTTGTTGAAAGTCACCTATACATTTGTTCTCCTTACGATCGACCTTTTGGCGAAGATACTCAAACCCCCCGTTGAAGTGCTACTCACTCTGTCACCCAAAAGTTGTGCTTGGAAGCTAATGCACACTTTGATTCCCCTTTCAAAATGGTTAAAGCCTGATCTGCTTTAACTCAAGTCTAACGTTTTAGCCTTAACTTCTCTCTCGCCTGTAAAACGTCTTTTATAGTCCTTAGCCTTCAGCTCATCGGACATATCGACATCAATATACCGGAGTTTCTCTACTTTGTGGACGTCTTTCATGGTGGTTGGACCGTACGTTCTCCAGCTCCTCTAGTTGGAAAACATCTGCTGCTTTGTTAGCAATCTCACCTCAATTTCTAGACCACATGTTCATTCAAGTTCCCAGATTCATCCCGCTTGCCAAAAAAAGGCAATCTCCGTCTACACGTTAGCTTGATATACACAAAAAAAGGAGTATGAAAAAAGATAATCTCAACAGCACATGTAAGAAAAAAAAGGAAATACAAAAATGAAAGTCACCTAGTAATGACTCTCATAACACCACATCAAGACAACTTCAAGAGACGCATAAACTTTTTTGGAGTTGGCATGGGTAATAATAGCTTCAAGGAGAGCACGAGCGAAGTTAGTATTTCGACGTCATTTGGCATCAATTAAAAGGCAATATGGTTAACCGAAGGCAAGATCACGAGAGGAAGACGCATTGTTCCTTCGAACCATGTTGGAACAATTGGCAGATGGACGTCAATTTGAGGAAATACAACTACGAGCATATGCGATGGAAGAACCAAAATAGAGACTGATATAGAAGAAGGAGACTCAGTTTTAAGCTCGAGCGATAAAGGCATTGCCAATCTTAAAGACATAAAAGTAGAAGCAAATGGTTTACTTACCAAAGATAATTGGGTAGACACCCTAGAAATTGGGGTAACAACAGGAATGGTGCTCCTCTTTCTCCGAAGAGAGATCTTTTCCTCCTCCTCAAGACCTTTGGATGCAGCACCCTTTATGGAGAAACGACTAATGATTGTTGCTAAACCAAATTTGCGCAAGGGGGGAGGGGGTGTGCCAACCAAAAGCTCTCCGACGGTCAATTCAGCGAATGATTTAAAACTCAAGCAGTGGCTAAGAGAATTTAAGTGTTTAGATTGCGTTACCACAGATGAACCCTAGATGGGTGTATTTATACTGTGGGGACCTTTTTAGGATTAAATCGTCATTCTAACTCAGGAGAATCCTAGAGGATATCTAGAAGTAGAAATTGCAACCTCTTATAAGTTATGATTACTTACGATGCACACCAATTCCTAGACTATAAGAACTCTAAGACTTATATGATATGGTTGTGTTCGTATCTGGATCAGATCACGTGTGCTGCAGAGCAAACACGGTCATCCAGTGAAGTCGTTAGGACTTCGCCTATTGCCCCAAAGTAGAGTGATCGTGGCACCACTACTCTATCTGATACAACTTTACCCTGAGCAGGTGAGTCCATGACCGAACGTATGAGGTAATTTATTCGTATCATTATTACTCTAGCCCTAGAAAATCATGGTCCCACAATTACCCCTATCTATCCATCTGAGGGGCAACCTGTTTCCCTTAAGGATGGATTATTATCCAAAGACCATGCCTTTCGAAGTAAGTTGGAATACATACCATTTAGTCTTTAAATGCTTATGAAAGGTATAACACTTGGTATTGAGGTGGAGGTGTTTCAGATCCAGTCGTGCAGTCTGTGGTATCATGCCAAAAAGTTTGCAATGATAAGATACTACACTTTGTGGCATGTGCACAAAAAGCAAGAAATTTTCTCCGATATGCTTCATTAATTTTAACTGCTAGATTGAAAGATCTACACTCGAGTCAGCCTGAATTCAATGGTTAGATGACTCTGTCTTTTGATGCATATATATCCCCGGATCTTTCCCCTTTTACTTTACCAAATCCTTCAAATCATCCCTTGTTAAAAATGCTCCAATTCTTTTATTGTACCGTTTTCAAAATCTTGTCTTTTCTTGAAGCTCTTCGCATGGCATCCTCAAACAAGAAATCAAAGTCGACTAAGGTTTCTCCTTATAACCTTCCTTTGATGAAAGTCCATAACCAAGAAGAGGGTGAAAACATTAGTTAAAACCAAATTTGTGCACCACCGTGAACGGTGGTCGAGCACAAATCTGACTAGCTTGCAAACTAGTAAAATAACCATGAACAAGCCTTAGGGTCGAGGAGGGTGTGCTGACCAAAGGCTCTCCTATAATCAAGTTAGTGAATGATTTTAGACTCAAGCAGTGGGTAATAGGATTTAAGTGTGACCAAGAAATGAGCTAACCTAACTTATTTCTTTCAGAACCTGCTTTTCTTGAGGGCTCATGTAGCCCATGCCAGATTAATTGTATTCTAGTTAGGAGCAATGAACCTATTTAAAGTGGACTGAAAAATCCAGAATTTTGTTTTTTAATAGAATCAATTGAAAAATGGTATATCACATTACATAGGTGAACCCAAGATAGGTGTATTTATACTGTAAGGGGAGAGACCTTTTTAGGATAGAATCCTCGTTCTAAGCTAGGAGACTTCTAAAAGATATCAAGAAGTAGATATTGCATCCTGTTAGGAATTATGATCACTTGCGGTCCATGCCAATTCCTAGACTGTAGGAACTCAAAGATTTATAGGATATGATTGTCTCCATATCCGGATCAGATCGCATGTCTTGTGAAACAAGCATGCTTACCAGCGAAATTACTAAAACTCTGATGCGAGAATTATACGCGCACAAATTAAACCCTCTTTTCGTCAATTGTAGTAAGTATGTAAGTAGGGATCGTTCTGGACCGGGGACTAGGAGGGATTGTTAATCTCTTGGAAACTGACTCAAAAACGTAAAAACAAGATAAAACACTAAACTAGACTCAAAGAATGTGAAACTAAACGTTAAAACACTAAGACAAACCAAAAGACTCAAAATGCTTTAAAAACACAAACTAAATTGATTTCTAACTAAATTGAACAATTAAGTAAAGGGGGATTGGATTTGGACGAATTTAAACTTAAAAATGGAAACTTGGAAATAAAACAAATTGTAAATATGGATTTGACGGAAATGAATGGATGGGAAGCTAGCTAAGGGGTTCATCTCCACATATGTTATACTTGCATACAAAACGATGTCTAATTGCTTTTCAATAAACCATGAATTCTCAACGCCCTGGGTTAATTAGGTCCGCTTAAATTAACCGTCAAGTTTTCCTTAAGTTAATGAATTGGATGATTGCATACGACAATCCAAAGCCTTCCTCACAAGTTCCCTACATGAATTGCATAATAGAGATACAAGCAAGAATCATTAAGCATCATGAAAACTATAAGTGTTGACGAGGCAGTCGTTACTATGATTGCATGAAACTTATGCCAAGAATATGTTTAACACGATTGTTTATAAGCAACCTCCACTACTTGTGAATATAAGTTCATAACTATTACGTGAAACTCACTTATATTCTAGCGTCAAATTCATGCATGAAAATTAAGCGTTCATTCTTAATAAACATACATAAATAGGTTATCAATCAAACAGTTAAACAAATTGAATTCACAACTTATGAAACGTAATTAAAAGTAATCAAATCATATTACAAACATAAACATAGTTTCGAATCACCCCCTAGCTAAAGGGGGTTTATTTCCTCATACGTACAAAACAAAGAGAATTGAAATTAAACATTGAAATCAAAGAAACGCCTAAACATTCCAACAACTCAATCTTGAATTGTATGAACGTTTAGGCCCTCTTATCTTCCTCTTTATTGTAGCATAAGGTCTAGGGATAGTTGGTTGGGGGGATGGAAGTGTTGGGAAATTATGGAAATGGATGAGGAGTGGTGGAAATGGAAGATGGTTTTTGGATTCTAAGGGAGAGAAACTCACGGCTAGGGAAGTGTTTGTGGTGTGTTGTGTTGTGAATGAGATGAGATGATTTTTGAATGAATGAATGCAAGGGTATTTATAGGAGGAGTGGAGATTTATATGGCTATTTGTTTAAGGTGTTTGTGGCTACAATGATGAAGAATTGCATGTGGAAATAAAAGGGAAAATGTGGTGAAATGATGAAGTAGGAAGGTGGAAATGCATGTGAGATGTTGGAAAGGAAATGGGAATATGAGTAGGCCATGGCATGGGAGTTGTTTTGTTGGTGTAAATATGCCATGGTTGCAATGATGAAAAATAAAGGGTGCATGTGGGGTGGAATTGAATGAATGCAAAGTGAATGAATAATGAAATGAGTTAAAGAGGGAGAATGTGGTGAAATGATGAAGTAGGAAGGTGGAAATGCATGTGACTTGTTTGTGGAATAAAGAATGAATGGTGGAATGATGAAGAGTTGCATAAAGAATGCATGTAGGGTTAGCTAGGTTGGCTTTGTTTGGGTGCATGTGTGTTAATGGTGGTTTTGCATGTGAATTGATGGATTGTTTTTGATGGAATGGATGGTTCTTTGCATGGCTTTTGAAGTGATTGTGGGCTTTGGAATTGGAAGGAAATGCATGGCCTTGGGGTTGGTTTAAGAGAGAATGGGCTAGGCCCTTTGTTTTATGTCCAAAATGAATACAAGGCCTTCAAATTCGTCCAACACTTTGGCTCCAATCATATGTTATCCATTCCAAGCCCAATTTTGCTCCAAAATGCTCCAAAATGCATCTTTTTGCTTCCTTAGCCATATGAACCTAAAAACACACGAAAATGGCTTAAACTACTAAAACAACTATGAATTAACAACATAGATGCATGAAAACAAGCTAAGTAAGTCGCCTAAATATGCTCCTATCAAACTCCACCTAGTGTCTTAGAGTAGAGCGATGGTGGCACTTGTACTCCATCTGATACATCTTTGCCCGGAGCTGGTAAGTCCATGTCGCATAACTATATTCAGATCAACCTTAATCTAGCCCTAGAAATCATGGTCCCATAATTGCCCCTAACTTTCTGTCCGAGTGGCAACCCATTTCCCTTAAGTTGAAGCTATTATTGTGAAACAAGCATGGTTACCATGCCTTTCTAGCTTAGAATGAGGATTTAATCCTTAAAAGGTCTCTCTCCCTATGGTATAAATATACCCATCTAGGGTTTCATCTATGGTAATGCAATCTAAACATTTCAATTCTTTTGTCTACTGCTTGAATCTAAAATCATTCACTAACTTGACCGTTGAAGAGCCTCTGACCAGTACCCCCCTTTCAGGCCTGGAGCTTGCTTACGGTTGTTGCATTGTTTTGCAGGTTGCTCGAATTTTTGCTCAACCACCACTCACGGCAATGCGCGAATTTGGTTCCAACATGCATCACTAAAAAAGGGTGCACCATCTCGACTGAGTACATGTCACTTCACTACCAAGTGTTTTGTTGATAGGTGAAAAGGTGTCAATATGCTAGTTTACATTGGTGGCACATTAAATGCCAAGTTGGGAAAGCCAAAGGATGGGGGTTTCATTGAGGACCGATATAAAAAGGTGGGAACTTCCTGTATTAGGGTCGGACAACTCAGAGGAGAGATAATTTTTGTATAAGCTGAACTCTATTCTTTTTGTCTTAGTATAAATACAATCTCAGGCAACACAACGGATGTAGCCTAGTTTTGCACGGTGAACCACTTTATCTTAGAGTCCATTTCATTTCAGTCGATATCCTAAGCCCACCAAGGTTTTACTTGCGAATTGCGCAGATGTCAGTTATGTTGATGCAAGCCTCTTCTTTCGGACCAGAACAACACATAATGCATCTTTATATGGGAGAGCATGATTTGAAGCTAGCCCGAAATTTGAAAAATAAAATATCTCCTGGCCTCAGTTAGAAGGTTATTTTCCATGGCTTGAGTTTTAGCCTTGCGTATTCAAGCATTGAATAAGGCCTAAGAAGGGCCTTGCCAAGGCAGGGCATACTCTATTCGGGGTCGAAATCCTCATTATTGATCATCTTGGGAATGATCGAGTGGAATTTATGGAACCATGGACCATTACCATCGCTCATGGGGATCTTGTTACCATCACTGATCCGTTCGAACGAGCATGAGCGCTTAACAATATGTTCAAGAATTATTATCATTTGAGTGGTCAGATTTTTGCACGTAATTTAGTTTTTTCTATTTAGACCACAACCCGTAACAATTAGGTTGGTCCAGGTGGTCGGTAGACCCATTAAAATGCCCACTATTGATTTATAATTTTTTTTCCAAATTATAGTTTTGGTCTCTGAAACAAAGATTTGTTTAAAATTAATATGTGAATTTAACTATAAGTGGAGCATTGATTCTTATCGCCTTGAAGAATTTATTTTCGAATTTAAGCTTGACAAAGGTGGAAAAGGTTGTTGATATATTACTGATTTGAATTGGGATCAAGGATAACGGGATGAGGATCCTCTTTGTGAGGATCCTAGGGATTAATTCATCTTAGTTGTTCATGGTACATTGTGTAGCTACCATTCGTTAGATACTGTTTGTTTTCAATTTTAAATAAAAAATTCAAAATGATTTCTAGCTGCAGGATGACTGAAGAACGAATAGAATGAATTGATCCCTAGGACCTCATAAAGAGGATCTGGATAGAATCCGATTCCAAGATAATGCTCAATATTTGTCAAATTCAGATTTCAATTTAAATAAATTTTAATTCAAACACTAAACCAACAATTCGATTACAGTTGAAAAACCAATACTACTGCAAATTTATTACAAATGAATCATGGGATTGTGCGGTATATATATGTCCTACATGTAGGTTACAGAGCTTGATGGATGCTTGTCAATAACTACTCCAGGTATTGTTAGTCGTATAAAATTGATGGTGATCACTGAGTGATTTCTATTTGGTAAATTTGCAAGCTGTGCAACGCAACATGTTTTGTTTGCTCGTCCACTTTATGCACCTAGATGGGGATGGTCGGTGAAGTGATGATTTCCTGACAAGTTTGCCCTAAATTTTCTATCTTACTTTGTGCTGTTCACGATCTCTTTTAGAAGTGCCTAACCAGGCTCTCATTTCTCTTTTAAGTAGTCATAGTGCAGATATCTTCGTCTGTGTGCAAAGGGTCAATAATAAGGGCACATAAGAAGTATCCAGGCACATTATTTTTTCTTTTTTTTAATTAAGTACCTAAAAACCCTCTAATCTTTTAGTGTCATTCCAAATTGGTCTTTACTTTTTTACGCATTCCAAACAAATACTCAACCAATTAAAAATGTCAAATCCATTAAGTCAATTAATTTTCTCGTTAAATGTACATGCGACGATAATGAGTCTCACTTATTTGCCTACTTGGACACTAAAATAATAATAATAATGCTTTAAAAAGATGGAAAAATAAAAGAAAACAAACAAATTCACGAATAAAATGGAAAATAAAAATGAAGATCAAGAAATCTCCTCATAAATAAGAGGTTAAAAATTCATAAAGGTGTTCAATGAGCTAATTTATGCTCATGTGATTTCCTCATTCTCCTATTTTCAGCTAGTAAAGCTTCAAGTTTTTCTTTGTGGGCGGTGAAGATGGTGGTGGCCACATCATGACACTCCATAGCATTTCAGCAACCTCCATAACCTTCTTCTCGATGTTGATGGCTTGAGTTGTAAGGTGAAGTTTGTGGTTGTGCACTGGGTTTGGAGGTAACAGCCTGAGTGGCAGTGACCGATACTTGGTGGATGTCATGCTTCAACATTCTATTGATGTTGGAGACAAAGAAAGCCCTAGTTAATTTAACAAAAACTTAATTGAGGCTTAATGGATGTAACATTTACAATATAAGTTGGGTACTTATTGAATGTTTAAAAAGGTTGAGACCAATTTGAAATGACAATAAAAGGCTAGGGGATTTAGGTACTCAGCTAATCATATTTTTTTTTTCAAAGGAAGATGATGATATTAATATTTCAAAAACCATCACAACTGAATTATGAAAAGGACACCCTAAATGATAACACAAATTGTCACATCCCGCCCCAGGCCCCTACCACATCCCGGGCTTGCCTCCACCGTAGCACGATATTGTCCGCTTTGGGCTTACCATTCCCTCACGGTTTTGTTTTTGGGAACTCACGAGCAACTTCCCAATGGGTCACCCATCATGGGATTGCTCTAGCCCCCTTCTCGCTTAACTTTGGAGTTCCTATGGAACCCGAAGCCAATGAGCTCCCAAAAGGCCTCGTGCTAGGTAGAGATGAGAATATACATTTAAGGATCACTCCTTTGGGCGATGTGGGATGTCACAATCCACTTCCCTTAAGGGTCCGACGTCCTCGTCGGCACACCACGGCCAGGGTTAGGCTCTGATACCATGTTGTCACATCCCGACCCAAGCCCCCACCACATCCCGGGCTCTCCTCCACCGTAGCACGATATTGTCCGCTTTGGGCTTACCATTCCCTCACGGTTTTGTTTTTGCGAACTCACGAGCAACTTCCCAGTGGGTCACCCATCATGGGATTGCTCTAGCCCCCTTCTCGCTTAACTTCGGAGTTCCTATGTAACCCGAAGCCAATGAGCTCCCAAAAGGCCTCGTGCTAGGTAGAGATGGGAATATACATTTAAGGATCACTCCATTGGGCAATGTGGGATGTCACACAAATTAACTAATCACTTGTAAGTTTGATAGAGTAATATAAAAAAATATTTAAATAAGGACAAATAATAATATAGGAATTACATTACTACAGAAAGTGTTTTCTAGCAAAAACCAATTTGTTGCGCAAAGAGAAATTATGGTTCGCCACCCTCAAGTCCTCAGGCAAAGGTCGAGAAGCGAACAATTAGGAAACGAAGATAAAATTTTCATCGCACAAAGAACTTGGCCTAGCGAAGGATTGCGACAAAGGAGTTTGTCGATTCAAAGTTTAAGGGATGAAGGTACATCATCGCGCCAACTTTAAGGTTATGACACCGTTCCCTTGAGTTAAGGTTAGAGCGAAGAAATCTCTTCGTTACGAAAACCATTATGTGACGAATGATGTCTTCGAGTAAATCTAGACACAACGAAGTTTAACCAATCATTTTTGTTTATGAGTATTTTTCATTTTTTTTATTTATAAATACTTCATCGCTTAAAATTAGGCGTGCTGGAACCTGTACTAGAATTAATTTTTTGTGACGACACAATTTCGTTGGGTCCAACAATTTTTTAATTTTTTATTATGTTTTTAATTATTAATTTTTACTAAATTAGATATTTTAATTAATTTAATGCTTTGTTATTTAAATATCAAAAGAATAATTATTTTATTTATTTTTCATATTAAATTTTGAAATGTAAGTACAAGCAATAAAAAAGTTATGATATCCAAATACCAAAAAAAATTATAAAAGCGAGGGCTCGAAGTTTGCTAGATGGGATGCTTGGGGATCGATTGGTGGAGCAACTAAGAACCTGCTGACTAAGGTGGCTGGGAATTAGATGATGGCATCGGAAATCGAAAGCCGAACAACTGGAGGGCTTGTAAGATCTGACTCATCTGATCGCCCTGGATCCTCATTTGGTCTCTCTGGGCCACAAGTTACCACTTCAAGTCCACAACTTCCACCATCAACATGGCGAACTGTCCCCAACTCTCTCTCAAAAAGATGAGGCACCAGTGGTGTCACGCTCTCCCCATCCCCCTCATTAGGCCTACGACCGAGGGTCTGATCTAGTTCTCAGTAGAGAAAAGCATTGCTCTTCTCCACCATAGTAGCCTGTAATAAGAAAAAAATATGTTAATATTTAATTAATATGTACAATATTTATAAATGAAAGAAAAGTAACAGTGAGACAAACTTTTATCGAGCTGCTTAGCAACCTCTTCCGTGAATCGAACATAAACTTCCTTGATCATGTTAATCTTGGGAAACTTAGAATAGTTTTGAAGAAAAAAAAAATAAAGAAATTTGTTATTAATCCTAATATATATATTAAAATATAGAAATATATCCTTTTACCTCTCATAACTTCTCTAACCTACTGGAGAAAGACTTTAAACCGGAGTGACAGAAATTTCTTTTTCAACCTATTCATCTTGTTTGCCTTAGAGCTTTCTCGTTAAACACAAAATGTAGGTATTATCGCATATGTTAAAAAAATTAATAAAAAATATTAAAATATTATTATACTTACCAAAAACTTCGGATCCTAAAAATGCGCACAGTCATGCCCAATCCTCTGGGCTCCACCAATACCTTTGGGCAGCCTTCTTCGAGAGTAGTCTCCATATCGGAACAAGATTCAAAATTTTTGTAGAGGTAGCTTTTCCACTCAGCGTCCCACTTCGTGAAGAGCTCTCATAGGTAAGTGGTGCGCTGAGCATCGAGGTTTTCAACATCATTATTCAGCCGCAGATATAAAAGAATATTAAAATATTATTAAATTATTAATAATAGCATACTTTATTTTAAAAAATGTACTATTAAAGTTGACAATACTAACTGACATCTCGTTCAATTTCGCCTTCTTTGTGTCCTTGGACGCTGTTTTCCAGGTACTCAACTTCATAGAACAATGGATTCGTACTACGGACCCAACGCCGTGGGCCAACCCATTGTGTTGTTCAAACGTAGATGCAGTATGGTGTTCGAGGATTATATGTAATGATGATCGGTCTCTCGGCAAATGTGTCATTTTCGCGGTCTTGAGTTGACGCATGGCCCTTTGATGTTTTTCTTGACTACAAAGAAAAATTTTACAATAAAAAACTAATTTAAAATTCTGAAATTTCGATAGAACCCCCCTAAAAGTATAACCTTTCTCATAATCTGCAAACAATAATACAACACTAAACCTCATCCAGCCAACATTTTCAACATTTGTATTTGTATCATGCAACCAATTATAATCATAAAAAATATTTTTAATATGCAACCAATTAGAATATCAACAAATTTATTTAATATTACGTGTCTGCAATTTCTCTCCTTCGACTTTGGATGCCGCAGGAGTTTGGTCTAGGTGGTCGCCACCACGGTGTTATAGGTGAGTCCGAAGAGCACACTCATATGTGGATGCATATCGAAGCAGTTTATGACGTGGGGGCTCAGAAACCGTGGGAGCAACCGGCGTAACCAGTGTAGGCCTCACAATCGGTGGAGCACTACCGGCCGGAGTAGGATGTGCAGGAGGTGCCGGAGGTGCACTACTAGCTGAGCGACGGAGAGAAATCAAACGCCACATCTAGGAATTTTTAATAACAAAATAATAATTAATCCTAAAATTAAAAAATTAATCATAGAACTAAAATCATAATCCTAATAGGCTTATCATATTAGCACACCACATATTGTTGAACGAGTAATGTTAGGAAGACTAAATTTTTAACCAAAATTTTGGAAAACTAAAGAACATGAAAATTGATGATTGGTTTATTACTTAAGCATTGATAAACATGCTCATTCCCATTAGTGACAAATTATTTAGTTTGCAAATTTAGCATTTTAGTTTTTTTTTTAATTAAAAATTATCTTAATGCACCCTCCATCATTTCCCGTAACACCCTCATACTCTACATTCTCAACATACACCTTATATTTTTTACATACACTTCACATCCTTGACATCCTATAATACTCATTTTTAGTTACTGTAAACTAAATTGACTTGGGAGTCAAGCCGTCTCTGAGCAACTGAGGTTTGATGACCTGTAGGAATTGGTCGGCATTCTAAATTAGGCCTCAAATGATCAACTGAGATACAAGTTAAGGAGAAAACTGGTGTCTGCATCTCAAAGTGTTCTACTGTCAAGGGTTTTGACTACAAAATACTCACTGATTATAAAAACTCACTACCGAAGACTTCCCCGTTCATATATTCACATAACCCGGACTTCTAGAATTTCGTTTCCAATCACAAAAATCAATGCATGAAAATACCATGCATAAAATATGGAAGGTATGAGAAAACCCAATAAAAAGGGAAAATAAGGAGAAAAATAATCACAAATGTCTTATGTTGATTATTTTCTCTTGAAATTGTTGAGAAGGTTCTGCATGACCATGGTGCAGATACAACCCATGACTGTAGGCACTTGGAATTATATGACATACAACCTTAAATTCCTTCTAAGAGCTTGAACACACAACAAAATATTATTGTTTCTTGGGAATCACATGCAGGCATTTGCAGTATATGTAATTTACAAATTCGGAATACTTAATGCTTCATTGTTCATGAAACGAATCCGATCCTACCCTAAATTCTCTCAACCGAAGGACTAATCTCTCACTTTATATAGGGAAATGTCGTTGAAATCACTTTAAAAATGAAAAATATGGAGTCTTACCTCATGTGAAGTTTCCAAAACATTGATTTTATGTTTCATTCGTAAAAAATATTTTTTCTCAATCAACATGTTAGTTTCATTGATTATAATTTTATCCTACAATGGAGGGTGAGAGGGGTTTTGAGAATTGAAGAAGATAAATAATATACTTTAAAAGTGATTTGAGGTGTATTTAGAAATTTTTTATTTTTTAAAAATCTTATAAGGTTGAAATTTTCATTGCATAGTATAGTATATAAGTCTTTTAATATTAATTTTTATTGCGGGGTGTATTCAACATTATGTGGGGTACTTACTGTTGGTCAGCTATGTTGTCGTCGTCATCCTTATCTAGGTTCGAAATATCGTATACATTCATGTCATCAATCTTCTAAACAACTTTCCAACCATTCCCGACCCTAGGGTCATCTAGATAGAAAATTTGTTTCGCCACAGTTGCCAAAATGTAAAGGTCATCATCGTACCAATGCCTGTTAGTGTCAACTGATAATAAACTATTAACTCGCTTAATACTAGCATTCCTATACGTAATTTTGTATTGAAACAATGACACTTAAATAGGATCACGTGACAACAGTCTTTGTACATCACCTGTATTACACTTGTTTGTTTTCCATAGAAATCAATGTTAGCACTGTCGCCTGCAGCTGAGACAAGAACCCTACTATTTTGAATACACAACTTGCCATCATGTTCAGCAGCCAAGAACTTAATGTCCTTCACATGCCAACTGAGTACAATTTAGCGTGAAACAGTCTGATCGCCAAGTTATATAATTCTTCAGTGTAGGAAGGCAATTTCACTTCCTTCAATTTCTTCACCTATTATATTATAAAATGTTTATTTGTTAGTTCAACAAAATTTAAAGACAATAATGAAATACCTAAAATATGCTCAATATAAACCATGTACAAGTACATATTTGCGAGATCAACGAGGAAACAATTCTCGGTGCTTCATGGAATATAAATTTGAAGAATGTTCTTGCTTCATGAACTATTCATGCTCGTTAAGATATGGCACCGTCTTGTCACAATTGTTAAGCTTGAACCAATGTGCTACCTCTATGTCCTTTTGAGAAAATGATTTGCCTCTTATTTCCTCGCCAAATGGTGGAGTGATTTCCACAAAAACAGAAAGTTTCTCTTCAATGACACCATCGTCATTATTGCGTTAAGGACAACTGGAAGTCGTCTCAACATTATTTAGATACGTTAAACAAAAAGTAAGCGACTCATATGCGACCCATGCCTCCACAATTGATCTTTCAGGCTTTTCCCTATTTTGTTCAAGCTCTTTCACACCAAGAAGTCTACAAAAGCAAAAGGTTACAATACATATTATTTAACTTTAATTGCTCATGAATACTACATAAAATATGGGTGGTAGTTACCTTCCTATTAGATACATCCATCGACAGTTGACTGGTCCAGCAAGCAATGCCTCATTCGGCAAATGAATTATACTAGTAAAAAAAACTGGAGGAAAAATCTCTTCGAACTTTCATAGGACGTGGACTTTTAACATCCAAATTTCACAACGACCTTGCAGTCAATTGCAAAAAAAATCTCGAACAACATTATTGGTTTCATGACATCAAGAAGCAACATATTTCAAATACCAACCGGAATATACGTCAAAGTAGCACATGCCAGTCATAGCTCTTTAGTCCCAAAATTTACCACCGTCCACGTTCACACAACGTGAGATATTGGAATCCAAGGTTCAAAAAGACGCTAGGCGCTAGTCGGGTGGCAGGTTGGGACCTAGTGCCTAGGCAGTCTAGGCGGTTTTAAGAAATTTACTTTATATTATTAAAATAAAATAAAAAAGTTAGAGATAAAGTAATAATTTAAGACATTTTTATGATTAGTATTTAATTTTTGAAATAAAAAAGTAAATATCCCACGTAGTGGCTTAAGTGGTTCTTAAAAAAGATAAAATTCTTCTCCTTCCTTATTTCATAATGCCCCACGTGTGACCCATCCCCTCCACGCTAATACTCGCATCACCCAAGGGATTCCCAAACGAAGGAGACCACTTTAACGCCTTGAAAACCGGAAAACCTTTGTTTTGTTAATTATTTTCTTTTCCTCATCTTCTTCATCTTCTTTACGTTACCTCATCTTCTTCTCTCTCTTTTTTCCCTTTTTCCTCTGTAAATTCTCCTTTCTTTTTTTGTTTCCTCTTCTTCTGTTGTATGTGGTAAGTTCCTTTTCAAGATGGAGTTTAGAGAGAGGGAGTCACAATGGCTAAAAAAGTCGTGGTGCAAGAGAGAGGGAGTCAAAGCGGCTAGAAAGTTTTTGCAATTCTAGACCGATTTTTAGAACATTGTTGCAAGCAATACCAATATGGAAACTTTACAAAAGAAAGAAACTTTAAAATCTCTTTCTTTTAATCCAGTTTAACTGTAAAAAAAAAAAAAATGGCTCTTTTTCATTTTGTCACTACTTCTTTTCATCCAGTAGGGCTCCTTATGCCCATTCGTTCCAAATCAAGGCGAGCTTTGACCGTGTCCTTCGATTTTCTCTCAACGTATAGAATTGTCTTGACCAATGTATCACACACATTTTTCTCAATATGCATAAAATGGAGGTTGTGTTTCATTTTTTAACTTCAACCAATGCGAGACCTCAAACAATATACTCTTATATATCAAGTTCATATGTGTAGTTGGTCTGTCCTACTGACCCATTTGCCAAACGAACCAAATTCCAAACTATCCAACTATCTAATGGCAATCATCTACGATGATTAAGATAACAAAATTTTAACGCATGCCAAGAAGATGTTACGTTCTCTATGTATATTGGGCATACCACATAACCCTTAATGCTCTAGCCAAAAATCATTGCATATGCAGGGAAATTGTTTATAGCCCACATCATTGTTGCTTGCAAGGTGAACATCTTCCTAGTAGACTTATCATATGTACAAACACCATTTTCCCATAAATCCTTTAATTCATCAACCAACAGCCCCAAATATACGCCAATGGACTTTCTTGGATCTTTGGTAATTAATAAAGTTATCATAATATGTTCTTTTTTTTTCATGCACTTCCAAAATGGAAAATTATAAGGAAATACAACGATTGGCCAAGTGTTGTGATTTTGGTTTGATGCCTCGAACGGATTAAATCCATCAGTGCAAATTCCATTTAATGTTGTGCAGGTCAACTGTAGAATCAAGGTGCATCCGATCAAGTCTTTACATGCCTCATTGTCAGCAGGATGCCTCATAACATCGTCATTAACATGTCCTTCCTTATGTCATCTCATGTTGCTTGCGGTATGCGTCGACATATACAATTGCTACAACCTAGACTTTAATGGAAGATAACGCATAACTTTTTGTAGAATCCTCGTCATTCTATTATGAGATGTCATTTTAAACCTCAGCTTATTGCACACAAGAAATTTGTCCAACTCTTTGTTCTCCTCATAGAACAATATACAATTGTATATACGTGCATAAAATTTTTTCATACCACAATTCAAGACCATTCAACAACTTATGGGCACTTTTATGATCTTTAGGTAAACAATTTTTCTTGTGGAAGTATCTTCTTGAAAACCCCCATAAAGTAATGAAAACACCAATTTGACATACGAAACTTAAGGTTGCCATGCATAAACTCCACAATGGCCCTGAGCACCGAAAAGTCTTCGCAACCCATCGTCATTTCCCACTTCCAAATTATTGTTGGTCGAAGCATATGGATAAGCATCATTTAGAATACCCATCACTTGTTTGTTATCATCAACACTAGATTCAACAGTCTCCACTCGTGTCCCGTATGAAGAAGAAGCATGGTCTAATTGTTCCTCATGCTGATTCGAACTCGTGTAGGTCTGCATCATCCCATTTCTTATCAAATGAAATCGAACATTTGTGATTGTCTCCCTTATTGAGTTGTTACACTTCCCACACGAACACTTGATTTGAGTTGAACCCCCGTTCTACCAAACTATCCGAAAATGGGACAATTCAAGAATCAATTGGATCGCATCCATGTGCTAAATCCGATTAATTCTCAAACGGGATTCTAAGCTTTTCTTGAACAATAGCGTACAAAGTTAAGTACTATTAACTTTATACAACAAAAGATAAATTTGTACATGATGTATAACAATATTTGAATACACATTTACTACTTCTATCAAATTACCACATAAATGAAAAATCACACAAAAATAAACTAAGGAAGAAATTACCTTCATTTCATTCTCCAAAAAGAATCGTATACAACAACCCTATAGAAAAAAAAAATTTATTTTGTTGCTTGAAGTCAAAATTAAAAATATAAATGGCAAAGTCAAAATAACCGTTATTGCTTACCGGATACAAATGGATGGAAAAGAGATTGGAGATGGAGATGGAGATGACGATAGAATAATATAGGACATGAACATAGACAAATTTGAATAGATTGTGAGAGGTGGGATAAAGGGAAAGAGAAAGGGAGAAAGAGATGGAGAGGGTATTGGATAGGGAGAGAGAGGAACAAAGAAGGAGAGAGAGAGAGAGAGAGAGAGAGAGAGAGGGGCATTCAGAAATTGTAAAAATCAATTTCTGAAATCTACCTTTGCGGATGGGGAAGATGATTAAAAAGACGAAAGCTTTGCGTGACAAAGCCTTCCTTGCCCAAGGTAGGCTATCATCGTCAAAACCCAAACAAAATCCTAATTGTACATGGGCTTTAGTTGACAAAGCACTTATCATGTAAGGTGCATTTGAGCAACAAAATACCCTTTATCGCGCAAGGTACCTTTGCACTACAACACTATTTTCATTGCGTAAGATGCCTTTAAGGCGACAACAAGACATTCGTTGCGCTGGTGTTTTTTTATTTTTTTTTATTTTTTTATTTTATTTTATAAATAAATTTTATTGATTTGACTTTATTATCAAATTAAGCAAACCAAATACTCAAAGCAGATACTTAAGCATCCATATAAGCTAAACCAAATTAAGCAAATAAACTATTTAAAGCAGATGTTTTATTCGGATGCAAAATAAGCAAACGTCCATAAAAGTCTCTTGATCGGCATCATGCTTTCCTCCCGATAACGTCTCTTGAAGTGGTCATCAATGTATTTCATTGTGTTAGTATCGGTATCATCGCTAATAAAGTCCGCCTGTTGTGCAAAAAAATCTAAAGATACTAATAATCATAATAGTTATTATATAAAAAAATAATTATTAAATTATTAATTGACACTTACTAATAGCTCATTCAACAAAGATTTCTACATCTCCTCCGACACTTTTTTTCCAGGACGATCACTCCATAGGATATTTGTTCTGCAGTAAGAACCCTATGTCGTGCACAAGAAGGGAATGCGTCTTATCAGATTTCGTTTTGCATATGGAATCACTGTTGATGCGCCTCCACTAATCATTCATCAACTATCTGGCCCTACGAGACAGTCTCTTTTTCTTCTTTTCTACGAAAAAACAAAATTCTTCAAACCACACTTAAAATTCTACCGAAAAATCAGCATAACCTCCCCCGAAAATGAGAATTTTCTCATAACCTAAAAACGTTGATATACATACTCTCCACATCCAACCACGATTTTGAATAGCAAACCAAGTAAATTAATCAAATATTATTATAATAATGCAATAAATCTTTGCAACAAAAAACAATTGTAAAATTAATAAAAAAAATGGGTATTACCTGTTCAAGATCCTTCTTTCTCACATTTCACTATCGCTCCACTGTCGGATGCATTTTCATCTAAATACACAGCTAGAGTAGCAGCGGAATCGGACAAATGCGGTATCTACAAAATTATAATTTTCATGTATTTTGAAACCCACAAAATATGAGCGATTCAAAATTCAAAAAATAAAATTAATAACCTAAACAAATTTGTTCTTTATTTGGAGAAATAGAGACTTAGCGTGGAAATCGAAGATCGTGGATGGTGAAAGTGTAGGAAAAAGGAAAAAAGATTTTGGATATGGCGGAGAGAAAGTTTTGGAGTTTAGGGGATTAAAAAGGAGGGATTTTGGGGACAAAGATGAGGAAATGAGGAGGAAATGGTATAGGTCCGGGATTTTAATGAATCTTGTGAACCCTTGCGCAATGAAGCGCTTCTCGCCTAAAATTTCTTCTTCATCGCATTTACTTTTTTACAATTATTGTCCAACTGACATTTTCAAAGAATTTGCATGACGCTGCCTAAAGGTTGTTTAATGAAATAGCAACCTGAAATGTCACCATGTTTTCTTATCAGTGCAGGTTTCATCATATTAATTGTGGGAGTGATTTATTCACGCTCATTCTCATCTTTTACGTAAACTTTATTGTAATTTTTAATTCTCTTTTAGTTGTTTAATGCAATAGCAAAAATATTTAAAGAAAATATAAAAGAAGAGGTATATATAAGAGATGAAAAATGATGTCCGTATATCATTTACCTTTACATTATGTTTGGCTAAAGAAATTTAAGATTACTATGAAATTTTAAAATGACGGAAATTGAAATGATAAGATTTTATTTTCTAGAATTTGTAATTTTTCTTGTTTGGTTAACCTAAAAGAACAATGGAATTGAAAATGAAATTTGTTATTTTTAAACTCTCAATCATAGAAATTGGGAAATGACACCTATTTACACGGAATTTAAGCTTGGGACCCAAATTCCAAGTTTTTTTTTTCCAAGCAAAAATTCTAAATTTCTATGTTTATGAATCCAAACAAAGGAATTGATGCATAAATTCTAACTTTTATCTAAATTCCAAGTTTATTTCCCTCATCCAAACATAATGTTAGTTCTTCAACCTCTACCACTCAAGTGCAAAAACCATTGGTTGTAAGTAGTTATTTTTGCCCAAGTATTAACTGTAAGACTCATGTTGAGTTGTCAAGGTTTTGAATAGAAATTGCTTAGAAGGCAAATAACGTGTATGGCAAGTTATTTGTCCTTCATTGTAATTGAATACTAATTGGCAAGGATATGAGGAACCAAGGGAACAGAAGTTTGACTTTTGAAACCCTAATTCAGTAAGATATAATGCACATGCCTGTATGGGACAACAAAATTAAATGATGATTTGGTTTATCCCTCCAATTACTATTCGTATTGGAGGAACTGTATTTGGCCAATAATTAATAAAGTGTCCCTGCTTTCACAATGACTCCGGTTCCATTCTCGAGCAATCCCCTTTTGCTGGAACGTTACTGGTTGGAGAAAGTAGAATAAACTCTTAGACACACTCCACTTATCATGCCTCCAATTGGTCAGGTCTGTATCATTCATCTTTCTTCTAGTTGCTACTCTTGTGATTACAGGCGAAACTGTAATCCTAGAAACTTGTTAACTGATTATGTATATTATTCTTACATTAACTAATGCGCATTAGGTTTTGGTGATCTTGTTGTGTCTGCTTACACTAGTTGTGGCTGTAAATTTGCCAGGTGGTTGGGTATTTCATGCAATGACATATACATACATACATATATATATATATATATATATATATATATATATATATATATATAGTTCGTTTGAACGTGTTTTTAAAATAATTGAAAACATTTTTTGTGAAAATATTTTTAAAACCATTCTTTAGTAAAGATGCAAATAAATCTTGAAAAAGCATTTAAAGTGCTTTTTGGAAGAAGCACATAACTAATGTTTCTTCAAGAATACACTTTAAGTGATTTTGGAACCCAAAAATATTTTCATTAAAAGTGCTTTTAGTTATTTTAAAAGTGCATTCAAATGAGCTCATATATAATCACATACACACCATAATCTTTTGAGGGGCATCTCGCATCTCGTTTTACTTTTATGGTGTGAGATACGATATTATGGTAAATAAATGGTCAAAGTACAGTCAATACTCAATACTATGGAGATATTATTAGGACATTTCTAACCGAATATGCAAATGCTTTGAAATGTGTATGTTGCATTTTTTTAGCGGTTAAAAATTCTTCAATAGAGAGATGTAAGATATGATCTTGACCGAAGAATATAAATAAAAATTTAAATATGCATACCTTTTTACATCTTTTCTTGATGGGTTCTGCAAATCAAAAAGAGAAAATTAAATTGCACTTCAAATTTCCATATTTCTCATTGGAATAGAACTCACACCTATGTCTCCCATAACTGTAAAATGGAATATAAACATAGTCTTTGCATGGCAAATATGCATCTCTCTATTGGAGATGCTCTTATATGTTGTCGAGAATATAATTCTGCATTTTTATTTTCACACTCATGTTTACTAAGAGCATATCTTAAATATGGATGTGCATGAACAAAAATGACTTGTGTGGAAATTATTTCCACAAAATGAAAATCATCACTCAGCAAGTCATGGTTCCAGATGAGAGTATTTGAGTTACTAAACCCCACACTAGAACATAATTCTAGGAAACTCTTTGAAATGAGGTTGCTATCCTCAATATCCTCCATGGAACTCTGGACCTCCCTTCAATTGAGTCAATGACAAGTTTAGAATCACCTTCCACACAGATTTTTTAAAACCTCGATTTTGAGCCATCAAGAGAGCATCATGTAAACCTAGCGTCTGCCACCGAAACTGTATTCTCACATAAGCTCCTGGTTCCTGCCAGAATATGGTAGCCATGGTCGTCTCAAATGACAAAGCCTGCTACAACCCTTTGGTTAAAAGCAGTTTTACAAAAAAAATATGTCAAACACTCTACTGGTTTATGGAACAACTATTTATTCTCACAACAAAACATAAGCAGTTTTTTTTTTTTTTTTTAAATCACAACAATACCAAAATACCCCTAAGTCCCAATAGCAAACTTTCTTGGTCCATTATATGTGGCTTTTTACGGTGCCACTGTAAACACGAAAATTTTGTATCGAATGAAACGAGAATATGTGTACAAAGTAGATTTGTATTGATTTGAATTTGTAGGTTACAATCTCTGTTTACAATTTTCCTCTGATTTAGTCTTGAAATTTGATGTAGATGGTTGATTGTTGATCCAAGGGTCGCGATGACTTGATCTCAGACGAATGGTTGAATGATTGCTTCAAGTTTTGAGCTTGAAATAACGCTTGGATGGTCTTCACCTCAAGGGTGCGGCAAAGGTAATGTTTGATGCGGGATTTCGTTGCTTCAAGGGTCTTGGCGACGTGATCTTGAATCGAACATCATTACAAGTTTATGAGCTTGCAGAAAAGTCTTGAAGAAATCGGCACGAGTGCTTGTTGATTCTTCAAGAGGAGTGCTTCGGTTTTGATTGTACGTTCTTCAAAAAGAGATTTGGCAACGTATTAGTCCTCAAAGGTTTGGCAGAGATTCTTCTGTGTAGAGATTTTTTCGACCCTTGTACTTGTGGGAGGACCTTGTATTAATAGGCTTCTCAAAGCTTGCCTTTGGGTGGATTTGGCTTTGATTTATGTACTAATTTGTCCATGGGAGAATTTAGGCATGTTTTGTGTCTTAATTTCAGCCACTTTCCTCCCTTGGCCGAAATTATGAGGCCTTGTTGCCTATTTTGTGAGCAATCTTCAATTCTTACTTGTTTTATAAAGATGCCTTAACTTTCTTTCTCGTTTTGAGAGTATTTTTAGCACTTGCCGAATTTAAAAGGGATTCTCCCTTGTCTGCTGAGTTTTTGGGAACGTTTTATACTTCCCTTGCGTGATTTATGCCACATGTCATTGATGACTTGTCCATTTGTGATGAGTCATATGCCACGTGAAGCTTTGTGATGCATCATTTGTATGCAATGAAATTTAAATGTCTACAGCCACGAAGTATGAAATATTCTGGATGCTTTAACAATTAAATTTAGGGTTCTTTAGATTTAAACCCTTGCAACTCTTAAACTCTAGACAAAAACCCATATATATTATAACTTCTAAATAAAACCCAAATTTTAAAGATGATGTCATGTTAGATAAAAGATGTCCATGAATTTGTGTTTATTTACAAAATCATGCCACCAAATCTCTTATACATTTCTTTTTGCTAGACATTTAATTTGTTTAGTATATTTTTTATATTGTGTGAACTCCTCCAATCCAAAATCTAATTAGATCAAATATATACGGACATATATTCTACATTTATGTATACTAATACCATAAAAAGAGGTAGGTAAATTAATTTTGTCACAAATTTAAAAAGTAGGCACATTAATTTTCATGTAATTATATAGTAGGTAAATTATTTTCATAAAATCAAACAATAATAGATATTGTTTTCAAAAAATTAATTTTCATAGTAGGTAAATTTTTTCATGTACTTATACAGTAGGTAAATTATTTCATAAAATTAAACAATAGATATTGTTTTCAAAAAAATTAATTTTCATGGTAAGTAAACTATTTTCATGTAATTATACTGTAGGTATAAAATTAAACAATTGATATTGTTTTCATAAAATTAATTTTCATAGTAGGTAAATTATTTTCATAAAATTAAACAATAGATATTGTTGAAAATAAACACTAAATTAGGTATATTCAAATTGAAATTTATTGTAGAAATTAAAAAAAAAATTCCAAATTAATTCCTCTATCTAGACCCATATTTCATGGCTACAAGGCCTTGCCAAATTCAATGCACGTGATCAATTAAAACAAAATTACAAGAACTTTCCATACTAGCTTAGAAGGGGTATATTAGGGATCCAAAAAATATAAAAATGGACATACATACTTAATTTGGTAAGTTGCTTAGTTGGATCCTAATCATTGGGTTTTATTCGAATAAATATTTTATGATGGGCTAGAGGCTAGAAAAAATGAGTTTGGAGGGGGAAAGTTAAATTTTCAGTTAAATTTATATCTTAACTATTGGAGTAAAACTCTCATCTACATCTTTTGCATTGTAAAATGAGATGTAAACATGATTTTGCATCTATCCATTGGAGATTTTCTACATTTTTTTTCCGCACTCATGATTTCTGATTTAGCACCATAAACTATTTTTTTAATATATTCTATTGTTATAAGGTCATTGATAAAGTAGGGATAAAAATAATTAAAAATACTTGTAAGAGAACAAAGTAATTGTAGTATAAACGACTCAAATAAGATCATTCTCCACAAGAATTGAATGAATAATTTGTAGTTAAACTAATTCTTAATTAACTATTTAAAGGAAAAGATTCATGATTTAGAAACTAAAAGATGAAAACAAAAGCAAAACACTTTAAATTTTAAAAACCAAGGAATCGGCAAAAATATAAATTAAAACAATTAAATAATTCTTAAGAAAAGCACTTCTAGAAAAGACTAAGGTTAGCCGTCGCTATTAACAATCATATGCAATTCTATCAATTATGTATGAATTACCACATACATACATTGAGTTTGCAGTTTTCTAATGCATATTCTTTTCATGAATTTCAAGCTAAAACGTATAGATAACATGCGATCCGTCTATAATTTTTAGATCAAATATGAACATGTAAGATTCATTAAGCTTTGTGAAACCCTTCGAAAAATCATGCAATCTTAAGAGCGTGATGTTTTTCTTAAGTGAAATTACATTTTCAATCACAAGAAGTCGTCCTCAATTTCAAGGTGATGTTCCAACATAAATTGCATCAAATTACTGGCCTGGATATCCCAATGGTCGCGAATAATTAAGACAATTGGATAGTTTCAAATAGAGTGTTTAATAATTTAAAACATGCATGCATAATATATCATAAGCAAATTGAAAAGAAACTACATATTCTTACTAAGGCTTGTGGCCTCGCCCTAGCACAAAGCAAAATATTGTTAAGAACATGGACGGAAAACCTCTTGTAAAATAAAGTTGAATTGTCAAAGCTCTCTAAGCCAAATTGTCCAAAGTAGTGCATAAAGAAAGAACCCTAATAACTAGGTAGCACATAAAGAAAGAACCCAAAGTAGTCCAGTAGCGGGTCATGGCACTTCGGTAATGCATCAAGTGTCCATCCGAATCTTCATCTCCCTTAAACAAGGTAAAATATAGCAGGCTGAACTTCTGCGGTGGCTCCATCTGCTTGATCTCATCTGTAAATGGTGGCCTGCTCATGTGGGCCATGTCTCTACGAAGGGCATCGTCGCTAATATCGATGCGATGGAATCCTCGCAGCTACTCTACTACAAGTCTTTATACTTCCTTCTAGATTTGTGCCTAGTAAGGCAACGAAGCCTCCGGCTGCCCCCAGTGTTGACCTACTAGTCCATGTTACTCTTTGGCATATCTTGCTCGTTTATGCCGTAGTTGTGGTGCACGAGGTTCATTATGTGCTGCTCATCATCGTGCTTGGCACAGGTTGTGAGTGGAACTTGAGCTGGACTACTCTCGTGCTCTCCCCGGTCAGCCATGTGGCTGCCTACTCTGGTTCATCGCAGGAAGATCTCTTTGTGGGTGTAACCTCGTGTGGACGCTTCGCCTAGAATGTCCTAAGTGTTTATCGGAGTGTGGACCTAACCTCAAATACACACTGACATGTGAGCCGAGTCGGGAATGAACGCTTCTGTGAACATCTAAGCAGGAGAAGACGTTTTCCTAAGGGCCCAAACGAGAATGCACACTACCTAAACGCACGGTTCATAATGAGCTGAGCGGCTCTTTGCCGGGGCATTGCTGGAATAAGTCACGTTCTTCTGCCCTCACCTTGCTTCATGACACCTATTCCGCTGGGCTTGGCTGGTAGCGAGCTAGACTTAGGCTGCCTGTCCATGGGTTGCTCCAATGGCTAGGCCAACTCTGCTGGGCTCCCCTGGGCCTGGGCCTGCTATGTAGCTAGGCTTGTTTTGTAGTAGGCTAGGCCTCCTACCCTAGGCATGCTGTGGTAGCTGCCAAGCTCTAGGCTTCCTACCCGTGAGCCAAGAAGTGGACCTAGGCCTTCTGCCCAGGGTTGCAGGGCAACGATGCTGCTGCTTGGGTTGTGGCCTGATGGCCTTGTCGTGGCTACTGAGTCGTGGCAACAGTGGTAGTGCGACTCCGTGGTGGTGGGGCTTCTCCTGCCGTTGCGTTAAGCCTTAGGGATCACCATTGTGGGGCTATATCGTCATCTCCACTCTCCGGTCCAAATCCTTGTACGTACAGGGTTCCGTTCGCCGTGGTTTCTAAATTTCCTACCATTGTATCCTTTCTCCAGGGATTGATCAAGAAACTTTTCTCGGAAAAGTTAATTGATACAATGTGACATCCCACATCGCCCAGGGGACTGATCCTTATATGTATATTCCATCTCTACCTAGCACGAGGCCTTTTGGGAGCTCACTGGCTTCGGGTTCCGTAGGAACTCCGAAGTTAAGCGAGAAGAGGGCTAGAGCACTCCCAGGATGAGTGACCCTCTGGGAAGTTGCTCGTGAGTTCCCAAAAACAAAACCGTGAGGGAATGGTAAGCCCAAAGCGGACAATATCGTGCTACGGTAGTGGAAGCGGGCCCGGGAAGTGATCCGCCCCGAGCCGGGATGTGACATACAACGTGTGAGAAATTCAGCATAACAAAAAATTCAAGAAACCAAATGCAAGAGGCTTCTTCGAGTATTTAAATCAACTTTCAATGAAAGCACTAATTTGTTGATCCAAATTTACACCGTCTTCAGTCTTGACGAAAATACCCCTGCAAAATAATCAACACCTTTGATCAAAGACCTAAGTTTCACGCGCCCACGAGGAGGGTTAGGTCAATGGATCTCTAATGCCTAAGTTTGTTCCTCTAAGGAGAGTAAAGTGTTTAGGGCTTTTTAGGGTAGCAAAAGCTTATGAAATTTGGTAGAATAAGGTGTATATATAGGAGGGGAAGGGCGGCCATAGTGTTAGGAATTTACCCTACACATGGCGTCATCATATTGGCCAAGGTTTATGGACAAATATTCTCAAGATATTAAATAGGAAATAATAACTTGAGATAATGGAGTAATTATCCCTAATTGATTTAAATTGGGACTACTTACTTGAATGGAGTCAATCTTCAATTGGGAATGTATTAAAGACAGGATTTGGGTAATTAATCCTTATCTTTAATGCTTTGACTTTTCCTTGCAATTGTTGGGACCTTCAGGGGTGTGAGCTACGCATGAGAGTATATGAGGAACCTATCTATTTAATAAGGGCAATCTTGTGTTTCTTGAGCAAAAGTCCACGTGTCGCCTTTAAAAATTTTGGGGTTATTTTAGGCTCCACAAGAGTGATTGTATATATTCTTTTACATTTTTCACACTTCTATTGACACACCCCAACCCGGAATGTCCACTAGGACTCTGAATCGAGCTGTGCTGGCCGACACCTGGAAGGTGATGAAACCATAAAGTATAATGATGTAGACAATGTGAATAAATTTAAACCTAAAAATGCCTAAGGAACAGAGTGCACTGCGAGCGAGAACGAGCCCGTTTCACACCTAACGTCAAAGCATAAGTAAAGTACATAAGTGTGGGTAAGGATTATACCCTCAGAGGTAGCCACCTATACTGAGATTCGCCACAAATTCTCATCGATACGAACATCCAACAGATAAAACCTAGAGGGTTGCAAAAATAAGGGTGAGTAGGCCTGAAAATAAAGTTTATAATAAAAACCTTTTGAAAACATTATAACCCCTCGCCATAAAACCCGTATAATTTCCCATAAAACCAAGTATATGCCATGTCAAGTATCTTAGCAATTAAATAATTAAGGCAGGTGAAATAAATCAATGTAAAATGATATGCCAGCCGAAGTCACCTAACGTGACATGTACGACTCTAAACCTGCGCATGAGTCAGAACCATCTAATGTTGTCTATACGACAGACTGGGTGTAAATAAATACTCTCAAGTGCTACGATCACATGAAGGCTATGCAAAGTACTGCAAGTCACCTACGAGTCGAAACCACCTAATGTGGTCTATACGACAGGCTGGCACCTGCCTTGGATCCAAGGTGAGCGTACGGTGCGAGAGGTGAACTATCACGTGAAGGCTGCCCCTGACCTCAGGTGAAGCACTAACACCAAGGTGCAGGATAATGAGTACCAAATACATCTAGGCATAACCATATACATCACAACCCACTAACATCATAATATACTAACCTGTAGCTTACTTGGGCTCCTCAACGTCATGCAACAATATGCATATCTATACTAATGCAATTACTAAAATGTAATGCAATTGACATGGCATTTAAAAACGTAAATCCATTTAAAAAAATTTCTAGGAAAAACATAAAGTATACATACGTATATATAGAAAACCAAAAGCCTATTCACCTGGAGTCCGCACCACAACTCCCTAACACAAATATCAAGGCATCATGAACAATTGCCGCCTAGAACAATTATTAAATCATGTCTTAGAATTCTTATCAATAGTATCCTTAAATATTACGTAAGTTTATAATATACTCAAATATTACGTATTATAACGTATCAAAGTTCAGTAACGGTCCAACGGTCGAATCGTCAATTGCTATAATAATCAAGTAATGCACCTTAATCAAACTAGATTCACAATACTCAAATCCACATCATATGGATATCAATTTAGTGTAAAATAGCATCGACGGCCTATTGGCCACGCACCACCGCCGGTGATGGTCAGCCTCCCCATCTCATCAAAAAATTCAACTATTTCTAAAAATTCTCAAATTTCGCAAAAACAAAGATCTCAATGAGTGGAGTAACTTTCATACCTGTGACTAAGGCCAATTTGGCCGGGAATAGCCTCAATTTCATGAAAACCCTACGAAAACCCTATAAATGGTGAGCTTCAATTCGACTTTCCCAATACTTCGCCACCCCCAAGGTCGGTTAGGATTTGTTCCGGGCCTCAACGGAAGTCTAGGGGTGGTGGTAATTGGAAGAAAACGTTTCAAAAATGGGAGGATCGTCTCAACAACCGCTGCACCCACCGATGTGGTGTTTCCCGAATTCCATGCTAAAAATCTATGATTTCTAGGGTGTAATAGGAAGAGGGAATGATAAGGAATGTTTTCCCTATGGTTAGGTGACTTGGTTCGCCAGAGAAATCGACGAAATTCGCTGAAGAACACAAATGGGAGCCAGGTTGGGTCGGAAAAAGGGGGACGGGTCGAGGATCCCCCGATTTCCCTTTCTCTCTTTTCCCCTCCTTCCTTTCTTTTCTGATTGGTCACCTTCTCATCTCTCATTTCTGATTGGTTCGGTTCCTTCCTCCTTTCTCTCCTTTATACTCCATCTGCACTAACCATCCTTTGTTCCTTTTAATCTGTGCCACACGTGGCATCCCGGATTTTGCTCCAAAAATCTGGAAATTTCTAGATATTAACCAATTTACTAAAATGCCCCCAACTTTAAACGTTAATAACTCCTTCATTATAACTACATTTGCGTTCTGTTTGCGCCCATGCGTCTGTAGCAACGAGTCCAACGAGAATATGCTAAGAAAATGAATCTTATGTGACACGACACAACAGTCAACAAGAGTCAACACTTTGCCTCGAAGGGCATTTTTGTAAATTCACATTTTAAAAAATTATAAAAATCGTAATAATTGGGGACGGGTCGTTACATCTACCATATTATTATGAATTTTATGAATTTTTCACTCAAATTAAAAAAATTAAAAAATAACCAAAAAAACAAAAACTATTCATGAGGGTTTGGAGGGTTTAAAAAATCTAAAACAAAGATGCAACCATTGTCTACGCGTGGAGGATGCAATCATGAGCGTTTATATATCCTTTCACCTTTTTTACACTTGTACATCAATTATTATGAATTTTTATTTATTTTGAACTCCCCTAAAAATATTATTCACGAGGCTTTGTAGTGTTTTAAAAATTCAAATGGTGATTTACCCATCTCAAAGCGTAGAGGATGCAATCACGAGCATTTGCATATTTTTTCACATTTTTGCACTTGTAAATTAATTATTATAATTTTTAATGTTTTTGGTATTTAAATATTACTTTGTTGTTTTTATATTTTAATGTGTTTTATAACGTTTTAATCTCACTTATAAGAGAATAAATTTTTTATTAGTATGATTGTTTGAGAGAGAGTAAAAAGTTTGTTAGGTCGTTGAGTCTAAAAAAAGAAAGTATGTTTTTTGTCTATAATAATATTATACTAATTGATTTGAAATTTGGTCAAGTAAATTTATGCAAATAATGATAATAAGAAACTCTTATAATAAAAATAAATAAATAAATAAAACTGAACATTTTTTAAACTTATATAGAATAATACAATAATACATATTTAGTATACAATATATACAAAATGGGTATTGTATTTTATAGAAATTTTATTAGTAGTTTAACTTTAAAATCATCAAAATAATTTTTTTTAACAGATCAAAATGGGTTACCCGCGTGGAAACTTGTTATTAACGTGTTCTTAATAGGTGACCCGATTAGTTATCATGTTGAACCGAGACTTGTTTTCGTGTTATTTTCATGTCGTATTAACGGGTCATGTAAAAAATTACCAGGTATACCATAAACCATCATCTTTCGACCTAAAAGTCGCAATTAAGCCCTACAGCTCATCTGCAAGCACTATACGCTGGACAATAATTAATTCACCACGATCACGTCCTTTGGAATTAAATTCTAAAACTTTGACACAATCTTCTTTGCAGACTTGCGAACACCTTCCAATTGGAATAACTCCAAAATTCATTTGTTTGATCACTTTTTGCTCAAGAGGAAGTCATATCCTACATTTAAAATAGAATCAAAAGTATCAAAATCTCACCAAAACATACCAAGAATAAGAGAAAATATATAATAAGAAATCGACTCATAGCCATTGTAATGTTTTTTAATTCGAATGACACTGGAAAAAAAGGAAAATCAAACACAACTCTAATTACACAAACATTCTTAGCAATTGTTGTCTAATAGTCTCACTTTATGGTGGGGTATGCTCATGCTTAATTACGTTTATTGTTTAGTTTTGATTAATTTAATTTGATAATGAAAAATAAAGTGTGAGAAGTTAAAAAAATTATGTGGTCAAGAATATTTTAATAAGCCGCCCAAATAGCATTGGTATTTGAATTATCTCAACTCAATTGGTAAGGTTCTTTTCTTTTAAACTGAGTGGGCAGCTTTTTATCTCATGATAAATGTCTTCATACTTTTCTAAATTATAGTGATATATATCCGTGTGCCATAAACATGCATGAAATCGTACAAGGCACCGTCAATCAATTTTTTCCAAATGAATGTGGAAAATAAAAAAATAGAACAGGGGAAGGGACATGTCATGGGACTGGCCACAGAAAAATAAACCTAAAGAAAACTGCTAATGCAATTACTGTATGACATAAAATATTAAATCCTCCCACTAAGCACCAGTAGTGAGAGAGTGTCCTTTCAAACAGATGCTTAAATTTTTTATATTTTTAACAAAAATTTAACGATTAAAATTTGGAAAATATTTTATACCTCAAGATACTGTAAAAAACCCGTATCCAAAGAGGACCACTTTTCGAACTTGTAGGGTGCTTAGTGGGACTTAGTGGGAGGATTTAATATTTTATGTCATACAGTCAATGCATTAACATTTTTTTATAGACAAAAGAAAATTCTGGAAATATTGCTGCTGTGGAAATGACACCACGACGAGAAAGGAAAGTCTGAAATGCGCGGGCACTGCACAGCTTAATTTATTATGAATTTTAACTAAAAGTTCTCGGTATTATTCAGTTTAACGAAAAATTACATTTTTACATTAAAAAGTCAATTATGGTATTATTCATTTTACCCTTTATTTTATTCTTATTGTTAAAACTCAAAGTTTTCAAACCATTTTTATTAGTTTTCCTTAATTTATTCTATTGTCTGTCTTTTTGTCGAATATTCTATTATTTTGGCATAATTGGGCATTGGAATGGTCGGTATAAATGCCATACCGAAATGTCGGTCAGAAAACTGAACCAAATTTCGAAAACGACACGTAAATATTGAAACGCTATTGTAGCATATTTTATCTGACAAGGGGAAGGGGACTGGCGACAAGGAGAGAGATTGAGAGAGATGTGTTTGTAGAATCGTAGGGGAATGTGTGTGTTTTTCCCTCCTACGTAGTACCTTTATTTATAGGAATAGGGGAGACAAGAAGATCCTTCATCGCCAAGGAATACAAGTTTATATATGAAAGAATAACTATAATCAAATTTAATCTATGATTTACACAATCACACTTAAACTAGGAAAGTTTACAACACTCCCCCTTGAGTATGTAAATACTTAAGGTAGATTCAGCATCATGCAGAAGTGGAGAAAGTCGACTCATTGGCATTGATTCTAAAGAACAACGTTATTCTGAATAAGGTAGGAACTTGTCTAAAGAAGTAAGTCTCATTAAAAACACTAAGGCTATGGCAAAAACCTGAGTAGGGACAAAATCCATAGTCGCAAAAACCTGAGTAGGGACAAAATCCATAGTCTAAGGAAAAATGTGTGAGTAATGCAAAGTCAAAAGAAACGTCTACCGGACGTCATCCGGGATATGACCAGCCCAAGATGGATGCCTTGTTAAAACCTAGTTAGGTAGCAAAAATCCAGTGGGAAAAATGCTCCTAATCATAGGGAAAAAGAGCAAAATTAAGATCAAGCAAGTATACTTTAGGATACTCCCATTGAGTTTGACACAATTCCAAATAGAACTAGCAATGTTACAATTTAGAACGTTTATGCATACCTATTCCATGAACAAGCTTTTAAAACGTCGTCTTTGGCAATGATTTGGTGAAAAGGTCGGTCAGATTATCTTGTGAACGGATTTATGTGACTTTGATCTTCTAATGCTCTTGCTTTGGTGAAGAGGTCTCCTTTGATGTAACCTTTCTTGAGTTGTTCGATGCATGTTGCATTATCTTCATAAATCGTTATAGGGACATCAACGACGAGGTAAAGATCGCAGGATCTTGGAATATTGCCCATAACTGCTCTTATCCAAAAGCATTCCCGAGTTGCTTCATGCAAGGCAAGAATTTCAGCATGGTTAGACCAAGTGGCAACTAAGGTCTGTTTAGTTAACCTCCAAGATATTGCGGTGCCTTCAACGGTAAATACATAACCCATTTGAGAACATGCCTTGTGCGAATCAGATAAGTATCATGCATCGGCATAACTAACAAGAAGAGAATCAACTCGAGAAGCAGGGGGTGCAAAATCACTCGAGGATCAGTAGGGATAGAATAAGCCCAAATCCATAGTACCCTTAAGGTAATGGAAGATGTCTTTAACACCAGTCCAGTGTTTACGTGTCGGTGTATTACTGTATCTTGCCAAAAATTAACAGCAAAGGAGATGTCGAGTCTAGTGCTTTGAGCTAAGTACAATAAAGCGCTTATCGCACTTAGATAAGGAACTTCAAGCTCCAAAATCTCTTCATCATCCTCATTCGGATAAAAAGGATCTCGTTTTGCATCTAATAGTCGAACGACCATAAGAGTACTTGAAGGCTTCGCTTTATCATCATTAAAGCGGCGCAACACCTTCTGGGTGTAGTTCAATTGATGTACTAAGATTCCATTTGAACGATGCTCTATCTCCAGATCGAGACAATATCGAGTCTTTCCTAGATCTTTCATCTCAAATTCCGACTTCAGGTGCACAGTAGTTCTCACGAGCTCTTCAGGAGTTCCGATAAGATTCATGTCATCAACATATACTATCATTTTGTCGCAAAATCGGAATGTGACTTCCAAATGAATGCACAAACGCATAGGTCATTGTTCACATATCCCTGACTAGTCAAATACTCACTCAGACAATTATACCACATTCTTCTGGATTGTTTCAAACTGTAGAGTGAACGCCTCAGTTAAATTGAGATCGGGGTTTGGAAATATTTAATCCAATCAATGTAAGTCCTTCGAAAAATTTCATATAAATTTCCGTATCAAGATCCCCATAGAGATACGCAGTTACTACATGCATTAGCTACATATTCAGTTTTTCGAAAACTACCAAACTGATAAGGTAGCAAAAAGTAATCACATCTGTAACGGGTGAACAAGTTTCGTCATAGTCAATCCCGAGGTGTTGTGAGAAGCCTTGCATAACAAGACAAGCTTTGTAATGCACAATTTTGTTCTTCTCATTACGCTTCCAAACGAAAACCTACTTATAGCCAATGGGCTTCACATGTGGAAGAGTAGGAGCTACAGGTCCAAACACCTTATGTTTCGCAAGCGAATCGAGTTCGACTTGGATTACTTGTTTCCAGTTTGACCAATTAGTTCCACGTCGACATTCATTAACGAAACGCGGTTCAATGTCATCGCTCAACATGATCTCAATAGCTACTGCATATGCTAATGCATCGTCAATGATCATATCATTTCTAAACCACACATCATCTAAGCTAGCATAATAAATCGAAATCTCATGATTCTTGAGAAGGGGATTCATCTCTTCAATGACGCTTTCATAATCTAGAATTTCCTCATGAGTTTGATAGAATGAGTAAGCAATAGTCAGATTCACAGTTGGCTCTTCAGGGCCTTGTGCCATGGGTTTCCTCTTCTAGTGGTGTGAATCCTTTGAACCAAAAGGTCTGCCACACTTATGTGTATAGGCAGATGATTGGCTAGCCGCTAATGTATATGGATCACCAAAGTTGGTGTCTCAAGCCTCCAAAAGGGAAATTCGTCTTACATTTGGTACATCAATCTTTGTAGGCGCATTCGCAGCTGGAATATGTGATCTTGTCACTCACATTAAATTAGTGAAAGCATCTAGCATGCTTTGAGCTATGGTCTGGAGATCTAATCTGCGCTAAACTTTAGTTTCAGACTGAACAATGCGGTTATCTAAATGAGATAAAGTGGGAGTCGTCCATGATAATTCTTGTCATTCTTCAGGAACGTTGACGTTCTTATTTCCCCTAATAACAGGAAGACTGTCTCATAGAAGTGACAATCTGTGAAATGAGTGATAAACAGATCACCTGTCAAAGGTTCTAAGTAACAAATGATCGTAGGACAATTATATCCGACATAGATTCCCATCCTTTGCTAGGGCCTTATTTTTGTACATAAGGGAGGCGAAATAGGTACATAGACCGCACAACCAAATACGTACAGATGTGATATGTCAAGTTTGTATTAGGTAACCAACTGAAGGGTGCTATATGGTTGTGTTGCAACAGGTTCAAGCGGACCAACTTAGTTGCGTGCAATATTGTGTGGCCCCAAGCAGCGATCGGGAGCTTGGTACGTATGACCAACGATCGAGCAATCATTTGTAAGCATTTAATGAATACCTCTGCCAAACCATTTTGGGTGTGAATATAGGGTACAAGATGTTCAATTTCAACCCCAATTGACATGCAATAGTCATCAAAAGTTTTAGATGTGAATTCTTCATCATTATCCAATCAAATAGATTTGATCAGATAATCAGGGTGGTGAGCCCTTAGTGTAACATCCCACATCGCCCAGGGGAGTAGATCCTGTAAGCCTTATATGTATATTCCCATATCTACCTAGCACGAGGCCTTTTGGGAGCTCACTGGCTTCGAAGTTCATTGGGACTCCGAAGTTAAGCGAGTTTGGGCGAGAGTATTCCCTGGATGGGTGACCCACTAAGAAGTTCTCGTGTGAGCTCCCGGAAACAAAACCGTGAGGGTGTGGTTGGGGCACAAAGTGGACAATATCATGCTACGGCGAAGTCAAGCCCGGGATGTGGTGGAGCCCGGGTCGGGATGTGACAATTTGGTATTAAAGCCAATCCTTGGCCGGAAGTGTGCTAACGAGGACGTCAGGCCCCTAAGAGGGGTGGATTGTAACATCTTACATCACCCAGGGGAGTGGATCTTGTAAGCCTTATATGTATATTCCCTTCTCTACCAAGCACGAGGCTTTTTTAGAGCTCATTGGCTTCGGAGTTCATTGGAACTCCGAAGTTAAGCGAGTTTGGGCAAAAGCATTCCTAGGATGGGTGACCCACTGGGAAGTTCTCATGTGAGTTCCAAGAAACATAATCATGAAGGCGTGATCGGGGCCCAAAGCGGACAATATCATGCTACAGCGGAGTCAAGCCCAGGTCGGGATGTGACACTAAGCTTGATAACCTGAGCTAACAGTTTGGAGAATGTAGCATTCTTTGTAAACAACAAGCACATGTGTAACCAACATGTAAAAGTGTCAACCAAAACCATAAAAATATCTAAATGTTTGTAGAGAGGATGAATCAGTCCATAAATGTCCCCTTGAATTCGTTGTAGAAAAATGGCAGGATTCGAAAAAATCTTGTCATAAGAAGGCTTAGTGATAAGTTTTCCATTGAACATGTATGATATGCGATTCCTTGAATCAAATCTAAACTTCAGGTTAGTGGCCTATCTGATGATTTGAGGATAGGGGCACATCACTATTTGTCCAGGATGTCCTAAACGGTCATGCCAAAGTGTAATTTCATGCGCGGTCCCAAACGTAGGGCCTGCCACATAGTGGCATTCTACGGGGCATATGGTCGTAGTATACAGACCACTCAGGATACGCTTTATCTTCTCTAGAATACACTTCTAACCATATTCGTAAGAAGTTATGCACATAAATTCAACTCTATTTTCTACGTGGGTTTCAACGTGGTAATTGTTAGGCCTAATGTCCTTAAAACTCAACAAGGTTCTTTCGGAATGTGGAGAATAGAGTGCCTCATCAATGGTCAAGATTGTACCACTGGACAACTACGTGTCATACCTTATCCTTTGATCAATTCGGATGGGCTTAAAAGGGTTGTCAGATGTGCATTTTTAGGTATGAAGTTAGTGAAATAGATGCGTTCACGCAAAATGGTGTGCGTGGTTGCACTATCTGCCAAACAACTAACTTCCCCACTAGTCACACCTAGAATGAAAAATTAATTTCAATCGGTCATATGCATAAAAGTTCTAAAAACAAATATCCATTCAAAATAATTTAAGTATTCAAGGATGGTAATTAATTAAAAACTTAATATCCAAAAACAAATCACCAACAAATAATGCAAAGATAAAAAAAAATTGTTCAAAATTTAACCAAAAACAAGGGCAGTTCGCCCACTACTGTGGAATTCGGCCAATGTCTTATTTCAACTAAAAAAAAATAGTTTATGTCTAAGATTCTAATCTTCCATAGGGGGTGGTATCCTCTTGAAAGTTTGAAACCTCCATCTTTATACTCTCCAGTTCGTCCACTTGCACAAAGTTTGATTCAAACTTCTTACGACAAGAATGATATTCAACTACAACCTTCTGGGGAGCTCGACAAATAAGAGACCAATGGTCCTTTGAACCACAGTGATAGCATATATCCGCATCCATGGTTTCAGGTGTTTTGCCCTTATTCTTGAAGTTTAGGGCCTTCGGAACGAGGTTTGGGCACTTCTAGGCTTTGTTTCCTCCCTTAGATGGGCTTTGGCTCTATTAACCTTGATGGGGTGGCTTCTGGCCGCCCCTACCACCCCTTTTTTGGCATTTGGGCATTGGTTCATGCTATAGTGTGCTTCAAGCACAGCAGTTGCCCTAGTAGGTCGAGCTTGATGATTCTTCATCAACTGCTGATTCTACTTTTCAATGAGAAGTAAAAC
The DNA here is from genome assembly GCF_019419815.1 of Pyrus x bretschneideri. NCBI lineage: Eukaryota > Viridiplantae > Streptophyta > Magnoliopsida > Rosales > Rosaceae > Pyrus > Pyrus x bretschneideri. Next base: position 2,194,678 of record NW_025999679.1, read on the forward strand.
AGAGATCCAATCCAAAAACTTAGTGAACTTCTAAGCTCTATATTGCTGCTACCTGATAATATTAGTAGTAGAGAAGGTCGAATAGGTCTTCCTCAAGAGATTCTTTTCGGTCAAAGTTTCATTACAAAGCTTGAGAAGTGAACGGATTCGACAAACTTCAGAATTATATTCATTCACAGACTTAAAGTCTTGGAAGCGCGAATGCTACCAGTCATGTCTTGCTATAGGCAAGAAGATGTCCTTTTGGTGATCAAAACGATCAGCCAAAGTGACCCATAGTGCTTGCGGATCTTCCTCAACAAAGTACTCGATTTGCAGGGCGTCATGAATATGTCTTCGGATAAAGATCATAGCAGCGGCTTTCTCAGCTTCACCAACCAGATTGTTTGTCTCATCTTCAATGGCAGGATGCAAGTTCTTTGTAGGGAGTTGGAGCTTCACATCTTAGACCCACTTGAGGTAGTTCATTCTAGAGACCTCTAAAGTGGTGAAGTCATGTTTGTTTTAATTTAGCATGTTCCTATCACAAAATAGATGGACAAGATATGGTTAGTGTAATGGAGAAAAAATCAATTCATTCACATATGAGTAGAACATTCAGGTTCTAATAGACATGTATTGTTTTTAAGGAAAACTTCAAGTTTTCAAACAAGGCATGTTTTTAGAAACTAATGGTTTCAAAATAATCATGAACTTCAGGTTCATATGTCCCTATAGGCAAACACAAATATATATACAAAAATATGCAACAAGAAAATATGCAAATAAAACTTCAAGTCTATAATTATAATTGAATTAATTATTTGGACTTCGGGCCAAATTTAAAGTGTGGGCGAAAAAATATAAAATCCATTGGGCCTAAAATGATTAGGTAATTAAACTCGGGGTCCAAAAATTAGACCAAAGCCCACGAGTAGGCTGAGTAAATGGAAGCCGTGCAGCCCAAGCCCAAGAATGGGCTGGGATAGGCTCAGGTGGATCAGGCCCTAGGTGATGGTGGGATGCTGACCCAATAGCAACAAAGCTAGTTTGCAAATGAAGTCGGGACCAAGGAGATGGCCCAGACGGCGCAGGATCATATATGACATGACAAGAGAGGACATCGTGTACTGGCATTGGATTGGGTCTAACACAAAACCCAATGGGTTGTTGGATCTAGGCCAGGACAACACATGGCAGCAGCAAGCCTAACGGGCGGTGATGCAGGCCGAGGATCTAATGCCCACTTGGGCTTAGGTCGAGGGGATTCGAGACACCCCAACTGCTAGGTGTCAGACCACAACCTGAAGAGACGTCGACATCACTTTAGGTGACTTTCCTCTGGGGTCATGGCACGGCAAAGCTTATGAGTTCACTTGGGAACTCAAATCATGGACAAAAACCTAGATTTCGACATTGGGAAGGCTTGAGAACAGTGAAGATTTGAGGAATTCGTCGAAGAATTTCTTCGATGTTCATCGGATTTCTAAGAAAAAACCCATCGTCTCTGAAGAATGCAAGGTCCCAATTACGACTAAAAGCATGATTTCCCAGGAATCAACAGCGGTGAAGTCATGGCCGATTGCAGGCGACGTCATGGGTTAGGGTTCGATGCCAAAGAGGCATCTTCTCAGATGGAGCAAGGGTTTTGCTCAGGTGTTTCGCAGCCTATGGTGAGCTCATGTGAGCCCAGTGGTGTCGAGGGTCACAAGTTCGAGGAATCCCTAGGGTTCTCGATTTCAAAAAAAATAAATAAATAAATCAATTCAATGCAATTCAATTTTATATGCATATTCAATTCAATTCAATAGTTTAATGCATGTACATATATTTGATGCAATTCATGGCAATATCAAATTCACATAATTCAACAATTATGAATATAATGCCTACACAATTTATGTAGAATCTAAAATTCGAAAAACATAAAGTTGGGTCATGCATTATGGTGAATGTTCATGTTATCAGGGCTACAAAAATATCGAGATAAAAACCATTGTTTTGAAACAACCTGATTGCATGATGATATGGATGAAATGGTTTGATGCAGAAAAGCTTCCACGTCACATTCCTAAGCGCAGCGGTAAGAGCGTACTGATAATGTGTTGTAGCCTATGTTATCTTACAAGGGGAACGGGGTTGGGGACAAGGAGAGATATTGAGAGAAAGATGTGTTTGTAGAATCATAGGGGAATGTGTGTGTTATTCTCTCCTACATAGTGCCTTTATTTATAGTAATAAGGAAGAGAAGAAAATCCTTCATCCCCAAGGAATACAAGTTCATATAGGAAAGAATAACTATAATCAAATCTAATCTAGGATTTACACAATCACACTTAGACTAGGAAAATTTACAACAAACGCAACCATTTTTTTTTTTTTTTTGAAATTCGGTATTATAGAAATAATTTCAATTTTTCGATTTGGAATCTGAGACGGAATACGAAGATCGAAGACAATTGTAAGCAACCACTAATTTTAATTCAAAATATCTGAATTCCAAATCTGCAGACAACAAAAAGTAGAAAATTTGAAACCAAATCTAAAGAAATCTAGCAATAATTGTAATTAGGGGATTTTCAAAACCCTAATTCCACCCTTAATCCCAAAAACCCTTATTCAAATTTAGAATCCCCAAATCAAATTCGAATCATAAATCAAAACTCATATTTTTAATTCCCCCAAATCAAAAGTTTGAAACATTAATTTCACCCATGAATCCACTAATTGATACTGTCATTCAATTTCATGTTCCCCAAATCGAATTCAAATCTCAAATTGAAACCCTAATTAAATTTGACGAATTAAAGGAGAAGATAGAAAGGTCGAGAAAGTCGCTGTTACGAAACATAGAGAGAGAAAGAGAGATTGTGAGAGAGAAAGAGAGAGTCGGTGTGGTTGGAGTTGAGATCAGGTGGTTGTGGCTCATCCACTTAGGTGGCCGAAGTTGAGAGAGTGATAGAAATCAAGGGAGAGTATTGAGTGAAAATGGAGATTGAAGACTGAAGAAAAAAGTGAAGAGTCGAGTGAGAAATAAGATTTCATTTTAATTCAACAGTTGACATGAAATCTTAATCAATCCGGGCTATAATAATTTAGAATCTTAAATTATATATATACATAATCGGTTTGGCTCAGTCTTACCAAACAAAACCATATTCCATATCGATTTCCATACCAAAAGTTTCGGTTTTGGGTACCGAATGATTTGGTAATTTCGGATTAGTAATTTCGATATAATACAGTTTTGGTACTTTCGGTACTTTTTTCCAACCCTACTAATAAGCCACTTTCATGATCTGATTTAGATGAGTGGCTAAAAATACTATCAAATCCAAAACTTGCATACACAGGGAGAGAACAACTTTACATACAACACAACTATGACAATGGTGTTATTGACATTACGAGTAGGTAATTTTCTTTTTTTACTATAAGAGAAAGGTCTTATTTTTTATTCATATGAATAATGAGTTCAATACAAATTATGGTAGCTCATTGGTATGATTTCTTGGTATAAATTTCCATGTATGAAAAGAAATATGACGATTGTAGAAGGCAAAAGGTATTTTGCAATTAGGCCTCTAAATAAATTGTTTGACAAGGATTTTGACTAGGGGTATGATTGAATCCAAATGCGACTGCTTATATATCTCCGGAAAGGAGAATCAAATCACTCGTGTAATTCTGTTAAAAGATACTACACTGTATGTCTACATGGGGATCATTTTTAACGAATCAGCTTATTATAGGGTGTTAAGGAGATAAGTTCTCCATGGACTTGTTTATGCACAGACTGTGGTATTTGAAATCTTTAGTAGTATTGCATGAGTTTGGCGATGTTCCATCTTTTGGTAATTAGATATTCATCCATATGTTTATATGTTCCTGTACCGCCTTCTCCGATGACTATATATGGTCATTCCCAGTTCGCTCTAAGCTTTACCTTCTTATGGTAATTTTGTATTCTCAAAGACTTCCCTTAAAACAGGATCTCCAACTTGAAGACTTTGAGGTTTGGCATCTTTGTTGTAGTATGATATGTTATTGGTAGACGGCAAGTCAGACTTGGGCACATTCCCAACGTTCTTCTTCAAAGTCGAGGTTAGACTTGAGGAGCCTAGTGTTTTACAAATCGTTTCGTTCTTTAGCATAGAAGTTCAGCATTGCTGGCACTTGGATTGGAATGATGACTTTTGTTCCATAAGCAAAGGAGAATGGAGTTTCTACAGTTACTTTTCGAGTGGTTGTATGATAGGTATTCTCTGGCCATTTGTTTTTCTTCTCAAGTCCCTTTTTCAAACATTGCAGAATTATCTTGTTTAAAGCATTCACTTGACCATTGCCTTGGGAGTACCACAAAGTAAAGATGATATGATGGATTTCAAGCTTTTTGTACGAATCTATGACTCATTATCTGTGAATATGGTGTAGAAAATCTCAAAGCGACAGAGGATTTTCTTTCAGATAAAGCATTTGACTGATGTGTCTATAATCTAGGACAAAAGCTCTACTTCAATCCACTTAGATAAGTAATATGTGGCTACTATCAAATACTCTTTGTTTTCTTGGACTTTGTTTGGCGAATTGGCAAGATCGATGCCCTATTGCATGAAGGATCATACCCCAATTAGAGTGCTAAGCTCTTATGCATGTTGATTGTTCAGTGGTGTGTACCTCTAACACTTGTCACAAGTTTGAGCGCAGTAAAAAAACATCACATCTTATGGTGGGCCAATATTATCCAGCCCTTAATGCTTTTGCGTAAGAAATCTCTCGCCATAGTCATTCTTTCATATGCTAGAGTGGATATCATTAAGGATCTGTAAGCCTAATTCTTGAGTGAATCACAAGGCATAAGGTCCAAAACAGGAACGTTGGTAAAGTCTTCAACGAATGCAGTGTAATTTCCTAGACAAGTGGCAATCTTCATGAAGTTTCTCATCTTGTATGTAATCAATGATCTCGTCTATCCAATTCTTTCTTGTGGCAAAAGAAGCAACAACTTCTGGTTTCAGCTCATGAACACTTGGGTGGCAAGGTACTCAAAGGGGATTGTTCGTTGAAATGAGTAGTGGACAGTGGATGCGATGGTCACTAATGCATCATCATGATGTTCTTAGGATTTGCTAAATCTCGTACTTCTTGAATCCTTCGAATAATACCTTTGAGTTGGTTAAATGGAGCTCTATAATGGGATTGTGAGCAGTGTAACCTTATTTAACTTGATTGAAAATTATCGTTGAATCATAGTGGATTGAGTGTTATCTGACTTGTAGAATCACTACTGCCCTAAGTCCGGTGAGCAACATTTCATACTTTGCCTCATTGTTGTTTGCATGAAATCTGAGCTTCAAGGCTTGCTCAAGTAGGGATCTGTCCAGCATATTCAAAGCCATTCATGCCCCTGCTCCATTCACGTTTAATGATCCGTCTACATAGAGTTTCCACAAACAAGGATTCTTGATTGTTTTATGCGAATCTGTGAAGTATGAGACATCTTGGTTAGCCGGGATGAATTATGTTACAAAGTTCGCAAATACTCGGGTTTGATTGAAGTCTTGAGTTGATAAAAGGTTTCATGTTGCCTTAGCTCAATGATCCACTTGGTGATTCTAGGTGATGCTTTTGGAGTGTGCATGATATACTAGAGTGGATACTCAGTCATGTAGATGACTCATAATGATTGAAAGTATAACTAGAGGTTTCTAGTTGTTGTCACCAATGCAAGATCAAGTTTTTCCATCTTTGGGTATCCGGTGAGGTAGACGATTCGGAATGATTAAAAGTATGATTAGAGCTTCGTATCTATTATCACCAATGCAAGAATAAGCTTTTCCATCTTTAGGTATTTGGTTTCTAGTTCGAGAAGAGCTTTAGACATATAGTATACTGATTTTCGCTCCTCGAGTCTTATCAAATAAAAGCTACACTAACCAACAATCTGATACTGCCAAGTACGGATATAAGTCTTCACCAATCACAGGTTTAGATAAGAGTGGTGGATTAGATAGGTATTTCTTCAATTTCATGAAAGCTTGCTCACATTCTCTGTTCAGAGTAGGCCTTTGCTCTTCTTTATTACAGTGAACAAAGGTGTGCACTTGTCATAGACTGTGAAAGGAATCGACTAAGAGCAGATGCTCTCCCTTTTAGGCTATCAATCTCTTTCATAGTCCGAGGCGATTTCATCTTCATGATGGCCTTGATTTATCTGATTGGCTTCATTTCTGCGCTTGGTGACCAAACAATCTAAGAACTCACTTTACGCTACTCTGAAAGTGTAATTTTCTAGATTAAGCTTCACATTGTACTTTCGGAGAAGATTGAAAGATTCTTAGAGGTGAGTGAGATGGTATTTCTTTTCCTTGCTCTTGACAACCATGTCGTTGATGTCTTTCCAATTTTTCTATGATAATTTAGTAGACTAGCCTTTGGTAGACTAGCCTTTGGTAGGTTTCCCCTGCATTTTTATATTCAAAAGGCATAACCTTATGATAGTACATACCTCAGTCGAAGAGGAAAGATGTCTTCTCCATGTCTAGCTCATACATCTTGATCTGGTTGTAGCTTGAGTAAGCATCCTTGAAATTTAACAATTCATGCCTGGCTATAGGATCGACTAAAGGATATGGGTCTTTGGGAAGGCTTTATTCAGGTCTGTGAAGTCCACACAAAGTCTTTATTTTTTGTTTATCTTATGCACAAGCACCACATTGGTTAACTAGCCTGGATGGTAGACCTTGATGACCTTGCTTCTCTCTGTCCTATGGTTGCATTTTCGTTGGATAACCAGTTTTGCAGTTGGATCTAGATGGACATGATGGCGTATTATTGAATGGTCAATGCATGGCATGTCTTCTGTGAACCAGGCAAGTACATGTTTATTGGCTTGCAAGAATGTGGTGAACTATTATTTTTCTCAGTTCGATTGATTCGGTCTAATTCTGGTTTTGCATTTCAACTTGTTAGGATCAAGGCTTATATAGACAACATCTTCATATGCTTTAAACTCTAGATTGCCTTCATCTTGAGGGTCAAGGTCTGGGTCAAACTCCTTGTAGTTTTTCTATTGACCCTTGAACTGTGATTGATATGCTGACTCAGGCTTTCCATTATGTAGCATCAAGTTGTTGCCTAATCTTTTTTGTCTTCTTTACACTACCAGATGCAAAAAAGCAGAGTAGTTAATGGTAGAATGAATGGACTGTTAAGCTAATTCTAACCGAGTGTGGCGTTATAAAGAGTTGGGCAGTCCATGACATGGAAAAACACCAAGTAGTTATACAGTTATGCCTAAACCACAAGCTTTATTCTCCCGAGTGATCAGATTGGAGAGTTGTTGAAGGTATGCAAGGTGGTTTTCCCTTTGTTAATGTTGTCTAGAATTCTCATCCTCTCAGCTGCATCTTTGAAGAGGGTGCTAACTCCAAACCCATTGTCCACCAAGACAGGACTAACCATGGCGTTGAAAATATGTACCTATTAGACCAAGGCATCATCGTAAGGGAAGTGTATGTTTTCTAATTTTGCAAATCTAGATCAGAGAACATCAAGATGTTAGACTCGATTGGGAGCGATTTATTGATGGAAGCCACCATCCTGGGGTTCTTTAAAGTCGATTTGCTTTTCTTTTCTTTTTTCCATTAATGTTATTGATGTTGAGAATCGATTTTTTTATAAACCTTTCGTTTCTAGAAGATCCCTAAAATTTCTTGGATCTTTTGTAAGATGTTTTGGGAGCGGGGCGAAGGCGCTTTACACAAGGGTTTAGATAGGAGTAGATATTACATCTTCTTAGGAGTTAGATTATTTGAGGCACATGCACACTAATTCTTAGATTGTAAAGATTCCAAAAATATAAGAAACCTGACTAATTCCTTACCGGATCAGGTTTTTATGTCTTACGAAACTAGCATGATAAATCTCAACGAAATCGTCCGACTTCGCCCACTACCCCATAATTGGATTGGTGGCATCGCTTCTCCGCTATGCAAGCTATTGAGCCCGTAACCGAATTTCTAAGGTGTTCATATTCCCATCCACTTTACTCCGGCCTTGAAAATCATGGCCCCACAACTTAAACTTTTTATTGCTTATTTGGTGTAACACTTGCCTATTGACCCAATATTTATTTATGCTAATTCTACTGCTAAGTAAAGTAATGCAGTGTAATCACCCATTATGCACTATATTATTCTAATAATAGTGGTGCGGTATAATTGTGAAATCCAGTCCCCATATTATATTATTTTATTTACATAATTCATACTTTTTTACTTTATTTTTATTTTATTTTCTTAAAATTTAAAGCTTTTTGCTAGTTATTTGAGTTTGACTCTACTCACTAGACATTAAAAATCCGTAGACAGTTCAAGGCAACTCGTAGTATTTTTAATAAACATCGGTCCAACAAACATGTAGGAGAAAACCGTTAGTAAGGAGTTATAACGAAGGAAATATAAGCAAGCAATGGTAGGGGTAAAACGATAATTACGACCTCTATATGTAGAAATCCAAGAATCTGGGAAGGGAAGCTTTCTATGTTGGTACAGTTGACCCTGAGTGCAACCCAAAATAAATGTTTCCCTGCGTTCTGACTCAATTTGTGTGTGAAGTTTTTGATGGCTTTTCCCCCCAACTATGGTGGTGTCAGGCAACACCATCACCTAGAAATGACTCCCCACCACACTACGAGTAGAACCCATCTAAAGTCTTTTCCATTTAGCCACTGAAAGAGGCGGATTGATGCACGACACTTTCTGGATTTCCAACATCGGCGATCTACCTTTTTCATTCATCCCAAAGTCAACCACCACCTCCAACTAACTCATTATGACCTCAGCTACAAAACCAAAGCTTTGGGTTGGATGTTGAAGCTCCCACGAGTCCATGGTAAGGTACACCATTTTCAGTAGTCTAAAGGCTTCTCGGTGTATTTTGACGTTCTCCAGTCAAATTCACACTCCGACAAAGGTATAAAAAGTGTTGTATTTTCCATAAGCTTTGTTTTGATATATTATGGTTCATTTTTTGGTAATGGTCGAGATTTTGGCAATTCCTGGTTGTGTGACGTGGCCAAGAATGTGACTTTGCCTTTCTAGGCTAATTTTGATGCACTAAACTCAATTTTGATGTCCACTTGATGAGATTCAACCTTGTGAACCTAGTTTCGTAATTGACTACCACATGACCTTTGTGGTTGGCGAAGATCTAACTGTTAGACCATAATAAAATTGTAGTGTGCTATTGTTGAAATAACTTAATGACCTTACGAAATTACGGTTCGAAAATCCGATGTGTGAATCTTCCAGAATCGTGCTTGAATACTGTAGTTAGTGTGTATAGCCTAGAATTACATATTTTATCACTAGAATTCTAAGATGGACTTTTGCTTTATTTTTATGTGGTGATCGTACTTGAGTGCTTTGATCTTTGTGCTAGGGTGTTATTGCATAAACTCCATGTGAGTAACTTTAATACATGTAATATGGTTACCTTGAAATTCCCATGCTCATATACTTTGTGGATATGGCACAGATTTATAAAATGAGTTTTCTATTATGTTGTAGCTTTTAAATTCAGTCACCGATCTATATTATTAAATGTGATTTGGTATGCATATTTGAAATGATTGTGAAACAAGATGGCTAGTAGAGGACCGCTAACCTAATGTTGTGGGAGATGTGACATTAAACTCGTATCATGTGGATTCCATTGAGTTGGCTTGGAATCTTATTCTTTTCTGGTTCCATTGAGTTGGTTTGGAACTAGATTGCTAGAATTCTAATTGATTTCGTTAAGCTGGTCTGAAACCCTATATTCCTTTCAATTCTAATTGAGTTAGTATGGAATCCCACTTTCTATTCAGTTTTGTTGAGTTGGTCTAGAACTCCATATTCTATTAGATTCCATTAAGTTGGTTTGGAATCACACTTCCTATTCAGTTCTATTGAGTTGGTCAAGAACCCTGTATTAATTAGATAACCCCATTCCTATTCAATTCTGTTAAGTCGGTCCAGAATCTTACATCCTATGGAATCCATTGTGTTGGTCTGGAATCTCACCTCCTACTTCCTAGTTCCATTGAGTTGGTCTGGAACCAAATTCATAAAATCATCAATTCCTTCAAGTTAGACTGGAACGTTGAATCTTAGGAATTGTAGGCTTTGGTCAATTTGTGTCGCGCTAGCCCTAATTTTAGGTGTATTTGAGAAAACAAGGATGAGAACATGTGTGGTTCAATCTAGAAACGTTGATGGATGTCTGAGTGATTCCTTGGGATTTCTAGTAAGATTCTATTATGATTTTACAAAGTATGGCTTTATTAATGACGTTTATAAACTAAGAAATATGGACTTGTTTTATTACTATCACATAAGTATGATTATTGTCACCTACACAAGCTTTGCAACTTATCAGAGTTTTGCTTTGTCCGGTGCACCATCTTCATAGTGCAAGTGTTTGTGTACGTGACATGATTTGATTGATACAAGGTGTGTCTTGGGTAGTAGTGCAGTGATCAGAATGCTTGTAGTGACTAGGTTATCCTTGTACCTTTCTTCATATTTTCTTTTGGATTATCATTTATGGGAGCCTATGGACTTGGTAACCTAGTGAGGGTTATGTGTATGTTGTTGTATATATTCATGGGAGAAGCCCCACTAACATACTTTATTTTGAGTTTCAAATATTTATTTTTTTATTGTTTATTCTTCATACCCTTAAATCCAGTGCCACGTGTCAATCCTGGATGTATCTCAAGATGGAGCATGACAACAATTGCCTTCCTTGTTAATTTTATCCTGTTGTAATACTCACTACTAATTGGCATTGCCTGTGTAAGAAGCATTACTATCACCCTTCTCATCTAAACTAGATATTAATAGAACTTACTTTGTCAATAAAACACCAATGAAAATACAATTATAACATTTAATACATAACTAGAAACAAGAATGTACAACAAAGACAAAGCATTTTCCCACTAAGTGGGATTGGCTGTATGAATCCTAGAATGTCATTGCACTTGGTTATGTGCCACCTCTTCTGTTAAATCCAAGTACTCCAAGTCTTTTCTTAAAGTCTCTTCCAAAGTCTTGCTAGGTTTTCCTCTACCTCTTCAGCCTTGAACTTCTGTCTCGAAATTGCATTTTCTAACTAGAGCGTCTGTAGGCCTTCGTTTCAAATGACCAAACCACTGTAACCTAATTTCTCTCATATTTCCTTCAATTTGGGTTACTTCTACTTTACCTTGGTTATCCTTATTCCCAATCTTATCATTTCTCATGTACCTATATATCCAATAAAGCATTCTCATATCCACTACACTCATTTTATGTACATGTTGATGCTTCACTGCCCAACATTTTGTGACATAAAGCATTGCTAGCCTTATTGTCGTCTTATAAAAATTTTCCTTAAGCTTTAGTGGTAGACGACGGTCGCACAACGCACCCGATGCACTCTTCCACTTCATCCATCCAGCTTGTATTCTATGGTTCAGGTCTTCATCCAAATCTCTGTTCTTTTGCAAGATAGATCCTAGGTAACGAAAACGGTCACTCTTTGGTACTTCTTGATCTCCAAACCTAATCTCTAACTCATTTTAGATTCCAACACTTCTCTCCAAAGGTTAAGCTTAACATTTACTCATTCCTGAGTTTCATCTATCAACACTATATCACTGCAAAAAGCATACACCAAGGAATATCATCTTGAATATGTCCTATTAACTTATCCATTACCAATGTAAAAAGGTAAGGACTTATAGAGGAGCCTTGATGTAATCCTACAGGTATGGGGAAGCTTTTGGTTTGTTCTTCATAAGTTCTTACGGCAGTTCATGCTCCATCATACATATCCTTTATAGCTTGCTACTCGTACTCTTTTCTTCTCTACAATCTTCCAAAGAATGTCTTTTAGGACCTTATCATACGCTTTTACAAAATCTATAAAGACCATGTTCAAATCCTTTTTCATATCTCTTTATCTTTCCATCGATCTACATAAGAGATAGATTGCCTCCACGGTTAAGCGCCTTGGCATGAACCCGAATTGGTTTTCTGAGACTCGTGTCTCTTGCCTTAGTCTATGCTTAATTACTCTCTCCCAAAGCTTCATTGTATGACTCATTAACTTAATACCCTATAGTTCATGCAATTTTGTATGTCGCCCTTATTCTTGTAGATAGGCACCAAAGTGCTCTTATGCCTACTCATTTGGCATCTTCTTCGTTTTCAAAATGTTATTGAAAAGATTTATGAGCCATGTTATACTTGCCTCTCCTAAGACTTTCCATACTTCGATCAGTATATCATCTGGGCCCATTGCTTTTCTATGCTTCATCCTTTTCAAAGCTACAACCATTTTTCCCTTCTTAATTCGGCAGTTGAATGAGTAGTTTCTACACTCTTTTGACTTACTCACCAGAGAAGTACTCTTTCATGTCCTTCATTGAAAAAAAAATTATGAAAATAACATCTCCATTAGTCTTTAACCACGTTTTCTGTAGCAAGAACCCTTCCATTCTCATCCATGATGCACCTCACTTGATTCAAGTCCCTTGTCTTCTTTTCCCTTGCTTTAGCTCGTTTATAGATATTCAACTCACCTTCTTTGGTATCTAGTTGCTTATACATATCATCAAAAGCTACTAGTTTTGCTTCTGTCATAGCTTTCTTCGACTCCTTCTTCATTATTTTATACCTTTCACCGTTTTTTGTCGGTTCTATCCTTGTATAAGGCTTTACAACATTCCTTCTTAGCCTTAACTTTTGTTTATACCTCCTCCTTCCACCACCAGGATTCCTTTTGGTGTGGAGAAAAACCCTTGGACTCTCCTAATACTCCTTTTGCTACTTTTCAAATACAACTAGCCATGGAATCCCACATTTGGTTGGCTTCCCTCTCTCTATCCCAAACGCATTGGGTGATTACTTTCTCTTTGAAAATGACTTGTATTTCTCCTTTTAGATTCCACCACCTAGTCCTTGGACACTTCAAGGTCTTGCTTTTTTTTCTCTTTCTTTTGATATATACATCCATCACCAACAAGCAATGTTGATTAGCCAAGCTCTCTCCTGGTATAATTTTGCAATCCTTACAAGTTATATGATCCCCCTTCCTTATTATTTGTGTTAGAAAACCCACACTTGTAAGTGATCATAATTTCTTCTCTCTTCTTAAAGAAGATGTTGGCTAAAAAGAGCTCGTATGCCATTGTAAAATCCAAGATGGTTTCCCCATCCTCATTTCTCTCACCAAAACCATGGCCACCATGAAAACCCCCATAGTTGCATGCCTCCTTACCCACATGTCCATTTAAATCTCCTTATATAAATACCTTCTCTATCTAAGCGATTCCTTTCACCAAGTCTCCAAGGTCTTCCCAAAATTTCTCCGTAAAACTTGTATCCAACCCTACTTGAAGTGCGTATGCACTAATCACGTTGATGAGTTCTTGTCCTATTACAATCTTAATTGCCATAATTCTATCTCCTACCCTCTTGACATCTACATCATCTTATGCCAAGGTCTTGTCCACGATGATGCCAACACCATTTTTAGTTCTATTGGTGCCCAAATGCCAAAGTTTATAACCTGAGTTTTCAAGGTTCTTTACCTTAAGACCAACCCACTTAGTTCCTTGGAGGCACATAATACTTATCCTTCTCCTCACCATAACTTCCACTACTACCATAGATTTTCCCGTTAAGGTTCCTATATTCCACGTTCCTAAACGCATTCTACTCTTTTGAACTCTACCCTCATATCTTAGCTTCTTCGCCCTCCCCCGTCTAATAAGGTCTAAGTACTTCTTTGTATGTCATGTGTAAAGTTTATGGGAGCAGATGCCTCCAAACAACTTTGAGTGGCCCCCTTGCTCATTTAACACTGCATCTGGGCACCAATGGAGATACACCGACCCTTGCTCACTTATTACTGTGCTCAAGCCACACACCGCGCCACTTTCGGGTGACGACCTACATGAGCACAATTTCGTTTAGGATTCGTTATTATAAGGATTCAATGTAAGATAGGAGTACCGGTTGTCGTCTACCTGACGCCCTCCCCCTCCTCCTTTATCCGGGCTTCAGACCGGCAATGTAAGATAAATTTACACATGCGGAGTTAATTGAAGAAAAAAAAAAGTGTGAAAATAAAAAAATGGGGGCATTACAATAATTTTGAACAAACAACTTTTTACTTTTTTATTTTCTAAACCTCACAATCATGTCACCCTATCACTATTCTCTAAACTCACTCTCTCTCTTTCTCTATCTCTCTCCATAATTGCCAACAAATTTTTTTTTTCTGATACCGGCATAACTCCTACCAAGAAAAATAAATAAAAAAAAATATTTGAGAAAAATAAAAAATAAAAAATATATTTCTCACACATAGAATGTGTGACCCTTGCTAGTAATTTTTATTGGTAGCAATTCCTAGTATTGATTGGCACTTCTTGTGTACTAAGACTATATGCTTCATTTCTCATAATTTTTTCGACCGTAATACTTAGAACTAAATTAAGAATTATTGTCTATTTCATTTCTCATAATTCAACTGGTAGTAATACTCAACATTGATGGCATTGCCTATGTATAGAGACTTACTATCTCATTTCTCATAAATTTGGTTGTAATACTCAATTTTGATTGGCACTGCCTAGTATTACTAACTACCAAATAATTTTAATTAATTTCCTGATTAAATTAACCTCGAGTCTCAAGTTCGAGTGTTGATCATTCAAGGCAAAAGTTCAAAATAAAAATTTTGCAAGAATCGGAAGTTCTAACATTACATTCCCTCGATATCCATAACATTGCAAGTTCTAATACATTTCATTTTTCTTTCTGAAAAACAAAATAGCAAACTTGGCAAAGCTTTATTTTGTCTTACTCGACATCTCTGGAAAGAACTACCTTACATGGGTCGTAGATGCTACACTTTCTCTTAAGGCTAGAAATCTTGGGAACACTGTTAAGGAAGGAAAACACTGCATCCTCTCAAGATCGAGCCAAAACCATGACCTTTATTCGCCACCACACCCATGAAGGATTGGAGGTGAATACTTGACGGTTTCCAAAACTCGTTATGACTAGACATACCTGCGAATCCAAGATTTTAAATCAGTAGTTGAGTATAATTTTGTAATGTTTAGAATAAGATCCCAATGAACCTTTGTGGGGAGAAGGTCACTGAAGCAAACATGTTGGAAGAAACATTCAGTATTTCTCATGCCTCTCTCCAACAGCAACAATATAGAAAGTACGGTTTAACAGAGTACAACTAGCTGATATTAGTACTAGGGGTGGGTAAATAGATCCAAGGTCTGTGGGTCAGGGCAGTACAAAGTGGGTTCAAAAATTATAAATAATAAATGGGGCAGGGTGGGGTGGTTCTATGGAATTAGCAGGGTGGGGCAGGTTCTAAAATCTAGGGAAACGAGTGCTCAGCCCGAACTATTTCCATGCTTATCACTTCTCCATCATTTGACTCACTCTTCTAATTCTCTACATCAAAATCACAAAAGACCCACGATCCCCAAACTCTATTAATGACGAGAAGATTAGAGCAAGCCGCCGGCTAACAAGAAGAAGATCGAGGACTCAATCGAGAGGCTGCCATCCAGTGGTTGGACAACAACTAGTTGTCGGATGTCGATGAGTTCGAGGACAAGATGGAGTTAGAGAGCATCTGCAACCCAATCATAAGGTGCACCTGGGAGCTGTTGGCAACGGTGCCGACTAGTTGATGATGATGTCCTTCCAGTGCCAGCAGCCCAGGTCTCAAGATCAACAAGGTCGACTAAGTTTCTGCTGCAAGGTTTTTTATTGGGATTATTTAGGTGTTTTGTGAACTTGAAATTTTATTTTTATTTGGGACTTGAAATTATAGATCAATGCTTTTTTTTTTTTTTTTTTTAAATTCTATTTGCGAAACCTTTTGGTCTATGAGAAGGAAGAGGAAATCAAAGAGGAATTGATTGAAATTTCTTATATTTAAACCCTAAGGTATTCCCTTTCTTTTATTCTTTGAATTCATGGCCGATAAGAAGGCAAATTGGATTTGTGGGTTTGTATGAAAGAGTTCTATTGAAACTCTAATATAATCCCTAATTTGCCTTGACAATGCAAATCTTTCGGTGGTTATTTTGATGGAACTGCCGATAACAATGTTGTTTGAAGAAGCAAATCTTTAAATGAAGAAAACGAAGAGGACGACAAAGACCAGACTTGAGGCATGAGTGGAGATTTGGACTTGTGGACCCGTAGGAACCAACCCGTTTCAAATCGGTTAGGTTAGGTTCGGTTCCCAGTTCAAAATTTCTATTACCTGGCCCGCCTCGCCCCATTGTATTTTCAAATGGGTCAAGTCCGGTTCCTCTAAATTTGGGCTCGGCCCATGCCCACCCGTAATTAGTACTCTTTGTGTCTGAGCAGAACAATAATCTTTTGATGAAAAATCATTAATCCCGACCAACTGGATCAATGCCGTTCCCAGAAATGAATGCTCATTTTCTTGAAGAACATCACCTCTCACGTGGTAGTAACTACAGACGAGGATGTGGACATAGGTGAGGCCGATACAATGGAGAAGGTAAAAGTCAACATTTTCATAGTTACAACCAAAGTTCAAGGAATAATCTGATCTCAAGCTTTATGAATGTAAATCTCTGTAAAGGAAAAACCCATATGAATTACGCTTCAAAAATCCTGAAGAAGTTTCCTATAAGTGTGGTAATAATGGTCATTGGGCGCGTTCATGTCGTACCCCGAAATATCTTATGGATCTTTATCAAGCCTCACTCAAAAGAAAGAATGTCGAGACTAATTTCATCTACCAGGCTGATATGATGGATATACATGGTCGTGTTCGATTTATCAGGTCAATTGGACACACCCATCTAGATGTTTCCAAGTTCATTATAGAAAGGGTGAATCAAGTTTATGGGTCTGATTGAATCAATTTTATTCAATATACTCTTATTTTTCATTATCTAAACTTGTTATTTGAAGCTTACTTCAATAAAAGCAACGTTGCAATTTTCTTTTGTTATGAATAAATTGTTTTTAACTTTGATTGTCTTACTAATCAGAAACCATGGAAAAAATTATGGTTGTTATCAAAACAAAAACAATGGCTAAGATGTTTGTCTTGCAGACATTGTAACTATGCATATGATACTTCGAAATTGAAAATATTTCTCAAGCTTTATACTTATATTTAAAAAGTCTTAAATTAATTTGGCATGGATAAAGCTCAGCCACTTGGCACACCATTGGTCGTTCAGTCTATTTACTTTAACAAAGATCCATGTCATCCAAAAGAAAATTATAAAGGTCCTTGGTTCAGAAGTACCATATCTAAGTGAAATAAGTGCTTTATTATATTTAGCACAATGTACTAGACCAAATATAGTTTTTAAAGTCAACTTGTTAGCAAGATATAGTTTGCTCTAATAATTGACACTGGAAGAGAACCAAAGATGTTTCAGAATATTCAGGGGACAACAAACATAGGCCTACTCTACTTCGAGAAACCCATAAATGACTAGAATCTTGTTAGATATGCAGATTTTGGTTTTCTCTCTGATCTAAATAAAGCAAGCTCACAAACTAGATAGGTGACACTTATTAAAATACAGCAATCTCATGGCGCTCAATGAAGCAAACACTAGTGGATACATCTTCCAATCACTTAGAAATAATTACTCTTCGTGAAGGCGGTCGTGAATGATTTTGGTTAAGATAATGTAGCATGTATTTCTCAAATGAATGAACGATTTCCCAAAAGCTATAAGACAAAACACACTTGTCCAAAGTTTTTCAATACACATGAGCTTCAAAAGGGCTAAATTTAATGAAATCAAACGAATTTGTTCCAACAATAATCTAACTGACACATTCATCAAATCTTTACCGAAGTTTACATTTCAGAGATTGGGCACGTTATCGGATTACGCCAACTTATTAATCAACCATATTGAAGAATGTGGAATCAGGTGAAGATACTCATTAAGGGGAGCATCCAAGATACATGTGTGTTGTACTCTTTTTCCTTCAACTAGGGTTTTTCTCACTGGTTTTTCCTAGGCAGGTTTTAATTTGGCAACATAAGTAGGAAGGTTTTAATGAGCCAACATAAGCAAACGTAACACTATATGAATAATCCAAACAAAGTTGTACTCTTTTTCCTTCACTACGATTTTTTTTCCAACTAGATTTTTGTAGCAAGGTTTTAATGAGGCAACCATAAATATATGACCATCAAGGGGAGTGTTGTGAAATAGGTGTGAATGGCTGCATAAAACAAGCATGTGGCCAAGGATGGAAGATGGAATAATAGAAGTAAAAAAATGTATGGCTTAAATAGTAGAAGTTTGGTTTTGTTCAAAAAAAAAATTATATAAATAACTAGTAGAAGTTTGGTTTTTACTATTTTGGTGTATAAGTGTTATCCATGCATTGAAAGAGGTGTCTATTGAAAACATCTATATATAAAGGTATGCTTGTAACATACTAGTATTACAAAAAATGAAAAATATAAAGTCACAATTCTGTTTTCCTCACCTTTCATTCTCTATGTTCATTTCTCTTGTTTGGCATCAATAAATAAAATAAACAGATGATTCATCGCTCCCGTTTCCTTTCAATCTCTAGCAAAGGTTCTCTCTTTTTGCCTAGTTAGAACATTTTTATATAAAATAAGAGATTTTTAAATACATTGAATTCTTGGGGAGTTTGTGAGACTTTACATTGACTTTGAATGAATTCCATATGGATTTTAATGGAGTTTATGATACTTTTATCATTTATTTTAATGGATTGTCATAAATTTTTAATGACTTATTTAATAGACATTTCACTAATTCAAATTTTCAATATTCGAATAATGGTGATTTAAGGTGACAGTGGCAGTATGATGATAGGGATGGAGGCTACAAAGGTGATGGTGTTGTTATTGTCGATACAAATTTCTGCCGTTTCTAGCTTTGATGAAAATGAACCTGCAAAAAATCAACACTTTTGATCAAAGACCTAAGCCTCACGTGCCCACAAGGTGGGGGAGGGGAAGGGTTAGGCCAATGGATCTCCGATGCCTAACTTAGTTTCTCTTAAAAATAGTAAGTGTTTAGGGCTTTTTAGGGGTAGCAAAAGTTTACCAAAATTTGGTAGAGATGGAGGTATTTATAGGGGAGTGACCGGCCATGATGTTAGGGTTTTATCCTACACATGGCGGCATCTTATTGGCCAAGGTTTATGGAGAAATATTCTCAAGATATTAAATAGGAAATAATATCTTGAGATACTGGAGTAAATATCCCTAATTGATTTAAATACGGATTACTTATTTGAATTGAGTCAATCTTCAATTGGAATGTATTAAAAATAGAATTTGGGTAATTAATCCTCATCTTTAATGCTTTGACATTTCCTTGCCAAAGGCATGTGAGTTGTGGACAGTCGTATTCAGCTACATGGACTAAGGGTGGGCAAACATGTCTTGGACCTATGGGTCGGGACAGGTCTATGCGATTCGAGGCGGGTACAAAAACTATAAACACAAAAATAGGGCAGGGCGGGTCAAGTCCATATAAATAACGGGGCAGGTCGGATCCAAGAATTTGAAAAAACAGGCCCCTGGCCCCAAACCGTTGATACCATTTTGATTAAATCTTAACCGCTGACATAGTCACGCACACACAACCCAACGAACCTCGAGATGTAGAATTTCGTGAAAACCGGGGAAGACCATCACTCTCGAGGTCGAGAGCAGCGACACTATCGACAATGTCAAGGCCAAGATCCAGGGCAAGGAGGGCATTCCACCGGACCAGTAGTACTTGATCTTCACCAGAAAGAGTCGACTCTTCATCTACTGCTGAGGCTCCGCGGAAGGATTATTAAGCTTTCTCTGATGCCCTTGGTTCACAAGTACAATCACGAGAAGATGATTTGCAGAAACTGCTATACTTGTCTACATCCAAGGGCTATGAACTGCAGGAAGAAGAAGTGTGGCCACATCAACCAGTTGAGCCGCAAGAAGAAAACCAAGAAGAAGATGTTTGTTGCATATCAAATTTTAGATTATGCAGAATTACAAAGTGAAAAAGTAAGTGAATTTTCTTTTGCTTATGATCTATGCGCAGGTATCCAAGATGAAGCATTTCTAGTGTAAAGAATTTAGGGTTTTTAAATTAGAATTTGTAGATTGATGATTGATCTGTTACTACCATTTAGGGTTTTCTTAAAATTTGGATTGCATTTTTTATTTGTGTTGGTTTTTTTTTTTTATGGTTCTGATTTTATGGTCTTCTCCTCTTTCCCTGACGAGTAAGGAAGACAGCTTGAATGGTCCGACCTGCATCTAGGTTGTCGTGGAGGAAATTAGGAAATAGTTGCTCGATGACTGAGGAAGATGACTTGAATAACGTCGTCCCTTTCTTTGTTGTGTGGTGCAGTGCTTGGTCAATCACAAGTACTTCGACAGTTGCGAAGGAAGCTAGTTCTTTTAGGGTTTTTTTTTTTTTTGTGCTTTTGTATGTTTCTATTTTGGGCTCTTCCCTTAGGCTAGGCTTTCGTTTAGTGTTGGGGGTTCATTATTTATTATGTGTTTAAAGTGTAATTGGGCCCTTTGTATGTATTGATAATCTGATAATGAAAATTACCTTCGACCCAAAAGAAAAAAAAAGTAATAGGAACCATGGACCCGCCCTAAACCGACCCATTTAAAATGGGCTGGGTTAGGTCCGGTTCTAAACTCTAAAGCTCTTTACCCGGCCCGGTCGACCCCGTTACATTTTAAAACAGGTAGGGCCTGGTTCCTTTAAATTTGGGCCCGAATTGGCCCGTGCCTAGCCCTAACATGGACTTTCAAGGGTGCTAAGCTGTGCGTGGGAGTATCTGAAGAGCCTGCCCATTTAATGAGGGCAATCTTGTCTTTCTTGAGCAAAAGTCCACATGTCGCCTCTAGAATTTTTTGGATTATTTTAGGCTCCACAAATGCCCCCATACCTGTTAAGCTGCATTTAGGAAAATGAAATCCTAAGCTACATAGGTGTGTAGAGTTATTTCCAAATTTCATGTAGATCTCCTTCATTGACTTGAAGATAGACCCTTCTAGGAAAAGGAAACCAATTGCCCCCAACACCGATTTAATTCTGCCTTAAGCAGGGGATTAAATAAATTTAGAGAATAATCTTCATTCCAACAAGGAAGAAAGAAGCTAGAGGAAATTTTTTCCCCCTAGCTCTCTTCTTCTCTTGCCCTTGCAAAGAGTTAATTCTTATTGTAGTTTTTCTTCTCCACGCCGCCAAGGTACGAAAAAGGTAATTTTCTTTGTCTTCTTAGGTAGTGCTGCCGCGAGGTAGCCGTTGAGGTGGTGCGGTATGTCAGCTGGTAAGGGCCAAGAGTTCCCTCGGCGGGTACCGAGGAGGTGGCGTGAAATGGGCCATGGCTTAAACTGCTTAGCTCGACTAGAACCAAAAGTAGCTACGCATCTAAGGTTGCGACTTAAGGCACTAGGGCACAGTACATAGCGAACTATGGGGCTTGAGCTCCTTCTAAGGGCCTGAATCTAACATGGTAAAATCATGCATGTTGGATGGTATGAGGCAACTGAGGTCTCATCATAGGTTGATTGATGCCTCAAGCAAAGGTGGTATAAGAAGGCGAGGCGAACGGTGTGCTAGGGGTGGAGTTGAGCAAGTCGCAAAGCTCTAGCCCTTCTAGATTTGGGGTTAGCATAGTGATGCGAGAATTATACGCGCACAAATTAAACCCTCTTTTTGACAATTGTAGTATGGATGTAAGTAGGGATCGTTCTGGACCGGGGATTAGGAGGGATTGCTAAAACCTTGGAAACTGACTCAAAAACGTAAAAACAAGATAAAACACTAAACTAGACTCAAAGAATGTGAAACTAAACGTTAAAACATTAAAAGACTCAAAACTAATTTTTGGATGAATTTAAGAGTATGGCTTGATTCAAAATACCTTAAACATAAACTAAACAGATTCTAAGCACTAAAGAACAAGAAAGTAAAAAGGGGGGGGGAAAAGTTTTGATTTGACGAAAATTGAAATAACAAAACAAGTTAATAAACTGAGCGGAATGAAGGCTAGCTAAGGGGTTCTTCTCCACATATGTTATACTTGCATACAAGATTGATTCTCAGTTGGTCTTTCGATAAATTATGAAACTCAACACTCCGGATTAATTAGGTCCGCTTAAATTAACCGTCAAGTTTTCCTTAAGTTAATGAATTGGATGGTTTTGCGCAACGCAATTCACAACATTCTCCAAAAGTCCTTTACGTGAACAGCACAATAAAGATACAATCAAAGATCATTAAGCATTATGAAAACTATAAGTGTTGACGAGACATTCGTTACTATGATGAGCATGAAACTCGTGCCAAGAATATGTTTAACACGATTGTTTATAAGCAACCTCCACTACTTGTGAATATAAGTTCATAACGATTAGGTGAAATTCACTTATATTCTAGCGTCATATTTATGCATGAAAATTAAGCGCGCATTCTTAATAAACATTCATAAATAAGCTATCAATTAAACGGTTAAACAAATTGAATCCACAACTTATGAAATTCCAACGAAAGTTAATCAATTCATATTGCAAATATAAACATAGTTTCGAATCACCCCCTACCTAAAGGGGGTTTAGTTCCTCATAACTTTGAAATCAAAGAAACACCTAAACATTCCAACAACTCAAAGCTTGAATTGTATGAACGTTTAAGCACTCTTCTCTTCCATACATACAAAACAAAAAGAATTAAAATGAAACTTTGAAATCAAAGAAACACCTAAACATTCCAACAACTCAAACTTGAATTGTATGAACGTTTAAGCACTCTTCTCTTCCTCGTCGTAGCACAAGGTTTAAGGATAGGTTGTGTGATGGTATGAAGTGTTTTGGAGGGATGGGAAGTGGTTGGATAGTGGCTACAATGGAGGAGAAAAACTGCATAGAAAATGGGATGATATGCACGGCAAGGGGCTTGGGAAATGGTGTGTTTGTGTATGAAAAATGAGGAATCAATTGAAAGATGAGAATGCAAGGGCTTTTATAGGAGAATGAAGGTGTGAATGGCTGTTTGTTTAAGCATGCAAGTGGCTAATTAATGATGAACAAACAGCTAAGAAAGCATATGCAAGCTGGAATTGCACAAGGGAGCCAAAGGGAACCCACGGCATGGACAGTTTTGGTGCATGTGTTGGCTGATTTGTATGATTGTTTTGTGGTGAATTGGAATGCAAATTGAATGAATAATGAAATGGGAAAGCATGTGGATTAGGTGGAATGTAAGGGGAATAATGATGGAGAAAAACTTAAAATGCAAAGGAATGTTGGAAAGGCATGTGCAATTGCATGTGTGTGTGTTGGAAATGGGATGATAGCCACGGCACTTGGAGTGTTTGTTTGATGATGATGCATGTGATGGGTGGAAACAAAGGGGGAAACATGGCACAAGGGTGCTTGAGTGAATGATTGAATGTGCATGTGGAATAAAAGAATGAGTGGTGGTGTAATGATGAAGTGAATGCATGTGGAAATTGCAATTAGGAAAGCTGAAATTGTGATGGAGAGTGCACGGTTTTGGTGTGGAGAAAAGTGTGAATGTGCATGTGGCTTTGTGGTTGAATGATTAAAGGGTGCATGTGGGTGATTGTTGTTGTGATAAGTGATAAGTGATAGGTGTATGGTTATGATAAGGAGATGAATGAATGATATGTTAAGTGATAAATGAATGATATGTTAAGTGATAATTGAATGATATGTGGTGAGTGATAAGTAAATGGTAGTGATAAGTGAATGGTTTGATAAGTGAGTGGTATGATAAGTGAATGATATGATAAGTGAATGATATGATAAGTGAATGAGTGTATGGTTAGGAAACAAGGCCCTTCCTTGCATGGCAAGGAAGGGAAACACCAAGGGACACACGGCAAGGGTAACAATGTTGGAAAGGAAATTGTTTTGTGACCTAGAATAAGTAGGATTCCTTGATATTGTTCAAACAAAAGGTCTTTAGGTCTTCAATTTCGTCCATTCCTTTTGCTCCGAGCATATGCTATCCATTCCAAGCCCAATTTTGCTCCAAAATGCTCCAAAATGCATCTTTTTGCTTCCTTAGCCATATGAACCTAAAAACACACGAAAATGGCTTAAACTACTAAAACAAATATGAATTAACAACATAGATGCACGAAAACAAGCTAAGTAAGTCGCCTAAATATGCTCCTATCACATAGGCCAAGTATAACGAGGTAGGCTCGGGCCTACTATACCATGAAGGAAGAGGGACAAAAAAGCATGGGGTGCCATCTTTCTTGCTTGTAACTTGGGCCGCAGGTTAGGCTTCCTAGGCCAAGAATTATATGTCTGAGCCCATGACTTAGGCGTGAAGCACTATGCTTGGTGGGCTGGACACAGGCTCGTGTTGCTGAGAAGAGAAAGATGTGGGCCAAGGACTATGTGGTCCAAGCGTCAGTTGGAGAGAAAATGGCACCAGGTTGTGAGGCTTGGCGTATGCTGCTAAAGAGCTTGTCATTGATCTAACTTCTCCCAAGAGAAAGAAAAAGATTGTTGAGTTTAAGCTTAAGAAACCTGCTGCTTCGAACGTGGCCACGACCGTTGCTAAGAGGATTATCTAACGAAAAAGTTTGGTGATGGCCTTAGTGTCTAGGTTCGTATCAAAGCATGCATCGGGAGCTAAGTCTAGTTCGACTTCTGAGAGGCTCGCCACTATGAAACGTGGGAAGGTGGATTCCACTACTAAGATAGCTCCTGGGCCTGCTCCTCCTTCTACTGCGACTGATTCGTATGCTGAGAAAGGGAAGTTTGTTTGTGTGTGCAGTTATGAGAAATCCATTGAGTTTGGTTCTAAAGAGTTTCCTAAGGTTTGTGTGCTATTGAAGGTTGACTTGCCTAAAAACGTCGATGCATACATTGTTAATAATGTTATGATAGTTGTACATTTAGGCTTTAACTTTTGCAAAACTTAAAGTGTAAACCGTCGGCTGAAAGCACTGGTAGTGTGACCAGGTCCTTAGTGGAATGCTTAATACTTTGTCTGATCTTGCTTGGTAAGATCACCCTTCATGGGTTGTAGCAATTAGAACCATGGTTCATTCTTGAGCTTACGAAGAATCTGGCTAATTGGAACTATGAACTTGGTGTACGTTTCAGGCGCTGAGTCATCTCTGTTTGTGGAATAGTCCCTACGCTTTTTTGTTTGATTGATCCCGCTGAACTGCTTAGCCTTATCTCATAGTGTGTGCTTCTCTGTCAATCATACAAAGTTGTTAAGGTTAGTTCCCTGCCCATGGTCAATTTTCCAAATAAAAGGTGTTCAATGGGAAGCCCATTTTGAATGCTGCCATTGCTATGCCTTCGTTGCAGCTAACAATCTTAGCCTTCTTTACCTTGAACCTCTTGATATAGTTGCAAATTGATTCAGTTGGGTCCTTGACGAAGAAGTGGTTGGACATCTTTTTAATTGAGTAGTAGGACGAATATTCCTTGGTGAAAACTAAAGAAAGTTCGTTGAAGTTCCAGATTAAGTGCGAATGTAAAGCATGGAACAAGTCATGTGTATCGCCTTACAATATCATAGTGAAAACCTTACACATGAGAACGTAATTATTGATGTAAAGAGTCATAGCGTTGCGGTAGTGTTTAGGTGCCTGTCCAAATCTTCATCTCCCTTTTTGTGGCGGCTAAACCTTTGTGGTGGCTCTATCTTCATCTCCCTTTTCGTTCATAAATGGTGACCTGCTCATTTTGGCCACGTTTCTTCGAAGTGCATTATTGGTAGTCTCAATGCGTTGGAATACAAGCCTTTGTACTTCTACTTGGATTTGCCTCTGGTAGGGCAATAAAGCCTCCAGCTACCCTTGGTGTTGACCTGCTAGTCTATGTTGCTCTTTTGCATGTCATGCCCATCTATGCCACGGTTGCGGTGCACCGGGTTCATTCTTCGACACTCACTATCACACTTGGTGAAGGTTGCCAGTGGAACTCGAGCTGGACTGCTCTCGTGGTCTTCTCAGTCCATCATGTGGTTGCCTATTCTGGTGCCCCTCAGAAATATCTCTTTGTGGGCCTAGCCTCGTGGGGACACTTGCTTGGAATGTCCGAAGTGCTCGTCGGAGTGTGGACCCAACCTCGAATGCACACTGACTCGTGAGCCAAGTCGGGAATGAACGTTTCTATGTGCACTGAGGCGAGAGAAGATGTTTTCCCAAAGGCCAAAATGAGAGTGCACACTTCTCGAACTCACGGTTCGTGATGGGCTGAGTGGCTATTTCCTGAAACGTCGCTAGAATGAGTCACCATCATCTGTCCTTGTCCTGCTTCGAGACACCTTGTCCAGAGGCGCTGCATCTTGATGCGCTTAAGGAGTTGGTTCACCAAGGTGGTCTGCTGCATGAGGGTGCTGGTCAAGTTAGCGACCTACTGAGCCAAGTAATGTTCGCCATTTGGATTGAAAGAGTCTAGATTGTAATACCCCAGAAAATTTAAATATATGAATTGGATATTCATAATTATGAATATGTGAAAAAAAATTGAGAATTTATATTAATTCAAAAAAGCTTAGATTTAAATTAACTAGTTATGAGGTTTAAAGTTTGGACATTAATTATTTAAAATACGTAGACCTTTCGAGGTCAGAATTTATATTTTTGAATAGAGCTCGACCTCACGAACACATGGGCGCAAACCGTTCATGAAACGGAGTTATAACGAAGAAGATATAAACGAGCAAAGAAAAGGGTAAAATGGTCATTTGACCAATTTCTGGAGGACTCCAGATCTTCTGGAGCAGAAATGAGTGGAGCCACGTGGCGGGCTATGAGAGAAGGAATTGGGCACGGCCCAATCAGAAACAAAGGAAATGAGGGAAAGAAGAGGGGGGAGAAGGAGAGAAGGAAACGGGGCCTCCTCTTTAACCCGTGTGAGCTGGTCCGAGATACCAAGCTCCGACACCAATTCTGGCATTTTTCTAGCGAGTTGGACATTGCTACCTCCTTCACTCGACTTAATGACTCTTCTTCTTCCAATTTCAACTTAAAATATTGGGGATTTAGCTTTGATTTAGTGTAACACGCACCGATGGGTGCGATGGGTCCGTGTCTTCGATTCCCCAATTCTGAAACAATTCCATCAAATTACTATCACTAATAGACTCCCCTAAAGGTCCGGAACAAAGCCCAAACAATTGTAGGGGCGGCGGAGCACCGAAGGTGACGAATCGAATACACCCATTTATAGGGTTTCCGGCGGGTTCGAGGCAAATTGAAGCCTTTCCAAGCCAAATTGGACTTGACTGCAGGTATAAAGTTTGCTCTGCTTTTTGAGATCTTCATTTCTGTAAAATTTGGGAATTTTTAGAAATAGTTGAATTTTCCTGTGAGCCAGGGCGGCCGGCCGCTATTGGCAGCGACGCACGGCCAGGGAGCTGACATTGTGTTTTTATGCAAATTTCATTATTCTAATTATGCTTTTGAGACCTAACTGCTGTGGTTTGAATATTAATACGATTGTGGTATATGTTGGATTAAATGAATATATTTGGTTTTGGTTTTGGTTTAAATTTTTGGAAATGTGAACTACGAATGGCTTGATCCCTGTTTAGGGTACGTAGGCAGTCTAATGAGACGTTAGATGCAGCCATACAATAAGTGAGATTAAATAAACAAGACAAAGCTTTGATTGAGAAATTGTACTAAGTAAGGTGTTTGGAATTTTATTATGAAAAGAAATCTTGTTAGCATGAGTCAATATTAGGAAAAAAGGGAATGTAAATAATAGGAGTCCTTTATTAAGTAGGTTTGTGTATATGTTTTTTTGTTTCCTTGTAAACTCTGATAGCACATGTATATATTTAAAACAAGTAATAGAAGAAAATATTAATTCCCGTAAAAGTTCTATTTGGTATCAAGAGCCAAAACCCTAGTTTTCTTTTCCGCTGTGCTTGGTTGATCTTGTTTCTGCAAATCTTCTGCAGAAAACAGTGGTGTCGTATCTGTGGGGACTGCTGTGTATTGTTGCCGTGTGGGTGTGGTACTACTGTGTGTGCAGCAGTCGTAAATCTGCGGTAATAGTCTTGTTGATTTGTTGAGTAACACCAAATGGACTCAGGAGGCAGTGGCGTGTTGAAGTTAGAAGGTAGTAATTCAACCAATAATCAAGTAGTGAATCATGTCGTTATTCAGAGTGATGCGTCTGCTGTACCAAATACCGTGAAATTAAATGGATCGAATTATCCTCTTTGGTCCAAGGTTTTGGAGATGCACATCGCTGGACGCGGTAGGAAGGGCTTTGTGACTGGGAGTACCAAGGAGCCTGTTGAGGCTAGTGCTGAGTATGAGGCGTGGGAGACAGGGAATGCAATAGTAAAAGGGTGGTTGATCAATTCCATGGAACCTGCTACCATGGGATTTTTTATTCACCTACGTACTGCTAAAGAAGTTTGGGAAGAGGTGGCTCGAACTTATTATGATGGTTCAGATATTTCTCAGATTTATGAATTGAAGGTTAAATCGTTCAGACTCTGTCAAGAGAGTCGGCCAGTTGGTGTGTATTATGCTGATCTCAAGTCCGTTTGGCAGGAGTTAG
This sequence comes from Pyrus x bretschneideri, assembly GCF_019419815.1. Lineage (NCBI taxonomy): Eukaryota > Viridiplantae > Streptophyta > Magnoliopsida > Rosales > Rosaceae > Pyrus > Pyrus x bretschneideri. The sequence continues at coordinate 2,223,316 of NW_025999679.1, forward strand.
ATCAACGGAAACCAATCAAGATGGTATGTGTTGTGGATTTCAAGACACTTTGAGAAGAAATTCAGGTTGATCGTGTGTATGCTTTTTTGGCGGGTTTGGATGATGTGTTTAATAAAGTACGTAGTGATATTTTACGTACTCAGCCCTTACCTTCTGTTGAGGAAGTGTTTTCTGTTGTTCGGCGTGAAGCTCAACGACATGCTACCATGATGGGTGGGAGTAACAATCAAGGAGGGTTGCCGTCCATGGCAATGATCTCTCGGCCAGCTGGTACTCATCGTGCTAGTAATTTTTCTAATCAATCTTTAAATTCTCAACCTTTCAACTGAGAAAATAAAGATGATTTGAAGTGTACTTTCTGTGGACAAACACGTCATACTAAGAAAAAATGGGGCGCCTGATTGGTTTCCAGAGTTAAAGAAAAAATTGCATGCCAAGGAGCGTGGAGCAGCCGGATCCAGTGGAGGTCGTGCCTCCCTTGCTGCGGCTACACCCATAGTTCAAGAAGCCGTGCCTAGTTCTAGTGACTCCAGTCAGAATTTGTTGCCTGGTACTCGGGGTGACTCGTCATCTAAACCGTAGGACGTGTTCTCTTAGCCTCCGAAAATCAGCACCATACAGGTCGGATTCTGGACTCTGGGGCAACGGATCATATGACATATGATAAAAATATGTTTCAATACATGACCACATCTCACAGGAAAAATATATCAACTGCCAATGGTACTTTGGCACCCGTGTGTGGTGCCGGCACTGTGCATCTTACCCCTACACTTCCCCTACATCATTGCTTGCTTGTTCCTTCTTTATCCCATCATTTGTTATCCATACCACAGGTTACTGAACAATTGGATTGTGTTGTTTTAATGTATCCATCATTTTGTCTCCTTCAGGATATTCAGACCAAGGAGATAATTGGGCGTGGCACTAAGAGAGAGGGGTTGTACTATGTGGACGACGTCGTTTCTAGCAGAGCTAATGCAGTTCGAGCGTCCCGGTCTAGTAATTTACAAGAAGTGTGGTTGTTGCATCGTCGGTTAGGGCATGCATCTTTTGGGTATTTACGGCATATGTTACCTAGTCTATTTAGTGGAATAAATGAATCAGACTTACATTGTGAAGTATGTATTCTTGCTAAAAGCCATCGGGCTTCGTTTCCTCCTAGTATGAATAAAAAAGCTTTACCGTTTGAACTTGTGCACTCTGATGTTTGGGGACCATCTCCTGTTGTTACTTCTTCTGGGATTAAGTGGTTTGTTACGTTTGTTGATGATTGCACTCGTATGACGTGGTTATATGTGTTAAAAAATAAGAGTGATGTTGGTATGGTATTCCGAACCTTTTCTCAAATGATTCAGACACAATACTTATCTGTAATTAAAGTTCTTCGTTCTGATAATGGTGGTGAGTATCTTAATTGTGAGTTGTCGGAGTTTCTTTGTGATCAAGGCATTCTCCATGAAACAACCTGTCCCTATATTCCACAGCAAAATGGAGTGGCTGAACGGAAAAATCGCCATATCTTAGAAACGGCACGTGCTCTACTTCTGGGCACGTCTGTTCCTAAGATTTTTTGGCCTGAAGCAGTTACTTATGCTGTCTACGTGATTAATCATATGCCCTCTCGGGTGATTGACTTTCGAACTCCTCTTCAAGCCCTCACTCAACATGTTCAGGTGATGTCTACTCATACTCTCAAGCCCCGGGCATTTGGTTATGTGGCTTATGTGCATATTCCGAAAATTCATCGCACTAAGTTGGATCCGTGTGCCCTTCGATGTGTGTTTGTTGGTTTCTCATCTCACCAAAAAGGATATAAATGTTATCACCCTTAGACTCGGCATATGTATGTTACTATGGATGTGACCTTTTCTGGATCGGAATTTTTTTATGCCCCTGTATCTTCATCTTCAGATCACCAGAGGGAGAGCTCTAGTGGTGATCTGGAATGGTTGGACTTGGGAGAAACGGCTGTGGTTGATGCTGAGGTCGTGCATGCTGATGCCGTGCCTAATGCGGCAGTGATCATAATGTCGTGCCATATGCTGCTGAAATACCAAACATGCCACGGCATAAGTCAGAAGTTGATGCCGAGAGCACCATGCAGTCAGAAACAAAAGATGCCGAGAGTGATCTGCAGTCAGGGCAGATCATTGTCGAGCCTACTTGTGTAACCCCCTCTCTCTTTAGCTCCACGGTGTTGCCCAATGATTCTTCTCTGAATAAACTTGAGGTAAGTATTGTGGATGATTATGTAACTAATGCAAGTACTGATGTAAATACATATAAGCTGCCACCGAGACAAAATCGAGGTGTGCCACCTGACAGGTTTTCTCCGGAAGGCAAAGTGAAGTATCTGATAGCCAACTATGTCTCATGCAATGGTCTTGCACCAGAGCGTAAGACCTTGATAGACAATATGGAGGCTATTCGAGTACCAACTCGTGTGGATGAGGCTCTAAAGGATCCAAAGTGGGCAAACGCAATGGATGAAGAAATGTTGGCGTTACAGAAGAATAATACTTGGGAGGTGACGTCCTTGCCAGAGGGAAAAAAAACAGTTGGATGCCGGTGGGTGTTTACCGTCAAATACAAAGCCGATGGATCAATAAACAGGTACAAAGCAAGGTTGGTAGCTAAAGGATACACCCAAACATATGGTGTAGATTATCAAGAGACGTTCTCTCCGGTTGCCAAGATGAATACGGTACGTGTTCTGATATCTTTAGCCGCTAATATGGACTGGCCATTAAAACAGTTTGATGTGAAAAACGTTTTTCTCCATGGGAACTTGGAGGAAGAAGTATATATGGATTTTCCTCCTGGGTACAGTGCTGGTAGAAGTACCGAAGTATGCCGGTTACGTAAGTCTCTTTATGGGCTGAAGCAATCGCCTCGTGCATGGTTTGATAGGTTTACTCAAGTTATGAAAAAGATTGGGTATTATCAGAGTCATTATGATCATACATTGTTTGTTAAACGGAGACAGGAAAAAGTGACAGCCTTAATCATCTATGTAGATGACATGATTATTACTGGAGATGATTGTGATGAGATTTCAAGGTTACAGAAGAATCTTGCGGCTGAGTTTGAAATGAAGAACCTAGGGGATTTGAAATATTTTCTTGGAGTTGAAGTTGCTCGATCTTTGAAAGGTATTTTCTTGTCACAACGTAAGTATGTTTTGGATTTGCTAAAATAAACTGGTATGCTGGGATGCAAGCCAGTAGATACACCTATTGTTGAAAAACATCATCTATGTGTGGATCCGAATCAGAAATCAGTTGATAAGGGGAGATATCATAGACTTGTAGGGAGACTAATTTATTTGGCTCATACACGGCCTGATATTGCCTATGCAGTAAGTGTAGTAAGTCAATTTATGCATTCACCAAGTCTAGATCATATGGCTACTGTTATGCGTATCTTAGCATATTTAAAGTCTGCACCTGGGAAAGGAGTTCTATATCGGAAGTATAGACATTTGAGGATTGAGGGGTTCACGGATGCTGATTAGGCAGGAAGTGTAGGTGACAGACGGTCTACTTCGGGATATTTTACTTTTGTAGGAGGAAATTTGGTTACATGGAGAAGTAAAAAACAGAAGGTAGTATCAAGATCCTCGGCTGAGGCCGAGTATCGAGGGATGGCTCACGGCATTTGTGAGATTCTCTGTCTTCGAAAGCTTCTTAAGGGGCTTGGGTTCAAGCCAAAGGAAACCATGAGACTATATTGTGATAATAAGTCAGCAAGAGATATAGCTGATAATCCGATACAGCATGATAGGACAAAAAATGTGGAAGTTGATCGACATTTTATTAAAGAGAAGCTTGAAAGGAAGATTGTGTCAATACCTTTTGTGAAGTCAGAAGAGCAACTTGCAGACGTTCTAACTCATGCAGTATGTATTCGAAGGTTTGATGACTCACTTGTCAAGTTGGGCATGTGTGATATCTATGCACCAACTTGAGGAGGAGTGTTAGCATGAGTCAATATTAGGAAAAAAGGGAATGTAAATAATAGGAGTCCTTTATTAAGTAGGTTTGTGTATATGTTTTTTTGTTTCCTTGTAAACTCTGATAGCACATGTATATATTTAAAACAAGTAATAGAAGAAAATATTAATTCCGGTAAAAGTTCTATTAATCTTATGTTTTGTATATTTAAATTCTAGTCATAAATTGTGTGAATGTTTAATAAATCAAACAGGAAAATTAAATTGGGCCTATCATTGGAACTATTTCTCGAAAATAAATATTTTGGGGCCGGGGCATGAGAAATGGTATCAAACCAAATGATCCTACTCTAAGATATGCACTATTCGTGAGTCTTGTTGGTGTGAATTATGACATCCATTGTGGTTGCATTAATTCATATTTTTAGGAATAAAGTGGCATTCATGTTTTATATGTGAAATACATATATAAATTGTATTATGATTGTGGTGCAATTTCCTTGATAAATATGATAGTTTCGTTAATGGGAATTGTGATTTGCATTTATAATGCATTATTTCTAAGTTCTTTGGGTAATGAGAAAGTTATGTGAAATATATCTATGTATGTTGAGAATCATCATGAAGTGAAATGAATTGGATTGGCATTATGTTATGTATTATGAGATATTATTGAGTTGTGGGTGTTAATTATGAATTGTATTGATATTGCTTTATTTCATAAGTTTTATGAGTATGACGGAAATTATGTGAAATGCATATATTGCGAATTATAATGCTTTGAATTGAATTGAATGGGAGTAGGAAAATTTAAAAATAGCATATTCATGTTATAGCTTTGAAGATGAGCATTTGATTAAAGTTTTGGATTAATCTTGAATGGAATCGATATTATGTTATGCATTATGAAAATGTTGAATGCTAAGGTGATTGGGAGGTGGTGATAAGTAGATGGAGAATTTGTATTATACCTGGCACTTGAGAAATTGAATTTGGCAAAACAAGGCCTGTGGATATAAGGGTGGATATGTGAATTGGGCAAAAGACCCGTGGATATGTGAATTGGGCGAAAAGGCCCATGGATGTGAAATTGGGCGAAAAAGACCCATGAATGTGAATTAGGCAAAAGACCCGTGGATATGTGAATCGGGCGAAAAAGGCTCATGAATGTGAAATTGGGTGAAAATGCCCGTGAATGTGAAATTGGGCGAAAAAGGTCCGTGGATGTGGAATTGGAAGAGAGAAAAAAAAGGAAAAGAAAAAGGAAGTGTGATGTCGATTGGCCAAGTATATTCCAGCCTACTAGTCACTATTGAGATAAAAGAAAATGGTGGTGGAATCATTGTGTTGACAATGGTAAGTGTGGCTAGAAATTTAAAATGTTTAGCAAATGATAATTGTGGTTGAAAATTTGGTATTCATTAAAGTCATGACAATTTATCGAATGAAAATAAAAAGTATATGTTGTGGTTATGGATAAACATGAATGAAAATATGGGATGAGATCTTGAGTACATTTAATATAGACGTTTTCCAGTGAGTTTTTGTGCTTGATGAGGAGAATTGACGTGCAAGGTTTATATGGTTTGCCATTAATGAATTATGGCGTGAAAATTCTCGTACTTGGTTAGCGACGATAGTTATGGCTTGAAATTTGATATTTGATTGTGACAATATCATTTATGGCCAAAATTTTTGGTATTCGTGTTGCCAAAAGTAATGGGAAGCGGAATTACCAATAATTACGAGGTAAATTTCCAAATAGCAATGAATGGAATTTTTTATGAAAATTCACCAAGTGAGAATGGAATCATAAACTGAGGTTATGATTTGGTTATTATAATTTAAAATAGTGGAAAGACCATAAAGTTTTCTTCATTTATTATTGATGGATATGAGTAAAATTATGAAATGAAATTTTGAGTTCATTTAGTATTGACGTTTGCCTAGCTGTATTTTATGTTCAATGAAAAGAATGGAAGAGGAAAGGTTGTAATTACAAAAATTATTGCTTGGGTTGCCATATTCAAGAGTCGTCGTTGTTGATTTCGATATCATGAACTGAATCACTGAGGAACACATATTCTTATTGTTATGCGATTAATAAGGTTTAGTTGGGTTGGCCAATTGAGTTGTGATATATAAATTATCTTCTTGGGTTAATAGAATGTGAGTGGTGCACTAGAAGTGCGAGTCGTTAATTTATGTCATTTTTAGCTGCATTCAGAATCAATGGAAAAGTGAAATGGTAAAAAGAAAGATTTAAAAGGCTTTAAATTTACTACGAATAATTTAATTAATTGTGGAAATAAAGAAAATCATAGAATGAGATTTTGATTTCATTCCTTGTTAACGGTACTGCAGATTTGGTTTTAAACTTATTTCCATTACCCAGTGAGTGTGATGGGAAATTTCCATGTTTTGTTTGGAATTCTTGATATGTGATTTGTCAATTCTATTGGGTTGGTTTGAAATTTTGATAATTACTTAGCCGCCGATGATTTTGGCTTGAAATTCTGATGTCTAAATTGGCTGAAGAGGGTTATGGCTGAAATTTATTATATTGTGGTCATTATGCTAGTAATTATTTAGCTAATAATGGGTTGTGGCTTGATGATTGATGTTTAATTTTTGCCAATGTGTATGGCTAAAATTTTGGATATTTTGTCTTGCTAGTAAATGTTGCTAAGAATATGAGCGTATAGTGCAAATCATTATAATTGTATTCACTATAAATGGAATGGTGGAATTTGCTCTAAATCCCTTTTCGTCACTCGATGGTTGAAATCTCGGGGACGAGATTTATTTTAACGGTGGGGTGAATGTAATACCCCGGAAAATTTAAATATATGAATTGGATATTCATAATTATGAATATGTGAAAAGAATTGAGAATTTATATTAATTCATAAAAGTTTAGTTTTAAATTAAACTAGTTACGAGGTTTAAAGTTTGGACATTAATTATTTAAAATACATAGACCTTTCGAGGTCACAATTTACATTTTTGAATAGAGCTCGACCTCACGAACAAGTGGGCACAAACTGTTCATGAAACAGAGTTATGACGAAGAAGATATAAATGAACAAAGAAAAAGATGAAATGGTCATTTGACCAAGTTTAGAGGACTCCAGATCTTTTGGAGCAGAGAGGAGTGGGGCCACGTGGCGGGCTGTGAGAGAAGGAATTAGGCACGGCCCAATTAGAAAAGAAGGAAAGGAGGGAAAGGAGGGAAAAGAGGATGGGGAGAAGGAGAAAAGGAAACAGGGTCTCCTCTTTGACCCGCGTGACTTAGTCCGAGATACTAAGCTCCAACGCCAATTCCGATGTTTTTCTGGTGAGTTACACATCGCCACCTCCTTCACTCGACTCAGTGACTCTCCTTATTCCAATTTCAACTTAAAATATTAGGGAATTGGCTTTGATTTAGTGTAACCCGCACCGGTGGGTGCGATGGGTCCGTGTCTTCGATTCCCCAATTCTGAAACAATTCCATCAAATTACTATCACTAATAGACTCCCCTAAAGGTCCAGAACAAAGCCCAAACAATTGTAGGGGCGGAGGAGCACCGGAGGTGACGAATCGAGGACACCCATTTATAGGGTTTCCGGCGGGTTCAAGGCAAATTGGAGCCTTTCCATGCCAAATTGGACTTGACCACAGGTATAAAGTTTGCTCTGTTCTTTGAAATCTTCATTTTTTGTAAAATTTGGGAAATTTTAGAAATAGTTGAATTTTTTGGCGAGCTGGGGCGGCCGGCTGCCTTTGGCGGCGGCGAGTGCAGCAGCGCACGGCCAGGGAGCTGACATTGTGTTTTTATGCGAATTTCGTTATTCTAATTATGCTTTTGAGACCTAACTAATGTGGTTTGAGTATTAATACTATTGTGGTATATGTTGGATTAAATGAATATATTTGGTTTTGGTTTGAATTTTTGGAAATGTGAACTACGAATGGCTTGATCCTTATTTAGGGTACGTAGGTAGTCTAACGAGACGTTAGATGCAGCCATACAATAAGTGAGATTAAATAAACGAGACAAAGCTTTGATTGAGAAATTGAACTAAGTAAGAAGTTTGGAATTTTATTATAAAAGGAGATCTTATGTTTTGTATATTTAAATTCTAGTTATAAATTGTGTGAACGTTTAATAAATCAAACAGTAAAATTGAATTGGGCCTATCATTGGAACTATTTCTCGAAAATAAATATTTCGGGGCTGGGGCGTGACATGGGTGATAAACGTCTTCATGTGTAGTGGAAATGTAATGGACTACAGGTAAGAAACTCGAGACCAGAGCAGGCATCCTACCAAAAAGTGGTATGAAAATAACCCTGGGTCGATTGCAGGGCCGGTGGTTAGAATCAAAATCGCCAAAGGTGACCTCAGATTGAAATTCAATGTAACAGAAAATTCAAGAAACCAAAGGCGAGAGTCTTCTTCGAGTCTTTGAATCAGCTCTCATTGAAAGCATCAATTTATCGATTCAATTTTCCGCCATCTCTAGCTTTGGTAAAAATGCAACTATAAAACAATCAACACCTTTGATCAAAGACCTAAGCCTCACTCAGCCACGAGGTTGGGAGGGGGGGGTATAGGCCAATGGATCTCCGATGCCTAACTTAGTTTCTCTGAAAAAAGAGTAAGTGTTTAGAGCTTTTTAGGGGTAGCAAAAGTTTACCAAAATTTGGTAGAGATAGAGGTATTTATAGGGAGTGGCCGGCCATGGTGTTAGGGTTTTACCCTAAACATGGCAGCATCCTATTGGCCAAGGTTTATGGAGAAATATTCTCAAGATATTAAATAGGAAATAATATCTTGAGATTATGGAGTAAATATCCCTAATTGATTTAAATAGGGATTACTTACTTGAATGAAGTCAATCTTCAATTGGGAATTATTAAAAATAGGATTTGGATAATTAATCCTTATCTTTAATACTTTGACTTTTCCTTGCCAAGGGTAGGTGAGTTGTGGGCAGTCGTATTCAATTATATGGACCTTCAGGGATGCTGAGTTGCGTGGGAGTATCTAAGGTGCTTGCCCATTTAATAAGAGCAATCTTGTCTTTCTTGAGCAAAAGTCCACGTGTTGCCTCTAGAATTTTTGGGATTATTTCAGGCTCCATAGTTATGGTGGTGGAGAGGATGGTAGTGGAAATGTTGTTACGGTAGTGGTGGCAATGATGGTAATGTTAGCAATGACTTGGTAGATATGGGTGTGCCAATAGCATGATGTGGCGATGGTTGTGATACAATGGTGGGGTTGTCGAAGTGGTAGTGGTAACAAAAGTGGTTTATTATATGATGCAAAAATTAAAAGAAAAATATATCAAAATCTTTGAGGGAGAGGTGAAGTTTATGTTGGCTTAAAATACATTATAAAATCCTTCTTTAAAATCGTTTAAAATAAAAGATTTTTCCTAATACTATTAGAATTTTATAAGAGACCAATTTACATGTAATGAATTTACCCTCATTATAGCATCCTGGTCCAATAGTGCATTGTTATGTGGGGAAAAATTTACACACGCAATACATTAATGGAGGGGCCGTTATGCGGCAATATACCTGTTCCATGTAAGTTTTACTTTTATAAACCCATAAAATTCTAACTATATACACCTTAATGAATACCTAAATTTAAAACACATTTACAATACTCTAAACTCTCAATTGAATACACCCCGAAGTATTCATGTTATGTTATGAAGCCAGTTGTAGTGCAAATATGTTTACTATCTTGTTTTATACGGATGTTTCGAGATCGATTGATTTAGTAACCAAGACTAGGAGGGGATTTATGTATATTCCTCCCCAAGTTTTGTTTTGTTATGTAATAATTGAAAAGAATGGATCACGATTATGTTGGTCCAAAGTAAAAATGAATTAAAATAAAAATAGTGGCGGAGTTGGTTAAAATGATTAAAGATCAAATTTGTTAAACCACCACAATAAAAAATGGATAGATATCAGTGTCATATGTTGTAGATATTTATCTAGAAGCTTTCTTTTCAATACCCAATATCCTATATTCGTATTTGCTAGTTCTAATCAAGGTCCATGTCAAAGTTTAATACAATGAATGAAATGATTAAAAAATTGAACAAATAATTGAGATTGATAGACGGTCTCAAATAACACGGGCACAATCACCAGCCTCGCATATCATAACCGCTGTATCATGGTTTAACTGACTTGCCAACTCAGGTTGGACCTTGTTATACTCTTCCCTGACAAATGATGCAGCTTCATCGGCATGACCAGTATCTACTAGTGCAACGCAGCAACCTCGAAATCCAGCACCACTGAACCGTGCTCCATAGACACCAGGAGCCCTTAGAAGGATCTCGCGCAGTTGTATCAGCGGTTCAGAACCTTAAACAAGTACAACATCAAGTTAAAACCCAATTGATCCCTTGCTTCCAGGGGCAGACAAGAGGAAACATCATTCAAATAATAAGGGTAATTCAATAAAGTCCCCGTGCTGCCCAAACACGACTTCATTCTTTTAATCATTTCAATTGAATATACTTATCATTTTCCATGCACCGTGATTACGAATATTGTGGAGGATGCTTAAGAAAACAAAGCAGTAGCTAAGAACAAAGGAGAGTAAATAATACCGCATTCATAGTTCTGAATAGAACTTAGGCCAGATTCTGAAATGAGCATTCCAAAATCTTTGAACCTGCCTGAAGCCCAAGCTTCGAGTCCTGGAAAAGAAACACAGTATTTTAAGTAGTTATAAATCAATAAAGCAAAGAATAACATAGAAACTAAAATGACATAGTACTTTTGAAATTTAGATTAGTGACCATGCAGATTCGGTAATACCTTTGCTAACCCGCATATTCTCTGAGAAATAATGCTCCGCTCTCTTGGATAGATTAGGTTCTAATATGTGCTGCAAGAGAGTTATTGATAAGTCATCACACCCTCGTATTTAGATGCCGACCATTGCAATGTTAATGTAACAAACACTTTAAATTTATCAATAACGTGTGCATCACGAATATTATTCTATGTTTATTCATTGTTCATTGTTTTTTTATTAAACGATATCTACTATTTGTGCTTGTTACCAGGCAGCCAACAATTCTCCTAATACCAGCCTTTCAAAACCACATACAATGACAAATGGTCAGGTGTTCTAGACAAAATTTCTTACCTTGTGAGTTTGATAAACTTCTGGGTCAACTGTTTGTAGATGGAAAAGGGCAGTCAATCAATATCATTATTCAAAAAATAGGAATGCATATTAAACTTGAGAAGGTGAGTTAAAGGTACTAGCCATTGGATAGGAGCGGCTCTGCTGCACCACCTCCGGATGCACTGGTAAAAGGAGAAAAACGTATGTCAGCCAGTGATCAATAATCTAAACAGGAAGACAAATATGGAGTTTGGTATAGCATTCAACAATAAGATGGAGTCGTGTGAAAAATAAATGGATGATGGCATATGGATTCAACGCAAACCACCACCAACCAAAAACGACTAGAAGAAAAACATCATGGTCTAAATACTTAATTAAAATCAAGAAAAGGGTAAATTTATTATCGTTTACAAGGGAAATGGACCTTACTTCAAAAGAACTGTTGCAGCTTCTCGACACTCTACAACTCGATGATTATATCCAGGATGGACAGTCAAATTATGCTTCAACCCTGAAAATGCCAATAATATTTTGTATGCTTCCTGCCACTCAGTCTCGTGGTTCTCTCCCAGTTTTGGTGGGTGTATAAGATTATGTTCTTTAGTCTGCACATGCAATCTACATTATGAGACACCGTGTTGCTACTACTCAAAATTAGAACAGAATCTGATATGTGGTTATAAAAGGAAAAAGATCAAGAAAATGAATAAGACATATCAGACTACAATCTGTAGTATAGCAAAAGCAAAAACTTACAAAAAAAATTAAAAAAAAATAAAAAAAAAAAAAGATTGCAACAAAATAAAAGCACTGTACCGTCAAATGCTAGTTTGTTTCAATGTTAGTATGGTTGAAGCTATATTTATAAATTTACAGCTTTATTTGGTACAACCTTTAGTATTGAAGGAATTAGGCAGATTATATCATTTTGTGATTCCATCCATTTATAATCACAAATTAAACATGTAACTGAAATCATATACTTAGCCCTTTTATGTAAATACAAAACGTCAGTTGCTGAAATCTATAAGAGTTATGATGTAATCTGATTCAGGCACAAGCAGATCTTTCTAGACAGATCATTACAAAGCAGCAGCCAGAATGTAACTTATATAAGAATTCATCCATACAATTCAAAGTGCTAAAAGATTCAGTCAAGGAAATCATGATGATGACTGGATCATTCAAGTCAATGTAACGTAACAAATATACAGAGTGCATCTACGTTAGAAAGCATCAAAACTGAAAAACAAGACCAACATATCAGGAATAGAATAAGACGGCACTTGAATGAAACCACTATATATAAATTTACTTATTAAAACATAACACAAATTGTGCACTACCTTGCAGTTCATGCACAATAGACAACCATAGCTCGAAAGCAATATGGCTGATTGATCCAATATACCATTTCGCAGGCCCCAAAATTCATTTTCAATCAACCTACAACAACCAAAATTCGTTAAAAGGTTTGATATAGCAAAAGAAATATAGAAAAACAGTACTTATGAAGTTCTATTATTATTTTAAGGTTTGATATAGCAACATATGTGAGTTACACTTGTTGGACCCTCTAGCGCTGGTGAGAGGACTTCCGGTAGGGAGGTTTGCGTGTCAAAGTATAAACTAATTGTTGGTCCAAGTGTTGGACCCTCAAATGCTAAAGAAACCTACCGATCATACTCAATATTTTCTTCGGGGGACACTGTTAGATTATTTGCAGTTTCCAAAGCCAATAGGTAAGCTACACCGACCTGTCAAACATGTAAATGTAAGATTAACGGGAATATTTTCAATACAATCTTTCTTGTCATCAATCAACAAGGAAGACAAACTTACAGCAGCAGAAGAGCTAAGGCCTGAACTGTCCATACCTTCAGGACCAATTATATATCCAATGATACCCTACAACACGTGAAACAAATAACCTTGTGACGAAGCATCATATGCAAAGAAAAATGCCCATAAAATAGTGTGTACCAAGACTTTGCACACAAAGTCTTCAAGATGGATGGTAGCTACCTAACAAGCATCGCAGAATGTAATAAACTGAGTAATAAACTGAACTCATGGATATAAAAATGGAAGAAACTTCTGTGGATGGTGGACCTGAATAAATTTTGATCGCAGCCAATCACAATTCAATGCTTGATGCAACATCAGGTACCAGATAAAGGTCCTTATTTGTCCAGGACATGGTGCTGCCTAAGATACCGTAAATTTAATCGTGATTCTTTAAGGTAGACCATGCCTGAAAATGTACAGATTGTAAAGCCCAGAAGGAGATAAAAGCTACAATGCTGGGGGGCCTTTGTCCAAGTTTGGTCATTGTTTATATCCAACCAAGAGACTTTAACGGGCAACGGTAGAACGGAAAATCAAACAAAGAGGTATGTCTCAAGAAGTTAGGAAAGGAATAGCAAAAGGTAGCTTAGGCAACCCCAAGTAGCAAACAGTTAGGTGTCAAAACGAGCCGGCATGATCTCTTACATGCTTGCTATTCATTTCTAAACATGTTTTTCAAATGGATGAAATCTCCACAACTAATTAATCCAAGATATAAAAAAGATAGGACCATAAATCATAAATCTGGAACAAATCAAATGAATGTAACGGAAGCAATCTTCCATTTATGAGATTCCCAGTGCCTTGGTACCAAATTGCTTACTTGAATATAACACCATCACTCAATTCATACCACTGAATGCAAGCTACGAAATTTGGCCATAGTTCTAAACTCTGTGCAAAAGTGCTCAGAAATGCCTGCATGTCCAAGTAATATTAATCTTGTGACTTTGTAAATTCCTGAAAATGTATACCATGTCGAGCCCAGAAAAAGATAAATGTGACCAAATTTATACTGAGGAACCTTTGTCTAATTCTGCTTATATCCAATTGAGAGATTTTAACATGCAAGGGTAGAAAGGTAAATCAAACAGAGGGCTGTGTCTTAAGAAAGGAACACCAACAGTAGCTTCAGGGGAGAGTTAGGCAATCCGAAGTAGCATGACAGTTAGGTGTTAGAACAAGCAGGCTCGACATACTTGCTTTAGAAAAGATAGGGCAATAAATCGTAAATCTGGAGCAAATCAAATTAATGTAACCGGAAAGAAACTTCCATGTATAGTATTGCCAGTGCCTTGATACCCAGGTAGCCTACTTGAGTATCATTCAATTTTAGACAACTGAATGCAAACTATGGAGTTCTGCCACAGTTATTCTTTTACTATAATAAACCAAAACAATGGTGAAAAAATGCTACCTTGGGTCAATTAAGAAGTGCAAAGAAATAATATGTTCAATAAATCAAGGGGACTGTTATTAGCACTCCAAAAATCTCATTCTAAACTCCTCATAAGTGTATTTTTCTTTCTAATTATAGAAAGTTTGGAGTGCCAAATGAGATTTTTGGAGTGCTAATAACAATTCCCTAAATTAAAATAACAATAATAATAATTATTATTATTATTCAACTAATCAGAAAAAAGGTCATTAGAGAAATATCTCTAACCTGGGCAAGGGAGTTCTGCCTACTCTGTAATGCATATAAGGCTCCTCTCGCATAACTTCCCCAATCACTTTCTTCATCTATTTTGGAAGCATCAGTTGCATACTTCCAAGGGCACTGAACTTCATCAACTCTATAAAACCAATAGTGAATAATCAAATTCACCGAATGTCACATGATTACAGATTGTAATCCAAGTAAACTAACGACTTACTATTTGAAGAAAAATTCATACAGAAAATAGGAATACTCAACTTCAGTAAATGCGACATGATTACAGACATAAGATCAGTATACATGTTTCTATCTTACTGAAGTAGATTCCTGTTAACTTCAGTCAAGTTAAAAATTCAATAAAAATGAAAAATTGTCTACCAAACTATGACTCAACTCATTAGTGTAATAGTGGTCACCCTTTTCACGCAGACCAAAGCCTACTTAAGGGTTCAAGCTTCTCCACATTTGTAAAACTACAGGCTCCTCAACTTAATCCCTCGCTAAGTTTTTGACAAGGCCTTGGTGCCAACAGTTACAACATGTTCGTCATGAAGATAAACTTTTGCTCGACCAAACCTTATCAAGGCAATGCTAATTCAATATCTTTATTATGCATAACCAAGTCATATGACACCCAGTATCGCCAGTAAGGAATAACAGTTTTTGCCAAAAATTCTGAAGATAGCCAAAACTGAGCGTATAGGACACCGCAAACCGAAGGCCTATGCACCAAAACGAAGGCTGTAACACCTAATATTTGGCTATTCTTTAGTACACCCATAAAATCTGTTATTTTCTAACAGGTGTAGATTTTTCTAATTTTGATAAAACTTTGGGAACTCGGTAAGCATGTATTTAAAATAAATTAATGAAAGAATGCATAAAATATAGAAATACCATGAGAAAAGACCCCACACCTGAACCGACATTCACCCTTAAACTGTCCTGAACGCAGTATAACCTACAGCAAGAGTTCAATGGCTCAGCATGCAGATAAATACAATCAAGACCAATTATGAGGAAACTAACTTTAATGTTTAACTTTCATGGTTTAGTTTATAAGTTTCCCTAGTATAAGTTTTTGTTCAATGCCCCATGTATCCAAAGCATTCACAGAATTTTGAGACCTTTTGTTCTACATGACAAACAATGTTCAGCTTCAGGTCTGAGTACACCAATTCATGCACACGATGATGAGATACAGCTTGTTTGGAAAGTGCTTTAAGAGAAAATGTTTTTGAAACCAATCCTTAGTAAGAATGCAAGATAATTCTGGAAAAGCACTTCAAGTGCTTTTGGAACCCAAAAACATTTTCTCTAAAGCACTTTCAGTCATTTAAAAGCATTTCTCAAACAAGCTCATACTCTATGAATCATTCATAGTCCCAAAGCATTCTAAAAGCTTTAGAGAAGCATGCACAAATAGAACCTTTTACAAATCTTTATTAGTGTCCCTTTCTTGATAAAGTTCCATCTCTTTATTGAAAATTTGTCAAAGGTTCTATTTGTCCATCTTTCCCAATATTTTAAGATTATAGTTTTTCCGGTAACTACATCTTAGTTACGTTACATTCCTAGAGATTACTTGTCTTCTTAGAAATTTCTTTATCCTTGGTTTTTCTAAAACAGTGAAGAGAAAAACCACTGAAAAGGGATCCATGCTTTGAAAGGTTAAAATAGTGTTTCTATATTTACCTGGGTGTCACCAGAAGGAACAAAACCTAAAAGTATTCCCTTGTTAATTGTCATAGCTGATACAGTCCCGCCCTGCAATCATTTAAAATAAATGAATATACTTTTTTCGTATTACCCAAAAAAAAGTAAATGTAATGAAAACAATAAAGTGTGGTATCTCACAGAAAGCTTGATAAAATTAAGCAATCAACTAACATGCATAGGTTTTTGTTACATAGAATTCTATGAACAGAGACTTGGACAAATCAAGTTTAATAATCTACTGAAATGAGATCATCAGGAGGTCGACATGAGCATATCATCAAATGATAAAAACGAGCTACCTAAGACTAACCTGATGATCAATATGAGCTCCCAATGGACAAATTCGATAAGGAGAAACTACGACGCGAACTTCTTCACTACCTGTCCCAGCCATTTCTGAAACTATCTGTCTAATTCCATTTAACTGTAGCATACAAAAGAACATCTACATAAATAGTTTTACCATACAAAATAATATTTATGATCACGACAATATTGGAAAATGATAATACAGTCTCCGAAGATAGGGTCCAAAGAATTCCACCCACAGTGAAGAACAATTCCAAAGGCAAAGTTTAATTAGCATTCAAAATTTTATTCCTACTTTTATATAACCAATGCCAACCCAATTCTTGCTTCGAAAACCTAGAATATTTCAGCTTAGCAGTGGTTTGTTAATATTGAAATACAATTAAACAAGTGACTTAAATTCAATAAAACAATTGCTCCAATCTTATGAGTTAACCAAAGCGGGCAGCTTTTTTTTTTTCCTTACTACGAGCGATTACTACTATAAGCTATATACTAAGGCGAAGGGGGGAGGGGGGAGGGTTGTGAATCCGGCACACATTGGAGTGAAGAGGAATGCCCAATCCACCAGGGCAATCCACAACTTGCGCAAAGCTGTCGGCTTTTAAGTTTTGATAGTTACCATTGTGGTTTTCCCTGAAAACTGATAACTATGCAGGCTGCTTCCTTCCAATAAACCCGAATGTGGATGAAAAATTGCATGAACCCTAATGAAATCTTAGAGGATCAAAGAGTACCTGAGCTTCAGAAGGCCAAGACGATCCAGCCATCTTCCCAAATGGTCTCCCAGAATTGAGCAATCCAATCCAATCCAATCCAAAATGCAATCGAGCCTAATAATGCAAATGCAGGAGCGTTTTATGCTGTAGATTTAGCATAAGAGATGGTTGGATCTCAGGGCGGGAGAGAGAAGAGATGATGTGAAATTCAGGGAAAATCATTGTTGGGCAGTCAGGTAGGCCAGCCTAGCGGCCATGTCCGCGGTTAAAACGTTATATCAACTGTTTTCCGGTTATTTACACGTATCCGTTTTCAGCTACCAGTTTTTTTTTTTTTCTTTTCTTTTTGATGTAAAGTTGTAAACCCAACATTCACTTAGAAATGAGAGGTTTTAAGTTCTAAACTCATTAATGACAAATTCGATATCAAATTAGACTGCCCATTATATGGTTTAACCAAACTTCTCCTCTCTTTAGTCTAAAAATATCAATGTACTCAACAAAAAAGTTGTAAACCCAAGCTAAGTACCTATTTGTTTTGTAAGACACCATTTTTGCCTATCAGCGGTTTTATTTTATTAAAAGTGTTTTTGCACGAACCACTTCCATAAAAACGGTATTGACGACAAGATTGCTACGCCAACAAAATGGAAGTCGAGGGTGCAATGTTGGTTCTCCTTTTGTATCCCAAGATGCTACATTTGATTTTGTAGTTGTTTGATGTTAATATTGGAGTCAATCAGAAACTTGTGTGCAAGATTTTTATTAACGGTAGATATGGAATTAGAATTTGAGCGCCCAGCTAAGTCGCATCCATATGGTTTGATGTCACGAACCGAGGGTGGGAATGACCTTAAGACATTGAAAAATAATAATTTTAGGATACATGTTAAAATTGATTTGGGCTTTACTTATAAAGTAATAGGTTTTTTTAAACGTGATGACACTTAAATAACCATATCATTATTAGGTATATGAATCATTTAATATAAAACTTCCCTTACAAAACTTTTCTTCATCGAAAAATAGTTAAGACAACTTTTCTTATTGTTAGCATACTTTGTCCTTTTGGACTTCGTTATATAAAGTAAAGTAATCGTGCATACCACACAGCACGTTCTGGATTCGATTCCTGACGTTAATGAATCACACAATAGTAGCCAGAAAGAGGCTGAAATGCATTTGTAACTCTTCTCGGCTCTCCAAAAAATAAACTAGCATAACGAAATCACTAACTAGTCGTATTTTAAGGAAACGAAATTCCTTCCATAAATAACTAAACAAGTCAACAAATTAATTGGAGAGGTGAACATGATAAAATAAGAGTCCATTGGGCTTTAGAATTATTTAGCCAAGCCTCCAAACAAAGCACGTCAGCAAAAACACCACCAATTTCTCTACCAAAAACACAGAAGGGCAAATTAATGAAGATAATCCAAAAGGGGCATATTGGTCAATTCGAAAAACCAAAAACACAATCATTCCAATTCCAAATCACGGACTCCATTTCCACACTTAAAAACTGATTCAATTTCTTTCCACTTCCTCCCTCTCCCAAACCATCACAGAGGCTCTCGTTCTCTCTGTCTCTTCCCTCTCTCCTCCGCTCTGCAACAATGGCGACTGCCATGAAGAAGGTCGAGAAGATCCGCCAAATAGTGCGCCTCAAGCAGCTTGTGATGCGCTGGAAACTCACGAGTCTCCGCCGCCGCTCCGTCCTCTCCAACAACGACTCCGACGGCTCAAACCGGCGCATTCCCTCCGGATTCTTGGCGGTCTACGTGGGGTCGGAGCGAATCCGATTCGTGATCCCGGCCCGGTTTGTGAACCTCCCAGTTTTCGTCGGATTGCTGAACAAGGCCGAGGAGGAGTTTGGATTCCAGTGCAACGGAGGCCTGGTCTTGCCCTGCGAAGTTGTCTTTTTCAAAGAGATCTTGATGCTTCTCGAGAGGGATGAGAGCAGGTTTGGACGGCTGGGATTGGAGGAGTTCTGGAAGGTGGTATCTGAGGTAGGTTTCGTCGATTCGTGCAAGGACTCGGCGACAAATGCTGCCGCGAAGAATTCGGGTTGCCATGCCTTCACTCCTCTGCTGCAGAGAGCGAGTGGCTGATGGAGTAAAGTTTTTTTTCTGGATGTCATTAGAAGCTAAATTTGAATGTCTCTAATGCCTTTGGTGTTTTTGGAAAAGGATTTTAGTGATTAGGGGATTGTAAATGCAGATTGGCAGGAGCGCTCATGGATTTTGATTGGGTTTTTTTTTTTAACTTTTTTGGTAGGGATTTTTGGTTCAGAGCCATCCTTGAAAACCCATCTCTGAAAATTGCTTTGGTGGGACTTCAACGAGATGTAGTTGTTGAACTCCGTTTTTCTTTTGGGTTCCTTTTTTTCTAGGCATAAGTTGTAATGATGCTGTTAGTTGATGATGATGAAATGTTAGGAGGATGTTTAGCAATGGATGGATTTGAAATTTCTTGGCAATTAATGGATTTTTTAACATTAATGTTCGATAGTCTGTGTTCTATCCGTACGTGCTTCCGACTTACGATTATTCGAAGATTACATTTTTAATTAAAAAGCTCCAATGTTATTTCGTTTGACATTGACTACTTTATTTTTGTTTACAATTTTGCAGTTGTTTTTACTCGGAGATATTCTAATCTAAATATACGAGTTCCAAGAATTCAAGATTCGAATTCGAGTGTAGCCAACTTCATGCACCCTTTCTAAATTTTACTAAGCATATGATTAACGTCATCTCAATTCAATTCGTTACAATTCAATTACGGATTAGTAAACAAATCATTAAGAGAGTAGTTATCATGTTTGGAGTTAATTTCTTTTCTTAATTAAATTTATTAAATTTTGGTGGAGATGGAGTTTGCCAAGGAAGTAGGCCCCTGTTAGGTCTCAAAATTCTAACCATAACCCATGTAGCATGTAGGATTAAAGGTCTCTGCAACTGATTGTTGAAAGATTCTGAAAATATTGTATGCTCTAAATACAAGCAAGCATATATTTAATATCAATAATCCCATTGGCTTTAGCTAAGCATATATTTAATATCAATAATCCCATTGGTTTTAGCTGTGTCTAGTTGGTATGATTTTTTGGAGGTGCTGATGAGGTTACAGTCATGATTTTGGAAGTTGTTGGCATACAAGTTGGGTTAGGAATCCGCGTTCTCACGCTGAAAAAATGACGAGAGTTCTATTTAAGGAGTTGTTTACTGTTAATCCGAAAAAGTTATAACGCACTTTTGTTGGTTAAAAAATGAAAAATGAAACAGTTTGAAGATATCTTTTTTAGTTGCTAATAACTTTCCTTGCATTTATAATTATATTACATTTTTGGATGAAGGACTTGTGCTTTTGAAAAGAATTTTAAAGGAAACAGAAGATTGTGCAGCATGACAATGGATTCTCATGGGTTTCCAAAATTTTTATCTCCATTTAATTGTAAGTAAATTGGTAGGATAAATGAATTATTGCGATTGAAAATGAAAATTTTAATACTTGTAAAAATCAAATTTAACGATTAACATTTTATAAAAATGACAATGAAAATAAAAATTTATAACATTCATTTTACGTAGAATTAAAATCACACATTTTAATAAACAATATGCATGATCGTTTTTACGGGTCAAAAGTTTAGAAGTCCTGTGACATGTCATCCACTAATTATAGTTGACTGGATGGATGTGTTTGGATGTGCTTCTTATACGTGCATGTAACATTTCAACCCAGAAAAAAACTACCTGCATGGAACATTTTTCTCCTCATCAGTTAGGGAGTAGCTCATGTAACTCTCTCTCTCTCTCTCTCTCTCTCTCTCTCTCTCTCTCTCTCTCTCTCTCTCTCGTCATGAGAATCTCGAAAAAGAAATCTTGTTTTAATATAGATAAGGATAAATAACTCTGTCATTACAAGAATTTCCAGTTGAATATAAAGATAAAAAGAAAAATATCCCTTTTATCATTAAAAAAATTCTCCGTTTGAATAGCGATAAAGTTTAATCATACTGGTCACGAGGACTTCACGCAAAAGTTGGTGATTCACCATACATGCAACATATACGAAATTCGGTTAAACACAATTTCTTTTGAATATGACCCTAAATCAAGGGCAGATACAAAAGCAAAAACAGAAGTGTGCAAAAACCGTTACTGTGTTAAAAATTCAAGTAGACCACAGTTAAGACTTCAAAATTTCAATAAAAAATAATTTCTTTAGAAACATAAATAAATAAATAAATAAAAAGTAAGACAACCATCATTGTGTTAAAAAGGAAGAGCGGGTTTAATCTCATAATGGATTAGTAATAATGTGGTTCAAATTCTCATTTGATGATAATCAAATTTAAAAACTCTCACTTACAAGTAAAAAATATTACTACTAAACCTCTTACTTACATAAACATTCAATTTAACAAATGCAACAAAAAATAGTGATGTAGGACTACTAAAAATAAAATAAAAAATGCCGTTTTGAAATGGTAATTAGAGCGATGAATTTATTAATTTTTTATTGTGAAAGAGTTGCAGAGGACGAGGATATGATTTTTTTACTGAAAACTCCACATGGAGTCAGTGGCTACGGAGACGTGCTACGGACAGACTTTTCACAACTAAAAGTCTGAAAGCAAAATTTCCAAACCTTTCGAATCGTACGACAAAGTTTTGGGCACCACCACCCCAAAAAATAAAATAACCCCACTCATCGTTTTTTATTTTTATCTCCAACGATTTTATTCGATCACACCCACTCCACAATCCTAAAAGTTAAAATTACTTGTTACGGCTTAAGTTCAAACAAAAGAATGTATGTAAGTCGGTTTATAAAATTTGCTCTATCGATTTGATACTCCGAGTTGATGAGTTTTCTTTATTGTAAACACGAGTAAGGTGAAACTCCCTATAACATTTCTGGATTTGAAAAGGGTAAATAACCGTAGATTACCATTAGTTGTCCCGCTTTTTAAAAAGAACAAAAAAAAAAAAAAAAATCAAATAGTCCTTTAATAATTTAGACTACAAATCACATGATACAAGTTGTCATTGTAAACAATCTCATCTTCTTAATTATTTTTATCAATAGTTATTTTTGAAATTTGAACTCACAGCTTTTTCCAACAAACTAATGGCTCGTATAATAGTTTTAAACAACTAAAATAATTTTAGAGAACAGAGCCCTAAAACTGAAACGTTAGCCAATTAGATGATCATCCCATCCTCAACAAACTTAACCCCTTAAAACTAATTAAAACTACCAAACAAAGTTTGACCACATTGGGTTGCTATGAAATTCAAAATCTCCAATATTATAATGGTATTTAATTTATGGTAATCAAATGAAAAACAAGCCACCAAACGTGCACATGGGAATGGGGAATTAGGATCATTTGAAAAACAACCCATGATTTTCTCTAACTTATAGTTGAATATTGTATTCACCTCAAAAATAAAATATTGTTTTTGTAAATGGATAATACTTGACAAATTTGAGAAATACCCCGTAATTATTAGTGTCTGTTGCTACCGTCCTCTATTTTCAAGAGGAAAAATGTCGTTTCAGACTCGGAGGAGGCAGATTCTTTACCCTCCCACTTCTCGTGCTCTTCTCTTTGTATGGTTACGGTTAAGTTACGTCAACATTTTATATTACTATTCATTTTTGTATTATTATTTCTATATAAAAAACAATATAAAATATTAAGGTGGTTTAACCGTGACCACATAAAACAGGAAGGCACGGAAAATGGGAGGGCAGAGAACCTGCCTCCTTCAGACTGCACCTAAGAACTGAGATTCCAGTACTTTCTCGTCAATTTGGCCGTTTTTATTGTTATACGTACAAGGCAACTGATTCCATACATCCATGAAAAGAACTCAGTTAGGTTCCATGAATTATTTCCAACATACATCCATGAAAATCACGTTCTTCCGGCGAATTATGCATAGAGTATATATTAGTGTTTTGGCTTTCGACGATACTACAAACTACTTGCTAGAAAATTGTTGAACTTGCCTTCGAGGATATAAACGATACTTAGGTCATCTTTAAATGATAGGTATATATCAACTATTAGAGAAGTATGATGGGAATAATTTGGGGCTCGTTTACTAATCCGTAATCAGATTGAGAGGAATTGAGTTGATAAGGAATTGGATTGAGGAGGAATTGGAATGAGGTGGAATCAGAATCAAATTCCTGTTAAAAATGTTTACTAAAATCGGGAGTATGAATGATATTGATTTATATAAACTATTTACTAATTCAAATAAATCGGAATGAAAATTAATGTGATTACTAAAATACCCCTATTGTAACCAATTTATTTTATATCTAATTATTTTTAGTAAATTTATATTCTTTCATTTTCCAGAAGAGAGAATAACTATTTTTTTATTTTCTAGTAACTTTTATTCTTTCATTGCTCCTTACTAGTTACCAGCATAAAACAAACCCAAAAAAAAAAAAAAAGAATATTCATTTCCTGTTCTCTCTCCCCCATCTCTCTACTGCCGTGCCGACCCATCCATTTCTAAAATTTCCTAGCACCTCTCTCTTCCCCTATCTTCCTTATCTTTCTCTGCTAACCCACCCCTTTCTAAAATTTCCCAAGCATCTCTCTCTTGTCCCAGTCTCTTCCCCATCTTTCTCTGTTGTCGACCCACCCCTAATCGCAAGACCACCATCTTCCCTGTTCTTTGGTCTTCGTCGGGAACGCGATCCTTGTCAAGCAAGGGCTTGAAGGCAGCACATATGGCCAGCCATCACCATCGCAAGGGTTGTAAACACTGACACCATTCTCATCTTTGGAGTTTGAGGGTATTATCGGTATAAAATTTGGATTCCTGATGAAAGCCACTTCCAGGGATCCAAATACCTCTTCCCACTTGAGAATTGGACTCCGGCCATTTCAGGAGTTGAATTCCTGATTTTATGTGAGCCCCACAATCATTTAAATTCGTGATGGTTTAGTAAACGCTGAAATGGTTGGGGATATGTGCAATTCTGATTCCCACCATTTCATTCCCTTTTGGTAAACATGCTCTAGCGTAGTCCCAATACAATTCTAGCCCAAAATTGGGTTTTTCAATTTCTAATGATGGGACTCCGGACAAGGCAAGATAATGCCCAGGCGAGCTCAGAGGCCAAACTAGACCCTTTCCCAACCTAGGTAGCATAGACCTACAATGAATTTCAAAAAGAATAATACTAGGGAGACTAAATTTGTAAACAAAATTTGCCAAACTAAATGACATAAAAGTTGAGTAGTGGATCATTACTTCAGCATTGATAAATGTGTTCATTCTTCTTAGTGACACATCATTTGGTTTGCAAATTTTATCTAAAAATTTAGTTTTCCTAGCATTATCTTTTCCAAAAACAAAGAGAGCTACAACACTTTAGGATTTTATTCATCTCTCCAATCACAAGCGGCCACGTGGAGAAATCCTTGACAATTGTAGCTCTTGATGTGTCTCTCCCAGTGTTCTAAAAAACGCCCTAGGGGGCCGCCTAGGTGTTCGGCGGTGGTCTTCCAATGCGATTTGGAGGAAATCGTTACAAAAGTCGGTGCATATCCAGGCAGCCGCGTAGGCGCTCGCTTGGCGCTCTAGGCGGTGCTAGGCGGTTTGAAATTCTTGCTAGCGTTGAAGGCTCTGCAACTTTTGCCATCTCGAACTCTCATCGGATCCTCAACTCTAACTCTTGCATCTGTGTCCGCATCTGAATATAGCCATTGCTTTGCTAGAGGTTTCTAGAAAAATAACGAGAGAGAGAGAGATAGCCATAGAGGTTGCTTTGCGAGAGGTTTTTGGAAAGAGAGAGAGAGAGAGATAGCCATGGAAGTTGCCTTGTGAGAGGTTTCTGGAAGGGGAGAGAGAGAGAGAGAGAGAGAGAGAGAGATTTTTGGGATTTTGTGATATGATTCATGGGTTGATAAGAAATAAAGTGGGAAGAAAGATGAGATTCCTGGGATTTTGTGATATGGTTCACGAGTAAATAAGAAATAAAGTGGGAAGAGAGTTGTGGCTGTTTGCCACGTCTGTGTCAATTTTTTTTTTTTATCATTTTTTGTCTGCCGTTAGGGAATAAAAAAATTATTTTTATATAAAAAAACAATGTTGTTTATTAAATGAGAAGCAAAACCTAATAATAATTAAAATATGTGGGCTGAGTAAATATTATAAAACTAACATAAAAAGCCTTAAAATTTTACAAATATACTCATACTTTATAATATATATAATAAATATACATAAATCCGCCTAGGCCGCCTAGATGGCCGCCTAGATGCCCGCCTTGGCTCCACCTAGGCGCTAGGCGCTTATCCACCGCCCGACTAGCGCCTAGCGTTTTTTAGAACCTTGGTCTCTCCAAAAATCATGTTAAAAATGATTAAGATACAATCATGATACAAGGTATCACGTTAATAAAAATCTAATCGACAATTTATAGAGCTACTCATAAACCGACACGTGTCGCTCAAATGTTACTTGAAAAATGATTAAGATTCAGTCATAATAACTTGTCACGTGGACCGTTTTCTTATTTGAAATCTTGCAATATATTTATCATTATTTGAAATTTTGCGAAATATTTATCAACATACTTTTGTCATATCCAAAACTTTTCTTAAAATAGATTCTATATCCATCTTTCAAATAAAAATAAAATAAAATCATTGTCCCAAATGTTATATTTCAGGGTGGCCCAGTGGTTGGGATGAATTCATGGCCCATATTCCACACGGTATGTCTTAGTTTGATTCCTAGTGCTTGTGAACCACACGATAGTGGCCAATGGGGGTTAGAATGCCTATGTGAGTCTTCCTTAACCCTAAACAGTGAACTGCCATGACAATGCCACAACTGGTCACCTTGTTAAAGGATAGCAAATGTTGTATTTAAGTAGGAGTGTGTATGTAGTAATTTAACTTAACAATAAATAAGAGCTAAATATGTGTGTCGTACCATAGTATTTACCAATTTACTAAAAAATAAAATATTTAGAAGGTTATATAGTCTTGCACCAACTAGAGATGAAAAAATTTAGCTCTACATTATTCTTTAGGAGGCTAAAAAAATATCACTTACGGAGATGACTGTTTGATAAGTATTTTGGTTCTTAGTTTTAAGTAACTGAACATACGAAACTTGTTTAGTAACTGGTTTTAGTTTACACTGTTTGAAAATTGTTTACTAACATACTTTCAGCTTTCATTTTTTGTTTTATGTAAAACATGGGAATGAATATTTTTTTGTTCAAATTGTGAACTGGTCAAAATGAATACGTGTGACAAAGAGTTTGTGGCATTTGTTGTTTGAATTATAGGTTCGTCTATTACACTTTTTCTACAACATTCAATATTGGAATTGTCTCTTTCTAGCTTGGGCAACCATTTACTTTAGGCTTTTTAGCCAAAATAGTGCATGAGATTTGCATAACACATCATTTTAGTCTCTGAGATTTCAAATCAATAGAAGTGGTCCCTGAGATTGTCCACCATTCATCATTTTGGTCATTCCGTTAAAAACTCCGTTAAGTGCCCCGAAGCTCTTGGCCGGAAGTTTAGGCAATTTTCAAAGCTTCGTAACTCAATCGTTTCTTAACCAAATTCGACCTATAATATATCAAAATGAAGATAGAAAAGTGTAGAATAAGATTATACCTATTTATAAGCCCAATGGTTGCCGAAGATGGTCATAAGTTGATTGGTCCGAGGGAAAACTGAAAAACTCGTTGGAAACTGGTAAACTTTAAACGTTCATAACTTCTTCAATACTCAACGAAATCAAGTGATTCAAAAATGAAAATCATACTTTTCGATGAGACAAAGAGAATGGTACCTCTTTTTTTTTTTACAGTAAGTTGCTGTTTTTTGGCCGGAAAACGGCTAAAAAATGGCTGTCTTGGTCTCAAGTTAGCCACTTTCGAGTCATTTTTCGGACAAACCATGGCAAATTAGCCATTAAAAAAGGTACCATTCTGTTCGTCTCATCGAGAAGTATAATTTTCGTTTTTGAATCACTTGATTTTGTTGAGTATTGAAGAAGTTATGAACGTTTAAAGTTTACCCAGTTTCCGGCGAGTTTTCCAGTTTTCCCTCAGACCAGTAAACTTTGAGGCAATTTGCCGACCATCTCCGGCAACCATTGGGCTTTCAAATAGGTATAATTTTATTCTACACTTTCCTATCTTCATTTTGATATATTATGGGTTGAATTTGGTTAAGAAACAATTGAGTTACGAAGCTTTGAAAATTGCCCAAACTTCCGGCCAAGAGCTCCGGGACACTTAACGGAGTTTTTAACCGAATGACAAAAATAATGGATGGTGAACAATCTCAGGGACCACTTCTATTGATTTGAAATCTCAGGGATCAAAGTGATGTATTATGCAAATATCATGGACCATTTTGGCTAAAAGCCTTTACTTTATTGACATTAATGAGAAAAAAATCTATGGTGCTTCGAAGTACACGATACTTTGAACTTTTTAATCGTTAGATCTTGATTTTTATGTTTTGACCAAAGATCTAACAGCTAAAACACATGGATATCTAATACTATGAAGCACCATAAAATAACCCGTGTGCCAATATTATCATACCCTTTGATGATATGAGTAGCTACTACGAACATTGTAATTCTCATTGATTATGATCAATTTTGTATCTCACACTTCTCATATGCGAGCACATACATCTTTTTACATAAACAAATCATTGCTTGGGGTACCCATACCTCTTATTGGACCTTCATTTTTTAGGGGATTTGATCATGACCTCCTATGAAGTGTTATTTTGAATATGACTTGAACTTCTAAATTTCTAGTTTTTTAGAGTTCATATTTTAAAACATACAGATTTGTAATACTTCAGGCATGGAAGAGATTAGTCAATTTCTCGCCTTAACGAAGTGACAATATGCAAATGTGCAGTATAGTACCAAGCACATCCAAATGCCAACTCGAATTTCCACCTTACATTTATGATCCAATTGTAAATTACTCCAATGCAATAGCTAATAAGAGCATCTCTAAGAGAAACTCTGAATTTTTATTAAACTAGCAAGTAAACAATGTCAAAAAACTATTTTAGCTACGCAATTTAACTTTTCATCTCCAACAACACTCTCTATTTCAACAAAGTTTGAATATTTTATTTGTAACAATTCAAACGAACCCGCTCATTTTCTAAAACAACGAGTTTTGGCCTAAAGACATACTCTCTGGTTTGCAAAATGAAAAGGTCCATGAATATGTGTGTAGAAGAAGATTCTAAACTAGTTATTGATGCGATCAAGGGGACTTACCCACCACCTTGGAGGCTGAAGAACATCATTAAAGATACTACGTAGGCAGAGTCAGTAACAAGGCTAGGATGGGGTGCAACATAAGGAGAGTTTTAGTTGTTTGAGTTTAGAAATACTAATTATTTGGATTATTTTATTATTTTTAATTGTAGTTTTAGTGTTTAAAAAATTGATTATTTGTTCAATTTACAACACACAAATTTCCTAGGTTTCCTAGGGAGTAGTTAGTAACTTAGTGGGTTTTAATATTTTATTATTTTAGTCAAATTAGAACTCACGGGTTTTAGGTTTTTTTAAGGCTATAACTGTAGCTGATTTTTCCAGAAAGCTTGCATCCACAATCACAATCCAAAGAGACCCCGCCTACAAGTGTGAAAGTTTATTGATTTTTCTTATAAGTTTTTTAACACTTAATTCGTATTTTTTGATGAGTTTACTTGTTTGTTGTTTGAATTTTAAGAGTTCGTACTTGAAAAATTCAGTTTAAAATTTAGTACATTTTCTTCTGATAGATTTATTAGAAATATAATTTATTATATAAAGTTGTATTATTGTTGTTCAATTGGTTAAGTCAAACGTCTGTTTAATTTGACCTGTATTGACTCTTCTCGTTTGTACAACAACTACTGAATGAGCTTTTTCAGCAATGAATCTTATTAAAACAAGACGTCGCAGCAAAATGGAGAGTGAATTCCTAGCAGAATCAATGGTTTTTACATTGAAAAAGAGCTTGACAAAAATGTTGATTCAGTTGAAATAACAAAGGATTTCAATTCCATTAAGGATCGAAGGGCACAACTTGATTAGGTATTTTCTTTTCATTTATTAGGTTGTTAGGTCATCTCCAACCGAATGGTCCAGAGGGCTAGAGGGCTGAAAATAGCCCGAAGACAGTCTCCAACCGAGGGCCAGGCTAGAGGGCTCGTGGGCCCCACTGGACAAAAAAGAGCCAAAGAGCCAACCAGCCGACCCAAACGAGCCAGCCAGTCGGCCTCGGGTTGGGCTAGAATTTGAATCCTCAACGGCTAGCTGACGTCAGTTACCCGTTGGTTTTTGAATTTTTTTTTTTTTTTGGGGCCAAATTTAAAAAAAATAAAAAATCTTAAAAAATCTCATTTTTTTCCTATAAATACCTAAACCATTCATTCACCATTCCTCACAAAATTTTCACCATTCCTACGCCATTTCAATTCTCATATTTTCTTACATCTTCCAAAAATATTTCCTTTAATTTTTTCAATAATTTTCAAATGGCCTCGTTTGCAATGAAAGGTAGGGCTTGGACCCGAAAAGAAGATGAAGCTCTTTGCAGGGCTTATAGATGGGTGTCGGAAGATAGTGTGAGGGGGAGTTCTCAAACAAGTGAAGGTGTTTGAACTCGTGTGTCCAAAAAATACTTAGAGTTCTACGAAGACACCACTCCACCGAATATCCGAAACCACAAGAGTTGTTCTTCAAGATGGAAGAAACATCTTCAGCCAAGTTTGAACAAATGGCATTAAGCACTGTTAGCAACCACACGTAGACATGAAAGCGGCGCTAACTACTACGACGAAGTAAGTGTTTTCACAATTTATTTTAAATATTTAATTATATTACATTTAATTTCATGAATTACTTTCCTTTAATTTTTGTAAATATATTTAATTATATTACATTTAATTTCCTTTAATTTTTGTAATTATATTTTCTAGGTATGCCAAGCGGAGGAATTGTATATGGAGGGTAGCTCGAAACCCTTTCAGCTTCACGGTTGTTGGGAAATTTGTAAGGGGTGAGTGTTATTTGAAGATCCACCTCAACATAGAGTAGGACCTACGCCGGTGTTCGGAACTGCATCCCCAGTTGTAGATATGGATGAAGATGGATCTCTTACCATTCAATAAACAAGGGTAGAAAATCCATCTTTTGGGTGAAGGTTCCATACCTAGAGCTATGAGATGAAACAAGGCTCGAAGGTTGAAGGAAAAGGGTAAGGCAAATGATGATTACGCCGCTCAACAGAAAGTGGCGGCCTCATTGCGATTAATGGCAGAGCAAAAAGCCATTGCCGCGGAAGAAAGGAACCGTAGGCATGAAGAACGGGCCAAACAAATACAAGAAGAGATGGATGATAAGAATATGGAAATGAACACTTTGCACTCCAATGAGTAAGGCCTATTTTGATAGGAAAAAATATATATATTATGACCTGGCGGCAGTTGTTTACCTCTGACTATACTCCTACAATGGCAGATGATGAAGATGATGTTGATTATGGATATTAAATTTAAGTTGTAGTTTTTAAATTTAAGTTAATGTTGTTTTTAAATATAATTTGTAGTTTTAAATTTAAGTTGTAGTTTTTAAATATAAGTTGTAGTTTTCAAATTTAAGTTAATGTTGTTTTTAAATTTAATTTGTAGTTTTTAAATTTAAGTTGTAGTTTTTAAATATAAGTTGTAGTTTTTAAATTTAAATAATAAATTATGTTTGGCCCTAGTTGGGAGACAGATTTTTGTGACAGAGCTAAAACGAGCCCTATGGCCCTTTGGCCCTCAGTTGGAGATAGAGGCAAATATGGATCAGTATTATTCATTAAAATATTAATATCTTGGAGGGCCAAAAGGCTAAAACGAGCCATATGGCCAGCCTTCGGTTGGAGATGGCCTTATAACAAGATTGATGATGTATGTTTCTTTCTATTATAAGTTGCAACTTTGAATGTTTTTTTTTGTTAAATCTAGTTGAAACTTGATTTGTTTAGAGTTAAATTTCTTACTTCAAATTATTGTTTTCAGGTTTATTATTATATAACTTTATGTAATTAACAAAAAAAATTTAAGTATTTGATTTCGTAGTAATACTTTTAGCTTAGCCCGCCCACCCACCAAATAATTTATAGCTCCATTATTGCCGTGGTTGGCAAATTCATTTTATTTTATTTCTTGGAGACATGTTTTTAGTTGATGCTATTACTAGTGTTGGGCTTGGTATGTTGGAAATAGATCAACAAGATTGCATTTTACAAATACATTTGATGAAATTAATAATATAAAATCACAATGTAAACTATTATATAAAAGGTCTAAAGCACAAGAAGTGTATGTATGTATGTGTCACATTCTGGCCTGGGGTCCACCACATCCCGGGCCTGCTCCACCACCGTAGCACGATATCGTCCGCTTTGGGCCCTGATTACGCCCTCACGGTTTTGTTTCTGGGAACTCACACGAATGGGAGTGAATCCTGTGAACCTTATATGTATATTCTCATCTCTACCTAGCACAAGGCCTTTTGGGAGCTCGCTGGCTTCGGAGTTCATCGGAACTCTAAAGTTAAGCGAGTTTGCACGAGAACACTCCCATAATGGGTGACCCACTGGAAAGTTCTCGTGTGAGTTCCCAGAAACAAAACCATGAAGACGTGTTCGGGCTCCAAAGCAGACAATATCGTGCTACGGTGGCAGAGTCAAGCCCGGGATGTGACAATTTGGTATCAGAGCATAACCCTGGCCGTGTGTGTGCCGACAAGGACGTTGGGCCCCTAAGGGGGTGGATTGTAAGATCCCACATTGTCCAAAGGAGTGGATCACGTAAGCCTTATATGTATATTCCTATCTCTACCTAGCACGAGGCCTTTCGGGAGCTCACTGGCTTCGGAGTTCATCGAAACTCTGAAGTTAAGCGAATTCGCACGAGAGCACTCCTATGATGAGTGACCCACTGGGAAGTTCTCTTGTGAGGCCCCGACCACGCCCTCACGGTTTTGTTTCTAGGAACTCACACGAGAGCATCCCAGTGGGTCACCCATCATGGGAGTGCTCTCACGTGCTACTCGCTTAACTTCAGAGTTCCTATGGAACTTGAAGCCAGTGAGCTCCCAAAAGGCCTCGTGCTAGGTAGAGATGTGAATATACATATAAGGCTTACAGGATCCACTCCCCTGGATGATGTGGGATCTCACAGTATGTATGTGTGTGTGTGTGTGTGTATGTATGTAATTCTAGAAACTAAAATTAATGTAATACAACAAGTGTAACGACCCATCCCCAAAAAATTATAGTCTTTATAATTTTTAAATGTGAATTTACGGAAATGCCCTTTGAGGCAAAGATGTTGACTTTTGTTGACCGTCTTGTCATGTCACGTAAAGTTCATTTTCTTGGCGTATCCTCATAGTACTCGTCGCTATAACTCATGGGCGTAAACGGAATGCAAATTGGAGTTATAACAAAGGAGTTATTAACAAATGAAGTTGAGGGCAAAATTGTAAATTT
Source organism: Pyrus x bretschneideri (assembly GCF_019419815.1). NCBI lineage: Eukaryota > Viridiplantae > Streptophyta > Magnoliopsida > Rosales > Rosaceae > Pyrus > Pyrus x bretschneideri. The sequence continues at coordinate 2,256,265 of NW_025999679.1, forward strand.
ATTTGAGACTTTTCGAAAAGAAAAAAATGTTTTTTGGCTTAATCTGTCTTTACTAAAGATCAAGGAGTTGGGTGGTGGAGATGAAAGATAAAGGAAAAGAAAGAGGATGGGCGTTGCCTAATCGGGAAAAGAAAGAGAAATGAGTGACCAATGGGAAGAGAGACCAAGAAGGGAAATGAGGGAAAAGGAGATGGAAGGAATCGGTTGGGTTCCCCTTGACCCGTGCGATGACCCGACTTCCTTGGAGTGACAGCAAGTTTAGTGTCAAAATGACCAAACCTCCACAATATCTTTTTGACATAATGGGACTGAGTAAAAATATAGCCTTCACTATTTCTCCTTAATTGAGTTCCAAGAACGACATCACCAAGACCTAAGTCTTTCATGTCAAAACTTGAATTCAACATTTTCTTTGTTTTGTTTATGACATCTTTATTACTGCCCATTATCAGCATGTCATCAACATGCAAACATAGAATAACACAAGAGTTATCATTACTCTTAATGTATACACATTTATCGCATTTGTTAATTTTGAACCTATGTTTTAATATATTATGTCACATCCCGGCCCGGGGCGGATCATTTCCCAGGCCCGCTCCACCACCGTAGCACGATATTTTCCTCTTTGGGCTTACCATTCCTTCACGGTTTTGTTTTTGGGAACTCACGAGCAACTTCCTAGTGGGTCACCCATCATGGGATTACTCTAGCCCCCTTCTTGCTTAACTTCGGAGTTCCTACGGAACTCGAAACCAGTGAGCTCCCAAAAAGCCTCATGCTAGGTAGGGATAAGAATATACATTTAAGGATCACTCCCTTGGGCGATGTAGGATGTCACAATCCCCCCCCTTAGGGGCCCGACGTCCTCGTCGGCACACCACGGCCAGGGTTAGGTTCTGATACCAAACTGTCACATCTCGGCCCGGGGCGGATCATTTCCCGGGCCCACTCCACCATCGTAGCATGATATTGTCCGCTTTGGGCTGACCATTCCCTCACGGTTTTGTTTTTGGGAACTCACGAGCAACTTCCCAGTGGGTCACCCATCATAGAATTGTTCTAGCCCCCTTTTCGCTTAACTTCGGAGTTCCTATGGAACCCGAAGCCAGTGAGCTCCCAAAAGGCCTCGTGCTAGGTAGAGATGGGAATATACATATAAGGTTCACTCCCTTGGGCGATGTGGGATGTCACAATCCACCCCCCTTAGAGGCCCGACGTTCTCGTTGGCACACTTCCGGCCAGAGATTGGCTCTGATACCAATATTGAACTCCGAAGTTAAGCAAGAAGGGGGCTAGAGCAATCCCATGATGGGTGACCCACTGGGAAGTTGCTCGTGAGTTCCCAAAAACAAAACCATGAGAGAATGGTAAGCCCAAAGTGGATAATATCATGCTACGGTGGTGGAGCAGGCTCGGGAAGTGATCCGGCCTGGGTTGGGATGTGACATATTAAGATTAAACTTTCATGCCATTGTTTAGGTTAAGTCCATATAATAACTTAACCAATTTACACACCTTATTTTCTTGTCCTTTAGCCACAAAACCTTCATGTTGCTCCATATATATTTCTTCATCTAATTCTTCATTTAAAAAATATGGTTTTTACATCCATTTGGTGAATTTCTAAATTGTAAGCAGCCACAATAACAATTAACGTCATAATAGATGCAATCCCCGAAACTAGAGAATAGGTGTCGAAATAATCTAACCCTTCTTTTTTGCAATAAACTTTGGCAACTAATCGTGCCTTGTATTTATCTATTGTTCCATCCGCTTTAAGCTTCTTTTTGAATATCCATTTATGGCCAATTAGTTTACTAGTGAGTGATAGGTCAACCAATTCCCATGTATTATTTTGCATAATCGATTCTATTTCGCTTTTGATTGCTTCCTTCCAAAAAGCAACCTCAGTGGAAGCCATAGCTTCTCTATAAGTTTGTGGTTCCTTTTCAGACAAATAGGCAATGAAATCTAGTCCCCAATTTTTAGGAATTTTGTTTCTTTGTCCTCTTCTTGGTTCCATATCATGATCTTGGATCACTAAAGAAGAGGTTTCACCATGATTCTGATCATGCATTCTCTTATTTGTTGAACTAGACTCATTTATTTTTTATTCTTTTTTTTTTGTTAGGGAAAATATCCTCAAAGAATTCCGCATTTACCGGTTCTAACTCATATTAACATGTATGTTCGAAATTGCAGACTTTACTACAAGAAATATGTAGGTTGCACTATTATTTGCATATCCTATGAATGCACAATTAATAGTTTTAGGTCCAAGTTTGGTTCTTTTTGGGAAGGTACTTGGACTTTCGCTAGGCAACCCCACACTTTGAGGGGTTTGTATGTAGGTATATGTCTTCTCCATTCTTCATAAGGTGACTTGTTGGTCTTCTTATGAGGAATTTTATTTAAGGAGAAATTAGGTTCTCATCCCTTCTTTTACTATTTCATTGATTAAAACTCATTCCTTTTCAATTTTTGATCAAGGTCCTTGGGTATTAATAGCATTATTAATTATTTCAATAAGAAAATATTTTTTATTTCTAAATATATTCATTTAGTGTTAAAAATGTTACAATTAGTATATTTATATTTATGGCTAAATTTTTTTTTATCATATATTTTTATTTTTAGTTTGTATCCATTTTTAATTTGCAACCATTTTTTAATTTGTACCAATTTTCTTTTCAGTTTTAATTTGTGCCCATATATTAATTTCTTTTTGTGCACATATTTTTTAAAGTTTTATTTGTATTTGTACCCATATTTTTTTATTTATTTGTACCCATTTTTAATTTTGCTAAATGTACCCATGCTAATTTTATGTATTTATTTTATGTTTTAAAATATATCAGTAGTTATTTTTTAAAATATGTTAATAATTATATGGGTACATTATTTTCTTGCTATAATTTTGTGAAGAACAATATTTGTGACATCCCGTCCCGGAAATTATCTAAAACGTGCATGTGAAATGACATTTTTACCCCTAGTTCGTTTATGTTAAGTTATTGGTTGTTTTGTATGTGTGTTGGCACAATCTGGGCCACACACTCACACCCTCACTCTCCCTATTCCCCTGTCCCTTTCCCTGTCTCTCTCTCTCTCTCTCTCTCTCTCTCTCTCTCTCTCTCTCTCTCTCTCTCTCTCTCTCTCTCCCGAGTTCCCTTTCTTCTTCCTCTTCCTTTGAACTGGTACGGACACACACACAACTACACTATTTCACCACAGATCGAAGAATCTAAGATCACAGTCGAGATCGTGAGGTCGAGGGGAGCACGATCATACCATTTTCAGCTTGTAGTTGTGTTAGTGAGGTCCCAAGGAGCCTCGGAGTGCATCGTTGGACGGAAGTGGACGTCAGAATAGCTTGGTTCGAGCTTGGCCGGTTATGGAGTTTTTGGACAGGTGACATGTATCCCGAGGACGAGCGTGCTCACGCGAGGCAGGGGGGCTACGACCCTTCCACGTATCAGTGAGTGGGCTTTTGTTTTCCGTATATACCTATATACTTATAATTCCCAGAAATTTTATATAAATGCTTATCTGTTATATGCCATTTCTTTTATATTATTGGTGTTTATGCATGATTAGTTACATATACGTTATTTATACATTCAATTATATGTATATGATGGTGCTGTGGAGGCACAGGTAAGCGCCAGGTAAGCGTTACTTAACAATTGCATTAAATAGTGGTTAGAGACGATTAGAGAGCTCATAACCTGCACCCCCGGTGTTAGTGCTCCTGCCCAGAGTAGGGCACTGTCCTTCACGTGTCGTTCATCTCCCGCACCACACACTCAGCTTGGATCCAAGTTAGGTGCACAGTCTTGTCGTACAGACCACTATAGGTGGTTCCGACTCGTAGGTGACCCGCGATTACTCGCACAGCCTTCACGTGATCGTAGCACTAGAGCGTTATATGTATTACACCCAGGCCTGTCGTACAGACCACTACAGGTGGTTCCGACTCGTGGGCAGGTTTAGTGTTGAGTTTGAGATTTGAGCTCTAGATTCAGCCGTACAGGTCACTTAGGGGACTCCGGCTGCCAGTGATGGGTTATTGATACAGTTTATACCTGAGCACTTGCATATCATTATGAGGATTTGACATGGCATACCCTTGAGCATGATTGGCATATTTATACATACGTATATATGTTTATTTTCTGGGAAGTATACAGGTTTTACGGTGAGGGGTTAGAATGTATTTTACTAAATGGTTTTCAAAGAGCTTTGTTTTTGCCCACTCACGCTTTTGTTTTGCGCCCCTCTAGGTTTTAGCTAGCTAGCAGGTTCGGTGGTTTCCCAGAGGGCTTCCCGGCGCTTCTGACAGACACGCACCAATGTAGGGTCACTTCGGGTGCACTGTTATCGTATTATGTTAATTTGGACTGCTGTAGACTTAATGCTCTGAACTTAGCGGTTCACTCGCACTAGCACTCTTTACTTTGACCTTATGTATGCTAGTTTTTAATTAATCGTACTTTTATATTATTACCTTATTAGCTTCCGCACTGTGCACATGGCTACGTCACTTGCACGTGACGGCCAGCACGCCCTGATCTCGGTCGGGGTGTGTCAATATTACTCTAATATTTATTTTTAAGTAGTTATTATATTTTTAAAATATTATTTGAATTTGTTTAAACTTCATAATTTGTAGGACATTAAATGTATAAATGCATGAGTTAAATATCTTAAATGATGTTAAGGACCTCGATCAAAATATTTAAACAAACAAGGTTTCAGTCTAACAATTAAGTTGATTAAGGACTGAAACCAAACTGACCCTTTATTTAGTATGACATTTGCAGTAAGTAATGCTTCACCCCACAAATTGAGTGAAAGTTCGAAGTTATTTAACATGGAATTAGTTATGTCTTCAAATGTTCTATTTTTTCTTTTAGCTACATTATTTTGTTGTGATGTATATGGAGCCGTTGTTTGATGTATAAGTCCATGTTGTGCATAAAAATCTGAGAAGGCTAAAGACTCATACTCCTGTCCTCTATCGGATCTAAGTGCTTTGATTTTTTTTTTTTCAAGTTGATTCTCAACTTCCGCTTTATATGTCTTAAATATTCAAAGCTTCATTCTTGCTATGAATCAAATAAATATAACAATACTTACTAAGATTGTCTATCAAAGTGATAAATAATTCTTTCCTCCTCGAGTTGGAGTGATTTTAAATTCACAAAGATCACTATGAATTAGACCAAGCAATTCATTTGACCTTCCCAAAATTGACTTAAAAGTTTGTTTAGAAAATTTGGATTCTATACATGTCTCACACTTATGATTAAAATTAATTTCAAATTTACGTAGTAATTTTAAGTTAACCATTCTATGCATAGAACGAAAATTCACATGTCCTAGTCTAGCAGGCCAAATATTAGAGGACTCAACAATATAAGTAGAAGCCTTAATTATATTATTAATAACATCAACAACCAATACATTGAGTTTTACAAGGCCATCGGCTATGTAGCCTTTTCCAACAAAAATCCCTCCTATAGTTAGGACAAATTTATTGGATTCAAATACAAGTTTGAACTCTTTAGCAATTAGAATAGGGCCAGAAACTTGGTTTCTTCTTATTTCAGGAACATGTAGCACGTCAAGCAATTTTAGGCTTTTTTCAGAAGTGAGTTTGAGTACAACTTTGCCTCTGCTTCAATTGCAGATGTTGCAGCATTTCCCATATATAATTTCTCTCCAGCAGTAGCAGCATATACTCCATGAACATGTTTTTGTTAGCACATATGTACCTAGTGGCACCTGTATCAATTAGCCAATCACTAATATTCGAAACCATATTAGTCTCAGATACAACAAATTCACCTTCTGTCATAGTCATATTTGCATGGTTTTGCCGTTGTTATTGTTATTTCCATTAGCATGAATTCCATCTTTTCGATGGCAACATTCATGTGCTTTATGGCCCACTTTTCCACACACATAGCAGCAACCTTTGATCATCTTCTTAGAGTTCTTGACTTTTGGTGCATAAACATTGCTTGTTGGATTTCTTCCCCTTATTTTTATGAGAATTTAGCTTAGGTGTTGAAGTTTCTCCTTCAACATAGCTAGCTTTGGCTTTAAGCTACTCATCATGCTTGTCTTCCTTCATGTGATCCTCTTCCACTAGCAACCTGAGAATTAAATCTTCCATATTCATTTCTCTACGCCTATGTTTAAGGTAAATTTTGAAATCATTCCAAGAGGGTGGTAATTTTTCAAATATGGCGTCAACTTGGAAATATGCATTGATAGCACATTTCTTAGCATAAAGTTCATGGATTAACTTTTGGAGTTCTTCAACTTGAGCAACAACGGATTTGGAATTCACCATAGAATATTTCAAAAATTTGCCAATTACGAATTTCATCTTCATTCTTATATTTTTTTCTCCAAGGATTCCCACAACTCCTTTGCAGTCTTACAGAGTGAATAGATATCATAGAGATTATCATCCAAACTGTTCAATATGTAGTTTCTGCAACTAAACTCGAAATGATTCCAAACTTCAATTGCACTCAAAGTTTCCTTTGACAGCGGATCTTCATCAGACTATGGAGCATCTTCCTTGACAACATGTGTCAAGTTCATTGTTGTGAGATAGAAGCATCTTTTGCTGCCATCTCTTAAAGTCAACTCCTTTAAATTTCTCTGGCTTTTTCGAGTAAGGATTCTTGGAGCCATTAACATCATTCGCAGACACATTTTGTTGATCCATTAAAATGTATTTCAAGATTGTTGGAAATAGATCAACAAGATTGTATTCTACAAATGTATTTGACAAAATTAATAATACAAAATCACAATATAAACTAATATATATATATATATATATATATATAATTCTAGAAACTAGAATTAACGTAATACATCAAGTATATATATGTACGTTATTCAAAATTGGATTTTGAATAATAATGGCATAACAAAATGAATTCAAATGATAGATAATAGAGAATAATGATAAATTCAATATGAATCACTAACTCATTGAGTAGCCAAAGGCTTGCGGATTGCAATGTCTTTGAAACAAATTTTCGCATCTACTCTGTGCTTATAGTTTGTTAGGTGTCCGCTTCACCAAGATTCAATTGTCTAAATCAAAATCCCAGCACTAGTAATTTGATTTTTGGTGAAAATCAATGTGGTTCTTAACAGGAAAACAAGTATGGAAGTCTGGGGTTCATGATGATTTTTTTTGTTATGCGATGATGTGTTTATGTAAAACACGATGAACCTAATACCAACAGGTGTGAGCAACTACAAAGTATTTCTCATCAGACTTATCCTTTTGGAAAGGATATGACTGAATTAAAACCAAATTTTGATGATTAATTCAAAGAGTCTAGAGGCCCAAGGCCTTAAGCTTTTATAATTAGATATATAATTATTATGCGCTTAATAAAGTAATATATTGCTCCACACGGCCCATCTCCCAATTTAATTAGAGGAGGAAAGCCAAGTGTTATTAAGTGTATGAGAAGCCTTTACTTCATCAATGTGGGATATATGAATAAGTAGGAATTTCTACTCAAACATTCCAACATAGTATTCATAATTGACATATTTAGAATAAAGCCTTGCTTACTATAACTAGGAATGCCTTTTTATTTGAGTGTTTTGGTACTAGATGTGATCCTTGTCAGTCTATTTAATAGTTGATTTGTTTTTTGAGAAAAAACAATTTCTAAAACAATCTTCTCTCTTTGTTTTCTCCTTGCCCAAGGGTCCACTTTTGAGTTTATTTATTTATTTATTTTTTAATATTTAGTAAATGAATAGTTTATCTCTAAATTTAAAGAGTAACAATTCATTTAGGAGAAATTTTATTGTGCTAATTCTTGGAGAGATAAGGTTTTTACTAAATATTACTCAAGCCCTACTGCTAGACATGAGGGATTTCTTAAAACCTACAAAGAATAATCAGATCATTCATTCTATTAGGAAGGTATGCATGAGGATATCAAAGAGAGAGTTGCTAGTTGTGCTACTTGTCAGCAAAACAAATATGAGACTTTATTTCCACCTAGACTTTCGCAGCCTTTGCCAATTCCTGTTAAGGTATGGTATGAAATTTCAATGGATTTCATAGTTGGTCTTCCACCTTGCAAAGGGAAAACTGTAATTTGGGTAGCAGTTGATCGTTTGTTCTAAGTATGCCCATTTTACAGCACTTACACATCCATATTTAGCTTGAGTAGTTGCTCAACTCTCTGTTGACAACATCTTCAACTTACATGGCTTGACAAAATTTATAATCAATGATAGAGATCCAGGTTTTATGGCAAATTCTAGAAAGAACTCTTCATTTTGCAAGGATCTGAACTTTGCTTTTGCTCTGGATACCATCCATAGACAGATGGACAAACTGAGGTTCTTCATAGGTCTTTGGAGACCTGTTTAAGATGTTTTTGTAGTTTACAATCAATGAAGTGGGTTTTATGGCTTTCTTGGGCAAAATGGAGCTATAATGCTAGTTTCCAATCTGCTATTAAAATAACACCATTTGAAGCAGTTTATGGTTATGCTCCTCCTCTCCTTCTTGCATATGAAAGTGGTATAACCAAAGTGGAGTCTGTTGAACAATGCTTGCAAGAGAGAAACAAAATTTTGTCTTTGCTCAAAAATAACTTGGAGGCTGCTCAATGTAAAATGAAAGTTCAAGTTAATAAAAAGATGACAGAAATGATGTTTGAAGTTGGAGATGGGGTTTATTTGAGATTGGTTCCTTACCAACACAAATCCTTGGCAGCACATCAATTTCACAAACTTCAACTTCGATTTTATAGCAATCCAAACTACATCCTATGTTTCATATCTCCTGCTTGAAGAAACATTTGGGGGCTCATGTACAAACCACAGTTCCTCTGCCAATTTTCACTAACACTGGTATTTTACAGGATGGTCCATTGGCAAAATCACTCTGTGGAATATGCTACTTGATAAGTTGAATTGAAACTGAAGTTTCTAGAAGTTGTTAACCTTTGTGTTGTCAATCTATTCAGTTGTTTTGTGTATTGTTTCAATGTTTACTAAAAGTTCAGTTTTAAGGGGGTATTATTAAGATGCTATGATAGATGACATTATCCTATAGGTAACACCTGTTCAAATAGGTTGTTAGTTAGTTGTTGGATTGTTAATATTGAAAATTACTACATATAGTAGCTTGTAAGAGAAGATAAACAATTAATGAATTGATATTTGGTATTTGGTTATTTCATCTCTCTGTGCAACCATTGAAGATGTAGAGCAAAGTTGTAAAAATACTTTATTATTGATAGTCTAAATTATTTTGATTACTAACTATTTCAATATATGTTGCAAATTGTATGGTTAAATTGTATGGTTATTATAGTTCATGAGATTATTGACATCAATGTTGCCTACACACGCATATGCATTGCAAATCAAGATAAAAAGTTTGAGTTTTGTTGAGTTGTATTGAGTTATGTAAAGTGTTTGAGTTGTGATGATATTCAAGAATGCCTTTAATATATGTTAGGCGTTGGGGGAATAACTTGAGTATACAATTAGGCGTTGGGAGAAATGCCTATACGATAAAGTGGAAATTGAGAATTTAATTGTAAAAATTGAGCTTAAGGGATGAACGAGAGTTAACTCATATTTTAAGGTATTCGGAGTCAAGTGATATAAGTATGATATGAGATGTGTAGGCTTGCATGCCTTAGGTACACGCAACGTTTATTCATTTCAATTATTTTGTTGGTACTTTCAATTGTAAAGTAATTTGTGCACTAATTTTATTCCGCTGCGTATTCAATAAACTTGATATAGTAAACTCGAGGGTTTTATCATGTACAATTTTGTTATACAATGTATTGTGATTCAGTTACAAATAAATATTATTTTACTTTTTTGCACCATGTTTTGGTTAAAGAATTTATTTTTATAATTAAAATATGGCTCACACTTGATCCGTGAATAGTCTTTATTTTTGGATCGAAGTATCACACTTTAACCTCCATAATTTGTACAAGTAGTGAATACCGTACTTTGAACTCAAAAAAATAATGTGAGAATTGTGATATTATGAAGGTCGATATGTGACAATCTTGAAGGTATATCTACTAAAATTACCAAAGGAATCCACATTAAAATGTTAAGTAATCTCACAAACTGATAGATAGTATATGGTAAAAACACATCAACCATCCTCCAAAATAGAAACAAATTCCAAACTTTGAGAAATGAAAATGACAGAGATAAACATCTCTTCACTAAAATCCGTTCCAATCCAAAGCAAACAAGGGCTGGTTTGATATTGCTGTGTTTTAAAAAAAACTGCTTTTGCTGTGCTATGAGAATAAGCAGTTGTGAAATAAAGCAGCAAAGTGTTTGGTAAACTTTTTTGTAAAAGTACTTTAAAAAAAAAAACAGTATTATAGTATTTGATAAACTTTTATGTAAAACAGATGTGAAAAAAAACTGATTTTTCAAAGTTAAGTTTTACAACTTTGTATTTTTAACTTTTTTTTCATCTAAAACTATGAAAAAAGATTGAAACGGAATGTTATCGTACATAAAAAAGCCCATAACTTTTTTGATAGCTACTTTTTCATAATCAACTCAGTACCAATCATGTCTCACTGATGAACCAATGGCCCAGCAGCAGCAGCTAACCAAGTGCAGCACCTGGGCCACCGCTCCCAACCTTAATCTTCCCCGCCAGAACACCCAGCGCTTTGCCTTTCCCAGGCGCCAAAACCCGAATCAGAAGATCAAGAGTCTGAATTGGCGGATGCGAGGGCGTTGGTGGCGAAGGCGAGTAATTTCGGGGCATGGACTGAGGTGGCGGAGAATACGGTGGTCGACAGGCCGAAACTGCAGCCCTTTCAGGTGTCTCAGGGTCATCCGAGTCTGCTCGGTGCCACGGCGCGTGATGGCGGGGTTAACTTTGCCGTCTATTCCGGCAATGCGGTTTCCGTCACTCTCGGTTTGATCACTCTCTCCGATTTAGAGGGGTTAAGTCATGAATTGAACATTTTGTTGCCAATTTCTCGTGCTGCTGTTAATATTAGGTTTGTCGGGCCAAAAGCCCGAAAGCTTGCTTCTTTTAGTGGCAGTGCATTTGTGGTTTGAGTTCTACTTAACTGGATTTAAATTGAGACTCGGTTGGTTAAGAGCATTCTCCCTTGCATTCAAGGTCCCGAGTTTGAATCATCCCTCCCCAATATTGATTGTATAAAAAAAAATTGAAACTTGTGGAGTTTCTTAACTTGAGTTGTATGTAAATAATTGATTGATTAATCGTTGATATGCATTTGATGTAGGATAAAGTTACCGAGCAGATCCCTCTAGATCCTTTGACCAACAAGACCGGAAATGTGTGGCATGTACTTCTCAAGGAGATTTCAAAGATATCCTTTACGGATACAAATTTGATGGGAAGTTTTCGCCTGAAGAGGGACACCGAGAATTGTATTGGATCCTTATGCAAAGGTTATTGATCTCAATGAATGGCAAGGCATCTTCTATTTGTTGTTTCATAGGAGTTGTGCGGTTTCTTCTCCGCATCATAAAATAAGAACGTTGGTTGCTTCTATAGATGAGTGATATAATGCATGCATGGGTTTTAATGACTTGTTTTTGGTTTTAAATTTAACGTGCGGGGACTCATTTTTGATATTTTTTAAATTTGTCTAGGCGGTTATTCGTAGAGGAGAATTCCGCAAGCTAGGTCCTGATGGTAATTGCTGGCCTCAAATGGCTGGAACATCAGGTACCTTCTTTTGATGATCAGGTACTTTATCCACAATTTCTGTTTTAGTTTTACATTTGGTAACAACTTATCACACCTGCTTGCAGACGTTATCTCTTTGCTTCAGATTTTCCACCTTTTGACTAGGAATTGATTTTCCTTTGTTCTTTTTGAAGAACTTAGTAGTTTTGGTTTCATTAGCAAAACAATTTGAACAGGATGCGACAGAGAGAAATAAAGCATCTCTTTTATCTCTCTACTTTCTCTTGTTCTCCTGTGTCGTTAAGGTTGCATATCCACCTATCATCGCTATCAGTCTAGGATTTCAAACTGTGATAGTGTGTTTTGAGCACTTTAAAGTCTAAATTCAGTTCATTTGAGTTGGAACAGGGAAGTAACCGTCGAATTCAGTTCATTTCATTTGGAAATACTCACAAAAAGTTTATAGTTTAAGTTTTGTGGAATTCATTTGGGTGTCTAATTGGGGGATGGCTAATGGATCATTTACCAAATGAATTCCATGACTTTAAAACTTTTATTCTAAAGTGAATTCATTGGAAATCAAGTAAATTAATGAATTCATCTCAATTTAAATAATTCTTGGTCATTTCTCAAGTATAGGGTAATTTAATTACATGGGGAGCCTCTATACCTGCCTTGTCATAGGTCTTTGATGCCTGGAAATTATGTTCAAGTTGCCATTTCTGTTTTTGTAGGTTGGAGATGGGAGGAGGAGACTACAAGCTAGATTTCTGTTGAATAAGTTTAAATTGCGTACTGCTTTCTTAGCCTGATACCCTTGTGATGTAACAGTAAAAGGAAAAAAAAAAAAAAAAATACCAAACTTTTCCTTTTCAAAGTTTGTTGCTTTCAGGTCAAAGTTATAAGTTTGAAATATCGTCCCATGATTGTTTTTAGCCTGAGAGGAACCTATAACTGGCCTCCGTTTTTGGTTTCTCTAATCTTTTATTTCACAATATTTAAATAACAATGTCAACGTAAACCTATAACTTGTATTTTCACTCCCATGGAAATCTTTTTAGGAAGCAGTTCAACAGAATTATTTTGGACAACGCTAAATTTGCAAATGAATCATTTTGCATTTGTCTTATATGATCTGGAATATTTTCCAACACTGGTTCTTCCTTTTGATTTCATTTGACTGGGAAGGAGATTTACCACTGAAATATCCACAAAAAGATCTTATCATATATGAAATGCATGTGCGAGGGTTCACAAGGCATGAATCGAGAGTGACTGACTTTCCTGGTACATACCTTGGTTTGGTGGAGAAATTTGATCATTTAAAGGTCAGTGGTTCAAAGAAATTCTGGAAAAATTTTGAAAACTGCTTCATAGGGAGGTTTGTTTCGCTAGGTAGGGTGGTATATATTTTTATTTCAAATTAATACTGTAAAACAATCTTGGGTTGTGTGAGCGTGCATGGTGCATTGGAAGCCCATTGGACATATGATATGCACAGCCGGAGTTGGGGACTTAGGTCATGTTGAAGCCATTGCCTTTTTGTTGGCACCTATCAACCTAACTTAGATTTGTGTTGAGATTGGGGCAGTGCAAGATGATCAGAACTCGTCTCGGTCCCTTTATGCAAAATATGCCATTGTTGATTACTAATATAAGGTTAAAGGTTGTCTTATTTGGAGCATGTCACTAGTATTCACTTTCCCATGAGCCATCAACCAAACAAAAAGGTTCACTTTTCTGTTATAGATGAGGAACAAAATATGATTTTATTTATATACAAATCTTTACTGGAATGAAGTTACATGATAGTATCTCTTTAACGACTTTGTAGTGTATTCCCAAATAAAGAAGAATCATCATTTCATGTATGGAAGAGGAATAATATTCTTTATTACGTAAAGTGTTTTAAGTGTTTATCTACCACGTCAAGTGTTTAGCAGGACAATCACAAGTAATATGATCAACAGTTTAGAGTTAGCATGTGGATGTTCTTATTAGGTTTTGTTTGTTTTGTAGGAGCTCGGGATCAATTGTTTGGAGTTAATGCCATGTCATGAGTTCAATGAGTTGGAGTACTTCAGCTACAATTCTGTCTTGGGTGACTGCAAGTACAATACTTCTGTCTTCTATGTACGTTGTGTCTTGAAATTGTTTAAGAATGGGAACAACAAACAAACGCAAGAAAGTAAGCCATAATATAAAATGAATATGGTTGGCAATGTGCTTACAAACACGGGGCAGCAACAAAAAAATCCCAACCATATAAATAATGGGTACAACCAAACATCTTATCAAGCATCTAGGTTCAAGGCTCGACGAACAAATAAAAAGAACAGGATAAAAAAGGAGCATTCTCATCTCTTTTCTTCTCTCTTTCACACACCTTGCCCTACAACATTCTCTCACTCAAACTCTTTGAATGGTGTGCTGAACATTGTTCTGTTACTTACTGTTACAGGTAAATGAGTGCAGTGACTCTTCTTGTATAGCTACAGTAGTGGCTTCATCAATTAAGAAATCTAATCCTAATCCGAATCTCATTACCAAGTATGTCCAACCTTCTTCAATTGGGAAAGCAACACATCTGGGAGCAAGATTCATATCCTCATAGAAGATTAGTTCTATTAAGTTTAGGAAACTCATCAGGGGCTGGACAACCCAACACATTGTTTTCTTTATGTGTATGCAAGACAACAATCTAGATTGTAACTCGAAACAAATCTTCTAAAATCAAAATCTGTAGACGCTAACTTTCTAGAGTAGAATTGATTCATGGGTGCTTTCTACCATAAGAGTATATGCACCTTGTTGAAAAGAACTCCAAAAATGGGCCGAAAATTTCAACTTTTTTCTTTGAAGTCTGAAATTTTTAACCTTTGACTTCCTAGAATCTTGAGGAAAAGATTTTGGTGCCTTCAGCCATATATTTTGTGTAAGTCAATTTTTATTTTTCCCTGGGTAAATTTTTGGGGATACTCAACTATCAATTACTTTTCACCAATGATAAGATATTCTTCTGCTGGCATACGTAATTGTTGCCGTGATGCAATAAATGAAGTCAAGTTTCTTATTAAAGAGGCACATAAACGTGGAATTGAGGTGACATATAATGGTAATACTGTCAGAATTTTTTGATGAGATATTTTGTTTTAAGTTTTCTAATATAGTTCTATTAAAATTAGGTGATCATGGATGTTGTCTTCAATCACACAGCTGAAGGGAATGAAAACGGTCCCATGTTGTCTTTTAGAGGTGCTGATAACAGTGTCTATTACATGCTTGCGCCTAAGGTATAGCTCTGAAATTATTAACTTTTTTGTGTGCTATGACTTCATACTATGTTTTACTCTTTCAAACCTTATTTTCCTGAGGAAATCATGTGCTTCTCATATTTATTGGTTTTGTCCTTTGTTGATCTTGTTCAATACTTTAAATGTTTATGGTCCCTGAATCTAGTTGAGGACAATTTTGATGCGTTTAACATGGTGGGTTTATTTGCTATTGCTATTTATGTTGTTCCATGTAATTGGATGTTTGCTTTAATCTCATAAGCTTCTATTCTGTGGTTTGTTTTGTTGAAGAAGAGCATGCTTTTATATGATGCAATTAGCTGTTTTCTCTCCAAGTGAAGTTTTCTAATTCGAAGTGAATTTGGTTGTAGATTTAAGTCTTGTCCTCTAATGTCTGTCTATCAAGCATCAACCATATTCAGCAAAAAGAAAGTAAGTTTATGTCCGTTTTCATAGATTTTCTTTCATATTCAATAAATAAAATTAAGTTGGTATTTATTCTATCCAAATAAAAGCAGCGTAAACTGAGGGAAAAAAACAGTAAGATATAGTTTTTCCTAAGGGAATGATGTGTACCCTACTGCTTGTGGTAAATTTGTTTAAAACACAAGTGATTTACAAGTCTCGCGGTCATGTGGTGGGCCAATTTGGTATCTCTCTGTCAATAGTAGCTCATTCAGTTTTATCAGTATCATACTTATCCCTTTTTTTCAGTTTTTTACTCCGGAGAGTTCTTTTTTATGAGGAGAATTTTCATGAATTACATAGCTGATAAATGGTCAATCTGAAATGGAGCAGCAGAAAAGTATATGCTGTTATGTTTTGTTTGTAATCATATTTCAAATATATACTAAAGCAGGTCGATTGATATTGATCATTGGACTTATAACTTATATGCGTATTGAATTGGAAGACCATACCAAGGTCAGGTTTGCGTTGTATGCCCCAGACCTAGAATCCATTTGTGTCATAAACTGAAAAATATGTGACATTTTTTATTTTTCTGGTGCCATCTTTTTTTATTTGGCGTCTCTTCATTCATACATTGTGAACTCAATCTGTTGTCCCTTTATTCTTAACAGGGAGAGTTCTATAATTATTCGGGATGCGGTAACACATTCAATTGCAACTATCCTGTTGTGCGCCAGTTTATTGTAGACTGCTTGAGGTAGAATTTCTCGAATCTTCAGTCTTGCTTTTATCCAATAGAATTTCCTATCAATTGAAATTTGCATTGGTGAATTTGATATGTGGAAATTATTTATAGTTCCCGGAGATAATCTACATTGTGGAAGCCAAGGCTGTGTCATGCTTCATATATTATTTGGTCATGCAGGCATTGACAACTTTAACTTCTCGCATTGTGACTCTGAGACCTAATGTTGTGCATAGTCATGTAATAGTGCCAATTCATAACCCAATTGTGCTTCTGAATCATGTCATTGTCAGATTGTCTCTATATGACATTCTTCCTCTGTAATTATTGTGGCAAGGAACTAGCAAATTAAAGTTCTTGTAAGCTCACTTACTCCATGTCTCTGGAAGAGAAAAAAATTGTTTATAGTTGACAACACATATGCTAGTTGGCTTATGTACTCCTACATTGGCAAGTGCTTTGATAAGATGCCCTGCCACTGCTATATCTGAATGAATCTCACTCACTTTTTCTTGTTGTCTGCTATCTATCCTCTCTTCCATCATTTGTCCGAAAAATTGCAACTCTATCCTGTGTCGTTTATCACTTTTTGATAATTTTGATGTTATGTCTATGATTTTGAAGTGTGGTTGTGTTTAACTATTGATTTTTTTTTCCCGTAACCATCATCTGCTACTTATATACTCCAAATGGTAGAAAGGTCATTGTTTTCGTTTTCTGCGCAACAGATATTGGGTAACAGAGATGCATGTGGATGCGTTCTGCTTTGATCTTGCTTCTATTATGACCAGGGGTAGCAGGCTCTGCCAGATGCTGTATTATGAATCAGTTTATACTGGACACTGGTGTCATTTCAGTCGTTTTATCTTCGCTTCTTTGTCCAGTCTCTGGGATGCAATTAATGTATATGGGAGTGCAATAGAAGGTGACTTTTTGACAACTGGAACCCCTCTTGTTACCCCACCATTGGTTGACATGATAAGTAATGACCCAATACTTCATGGAGTGAAGGTTCTTACATTAAACCTTTTTATCAGTATTTCTAAGATTTTGAAGGGTCATTTGAATTACACATATTTATCAGCATCCCTATGTCTACATTCTAGAACATAGATTATTGATACAGTTGGGTTTTTAGGGGTGACCAGCTACGAGAACCAACGCCTTAGAAGAAATATGAGACTCAACTCACCTTGGTCAATTTTCAAAGCCCATCTAATTCATTCTGTACTACTTAATCAGTCCGGAATAGTTATTTCATCAAGTTCGTATCTCCATTCTATGAATTGAAATTTAATAGTAAATCGAAAGGGGTATACTTAATTTTGTTCTTATTAATCATCAATCTGCCATAAAATAGTTAATAGACATGTATAAGTCAAGTGAGAGATGCTTATAGATTAGAAACATGGACTACCCTGACATCGCCACACCATAGCAAGGTGATGCTCTTTTAAATCATAAAACATATTTCATGTTACCTTCGTGCTTCCTGGAGTGTCCCATTTCCTTTGTTTTTCTGAAGTTGTTTCGAATTTTCCATAATAATTTTCCTTGCTTTTTTTTTTTTTTTTTTTTTTTTTTTTTTGTATTCTTGTTTCTAGAATTTTGCTGAGCCTAATGATCCTGCACAAGAATTTATCTCACTGGTTTCCATGATTCGGCCCTGCACAAGAATTTATTTCTACAGCTTATTGGAAATTACTATTACTACTGTGCTAGTATTTAAAGGATAAGTGATCGACCTATCCATGTTTTTTATCTTTTCCCAAACAGCTTATAGCTGAAGCATGGGATGCAGGAGGCCTGTACCAAGTTGGCATGTTTCCTCACTGGGGTAGTTGGTCAGGATGGAATGGGAAGGTATGTTTAGACATTATAGTTTTGTAGTCATTTCAATTAATCCATACTTACTGAGATAAAAAAAAAACTTAATAACAGAAGAAAAGACATCCACATGTTCTTCAGGTAAGACAAGTCCTAATTGACCTGATCTTCTTTTCCACACTATTATAGTACCGGCTGAACAAGGATCTGGGAAGGCTGTGCCATTAAACAATAAACATTCAAACTTAAGTTTTAGCATACATCCATGAAGAGTATTTTCTGGCCATCCAGTCCAAATGTTTAATCGTTGAGAAACCTTCTGACAAGTACAAATTGGGCTTGCTAATCAGTTAAATCAGAATAGGAGATTCTTCCTACATGTGTTTTAGATTTTGGAGAGCTTCATACATCAGATGATCAGAATAGATTAGAGTTCTTTCTCTTGTTGTTGGGTTGGCACCTCTTCAGGTTTTGTGATTGGGGGGTAACTCTTTCTGTATCCTAAACCTATTAATTCATTGATCTGGAATTAGATCATGCAAATGACTCTTAAACAATCTACCAATGCATCTTGTTCAACATAACCAAGTCTAATTATTCTATTTTTTGGACCATTGGCATCTCATACTTTTGGCCAGTTGATCTATCTCACTAAAATCTAACCAACCATTAAAGTGCAATAATATGTTTGAGACAGAAACATTTGGCTTTACTTAAAACCTTTTTTGTTGTTTGGTGTTATAACTCATGACCTTATTCCCCAGCATTTTTGAGTCCTGAAACCTGCTAAGTGGACTTTGTGGTATACTTTATAGGTTAGTCACAAAGCCAGTTAGGCAATGATTGTGTTTTACCTTGATATTTTAGTTTGATACAGTTCGTAAATTCCTGTAACTTTCAGTATCATGACACAGTGCGGCAGTTTATCGAGGGTACAGATGGCTTCTCTCTCTCTCTCTCTCTCTCTCTCTCTCTCTCTCTAACACTCATTATTTCTTTGGACCAGGAAGGGGGGAGGCCATGGAATAGTATCAATTTTGTTGGTACACACGATGGTTTTACTTTAGCTGATTTAGTAACCTATAACACCAAACATAACCTGGCAAATGGAGAAGACAACAATGATGGAGAACGTCATAATAATAGCTGGAACTGTGGACAGGTGAATATTGATAAATATGTATTCTCTGATGGTTGGATATAGCCTTTGATGCTGATGGTAGTCTGTGTGATAAGGTTACCACATCTGTAATCCTTATGATCAGGCATGCTAAAAGTCTTAAGGTCTAAAATGTCTCATCTGGCTTTATGATGATATATATTCTGCACTTATGTCTTATAGTTTCCACTCATACTCGACCTCTTTTCCCTGTTTGATTTTCTCGTTAATCTGTTAGGCGGGGAATCGATTTTTCTTGCTTTTAGAAGGTTGATTACCCATGAAGAAGGGAAATATGTTTTTCATGTGTTTATGGGACAGAAACTCCGCATCACTTCTGTGGTGTTTTTTTCTGTCTTATCCCATGGAACAATTAAAAGGGTTATCTTATAAATTAGACCCTTGGCCAGCCCTACAGGAAATGGACTCCTTTTGTGCGTGTATCTTAGATTTGTACTCCATGGTTGTGTTTACTAGTTGTCATTCTGTTTTTTAACCCAATCATTTAGGGGCTTTTCCCATATAAGCCTCCCATAACATCACAATCTATAGAAAAACACTTCAAACCTTATACTTTAGAGAAAAACCCAACTTAGTTTGTAACACCAAAGGAATTTCACAATTAAGAAGCAAGTAGAGCATGACAATTGGATAGATGAGTTTTTTTTTTCCGTCCAATTAAGCTCTTGAAGTGTTTTTGTTATAAATCTTAATGATGTCGGGGTAATTTTTTTTTCTAAAGTACTGTTATTTAGGAGGGAGAGTTTGCAAGCATTTCAGTGAAGAAACTGAGGAAATGACAAATGCGAAATTTTTTTGTCTGCCTCATGGTTTCCCAAGTAAGAAGCTGTTCTTATCGCTATTTTATCGAATTGAGGTTCAGTTATAGTGCATCTTATACTATGACTCTTAATTAGGACTACTATGACTCGTCCTTATTTTAGCATTTCTACGTCGGTCTTGATTTCTTGTAATGCAAGTCTGAATTTTATTTTTTATTAAAAATTTTAGTTTCTTAAAGACTTCTTTACCAACATTTTCAATTAACTGAGAAGGGGCATGTGCATCTTTGAAGTTCATGGACACCAAAATAGTAGGGCATGAGAATTGGTTGTTGTGAATGGATCCCTCATTGATGGGAGGAAGGACTTTGCATGGGCTTATAAGTAAGTTGGGTTACTTCCCATATTGCCAAGTGGTTTTATGGTGGAACCTCAACTTCTTCGTGGTATCAGAGCAGGTTGTCTCACGTGTGAAGCCAAATGGCCACACGCCCTCCACGTCACCCCGTTGTGTTGTCCACGTATTAGACTTGAAAATTCGCCACACGTGAGGGGGCGTGTTGAGAATGGATCCTACATTGATGGGAGGAGGGACCTTGCATGGGCTTATAAGTAAGTTGGGTTACTTCCCATATTGCCAATTGGTTTTATGGTGAAACCTCAACTTCTTCATTGGTGTGTTTTCAGTGCAAGGAAATAAAGGAGAAATAGAAAACTAGTGCTACTGCTAAATTGGTTAACCATTGAATGGTGTTGATCTTTGTCCTGTTAAATTAAGAAGGGTTTCATGGATTCTTTTATACTACCCCAACAGTTTAGAATGGATCCTGCTGAATTTTCATTCTAAAGATAACAGAAGAGCCTGAATTTGTACATTAACTTGATTTTGCATCTTGTAGTTTTTTGGAGCAGAACTCTACATTGACCTGTAGATATTGTTTAAATGCAGCACTTTCTAGGTAGATTGTGCTGACGATGTTGCATACTTTTTTGTCTGCTTATTGACTACATATTCCAAAATTTTCTGTGTATCAGGGTGTCCCGATGCTGTGTATGGGTGATGAATATGGCCATACAAAAGGGGGAAACAACAACACATATTGCCATGATAATTATGTTTTTCTCTACACCTTTGTCAATACACTTTCTGTCATACCCTCTTTTTATTTTATTTTATTTTATTCATTTTTATGGTTGTTGCTGTGCTGTAGATTAATTACTTTTGATGGGATAAGAAAGAAGAGTCCTCATCGGACTTTTTCAGATTTTGCTGCCTCATGACCAAATTCTGCCAGTATGTCTATATTACTGGTTGGGGGTAATTATACTGTGCTTTTTGATTGATATTTTGTATCTCTTCACTGCGAATTATGCAGGGAACGCGAGTCACTTGGGTTAAATGACTTCCCAACGGCAGAGAGGCTGCAGTGGCATGGTCATGCTCCTGGGGTGCCAGACTGGTCTGACACAAGCCGCTTTGTTGCCTTTACTCTGGTATTGACCACCTTGACTAATGCAGTTTAAAATCAAGTTTTAATTATCGTACCTTGTTTATTGAAATGGGGATAAGCGGAAGATTACCATGTTCCAACTTCCACAGTGACCTTATGCCCTTGTGTTATACAAAAGTCTTAACTTGCATGGAAGTACCCCATCAGACGTATCATGAAAATGGTATATCCTGGGTTCTTCTGAATGCTCCCAACTGGCCTGCCCATTTTCCAACATTTACAAATCAATGCTTGAGCCCTAAAAGGAGCCTTGGCACACCTTTTTGTAGGTCTCTAGATTAAGAAGCCATCAACCTTGATTGCGCAGGGTGTTTGAATTTGAACACGAGTTCTTTGCCTTATAATTTGGAGATTTAACTCCATCCATTTTTAGAACAGACTTAAACCTAAAGGTGCATTCCCTTGTTTATATGACAAATGCACACTAGTGTCCCATGTGATGCTTGTGTAAAAGTATGACAGGTCATACCAGGGTTACACGAATTACGATGAAAGTGTTTGTATAGAAATATAAAAGTAATAAAAGTACAACGATAAGTAATTTTTTTAATTTCTTTTGTAAATTTTGTCATTGTTTTCATGTACTTGTGCCAGACTACACCCAATGTGCAGGTTGGATATATGGTGTGGCAATCTAATAAATCAACAATTTGGTCCTCAACTTAAGTCTTCATTGGTTGGCCATAGATACATAGCTTGGCAGATAAGATGAATTCTTGTTTGAATGTCGGTCGAGGTTCACAGTCTAAGAAAACTATTACATAGGTTGGATGAAGAAAGTGTTTGTCCTAGCATGCACACCTCTTAGAATGTGCCACATTTAGCAGCAGGGTCATCATATGAGTAGCAGATTTTTTTGTTATTCTTGTGGTTAATAGCTTCTCTTTTGGATCTTATTGGGTTGTCTTGGTCTTCATTAGATGGCCTTAGATACATAGCTCGGCAAATAAGATGAACGGTTGAGGTTGACAGTCTAAGAACACTATTACATAGGTTGGATGAAGAAAAGTGTTTGTCCTAGCTCTTATTGTGTTGTTTTGGTTGTAAACTTCTGCTATTTAACTGGTCTGTGACTCTACATGTTAATCCAGATGGACTCCGTGAAGAGAGAGCTGTATATCTCTTTCAATGCCAGCCACTTAGCTGTGATCATTTCTCTGCCAGAGAGGCCTGGATACAGATGGGAGCGCTTGGTCGACACCAGCAAGCCTGCACCATTTGACTTCCTTACTAGTGACCTTTCAGAAAGAGATACCAGAGTTAAACAGTATGCTCACTTTCTCAACGCCAATTTATATCCCATGCTAAGTTCTTCTTCAGTAATCCTATTACTTTCTCCCGTCGAAGATCCATAGCTTAATAAAAGCACCAGTGCAGAATCTGTATTTACAGATATAACGACGAAAGAAACTGGTGGCTTGTTCAAATCCTTGCATTATCAACTCGGAGTCCGGAACAAATTATAGAAAGGAAGTAAATGGTAAAGTTGCAAGTGGTCGAGATTCTGTGCAAATAGTTTGGAGGGAAATCATGTTCAAGTTTCTGATACTCCACAACAAAATAATAAATAAATAAATAATTTAAAGATGAATAAATCCACCACACGTATAAATTTTAAGCAAATGTATAATGTTTTGATTGTATTTTCCTTGTGAATAAAGTTATTGGAGAAGTTGGTTAGTAACTATGAGTGTGGTGAATTACTTGCATTAACATTTTTGGTAGATCAGAATTTTGGGTCATCAGAAACTTTCTATTGATGGTTTTCACCTTGAACGAATTCTTATGTGGTGATGCTCGTATTAAACACATGTATCCGCTTGGTACTACAATGGAGTAGTATTTCTTTCTATTTGTAAGAGTGAAGTTTTAAAATTAAGAATCTTGTGGACGTCGAGTTTTATACCAAATTGTTATGGTTGGCCATGTTAAAGAAAACGCACGTAAATTGCATAAATTAGGCATATTACCTGATAATATTAAGTCATGATGACCATAAGCTTGTTGGTTGGTTCCAAACACTAGCTCTTACTCGTCTATTATAAATTGGATTGAGATTCATTATTTTGCGCATCAAATCATTTTTTTAGTTTTTCAAACTCACGATATTATTTACAGAAAAAAGGATAGACATAGTCTCATAATAAATAAGTAATAATTTAGTTTAAATTCATCTTTAATAAGAATTAAATCTAAAACTCTTATTTATAAAACTAAAGAAAAATATTATGAATGATAGTGGTTACGCATCAAATCAATATCTCGTTTGATTTGAGAAGACATGAAAAGTGGCTTTATTAAGAATCTCATATTTAATAAGGCTCTGAACGATATGGGAGATCATGGCCTGTGACAAAAATTGCTATCTCGTCACGAATCTTGTGCGATCATTCATTGTCCATTCTTGCTAAGTCTCGAGTGTAGCTTTGGGCTTTGCAAAGCCTTATGAGGTTCGGATTCCTTTCATTTAAACCTCATAATTTACAAATCTGAATCTTTGAAATTTAATTTAACGGTTACAAATAAAAAATTTTATTAGAAATTATAATATTTTTAACCATTTGATTAAATTTTAAATGTCTGAATTTGTGGATAATAAGAATTAGATAGCCGGAATTCGGAAAGGATCACTTTCCATGAGATGCAGTAATTCTGTTGAGTTTGGTGGCCGTTCGGTCATGTCATGCGTGTTTAACATGCAAATCCAATAGAGGCCATGTCTACCTCATTTAATGCAGATGTTACTGTAGGCTTAATTTCCGGCTTGTAAGTGAAGGAGAATGTCGTCCTTATTTCAGTCCACTCACAAAAAATTTTTGGATGATAGTAGGTGAATTGTCGATTCTCTCTATCTCCTCCCGAGTGAAATTAAATCTTTAAATTATATTTTCTGTAAAATAAATCTTTATATTCATTAAAAAAAAAATACCAATTTTATTAATACTATTATATTAAAAACTATTAAATCCAATTTTTTCTCAATTTAAGGCATGTGACTTGCACGTGGTACATTTGAAAAGATAACATCGTTATTTTTTCACCTATAAGTCTTCAACGTTGCATTTTTGTTGCAAATCTAATTTCTAGTTTATTAACTTCATATACTCTTTGTTCCAAAAAAATAAAATAAAAAAAGCTATTAAACCCACTCCACAATCCTATTTCCCACGCCATCTTATATTCATCCCTCATAAAAAGTTTAAAAAATAAAAAGATAAATTACACAAAACTACTTTAACTATGAATCGAACCATAATCTCATAGTTCATATTTTAAATATTGCAATGTCATATCTCAATTTATAAATTCATTTTAATATCAGACCTACGTCAAGTTTTCTATTAATTTAGCTGTTAAATGATGATATGACAAAAACGGGTCCGCTCATTTGCTAACTAAAATAAAAAATAATTAATTATTAATAAATTATTATTTTTTATTCATTACACTCTTTTTACTCCCCCTCTGTCCCTCAACCTCTCCCTCTCTCCCAACTCTCTTGTCCCGCTCATTTCTGCAAAAGCAGAAAATCAATGACGGCGTCTGCCGCCGCTCCCTTTGGAGCCAAACTACCACCACCACCAACCTGCAAACCCAGAAACGAGAGTCCCTTAGATTTGAGATCGGACATTTGCACTGACGCCACCTCCCCCCCGCGGGACACCAGCGATTGCGGGTAGAAAAGGGTCATGGCTAGCCCGAACACCGGATCCGAGGGTAACGGAAGAATCGATGGGCCCGCTTGGAAAGGAGCAGAGCCAGCGTGAGCACCAGAAAGAGGAAGAGTGAGGCCGCGGACTGTAGGGACGTGAATCGGTGGAGGCGACCGCGTGTGGTTGATATCCACCGCCTGCTAGGGTTCTGGTGCTGTTTAAACTAAAAAGCAAATTACAAGCAAATAATAAGAATTAATAAAAAATAAATAAATAAATAACAGAATTTTGTGACTAATTTCAGTTGGGATACTTTAATTATTCAAATTGAACCAAAGGGAAAGCGATAATCTTCTTTGCTTCTCTCACATCCAAACCAGAGCACGGTAAGAACGGCAGAAGACCAAATCATGATATTAACAGGAACCTTCGGGACTGTCGTCATCGAAAGACATGGCTTTGCAGCCAATTCGCTGGCATTGAAACAGAGCTGCCCGCTGACCCTCCATCCTCTCTTCTCGTGTTGGAATTCATGTGATTTCATCACATTTGAATTCCAGTGAGTTCATCAAAATTTGGTCAGCAAGTTGACTTAGAAATGAGCTATAACTCACGTGAACTTATAAGAGTTTGTATCCGGACAAGCTTAATACATAATGGAGCGAAAGATGATACAAACCACATGATATTAACTGAGCCATAAGGCAGTTGGTTTGTAATTCGAAAACTGATGGTAACTGTTATGGTAATGGGATGAGGCAGTTACCAAAATCAATGGTGTGGATTGGTCCCTCTTCTCGGTATATAATCTTTGTGTTCATTAAGAAGGATAAATCACATTGTGTATCTTGAACATTATAGCATGGAGTACAACAGAAGAGAAGACTTCACCATAACAAGAAGTATGACTACGAATTCTGGTCAGTACACACATCTACTTGTTATGAGGGTTTAAGCACTTAATGCAACAACTCATTAGGATGCATGCACGCATTACAAATTTGACGATCATGTACTTTAGCAACTTGGTTGATTGAATACTTTTGAATAAAGTTTACATGTGGTATCAGAGCCGGTCAATTCAAGTTCTAAACTCATGATTATGGAGAGATTTGTGAACTCAATCTATGTTGTTTTAAAATTCTGCAATAATCAGTTTTATAACTTAAAGACTATCATGTTATAACTATTATATCTGATTCTTTTTCCTGCAAGTTATTATGAATTTCTGTGTTTTACTACAAATTGATCTACTAATATATCAATATTTTGACTATGAACATATGAACTGATAAATTTATGCAGATTGAGTTACATAAAGTATTGAGTGTCGATGTATTATGTTTATTTGGTTAACGAGTAGGAATGTTTCCAAAGAAATTGATTGCTAGGATTGCTTATATACTGTTGTATAGTGAGTGATGATGATTATGTTAATTGTGTAAAGTTAACTTGCCTAAAGGTGTTACTTTACATGTATTCATGCGTTTTTTTTATCCTTGGCTATGCAAAATTTCTTGGAGATCATGTTATGTACATGGATAGTGTCTTGCCCAAAGGTGACATTTATTCTATAATGAAGTGTGACAAGAATATCAAGTTGAGTTCTTGATCACAGATAATATGAACTCACAAATGAAAGAATCATGTTATATGCAGGTTTTAACATGTTGAATTTGGTGAATATTGAGAAGTTGAATGGTAACAACTTCAACACTTGGAAGCATCAAATAGAGATGAACTTGGGAATGTTAGAGTTCACTGTGGCTTTCAAGACCCCTCAACCTGCTGCACTAACTGATTCAAGCACTGCGCAAGATAGTGAGACTTTTGCAAGATGGAGAGAGAGCTAATCAAATGTCTCTCCTCATTATGCAAAATGTTATAGAAGAGCACATTCGTGGTGGTGTGATGTGGCTTAGCCAAGGATTACATGGCTAGGATTGAAGAGAAATTTAAGAGGTCTGATAAAGCTGAGATAGGTGCATATTTCACTGCACTGATTAACACCAAGCATGATGGGTTGAGCAGTGTTCGTGAACATCTGTTGAAATTGGTGAACATCTCCAACAAATTGAATGCATTGGAGATTGGGATAATAGATCAGTTTCTAGTGCACAGGGCTTTATACTCCTTATCTGGTGATTATGATCAGATTAAGGTGAATTACAACACACAGAAAGAGACTTGGACAATCAATGAACTCATTTCCCTTTGTTGTCAATAGGAGGAGAGAATGAAAAAGTCCAAGGTTGAAAAGATGGAGTTGGCAAATCTTGTCAATTCTAGGAAGGGTAAAGGAAAGATAGGGGTTGCTACATTTAAGAATGAGAATTACAAAGGCAAAAAGTAGTCAGGATTTAAACACCAAGCTGGTGCAGACTTTGGTGCCAAGAAATTCTTCAAAAACACTTTAGTTGTTGCCAAACATGATGGTGCCTCTTCCTCCACAGGTCTACGAGTTAATAAAGTTCATCTTAAAAGTGTTTCCATTGTCAATCCACTTAGCATTTAAGGAAAAACTGTCATGCATTCAAAATTTGGTTGGTTAAGAAAGGTAACACTAAAATAATGTTTTTGTCATATTAGAGTCTAACATGGTTTTCATTCCTCAAAATTCATGGTGGTTTGACACTGGTTGTTCAATCCATATAAAGAATTCATTGCAAGGATTTCAAAACCAGAATGGGACAAGTAAGGAGGTCTACAATGTGTTTGTTGGAAATGGGAATAAAGTGGTGGTTGAAGTTATTGGCAGAATTATGTTAAGACTGTCATCTGGTTTTATTTTAATTTTGAACAATGTATTGTATGTTCCTTCAATAAGAAGGAACTTGTTTTCAGTTACTCAGTTTGTCAATGATGGTTTTTCATATATTGGTGATGTTAATCAAATTCAGTTTTTTATTCAAAACCAGCATGACAATCCAATTGGTTATGCATTCCCAAATGGAGATCTTTGGCAAATCCAATGCACATATTATGAAGAATGTCTCGATCTTGAACATTCAATCTCGAAACGTATGCTTGTTAATGAGAAATCTTCAATGTTGTGGCATAGAAGGCTAGGGCATATATCAAAAGAGAAAATGTTGAGACTAATAAGAATGGCATATTGTCAAATATCAATTTTGATGACTTTAAGGAATGCATAGATTGGTATAAGGGAAAAACTACCAATACCAGTAACAAAAAGAAAGCCACAGGAAGCAATGATCTCTTGGAGATCATTCATACGGATGTGTGTGGTCCATTCCCAACAAAAACAATATGTGCAAATTCATATTTTGTTCTCCTTATTGATGATTTCTCAAGACACATTTGTATTTGATTTCAGAAAAATCTCAAGTTTTAAATTGTTTTAAAGTTTTCAAAATTGAAGTGGAAAGACAATTAGGAAAACATAACAAGGTTGTAAGATCCGATCATGGAGGAGAGTTTTATGGTAAGTACACTGAAAGTGGACAACACATGGGTCCTTTTGCCTTGTATCTACAACAAAATGGTATTGTATCATAGTACATTACCCCAGGAACACCATTTCAGAATGGTGTAGCAGAAAGAAAAAATAGGACTCTCAAAGATATGGTGAGAAGTATGTTTTCTCAATCACATTTGCCTAAATTATTGTGGGGGGAAGCAATCAAAACTATCAATTACATATTCAATAGAGTGCCTACAAAAGCTGTTGAGGTTACTCCGTTTGAAGTTTCGACAAGGAGAATGCCAAGCTTATCCCATTTTCACACATGAGGGTGTCAATGTGAGGCTAGATTTATACAATCCAAATGAAAAGAAATTGGATTTGAAGACAACTAGTTGTTATTTTATTGGTTATACAGAAAGTCAAAAGGTTACAAATTTTACTGTCCTCATTCATACACCAGAATAGCAGAAAGTCATAATGCTAAGTTCATTGAAAGTGTTGGTGAAACATGTGTTCCAAGTAATCACTCTAGTGTTTTTGAAGAGAGAAATGAAGAAATTGCATAACTAAACAATAGTTATGTGATACATCAATCCTTATCACCATTGGCAGCTACAGGAACCACTGCAACTTCATTTTCCAGCAACAATACCACAACACCATTTAACAGTGGTAATGTGGCATCTGCAACACTTTACAAGAGGCTCTAACAAGCACTTAGCCTCCATTAACTGTGCTTCCAGATGCTGCATTGACTTCTCAAGTACCAATAGTTGTCCAACCATAATTAGGCTTGGATCACCCTTCACAGTTATGAGAAAGTCTACTAGAGCTAGAAAATCAATCATACCAGATGACTATATGGTCTATTTGCAAGAAATGAAGTATGATATTGGTGATGAGGATGACCCAACAAACTACAAAGAGGCCATGGAAAACTCTAATTCTGGTATGTGGGAGGCTACAATGGAAGATGAGTTAGCATCCATGTCCAAAACTTTCTCACCTATGTTAATTAAAGACTCTTTCAGAGTTATTATGGCATTGATTGCACATTTTAATCTTGAATTCATCAAATGGATGTAAAAACAGCATTTCTGAATGGTGATTTAGATGAACTTATTTGTATGAAGCAGCCATTTGGATTCATTGAAAGGGAGAATGAGCAATGGGTCTGCAAATTGAACAAGTCTATTTATTGCTTCAAACAAGCATCAAGACAATGGTACAAAAGGTTTGATCAAGTTGTAATAGCTTCTGGTTTTGCAAAAAACAAAATTGACAATTGCATCTACATGAGAATGGTGATGATATTTTACTTGCAGGTACCAGTATTAACTTATTGAATGAAACCAAGAATTTTTTGTTCAGTCATTTTGATATGAAGGATATAGGACCATCTCATTATGTCTTGGGTATTGAAATTGTTAGAAACAGGTCTCAACGAACTGTAGGAATGGCACAAAAGGCTTACATCAAGAAAATGTTAAAAATGTTCAATATGGAGCGCTGCAGTGATGGTGAATTACCTATTGGTAAAGCTAACAGACTTTCTTTAAAACAGTGTCCCGTTATTGATCATGACATACAAGTAATGAAGGATAAACCTTATGCATCTCTAGTTGGCAGTGTCATGTAAGCACAAGTGTGCACAATACCTGATTTGGCATTTGCATTGAGTGTTTTACGAAAGTTTCAATCGAATCCTGGTGTGGCTCATTGGAATGCTAGAAATAAGGTTCTTAGGTATCTGAAAAGAATACAAGGTCATGTATTATGCTACAATAATGTTGATAATTTGGAATTAGTATGCTAGACAGATGCAGATCTTGGAGGGCGTGTGGATGACAGAATGTCAACTAGTGGATATATTTTCATGTTTGCTAGAGGTGCGGTGTCATGAAGAAGTAAGAAACAACAAACAAGAGTTGTGTCAACAATGGAGTCTGAATACATTGGTTGCTTTAAGGCAATGAGACAGTCAAATTGGTTGAAAATTTTACTACATCACATGAAGGTAGTGAGGAGCATTGAGAGACCACTAAATATATATTGTGACAACACTTCTGTAATATTCTTTGCCAAGAACAACAAGAGATCAGAAGCCTCGAGACTTATGGATATCAAGTACTTGAAAGTGCAGGATCAAGTTAGAGATGGGGTTATAGACATTGAGCATGTTAGTACTCATGAAATGGTGGCAGATCCATTGACAAAAGCACTGAATGTCACTACATTTAACAAGCATGTGATGAAGATGGGATTACAATCTTCAATGGACCATAAGTAATGTGGGAGCAAGGTATTATAGATCTAAATCTTGCTATTTTGTGTTTAATAAAGTTGATGAATTGTATTGAGTTGATTAATTTCACTTGTAATGCAAAATACAAATTACTGAGTATATTATTTACTTAAAATGAATCTTTGCTAAGTTAATGAAGAAGAGATGTTCATAACATCTTAGGACAAAAAATGTGGGAGTGTGTTAGTATGCTATTATGATGCCAAGTAATAATGTTCCTCAATGTCAGCATTCACAATATATTGTATTTGTTTACTGATCTTGGAGAACTAGTACATAAATTAGTATTATGCTTCTCTTAGGTTTTACAAATACAATGTTTTAGTTAGAAAGTTCTTAAATCAAGATTAGCTCAGTGATCACATTTACTAAGTTGCTGCAATAAAGTAAAGAGTTTTGACATCACTCATGTGGGAGAATGTTGGAATTCATGTGATTTCATCACATTTGAATTCCAGTGAGTTCATCAAAACTTGGACATCAAGTTAACTTAGAAATGAGCTATAACTCACATGAACTTATAAGAGTTTGTATCCGGACAAACTTGATACTTAATGGAGGGGAAAATGATACAAACCACATGATATTAATTAAGCCATAAGGCAGTTGGTTTGTAATTTGAAAACTGATGGTAATTGTCATGGTAATGGGATGAGGCAATTACTAAAATCAATGGTGTGGATTGGTCCCTCTTCTCAGTATATAATCTTTGTGTTCATTAAGAAGGATAAGCCCCATTGTGTATCCTGAACATTATAGCACTGAGTACAAGAGAAGATAAGACTTCACCATAACAAGAAGTATGGCTACGAATTTTGGTCAGTACACACATCTACTTGTTATGAGGGTTTAAGCACTTAATGCAACAACTCATTGGGTGCATGCATGCATTACAAATTTGACGCTCATGTACTTTAGCAACTTGGTTGATTGGATCCTTTTGAATAAAGTTTACACCTCAGTCTTTGTGTCTGTTTGAGAAAAATACGAGCCTTTAGCGATAGAGACGTACTAGAGAATTGAGATTTGGGATGAGTTTGGCGACGGTTAGGAGGGCGGTGGTGGTAGTGGGATGATGGTGCGGTGACAAAGGATGAACATGGATGAAATTGGCATGGATATTGTGGGGTGTTTGGTTACAGTGATTAATTTAATTAGGACTTAGGGTGGTGGGTTTGTAGAGGGTGGGCTCCCTATTTTTTTTATTAAAAATATTTAAATGATTTTGTTTTTAAAATTTAAAATTTTAAATAATTTTTAATCCAATTGGGCTAGTAAGTGGGTTCCACCTCAAGCCAAGTCAGTATTTAACAGAAAAATTGACAGAAAAACTAACGGAGGTCTGATATTGTAACAAATTTGTAAGACGAGGTATGATTTTTTAATTTTTAAAATATGAGGTATGAGATTGTTATTCGACCAATAGTTAAGGTAGTTTTGTGTAACTTACCCTTAAAACTCTCTTTGTGCCACCAATATTTTTGTTCCTTGCATAAATTTAACTATTTTTCAAAAAATTGAACTTAGAACTGAAAATAAGAGCCACCCCACCCGACCTCCACACCACCTAGGCACGGATCCAAGAAAAATTTCGGAGGGTCACATGTAAAAGTTCACAAACACTTCTCAGACAAATAATACCCTTATAAGTTAAACCATAGTTCCATAATTCATAATTTATAGGCTTTTTAGCCAAAATCGTCCCTAAGATTTGCATAACTCCTCACTTTGGTCCCTAAGATTTGAAATCAATAAAATTGGTTTCTGATTTTGTCAATCATCAATCACTTTGGTCATTCCTTGAAAAATCTTCATTAAATAAGAATAGAATGACCAAAATACCCTTAGTTTTTGTCAAATCATTTTGGCATATTGTTTATTAAATTGAGGGCATATTTATCATTTTGATCTTTATTTAACATAACTGAATTGATTGATGGTAGACAATTTCAAGGACCACTTCTATTGATTTCAAATCTTAGAGACCAAAGTATGTGTTATGCAAATCTCAAGGACTATTTTGACTAAAAAGCCTAATTTATAGAACGAATAAAAAAAAAATTCAATTGTCCACGACACGTTTTCATATTTTGAGAGCACTGCATTATAGCTTCATTGTCAATATAAGAAAAAAAAAACTCTCTACATAAACTGCCATGCTATGACTCAACTATTGATCTCCCATCTATAACACAATGGACTTTTCACAATATTCATAGAGGAAAAGGTTCTTCCACTTAAGTAGTAGCAACAGGTAGAACCAAAGCCAATATAATTAGCAAATACACATGGTTATACTCTATTCTTCCTTGTATCCACCATCTTTTTGCAAGACAACCAAGAATGTAATGTCCAAGTTGATATTTAAAAAAAAATAAGAAGGACAACTACTCTTTGAGGTATTTTATCAAGCAGTTCTAGAGCATGTATGAAGGGTGACTTCAACCTTTAAAAGGACATCACTCAAGTCATCCAAGAAAATTCATCGGAGCTCAGAGGGTCAGCTGACCTCCCTCCATTTTGATGGGCCAGTCAGTGACATCACCCAACACAATTTGACGACAACCCCCTTTCATGGTGTGTCCAGAACATGTTCACCTCGCTAGCGCAAGAGACTACGAAAAAATAATCCCAATCTTCTTCATCACAATCATTACTGATATCGACAAAGAATATGTTGGATCATCGAAACACTTTCCGTGACAAATCTCAATGGTGTCGTTTGGATTCGAAATAGAAGATGTTCGGAAACGATATTTTGAAATTTTGGTCGGAAACGATTTAGAGGAAATAGTGTTTTCTGAAATGGATGGTTGGGCTCTTCCCTTTTCTTCTTATTTTTATTCTGTTATAAAAGGGTTAAAGTTTGAGAGATAACCTTTTAAGTGGTAGGTGCAAGGTAGATGTAAAATGCCACACAAAAACTATAGCACAGGCAGATAATAAAAGGCAGAGGAATAGATGATGTTACTGATATTTCTCTCTTGTTTTTCTTCTTCATATATTTTCTATTACATGCGGAGTGCTCTATTTATAGAGCAACTCCGAACTGATGCAGTTAATGCATCTTGAAATTTAAAACGCATCCTCTGACACTTTCATTCAGCATGGGCATTGAAAACTTTGCCCATGCAGAAGACTTTTGCTTTGTGGGCATTCATTGCCAACAGACATTGAGACTGTGTCTGAGACTTTTCAATACTCCCCCTTGGATGCCCACATATCAACATGAGTTGCCTCGTTAAAACCTTGCTTGGAAAAACCCAGTGGGAAAAAACCATAGCGAAGGAAAAAGAGTACAACTTTTCCTGGATTGTTGATATCGTGTCAAGTATGCTTATGTTGCCTCGTTAAAACCTTGATAGGAAAAACCCAATGGGAAAAATCCTAATCGAAGGAAAAAGAGTACAACAAGCATGTATCATGGATACTCCCCCTGATTCCGCATTCTCCAAATTTAGTTGTTTGGTAAGTCGACGTAATCCGATGCCTTGCACTAACTTCTGAAATGTGCACTTTGGTAGAGATTTGGTTAACAAGTCTGCCAGATTTTCATTTGAACGGATTTGTCTGACTTCAATAACTTTAGCCTTCTGAAGCTCATGAGCACTGAAAAACTTTAGAGATGTGTTTAGTCTTATCACCCTTGATGAATCCTTCCTTCATTTGGGCAACACAGGCTGCATTATCTTCATGGATGACAGTTGGATTGTCTGTCTTCGAAGTTAGACTACATGAATTCCGGATATGATGGATCATTGATCTTAACCAAGAACATTCACGACTTGCTTCATGTAAAGCAAGTATTTCTGAATGATTTGAAGATGTAGCAACTAATGTTTGCTTGGTTGAGCGCCATGAGATTGCTGTATCTCCATTCTTAAACACATATCCAGTTTGTGAGCGGGCTTTATGCGGATCAGAGAGGAAGCCAGCATCTGCATATCCAACAAGGACATGGTCATCTGTGGAGTGCTTTGAGTAGAAGAGACCCATGTCTGTTGTCCCACGAAGGTATCGCAATACATCTTTGATACCCTTCCCATGGCGAATTGTTGGAGCAGAGCTATACCTTGCTAACAAATTAACTGAAAAAGCTATATCTGGTCTAGTACATTGTGCTAAATACAACAAAGTACCTACTGCACTCAGATATGGTACTTCTGGACCAAGGACCAGCTCATCATCTTCTTTTGGACAAAATGGATCTTTCTTAATGTCCAAAGAACGAACAACCATTGGCGTGCTTAGTGGATAAGCCTTGTCCATACCAAATCGCTTCAGAATTTTTTCAATGTAAGTTGATTGGTGGACCAAAATTCCACTAGCACAATGCTCGATCTGCAGGCCGAGACAATATTTTGTTTTTCCAAGGTCTTTCATTTCAAATTCGCTTTTCAGATATTCAGCAGTTTTATTGAGCTCTTCAGGAGTCCCAACTAGATTCATATCATCAACATATACGGCCACTATAGCGAATTCAGAATTGGATTTCTTAATGAACACACAAGGGCAAATAACATTGTTGATATACCCTTCTTTGATCAAATACTCACTGAGACGATTATACCACATTCATCCAGATTGTTTCAGACCATATAATGATCGCCTTAATTTGATCGAGAGCATACCTCGTGGTTTATTACTTGTTTCAGGCAACTTAAGTCCTTCTGGGACTTTCATATAGATGTCAGTATCTAATTCTCCATATAGATACGTAGTGATGACATCCATAAGTCGCATGTCAAGTCTTTCTGAAACCACTAAACTTATTAAATAACAGAACGTAATTGCGTCCATTACAGGAGAGTATGTCTCCTCATAATCAATTCCAGGTTTTTGAGAAAAACCTTGTGCAACGAGTCGTGCTTTGTATCTTGCGATCTCGTTTTTCTCATTGCGTTTCCTTGTGAATACCCATTTGTAACCCACGGGGTTTACACTAGGCGGGGTTTGGACTACTGGTCCAAAAACATTCCACTTTTCCAAGGAATTTAATTCTGCCTGGATTGCATCTTTCCACTTAGGCCAATCCTGTCTCTGTTTGCATTCATCAACAGAACGGGGCTCAATATCATCACTTAAGATGATTTCAGTGGCTACTGCAAATGCAAACATATCATCAATGATTATTTCATTCCGATCCCACAATTCATTTGTACATGCATAATTTATGGAGATTTCTTTGCTTTCATGTACTTCTGTCTCTTCAGGGACAGATGTCTCATCAAGGACATTTTCTTTTTCTGGAAGTCCAGAATTATGAATTGTGGATGTATCATTCATTTTCTCTTCCTGAATGACTTCATTTGGATTCAGTTGTGCCCTCGACTTTCTCTTTCGAGGAGCTGAATCTTTTGAACCTGGGGGTCTACCACGCTTCAGGCGTGCACCAGATGAATCATTTGCTGCCACTTTATTTTTTCCAACAGGGACATCAATTCTTGCAGGTGCATTTGCAGCTGGTATATTTGATTTTGTCACTTTCATAGCATCATTAAATGCATTTGGCATTTGATTGGCAATGCTTTGAAGATGAACGATCCTTCTCACTTCATTTTCACATTGAATGTTGCGAGGATCAAAATGAGACAAGGTGGGAACAACACATGTCAGCTCTTTCCGTTCTTCTGGAACGGTCTTTTCTCCCCCTAACAACGGGAAAATTGTCTCATTAAAGTGACAATCAGCAAAACGAGTTGTAAACATATCACCTGTCAAGGGTTCCAAATATCTAATGATAGATGGTGAATCAAAACCCACGTAAATTCCCAGTCTACGCTGAGGTCCCATTTTAGTGCGTTGCAGCGGTGCAATAGGCACATAAACAGCACAACCAAAAACTCGTAAATGGGAAATGTTTGGCTGATGTCCAAACACGAGTTGTACTGAAGAGTATTGATGGTTGGCTATAGGTCTCAATCGAACCAATGATGCAGCATGTAAGATGGCATGTCCCCATGCAGAGACTGGCAATTTGGTTTTCATGAGTAGAGTGCGAGCTATTAACTGAAGCTGCTTGATCAATGCTTCTGCTAAACCATTTTGAGTATGGACATGAGGAACAGGGTGTTCAACATCAATGCCCAATGTCATGCAATAATCATCAAAGGTTTGAGACGTAAATTCACCAGCATTATCAAGTCGGATTGACTTAATGGGATAATCTGGGAACTGTGCTCTTAACTTAATTATTTGAGCAAGTAGTCTTGCAAAGGCTACATTCCGAGTAGACAAAAGACAAACATGTGACCATCGGGTAGATGCATCAACCAAAACCATAAAATATCGAAATGGCCACATGATGGTTGAATAGGCCCACAAATATCCCCTTGAATTCTTTGCAGAAATGATGGGGATTCAACATCAACCTTTAGTTGTGATGGTCTAATTACCAACTTCCCTTGAGAACAAGCTTTGCAAGGGTTATCATTTGAGGTAGCAATGTGTCTGCTCACTATGGATGTCCATTAGAGTTGGTAATGATCCTACGCATCATGGTAGATCCTGGATGACCCAGACGGTCATGCCAAAGCATGTAAACCTTTGAATCAATGAACTTCTGGTTCATGACAGTATGTGATTCAATTGTCCTTATGTATGTATAATATAATCCACTCGACATACCACGCAACTTCTCCAATATACGCTTCTGGGTATCATTGGAGGTAATGCATAGATACTCCACATTTTCTGCACTTTTTGTTTCAATGTGGTATCCATTTAGACGTATGTCTTTGAAACTCAACAAATTTCGAGTAGATCGAGTAGCATACAATGCATTATGTATGGACAATATTGTTCCATTTGGTAACATAATCTGGGCTTGCCCTGAACCTTGAATTACATCTGAAGGTCCTGATATTGTTGTTACCCCTACTCTTTTAAGTTTTAAGCTTGAGAAATACTTTCGATCACGAAGTATTGTATGTGTGGTTGCACTGTCTGCAAGACAAATATCTCCGCCATTTCTCATGTTCTGAGAATAACCACAATTTTTATCCATGCTCTCTGAGTAAGAGAATCAGAGTTTAAAGCAAGTTATAACAAGAAATTTACATGCCACTTTTATTGAATATGAAAATACTACAAGTTCAGCATAATAAAAGTACATTAATGATTCAATCGGATCGGTATATTTCATTTCCCCTTTCCACAATATAGTCTGAAACATCTAGATGAGTTGTGTTCAACTGCCCTGATAAGTCAAACACTGGATCAGGTATATCCATTGGTCTAGCCTGGTCGAGAAAGTTAGTCTCGACACCCTTCTCCTTGAGGGAGGCTTGATACAGATCCACTAGATGTTTTGGGGTATGACAAGTACACGCCCAATGCCCATTGCCACCACACCTATGGCAGGCTCCTTCAGAGTTTCTAGGAGCATTGTTCATATGAGCTTTGCCTTTGTGGCGATTCACTTTTTTGAAGCTCGGGCCTGAATTATTCATGGGAACCTGGTTATGAAACTGAACTCTATGGTTCTTGCCTTTCCTATTCCATCGACCTCGCTTGTGGCCACGTCCTCATTTATGATTATCACCACCAGAGGATGTGGCGTTCACTCCGAGGGAAGCAGCATTCACTTCTGGGAATGGTGCAGATCCAGTAGGTCGGGAATGATGGTTTTTCATCAGGAGCTCATCATTCTGTTCAGCTACTAAGAGCACAGATATCAGCTGGTTGTACTCAGTGTAGCCTCACGCTCTATACTGCTGCTGCAGGAGCACGTTGGAGGCATGAAATGTGCTGAGAGTCTTTTCCAGCATATGCTCCTCAGTAATAATATCCCCACAGAGCTTCATCTGAGAGGTAATTCTGAACAATGCAGAATTGTATTCTGCCACTGACTTGAAGTCTTGAATCCTCAGATGAGTCCACTCATAGCGGGCCCTTGGAAGAATCACCGTTGTCTGGTGATTGTATCTGCTTCTCAAGGCATTCCAGAGAGCTAACGGATCTTCAACCGTTAAGTACTCGCTCTTTAGCGCCTCATCAAGATGGCGGCGAATGAAAATCATGGCCTTTGCCCGATCTTGAGAGGATGAGTTGCTCTCTTCCCTGATGGTATCTCCAAGATTCCCTGCTTCCAGATGGATCTTGGTATCCAGTACCCAGGTCAGGTAATTCTTCCCGGTAATATCCAGGGCAGCAAATTCAAGCTTCGCCAAGTTCGCCATTTTATTTTCTGAAAGAAAATGGGATGTGTAAGAACTTGCAATAATATGTATTCTTGGAGGAATATGATGTTAGAACTTCTGGTTCTTACAAATTTTTCATTTTGATCTTCAGGCCAAAATGATAAGCACTCGAAACTTCTGGCTCGAGATTTTCAGGGTGAATGAGGAGGGCGATTGTACCGCACCATTCTCATTGAAATAATGTAATATAGAATGGGCGATTATTCCGCACCACTCAAGTAACAGGAAATTTAAATATGCAGAGCAGCGTGGGCGATTATACCGCACCACATAAAATTGCAATGAAATTAAATCTGCAGTCCAAGATAGGCGATGATACCGCACTGTCTTGGATCGCAGTAAGATTAAATTTGCAGTTCAAAATGGGCGATTGTACCGCACCATCTTGGATTGCAGTAGAATTAACACAAATAAATACTGGGTTAGTAATCAATCTCTACACCAAACAAGTAATCAAAGATGTATGTAACCGTTAGTTGGAGAACTAAAAGCAAGCATGGAGCAAACAACTCGTCGCGAGGGTACACGGCGCAGTTGAGGCAGAGGAAGAAGATGAACATTAAAAACCTTAAAGGAAACATTTTTTTTTCTCTCTTTCGTTCGTTCGGCGAAGAGAGATGAGAGAATAATTATATTTAGAGACTCGTGCTGATAACGTGTTATAAAAGGGTTAAAGTTTGAGAGATAACCTTTTAAGTGGTAGGTGCAAGGTAGATGTAAAATGCCACACAAAAACTATAGCACAGGCATATAATAAAAGGCAGAGGAATAGATGATGTTACTGATATTTCTCTCTTGTTTTTCTTCTTCATATATTTTCTGTTACATGCGGAGTGCTCTATTTATAGAGCAACTCCGAACTGATGCAGTTAATGCATCTTGAAATTTAAAACGCATCCTCTGACACTTTCATTCAGCATGGGCATTGAAAACTTTGCCCATGCAGAAGACTTTTGCTTTGTGGGCATTCATTGCCAACAGACATTGAGACTGTGTCTGAGACTTTTCAACATATTCTAATTTTTTAGTTTTGCCTTCTTCCAAATTGAAGAAATCCATGAACGTTCTTCAATTTTTCTTTTTCTTTTGGCTGTAAAAACTATTAGGGCTTTAAA
This sequence comes from Pyrus x bretschneideri, assembly GCF_019419815.1. Lineage (NCBI taxonomy): Eukaryota > Viridiplantae > Streptophyta > Magnoliopsida > Rosales > Rosaceae > Pyrus > Pyrus x bretschneideri. The sequence goes on from NW_025999679.1 coordinate 2,296,425, forward strand.
AGTCATTTTACATGAGGTCAAACATGTCATTAACTTTTTTATTTTTTTTCTTAAATTAATTTTCTAAGAGTAATCGAAATCATAAATAAACAAAAACATTTTAAAGGATTGTGGTAATTAAAAATCGGGTACTATGTGGATTTAGTTCTTGAATTATTATCCGAGTGGAAATTAGGTTTGTAAATTATTTTTTATTCTATTTAATTTTCATTAATTTGAGTGATGTGACTTGCATATAATGTGTGTTGCATGATATATTGTAATTTTTTTTTTCATGATTATATGAATTTATTTGAGAGCTACTGGACCTACTGACACACCCCAACCGAAGTCGAGGCATGCTAGCTGTCATCCGAAGGTGACGTAACCAAAAGTGTGAGTGATGTAAAAATGTGAATAAATTAAAACTAAAATTAAAACTTATTTAAACTAATAAAATGAGTGAGCAGTATTGGGTAAAACCCATAGAATACAAATATTCAGAGTATAACTAACAAAAGATTGCAATTGTAACTAGTTATAATGCTTAATACACAACCAAGAAAGGCTCCCTACATTTATTTAGTTATGTCAGAATCCGCCGGAGTTTCCTCATATGCCACAGAGAATTTAGCTATCTAAGACATGGAGGGGCTAAAAACAGAAGGGTAAGTGGGCACAAAAACAAAGGTTCATAAAACATATTTACTAACCGCTTGCTGTAAATCGTATATAGTTTCTAGAAAATCATACTACGTATAAGTATGAAAACAACTATAAATAACAATGATGCTAGAAATACGCCAAACTAGAATATCACAACAATAGCATAACAAAAACAAGTTGCTCATCAATCTACGCTAGCACACGAGTTCACGTAGATAGTTTCTGACATGAATAGGACTGTGTTGTAATGTAGAAGTACGTTCTAGTGCTACAATCGCGTGAAGACTAGTGATAATCGTGGACACCTACAAGTCGGAGTTGCCTAATGCAACCTATACAACAGGACTGGCACCTACTTGGATCTAAGGCTAGCGTGTGGTGCAGAGGTGAACATACACGTGAAAAACTAGCTTTGGCCCCGGGCGAGCACCAATACCAGGGTGCATCAATGATGAGCAGACTACATACATAAATATAAACATACCATAACCATTCAATAATTCTAGTCAACATAATAAACGTACATGTGCATCTTGTAGGATTATTTTGGCATTTCACAGCAATATAACATTTCTTATAACACGTTTAATCATGGCATAATAGGCGTAATATCAATCTAAAAACAACAGTGGCATAATATACATAAATCAATTCAAAAACATTAGTGGCAACTATAAAGTTTACACACACACACACACACACACACACACACACACACATATATATAAGGAAACAAAATGCCCACTCACTGATACGTGGTTGGATCATAGCCTCCTAGCCTCGCTTGACCTCGTACGTCATCGAGATAATTTTCACTATATATGTGAAATAACTAAACTAATAAATTAAATAGGACATATTCAAAAAAGCTAGGTAAATCTCCCATACTTTGCTCAAACGGAAGGTTTGAATATATGAAAATGATCTACACGAGGACACCGACATGCACATGTCAACCACTCACATGCCGGTGGTCGGAGGCTCCCTCACGTGCCCCTACGTGTAGGTCAGTGACTAACAGACGTCAGGAATATTCCGTCTTGACGGAATATTCCGCTAAACAATTAACAGAGTTTAACGGCGTTAACTGACATTGTTAGAATATTCCGTCAACTTTGACGGAATATTCGTCGTCTTCTCCATGGACGTTCGTCGGTCGCCATTGTCCGCTTTTGCCAGGAACTAGAAGACTTTGTCGGTTTCTGGGAAAAAATTCAAACCTTTAAAACTTGCTCATTTCTCAACCATTTTTAACAAAATTTATATGGATTTGAAGCTCTTGAGGAGTAGAACATTTCTATACCTTTTGGAAGTCCAAAAATAGACCGGAAATGGCCTGAAAATCCCTCGAAAGTCTTGGCCTAAAACTCGACTCCTCGAACTCGCTTGCTTCGATGTCAAATCAACTCCAAACTTATTCTAGGGACCCTAGGGAGTTGTGTAGAAGCTTCCCCATGTCCTAAAACCTTGTAACTCGTTGGAGGAAAACTCACCGAGTCGGACCTTCCAAGTTGACGGGTCAAAACTTGTCCATTTCATGATCGGTTGGTATGGCTGGATTCGTGATGATGAGAGGAACACGTAAAGGTGATTTAGAGCTTGATTTGTGAAGTTGTGACATCATTCTAGAGGGTTGCAAGGAAAGGGAGAGTTTGGGTGAGAGAGGAAGAGAAGAGAGAGAGAGTGAAACAACAGTCTTTGATTGGGGGAGAGGTGTAAGGAGTGGGTTCTTTGATTGGTGAGGGATTATGGAGATATGTTGATTGGTGAAGAGTAAAATGAGGGAAAAGGATTGGTTGTTAGTGAAATGGGGGACACAGGTCCAATTTAAAAAGAAGAGAGGATAGGGTTTTTTAGATTTGCACCATAAAAGTACTAAGAAAATCTATCCCCTTATCAAAACACAGTGTTTCCCACACTGAATAATTAACGCGCACGCGTGTAGAAATTTACCTATTGTTAACACACTTTAACATAATGTAACTTTTTTTGTTATTTGAGCCTAAATCGCACTCACGTGTTCGTGATAACGAGTGATATTTAATTATGCTACTAGGAAACATAAAATAAACGTGGAATAATACATCCAAGTCACTTTGCCAATAAGGGTAGAAATGTCAATTTACACGCTTGAGAAAAATTACATAGAAATTAATAGACGGGTCGTCACACCTACCCCATAACCTATTTTCCTACCCAATTTTAAATTTAATGACATAATTAGAATTTTGTTTGTATGTAATTTTTATAAATGATATTATCTACACTAGAGGAGGATCAGTTTAACCTCAAAATGGGCTAATAATAATCTGATTCAAATTTTTTATTAACAAAAATCGACCTAAAACTTTTCATTTACATGTGAAAGTGAAATATTACTAAACCGACTGTTATTTATTTGTAATTTTTGCTATTGACAAATAATAGATATTTACTTTAAAGCTCATGGGCCATACCACAGTTGGACATAAGGAGCCAATAGAAAGAAATGGACTTTAAGAGGCACATGGATCACTTGTCAATTTTGTCTTCTGGAGAAATCTGGACACCTGCAGAAAGTAACAAACCCCTCTCTCTCTCTCTCTCTCTCTCTCTCTCTCTCTCTCTCTCTCTCTTCTTTTTACAGAGGGACAAGGACAATCCTTGTCCTTTACAGAGACTCTTTGAGGTTGTCTCTGCAAATCAAATAAAAAAAATCAAATAAAACCTCAACAATCGCACAATTTAACAAAAACCCAAATCTCCGTTTCCTCAGAATCTGAAAACAGAGTTGCAGAAATCTCTCACATGGAGGACTACTTCGTCTCAGACGGAATGCTGATGAAAACGATGAAGAAGAAGAGGAAGGAGGTGGTGGAGCTTGACCAAGTCAACGAATACTTCTCCGACTTCTCTCTCTCTTCTCCTGCCAGAAAGATTCGCCGTCTGGTATGCTAAAACCCCATCTTTTTCTTCGCTTTCTTCCCTTTAAATTTCGATGAGTTTTCAAATTTTCTGATTCAATGCGTTGGTATGTGTGAAAATTTGGTAATTTAGGATGCGCATTTGCCGCCCATCATGGAGGAGGAGGACGCTGATTTTGCGGCGGCTCCGAATCAGGTGGAGTCGGCTGCTCCAATTATTGAGGAATTGCCGTCAGAAAACAATGAGAAGGCCATTGTGCTCTTCAAGCCCGTCATTTCCCCTCCTTTTTTCTCTTTACCTTCCGAATTGATCTGCGGCTTCAAGGGTACGCATTTCGACTACCCATTTGGATTTCCTGACGATTTCCGTCTCGAAATTTCTGTAATTTGATGGTTTATTGGTTTTCTGCAGACCAATTTCCGCGCTCCGGCCATTACGGTCCGAGACAATCAGCCGCGGGAGATGATGAGGCGGTGCAAAACAGCGAAAATCAATGTAAAGCTGTTGTTCCATGGGTTTATAGTAAGCTTCAGCCTAGGCCATCGATGGAGGTTTCGCAATCTGAGGCCCCGGAGGAGCTGATGGAGGCTGAGGAGATGGGAACAGCAACAATGGAGATTGAAGAAGAGAGCAGAGAAGGAAAAGGGATGGCTAACGGGTGCGGCGGAGGAATGTGGACGAGTAATGAAGGGTTTCCTCAGTGGCCGCAGCAGCATTGTATGATTCCACAACCTCCACAAAACACCACCACGCCCATCACTTGGTTCCGATGAGACCGAAAGGCGGTAGGGTTTTTCGGGTTGGAAATCGAGTGGTGCCTCGTTCTTTTTTCAGCATTTCGACTATGTTGTATCATATATTTGGAAAGAGCAGAAGCAGAAAGTCGTGTTAATGTTAATAGCAGCAGAGCAGTGTGGGAATTTGTCGAAGAATGATGTATGTTAATTATGATTTTAATGATATCCAACTCCTAGAGGTTATTATTTTGATTTGGAGTTTCGTTTCACTTCAGAATCTTAAAGACACCTCAACGCAATTTGATACAAGTGAAAACGTTCCTAACCGGAGAGCCGTGCATTGTAAGTGATCTGAATCCGCCCGGAGTGAGCCTCTCATAGAGACGAGTCAAGTTGGTGAGCCGTATGATGGGCAACTATCTCCTGCGGTTCGGAGAGGACACAAGCCCTTGGGCGAAAATTCTCCCTTGTTGGGGTGGGGTGAGTTCGAGCACGGGGCCTTGGGTGAAGGCGTAAACCTACCTTACTGGGTGGTTGGGATAAGGTGAATTCGAACATAGGACCTCATTGAGTTGAGGTTGGGTGAAGGCGTAGACGCTCCCTTATTGGGATTAGAGTGAATTCTAACGCGGGACCCTAAGCGAAAGCATAAACAACAATCTCCTTTAGTAACAGTTCAATTCAGCTTGCGGTTTTGTAATTAGGCAACTAAACCAGCTGAAAGATGGATTAACAAACCAAGAGGGAAGATACAAAAGTCAATGAGTATTTGATCTAGCGACAATCAGTCTTTCACTTGTTGGACGGGTGTTGTAGTAAAGAAGAAAGGTAATGCAGCATAACCTAATGAATCAAAACAATGAGAAGAATGGCATAAATGGGGACAAGTGTAAACACCCAAATAAATTTTGATCATAAATATGCACAAGGGGGTTTGACGAGGTTAAAATATTACTCAGATTCTCATCTCTATTCTAACAGAGATACACTGAAATGGGAAAAAAAGAAAGAAGAAAAGGAAATGCTCTACATAAGTCTGTTGAGGGTATCCTTCCATGTCCTTCCCTTCAATTCTCTTCTTGTCCTAGCAAAATGGCGTTTTTCTATAGCCTCAACAACACGCAGCTCTTCAATGAGCACCGGTCAACTTTACTATATATTCCATACGGGCTAGTCTCCCGAGACATAAGTCTTCTGTGCATAGTATTTCTTTTCGCTCTCGTTCTTTTTGGCATTGCGTTTCTGCATCAAAGACAACAGAGGAATGACTTTATCAGCACTCTAAACAGCAGAAATTTTGCTACAATATCTTCATTTAGTTTTACGAACATCCAATGTGAAAATTATGGTTGCGATATGTGGAAGAATCGCTCAACGAATGATGCTTGTACAAGAGTTATCAAATATGGTTTTAAATCTCTTGACAATGGTAGTGCACATAAGCCAAAAGGCAGACAAGGATTTTAAAATTACCAAGTAAGCATCATGATTTGCAATTATCCTCTGGGATACTGATGTTGTTGTTATACTTTTAGGGCTTTCAAGCAATTTGAAAATCCCCATGCTCTTGGGAACAGAATAAGGATCGCTTTCGCCCTGCACAGTATAAATCATCCCATTCAATTAGTCAATTCTCAGCTTGCATAGACAAAAGTTTACAGTGATCAAATTTGAAGAAAAATCCATCAACTTACAGTTAACGAGAAGTTGTACTCGGAAACTGTCCCATGCACAACCGATGAAATGTTGAAAGTTGTTATCTGTCAATGCAAGAATATAGATCTCAGATACAGTGATCAACACATCTAATTTCAGACTGCATCAGAAGGATTACATTATTCTTAACAAATTCAAGTTAGTCAAGGATGTGTACGAGAAAATGTCCAATTTACTGTCTGAATCATTTTAATCTGGGAACAGGCATTCTTCCAATTGCTTACCTTACGTATGTATGATAAAACTTATTGATATATCACACACATGCCAGCATGTATTGGATCCATGGCCTCCACCACACATGTACGGTATGCTAATCTAAATTAATGAATACAAGTGGCAAGCATGTCATGAATCTATGCACATTCCCAAGCAGCAATAAAGTTGGAAAATTTATTGTTCAAGGTAGAAACATAACTAATATGATGACATTTACATATTATAATCCCATTCAAGGCCAGGAAGAAACATCATGAACATGTTGACTGAAGAAACTGTACATAAAACCAAGAGAAGACGCGGCCTCTGAAGAATGAAAACAGTCGCTCATGGTTGTACATACAAATACAATGACTTGGTGTAAAAAGCAAAAGAAAGATATATGCATTTACTCACCATGTCCACGGTAACTTCCCAGGGAGCACCAATGATGACTTCATCAACATAACGGCAACCCAATACACTAAGACTACGTTCGTGCAAATGCATAATTGGATACTTCCCTCTGTGTTCACTGCATTTAACCAAATTTTATTATTTTAGTTACAGGTTTACTTTTGTTGACTAACAACGAATGAATAGATCTCAAATCAAGAACACAGAATTACCTGACAGTCTCATCATTGTGGATGCCCACTAGTAGAAAGTCTCCGAGCTGCCTAGCATTCTTCAGAATCTGAGCAAGCAACCAAAAAAGAGAAACAGCTTTCATATGATAAAATGATGAGAAAAAATTTGATAACTGTTCATACAGAAAGGGGGATGCTGCATTGAATCTCCACAGCATAGAATTGCCAAAAGGGAGGGGTGTGAACATAACATGGCAACATTCAGTTGTTTACATACAAGCATACTGTTCAAGTGTTGCCAGAAGGTCAAACCTTAACCCAAGGCTTCATAGATAGCCTTACAACTAATGGTTAGCAGAGAACTGTCACAATTCACAACTTCATTTCGTAAATTAATGCAATGGTAGGATCCATTTCACTCTTAAAGTGATGGAACTAACGCATGATTCGTGGTGAGTATACCAGACTAAATATACGAATGAGTCATGCTGGAGTACATTATGATAAAGGGCTATATGGAAGGCTATTTAGAAATTACTCCAAGTTTATATTGAAGATAGAAAACATCTAGGAAGATGTAGAATACTGCCATTTCTAGATGCACCTCAAACTTTGTAATACAAAATAGGTAAATGCACAACAAAGATCCAACTTAAACCATCATAAAAATTAAGACGTTTACAGAAGTAATTCAAAGATAATAATTATACCTCAACATGTCCTGCATGAAAGAGATCAAATGCCCCATCAATGTACACAACACGAGCATTTGGTCCAGGTCCCTGAGAATATGAAACGTGTTATGGAGGATAAAAAAACAATATGCATAAAAAAGAAACAAAAAACAAATTTTCCACCACCTCCATATGTTGTCGCTGCACATTAAAATAGATATGAAATAAATGAAACGTCAATACTGAGTTACTCACACTCCCACGGATTGGTTGATGCTTTGGTCTTTATGTAAATTAGTAAAGAATCAATGAAGGACTGTGTTATCCACTAAATGTGGATTACTTTTGTTTTTTCCGTTCTTGTCATTTCAACAGAGTCATAACTATTTCACATTGTGACTTCTTGATCTTTACATGTACCATAAAACAGGTCCATTTGTTCACTTCCAAAGATATTTATTCTCACATGTAACTAGATGCACTTGAGCCAAGATCCCAGAAAGGAGTTTAGTCTAATGTAAGAAATACTTATGACTTACAAGAACAAAAATACAAAAAGTAAAATTTAAAAGTGCCAATATAGCAAGTGAGGCACACCTTTCCATTAGAGAATTGCACAATACGCCGGGATGTTGGTAGAAATTGAGATAAACTGGCACTCTTGGGTTGACTTTCTGGGGTTTTATGCAAGGATGTCTCAGTTTGATTTTCACCATCATTTGTATCCTTTAAAGAAGAAAGTATCCTCCCTACACATGATTATTATTAGACCAATTGAAAACAAGAAAACAATTTCAGTATACAACATTTTAACTATCTAGGCAGCTCATTGATCAAATCTCTTCACTTCTAGCAAGCTTGACCACAAAAAAAGTCACGAAGTGGAATTGCATAATAAGTACTGAGTCATTTTAAACAAAAGGAGGAACCTCTGAGGGAGATGAAGAGAATCATAGTACCTACAATATCTGTGCTGGAGACACCTTCAGTGCGTTTAATCTGCTTGTAGCGGCCAGCTTTTTTCGCCAAGGCGTAAGCATCAGTTCCATCTGGCAGCAGGCAAGGATCATCACCATGTATGATATAGTCAATCTTATGCTCACTGAAGAGCTTGCCCATGAATTGCTCAGTAATTTCATAAGGAGCATTCGTTATGACTTGATCCACCCACTTCAAACCACTCACGAGAGCCAATCTAGAAAGAAACTTCAAATTAGATAGAAATAAGTAGGTACATAATATACATTGATCTTATCAAATTTTAACAAAGGCCACATAAAGTATGCACCAGGAGATTATACAACGTTTGCAAGAGATTCTATCGGAACAATAAAAGGTACAAGTGGACCAAACAGTGCATTCTAATTCTAAGGACTGCCGAATAACACTATTAGGGAAGCTAACTCTGCAAACTATGCAAATAACGTACTTATATGCATGTATAAGATATAACAACATATTCTATAACTTAAGTTGGTATGTAAGTAACAAAGGTGCAACTCGAACTCAGGTAGGAATGTTTTCGGCATTCAAACATAAAAGCGTGTTCTTGAGAAATGAGTATGTTAACATGACTAATTATGTTCATAAACACTAACCTCTCTTCCATGGATAAAACAGGTGGACCTTTATTGGCAATAATCTCCTCATCGCTAACAACGCCCACCACCAACTCATCTCCCAAAGCCTTGGCTTGCCTCAAGGCATTGGCATGGCCATAATGCATGAGATCAAAGCAACCATCCATGTAAACCCGAATGTGCTTCCTATCACATTTCTTCTTATGAAAGATCCCTGAATCTGACCATAAATACGGCAACTGGGGCACCGTAATTCCACCAAAATAGCTCGTGGACAAGCCGAGCAAGGCGGCCGTGAGCATTAGACCGCCAAATACATGTGGGTGGTTGTACATTCCATCCCAAATCCAGTTGTTAGTTTCATATTCCATGGTGGCACCCTTTTCTTCTTGCCTTATAATCTCCTTTGATCTCTTTGCTTAGCAGGAGGAGACACAAAACCTGAAGCCACAATAGCAAAAAGCTAATCAGAAATCAACATAGCTTTTATTACTTTAAATTAGATTTAAACACCACGAAAACTAAAGAAAAAAGGATGAAAATACTAAACAAATCTAGAGCTTAAAAATACCAAATTGCACCAAAATGTAAGAAAAAAATTCAGATGTTAAAAGAGACTTTTGGAACTGGATTAAAGGTCAATTGTGTAGGGATGCAAAATGATGCCAAATATTCGATAGAATTATTGAGCAAATTCAAATTACGAAATTTATTTCTGAACCTAAACCAGAAACCCACCTGAAATTCACCAAGAATACAAAAAGTTAAAAATAGCTGTGCATTAACGGATAGAGAGAAAATGGGAAGAAAAGCATGGAACTGAAAATTCCAGAAGAAAAAAAAAGTGATAAAATTCAAGAAATGAGCATTAATCATGGTGACCCAGATCTAGAAAACTGGTTTTTAACCCAGAAAATTGGAAAAGTTTTTACCTTTTTGTGATCGAGCTTTGTGTCTCCTCTCCTCTTCTGCTTTCTCTCCCTCCTGGTTTTTTTGGTGATTTGAAGAAATTGCAATGGGAAAGAAACAAAGAAAACAAGACAAGCAAGCCTTCCCCTTCCCCTTCCCACAAGTTTTTTCTTTTTTTTTTTTTTTTTTATCTGACGACAAGGCTCTCTCTCCGTCTTTTTCATTTTATTTGGTCAAAGTTCCCACTTTTTCTATTACTGAACGAATCAAATGAAATGCCTACCCTGTGGGACGGGTCCCATTATACTGAAGCACTACGTCAGCCGTCAAGCTTCCGTTCAAAATTTTGAACGTGTCATGTCTTGTATAGATTCGCGTGTTCACGTCGTTTTCATTTAATATATGTTATCTTAACAAATTAGGTGGTATTGTATCCTACCTCTTATTTTAACGGGTTTTTAACAAATCATGTCACTTTGCTCTTTAAAATTAACAAGTAAAATAACCAGACCTGTTAAGGCCCTTTAATTAAAGAGAAAATTAAAATTAACGGGTCGTGTCATGCTTTGTTCTTCATTACTGTAGTTATTGTTGTTAATGCTTATTTTTCATTCTTTATTTTTGTTTCTAAAAATTCAAGTATGATTGAATTGAAATGTACCGTTCTTCTTTAAAAATAAACATTGACATGTACTTACACAAGTTATTTTTAAATTAAAATGTACCTATGCTAAATTAAAACGTATTTATACCAAATTACAATGTGTGCTTACTAAATTGAAATGTACCCATATTGACTTGAAACGTACAAAAAAGTTTTAGAGTTACAAATAACTTGCCCGTTAGCTTTTTACATAATAAAATTATGATAATATAAAAACGTATTAATAACTTGGTACGTATCTAAACAAAAATAAATACCATATCAAAATACTCATTTGTGCTCAAATTTGAATCTAGCTTTTCATTCATTTTCTCACCAACTAAACCATGGGTAATTTATTTGACCAACCAAATACCGGGGTGATATTCTTAGCTGCCTGGACCAGGTGGTAACTGAAGCAATGAATGCAACACTTTGTAGTCCCATATCTAATTTGGAGATTAAGGAAGCAATGTTCAACATGGGTGGGTCAAAGGCGCCTAGGCCTGATGGCTTCTAAGGCATTTTCTATCAATCTTTTTGGGATATTATTGCAACTAAGGTCCATGGTATTGTGGCAGAGTGTCTAGGGGGGAGGGCTGCCCTTCCCATATTAACTCCACCAACATTGCTCTGATTCCGAAGGTCTCCAACCCGAAAGCTGTTAGTCAATTTAGACCTATTAGTCTTTGTAATTATTCATATAAGGTCCTGTGAAAAATTTTGGCGAATCGTTTGAAGCCTTTGTTGGATGATATTATTTCGTCAAGTCACAATGCTTTCATCAAGGGTAGGCAAATCTAGGACAATATCATCTTGGCCCATGAAATTTTCCACTTTTTAAAGTTAAGAAAGACAAAGACTAATTTCGAGATGGGGGTTAAACTTGATATGAATAAGGCATATGATTGGGTGGAGTGGGATTTCTTGGAGGCCATAATGGAGCATCTTGGTTTCTAGCGCAGATGGATAAATATGGTGATGCGCTGTGTGAAGATTGTGGAGTTCTTAATTCTTATTAATGGGAGGCCAGGGTGTGTTTTTAAACCCACTAGGGGTCTTCAGCATGGGGACCCACTCTCCCTTTACTTATTCCTCATCATCATTGATGTTCTCTCCTTGGTGATTAATCGAGTAGTTCAACGAGGTTATTTGGAGGGCATTCAGATTTTGGCTTCGGGGCCAGTGCTTGCACATCTTTTGTTTGCGGATGATACCTTTACTTTTCTTAAGGCTTCCGAGCAAAATTGTAGGAACTTATCCACTCTTCTCCAGGTGTATAGCAGAGCTTCTAGTCAACAAGTTAGCTACTAAAACTCGATTGTATATTTTGGAGCTAATATCTTGGCCCACTTGGCGTAGGAGCTTTGTAATATCTTAGATATGCCTAACGTGGAGAACCCGGGTAAATACCTAGGTATTCCCACAATTTGGGGAAGGTCGAAGCGAATGGCTTTACAGTATATCAAGGACCAGGTTTTAGATAAAATTTCAGGGTGGAAGAGACGGTTCCTATCCCAGGCAGGGAAGGAAGTCCTCATTAAAGCAGTGGGTTAGGCTATTCCTATGTACCCCATGTGTGTTTTTCGGCTCTCGGAAGGTCTTTGTAAGGATATTGATGCAGCTGTGGCGAGGTTTTGGTGGGCAGGAGCTGATAAGGATCGTGGGTTACACGAGATCAATTGGAAGGACATGGGGCGGCCAAAGAGGGAGAGAGGTATGGGATTTCGTAACTTTAAAGATTTTAACCTTACTTTGCTTGCCAAACAATGCTGGCACTTGATCCATGATCCTGATTAGTTATGGGCGCGGGTTTTGAAAGGGAGGTACTTCCTAGATGTTCTGTTCCTAGAGGCTAAAAAAGGTAGTCGAGCCTCGTGGGCGTGGGCGAGTCTTTTAGAAGGCGAGATATTGTTCTAAAGAGCATTAGGTGGCAGATTATGGGAGGTCAACATGTTAGATTTTGGATGGATAATTTACCTGCAGGGCATCCCATCCCTCCCTTTGCTCGCGGAAACTAGTGGTGACTATAGGGTTGCGAAGCTCATTGATCCAGTTTCAAGGGAGTGGAATTTGGATTTGCTTTTAGATCTTGTCCAAGAAACGGTATGTAAGGTTATCTCTCAGATTCATGTGGGACCCTTCTTAATCTCGAATAAACTTGTCTGTCATTTTGAAAGACAAGGTTCTTATACTGTTAAATCAGGCTATAGGTGGTGTCAAAATCGTCTACCCCAACAAAACCTTGATCACCCGTCCTCTTCCCGAAGTACTGACCCCCGGGTGTGGGCTTAGATTTGGGGTAGCAAAGCGCCACCAAAAATGATGAACTTCCTTTAGAGGGCGCTCCGGAACGCTTGTGCCACCAAGCTTAATTTGTTCCGGCGTTGATGTACCGTGTCCCCGATTTGTCCCATTTGTGCTTAAAGTAAGGAGTTTACGGAGCACGTGCTCATTCTGTGTTCGTGGGCTACCAAGGTGTGGTGGGGGGGGGGTTCTTCTTCGATTGAAAAATTATTTGAAGCTCTATCTCTACCTTGGCTGATTGGTTGTGCTTGGTTGTCAATCAATGTTTGGGTTGTAAGGAGAATTTTGACCATATTTTGGCTCATGTGATCTTCTCATGTTGGTTCATTTGGAGGGCATGATGTGATGCTGTTTTTAATCCTTCTCCCTTTAGAACTTTGCGTTCTATAGCCACTGCCTTGGTTTCCTTTCAAGAGGCTTCTACTCCTCGAAGTTTGATGACTTCTATTAGCACTGGGCACTCTAGAGGTATGCTTCATCTTCCTCAGTGGTCTCATTCCCCTGTTAATTGGGTTAAGTTTTAAGTTTAATGTTGATACATGTTGGAAGCGGGACTCTTTGTGTGGGCAGATTGGGGTTGTGGCTAGAGATTGGAACTCGGGATGCAAATCGGTGCAATGTGTGAGGGTGCATGCTTCCACGGCTGTGGAGGTGGAGGCGTTAGCGGTACTGGAAGGGTGCTTACTGGCAAAAAACTTACAGGTGTAGGAGGTGGTAATTGAATCCGATACTCAGACTATTATTCAATATCTTAATTCCCTTTCTATGAGTTGTGATTGGGAACTGCTCCCAATCCTGTCTCGTACTTTGGAGGTCGGGATAAGTTTTCAATCATGCTCTTGGTCGTGGTCTCCACGATCGGCAAATATGGTGGCGAATTTTGTCACGAGAAACTTGTCACCGGAGATGTGCGGCTTAGGTTGGGTGGTGACACCTCCATCTTCGTTTGTGAGTATTTTGAACAAAGATGGTCTGCCATGTCTGTAGACATCAAAATTTCGGTGAAATGAACGTTGACCAATAATTAAAATTTCAACGCTCACGTGTCACATAAATTTTACATGTAGCGTGTGACTCAACGAAAAATCAAAATAAATTGGAAAAGTCATCAAATATGACACATGTCAATACCTGGCAGAAATGATTTATTTCATCTGATTATTTAAATCCAAAAATCAAGTTTTGGAATTCTATAAATAGGAAGCCAAGGCATTCATTTTGGGGGGGGGAAGAAAGAAGGAAAAAAAGGGAGAAAGGAAGGGAAATTGATATCACACCAAAACCTTGAAGCTTTGAAACTCTAAAGCTCTCAAGCAAATCCCGAAGGATCAAAAAAAACTCTCTTCGTTCTTCGTTAAGTCTTCCTTCAAGATCAAGCCCCGACGGCCTTTGAAGAAATCCGCACAACCATTCTTCAAGATCAAGCCCCAACGGCCCTTGAAGAACTTCCACCAACTCAAGATCAAGCCCCGACGGCCCCTTGAAGAAAGTGTTCATCGTTCATCATCCGTTCATCTTAAGATCAAGCCCCAACGGCCCTCTGGATCAACAACCTCAACAAATCCACATATCCAATCGTTCTTCAAGATCAAGCCCAAAAGCCCTTGAAGATCCGCTCATCCACCAACCTTCAAGATCAAGCCCAAAAGCCCTTGAAGATCCGCTCATCCACCAACCTTCAAGATCAAGCCCCAACGGCCCTTGAAGAACTTCCACCAACTCAAGATCAAGCCCCGACGGCCCCTTGAAGAAAGTGTTCATCATTCATCATCCGTTCATCCTAAGATCAAGCCCCAACGGCCCTTTGGATCAACAACCTCAACAAACTCATACACCCATTCTTCAAGATCAAGCCCAACGCCCCTTGAAGATCCATTCATCAACTGTTCATCCTTAGATCAAACCCCGACGGCCCTTTGGATCAACAACTCATCCACAAACCAACATCCTATGAAGACAGAATCAGAGGATCAAATTACAAAGAGATTGTAACCCCAAAATCATTAATACAAAAATATATTTTGTACACGTATTCTTGTTTCTTGTTTCAGGAATTTTTCGTGTTTACAAATTTGGCACGCTCGGTGGGACAATCTCTACCTCTCATCTCTATCCTCAAATCATCGAAAAACGCAAATGGCATCAAGAAAGGATCAAGTTGTTCCTGCAATTAAAGCAAAGAACAAGAACATCATCGCTGCAAGTGGTGATATTTCGGGCATCATAACCCGAAGTAAGGCAAGAGATCTTTTTGTCGCGGCTTCCGCCCCTGCATTAACTCTGTCAAAGGAACAAGAGCACCTGAGGTACGAGCCTGTGATCACCCTAGCCTCGCTAAGGGCATCAAAAGGGGAGAGCCCGAGGAAATACTCAGAGTCCCTACTCTCCGACGCTGATTCGAGCGGTAGTACAACCATGCAAGTCATGACCACTGGAGCAACTCCAATCGAGGAGCAGCTAGCTCAAATGAATGAAGCAATGCAAAGCTCACACGGACTGTGGAAGAGAAGGACTTGCAGATTGCCGCACTTGTCAACCAACTAGATGCGCTGCCCGACGTGAAAGTCGACCTAGATGTTGGCCTATTAGAGAAAGAAGTCGACGAAGAAGAGGAGCCACTAGCGGAGAAAGTTGAAGAGAAGCTGAAGCTAGACCAAGCAACGACATTCATGGGATCTCTCTCTATCCAGCAGCTACAGGAGATGATCGCAAGCACTATCAAGACACAGTACGAAGAAAGCTCGCATGACTCCGTACTGTACTCAAAGCTTTACTCCAAGAAGATTGATGCTTTGAAGATGCCAAGGGGTTATCAGCCCCCAAAATTCATGCAGTTCGATGGAAAAGGCAACCCGAAGCAATATGTCGCCCATTTCATTAAAACTTGCAACAATGCTGGGACAGAGGGAGACTACCTCGTCAAACAGTTCGTGCGTTCGCTGAAAAGTAACGCTTTTGACTGGTACACTGACCTCGAACCTGAGTCTATCAACAGTTGGGACCAGCTAGAAAGGGAATTCCTCAACCGTTTCTACAGCACTCGTCGTACTGTAAGCATGCTAGAGCTGACCAGCACGAAACAGTGGAAAGATGAACCTGTCGTCGACTACATAAATAGATGGCGTTCTTTAAGTCTGGATTGCAAAGATCGGCTTTCTGAAACCTCTGCCATTGAGATGTGCGTTCAAGGCATGCAGTGGGGACTACACTACATCATTCAAGGCATCAAACCACGAACATTTGAGGAGTTAGCCACCCGCGCCCATGATATGGAGTTAAGCATCACCCGTCATGGGAAGAAAGAACAGATCGCCGACTACAAGAATGACAAAGTTTTGGGGCCAAAGGTGGATAAGGCTACGTGGAAACCCACCAAGGAAGCAATGACGGTCAACACAACTCCAGTCAAAATCCCTACACGAAGCAAGGCGATTCAAACCGAAGCTTTTCGTGATCAAGAGATACGTAGACGCACTTTGAAGGAGCTTGAGGAGAAGACTTATCCATTCCCCGACTCTGACGTGGTTGCCATGTTGAAAAACTTGCTTGACAAAAAGGTGATCGACCTACCTGAGTGCAAACGGCCAGAAGATATGAACCGTACTGACAGTCCAAGGTACTGTAAATTCCATCGCTTCATTAGTCATCCGACGGAAAAGTGCTTTGTGCTAAAAGATCTCATCATGAAGTTGGCTCAGAAAGGGATCATCGAGCTAGATCTTAATGATGTGGTGAAGTCAAACTATACCACCGTCACTTCTGGCTCTTTGAACTCAAAATCTTCACCTCAACCGCTGGGGGCATGCTCCAAAACCATGTCAGTCAAGTCAAGTGAAGTTGAAGGATGGACTTATGTCACTCCAAAGAAAATGCACAAGAAACATAAGTCTCCTCCACAAGTTCACCAATCGGAAAGGGGGCAAAGCAGCTACCGTCAACCTTCAAAGCTACACGAAAGTGTTGAGGATGATGAAGTTATGACACAAAGATCGTCCGTTGCCATCACAATGCGCGATTTCTTCCCCAAAGACTTCTTCAATCACTCAGTCAAGACTCCTTGCTATAAAGATTGCAAGGAATGCTTCTTTAAGATCGTTTGACAAATTCAAAAAGCTCCTCGTTCGCACGAGCCTAAAAGGCGACAACCAAACGCTCCTGGTTCACACGAGCCTAAAAGGTGACAACAAACGCTCCTGGTCTGCACGAGCATAAAAGGCGACACCCAAAGCTCCTTGCCTGCATGAGCTGAAACTGCAAACGGCACCAAACGCTCCTTGCCTGCACGAGCTGAAACTGCAAACGGCACTAAACGCTCCTGGCCCGCAAGAGCATAAACTGTGTACGGCAAAATCATCGTCAAAACCATCACTCATTTGAACTACGTTATGACTTGATCTCTTCTTTGGAAGAGTACGTAGGCAACTTGAAACTTCAAAACTTCAAGTACAGTCACATCAAAATAAATAAATAAATGTTTCATTAAAGAAAGTCAATTTTATTACAAAAGAAAAGAAAAAAAAAATACATATGTTACTATGTATTAGAAAAAATATATATATATATTCTCTACTAAAAAAAAAAAAAAAAATTATATATGTTAAAGTGGGTTTGCCTACACTTAGGACCCATGCCAACTCAAAGAAACAGAAGTTGAAGTCCACAAAAAGGAGCAGCCCAAATCCAGGCCCATGCCATGCCCTCATAACCTCCATCGGATTTCGATGTGTAGCTCGACTTATCACTCTGCTTTCTCTCAAGGAGGCCGAAAAGCATATACCATGTAAATAGGCCCATATGTAGATGGCCTTATAGTATGTAGGCAAACCCAAAACCCCCACAAAACGGTGCCGTTGTGGCTGAGATCGGCGGCGACGTAGCTATAGAGGAAGATAGAGGAGCTCTGGTGCAGAGCCTGATCGACACGGTCAACGAAATAACTTCGATCTCTGACTACAAGTGTACGGTCAAGAAGCAGTACTGCAATCATGCAGGCTTGAAACTGTTGACTTGTCCTCCAACAACATCTCCCAACTGCTTCCAGTCCGATCGTTTCTTCAGGGCTGCGGCAGCCTTGTTTTCGCTAACTTGTCATGAAATTCAATCCCCGGAGGCGGTCTAGGGCTTGGTGCTTCTCTGCTTCAGCTTGACATCTCTCACGCAACAATTTTTCCCGGAATTTCTCCGCCCTTGATTTCGGGCAGTGCAGCAGCCTCACTTTGCTTAGGCTATCACATAATGCACTCTCTGGGGATCAGTTTCCTCCCAGTTTCGAAAGCTGTCAGGCTTTAGAGACGCTAGACCTGTCGAATAATAAGCTCGAGAATGAAATTCCGGGTGTTTTGTTGGGTAATCTGAAGAAATTGAGACAACTATTTCTTGGTCATAATCATTTTTCTGGTGCAATTCCAGCCGAACTAGGAAAAGCTTGTGGGACCCTTGAGGAACTCGATATCTCTGATAACTTTCTCTCTGGAGAGTTGCCCTCTTCAATTCCCAGCACAAGGACTACAAATCCCTCACCCTCACCAGACTCGCCCGCGACTCGGCCCGAGTGAACTCGCTCCACACTAAGCTCCAGCTGGCCCTCCAAGGGATAAAAAAAAGTGGATCTCGAGCCCATGCACACCGAGATCCAATCCCAGGATTCAGCGTCGGCGCCCAACCGGTCTCAGTCTCGCCGTCGCTCTTCGCTGTGGACAATTCCGGAAACGGAGGGATCATCGTCGACTCGGGGACAGCCATAACTCGGCTGCAGACTCAGGCTTACAACGCGCTCCGCGACGCATTCAAGAGGCTTACTCGGGACCTGCCGACTGCGAGCAGCTTCTCGCTGTTCGACACGTGTTACAACCTGTCGTCGCGGACCAAGGTGCAGGTCCCAACGGTGTCGTTTCAATTTTTCGGCGGGAAGTCGTTGAGCCTTCCCGCGAAGAACTACTTGATTCCAGTGGACTCAGCGGGGACGTTTTGCTTCACTTTGGGCCAGCGCATCTGTAGCTTGAGTACTTGTGGGCGTCGCCATTTGGGGTTAAGGGCGCGTTTGATTGGGTTTATTCGAAATGGGTTTTGTTCCGGGTGGAGTATTTAGCTCCGCCGCTGCAGTTCCTCGCCAGTTCCTGCATTGTTCTTTTCATGATTCAGAGCTTGGATAGGCTAATCCTCTGCCTGGGTTGCTTCTGGATCTGGTTCAAGAAGATCAAACCGATCCCGAAAGAAAGCGGCTCGACCCCTCGGCTCAGCATGGCGTGACTCGGTTCTCCGATATGACCCCCGCCGAGTTCCGGAAAAGTCAACTCGGACTCAGAAGGCTGAAGCTGCCCGAGGACGCCACCAAGGCTCCGATTCTCTCGACGGAGAATCTGCCTGAGGATTTTGATTGGAAAGAGCATGAGCCGTCACCGCCGTTAAAAATCAGGGTTCGTGCGGATCATGCTGGAGTTTCAGTACTACAAGAGCGTTGGAAGGTGCACACTTTCTTGCAACTGGAGAGCTTGTGAGCCTCAGCGAGCAGCAGCTTGTGGATTGGGATCATGAGTGCGATCCAGAGGAGGTAGGTTCATGTGACTCCGGATGTAATGGTGGACTCATGAACAGTGCCTTTGAGTACACACTCAAAGCTGGTGGACTAATGAAGGAAGTGAATTATCCATACACTGGTACTGATGGTGGAGCTCCTTCCTCTGTCTCCTCACGCTGCCAACAAACCTCGAGTTCGTTATTCTGGCCACCATGATCAAAATTAACGAAGAGCTTCATTGACCGCTGTCAAACGACTAGCCGGTCTTCAAACTCGACGCCTTACACTCTGCCTCAAGATCTGGCTGCTTCTGCACCTCCGCCATGGCTGCTGCCTTTGAATGTGATCAACAAAACCAAAGTTTGTCAACTCACACCCAAAGATCTCATCCGTCTTCTTGCCTCTGCTTCTGCACCTCCGCCATGGCTGCTGCCTTTGAATGTGATCAACAAAATCAAAGTTTGTCAACTCACACCCAAAGACCTCCTCCGTCTTCTCTCGGACTCGGCCTGGGTTTTCACCCACGAACTCAGCTTTGCAGATCACCATATAAAAGAAAAAAAAATGATGGAATCTTGGTGGACAGCACCATGCAAAAAAAAAAAATAATAATAAAATAAAATAATGATGGTGGATGGCACCATGTAAAAGAAAAAATAATAAAAAAAAAATCTTTCATGGTGGAGGACATCAAGTAAAATATATATATATATATATATATATATAATTATAAAGGCTTCAGGCGTGAAGGCAAAAGAATAAAAAAAAAAGGTGGCAATGATGATGTTGGGAAACATCTTTCAAAAAGAATAAAATAAAAAAAGAGATAGCAATAATGATGTTGGGAAGCATCTTTCAAAGACAGCACCAGCTGCCAATTGTTTAAATTAGCAAATTGGAAGATGCAAGGCAGTGAGCAAATGCAGTGGCCTATATGCGTGTGTATGTGTACAAGATTGTGGACATATTTGTTATATACAAGTTGTAATTTTGTAGAATTTGAAACTCACACGGTGCCAGGCGCACCGAGAGCAATTATATTAAAAAAAAAAAAAGAAGAAAAAAAAAAACACATCTTGGTGATGTACGTGTTTTCTCTGTATTTAGCACAATACACTAAATAAAACAAAGCATGTTCATTGATTTTCGAGAAATTACAAGTGCGAAAAAAAAAAATGTATCTAACAAAGAAAGAGAAAGATGGAGCCTTCACAAAGGTTGTTTACGTGAAGCCCCACTACGTGGCAACACTCTAGGAGTGGGAGGCATCGGAGCGAGAGGCATAGGAGCGAGAGGCACCGAAGATAGATCATTCGAGGCCCCAATACTTGGTGGAACGCTAGATGACGCAGGAAAAAGGTGCCTCTGGAAGAAAGACGCAAACCTTTGACGGTCACTTTGAATTTGACCTTGAGATTCTAGCATCTCATCAAGCTTCCTCTTCATGCCTGTCGAGTAATTATTGGCAAGCACATGCAAACTTCTATTCTCGTGTTTAAGCTGTTTGATCTCTTGCTTGAGATTCTCCACCTCTGCCATCAATGATTCAACCTGACGGGATCGAGCCAGTAGGCGTTGGCCCATGTTGGACACAGAGCCCGCACACTGAACACTGAGAGCTTGGGATTCTTGAACGGCCAACTCATCGGACCGTCCTGAAAGCAGCTGACTATCTTTAGGAGTGAGGAGGTTCCGAGCTACTATCGTAGCTGTTGTTGCATCCGTCATCACAGAATCTTCACCTGTAAGAGGGCCGTTAGGAGATAAGAAAGACGGGCACCATACATTACCTTGACGCGGTGCGACCGGATCACTGCTAAGACTCAAATCTAAGCAGATGTTAGATGGGTTAGATGCGTTAGCCATTTTTCAAGAAGTTAAAAGAGAAGGGTTGGATGGAGTAAAATCTCAACGGGCCGGAGACGATGTTCACAAATGGGCAATCTTCAAAGTGTGCATGTTAGAGGTGATCGATCACCTCTAGTAAAGGAGAGGCGACACAATCACCAATTCAGAATTGAAGAGACACCATGCTTCAAAGCCGGATTTTCTGGCGTAAAGATCGCCAGCTCTTCAGACGCAATCCCGACTTTTCAGAAAGCGTGTGTAACTTTGTCAAAAGCTCCCGGCTTTTCAGAAGACGCATGGAAGGCGAGAAAGCAGCTGTACACTTTTGCCGACAAACATGGGTGACAAAGCCGAAAGCTCCCGACTTTCCAGAAAGCGAGTGCAACTTTGTCAAAAGCTCCCGGCTTTCCAGAAAGCGCGTGCCACTTTGTCAAAAGCTCCCGGCTTTTCAGAAGACGCGTGGAGGACATTGCCGCATCTGCACTGCCACTTGCCATTACAATTCCTATATACATCAACATTCATGGCAAGGCATACACCCACAAACGCATAATTTTCCTTCTCGGCCGAAAATGTAAGCTGCAACCAACCCTCTCAAACATGCTCAGTTTTCTTCTTCTCTTGAGAACACATTTTCAACCATGGATGTATCCCCCAAAGAAGATACCAGATGCCTGGAGTACAGATGAGGCAGGAGGAAACGGTAGATCGAAGCATGTGCAGGCAAGCACAACAAATATATGTGCTGATTCATTCGCTGCTTATTGAAAAGCAAAAGTATCTCATATCATCAAGGGCGAAAGCAAAAGTATCTCATATCATGCTTTTTCCCTATCTTTTCCTTTGCCCTTGTTCTCACCTGCCAAGACAAGGACAGAGAAAGCAATATGTCGGAACCTCCACTCAAACTTGCGCTGCCACAAAGAAGTGATGGTCCATTCAAATGCAAGGTTTGCATTCCACTCCTGTATCAGAAGACAAATACTACAAGAGAAGATGCCAAACCTGCATAAGGAAATACCACTTCTGCAAAGGGAGCAAGAAAGGCAAGTGAAAATGATACATCGAAGCATGTGGAGACAAGCACAACAAATAAATATGCTGATTCATTCGCTGCTTCTTCAAAAGCAAAGGTATCTCATATCATGCTTCCTCCATGTCCTTTCCTTTGTCCTTGTTCTTACTCGCATGACAAAGTGCAAAGAGCAATCAGCCGGCACTCGAAGTCAGTCTTCCGATCTGGAACCAATTACCTAGAATCTATTCCCTGGTTGCTTACCTAGCGTTGCTCTCGAGTAGTCATCTTCAACGGTTGATACACTTCCAGAGAAGGGACCACATCTGCTCGGAGAAAGACGAGTGACAATGAAAAATCAATCTTTCTATTTCGTACTCTTCAGTACGAATTAGAAAGATTGAACAAAGAAACAGAAAAAAGGAGTAAGCTCAGACCTTCGGGGGAGACCAAAAGAATCCTGCTGCCCAGTTCAAGAGTAGCACAAAGGAAAATCAACGAGTGGAGGAGACCAAAAGAATCCTGCACCCAGTTCAAGAGTAAGCCTGCGGAAAATCAACGATTGGAGGAAACCAGAAAATCTTCCAGTCGAACTCAAGATCAAGCCTCGATGGCCCTTGAAGAAATTTCCAGCCCAATTCAAGATCAAGCCTCGACGGCCCTTGGGTTGACATCTACATTAAGAGACTTCAAAACGCATCTTCTACACGTGACAAGCACATGTCTACGACGCGCCTTGAAGTGGGGGCATTTGTAGACATCAAAATTTCGGTGAAATGAACGTTGACCAATAATTAAAATTTCAACGCTCACGTGTCACATAAATTTTACATGTAGCGTGTGACTCAACGAAAAATCGAAATAAATTGGAAAAGTCATCAAATATGACACGTGTCAATACCTGGCAGAAATGATTTATTTCATCTGATTATTTAAATCCAAAAATCAAGTTTTGGAATTCTATAAATAGGAAGCCAAGGCATTCATTTTGGGGGGGAAGAAAGAAGGAAAAAAAGGGAGAAAGGAAGGGAAATTGATATCACACCAAAACCTTGAAGCTTTGAAACTCTAAAGCTCTCAAGCAAATCCCGAAGGATAAAAAAAAGCTCTCTTCGTTCTTCGTTAAGTCTTCCTTCAAGATCAAGCCCCGACGGCCCTTGAAGAAATCCGCACAACCATTCTTCAAGATCAAGCCCCAACGGCCCTTGAAGAACTTCCACCAACTCAAGATCAAGCCCCGACGGCCCCTTGAAGAAAGTGTTCATCGTTCATCATCTGTTCATCCTAAGATCAAGCCCCAACGGCCCTCTGGATCAACAACCTCAACAAATCCACATATCCAATCGTTCTTCAAGATCAAGCCCAAAAGCCCTTGAAGATCCGCTCATCCACCAACCTTCAAGATCAAGCCCAAAAGCCCTTGAAGATCCGCTCATCCACCAACCTTCAAAATTAAGCCCCAACGCCCCTTGAAGAACTTCCACCAACTCAAGATCAAGCCCCGATGGCCCCTTGAAGAAAGTGTTCATCATTCATCATCCGTTCATCCTAAGATCAAGCCCCAACGGCCCTTTGGATCAACAACCTCAACAAACTCATACACCCATTCTTCAAGATCAAGCCCAACGCCCCTTGAAGATCCATTCATCAACTGTTCATCCTTAGATCAAACCCCGACGGCCCTTTGGATCAACAACTCATCCACAAACCAACATCCTACGAAGATAGAATTAGAGGATCAAATTACAAAGAGATTGTAACCCCAAAATCATTAATACAAAAATATATTTTGTACACGTATTCTTGTTTCTTGTTTCAGGAATTTTTCGGGTTTACAATGTCTTCCGTAGGTGGGGGAGTTTTTGTCTTGGGTAATTGGGATAACGCTAGTGGCCTTAGTGGCGGCATCTGGTGTATCCTCTATCTTTGCTACTGTTTTTGGGTGTGCAGGGCACCCTTCTGTTTGCTTCATGGCCTTATGCCTTGTTGGTTGAAGAATTGCTTCTTGAACCAAAAAAAAAAAAGAAAAACATTCAGGAAGAAAAGAAAAGTAAATTGAAGATAAGGGATTAGAAAAACAAATGTTATCACTTAGTACTATAATTTAAGGCTATTTTTTTTTTATTATTAATTAAGAGGTCTTATGTTCGATTTTAATTAGAATTCATTTCGCCGGCTTACCGCTAAAAGAAATGGTGGAATTGAATCCTTCAACTTCTGCGTTTGAGTCAATAGCACTCTATTTTGTTGTGAGGGCATTTAGGTCCATTGGCAATAAATTTGGTTAGAATTATAAGGTTAGCATTCTACATTTCCCGACGCCTACACCAAAGCGCAGTAGAAACCCGAGATCCCCGCCCGGAACGTAGACTTCCAAATAGTTCAGAAACAGCAGCGCGTGTGATCCCAACCATCAATGGCGTCGTGCAAGACTCTGCTATCAGCAACAGCAGCTCTAGTATTAGCGACGTCCCTCTTCTGGACATTGGCATCGTCATCGGCGTCGCCTAATTCGGCCGACTCCCTCGCCTTCATCAAGAAGACCATCTCTTCCAACAAGATCGCCATCTTCTCCAAGTCCTACTGCCCGTACGTCGTGCCACTCTCTTCCGTTCTTTTTTCACTAATTTCTTGTAACTTTGATTCAACGTTTCATCTGTTTGATTTGAATTCAGCCCATTTACTATTTTGTTTAATTTTTCAGTTTTTATGTTTTGGAATTTGGGGTTGGGTTGAAATTTCGATTGATCCGAGTAGGATGAGGAGTTTTCGGTTTTGTTACCATTGATGAGTTTCTGGGTTTTGAAGAAATCGCCAATTGCAGAACTCCCAAGTTCGAATTGACGAATTCCCCTTCTCGTAGTTTATATTAGATTAGAATATCACCCAGGTCGAAGAGAAAGAAAAATGAACAATTAGAAGTTAATTTTGGTTTTTAGAGGTACATTTTATCGAAACACGCTTACGGCAGTTTAGATTAGATTAGAATATCGCTTGAATTGACGAGAAAAAAAAATTGAAATAACCAATTAGAAGTAATTTTGGATTTACACTTTGTTTTTTATTTAATTTTTCATCAGAAGCACAAGGACATACGGCAAATTTGGGTTTTTAGAGGGCAATTTCATCAGAAGCACAAGGACATACTGCAAATTTTACTTTTTGTTGTCTTTTTTTGTGTAACGTATATATTGAATTCCTCCTCTTATTTTATTTTCTGATTTGCAATTTATTTGGATTGTTTGCAGGTATTGCAGAAGGGCGAAAGCAGTTTTCAAAGAGTTGAACCAAGTACCGTATGTGGTTGAGCTTGACGAGAGAAGTATGTTTCATTTAGGCCTTACGGATTTTTTCACACAATGTGCATGAAAACATAGAAAGTAAGGAGCTTGTTGCTGAAATATGAGATTGGTGCAAATTAACTTGTGGGTTGAAATCAATCTCAAGAAATGGCTAAATGTGTTTCCGAGTTCTAGGAATGTGCATTAATTATTCAATCTTCTAAGTGCCCTATTAGCTTGCAACAAGTTCCAAATTTTGTTGTTAGGATTAGCTTTTCTGGATTGCTGAGTCGCAAATGTGATAGGGTTGCTTGAATTTGCATTCAGGACAATAGTGTGCCTGTTAGACAATGCTTCTTGTAGAAGCACTTTGTTCAGCAGCTTTGTGCTGTTTCGTTTGAAATTTGAAAGTGCATATTAGCATATGTATGCCTGTACTATACTCAAGTGCAAGTTCCATTCCATTATAAGTTGTTGATTGAAGATGGCAATGTGTCTTTTCAGTTGATGGTCGGGACATACAAGATGCTTTAAGTGAGCTTGTTGGGAGGCGTACTGTACCGCAGGTGTTCGTGAAGGGGACGTACATTGGGGGCTCAGATGGTAACTGTTTTTCCTTTCAAAATCTTTTGTTCTCTTTATTTCTGGGAAACGTGATTACGCCAAGAAAATTGCTAGTAGCTGATGAATGCTCTGTTTTCTAGATACGGTTGAAGCATACGAAAGTGGAGAACTGGCTAAGCTTCTCGGCATTGAGGTCAAGAAGAGTAGGGATGATCTTTAAATTGAATCGTCAATGATTAAAAACTGGTAGCCAATTTCCGAGAAAAATTGAATGTAATGCTTTATAAGTAACTCCTTCCTTCAAATGTGCGCGCGCGCACATAGCATTCACTTTTGCATAATCTTGTACTTTATTTGGATGATTGTATTTTAGTAATTTAAAGGAGATTGCTTTATTTTTCATTTGTCGCTTGGATCTTAAGGTACTGATGAGGTTTGCAGAGACATGAAATACTAACAGAAGATGGTGGAATACAGCCAGTGAAAAACAAAAACTAGTTGTCCCTTTGTTGTATCCTCTGATCCGATGGAGAAGCAGAACGATCGGTTATATGAAGCACCATGAACTTCGGTCGCCTTCTCTGTAGTCTGAATTCCGCAGTATTGCTGTCGTTGATGGCACTTGCAGTTTCTATGTGCAGAACTTGATGGCTACGCAACTAAAACAAAATTAATAACGGAATAAAGGTTTGGCAAAACGAACGCAAATCAATCAGAATCCAGGAAAGCGTCACCAAACAGCGTGATACTTTATACTCTCCTACGCTCAGTCTAAATCAAGAAGAAATCTAAAAAGGAATATATTATTTAATTTGAACAATTTAGTTCAAATTAACTAGTTGGGTAACTGCAGAATGCTCAATGAATGAGCTAGTTGTTGGTCTATAAAATCATGGAGTTCACAACACTAGGGTAAGTGCAACACAAAATTAACTAGTTGAATTGTCAAGAAATCAACCACTTTCTGGATCTGTTGAAGTTTAATTCTCTCGTGTTAGCATGGTATCAAAGTAGGTTGTTCATGTGTCGTGCCCAACATCACCCAATACGTGTTGTCCATGTGTAGCCTTAAATGACACCACAAGTGAGGGTGTATGTTGAGAGTGTAAATCCCATATCGGGGAATTAATTGAAGGATCTTGAATGTGCTTATAAGAAGTTGGATTACACATAATACTGCCAATTGATCGTGTTTCAAGTTGGTATGATTTGATGTATTGGTGGTATATTCTCAATTTATATGTGATTTTTCTCAGTTAAAATTCTCTCTCTCTCTCTCTCTCTCTCCCTCTTATTTTGTGAATCTTACGCTAAATATTTTCATTTTCTTTTCACTTACATTTTGATATGATTGTCTTCTGCATAGATTGAAAAAAATCTTGTTTGACTGCTTAAAATGATTCTTGTTTGAAATGTCTTGTTCTGGAGGGTGAACAATGCATGTGGGCTGATCCACATTTGTGACCAAATCATATGGTGTCGATTAACAAGAAAGACAGACAAGTTTTTGACCCCAATGTCTATGGAAAGGATGATGCCCGGACATGCCTTACTTAATAATATTGAAGCAGACTCATACAATTATAATGCACACAGACAGACACATACATGTGCGTGCATATTATACTCCATGATTGTTGTTTGCTACCAGGCTGAGATGTGTGCTGGCTTATACTATAAGACAAAGCAAAGCACACAGTTATTGGAAATTATATTAGGTTTTCGAACTTTGAATCTAAATAATTACTATCAGAGTTCATCGCTGTTTCACGTGGAATATGGATTGAAGAAAGTGACGTTGATTATCATTCTGTTTCTAATTTGATGGTATGGGATGTGTGTACAACGTCTGGTCAAGGGTTTAGTTTGAATCCACTTCAATATTCCTAAAGTTTCAAATCTGTTCCTAATATTGTTTGTACCATATTTGATCAATCCTGAAACTACTAAGCACCAGTCAACAGCATATCGTCAAGAATTCACAAGACTTTTCCTCCAACCAGGAGGCCGATCACAACAAGACACATGTCGGTATTAGAGGTCAATCATAGCGCGACACGTGTCGATATCAGAGGCCAATCACAACACGAGACGTGTTAATGTCAAAACAAAGCTAGAAACTCTCTTCTATAAAAGGGGATCATTCTCCCACAGTAATCCCTAATGTCATTTGTACTAAACTATTCACCAGAACTCACTAAAAGAGAGCTTGAACCTATGTATTTGTGTAAATCCTTCACAACTAATGAGAACTCCTCTACTCCGTGGACGTAGCCAATCTGGGTGACCCACGTACATCTTGTGTTATTTGCTTCCCTGTCTCTATTCATTTACATACTTATCCACACTGGTGACCAGAGCAACCTAGCGAAGGTCACAAACTTGACACTTTTTGTTGTACCAAAGTCCTCGCCGATTTTGTGCATCAACATTTGGCGCCGTCTGTGGGAATCACACTTATTCCTACTCTCTCCAGCTTTGTCAAGCTAGTTTCCACCATTCGTACACATTCTTTCGACCAGGGATCCCTCTCCAACATGGGGAGTGAAGGAAGCCACAACACGCAGAACGACACCCCCCTCGCACTTAGTGCGAAGCAACGAAAGAAGTTTGCTCTTCAGGCTAAAGTCGATGAGCTAGAGGCTCAGAACAATAAGATAGCAATAAAGAATGAGATCATCCAGGAGCAGTATGAGAAGCTCTTCAGGATGATCCATGAAGCTAGGCATACTCAAACACACGAACTCATCGTCCCTGAGGAAGTCAACCATCACCTGGGTGTCCCCCAACACGAGGGATCACCTGCCTTCAACATGGATATCCCTAATGGGGAGCAAGTTACTCATCAAGGTGTTGATCAACATGAGACCTCTCTCGACCTAGCTGCTTCGACCCGAAGCAGGAGAAGTGGAGGAAGGCACCTTCTTGCAGAAAGAGTAGAAGGATCAAAAGCCGTTTATTGCAACTGTCAGGACTTCCTGAGGCAACGTCGAGAGAACCCCATCCACATAAGCTCGAAGGTCAATAACCCAAGGGTTTCTAAAAGATTCAATCATCTCCCATGCCCCAAGCCAACTACCAATCTAGGGAATGAGCGACATGTCTTAGAGGAATATGAAGGTATAGGGGACTCGGGGGCGTTTCGACAGGCTCACCCTGGAAGTTAGTACGGTGAGTCCAAAGAAAAATCTCATGCCCTTGATCAAGTTTTCCTACTTCCAAGAGGAGATGGACACTTACGGAATAAGGATCTAGCAGTACCTGACTCCACTCAGGACCCCCTTGTCTTATAACTCCTTGAGAAAGTACACAAGTTGAAGGCCGAACGTCAGGCCAAAATACCTGACTGGAACCAACCTAGGCCTGGCCCTCTTACAAGGAGGATCCTCAACACCTCCTCCAAGCAAAGACAAAGCAGAAGCTTGGCTTACAGCTCTACACTGGAAGGAAGGACCCGATTGAACACCTTAACCTCTTTGAGTCCACCATGGCATATCGGATGCACACCGATGAAGAACAATGTCTTCCCTTCCCCTCTACCTTCTTTGGCGGAGCTTTGAATTGGTATTGTCGTCTTCCACCTGAGACAATAGGCTCATTTGAGGAACTAAGGAAACTGTTTATCTCTCAACACATCTTCCAGAAAGATCGCTTGCATTCCGCAGATGACTTGTACACTATTCGCCAGAAGCCGGACGAGCCACTACGAAAGTATGCCAGCCGCTTCAGCCATAAGTATACCGCCTTCAAAGCCTTCACGGTATGCCTACGTGATTGTTTCTTCAAGTACATGATCAATACCAACACTTGGAAGACTTACTCTAGGGTGATGGCACATGCTTACAACCACGTCTCCGCCGAAGCAAGGACATACCAAGGGAACCCCCATATGGTTAACCCTTATCAACAAGTGGGAAGTGGAAGTCAAGTTCTATCAAGTGAGGAGATCTTGGCCATTCAGAAACCCATTGCATCATCTCCTGCCTCATTTAGTTACTTGCTAAGTCACCAAATGTATTTGTCTCTTGGTAAGAGGAAGAATTTTTATTCTCAGCAAGCTTATTACAACAAGAAGGATAAAAGTTCGTATCAAGACAACCAGGGGTGAACGTACCGTTGACTATTATGACTATGGGGCCAAGCCTCATTTTTTCAAAGTGGAGGACTGGGTACTGAAGAAAATGCTATTATAAGAAGGCATACACATTACAAATGTTTTGACTCTCAACCACTTAAGATCTTTTGTCACATAAGCCATTCGACAAATATTTAAAGAAGAGGGAATTCAGACAACTTATTATGAGTCTTTTGCATTCCTAGCACTAGAACACTTGGTCTACGCTGACCTACCCCTATACTCCAACTCAGAGCTTCAACATGCGTACTTTGACACAAAGTATGTGATACTAAGTGTTAGAACCAACATGGTTCACATATCGAAAGCATGGATCCCTTCATGTATAGCAAAACATTCATACGCATCACTTATGTCAATAAACATGAACATCATACATTCCAACACATTCATACATAAACATCATACATTCCAACACATCCATACATAAGCCAACTGTACTTCGAAAGGATTCAACATACTTTGTGTCATTCGACACTTGCTACAATGTGCCTCGACACCTCGCCCTTATTCTCACGAACCAAGTGATGAAATGTGAAGAAAGAATTCATCTTCATGTCACCAACGAGGTGATGAAATGTACAACCTGTACTCTCCTTCGTGCCACCAACCAAGTGATAAAATGTACAACTTGTACTCTAATATCATTTGGAAACTTGCCACTCATGCCACCAACCAGGTGAAGAAGAAACTTATTTTCATGCCACCAAACAGGTGACGAAATGTACAACCCGTACTCTCCTTCATGCCACCAACCAGGTGATGAAATGTACAACCCGTACTCTAATATCATTTGGCAACTTGCCACTCATGCCACCAACCAGGTGATGAAATGTACAACCTGTACTCTAACATCATTTGGCAACTTGCCATTCATGCCACCAACCAAGTGAAGAAAGAACTCATCTTCGTGCCACCAACCAGGTGGTGAAATGTGATGAAAGGTGATAAAGGAACTCACATTTGTACCACTAATCAAGTGATGAAAGCAACTCACCATTCATTCCACCAACCAGAAGACGAGTGGTACAACTTGTACATGTGAACTCCTAACATTCATAAATAATCAAAAACCCTCAAGCTTTACAACTCAACTAGGGGAGCACTTATGCCTAACAAGAGTTATAGTCACCAACAAAGTCTTATTGCAAGCCAACAACGGCTTCAGTGCATGATATACGAAGATCAAGCTCTTCAGCCCCCTTACATCTGCTTCAGACATTTCTCCTCTATAACAATGCAAACACTATAGCTCATAGAAAGCTTCACACACTCTTGATCAAGACTGTTTGAAGCAAATTCAATTTATATGGTTCATCCAAACCTTCGACTACTACAAGGTGTGGCTTGCATCGCAATCTCTTGCTCAACAGTGTGGAAGCAAAATTTGTATATGTTGTCTCTCTTCCACAAAATTTGTATATGTTGTCTCTCCCACATTTTCAAATTTCTAATTTCACCACCCCCCCCCAAAAAAAAAAAAAAAAAGAGGAAATTGGGAAATTCAACAACTTCAACAAATGAAGGGTAACTACAATTCTCAAAAGCTTCATACACTCTTGATCAAGATAGTGTGAAGCAAAATCAATTCATGGTGCCCAACAAAGCTTCAACCTCAAAGCTTCACCTACAAAACTTTAACACAAAAGCTTCACCACAAAAGCTTTAACAAATGGAGAGCAACAACAAATGTCAAAAGCCTCACACACTCTTGATCAAGATAGTGTGAAGCAAAATCAATTCATGGTGCCCAACAAAGCTTCAACCTCAAAGCTTCACTCACAAAGTTTCAACACAAAAGTTTCACCACAAGAGCTTTAACAAATGGAGGGCAACAACAAATGTCAAAAGCCTCACACACTCTTGATCAAGATAGTGTGAAGCAAAATCAATTTATGGTGCCCAACAAAGCTTCAACCTCAAAGCTTCAACCACAAAGTTTCAACACAAGAGCTTCACCTACAAAGCTTCAATACAAAAGTTTCACCACAAGAGCTTCAACATATGGAGGGCAACAACAAATGTCAAAAGCTTCACACACTCTTGATCAAGATAGTATGAAGCAAAATCAATTTATGGTGCCAACAAAAGCTTCAACAAGTGAAGGGCAACAACAATTCTCAAAAGCTTCACACACTCTTGATCAAGATAGTGTGAAGCAAAATCAATTTATGGTGCCCAACAAAGCTTAAACACAAAAGCTTCACCTACAAAGTTTCAACATCAAACAAAGTTTTAACAACAAAGCTTCATCAATGGAGAGCAACTACAATTCTCAAAAGCTTCACACTCTTGATCAAGATAGTGTGAAGCAAAATCAATTTATGGTGCCCAACAAAGCTTCAACACAAAAGCTTCAACTACAAAGTTTCAACACAAGAGCTTCACCTACAAAGCTTCAACACAAGAGCTTCACCTACAAAGCTTCAATACAAAAGCTTCACCTACAAAGCTTCAATACAAAAGCTTCACCTACAAAGCTTCAACACAAAAGCTTCACCTACAAAGCTTCACCTACAAAGCCTCAACACAAAAGTTTCACCTACAAAGCCTCAACACAAAAGCTTCACCTACAAAGCTTCAATACAAAAGCTTCACCTACAAAGCTTCAACACAAAAGCTTCACCTACAAAGCTTCACCTACAAAGCCTCAACACAAAAGTTTCACCTACAAAGCCTCAACACAAAAGCTTCACCTACAAAGCTTCATTAATGGAGAGCAACTACAATTCTCAAAAGCTTCACACACTCTAGATCAAGATAGTGTGAAGCAAAATCAAGTTATGGTGCCCAACAAAGCTTCAATACAAAAGCTTCAACACAAAAGCTTCACCTACAAAGTTTCAACACAAAAGCTTCACCTACAAAGCCTCAACACAAAAGCTTCACCTACAAAGCTTCACCTACAAACTTCAACACCAAAGCTTCAACACCAAAGTTTCAACACAAAAGCTTCAACACCAAAGTTTCAACACAAAAGCTTCAACACCAAAGCTTCACCCACAAAGCTTCAACACAAAAGCTTCACCTACAAAACTTCACCCATTAAAAAATAAAAAAATAAAAAAATAAAAAAATTCAAAATTCAAAAATTCAAAAATTCAAAAATTCAAAATTTCGAAAATTCTATTAAAAAAAAAAGAAAAAAAAAAAGAAGAAAGAAAGAAAGAAAGAAATGAGCCTAGGCCTCCCCTTCTTTGGGCCTAACAACTTTCATACCAAATATATATGAAGGAGGAATTTTAGGCAACCACTTAAAAAGGAAAACGGTGAAGTTTTGTTTGGAAAATTGCCTACTAGCAAGACACCTCTCTTGTTAACTCTCTCGACCGGAGACTTGGGGGACTCCTACCATATACCACTACACCTTGGTACTCAGAAATTTCGCGACTACTCAGTGCCTTGGATTTTTCAAGTCCCTAATTGAGAAGTTTTCCTCACTCAAGAAATTAAGGGAGCACTACTTCAACCTACAGGGTCCACCCACGAAGTTTCAACATGCAAACTTCAACAAAATAAAAAATCCAGGCTCGACATCATTGCTCTAATTGAAGAGATCGAGAAGCCTTAATAGCCATTTGCCAACACCATTGTTGAAGAACAAAGCTTCGCCATACCACATCTACTACTTTGTTAATCAGGAAAAGTATCCCATATCATCAGGATCGAACATACTCCAGATTTGACGGACTTGTTTTGACCCTCAAATTCTGGAGTCGGCTCGCTCTTTTGGAGGAAACCAGAAAACCCTCTAACCCAATTCAAGAATACACCTGTGGAAAGTTAAGTACAACAAAGCACGTGCCGATTCGTCCATCTTCTCCAAAAACAAGAGTACCTCATATCATCTCTTCTCCCTGTTTCTTCTCTTTATCCTTATTGCTGAATGAGAGATAGGGAGAATGAGTACAATCAGCCGGAACCCAAGATCAACCTACCGATCTGAGACTGATTGCTTACCTTGTCTGTCACCTCATTCGGTAGATCTCCTCGCTTAGAGACTTAGGGGACTCCTACTATATGGTCTGTATCGCACTTGACCAAACCTGAAACTACAAGTAAGCTTTAAATGAAAATGATACATTACCTTGTGCATCAATGCCAACCAAAGATACCACTCCTGGATGAAGGAAAAGTACTTCCAAGAGAAGATGCCACATCTACTTACAAGATAGAGAAGGCAAGTGAAGGCGACACCACATTTCGGTACTTGGAAGTTTCGTGATTACTCAATGGCTTGGATCTTGCAAGTCCCCAACCGAGGAGCTTCCCTCACTCGGGAACTTAGGGGAGCACTGTTTGTACCATACTTGACCAATCCTGAAATTACTAAGCACCAGTCAACAACATACCGTCAAGGATCCACAAGACTTTTCCTCCAACCAGGAGGCCAATCACAACACAAGACGTGTCAATGTCAAAACAAAGCTAGAAACTCTCTTCTATAAAAGGGGATCATTCTCCCACAATAATCCCTAATGTCATTTGTACTAAACTATTCACTAGAACTCATTAAAAGAGAGCTTGAACCTATGTATTTGTGAAACCCTTCACAACTAATGAGAACTCCTCTACTCCGTGGACGTAGCCAATTTGGGTGAACCACGTACATCTTGTGTTATTTGCTTCCCTGTCTCTATTCATTTACATACTTATCCACACTGGTGACCAGAGCAACCTAACGAAAGTCACAAACTTGACACTTTCTGTTGTACCGAAGTCTCGCCGATTTTGTGCACCAACAAATATATTGGATCAAAGTGGAATGACATGATGATACAAAAGAAAGTTTTTACTTTTGGATTTCTTGAAAAGTTACGAAGTTTCAAACGACATGATAAAAATTCTGCACTCGTAATGAAAATTGGTATTTAACGCTGCTAGACTTCTGACATACTCTGGTTCTCATTGTGCAATACAGGTGGGAAGGAGTTGTTCGCGTTGCGATCTTAGGTTGGAACCAGAACCAAAGAAAAGCTCATATTTCTTCCGAGTATTCAACTGGAATTGTTCATCATATATCTGTTAACTTGTTGGATGCTGCAATTGGGCTGATCAGTGATTCTGATTCTACCTTGTGGACAGCTTGATTGGTTGCTTCAACTTTTTTTTTTTTTTTTTTTTTTTTTTGCAATCACATATCCATAATTGGCTTGATTTGAACCAAATAATCATTTCCCGTCGGCTGATTGACAAAGTTAATATAGAGTCACAGTTGTTGGTAGGGTTCCGGAGTGTGGAATTAGCAGAAAAACAAAGATCCTTTCCAACGGATTGGATGGCTTGAGTTTCTTAATACGGAGGAGGAAAGCAGTCCGACTCCTGAGCAGATTATGTATTTGATGGGAATGAAAAACTTGTTGAGATTGTGCATTCAACATACAGACAAGGTGGAAGCTGCAATTCAGCAGCTAAGGTCTAGGTTAGTGAGGTGATATTTGAGGATGCAATAGTGAGGTATAAGGTACTGCTACAAAAATATAGAAAGGGCAGAAAGCAATATATGAATGGAGTGGATTCACTGCATTGCGAATTTGAGTTATCTCACGTGTTCGCTTCTCCCTATCTGTTCTTAAATTAAAGCTAGTTCCGACAGGGTGAACCCTTGATGGACAGGAATGAACCATTTGGCTCTTTCAAAGTGGAGTCTGATTTCATCTGTTAATGATCCAGATTTATAGGTAATGTAGCCAGTTTACGGTTAAAGTGTCATGCTCTTCCATAACCTATGGCTCAAGGTACATCATAATTCACTTGTTGGCCTGGGTTTTATTCGTGTGAACAAACAGCTATGTAGGTAAAGAGAAATGATGAAAAGAAACATGAATTCCGCAACAATAGTAACGACAACTTTAATCAGGAGTTCCTTCATGACACATATAAGTACATCATATCTGCATAACTCTCAATCAAGAAGGTTCAGTAATGATCTATGGTGTGGGATGTCTAGGTGTTGGATTTGGATGAGTGGTCACTCCATGGTAATCGATGTGATAAACAAGTTCGTCTAAATCACTCTTGCTGTTTGAAAAGTTGATTACAACTGGAATTTCTTGGAACTTCGATGTTTCTGACTCTCCGTCTCCATCAACGACCTACATGTAACACAACCCCAGTGATGATTTTGGATAAAAGTAGAAGACAAACACAATCATCTACTAAAAAAGAACTTAAAAAGGTTATCGTAATAGAATCAGATAGTTTCAGCATACAAATTTGAAAATAAAAATACTTTGTTTTCTGTCACTGAGCGGACTGTTCGGGGACTGAACACTATGATTATCAACTCATGCATTGTGTTCAAAGAAATTAAGCTTGAGCAGGATTCATTTTTCAAGTGGAATTTGGTATGTGTGAGAACTGGGAACAGATCTATTTTGGACCCTATATGAAAATAGTTGAAGTCCCATCACGAAAAACTTCATGAATTGCACGAAAACTCGGAATAAAAACATTATGCATCATATAAAAAAAACCCTACCTTGAACTTTTGATACTTAACCTTGTTGTTGGTCAATGACATGCTTAATTTTCTCATGGGTCGTCTTCCTGGGAGAGAAGTCCGTGAAGCGGTACTGATCTTGTGGGAAGAAAGACAGAGAACTGTTATAAGGAAGCATAAGAAAATGATGTACACGGATTTCATCGTTTATGCAGCTGAATGAAAAGCTTCATATACTTGCGGAGCGAAAAGTTGGAGAACGAATATAGATATATATTGTGTGAGAGAATGTGTGTGTGTGTGGGTGTGTGAGATATAGAGGGAGAGAGAATTATTGATTAAGGGACTGAGAAACATGTCTGAGCCCATGCCTGTGATTCTGTTGTTTATGAAATGGCGTAGACAGGTGTGTCCCATGCTGTTTCCTAATATACACTCTTTGAAGACTCGTGGCCTAAGAGCAATTCCAGTGGAGAGAAAAAAGGCAAAGGTAAGGGCTGCCAAATTGCCCAAAACTCCAGCCACTTAGTACTACAGTTTAGCGGTATTTCTCTTCACTTGTAAGTGAAATATCTTAAGTTCGATTCTCGCCAAAAGTGAATTTGAACCACATTATTGCTAGCTTGTTAAGAAGCTTAGTCCACCCCCTTACCCCTTAATGTGGATAATATCGTTTGTTCAAAAAGAAAGAAAAAACCACTTAGTACTACGGTCAAGTTATGTTCCTCTCCACTTGTAAATGAGAGTTTTTAGGTTCGATTTTCGCCAAAAGCAAATTTGAATCATATTATTGCTAGCCTATTGTGATGTGAGGCTAAGCTCACCCCCTCTGTAGATAATATGGTTTGTTAAAAAAAAAAAACAGAAAAAAAAAAATATGCCCAAAATTCTGAAGGGTTGCTCCAACAACCCAAAAAATCGGGGGTGATTCGTGGGCTTCACCAAGTCCGTTGTGCAACCAACGTTTGCAAGGGTTTGCTCATGCTGATGTTGCACGACATCAACATGACATCTACCAGTGGATGGCGGGCTCCGAGACAAATAAAAGTAGACAGAGTCCAATGACTCTTTAAACCGCTTAACATAGATTGTTGGATTTTCAACAATTTGATGGTCAGGACTGTTGGATTTTCAATGATTAAAAAATTGAACACTTCTCTTTTGTGCCACTTCACACAACTAGGTGCGTCTGATTTCCAAATAGTGTGGAAATCAACGGCGAAGATTAATCCAATGGTAAAAAAATAAAAAAATATACCAAATATTTTTTGTAATTCTATAAATACCTAACCATCTTCTTCATTCCCCATACCACACTACAATTCAATATTTATTTTTACTACAATCTCCTATATTTGTTTTCCACTTTCTAAATCCTTTTGTTAAAAAAAAAAAAAAAGAGTGAGAAGGCAAATTGGTTGATTGGAAAAGATGTTGCTTTGTTTGAGACTTGGGTGCTGATCACTCATGACCCGGTCACGGGAAATGAGAGGAGGGTGCAACATGTAGAAGAAGATTCATTTACAAGGCACAAATGTTGGAACAATGTGAAGCATATTCCAAAGTACAAAGTTCTTCCTATTGGTCTAGAAGTTGTGTTGAACGACACTCCTTTACATGAATCAACTATTGAAGAGTCACCATTGAAGTCCCAATTGAATCGGTCGCACCGACCCAAGAAATCCCGAGGCAAGAAGGCTGCTAAGAAAAGAGCTACAAGAGGGAGGCATTCGAATAATGATTAATCAAAATTAGTTGACAAATTGGCTCGCCAACATGCACTGACTATAGAGCAAGAAAGGTTATCCTATGAGCAAGAATAAGCTAGAGATAAAGTAAATGTGAGAGAAAGGGAGTTACATATGCAAGAAAGGCAAGAGGAGAAGGATGGAGTGGAGCTGCTCTAATAATTTGTAACAGGAAAGTAAAGTCCATATTCCCCCCTCTTGTGTTGCAGAGTAGGTAAAGAGAAGAAACTGAAATTCACGTTTACGTTTCATGTCAAACAAAGCCATTCACGCTTGAATCATTATCCATGTTTTGTCCTCACCAATAACTTCCTTCTTTTGGTCATGTCACTCTTTGGCTGCTTTCCCCCACTCTCACTCTCACTCTCTCTCTCCAATATTTCGATGTTGAAGGCATCTTTCATTCAAGATGCAATCTGTGATGATGGCATTATTGTCAAATGCAATCCCTGGCCCTTGCTGTCGGCTTCATATTTACAGTCATGTTTTTCATTTTTCAAAAATTCAGGACCCGCTTGATTGCTATTTAGTTTTTTGTTTTTGTTTTTCACCTTTTTGTGCTTGATATATGAAGAAAGTACATAGAAAAAGAAGATGAAGATGGGTGATAAGAGAAGGCAACAAACAACTAAGTATCAATTGAAAATAAAATTTTTAATTTGAAAACAACTTAAAATAATTTTGGTTTTTAGTTTTCATTTTGTGTCTTCCTCTTCTTATCTATTATCCTTTATATATTTTCCACTATATATATAGGGGTGTGATATCCACACACCCCATTTTGCTTCTTACACACCTTTTTAATTTCCGGCCGTCGGATCAGATGAATTGAAGAATATCAACATATATAAATTATCAAGGGGTGTGTGAGAAGTAAAATGAGATGTGTAGATAGCATACTCCTATATATATCCCTCCTCGACAACTCGTCTAAACCCCTCATTTCTTCCGTATGTTATCCCTCTATCTCTAAGATAAACATAAAAACAAAAAAATAAAAAACGAAGTAGTTATCAAATAGGTCGTACAAAAATTGAGTGTTCAATGGTTTTTTACTGCACGCAGATTGTAGACCGCAACACGAGATCATGAAAAGATGTTTGAGAGACTGATGAGAGTGTTCAAGGCTATGAAACGTTTTTTACTGCATGGGTTTTTTTTATGATGGTCTTCCATAATTGTCAATCCAGACGAGTGATGAGGGTCAACTCAGTAGTGGTTAAAGAAAAATGGGTTGGGAATGGTTATGAGGAGAATATTGATCTGCGTATTTGAAGAATTTTCCTCTTAATTAATGCATAATCCTAGTGACGTTACTAATTTATTACTTGTTTGTCATTTGTTCATTAAATGTTTGTTATGTGTTCGAAATCGACTTAACTATTTAATAGATGTTTATCACATTACTACATTTTACAATTACCACGCAAAGAAGAATTTCGTCACCCAAAAAATTGCCCGAAATTGCACGACGAATGCTTTATCACACAAGGCTTGTGAAGTTAGGGTTTGCACGATGAAGACACAGATCTTCGTCGCGCAAACACTTTTGCTCAATGAAAATGATATTCATCACACTAAGTTTTAAGGAACGAAGTGATTCGTGGTGCAAGATTTAGAACCATGAAATATGCTGTCGACTAATGGCAATGAAAGCATTTCCCTAGGTAGGTATTTGCGCAACGAATATTGTTGTTGTGTAAACATTAGCGCAAGGACATTTTTTTCATTTTTTTCGGAAAATTAAAAATTATTAAACTGTAGGTAATTTGTCGTTGATTGTTTTGGTCAGCGAATCATTTCATTTCCTTTACTTTAGGTACTGTTTGGTACGTGAGACGAGGTGTTCCATCCCACGCTTGTTGCGCTCAAAAATCGTGGAATGCATTGTCCCACGGGACGAAATTTGGCTGATTTTTCGTTCCGCCTCCCCCTTGGAACAACTCGTTCTACATCCGTGGAACACAAAATTTTAACATTTTAAGACAAAAATGCCCATTATCTTTTTCAATATTTACACCATCCACATTGCATCTCCCAGGTATCTCGCAACCTTCCTCCTCATCCTCTCCCATAGCCTCTCTTTTCTCTTCCTGAAGGAGTGGAACTCAAAGCTCTGCATCTCCAAGTTCGATCTCTGCATCCAATTCCAATCTCTTTTTTTTTTTCACAATATTATATGATCCTCTGCAATTGATAATCTGGTTCTAATCTGCCATCTTCTCCTTAAACCCTAGGTTTTGCTCTCAAAGTTTTGATCTTTACATTTTTCTGCTGTAACTTTTTCTGGGTTTTGGTTTTTAAGGCGCTTGAAGGTTGATTTGTTTGATTTTGAGGTAGTTCCTGTTGATTTCATTGGATGATACGATATAATGAATGATCTAGTTTGGTTTGGATTCATAATCTAGGGTTTTGAATTGGGATTAATTGTTCAAGTAATTTTTAATTCTGCTGATTGTCTGTTTTCTAGTGTTTCTGTGTAATTAGCTTCTGTTTATGTTGCTAGGAAACTGCTCAAATTAATAAATCATTTTAATTTGATTTTTGTGTTGTGATTTGATCAGGTTCCAGTTTAGTAATGACTAATGAGCTTTTGCTTTGTTCTAATGAAATAGTCTTCATTTTTTTTGAAATTTTGATTCGTTGGACTAATTGGGTTTTCTTTGTGTGTTTATTGTGCTAAGTGTTGGATAATGTTTGATTAACTCTGGTATTTTGTTTCCATTTAGTTTTTCCTGTGGAAGAGTGAGGGCATTTACTATTGATTTGGAATTGAAGAAGTACACGTTAAACCTTTCCATGGTGTTGAATTTCAAACCTCTAGCATCTGCCTGAAGAATTTCATTATCTTCAACCAGACTGATCATCGAAGTCAGATTGTGTTCAATCCTGAAATTGCCCACAAAATTACTGGTCCTGCCTTTAACCTCTATGCAGCTTACATCCAAGACAATCTGGGACTGATAGCTTGTTGAAAGTTTTCTGGTTTTTAATTAGTTGGGGTTTTCTAGTGCTTATTGTAAGGCATATGATGCATGCGTAAGTTAGTCATTTAATCTTTTGGTTCTGTTCCATCCAACGTGTACCAAACGCAAGAATGGAACAACTGTCCCGTTCCGTTCTGCGCGTACCAAACATAACACGGAATTTACATTCAAACTTTCATAGACAGCCCTATTAAAAATCGTACGAAATCTACAAACAATCAGATTGAGAAACAGAAGCCTAATTTATGCTTGCCCTCTTCACTTTGAACTCCCCTGCATATTTTACACTATAGTATAGGTTAAATTAAATTAAAACATCCAACAAAATTTAATCACAAATTTCATCTGGGTAATTATCAAAATCGAAAAAGGAGATTAAAAGTGTCAAAGAAAAGAATTAGGAGAAGAGTTGTTAATTAAAAACTAAACATTTGACAAAGGTGATTAAATTTGTTCCTTCTCAGTTGGCCCCTGAAACCAGCCATTCCATATTAAATACAACAAATTAATATGAAAGCTAGTAATTTAATTACAAAGTTCATCGTATATAAATTTCCTCATACTAATCTCTAGTAAAAATTCAATCACAATAATAAATTGGTACATATGAAATAAAATTTTCAGTTTATTTATACAGAGACATGGAGAGGATGGATGTTGGTGCTTACATGATCATAGTCATCCCAATCACAGTGCTGCAGAATAAAACACCCAAAGTTAGAAAAAGTAGGCAAGAAAAACATTCAAGTTGCAACTTAATCACTGGGAATATGTCAATTGTGTCCAGTTATTTGATCACAGGACAGGGGATTCGAACTTGAGGCTTATTCCCACATTAGGAAGAGAACAACATGAGAATATCACGGGATGGAACACACCAAACACAACATTAGGAAGAGAATAACATGAGGCTTATTCCAAAATAACCTTTTATAATTGTCAACTTCAGTGTGATTGCCACTCCACAACACGAAATGAATTGTACGCGGTGAGCATTAGAATGCAAATAAATAGATCAACAGAGACATCAATAAAAGAGTAGTGAGTTCAATTTCGTGCTCTGTTACCTTTGCAAGCCCAGAGAGACCAACCTGAGGTTCTTTGAAAACTTTCCAAATGTCCGACAGCATTTCATAATGGTTGAAACATCCATATGAATAAGCCAACTGCTTCACATCACATTGAAAGTGAGCACATATAAGAGAAAATTTAAAAAAATCACACATATTGATAATTTGATATCAAACCAGATAATCATAAGACAAGTGCAACAAATAACTAACTTATGCTAAGAGACCAATACAAAACACCAAATTGCAGTGGAAAAGCCAAACCTGCAAAAGGTATTCAATGACAAAAAAAGCATTGAAATCTGCAAAAGCACTTTCTGCTTTCAACATGAACTGGAAGTTGCAATGCCATCTATGAAGCGTTTGATACTCATATTCAAGGGTCCAAAATGAATTAACTATTAAGATACAGATCTTTTGGGGATAATTTTCCAACATGAAAACTTAGGGCTTCTAATTGAACATGATTAAGCTAGTTAAAGTTAAAAGATTATCATAATTCATTCAAATCATTTAGTCCACAATCAAAAGAGCAAACCCTTCATAGATTTTTAGGCAACAATCAACCATAAATAAAATTAAGAGGAAACCAAATAAAACAAATTGGAAATTTTTAAGAACCAAAAACTCTGCAATCAAACAAAATACAATATCCACAAGAGTTCAGAGAGAGGGAAAGAGGAGAGTTTTGTTTTTGGCGCCCGGGGGGGTGGGCTTACCATCCTTCAAGCCAACCAGAACTTTCAGATAAAATCACACAAAAAAAAACCCAAAAATTTAACGAAAATTTGTTCACAACCTAGAAATTTAAAGGAAAAAAATCTATGAAAACTTAACTAAAACCCAATTATATTGAAAAAAAAAATTTGAAGCATATCTTTACATGCAATAGATGCAGAAGGTACCCTTAAGTACTGAGGAATAGTTCGAGACCAACCTCGACGCCGATCTTCACCGGAATAGTCGCAAAAACGTGGGAAAACTCTGAGGAGTTTTTTAAAATCCTCGTTGAAACCATAACAAATCGAGGCATGCAACGGGTGTCTCTTGTTCCTGAGATGAAAGGGAGACGATAGGTAAAACGATGAGGTCTGATTCGACGGCTTTCGAACGGAAATAGCTCGCCGTCGTCGTCCTCCGACTCACAGGGAGAAGAGCAAGAGAGAAAGATACAAGGGAAGAACAAAATAAATAAAGTGTATATATATTTTCCCGGACAGTGGCAGAGAATTAATAATCCAAACTTAACACACTGTAATAATCCACATCTCACCCAAACTGTCCTCTCTCACCACGTGTCCTCATTTCTTATCTCTCGGACTCTCTTGCCTGAGGTTTTCTCGTTCCCCTCTCTATTAGCTCTTTCTCCCTCACTCACCCTCCCTCTTTGGGAATCACATAGCACCACCATCACACCACCGTCGCCATTCCGGCGAGCACCACCTTCACGAACTCTTTCCATGGCATCGATGACGGGGTCACACACCCTAAAGCCCTGGACGTGGCCACTCTCTTCCTATTTTCTCTCTTTGCACAGTGGCACCACCACTGTTCAAAAGTTTCTTTAGTGATTTCTCGCCATTCCTGGCAAAGGTAAGCTTCAAAAACTCTTCAAATCTTCGTAGATCGTGTTTAGGAGTACAATTAGGACATGTTTGAGATGCTTTGGTGTTGTTTGGACGCAGAGTTAGCTTGAGAAAAGTCTCCCCAATTTTCCGATGAAGGACCCGTGGTGTAACTCGAATCCCCTACCTTCCTAACTTCATTCTGGTATTTAAATGGTGAGTTTTGGTTGAGATTCGAAGCTAAACGAAGTCGGGAAAGTTTTCTGACCAAAATGCCCAGAAACCGATCTTCTTCTTCGTTGGGTCCGGCAAGTGCAACCTATAAGCCTAAACTGGTTGACCCGACCTGATACAAAAAAAGGATCTGAACCGGCTAACCCGGACTTGTTTAGGAATCTGGAGGAATATTCTGTTAACTTCCTATTGACTGGTAGTTGACTTGTGTTGACTTTTTCGAAATTTTCTCGAAAACCTTC
Organism: Pyrus x bretschneideri; assembly: GCF_019419815.1. Taxonomy (NCBI): domain Eukaryota; kingdom Viridiplantae; phylum Streptophyta; class Magnoliopsida; order Rosales; family Rosaceae; genus Pyrus; species Pyrus x bretschneideri. Next base: position 2,340,976 of record NW_025999679.1, read on the forward strand.
CTACGCTAATTTCGATGCCCCGAGTCCTTTTTTGGCATCCATTTCATGAAATTCCAAAGTTTTAATGTAGTTGATCAGCTTGGTGGCTCGGTTAACTTTTTGGTTGATCGTTGAATTTTCATTGACTTTTTACGAAAATTGCTCGAGACCCTTCTTAGTGTATTTCGACGCCCTAATTCCAAATTTTTATTTTTATTTTTTTCCAAATTTAATCATTTCAATTGAGTTTTACTAATGGGTCCCAATATTATGCTTAGGTGCGATTACTATCGAAGACTCTGGCTTTCCTAGTTTGAACGGTTGCGACCTCGTAAGTATCTGTGAGTGGGTCTTGTCTTTTATATGGTATATATATTCATTTAGTTTCCATACATATTAATAATGCATTCTCTACATGATGCCATAATTAAACTAACATTTATAAGAAATGTCGTAATGATGAGATTTATGAGATCATTATAAATTCTCTAGGATGCCTTAATTATTTTTACAATCGTTGAATAGTATTATGTCGACTTGAATTATCACTTTACCGTTGCATGATCATATTTACGTTATCTGTTCATTGTGTGCTACACTGGTGGTAGTATTCATCTGGGCTAGGACCAGGCTTCACATGCATGTTCACATCGCATGGTAGACTCACTTTGGATCCATTGTAGGTGCCAGTTCTATCCTAGATTGCTATAGGCAATTAGGACTTGTATGTGATGCACAGAGCGCTAGTCTTCACGTGATTGTAGTACTAGAGCGTAAATCATTGTTACACTCAGTCATGTTCATGTCGCAATATCTTTGCATGAACTCGTGTATCAGCATATGTTGATGAGCACTCGATATGATATGTTGTTTATGAGAGATATTGTAATTATTAGACGTTATGTGTTTATTTATGAATTATTGTGAAGTATTGCATTCTTAAAATATTGTTGGCTACGGTAAGTATTTTCATATTATACGTAGTGTGTTATATTTAGAAATTATACTTATTTTATAGTGAGGGGTTATTAAAAGGTTTTACAAAGCTTTATTTTTAGGCCCACTCACCCTTATTTTTCGCCCCTTCAGGTTTTAGTAGCAAAGCTTTTGTGTCAACGAGGATTCTTGGCAAATGTTGGTATAAGAGAGTACATTCGATGGTATATTTTTTATCCTACTTTTGATGTACTTTACTTATGCTCTGACATCACGTGTGAATTGGATTCAATTCAACTCACATGCGCACTCTTGCATTTAGTCACTTTTAGGCTTAAATTTATTCGTATTTCCCACATCACTACACTATATGGCTTCGTCAACTTTATGTTGTCAGCCATCACAGCTCGATTCGGAGTCCAAATGAACATTTCGGGTCGGGGTGTGTCACAATGCCCTGATAAACCTTCTCTGGCCTACAACTAAGGCTCTGATCAAGGTGTCCGTCATGATGTGAAGACCCACATCCTGGGCAAGAACGACGGCCTCAATCGAGATGTCTGGGGAAGCTGCGAAGTTGCCTCAAACTTACATGGAGCTGCTCTGTCAATCTCAAGAAACTTTGATCCCGCGTGCAATTTAAAGAATGTTAACAAATATGTTATTAGTTGTTTAATAGAGATTAAAATGTATTAAATTTTAAAATAAATATGTGCTTACCTAACATCACTCCTCTATCCTATAGGAGAAGCATCGCGAGCCGGAATAGTGGAGAAGTTTCTTCTTCGACCTATTTATGGCTTTGGCCTTCTCTCTTTTTTGTTAAACAAAGGAAGTACGTATTAGTGAAGGAAAATTTGTGAAAAACAAGTTCATTTGAGCAACATCAACAACATGCAATTAACAATTAAAAGGCGGAATCATGTTTATATGCACTCAAAAACAAAACTTAACCCATGAACTTCAAAGCCTAGTAGATAGGTGAACCAAGACTCAACTCAAAACAAAGTGAGTTGAGAAATCAATACCTTTGTAGATTCCTCTTTGCATAAGCAAAGGCTAATCACCCAAAGAGAGGGCCTTCATTCCTTGCATCTTAGATCCATAGATTTGGATGGATGAAAAGGTTTCTCCAAAGTTCCCAAATATGAGAACCTCTAATGATTCATCACCAAGGCATAATGAAGAAGAAATGAGTGACCTTGGAGGAGTTTGATTGCTAGATGATCCCTCCAAGGTGGCCGAAATTTTAGAGAGAAAGGAGAGCTTGTGTTCTCATCCTTTCCCCAAAAATAACCCTTAATCAATTTTAGGCTATAAAGTCCTTTATATAGTTCCTTCAAATAAGTGACCTAATGGACCAAAAGCCCTATTCTTCTAACATGGCCGGCCTATAGGTTTATTGGGCTTTCAAGCCCTTTGTTTATTCAAGTTGTCATACAACTTGAGTTAATGGGCTTGACATTCAAATCCCATTGGGCCTTGCGGCCCAAAACTAACCCGAGGTCTTTAACGAACTTATTCGTTTGATTAATTAACATATTAATTAATCCTAGCCTTAGATAAATAATTAAACCATTTAATTATTTTTACTCATCTCCGTTGTTTCTTCAAACTCTACCTTACTCGGTGAACGATCCATTAGGTTCTTTTTAGCGAGGCAGTGGGCGATTAAAACTCTTTCTAATCGATTGTGAATTGAAACTTACTTTCAATTCTCCCGTTAGTGATAATGCACTTTTAGGGCTTCCACAAACCATGGTTGACGCCTAGCAGCATGTCATGGTTACCCAAACTAATCAGAAGAGGTGGAGAACCTATTCAGTTTTAGGATTACAAATGCAATACGGTTTTTCTCTAATACAATACTCTTGACCACATTGTTTGGTTTGATAGTTTATTCATGTCTACTATCCAATGTGAGTCTTGTGCTTATATGATTACCTTGAATGTGATTTGGAACACATTCCTAAATCTCATTCATACTTTGGCCAAAGATTCTTAATCATATCATAGAGTATTCTCCCTCAAACAGTTTGAAGGTTAGAGATCCCTTGTTGCGCATTCACTTGCCTCCATGGCTAAGTGACTTAACCCCAACGATACCGTAGACACCCTCCTGATAGAGTGACTTTGACATAATCAAAGATTAAGGACCTAACCACAAGACAACTGTGATGCCTCAGGTCAAAAGACTAATTTGCATTATCCCAACCATGAGTTCTCATGTGACATGAATATGAGAACTCTTCGTTGATCGTGTTCAGTGAACTCATTCTCTATTGAGCACCTACGTACTTGTCTTGATGTCACACACACCAATGACTCGAGACTAGTCACTCTCCCTGAGAGAAGACATAGCACGTACTGATCTTAACGGACTGTCAATGCCCAATTGACAATCCTATGATCAGGAACGTTTAGGATGTGTCAACGAAAGAATGGTCTCATGAATCTAACTTCTTTAGATCGCATTCTTCCAATCACATATTCCTTGGACTTATCGTTTAAGCATATAACATTTATATGAGACGGCTCAAACAATAATCTTTGCCCTTTACATTTAAACTACATTAGTTTGAAATGTCCGTAAAGTATCATCATATGATTGGTTTTAGGGCACATTTCCAACAATTAGTGCGTATATTAAAAAAAATTATTGAAATATTACTAAGTATTATTAAAGTATAATAATATATATTTTCTTTACGAGTTATGTTTCGTCTTGAAGATGGCCATAGCGCCACGTCCAATCTTCAGGGTAGTTCACCAACTCCTAGGGGCACCTAGCTGCTAGAGCAATATTTGGATCCTCCTATTTCTCATAATGCTTGTGGAGGTCACTATTCTGCTGAGTGGACTTGCCAGAGAACATCTTGTATGTATACTTGGTCTTATCAATATTGAGGCCCTAAAGATCATAGTGATGCTGCCAATTTCAAAAATATTAAACAAGTAATTTTTTTTTTCTTTTTAACTACTTTATTAAAAATAAATAATAGAAGTTGAAAATACTAACCAATAACTCATGAAGAACCACGACCTTGATCTTAGCCGGGCCGGCTCTTTAAGACTCTCACTAGAGGAGGTAATGTCTCGTAACAACCGAGCCACTGTTGTACACCAAGGAGCAATTGTTGGAACCAAATTTGTGCATCGCCTCAGATGGTGGAGGTACAAATCGGAGTAACCTAGAAAACAGAGAACAATCATGAGCAAGCCTAAGAAGGAGGGGAATGTGCTGGCCAAAGGCTCTTCGACGGTTAACTTAGTAAGCAAGTTTAAGATTCAAGCAGTAGGCAAGAGAATTAGAGTACAAAGATAACGTTATTAGAGACGAACCCTAGATGGGTGTATTTACACCAACTGAGAGAGAGAGACTTTTTTTTAGGATGGAGTCCTTGTTCTAAGTTGGAAGGACCCTAGAGGATATTTTGAAGTAGATATTGCACCCGCTTATGAGTTGTGATTAATTACAACACACGCCAATTCCTAGATTCTAGGAACTCTAACACTTATAGGGGATTTGGATGACTTTATATTGGATGAGATCCTATGTCTTGAAAAATAAGTATAATCATTCTAGCGAAGTCCCTTGGACTTTGCTTATTGCCTCGGAACAGGGTAATAGTGGCACAACTGCTCCGTTTGATCTAATCGAGGTAACTGTATTCCGATCAACTTTATTGTGACCCTGAAAAATCGTGTTCTCACAAATATCATAAAAAATTAAACTTAAGTACTACACGTCTAACGTTTTTAGACGGAAATAATCTAATTAATTTTATGTAGATAAAATAGCCAACCCATTGAATCTTTCTTGTGACATAGTTGATCGAAGATAAGATTGAACTTTAATTTCGGAAAACTTCATTCTACAGAGTCAAATGTAAATTGTACATTTAACAAAACTCTATTAACAAAGACTCAAAGACTTAAATCCTGTAAACTTCTTATTTGGACATACACGTTTTATAATATTAATTTAGATATATATAATAACATAAAAGTTAGGGAAGCGGCCCACCTGCTCCGGCTACTCTCAAGACCGACCCTAATAAATGCTAATGTTTTTAACTAACTATACTACAAACCTCTTACCCACCTACTTATTTTTTTCAGAGTCTTGAATGTATTAATTTTTAAATGTGGAAAGTGATGAGTGATAATGCAGTTGCAATAATGCCAATGGGATGGTATTGGAGGCAAGAATATGCTCGCACTTGATAAGATTTACTTTTATAGAGAGGTTGTCAACTAGGGGATCATTTTTGTATTTTTGTGTGTCTAATGACATTTTGATTAGTACATACTATATGGCATGCATCTGTCGAGATAATGATTAATGATATTACCATTTACAAAGTGTACATCACAATCACAATTATTTAATGAGTAACCCTAGTTAGTACATATACAGTCCGTCCCTAGCTAACTGGATATCATCATAATTTTAAAAGTTAGGCTCATTGGCGCATCCCTAATTTCACAGAATACTGCTTGCTGCGTGTAGATCCGTGACCACGTGAAAGAAAGGCCCTTCCCAGTTGTATTCCGCCATTAACTAATGCCGCACTTTTCTGTTGGAATGGCTAACCATGTTTAAGATTATTGTATATATATCTACAGACATATTTCTTTCATGTTAGAAAATACATCAACAGTAAGAGGCAATATTTGATTTTCTTCACCATCATCATTTCATCTTTATCATGCAATTATGCGTTTTTTTATAAGATCTTAAAAAATAATTGAATAAAAAACGCATATTACATGATCAGATGATGAAAGAATAGGAATATAAAATTTAAATGGTTAAAACTATTGCATTACATTACAGGATAGCCCATAACAAGAAAGTCATGATCCGATATTGTATTTCAGGAGGATGTTCAGACTCTAAGAAATGTGTGATGTCCTCCTATAAGCAATGTAGTTCAATGACGAAGATTTAGAATGAATTAAATCATAAAGGACTCTTTTGCTGTTTACGATTGGTTTTAGGGTTTAGGTTTCATGAAGAAATTATAAATTTTGTTTAGACTTGAAAGTAAAAGATGAATTACTTAGAAACCTTACTTATTTTATTCCCCACCAACATAGTAAGATCATAAGAAATAAATTTCCTTCATATTAATCGCCACAAAATAAAAATTTATTTATTCCTTCATTTTAATACATCTTAAATTCTATGAGTTACATAATTTATACTAATTCTAAATACCAAAAGAGCCTTGGATGTCATTTTCAAACATCCTCCTTGCAGTGAATCAGTTAACCATAACAAAAGTGACATAGTGATGGTAATTAAATTGCTAAACGATTTTCTATTCAATTGATTTTTTCTTTTAAATCCGTGGAAAGATGCTTTCACTTTTCACTGTTTGAGAGGTTCCATAGTTGAACAAAATTCTGCAAATTATTGGATATGAATTCTTTTTGTTTGTTTTTTAAGAGTGGACGTAGATATTGTTGTTCCAAGGAAAAGTCAACTTTGTGGAAGAGAAAAAAAAAGCTCAAGAAAAATCATTAAGCCATGGAATTCCTGAAGTCAAACATATGGCATTGAAGGAGGTTTGGGTTTCCTAATAGGAGTCAAACTTTTAACGCCTTCCTTTACTCTTTCTTCTATTATATAATCTACTTTGCATTAGTACATTAAAACGGGTCATTTGGTGTAAGTAATTCCTCAATCAAAATTATTATTAGGACTAATAACTGATTGAAATTCAACTCCCATAATAAAATCTCTATCAAATATCCCTTTATTCCCCCTCCCATTTCACAATTATATTCATCTCTCTCTCTCTCTCTCTCTCTCTCTCTCTCTCTCTCTCTCTCTCTCTCTCAAAAATGGGTGATGTTGAAGAAGCATGCAACACAAAGCTCCAACTAGGGCTTGGTGTGTGTGAATATGCTTCAAGGCAAGAGAAGAAGGATAATCCTGTGGTTTGCTTGGACCTATCATTTGCGCTTTGCCCGAAACAGGAGGTTCCTAATTTGGACGATCACATTGCAAATGGATCAAGCGTGAGGACCATGGATGAAGATGAAGAGAGTTATGAGAGGAGCATCGATCACACCAATAACAAGAGTGTTATCATGAACAACAAAAATGGTGTGAGAAAGAAGCTGAGGCTCACAAAAGAGCAGTCCACCTTGTTGGAAGAGAGCTTCAACCGGCATAGCACCCTTAATCAGGTACGTATTAAACTTTCATCTGATATAACCATATTCTATTTTAGATATAAACGATATTCTATTTTAAATTTATATAAAAACTACAAGAAGGGGGATTTGAACTCAAGTGCATAAGGGGGAGCTGTTCTATTTTAATTTTATTTTCAAAACTTCGTCATGAAGATTGGTTCATCAGCATAGCACAAAGGTTAATGAAAACGATAAAGAAAAGAGATTGAAGGCTTGCTTTGTCAAGAACTGTTATTATATATTTAATTTCTTAATATTATTATTAGTTTGTTCAATTTATATTTTCAACCAAAATTTGTAGGTCCAGAAACAGTCACTTGCTGAGCAATTAAATCTGAAGCCAAGACAAGTTGAAGTTTGGTTTCAGAACAGAAGAGCAAGGTGACTCATAAATAGAAATTATTCTCGTGTCAAACAATTTGACATGTTATATATGTTCTCAAAAGGCAACACCCATTAACTGATGTCTATGCATCACAGGACAAAGTTGAAGCAAACAGAAGTAGATTGTGAGTTCTTAAAGAAATGTTGTGAAAGTCTAAGTGACGAGAATCGAAGGTTGAAGAAAGAGTTGCAGGAGTTGAAATCATTAAATGCGAACGGAACATCACCATTGTACATTCAGATTCCAAAGGCTACAATGCCTCCGGTGTGCCCATCTTGCGAGAAAATGGTAAAAGCTCATGAAAATAACCCAGCTGCTGCAAAGAATGCAGAAGATCTCAATGTGGTCCGAAAGAGTAGTGATTAATAAATTGCAGGGCGGCTTTGACGGTACAAATTAACTAGAGAGATTGCATGGTATAACTTCATAGCTATAACCACAGCCAATATATATAGGTGCAACAAGTAACGAATTACAATGAGTGGTCCAAGTGTTGTACTAATTATAGAAAAGAATAAGCTAGAAAAGAAGAATTAATGTTAAACTATCATAACCTTCGCAAGGATTTATTTGATTTGACCTGAATGTTTTTTATCTACCTGCACCTTTGTTTTACCATATGTACTTTTGCTTGTTTGGAAATGCTTCTTTAAAAGCAGTTCTATTATAAACACCTGTGAGGATTCCGGTAATTCTCAAATTACATCTGTTCATCGTACATCAAGCAGTCATAAATCATTGTAATTTTTTATTTTTTTGAAGCAAAGGTACGATATTCATTAAGTAAATCAGAATACGTACAAACTGAGGATAGTGTGCATATTGGGTCTCGATAAAAACCTTGATGGGGATTTCAACCCGGTTGAAGGAAAAGAGCGTCCCGCACAACAATAGACCTATCCTCAAATGAACAATAGATATGAGCTTACAATCCCTCCTCTAAAAGAATATTCTAGATCAAATTCGGAGGCTCCTCAGACCATAATGCCTCCTGAGCATTAGTAATCCCCATACGAGCAAGCTGATGTGCCGCCGAATTACCTTCCCACTGGATATGACTAACCAACACAGTCGACCACTCCGTAATAAAACAACGCAAATCATTTATAATAGGGCCGAACTTTGAATAATCATCCTTTTGGCCTTTCATGGCTGCCAGCACCAAACTAGCATCTCCTTCAAAATGAATCTTCACCTCCATCGTACCTAGAATCTTCGTCAGCAAAACAACTCGTCGAGTTGCAATGAATTCAACGTGCAAAGCCCAACATGACCCCTCAGTCAGACCTGCAACAGCAGCAACAAATTCACCCAAATGGTTACGGATCACCACCCTAAACCTCCCCAGTTCTACTTAACCCAACCCTTTGTAGGTCTCATCCACGTTTGAGTTTCTCAGATAAACTTCTTATTTGCTATCTTGTGCCATTTATGGAACTTCTGCATCTAACCCTCGGCCTGGAGCACAATCTCGAGCGGAGGCAACGACTTGCCGTTGCAGAGTACCTCATTCTTATGCTTCCACAAGGTCTAAATCAACATTAAACATATTTCAAAACCTGAAGTAGGACACTATAATTGTAGATTGGCTAACCAATGCATAAAAGACACTTTCTGGTTGGTATCCACCATTATACCCAAGCTTCGAAACCACATTGCTCTTGCCACATTGCAATCTCCCAACACAGGCTCTGTGGATTCCACTTGGCCACCGCAAGCTACACACATCTCCTCATTCAACACTTTCTGTTTGCAAAGGTTTAACTTTGTAGGCAGAGAATCCAAGCATGCACACCAAACACAAATTTTCACCTTCCCTGGAACACAGGCTTTCCCTAATTTCTTCCACAATTTATCTCCACCGGAGTTAGAAGAAGAAAAGGATCCAGATGCACCTTCAGCACTAACGCCAATTAATTTCGTGCAACATGATAGGCATTTCAGATAGTAAATTTCCTATGTCGTTTATAATGCTAGAACTTACGGTCAGCCATATCTCGTAAACATAGTGGAATCCCTCTAATTAGCTCCACTTCCTCTGGGGAGAAAAGTTCATTCAATAACTGAACTTTCCATTGTTTCAACTCCACCCAAACTAATCTGTCCACCATGGCATCAACACCCCATTACACCAGTGGCGGGGTCAAGATTCGAAAACAAGACTCCCTGGGCACCTAGTTATCTTGCCATATTCGAACCTTCTTCCCATTACCCACCTGCCACCGAAGTCCCTTTTGAAGCACCAATCTCGAAATTGTGATCCTTTTCCAAACATATGAACTATTGGAAGTCACCCTCGCTTCAAGAAAATCAATCGTAAAGAAATAACAAGCTTTGAAGACACAAAATATAAGAGACTCTAGATCATGAAGAAAGTGCCATGCTTGCTTAGCCAACAAAGACTAATTAAATGCATAAAGGTCTTTAAATCCAAGGCCTCCCTCGTGCTTGGGCTTACACGAGTACCTCCAGTTAAGCCAATGTATTTTCCTTTTACCCGGGTCCCCACTCCACCACAACTTAGCTATCATTATGTTCAAATCTTCACAAAACGATTTGGGAAGAAGAAAGCATTGCATAGAGTATAAAGGTAAAGCCTGAGCCACCGTCTTCACCAATAACTCACGACCCGCACTACTTAGGAGTCCACCTCGCCAACTTTGCAACTTTTTCCATACCCTATCTTTGAAATATGCAAAAGTTTCCTTTTTTGACTTCGAAATTAATACCGGCAATCCCAAATAATTATCATGAAATTCCACTCTCCTCATACCAAGATAGTCGGCTAGTAACTGCTTGTCATAACTAGTAATATTGGGACTGAAAGAAACACAACTCTTCTCAAAATTTACCATTTGACCAGAAGCCATTTTATATAGTCACAACACTTGTTTAATGTTTTGGCACTCACTAAGTGTACCTTAGGCAAAGAGAAAGCTATCATCAGCAAAAAATGGATAGTGGATACTAAGAGCCACTCGGCAAACCTTTGTCCCCTGCAGATCTCCATCAAGTTCGGCCGCTGTTAATAATACTGAGAATCCCTCTGCACACGTAACAAACAAATATGGGGATAACGGATCCCCTTGTCTTATACCTCCTTCAGGATGCACATAACCCAATGAGTCTCCATTCAACTTAAAAGAGTAAGTCACCGTTGTAATACAGAACATGATTGTACGGATCCACCTATCCGAAAACCCCATACGATGCATCATAGCCTTGAGAAACTTCCATTCCACATGATCGTATGCCTTGCTAATGTCCAACTTCAATTCCATAAAACCATTGATTCTCGATGACCGTTTATGCATATAATTAGCCACTTCAGCCGCTACCCAGTAATTATCAGAAATTAATCGCCTCGGAACAAACGCACTTTATGTAGGAGAAATAACACGTGGAAGTATAAGCTTTAACCTGTTCGTCATCACTTTCGCCACTATTTTGTACAAAACATTGCACAAATTAATAGGGCGTAGTTGTGACATTAACTTAACGTCCTTGACCTTAGGGATTAACGTGACATGGGTATAGTTAATTTTCCGTAAGATTTGACCAGATATGAGCATAGACCAAACCCCATTACAAACATCAGAACCTACCACCCCCTAGTGTTTTTTATAGAAACCTAAAGACATACAGTCAGAGCCCGATGCTTTCGTATGATGCATCTGAAACACAGCACTTCTAATCTCCTCATCCGTGAATGGGCTATCAAGATAGTTATTCATCTCCTCCATCACTAAAGGCGTGATATGACATAAGATGTCTTCAAAATTCGCCACCCCACTTAAGCTAAACATCTTTTTGAAGTATGACACCACAACATCCTCCATTCCACAGCGGTCCTCACGCCAACACCCATTATCATCCATTAACCCATATAAACAGTTACACTTTTGCCTCCTATTAGATTTCTGATGAAAGTACTTGGTATTACGATCACCAAGTTTAACCTAATTCTCCTTCGACCGTTGTGTCCAAAACTGCTCCTCTTGTTCAAGTAATCTATTTAACTTTCCAATAAGCTTATTTTTCTGATCAATACATTTTTCCTTGAATGGCTGACCCAACAAACTCGTAAGCTTGTCCTCCATTTCACTAATGTTTCTTGGCCCTGACCTGACATTGCTACGGGCCCAGTTATTGACCTTCATTCTCGCCATCTTAATCTTCTTCGTAACTTGAAACATTGGCCAGCCCTCCACATTATGATCCCACCTATCCTGTACCACTTCATTACAACCCTTATGCATATGCCATCATAAAGAAATTGCTTTTTACCTCGGATTGGTGTGCGTCCCGACCAATTAAGCAAAATCGGAATATGATCAGATGAAGATTTGTTTAAATGTTGCACCTTAAAACGAGGGAATAAATTCATCCATTCTTGATTACCCAACGCTCGATCCAACCTCACCTTGATTCCACCCCCTTTCTTCGTGAACCACGTAAGCTTATTTCCTGAGAAACCAAGGTCAACCAACCGACAATGGTTCACCGCATTGTGGAACCCCTCCATTTGCCTATCCTGTCCAATATTGCCCCCTTCCTGCTCGTTGGCTTGGAGGATTTCGTTAAAATTACCAATACATACCCAAGGTGTGGTCTCATTGTTAGCAAGAGTCTCCAACAACCTCCAAGATTTATATCTATTACAAGTGGCTGAAAATCCATAGAGCAGTAAATCTCCAACACATTGTATCCCCTAGAACGCCCACATCAAAATTAACATGGTTATGGGAATAGGATCTTAAACACAAATTTATTTTATTCTTCTATAAAACACATAAACCTCCTGAATTACCTCTGCTGTCAACAGTAAAACTACGATAAAAATTTAGCTTTAAACGTAACCGGTCCATGTAACGAGATTTACTTTTTGTCTCGCACAAGAACATTACACTGGGATCTTGAATAGATATTAAATGTTGGAGCGCATGAACTGCCCGGAGGTTCCCAAGCCCCCGCCAGTTCTAACTTAAACAACTCATTGCTGATGGCAGGTTGACTCTTGTCAACCTCCGTCGATGAACTAGAAAGCCCCGAGCGATTAAGCAACCTTCTCCGTCCTTCACGATGATCCACCCCGTTCTCATCTTCTTGAGTCCCACGTTTCCCTAATGCATGTACCTGTGCAACTTCATGATCCCTTACACTAGGCTGAGTAGAGGTCGACACAACCCTCTCAACATGTCTTCGTAGTCACATTTTTCTGGTTCTCTGATGGTATTTAATAATAGGCATCAACTGGCTCCATCGAAACCCTCTATTTTTCCCAAAAGCCACATTATGCCTTAACAAGCCTACAAGCTGGCCCAACATAACCTTATCTCCACCCTCGGGCCCATCCAAATTCATCTCATTCATGTTGATTTCATTGCCTATTCCAACCACGGTTGAAGTTGATTGGCCTTGACTAGTCTCCCCATGCACAACTGGTGGTGCATTTAAATCAATTCCAAACAAGGTCAACCATACTCATTCCCAAGCTAACAGGATTTGCTGAGTTGACATAACTGCCATAGCATCTTCCCTTGTCCCCATTGATTATGGTATCATCCGTTTCCACCCCAATAATCTCGTTGTTTGACAACCCCATGGCAACCATCACTAGAGTTTCATTTAGCTTTCTCTGATCCGCCATTGTAGCATCATTCATACTCTCCTCATCCACTACGTGTAGCGGCGTTATCATGGACTGTCCCTGCGAAGCATCTAACCCAAACTTTTTACCTTATGGTTGTCGATAGTTATCACTCAACACATCATTCTGGAACCATCGTCCATACTTCTTTGAAAGGTAATCCTCATTCTTACCTTTGAACTGTACACACTGCTATTTTATATGCTCAATAATCCCACAGATAAAACAAGTAATTGGGAGTTTTTCATAGCGCAAATCAATCCCCACCTCCGTACCTTGGAATGACAGCAAAAGACTTCGTCGTAGCGGTTTTGTAATATTGATCTCGACTCGAATACATAATATACTTCCAAAGATATCACCTTTTTGACTCTGATCAGTGAGAACATGCGCTCCAATATAGTTCCTGATGAACTGCCCTATGTGACGAGTCATATACGCAAGAGGTAATCCCTTCACTTGAATCCAAAACTCCTATAAATTCAACGAATACTTGCGGGATGTGCCAAGTTGTCTTCCTCCGCCAACACCAGTAGAGCACCATTGTACAACCATGGCCCTCCCTTCTGCATTATCAATCGTTCTCGTACACTATCGAACCCAAACGAGAACAGCCTATCATTCATCTCCATTATCGTAACCCTAGCCTTGGGGCACCACAGATTCAACATCTGGTGTTTAAACTGTTTTTTGTTAAACACCTTGCGTGAGAGCACTCTCCCAACCAGAAATGCCTTATCGGTGCAGAGCAAGACACTATCCTTGTCATCAATAGCAACTACTCTTGCTCTTCCACAGTAAGAGCCAATTTATTTGCAAATTTCATCACCATATCCTCCATTAGTCACTGCACCACTTGCAAACTTATCCAATAATACCCACGAATTTTCTCCCCTAGATGTCGTACTAATCTTCGAACCATCCACTTGAACCCAATCCACTCTCCCAACCGTGATCTTCACAAGTTGTCGAGCACAAGCATCCAGAATTATATGGCCAACGCTATAATTACCAGTCCCGCCGCTCTCCTAGAGAAACACTAGAGAGGAATATTTCAGTATTCAATTAGAGATTTTTTTATTTAAAATTGACTATAAACAATATCTGACAAAAACTGGCTACATGATGTGCGATAAACAGATGTAATTGAAAGATCTCAGGGATCTTCACAAAGAAGATCTAGCGAGGATCCACCTCTATAAACACATCGAATTTTTCAATAAAAATCTAAATGCTTCTTGAAAAATCATTTAAAGTGCTTCTTGAAGAAGTAAAGTACTACAAGCTCTCTTTTAGTTCAGAAGTACTTTGAACTTTTTTTTGTAACATTATCATTAGCATTTGTGGTGATCTAAAAGTGATTTTAGTTATTTTTTAAAACACTTTCAAGCAGACTATCTAACATTGTAGTGATGGATATTTTGGATAAAAATCATAAGCTTTCAGTTCAATTTGGGAAAAGAAAAAAAAACTTACAAGGTGAACTCCTTCGGGACAGTGTTTAACTTTTACATGATATAATGATATTTTTTTTTAAAATACCCTAAATTGGGACAAAAATAGGACAAACCGGCTATGACACACCCCGACCGAAGTCGAGGCATGCTGGCCGACACTCGAAGGTGACGTAACCATAAAGGAAAATGATGCAGAAAAATATGGATAAATTTAAATTGAACTAGGATTTATTTAAGCTAATAAAGTGTGTGCACAGTAGTGGGAAGAACCCATAAAACACAAATGTTCTGAGCATAAACGACATAGGTAGTGTAGTCAAAACTAGTTAAGTACTTAATACACAACAGGAACAGCTTCTACATTTAATTATAGATATGTCAGAACTGTCAGAGATTCCTCGTATGCCACAGAGAGTTCAGCTATCGAAGACCTGGATGGGTGAAAAATAAAAAGGTGAGTAGGCAAAAACAAAGGTTTATAAAACACATTTAGTTTCTGAACATACTAACCTCTCGCTGTAAAACATGTAAAGTTTCCAGAAAATCATACTACGTATAAGTATGAAATCAAATGCAAATCAACAATAATTCCAGAAATATGCCAATCACAATATCTCAACAGTAGCATAATAAAATTAGATGCTCGTTGATCTATGCTAGCACACAAGTCGGAGTCGCCTAATGCAACTTGTACAACTGAATTGATGCTCAGCAATCTATGCTAGCACACAAGTCAAAGTTGCCTAATGCAACCTATACGACAGGGCTTGGTGTAATAATAATATATGCTCTAGTGCTACAATCATGTGAAAACTGAGGCTATTCGCGGTCACATACGAGTCGAAGTTGCCTATTGCAACCTGTACGGCAAGATGTTGGAGTTACCTATTGCAACCTGTACGACATGACTGACACTTACTTGGATCCAAAACGAGCGTGCGGTGTGGATGTGAACATACAAATGAAAGACTGGTCCTGGCCTTGCGCGAGCACTAACATCGGGTGCAGCAGTGATGAACAAACTACATAAATATAAGCATGCCATAACAATTCAATAATTCTAGTCAACATAATAAACTTACGTGTGCATCCCGTAGTATTATTTTAGCATTTCACAATAGTACAACATTTCTTATAACATTATTTAATCATGGCATAATAGGCATGAATCAATTCAAAAGCATTTGTGGAATTTATAAAACTTTATATATCATATATATATATAAACAAATGCTCACTCACTGATACGTGGTCAGATTGTAGCCTCCTTACCTTACTTGACCTCGTACTTCTTCAGGATAATTTTCTCCTATATGTGAAATAACTAAAATAATTAATTAATTAACATATACAAAAAGAGGCTAGGAAAAACCCCCATAATTTGCTCAAACAAAGGGTTTAAATATACGAAAATATTGTATTCGACGTTACGGACTCGTACACATCAAGCACATGCTGGCTAAAAGCCAGAAGCACCCTCATGCGCCGCCCAGCCTATGACTACACACGTAGGTTAGAAATAGACAAACCTAAGGAATATTCTGTCAGACTTGACGGAATATTCGGTTAAATAGTAACAAAACCTAACGGCGTTAGGATATTCTGTCAACTTTGACGGAATATTGTTCTTCTTCTTTGGTGACTTTTGCCGTTCGTCGCCGTCTGGTTTCGTCAAAAATTGAAAAAAGTCGCCGGTTTCTGGAAAAATTTTCAAAACTTCAAAACTTGTTCATTTCTCAACCATTTTCAACGCACTTTATATGGATTTGAAGCTCTTGAGGAGTAGAACAAGATTGTACCTTTCAAAAGGCCAAAAGGTGGATAAAAGTGGCCTGAAAAAGCCTCGAAAGGTTCAGACTTATTTTCTTCACCTCAAAACTGTGTGTTTCCACGTCAACTCGACTTCAAACTTAGGCTATTGACTCGATGGAGTTGTGTGGAAGCTTCCAAATGTCCCAAAAGCTTGTAACTCGGCCAGGAACATGTCGGGGAAATCTCATCCGAGTCGGAGCTTTCGAGTTAGGTGTGGAAAACTCAACCATTTCACGATCAGTTTGTACAATTGGGTTTCTGAGGATGAGATGAGTGTGATGGTGGAAATTTTAGGCTTGATCCGTGGAGTTTGGTGGTTGTTCTTAGTTGTTGCAGAGAATAGAGAGTCTCGGGATAGAGAGATAAAGAGAATAAGAGAGAGAGAAAGAATATGAATTCTGATTAGTTGAGAAGAAGAAAAATCTAATTGGGTGCAATAGTGTGGGAAAGTAATTGATTGGTGTGAGGAAAAAGGGCACGGGTCCCATTTTTAAAAGAAGAAGAAGGGGATAACATTTTCAGATTTTGTACAATAAGTCGTACAACAAAAATTTGTCTCCTTATCAATAACAGTGTCTCCCACACTGATAAATTAACACACGCGTGTACCAAATTTTCCCGTTGTTAGCATACTTTAACTGTGCGTAACTTTTTTGTTACAGCTCCGATTTAGGTCTAACTCCCGCTCACGTATTCGTAACAACAAGTACTAGTTAATTACGATAGCAAAAAATAATAATTTAAGAATTGAATCACTAGATCAACGTCATGTTCCACTTTTGCCAAAAAGGGCATAAACGTCAATTTACACACGCGGGGAGAAAGTTACATGAAAAATTAGGGATGGGTCGTCACAAGCCATGCACACCATGCAAAAACAGAAATTACTAAAATACCCACATATAAATGGGTTATTTTCTCCCATTTTCTAATTTTTCTCTCTACTCTATCTTTCCATCGCTCTCTTTCTTCTGTCACTCTCTCCCTATCTCACTATGCACACATGGTGCATTGTCATCCCGACCAACACCATCCAAATCGAAGAGAGAGAGATAGAGGGAGAGATAGTGCATAAGGGAGAAAGTGAGAGAAGAGAGAGAGACTAGAGAGAGAAAAATCAAGGACTCGTGAGGACGAGATGAATTTGGTGGTGGCTTCAATTTGGACGGTGTTGGTCGGGATGACAATGCATTGTGTGTGCATAGTGAGAAGGGGAGAGAGAGTGCATGAGGGAGAAAGCGTGAGAAGAGAGAGAGATAGAGGGAAAGAGAGACTAGAGAGAGAAAAATCAGAAATGCGAGAAATAACTCATTTATATACAAGGGCAATTAAGTCATTTCAGAGTGTAGAAAAATCGTACTTCTATTTTATTTTTGTGCATATTTCTATCCTAAGATTAAGAAACTGTTCTATTTTTGGGTATTTCCCTATTTTTTGTCAAGTGATAGAACTTTTATTAAGTTTTTTTTTTTAATACATCGATATTTTTACACTAGGGGGATGGTGAGTTTGGTTAAGCCACACAATGGGCAGCCTAATTTGGTATCGAATTTGCCATCCATGAGATTCGAACCTAAGACCTCTCACTTCTAAGTGAAGAGGAATAAAAATTTAGGAAAACTCATACCCCAACCACTAGCATGCACATTAGGTTAGTCACATTACGTAGGAAAACCAAATACAAAGTACGAAAATGATGTCCTCACATCTACCATCATGCTTTTTTTTTTTTTTTTTTTTTTTTTTTTTTAGGTTAAATGATAGATTTTATTAGATTAGGTGTTAGATTAATCACCGATAAGGTTTAAACTCACGCTGTCATACAAGGGCTTAACTTCTTTCTACAAAGTAACACTTGCTATTATCATGCATATTAGCTTTGTGAAAAAAAAATGTCGTAACTGTTGAACAATAAATTGTACCAGCAATAATCCGATATCAATGAGCACAACTAAAAGGTAAGTACTTGCACGGTGGTATTGGCTCTTTTGGGAATATTTTTCTTTCCAATCATTCAGGTAAACACAGTACACAATTCTCTTTCAAGCAAATCTTCTTTTAATTCTGTTATATATGGTTAATCCTTTAATTTTCGATAAAATGTGCACTTAAATTGAATGAAAATGATAAATTTTTAAGAAAGTAATATTCCAGCCGATTAATAAGGCGATGATCGATGATAAGGATAAACATTTTATGTCAGGAAAAGAATTAACAGGATATGCACTCATCAATCATAATAACTTTAACGTACTCAATTTTGTTGTGGAAAAGTAACACGTGGTAGATCAATTCAATGCTTACTAAAAGACTCCTAAACAAACAGTAGCAACATTAAATAGATAATTCTTAATACCTAGTGTATAATAAATCATGAACAACTAATATCAAGAAATACTTAAACAGTCTGTGAGTCTTCCCGATCAATTAATATCAAGAGTACTTAACAGTATGTGAGTCTTTCCGATTTCGAAAGAGAATTTCCGTGACGAAGCCACTAATTGGTCGCAAGTTCAAAAAAATAAAAATAAATAAATAACAGTCCGTTACAATTCTTTTTATTGAATCTAGTTATGAATTATCCCACTCTAGCAAAAAATTAATGGATGAATTATCACTCACTAACATAGCATATATACATGTTTCTTAATGTCATTGAATATGGTGGAGAAAGTTCGAATGAACCGCTGTTTCTCAGCCTTGATTCACAGTGCTTTTCTGTCGAAAACAACAACGTTCAGTTAGATATTAGAGCTCGTCGAAGAGCTTTCCAAAAACACCAAGATGATCTGCCTCACTCTTAAAATTCTTTTACTTTGATCGATTAAAAGGCCTAACAAGATTTGATAAGGCCACATTTGTGCACCTTGTTGATCCCTTGTGCGGTTACATCAATGAATATAGTACTATTCTCGAAAAATAATAATTAAAAAGCAGGTGTATTTTTTTTAAGATGAAGGGATAGTACTAGCGGCAGGGAGAGTTCAGTTAAGTCACACAATGGACAACCTAATTTGGTATTGAATTTGCCATCCACGAGATTCGAACCTAAGACCTCTCACTTCCAAGTGAAGGGGAATACCATCAGACCGTAGTACTGAGTGACAGTTTTATTAAAATATTAAAAACTAATACAAACATCAACTAGGACATTTTGGATAAAATCCAAGAGGCCCTCAATTCAAATAAACTTCAACAACCATAAAACGTCAACTTGGCCAAACTAGTTGCTACTGTATCAATTCCATGTGAAAGAGTCAAACACTTTCCGTTTTGGAACTTGAGAAATTTTGTGCACAAAAATAGCAATATAACGAACATGAAGGCACTCTTTAACAACGAGTAGTGCTGATTCTGAAGAGGAACTAACTAGTGCCCATGCCAACATGAATTTTATGCTTAACACCATTAGGGAAACCACCAGAAACAACAAAGTATACCTAGGAGAACCAGACAACACACGAACACAAAATTAAAATAATCAGTAGGAGATACTCACAAATTACCTTACCAAAGAGGCTATTATAGACGAAAATACTAAAATAAAAAACAAAACTGCGACAGTCCAATGAGAAGAGAAAGGAGGAAGGCCAGGAGAACGGGAGAAAGGATGCCACATGCTCAAAATCGAAACAAGGGGCCATCAGCTATGGAATTTTTAGATCTAGGATTTTGGTATAAAGCCACCCTTTCAGTAAAAAAAGGAAGGTCATTTTATTTATAGATGAAACAACATTTTATTAGAAAAATACCATACAAGACATCTAAAGACATCAAAAACACAATCTATTAGTACTACAGTCTAGTGATATTTTTCTCTACTTGTAAGTAAGAGGTCCCAGGTTCGACGCTCGTGGATGGCGATGGCAATACCAAATTAGACTATCCCATTGTGTGATTTAGATCAACTTTTTCATCCCCTTTAGTGTAAATATATCATCATAATTTAAATAAATAATAAATAAAAAAAGGAACATCAAAGACACTAAGAAACAAAGCCAAAAAGGAAAACCACCCACATCATAACATATAAGCAAGACCCAAACTTGACCCGTAGAACTCGCAGTAACCAAAACCCTGATTTAACTCATAACCCTAGGCCTTTAATTTGCCACCACAAATTGAAGTTGCGCTGCTATATAATTCATCGCATCTCGCTATAAAGAATCTATGGAATAATTGAGGGATTTTGGACTTGAACTTGTTCATAAATGATCCAGTTGCACATAAGAGCAAATAATAATCTTAATTGGACTTAGTAAGCGAAAAGCACATGAGTATATCGTAACAGAGTCCTTCAAATATGTGGTGCATCGAAGTATAACGAAAACAAAAGATACTAGAGAGAGAGAATCATGAGTGGACTTGTCATGAAGGAGGAGCTCAAAATTAGCGGTGGGAACTCCGATCTAAGCATGGCCAAGTTTTTAAGAAAAGGGTATGACATTCATTAACGATAGGAATACATACAAACTTTGAGAATAGCGTGCATATAATAGGTCTCGATAAAAATATTGCAGGGAATTTCAAACCGGATGAATGAAAAAAACGAGTGTCCCGCACCAAACAAATTAGGAATTACTATCCTCAAGGAGAAGATCCCCAATTACATCGGAAGGTTCTTCAAACCAATAAGCATGGCTAAGATTAAATCACTAAAACTTATAACAAACGAGAAGAAAAGAAATAAACGGTCTAAAATAGCCTATTCTTGAAAACTTAATAACTTCAGAATTTAAAACCATGCCACCTTCTTACACATTTGTGGGAAAAAGTATACAACAGCACTTATTTGACCTCAAAAGTGCATATCCAACATCACACAGCAATAAAACACAAATGGCACATCATGATATGGCATCAAACATGTTACAAGATAATAATAACATATAATTACTTTGTCATCTCACTTATGACTTACTGTATGTCAACCAGAACTTGAAGTCTCCAATGTTACAGTTTAATCACAGTAACTCCACCTCTTTTCCATCTGCAAGTCAAGCAGAAAACACATTTCAAGTTTCCCAGCCATAATTTTAGAAAATCTCAATTAAATAAAATATATAATACTTAAACAGAAATAAAGAAATTGACAATTTGTAAACCAATTGATTGTTGAGGATGGATAACTGTTCAAGTTGTTTGTGCGGGACCTTTTTTTTTTTTTTTTTTCCTTCGGTTGAGTTGAAATTCCGACAAGATTTTTATCAAGACTCATGCATGCACATTATTCTCTTATTTGTACATATTCTCTTCCAATCAATGAATAACGTTCTTTTCTTCTTAAAAAAAAAAAAATAAATAAAAGGAAGAATGACAATAACTGAATAACCGTATTGTGTTCAAGGTTTAATTTTTTTCTTCCCATTAAGAAATCAAATAATTGATGAAATGTAGGAAAGGAAGAATGACAATAACTGAATAACCGTATTGTGTTCAAGGTTTAATTTTTTTCTTCCCATTAAGAAATCAAATAATTGATGAAATGTAGGAAAGTTATAGAGCTTGCTATCACGATGAAGATTATAATTGTATGACAGTAGAGATGGCAATTAGCCAAGTAGTTTGGTATATAGAATGGCAGTCTAATTACCAGACTGAATACCTAAGGCACATATATACAGCTACTAACCAAAATCACAATTATGTGAGTTTTATACTACACTAGCCTCTCTGCACGCACTTACATGCATGCGAGAGGCATTTTTGCATCACGGGCGCTACGCGCCCCAAAAATAGGTTGATTTAGATATTCTTATATTTCTTAAGTGATTACTAAAAATAAATAGGATCTCGTTGCCAAATGAGATGGCCTCATCCAACTATTTACGCAAAAACTTAAAATTTAGTCAAATTCGGGAAACTCTCTCAAAAGCGAGAGTAAATTCTTCCCTCTAAATCGCAAATGAAGTGCATGTAGAGACTCTCATTGTTTTTTGCCCCAAACTGTATTGCTTTTTTTTTTTTTTTTGGTCAAATGATAGATTTTATTAAATGTTAGATGAGCCACCAACGGAGTTCGAACCCACGGAGTCATGCAAAGGCTCAACACCTTTCCACTACTGTGGTAAATAGCCACTTGCATGACTGTATTGTACATTGCCAAAAACATATTTGTATATACATCATTGTTATTGAACATATGGTGTAACAGAAAACAAAAACAAAAACAAAAAAAATCAATATGAACATATGAAGACAATTAACAATGTTGTTATACAAAAAGAAATTAAGAAAAAGCAGTCAAAAGTGAGAGCCATAACTAAAATTTAATAGATTCGCAAGTTGCCTTATAGAAGATCAAACTTCTCTAATTACTATTTCAATTCCCCGTGAAGTGAACATAATCCTTAATGAAAAAACTAAATTTCATTAAATAACAGTTAATAAGTAGCCACAACGAATTGAAGTTTTAATCAAATAATTAACTTGATTAAACAACCAAGTCATCTCCTTTTTGCCTCACAAACATAGGCTAATGAAGCTAGCAAGTGGGGACGATTTGGTTAAGCATAATAGCCTTTATGCGCATAAATATCTTTTCCAAAACACCTAAATATATTTTTAAAAATGAATAAATCCAATGCTTATGCCACAGGAAGCTGGTAGAAGAAATAAAAACGTGTAAATTCATAAACCAAAGTTTTAACTCAATCAAATATTATTCCAATGAAAGTTGTAAACTGCAAATAAAGCAATTTAACAAACATTTGACTACCTGCAATGTAGACAAAGAAATCTGATACTCATAGTACATAACTGCTCTATTTATCCCTGCAAATGACAAATAATAAAATGGAAAACTGAAGTATACCGTGGCTAGTTATTATTTTGGGTCGCCATCTCCACTTGCTCTTAATAAAAAGGATGAAGTGTGTGAAGGCTAAATTGGAGGCTTGTCTTGAGTTCTTGAGTTGGCACTGGCGGCCGTCGACCACACCTCCTAACCTGTGACGTGCTAAAGCTATCGGTTCAACAGAGAGTGTTTAAATCTTATATCACTGCCGACGACACATTATAATGTCAATCACATATTTTGTTTTTATAGATAATAGAATTTTACACCATGAAGTAGTTATTTTTCATTTTCAGAACAAAATTAGGAATTGAACATAAATATTAACATCAACATCAACACATTATACAGAAGTCCGCAATGACAATTAATTAGTCATGCAAACCTTTTTAAAGCAATCGTGATTCTCATCTCTATTTGAATACAACACCATTGAGCTTAGGTTCTCAATTTTCTTAGCTTGCTGTTGCACCATGTTCTTTCTCTCAGCTGGGGCCCTTTTTTTTCCTTCAACGCCAAAGCCTGATGTGATAAATAATAGGACTGAAATTAAACCCTCTTTTTGACAATTGTAGTATAGATATAAGTAGGGATCGTTCTAGGACGGGGATTAGGAAGGATTGCTAATCTAATGAAAATTGACTCAAAGATACAAAAATATGCTTAAAAACACTTAAACAAACTCTAAGACTCTTAACTAAACTTATATGACTCAAAACAAACTTAAAAGACTCAAAACAACACAAAACAATCAAAAAGACTCAATTTAGACTCTAGGACTCAATTTGAACGAAAATAGAATTGGTTTTGACTCAAAATACTCAAAAACACACTTTAGGACAGATTTGAAACAAGTAAGTAAAGGGGATTGGGTTTTGGACGAAATTAATGTAAAAACGAGTAACTAAAAGACTTAAATGCAATTTGGACGAATTTGAGAAAAACAATGGATGATTAGATAGCGAGAGGATACTTTTCCACACATGATACATTCAAACACAAATTGATTTCCAGTTGCTTTTTCGATAAACCATGAACCTCAACACCCCAGATTAACTGTGACATCACTAATTAACCCTCAGATTTTCCTTTAGTTATTGGATTGGATGACATTATACGACAACCCAAAGCATTCTTCAAAAGTTCCCTACATGACATCATAATAGAGATACAATAAAAAATCATTACGTTCAATGAAAATCATAAGTATTGACAAAACACTTTTAACTATGACATCATGATACTCATGCTAGGAATTTACTTAACATGATTGTGAAAACAACCTTAACTACTTGTGAATATAAGTTTGTGACGATTATGTGAAACTCCCTTATATTCTAGCACCAAATTCAAGCATGCAAATTAAGTAGGCCTCCCTAATCAACATACAAGAATAAGTTATCCATCAAACGGTTAAGTAAATTGCATTCACAATTTATGAAATCACAACTGGAATTAATCAATTCATGTCATAAATATAATCATGGTTTCAAAGTCTCCCCTAGCTAAAACAAGTTTAGCCTCTCATGTTCACAACAAAACAAAGGAAAATTGAATTAAACATTGAAAATAAAATATAGATTACACCTAAAAACGTTCCAACACTCCAACTTGAATGCACAAACGTCCAAGGCTTCTTCTTCTCCTCTTCTTCCTTGCAAAGCTGTGGCATCTCCTCTTTTTCCTTGCAAAGCTGTGGCACAAGAGTTCTTGGGTGATTTTGGATGGATTTCTGGGTTGTGAATGGATTTAGGTTGGTAGGGTGGTGCGGCAAAGGTTGGGGATGATGTATGGGTGTTTGGATGAAGGTATGGAAGTGTATGAATGGTGGAAGAAAGGTTGAAGGCTGCGGCAAGGGCTTAAGTGTTTGTGAATGATGGCCGGTTGTGTGGGTGAATGATTAGGGTTGAATAAGGGTGCAACTTTGCGTATTTATTTGAAGGAAGGAATCCTAACTTTTATTACATAGTTAAAGGATTAGACCCCAAATCCACAAGGAAAAGGAGACATAAAGTCAGAAATCCTAAGGGAAAAGGAAAGAAACTTGTGGCATTAAATTGTATGAAAGGGAATGTGCTTTTAAGGCTGAAATAAGGCAAGGATTTAGGATAGAAAAGGTATGTAAGGTGCGGTTGAGAATGGGGTGAAATAGGAATGTGATCTTGTGACACAAAATAGGAAATATGCATTTCCCTTGCACGACAAGGAAAGGGAAGTCTATGGAATGCACGGCAAGGGTAATTAGGTTGCAAGGAAGGCTTAATTTGTGTCCTAAAATGCATAAGAGTCCGTCAATATTCCTGGAACAAAGGGCTTCTAGGATTAGGAAAAGTCAAATCAAAATAGGAAACCTTGACTTAACTTTCCTACTTCAAGTAGGAAACCTTCTTTGACTAGGAATCCTTCTTTGTTTATGAATCCTTCTTTGAGTAGGAATCCTAACATCTTTTGGTCTTCAATTTCGTCCATTCATTTTGCTCCAAGCATATGCTATCCATTCCAAGTCCAATTTTGCTCCAAAAGGCTCCAAAATGCACCTTGTTGCTACCTTAGCCAAATGAACCTATAAACACACGAAAATAGCTTAAAATACTAAAATAACTATGAACTAACAACATAAATGTGAGAAAACAAGCTAACTAAGTCGCCTAAATATGCTCCTATCAAAGCCATACGCTCCCTCTCTAACTCAGTCTGCACAGAAAGTATGCATATTCCAGACACTTGAATTCAACTAATTACAATAAACATAAAGTGTATGTTCCAAACCTGCATTAATGTGTTTTCCAGATTGAGGATTTCCTCTGGCCAATGTTTTGAATGAGATTCCTAAAACATGCGGAATATTTAAATTCCTTTAATTTATGTACACAGTCTATATCTATAATTATTATCATACATGGATGTCGACAATTAATACAAAAGAAAAATTAACTTGCAATTTGGCTCCAAGCTCCTCAATTTCTTTCTTTTGACGCTTGAGAAGAGCAGCATATGTTAGACTCTCCCAGGAAGGACTTACATTGAAATAATAACAATTAAAACATATGATAGACATAAAAGAACAATTCCTACGTCAAACAGATACAAACTTGGGAGAAAATGAAGAATTAATCCAAAAAAGATTGCAAACAAAGCCAAGGGAGGGATTTATAGTACATCAGAGAAAGCAAATAAGCTTGCAATCAATTTAAATTGCATGGCATTGATTAAGACTAACAAACATGTTCAAAGAAAAGGGGCAAATTATTAAGATACCGTAATAACAATAAAGAGAAACTTTTGAGTTTCGTTTTTCCAAAATCAAAATTCCATAAACTTTTGGGAATAGAGTACCAAGAGTACCATTTCTTCCCTGTCTTTTCGCCTTTAAATTCCCAATCACAGCCCATAAGAAAAATATAAATTAAGCAATAGATTCCGGGGAGTTACCTTTTAAAATGGCCATATGATGCTTCGCCTTCTTGCAATGCACTTTATACGGGAAAAAGTAGGAAAAAGACTGGCTTTGTACGGGAAAAAGCAGGAAAAGGACTGGGAAAAAATGGAAATAATGGATTAATAGAAACTATCCCAGAATCTGAAATTAAAACGCAGGATAAAAAAGGAGATAAAAGTTAAAAGCCAAAGCAGACAAAAAGGAAGAAAACGGTGGAAAAAAATACCTTAGACACTGAGGATGAGAGACTGATGATCAATTAAATGTGAAATCAAATGGCAACTGCTCATAGCAGTTTGATATCTAATGCCACGTTCATACTTTATTGTGTTTTGCATTAAGTCTGAAATATGATGGTAAAATGATGAATACAAATTACTTTAGTACTAGAAATATAAAAACTACTATATAAAACAATGAATAATTTGTAATAAAAGATGAAAACGAAAACAAAAAAATTAACCATTGCCAAAGCCTCCCCAAGGCAAAAACAACATGGCAATATTGTTTACAAAGAAAACAAATTTCAAACCTTGTTCATTGTTTGTTCCACTATTATTATGAAAATCCCAGCGATTGATTGATGGTAGAAGAACTTATATTCAATAATCCTGTGAAAATGCATGAGAAGATTAACATTAAGGAATAAGGAGCCTTGTGATAGAGAACAAAACACAAAAGATTAATAATTGAGAAATTAGAATAGGAATAAAACTCAATTAACCACAAAAGAAATTTTATTACCGACTTTCTCAAAGAACCAGTTCTTGTTGGTTTTTTCAAAATTTCATCTTCTCCAGCAAAACAATTTCAATTTGTTCTGTTCAAATTCTCTCTTTTATTTTTTGTTTTATTTACCTCTTCCCGCAAAATTGCTTCATATGATCATATCCCACGTTTGCTTTTATTTCCATGCACGTTCGTGTTCCACAGAACTGCTCCCATTGCATGGTTCAAGCCTTCAACTGTAGAATCGCAGTTCTAACTGTAAACGTATTAGGTCCTTTTCCAACATTTTTTTCATTTTTCGTTTTTTTGGATTGGTTTTTTTTACTGCATCTATTTATCTACTTTTTTTTTAATTATTATTATTATTTTTTTAGTACATCGACATTTTCAGACTACGAGGAGGAGGAGTTCGTCTAAGCTATAAGAGCCCGTTCCTAAAAATTATGATTTTTATAATTTTAATATGTGAAGTTACGAAAATGCCTTTCGAGGCAAAGTGTTGACTTTTGTTGACTGCCGTGTCATGTTACGTAAGGTTCGTTTTCTTGGTGTATTCTTATAGTACTCATCGCTACGGACTCGTGGGCGCAAACAGGGCGTGATATGGAGTTACAACGGAAGAGTTATTAACATTTAAAGTTAGGGATATTTTGGTAATTTTATTTAACTTGGAAGGCTCTAGATTTCTGAGGATTAAGTTACGTAGGGTTGTGGACCCTACCATCGATCTTTGACCAACAATTGACTTTCGGTCAATGTGTCTCAAATCATTCTAGATCGTCCTTGGGGGATGTGTTTTATGTAAATTACATGTTCTATTAGTAAGGATTCTGAGATGTGATTTGATAGTTACTTTAGGCGACTGTCGTTCGAGACATCTTGATATTCATGCTAGGGAGTTGTAGAGCGGACTCTAGGATTGTGGGCTTTTGGTTTTCTATATATACGTATGTATACTTTACGTTTTTCCTAGAAATTGTTTTAAATGAAATGTGATTGAAATGCCATGTCATACTTGCGTTATATTTTTGTATATGCATTAGTGTAGTCATGCATGATGTTACATGATGCTGTGAAGCCCAGGTAAGCTACAGGTAAGTACATTATGATGTTAGTGGTTATGATGCTAGCGTGTATGATTATGATGAGTTGCTTTTAGTGATTTATATCCTGCACCCCAGTGTTAGTGCTCCGCCCAAGGGTAGGGTTTAGCCTTCACGTGATCGTTCACCTCCCGCACCATTCGCTCACCTTGGATCCAAGGCAAGTGCCAGCCTGTCGTACAGACCACATTAGGTGGTTTCAACTCGTAGGTGGCTTACGATACTTCGCATAGCCTTCATGTGATCATAGCATTTGAGCGTACTTATTTACACCTAGCCTGTCGTACAGACCACATAAGTGCCTTTGACTCGTGTGTAGGATTTGATTTGGTTGTTGAGTTATAGATTCAGCCGTATAGGTCACGTTAGGTAACTCCGGTAATATGTCACTTTATATTAGTGCAATTCACCTGGCTTACTTATTCATGGTTGAGATGATTGTCATGGCATACACATGGTTTGGTTATTCTCGAGTATAGTTTTCATATATGTTTACAGTATTATTTTCTGGGAAATTATACGGGCTTTACAGTGAGAGGTTATTATTTTTGGAAAGAGAAATGGTTCTAAAAAGCTTTGTTTTTGCCCATTCTCATTTTCTATTTTTCGCCCCTCCAGGTTTTAGCTACTGAAGTTCGTATTGACGAGGATTCTTGACAAATCTCAGTATGGGTGGCTACATCTGAGGGTGTGAAATGGGTTCATTCCCGCTCACAGCGCACTCTGGTCTTTAGGTACTTTTAGGTTTAAATTTATTCACATTTTTCACATCACTATACTTTATGGCTTCGACACCTTCCAGGTGTTGACCAGCACAGCTTGACTTGGAGTCCTAGTTGACATTCCGGTCGGGGTGTGTCATAAGTCATATAATGGGCAGCCTAATTTGGTATCAAATTTTTCATCCATGAGATTCGAACATAAAACCTCTCACTTCCAAGTGAAGAATAATACCACCAGACTGTAGTGCTGAGTGGCAAATAAAGATCAGTTAGCAATATTGCATTGATTAGTTACTCACTACGTGGACTTTTGACTAGTATTGGTTTTAAATTCCGTTTTCTTTTTTATTTATTTATTTTGTTTTCCAATATAGCTTTTTTTTAGTTATGATTTTTTACCAGTTTGTCCTCGTTTTTTGATTTTTTTGGGTTTTGATCGTGAAAGAAACAAATGGGCATTTTTGGCATTTTGGACAGCTTCACCAAACTGGCCTTCTCCCTTTATATATACTAGCCTCTTGCCACACACATACGCGTGTGGCAATTGGCCTTTTTATAATTTTGGGTAAAGTACAAAAAACTACCTTAACTATTGCGGTCATGACAGTTTCATACCTCATCTTTTAAAATTGACAATGTCATACCGCATCTTACGAATTTGTGACAATGTCATACCTCCGTCAAATTTTCTGTTAGTTTTTCTGTTAAATGCTGACGTGGCAATAGACGGGGACCACTTTCTGTTAAAAAATTAATAAAATATTATTAAAAACTAAAAAAAAATATTTAATATTTTTTAAATATTAAAATAATAAATAAAATTAAAATTAAAAAAAAAGTGTAAAGTACAAAAAACTACCTTAACTATTCGGATCACGACAGTTTCACACCTCATCTTTTAAAATTGACAATGTCATACCGCATCTTACGAATTTGTGACAATGTCATACCTCTGTCAATTTTTCTGTTAGTTTTTCTGTTAAGTGCTGGCATGACTTGATTTGTGACCTACTTTCTATTAATAAATTATTAAAAACTAAAAAATAATTATTTAATATTTTTTAAATATTAAAATAATAGTAAAAGGCCGGAAAAAAAAAAAAAAAAAAACCCCTCATTTCGTCCCTCCCCTCCCCCCTCCTCCCTCCTCTCTCCTCTCTCCTCTCCCCATCTTCATCTTCTTCCCCCACCTGCAAATCCCAACCAAAAAAAAAAAAAAAATATCCAATTTGTTTTCCCCTCACACTCGCACTCAATTTCCCCACACCTACACCCACACTCTTCTCCCTCCTGCAACCCAAAAAAAAAAAAAAAAACGGGATCTCGTCGGTGGGAAGATGGGTGCACAAAGAAGGTGGAGGATGGGTGCGGAAGAGGATGTGGAGAATGGATGAAAGTGGTGGATTTGGGGTTTGATGGGTTTTCAAAAAAATAATTTTTTTTTTCCTTCTTCTTCCACAAGGGAGTTGGTTTTTTTTTTTTTTAAAAAAAATTTCCTTCCTCCTTTTTTTCCTCTTCTTCTTCCTCCACCTTCTCCTTCTCCTTCTCCTTCTTCTTCTTCCACAGGGGGTGTTGATGGGTTTTCAAATTTGTTTTTTATTTTTTCTTCCTCTTCTTCTTCTTCCTCCTCCTTTTCTTCCTCTTCTTCTTCTGCCTCCTTCTCCTTCTCCCTTCTTCTTCTTCCACACCGATAGGGGGAATTTTTTTTTTCCTTCCTTCTTTTTTGTCCTCTTCTTCTTCTTCTTCTTCCTCCTCCTCCTCCTCCTCCTCCTCCTTCTCCTTCTTGTTCTTCAGCAGGAGGTTGTTGGGTTTTCAAAAATTTTTTATTTTTTTTATTTTTTTGGGTTTGCAAGTGGGGGGAAGAAAATGAAGATGGGGAGAAGAGAAAGGAGGTGTGACATCCCACATCGTCCAGGGGAGTGATCCTTATATGTATATTCCCATCCCTACCTAGCACGAGACCTTTTGGGAGTTCACTGGCTTCGGGTTCCGTAGGAACTCCGAAGTTAAGCGAGTAGCGCACGAGAGCACTCCCAGGATGGGTGACCCATCGGGAAGTTCTCATGTGAGTTCCCAGAAACAAAACCGTGAGGGCGTGGTATCGTGCTACGGTGGTGGAGCAGGCCCAGGAAGTGATCCGCCCCGGGCCGGGATGTGACAATTTGGTATCAGAGCCTAACCCTGGTCGCGTGTGTGCCGACGAGGACGTCGGGCCCCTAAGGGGGGTGGATTGTGACATCCCACATCGCCCAGGGAAGTGATCCTTATATGTATATTCTCATCCCTACCTAGCACGAGGCCTTTTGGTAGTTCACTGGCTTCGGGTTCCGTAGGAACTCCGAAGTTAAGCGAGAAGGGGGCTAGAGCAATCCTATGATGGGTGACCCACTGGGAAGTTGCTCGTGAGTTCCCAAAAACAAAACCGTGAGGGAATGGTAAGCCCAAAGTGGACAATATCGTGCTACGGTGGTGGAGCAGGCTTGGGAAGTGATCCGCCCCGGGCCGGGATGTGACAGGAGGGGGGAGGGGGAGGGAAGGGACAAACTGATGGTTATTTTTTTCTCTGCTTTTATTATTATTTTAATATTTAAAAAATATTAAATAATTGTTTTTTAGTTTTTAATAATTTTTTAATAGAAAGTATGTCCCGAATCAAGCCACGTCAGAACTTAACAGAAAAATTGACGGAGGTATGACATTGTCACAAATTTGTAAGATGCGGTATAACATTGTCAATTTTAAAAGATGAGGTATGAAACTGTCGTGACCCCAATAGTTGAGGTAGTTTTTTGTACATTACCATTTTTTTTTATAATTTTACTTTTATTTATTATTTTAATATTTAAAAATATTAAATATTTTTTTTAGTTTTTAATAATATTTTATTAATTTTTTAATAGAAAGTGGTCCCCGTCTATTGCCACGTCAGCATTTAACAGAAAAACTAACAGAAAAATTGACGGAGGTATGACATTGTCACAAATTCGTAAGATGCGGTATGACATTGTCATTTTTAAAAGATGAGGTATGAAACTGTCATGACCGCAATAGTTGGGGTAGTTTTTTGTACTTTACCCTATAATTTTTTATTTAAATAATTAATTTACATATTTTTTAAAAATTATTTAAAAAAAAGAATTAAAAATGTGAAACCACCCACTAACTGGGAGGTTTTGTTTTTGTATTTTTTTTCTATAATTTTAAATATTAAATTCATTCAAAATAAAAATATGATTAAATACTTTAGCTTCTTTTGGTTCAATTGTAATTTATGAAATTCTTAAAAGGCAATTTATGGTATTTTGAATGTTTCACCATTTTAGGGTGCTCACATTATATATATAGATAGATATATAGAATAGATGACATAGGGGTGGCTACCAAACCTAACTCTATGCCAATCACCATTTAGTTTTCCATACTAAGGGCGTTTGATAACCGTTTTCAGTTTTTAGTTAATTTTTTTTAATTAAAATTTTGTTTGATAACTACATTTAATTTTCAATTAAAAAAAATAAAAAATAAAAACTGAAAATTCAAGGGAAATTTTGAAAACTCAAAAGTAGTTTTAACTTTTGGTTTTCAATTTAAAAAAAAAAATGAAAACTGAAAATAGTTACCAAATAAAATTTTAGTTTTGAAAAAGTAATTCACCCTTCTAATTCCGAACATGTTATTATTTTTGGTCCAAATTATATCTTAATTATCAACTACCTAATCCAAATGCAGCATTACATAGCGTGTTTGGATGTCGTAAACTTCTGCTTCTTTGCTTTTAGTAACCTATTGCAAAGAAAGAACGCAAACCCTCGGTATATAGAAGATTTAGTTGTATTGTTTTGTTGTGGCACAAAAATGTGATACATTACTACATTTAACAGTTCTCGCGACGAAACGTTTGCCGCACAAGGATGATTTTCGTCCCTTAAGCATTCGCGATGAAAACTTCGTCGCAAAGATGTTATTGCGGAAAGCTTGTGAAAAAATCGTTTGTGCGATGAACGAAATATAGTTTGTCGCGTAAAATTGCTTGCACGACAAAGGACAAATTCATCGCATAAAATATTGCAGAACGAAAACATGTGGCCACGCAGACTAATGGTGACAATATTACGACGTTAGGTAATATCACACACGAGGAACACCTTCGTCAAATAATTTTAATGTTATTTAACGGTGAACATTTCGTTGTTTGGGAATATGCGCCAAAAATTTTTTTTGTTGCTTTTATTGTTATGCGACGATGATATTTGTCATGCAAGGTTTAGAAATTTACTTTTTTACTTTTTTTTTATTATTATTTTTAGTTTTAAAACTTCCATAACTAAATAAATACTTTGAAAATATTATAATTAAAAACAATAATAACATTATGTAACTATACTATAAATGCAAATGTACGTATAAGTCAAAATTTTTAATAACATCCAGGAAAAAAAAAAGCCTAATAAAAAGTGAAGAGAGGTCAACTACTGCATGAGGAGAATCTGGTGAAAGACAGATATCGGACAACTAAGGGGCTTGTAAGATCAAGAACATCTAACTCCCCTAGGCCGCGAACTGTTGCTTTAGGTCAGCCACTTCTTGCTTTAATGCAGTGACCTAGCTCGTGGGCTGCTTGGAAGAATAGACCGCTGTGTCCCGATGATGAGAATTTCCCATCCCCTGGTAAACCTTCCCGGCCTAGGACCCAGGACTTGGTTGAGAGTCTGAGTGAGGATATAAAGACTTGCATCCTCGGTCAGGGTCACGTTCTCGATCGGGGTGTCTAAGGGAAGCTAAGAAGTCACCTCTTAAAGAACAACCTAGCTCATCTCCACCATCGTCGTCTGTAATAATAAGACAAAACATATTAAAAATTAATTGCTAAATTGTCAGACCTTTGCACGACGAATTCGCAAAGTCTGTAGTAAATACCGCGCCTTAAATTGCTAACCCACTCATTGTGTGCAACACATATTTTATTGCTCAAATCTTTGCGTCGTGAACATTGCGTCGCGCAAACTTTGCAGTAAATATTTAGTCGTAAATGGGCCACTGACCATTTCTAGAATGTTTTGCGCGATGAAAACCGTGTCGCGCAAAGGTTTCGGGAGGTTTTGGCGCCAAATTTCCCCTACCCGCGTTTTTTCTATCTTTGTGCAACGAACAGTTGCTGTCGTCGTGCAAAGCCCTTTTGCTCGACTAATCTGTTTGTCGCATAAGGTGTTTAACAATATTTTTCGTCAACACGTTTTTACGCAAAAAAAAAAAAAATTTAGTATTACTTATGATTTTCAGGGTTTTTCCATAGGCTCAGGGCTCCAATCCGATTTTTTTACTTTAATTTTTTTTTTCTTCAGGTTTGATTTGAAGTTGGTGGCTTCTATGGAGTTCAGACAACCCGTTGCTTGTATGCTCTGAGGAGTGAGAGAGGAAGAAAGTCAGAGAGGCTTGGAGTTTAGGTTTAAGGAAGAAGATGATGAGGGCGACACCATACCAAACCCATATGACGGTGGTCAGTTTGGTCACCACAAAGCAGAGCAATTTTTGTAAGATCAGGAGACAATGGATGGTTGCTTGCCACAAGGCAGAGTAACTTTTGTAAGATCAGAAGAATGTTTCGGATTGAGATTTGTTGGGCCCTTGTAAGCTAAAATTCTGACCCTGCCACTATTTGTTTCAATACAATCATATAGATCTTCCATTAAAAAAAATAAATAAAAAAATAAATAACGTGCTCGACTCTTTTATAGAGAAACTATGCAGTTTCTCTATATGATTATATTTGAATTGCACCCATGTCAGGGTCCACGGAGTTGAGTTTTCCTTGAGCTTTAACCAAGTGCGGGGTTTGAAATATCCGGCAAGATACCGACAGCGGGGCCCGTCAAAGAAAGAAGCAAATAGAAGCGGATGCAAAGACACTTTCATCGGACAGGTATACCGTATATTGTTAATTTTTTTTTTTTAAATAAATGATATTATCTACACTAAAGGATTAGCCTCATAATGAACTAGGAATATGTGGTTCAAAATTATCTTTGGTGAGAATAGAACCAAATGCGGAGTTTAATGGTACAATGTTAAGTAGAGAGAAGGTTACACATAACATTACATAAACGCTACTATGACACTACACCCGTACCATGTAAATTCTCATGGAAGACTGCATAAGTGAAGAATGGAAATCCAAGAAATAGGCAATCTCATTAGCAATCATTATAACATTTCTCCTTATGGGGCGTCCGTTCATTGACCCGAAAAACATCATTAAACAAAGTGGAAAGAACGTAATACCATTTCCATAAAAGAAAAAAAGATGCATGACTTGACCATTGACAAATAAGAATAAGAAAATGAATACGAGCTTTTGGTGGCACATGACCACCTTCTCTTGTATGCTGGTTTTCATGAGTGAATTTTACTTGGAACAATGCTTGACTCATCACACATTCTTCTTTATCTGTAAATCACCGTCTGTCAAACATCTTACTAATAGTGACTTGGCTACAGAGCAAGAATGACTTCTTAGAGCAACTCCACCCCAAAAAAAATGCTCCAGCACCTAGCCCATTTAATCGACTCAGTGAATAGTGATAGACCTCAATAAACAGTAATAGGTCAAATGTATCTTCACCTTTACAAAATGCCCTGACACCCAATCCATTTAAAATATTATTAAATTTTTTATAAAATAATAAATAAAAAAATTGTTTTTATTTCGGATAAGATTTTTAACTAATATCGTCACGCCATGTGTCATTATCATAATAAAATTACATGAACTCATCAAATAAGCTTAAAAAACGCACTAAATATTCAATTTTAATTTAGGTAATTAATTTGGACCGTTGGATTTGAAAAATTTTCAAATCCAACAGCCTATAAATTGACATGTGGCCAACGGTCATAATTCTAACCGTTGTGCCTTTTTTTTTTTTTTTAATTATTATTATTTTTTTTTTGGGGGAAAAACATGAATCATTAATCTGTGATCCAATTGTCCAAATCAAAATTCAAATTCAAAATTTTTTGACCGTTGGAAATCCAACGGTCCAGAAAACTAGTCATTGGAAATCCAACGGCTTAGGACCCACCACGTGGCCTCCCTATCGGTGTGCTTAGTACATTTGTGCAAGCGGGCCCCAACTTTGGATTCTTGTCGACGATGCACGTCCAGTCACGTGTGCTTCCCAAGCGCTTGGCACAAAAAAAAATTCAAACGGCCTCTGACGCCACACTGGCATCAGCATGACGTCAGATGGGCCAGTCCACATGTATGTCGATTTTGGGCCGGCCTATGGC
The DNA here is from genome assembly GCF_019419815.1 of Pyrus x bretschneideri. Classification (NCBI taxonomy): domain Eukaryota; kingdom Viridiplantae; phylum Streptophyta; class Magnoliopsida; order Rosales; family Rosaceae; genus Pyrus; species Pyrus x bretschneideri. The sequence continues at coordinate 2,377,481 of NW_025999679.1, forward strand.
TTGTCTTGGGCTAGGTGCCAGCGTATTAGGCTGGGGTGGAGCATAAATGGAGGCCGGTCCATTTTTTGGATTCGGTGCCGGGCTATCAAGCCCCGGTGGAACTGCTCTTATAGGGAAGGAATGAGTTGTATGTTGGACAAGGGTTGGCCTACATAGAAAATACATAACCCCACATCGCCTGGGATTGATACGTGTGATCCCTATACACATGAACAACCTCCTCTTCTAAGCCCGTTTAACTGATTCTTGGTCAAGTAAAAGAATGCAGATATTCCATATGTCTATAGTAATTACTCTCGTGGTAAATCGAGAAAACCCTATGAAATTTTACTCTTTGAGTTGGTTTTCTGTAAAACTAAAGTGGCATAAATGAGCTCATTCCATGCATCAGGGACCCCAGGAACGCACCAATGGCTGCAGTCTTGCTTCCTTGTGGAAACTTTTTTGCCAGCAGTTGCATTCTTGCCATAGATTGATGGATGGCCATCTTTGCGGAAATTGGTCAACCTTGTCACATTCAGCAGCCTCACAGGAATCCGCATATCTTTGATCACTTCATCCACTATCTTCATTTTCAAAGGATAGTTATCAAGTATGGCTCCACTTAAGACTGGTTCTTTTTCTCCATTGCATGACCCACCTGAATCCCAATCTCCACCTCTGCTTTCAAGAGTTTGGAATTAATAGAAATATATCATATACGGGAGTTTCTAGTATGCTCTGGTGTGCTGTACACACGGGAACGTAATAAATTTTCGATCAAACACTTGCCATAATAAATAGAACACCGAAGTAATTGTTCCTTCTCTTAAGTGCTTAGGAATTTGTTGTAGGCGTTTGTTTATCCCAAAATTTGGTTCTGTTTCTCATCATATCAATGTAAAGTGGGAGACCTCCTAAATCAACCACCACTCGAACAAGACCACCAAAAAAATTTAGACAAAAATCCCCGGATTCATCTTTTATCTTTTTTGTTGGAATTTTGACAAAGCATGTTTTCCAAGACCAGAAAAGCAAATTACATAAAAATACTCTCCTAGTTGTCTCATATGAACTGAAAAGGACACGAAAGATGAAAGGATTAAGTAGTTGAATATACCTGAAATGGGCAGAAGAGTAACCACGATAGAAGACCAACTGCTTTGATGGATTAATATTATGATCAATCCAGTTTGCCCATGTCCTCAGAGCTCTTCTGTAGGCCTCAGATGCATCAAACTTTGGATAAAGATAATCTCCCTCTTTATAGTAGCTTTTCCTGTGAGAAGTAAGTCATATTACTCCAGTGCTCCAGTATCTTTTACAGAAGTAAAAATGGCCTAAAGAAGAGTTCATGCACCGCTCAACCAGACTACGTTTGAATTAGTTGTCATCAATATAAGCTAATCAAGTAATTTTCTTGGTAAGAAATGCATGGACATCAAATTACTTTTCAGCATTTCAAATTTTATTTATCCTCGCTGAATATTAACAGTACTATGGATGATCTTACGTTTTCAACCACCCAAAAAAAAATTTTAAAAGGAAGAAACGCCCAAAACAAACCAGTGGTGAACACCCCTGAATGAACCAGAAAACTATATTCCGATCTGCAGAACAAATGAACGAAAAGTAAATATGAGATAAGCATGTACCCTCGAGCAGTTTTTCCATGAGCCCACCAATGGCCAGTGTTAAATACAAGAATGTCAGCCCTCTTCCAACGTTTAGCAGTCTTGTCAATTTGATCTATTGAAAGAGTTGGATTTGAACTCCCTTGCGCATTAATGCGGACTCCTTCCTTCACCAGGAAATGTGACCTCACAAATTCTACTGTACAGTCATAGTCCTGTCCAAGATCATCAGAAACCCTCACAATCACTAAGGGTACTTAGTGATCCATTGACTCCCCAAATCTACGTTGACCTTAAAACGACTATGATGTAATTCTGCATGCTGAAATTCTAATTATGGAAAATTGGATTTAACTTTGATAATTTCAGCCAGAACAAAATATTGTGATGTCAATCCTTAAACCAAATGTGGAGTGTCTGTTAGAAGTTGTGTTCCAGAAGGTAAGCTTTCTATCAAACCTGGTAGAAGTCAATTTAGAATGATCAAACATGCGCACGGATGCATGCGTGAACTTGCCCACACACACACACACACACACACACACAGAGATTTAGCATGTTCAATGAAAGTACTTCTACCTTTTAAGTAACATGACTTATACATGTGAACCTTTCCAAATGGCTAATGGGGCTCGAAATTATACTAACCAATCAATGCTTGAGAAAGCAACAAGTTATCAAGAAAAAATTTCCTGAAGTGCAAATCATATATGTCCACGAAATGGAAAATTAGGAGCACAAGGATCTAAATTACCTCGAATTTGAAAACAAAGTAACCTCTTCCCTTAGTTATTTTGTGGCCATGAATCTCACGCATCCTGCTTTTATTATGCAAGCCCTCACGGAGGAGGCAAAGGATTGACTCGAACTGGTTCCGATTCATGGAATCTCCTACGAGCATCAACTTTTTACCCCGTAATCTCACCAAGAAGTCTGTTGCATTAAACCTACGAGTGACAGTGAGTGTCAAAACAAAATGTAATCCCAACAAATTGATAAATTTTCATTAACAAGGAGACAAATACAACCAAAGTAAAATAAGATGTTAAAATAATTATTCAAATACTGAAACAAATAGTTACTAGGAAATCCTTTTCAATAATGTTTCAGTGAGAACATGCCACAAAAATTACATTGAAATAAGGCTGGAAGTGGAACTAGTTACATTGCACTGAGGCTGGACATAGAACAAGTAGCATAAAACTTGAGGACTATGCAAACCATCAAACTCTCTAAACTCTAAACTTGTAGTCAAAGAGGCAAATGATGCTGCAGAATTGAAGGAACCAAACTGAGCAATCATGATATCTCTAGACTCCATTTGTAATTCATTTCCCAAAACCATATCTGATAGTTCAATTTGTAAATATACATCTGTAAACTACTCATTGCAAAAATATCAGTATTCAGCCCTAATTTTATACTGGTCCAATATTTCCCATGGCAGTTCAAATATATGAATGACTCATCTTTGGCAAGGAGATGTTTCAATCCTTCAAATTCATGCAAGGTTATTAGATGCTCAACATCACTGGCTGTGCAGGGGGGATCTCCATAAAGGGAAACTTAAAAAATTGGTGATTTCTTGAAACTATACATTAACTAGCTCCTTTTCTTAAAACTATACAGTTAACTAGCCCCTACTAAGATGTTAGTTGACTCCTGAATCCTGATCATCTCCATCGCATCCCTCATCCCTGCAGTCAAACCACCAGTTGCCATCCATGGGCATCACCTCTGTAACCAGATCACCATAACTCTTTAAGTTCACCTCTATGTAATGAGATCATTATCATCGATTGGCTTCACCTCTCTCATCAGATCCTGATCCAGTTCCAATTTCAATTCGTTGCACCATTTCACCATAATCATCATGCTATCTAAGGAATCATGTCCTTGAAGATAGGTTCTAGCTTTGACTACCTCCTATGATCCTATCATGGGTTCAATGATTCCCTTGATTTATCAAATGTGCCTTATTATTGAGAATTATTTATATATATGTACCTCCAATTACAGAACTCTAGTATAACAGCATAAAATTTTCCTTGGTGACATTTACTTAATGAGATTCCAAAATTCATATTTCATCACTGGCCTCAAGCCCTTTCTCATCATGAAGAAGCTGTTAATGAGACAGGAAAAAGCTGAATTTAGGCAACTTCCTAGGCATGAAGTCGATTTAGGAAAATATGCACATGTTTGGAAGAGTGATTAAACAGAGAGCACAATACCAATGGATGCAATGGTTGTAATGAATCTAGTGATAAGTGATAACCAATAACAAGTGAATGGGAGGTTGCCTTTTTTGCAATCTACAAACGGAGGGTCTAGAAACGCAGAATATCTGAACAAAATTTCTATTTATGACGAGACATTAAGCATCCTTTTCTCAGAAAGGTTGCTTCATGGGATAAAATAAATAAAACTTAGTTTTTCGTGAGAAGCTTCTGTTATCTATGTCCGTTACACAAAAAAAAAAAAAATTTCCAGACCTCGTCGATGCAAGCTTTCTCAAGCAAACAAGACGTTTGGCAACCTAAAGGGTCCTAAACTGTAATTGAGCTTGAACTTTAGTCAAATCTATATCCTTGGTAGACATTCAAATTAGATAGTACGAGTTAGTTATTGCAGCTACATGGAAGCCATTACGCATATTCTTCCAAAAGAAGATACCTCGGAAGATTACAACTACTTTGAACCACAACAGAGAAGAGACAATAATAAAGCAGAAAAGAGATACCTTGGAAGATCACATCCCTGAGGCTTCCACCGCCATTTGAGATACTCAGAGTCACTCCTTCCATTGCTCTGGCAATCAAAAGCTTCATCGACATATGGACAAGAACGCGGTTCGTAAAGCGGATAATGCTCGTCTTTCACCCAAGTCCCCGCATACAAATCACACCCAATTTCACCCATTTCCCCGAATGGGTTCCCATTTCCACTACCTGGGTCTTGCTCAGTTCCGTCATTGGACTCCGTCGGCTCATCGGTTTCTGAATTGGACGAAATGGGTTGGTGGGTTGGTGGCTCCTCTGGTTCTGGGGAGGGGGAATCGGTGCCAGAAGGAGGAGGAGGAGGACAAGGAAGAGGAGGAGAAGGTGGGTCTACAGCTACCTTTAGTGGGGTTGTGGAGTTGAGGAGAGAGAGATTGGAATGGGTAAGCGAGGAAGAAAAAGATGGGATTTTGGGAAGGAGATCTTTGTAGAGTAAAAGAGAAGGCTCGAGAGCTCGTTTGGAGAAGACGAAAATGGCGAAGAGGAAGAGGGTGATGAATAGGAGAGCAGTGAAAGTGTAGCGATTCTTTTGGGTTGTGGAATTGGATGTTGTTGTTGCCACTGCCATTTCAGCATTTGCTATCGAGTGAAGAGTGGAGGCTGTGTAATTGCCGAGAGAGAGAGACAGAGAGAGAGAGGCAGTGAACTTCCCGATGGGGAAATGGAATGTTTTAATTTTGTTTAATCAAATAATAGGGTTGTCTATTGTAAATCTTTCTTTGCTTACCTGCTTTTTTTCTTTTTCTTTTTCTTTTAATTCTTTGTTGATATAAAATAGATAAAAGTTAGAGATAACATTTACTAGTAACAGGAGCGAAACAGACTTAAAATATTACACTGTAACTATAGCACAAGAGGATAACAAATAAAGAAGGTACGAATAGATAATAATGTTATTGATCTTTCCTTTCTTTCTCTCTGTATTTTGATTGCAGTCGAATGCTCTATTTATAGAGCAACTCGCATTATTACAGGTTGAAATTTATGTCACACGACTTTGAAAATACAATCCTTTTGTTTCCAAAGTCTACATCTCATATGTGGGCATTGAAAAACCTATTTGTGGGCATCCATAACAATGCCAATGTTTTCAACGTTTTCAACACTCTCCCTTGGATGCCCATATATCAACTTCAGTTGTCTCGTTAAAACCTTGCTTGGAAAAACCCAGTGGGAAAAAACCATAGCGAAGGAAAAAGAGTACAACTTTACTTGGATTGTTGATATAGTGTTAAATATGCTTATGTTGCCTTGTTAAAACCTTGATAAGAAAAACCCAGTGGAAAAAATCCTAATCGAAGGAAAAAAAGTACAACATGCATGTATCATGGATGCTTCCCCTGATATATATATATATCTTCCCCTGATTCTGCATTCTCCAAATTTAGTTGTTTGGTAAGTCGACGTAATCCGATACTTTGCATTATCTTCTGAAGCGTGCACTTTGGTAGAGATTTGGTGAACAAATCTACTAGATTTTCATTAGAACAAATTTGTCTGACTTCAATAACTTTAGCCTTCTGGAGCTTATGTGCACTGAAAAACTTTGGAGATATGTATTTAGTCTTATCGCCCTTGATGAATCATTCCTTCATTTAGGCAACACAGGCTGCATTATCTTCATGAATGATAGTTGGAGTGTCTGTCTTTGAAGGTAGACCATATGAATTCTGAATATGATGGATCATTGATCTTAACCAAGAACATTCACGACTTGCTTCATGTAAAACAAGTATTTTTGAATGATTTGAAGATGTAGCAACTAATGTTTGCTTTGTTGAGCGCCATGAGATTGCTACATCTCCATTCTTGAACACATATCCAGTTTGTGAGTGGACTTTATGCAGATTAAAGAGAAAACCAGCATCTGCATGTCCAACAAGGAACTGGTCATTTATGGATTTCTTTGAGTAGAAAAGACCCATGTCTGTTGTCCCACGAAGGTATCGCAATACATTTTTAACTCCCTTCCAATGACGAATTGTTGGAGTAAAGCTATACTTTGCTAACAAGTTAACTGAAAAAGCTATATCTGGTCTAGTACATTGTACTAAATACAATAAAGCAGCTATTGCACTCAAATATGGTACTTCTGGACCAATGACCAGTTCATCATCTTCTTTTGGACGGAATGGATCTTTCTTAATGTCCAATGAACAAACGACCATTGGCGTGCTGAGCAGATAAGCCTTGTCCATGCTAAATCGCTTTAGGATTTTTTCAATGTAAGCTGATTGGTGGACCAAAATTCCACTAGCACAATGCTCGATCTGCAACCCAAGACAAAATTTTGTTTCCAAGGTCTTTCATTTCAAATTCACTTTTTAGGTATTCAGCAATTTTATTGAGCTCTTCAAGGGTTCCAATTAGGTTCATATCAACATATACTGCCATTATAACAAATCCAGAGTTGGATTTCATAACGAACACACAAAGGCAAATGACATTGTTGATATACCCTTCTTTAATCAAATACTCACTCACTAAGACGATTATACCACATTCGTCCATATTGTTTCAGCCCATACAATGATTGCCTTAATTTGATTGAGAGCATACCTCGTGGTTTGTTAGTTGTTTCAGGCAACTTAAGTCCTTCTGGGACGTTCATATATATTACAGTATCTTATTCTCCATATAGATACGCGGTGATGACATCCATAAGTCGCATGTTAAGTTTTTCTGAAACTACTAAACTTATTACATAACGTAATTGCATCCATTACAGGGGAGTATGTCTTCTCATAATCAATTATAGGTCTTTGCGAAAAGCCTTGTGCAACGAGTCATGCTTTATATCTTGCAATCTCATTTTTCTCATTGCGCTTCCTTGTGAATACCCATTTGTAACCCACGGGGTTTACACCAGGCGGGGTTTGGACTACTGGTCCAAAATCATTTCGCATTTCCAAGGAATTTAATTTTGCCTAGATTGCATCTTTCCATTTAGACCAATCTTGTCTCTGTTTGCATTCATCAACAGAGTAGGGTTCAAGATCATTACTTAATATGATTTCAGTGGCTACCACAAATGCGAGCATGTCGTCGATGATTATTTCATTATGATCACACAATTCATTAGTACAAGCATAATTTATGGAGATTACTTTGCTTTCATGTACCTCTGTTTCTTCAAGTACATGTGTCTCATCCAAGATATTTTCTTTTTCTGAAAGTACAGAATCATGAATTGTGGATGTGTCATTCATTTTTTTCTTCTTGAATGATTTCATTTAGATTCAATTGTGTCCTCGACTTTCTCTTTCAAGGGGCTAAATCTTTTGAACCTGGAGGTCTACCACACTTCAGGCGTGCACTTGATGAATCATTCACTGCACTTTATTTTGTCCAACAGGAGCATCAATTCCTGCAGGTGCATTTGCAGCTGGTATATATGATTTTGTCACTTTCATAGCATCATTAAATGCATCTAGTATTTGATTAGCAATACTTTGAAGATGAACGATCATTTTCACTTCATTTTCACATTGAGTGCTACGTGGATCAAAATGAGATAAGGTGGGAATAACCCATGTTAGTTCTTTCCGTTATTTTGGAACGGTCTTTTCTCCCCCTAACGACGGGAAGACTGTCTCATCAAAGTGACAATCAGCAAAACGAGCTGTAAACATAGCACCTGTCAAGTGTTCCAAATATCTAATGATAGATGGTGAATCAAAACCCACGTAAATTCCCAGTCAGCGCTGGGGTCCCATTTTAGTGCATTGTGGTGGTGTAATAAATACATAAATAGCACAACCAAAAACTCATAAATGTGAAATGTTTGGTTGATGCCCAAACACGAGTTGTATTGATGAATATTGGTGGTTGGCTATAGGTCTTAATCGAACCAATGATGCAGCATGTAAGATGACATGTTTCCAAGCAGAAATTGGTAATTTTGTTTTCATAAGCAGAGTGCGACTATTAACTGAAGTCGCTTGATCAATGCTTTTGCTAAACCATTCTGAGTATGGACATGAGGAATGGGGTGTTCAACATCGATGCCCAATGTCATGTAGTAATCATCAAAGGTTTGAGACGTAAATTCACCAGCGTTATCAAGTCGGATTGACTTAATGGGGTAATCTAGGAACTGTGCTTGCAACTTAATTATCTGAGCAAGAAGTCTTGCAAAAGCTATATTCCGAGTAGACAAGAGACAAACATGTGACCATCAGGTAGATGCATCAACCAAAACCATAAAATATCGAAATGGTCCACAAGATGGTTGAATAGGCCCATAAATATCCCCTTGAATTCTTTGCAAAAATGATGGGAATTCAGCATCAACCTTTAATTGTGATGGTCTAATTACCAACTTCCCTTGAGAATAAGCCTTGCAAGGGTTATCATTTGAGATAGCAATGTGTCTGCTAAATAATGGATGTCCATTAGAGTTGGTAATGATTCTACGCATCATGGTAGATCCTGGGTAACCCAGACGATCATGCCAAAGCATGTAAACTTTTGAATCAATGAACTTCTGGTTCATGACAGCATGTGATTCAATTGTCTTTATGTATGTATAATACAATCCACTCGACAAACCACGCAACTTCTTCAATATACGCTTCTGGATATCATTGGAGGTAATGCATAGATACTCCACATTTTCTGCACTTTTTGTTTCAATGTGGATCCATTTAAATGTATGTTTTTCAAACTCAACAAATTTTGAGTAGATTGAGTAGCGTACAACGCATTCTATATAGACAATATTGTTCCATTTGGTAACATAATCTGGGCTTTCCTTGAGCCTTCAATCACATTTGATTGCCCTAATATTGTTGTTACCTTTACTTTTGTAAGCATCAATCTTGAGAAATACTTTCGATCTCGAAGTATTGTATGCGTGGTTGCGCTGTCTGTAAGACAAATATCTCCGCTATTTCTCATGTATTGAGAATAACCATAGTTTTTATCCATGCTCTCTGAGTAAGGGAATCACAGTTAAAAGCAATTTATAATAGGAAATTTAAATGCCACTTTTATTGAATCTGAAATGCTAGTTTTTAAACTACAAGTTCAGCATAATAAAAGTACATTGAACATCAATGATTCAATCGGATTGGTATACTTCATTTCTCCTTTCCACCATGAATCGAACATCAATGATTCAATCGGATTGGTATACTTCATTTCTCCTTTCCACCATGAAGTTTGAGACCTCTAGGTGGGTAATGTTCAACTGTCCTGATAAGTCGCACACTGGATTAGGTATATCCATTGGTTTAGCCTGATTGAGAAAATTGGTCTCGACATCCTTCTCCTTGAGGGAGGCTTGATACAGATCCACTAGATGTTTTGGGGTACGACAAGTATGTGCCCAATGCCCATTGCCACCATACCTATGGCAGGCTCCTTCAAAGTTTCTGGGAGCATTGTTCCTTTGAGCTCCGCCTTTGTGGCGATTTACATTTTTGAAGTTTGGGCCAAAATTATGCCTTAGAACTTGGTTGTGAAACTAGACACCATGATTCTTGCCTTTCCCGTTCCACCCTCCTCGCCTGTGGCCACATCCTCGTTTATGATTATTGCCACCAAAGGATGTGGCGTTCACTTTGAGGGAAGCTGCATTCACTTCTGGGAATGGTGCAGATCTAGTAGGTCGGGAATGATGATTTTTCAGCAGAAGCTCATTATTTTGTTCAACAACCAGGAGCACAGCGATCAACTGGTTGTATTCAGTGAAGTCTCGCGCTCTATACTGTTGCAACAGGAGCACATTAGAGGTATGAAATGTGCTGAAAGTCTTTTTCAGCATATCTTTCTAAGTAATCGTATTCCCACAGAGCTTCATCTGAGAGGTAATTCTGAACAACGCAGAATTGTACTCAGCCATTGACTTGAAATCTTGGATCCTTAGGTGAGTCCATTCATAGTAAGCCCTTGGAAGAATCATCGTTGTCTGGTGATTGTATATGTTTCTCAATGCCTTCCAGAGAGCTAACGGATCTTCAATCGTTAAGTACTCGCTCTTTAGTCCCTCATCAAGATGGCGACGAATAAAGATCATGGCCTTTGCCCAATCTTGAGAGGATGAGCTACTTTCTTCCCTAATGGTATCTCCAAGATTCCCTGCTTCCAGATAGATCTTAGTATCCAGTACCCAAGTAAGGTAATTCTTTCCAGTAATGTCCAGGGCAACAAAATCAAGCTTTGCCAAGTTTGTCATTTTCTTTTTTGAAAGAAAATTGAGATGTGTAAGGACTTGCAATAATATGTAATCTGGGGGATGTAGTGTTAGAACTTCTGTTTCTTACAAATTTTTCATTTTGATCTTCAGGCCAAAATGATAAGCACTCGAAACTTCTGGCTCGAGATTTACATGATGAATGAGAAGGGCGATTGTACTGCACAAGCTCATAACATAAGATGAGCGATTATTCCGCACCACTCAAGTAGCAGGAAAATTTAAATATGCAAAGCAAGGTGGGCGATTATACCGCATCACCTAAAATTGCAATGAAATTAAACAGCAGGCAAATTTAAATATACAAGGTATGATGGGCGATAATACCACTCCACCTAAAATTTGCAGTAAAATTAGATCTGCAGTCCAAGATAGGAGATGATACCGCACCATTATGGATTATAGTAAGATTAAATTTGCAGTTCAAGATGGGCGATTGTACCACACCATCTTAGATTGCAGTAAATTTAACATAAATAAACACTGGGTAGTAATCAAGATCTACACCAAATAAGAAATCAAAGATATATGTAACTGTTAGGTTGAGAACTAAAAGCAGGCATGGTGCAAATAGTTCTTCGCGAGGGTATATCTACTAGTTGAGGTAGAGGAAGAAGATGAACAGTAAAATCCTTAGAGGAAACTTTTTTTTTTTCTCTTGGCAAACAGAAATGAGGAATAGTTATATTTAGAGAGTCGTGCTGATAGCGTGTTATAAAATAGGTCAAAGTTAGAGAGATAACCTTTACTAATGACAGGAGCGAAGCAGGTGTAAAATAACACCCACTTATTTAACCTCACAAACCATGGCATTGAAAAAGTAGAAAATAACATAATGAATTACTCTCGAGAAATAGGGTTTCCCCACTCTATTTCTCTCGTTCTTCATTTGTCTTCCGAGTCGTGTCTTGAGAGTACGAAATATATAAAGTTCGCCAGAGTCTGAAGATTAAAGTGCTTTGACTTCGGATTATAGATTGTTGAATCTTGGGAGACGGACGCCTACCGAACTACAAGTATAAGAGTAGGGGCGAAATTTTGTCTTTAGGACATCGCATTTATGCAAGCCTCAATCTTTTAAGTTTGTTAGTATTTCTAACTTTCTCTCTAGTTGTTTATATCCAAATTTCAAGTCATTCTAAGGTCATTCAATCATTCGTTTGTTAAACTTAATTGAAACAATGAAAACTGCCAAACTAGACTTTCAATTGAGCACGGGTTACTAATAAAATCTGTATAAATAAAATACACAACCTAAAATCAAGAAATTTTGCAGTCTAAAAATAGACATATATACAAAGAACATATTCAAATTTCAAGTTATTTTGTTGTCAATAGCTCATTCGTTTGTTAATTCCAAAATACGTATTCCAACAGAAAAATTATGTGCATCTATGTCATAAAACCACCAAAAATTCAATTCTTTATGTATTTTCGTAATTTTGGTGTCTACGGAAGCTTTAAGAAGTCTACTTCAACGTATAACTCTATCATGAATAAATCTTTGACCATAAAGATATGCAAATAAACAACATAGCAGCAGATTTCAATGTATACCTTAGGCAATTTGTGATTATCCTTCATGTGTTCAACAATATGTGCTTCATTTAATTTCAAGAAGAGAAGACAACACATAACAAACATTAAATCACATAGCCAATCTTGAAGAAATCCAAAACTTTTAACAAGCTAAACATACCACTACTCTGAATACACTGCAATATGCCACTTTTGAAATGAATTAAGGCAAATTTAATCAAATGTGTATCTCGATCCAAAAATTAATTTATACCAATGAAGGTTACATTTGGTCAAGAAGCCTTAAGACCAAACAAATTCTATGCCATGCTTTATCTATCCCAATATGGGATTTAAGGGGGCTCATATGAAAAGCATCCAAAAGATTTAAACATAGAACTATTACGACTTTATATTCACAAATGAACAAATGCCCCACATACTTTGCAACTGAAACAACTTGTACCTTTGTTTGGTTGAAGCTTAATCAATTTTTAGTGTTAAATTATAAATCATGTGAGCAAAATATAGACATGAAAACTATCCACCTTTGTTTGGTAATCAGTTATCACAGGCTTCACATAATCTATACACTAAGCCACTAGTAATCGAACCAATAAAACTAGTCGCACAATATTGTTATGACTACTAATGCAACTCGATCAACTAAACTTTGAATTTTTAGCAGCCCTTGAATCAATGGAACAGATTTGTTGTGTCCCATTCACCCAAGAACATTTCAAAAACATTGATCTAATGATAACTTTTAGCAAGTCTTAATAATAAAATTTTCAATCAAAGAGCATGCTTATTTAGCAAAGTTAAAGAAAACATACAATTGTCTGGTTTTAATTAGACCTAATATTTTAAAACATGTGAAGCTAATTTCATCCAGGATCTTAACCATGCATTAGTTCCATATATGCATGATAAGAAAAATAGCTTGCTATAGAATTGAAAAACTGAAAGCAATTCTAGCATGACTTATGCAAAATATTAGGCAACAAAAATATTGATATGTAAGAATAGTTTTTCCAGTTTTAGCTATTCATATCAATTATTTTCGGTTTGATCATATATATCATATTGAAAACGTTAACCAATCCTAATAGAGATTGAGCATGCCGTAGCATATTAACATATTGAGAAAAGATACTAATTTTTATAAAGCAAAATTGCAAATAAAATATGGGTAGCAATAAGCTTGAAGACCAAATTAAATCTTGATATATGTCTTATTTCAGATATAACTCATGAGTTGAATACAATATATTCCTTGATTTTGTAAGGTACCCTTTTAACATGCATTTAGTCATATGTTTCAACTAGCACGTTAATGCAACAATAATAGATATTCATGAAACAAATGTGATTTATGCACGTTGTAGGGATGTACTTATATTTAAACTTATGAATTCACATGCTTTGCGACAATAGTTGTCTCATATATTGCTCAATACCATCACATATGTGATATACACAATCCTGTAGGCTTCATGATCAAAGGTGTCCTTGATGTGAGAATTTACTTGACACTCAAATTAAACCCTCGTTTGACAATTGTAGTAGAATGGATAAGTGAGGGATCGTTCTAGACCGGGGATTAGGAGGGCTTGCTAAAACCTTCTAAATTGACTTAAAAACGTAGAAACAATATAAAACACTAAACTGGACTCAAAGAATGCAAAACTAAAATTTAAAACATTAAGATAAACCAAAAGACTCAAAACTAATTTTGGACGAATTTAAGATTATGGCTTGATTCAAAATACTTTAAAACATAAACTAAACAGATTCTAAGCACTAAAGAACAAGAAAGTAAAGGGGGGGGGGAAAGTTTTGATTTGACAAAAATTGAAATAACAAAACAAGTTAATAAACTAAGCGGAATGTAAATATGAATTTGTGATGGAATGAATGGAATGAAGGCTAGCTAAGGGGTTCTTCTCCACACATGTTATATTTGCATACAAGATTGATTCTCAGTTGGTCTTTCGATAAATTATGAAACTCAACACTCCGGATTAATTAGGTCCGCTTAAATTAACCGTCAAGTTTTCCTTAAGTTAATGAATTGGATGGGTTTGCGCAACGCAATTCACAACATTCTCCAAAAGTCCTTTACGTGAACAGCACAATAAAGATACAATCAAAGATCATTAAGTATTATGAAAACTATAAGTGTTGACGAGGCATTCGTTACTATGATGAGCATGAAACTCGTGCCAAGAATTCATTTAACGCGATTGTTTATAAGCAACCTCCACTACTTGTGAATATAAGTTCATAACGATTAGGTGAAAATCACTTATATTCTAGCGTCATATTTATGCATGAAAATTAAGCGCGCATTCTTAATAAACATTCATAAATAAGTTATCAATCAAACGGTTAAACAAATTGAATCCACAACTTATGAAATTCCAACGAAAGTTAATCAATTCATATTGCAAATATAAACATAGTTTCGAATCACCCCCTAGCTAAAGGGGGTTTAGTTCCTCATAACTTTGAAATCAAAGAAACACCTAAACATTCCAACAACTCAAAACTTGAATTGTATGAACGTTTAAGCACTCTTCTCTTCCATTCCTTATACGTACAAAACAAAGAGAATTAAAATGAAACTTTGAAATCAAAGAAACACCTAAACATTCCAACAACTCAAACTTGAATTGTATGAACGTTTAGGCACTCTTCTCTTCCTCGTTGTTGTAGCACAAGGTTTAAGGATAGATTGGTTGGGGGGATGGAAGTGTGGAATGGAGTGGAAATGGAGAAGATGGAGAAGGGGAAGTGTTTGTGTATTACAATGAAAATGAGATGATTTGGTGAATGGAATGAATGGGTATTTATAGGAAGAGAATGGGTGTTAATGGATGTTTGTTTAAGGTATTTGGTGGATGGGAAAAGGTGTGGATGGTGGGAATTATGGTGGATGGATGGTTTAGTGGATGTAATTTAGGGTTTATTTAGGTGAATGTGGATGCATGGTTTAGTGGATGTAAAGGATAATGGGATGGTGTGGAATTAAAAGCTAAAAAAATGGGATAATGGGCATTTAAGTGTGAATGGAATGGTGGGATGCACTAATGGAAATTATGGAATGGAATGGTGGGATGCACTAATTAGGAGGAAGAATTAGGGTGAAGGGCTTAATGCATGGATTTGGGCCAATTAGGGTGAAGGGCTTAATGCATGGATTTGGGCCAATTATGATGAAGGGCTTAATGCATGGATTTGGGCCTAAAATGCCCCCCCTTGCATGGCAAGGGAAAGGACTTGGGCTAAAGCCCACGGCAATGGCTCTAAAATGGGCTAAGGTTAGGGTTTAGGTCATCTAAAAGCCCAAAGCCAAGAATAGAAACTCACGACAATGGAAACCTCCAAGAATAGAAACTTCCAACTTTAGAAACTTTGGTTACCAATTCCGACTTCCTTGCTCTTCACTTTCATTTCTTCATTTCTTAAGCTCCTTTGACCTTCAACCTCGTTCATTCCTCGTGCTCCATTTGCATACACCACATTCCAGCTCAGTTTTGCTCCAAAAGCTCCCAATTGCATCATTTCATGTAATATGTCCTTTAAACCTGAAAACACATGAAAGTAGCTTAAAAGACTACTTTAACGAATAAAACATAACAAAAATGCATAAGAACTAGCTAACTAAGGCGCATAAATATGCTCCTATCAAATTCCCCCACACTTAGCTTTTGCTAGTCCTCGAGCAAAACAAACAAAAGAAAGAAAACAAAACGAAACAAACTAACCAAAACCAAAAACTAAACCTTCCAACGTTCGCCTCAGGGATTTCCAATGAAACATGACATGTCAAAATTCATTACTCACATGGCTTTTAGTCTTCCTTTCCCTCAAGCACATACTTAATCATAGTCACCATTCACTAGTTCGCATTTAATCAATTAAAACATATTTTGAATGTAGTAACATGCCTTAGAGAATTCCCTCAATTCCTCACTCGTTATGCACTCAATTTTCACTCAAATTTTCTGACTACACACCCTACACTAGTTATATGTGAGAAGATTGATGTAAACATGAAAGACTAGTACTCACATACGTTATACAAAGAAAGCAATTTCGGGAGTAATTAAACGTGTATGGATATGATCTCATGAATGGGATGCTACTACTTAGATGCGAGAACCAGTGACACCATATGCTCATACCAAATTCAAACTCCACATTTGAAATGCACAACACTCAAGATAGAAGTCAAGGGTTGTAACGGGGCTTGGGGTTTTGGCTAACAAGGGAAGGTAAGGAATAACAAACGTTCTTTAAGCAATAATAAGTAAAGTAATGAAATTAAGACCTAGAATTCCCTTAGAATGCAGAAATCAACTTTTAAACAAATAGGGGAGATTCAAACAACTCTTAGGGCCTAATTCATTGTTTTGGGCTCTTACTTCAACAACCAATACTTTTCAACTATTTTCAACTCTTTTTCCATTTTTTTTCTTTTTTTTTTTTTTTTTTTTTTTTTTTTTTTTCCACCGTGCCTATGGCACAAAAACTCACATGAATACACTTTCCCCCACACTTATTTTCTGCACACATTAATCAAAGGGAATTCATTCATGCTTACTATGCTTCAAGAACAAGGGTACGGATGTTCCTAATCTAGGCTAGGTGAAGATAATGTGGGTTAACAAAGAAAGTAGGCTACACAAGGCTCAACGGGGTTAAATCCTATAAAACAAATGAAAAGGGAAATATGGCAATTTGGCTATGGTGTTCACTACACAACTTCATCTTGAATACGTGTTATGCAAATCAATGACATGCTTTGAATGAAATGGGCATGAGTTCTAGCATTTGGAGCTAAGTGATGAAACGCCTTCTAAGTAGCAACCAAGCAAAGAATAATGAGATCATGCAACGACTTTAGAAAACAAAGAATGCACAGATTTTAACTCTCCAAATAAACGTTTAAGCTCAAGTCTCACAGGGATGTAGTGTTAGTTTGAGCTCATTCCTTCAAGCATGTTACAAAAACTAATTTTTTTCTTTGTGATTACATGTGAATTCGTGAACTATAACTACAACCAAGCATAAACCAAAGAGTATATCAAACGTCCATCCATGTTTGTAACTTTCTTTAACCGTCATGCAATTAAAAACCAAATCCTCATCATTGTGTTGGAAGGTCACCTACGACACAAACACACAAAAACAACTCTTTTTGGGTTTTTCAAAACAATTTTTCAAATTTTTATGGGATTTTCGAATTTTTAAGTCAAAACTCATTAAAACAGTTTAAAAACATTTTAAAACAGCAAGGATCAATACTTGAAGTTATGGGTGATAAAATCCAACAAATTTGCATCAACATACTTAGTTACCCCCCCACACTTAAATCAAACATTGTCCTCAATGTTTTAAGCTTAAAACACACCAAACAAAAGAAAACATATAAAACAACAACTAAACATACTAAACATGGCAGAATGTATCTATCAAAGAGAAGAGTTTTAGAGATGCAAATCTGGTTGTGGAGTGTAAATTTCATCTTCTCCTTGGTGATTGCAGTGAGGCTTCATCTTGAGTGATTCCACAGGCTTACTCTTGAAATGCGCTGCTCCCATCGTTGATTTTCCTTTGTGCTACTCGTGAACTGGGTAGCAGGCTTCCTTTGGTCTCCCCCGAAGGTCTGAGCTTCCTCCTTTTATCTGTTTCTTTGTTCAATCTCTCCAATTCGTATTGAAGAGGGTTAGAGGATAGCTCAGCAAAGCTAGGTAAGCAACCAGGGAATAGAGTCCAGATAGACTCCAAGTGCCGGCTGATTGCTTCTTTCACTTTGCCATGCAAGTAATATCAAGGACAAAGGAAAAGACAGGGAAAGAGCATGATATGAGATACCTTTGCTTTTGCCCTTGATGATATGAGATACCATTGCTTTTGAAGAAGCGGTGAATGAATCAGCACATGTATTTGTGGTGCTGTTTCCTCCTGGGTCATCTGTACTCCAGGCATCTGGTATCATCTTTGGGGAAGAAGAAAAAATTGAGTATTTTGAAAGGCTTTGCTGGGAGTGCGCCCTCAGAGGTGAGAAAGAGTTGGGCATTTTCTTCAGTTCTGCTTTGCCAAAAAATGAAGGTCGACATATATAGGGAATTTAATAGCAAGTGGTGATACTGTTCTTTTACCGTTGTCGACAAACATTTTGATCCCGCAAATCCGGCTTTTTGGAATAGTGACGACTCTTCGATCTTTGAAGACGCCTCTTCGATAAAGCTGCACGCGTTTTCTGAAAAGCAGATAAAGCGTCGCCGAACTTTGCGCTTGTCGGCTAAAGACGTGTAGTTGCGATGATGGCCTCCACGTGTTGAACGCGATTTCTGAAAAGCCGAGGCTTTTTGAATTTGTGGACGCGTTGCCTTGGCTTTTTATAGAGCTATCGATCACCGCCAACTTACACACTCTGAAGATTTTCCATTCTTGAAACTCGTCTCCGGCCCTTTTGAAAATCTACTCCACCCACCCCTTTTCTTTTAACTTCGTGAACAATGGCTAGCTCATCCAACCCATCGAACCTTTGCTTAGATTTGAGTCTAAGCAGTGATCCGGTCGCGTCTCGTCAGGGTAAGGTATGGTGCCCATCTTTCTTATCTTCCCATGGCCCTCTTACAGATGAGGACTCTGTGATGACGGATCCCACAACGGCTACGATAGTGGCTCGGAACCTCCTCACTCCCAAAGACAGTCAGCTGCTTTCAGGACGGTCCGATGAGTTGGCCGTTCAAGAATCCCTGGCTCTGAGTGTTCAGTGCACTGGCTCTGTGTCCAACATGGGCCAACGCCTTCTTGCTCGCTCCCGTCAGGTTGAATCCTTGATGGCGGAGGTGGAGAGTCTTAAGCAGGAGATCAAACAGCTTAAGTACGAGAACCGAAGTTTGCACGTGCTTGCCAACAATTATTCAACAGGCATGAAGAGGAAGCTTGATGAGCTTGATGACCGTCAACGGTTTGCAGCTTTCTTCCAGAGGCACCTCTTTCCTGGGTCATCCAGCGTTCCACCAAGGTTTGAGGCCTTGAATGATCTATCTTCGGTGCCTCCCGCTCCTATGCCTTCCGCTCCGATGCCTCTTGCTCCAATGCCTTCTGCTCTGAGACCTCCTGTTCCGATGCCTCCTGCTCCGATGCCTCTTGCTCCAAGAGTGTTGCCACGTAGTGGGGCCTCACGTACTCAACCTTTGTAAAGGCTCCATCTTTCTGCCATGTTTAGATACAATTGTAATTTATCGAAAAAAAAATCAATGAACAAGCAAAAGTTTTATTTACTGTATTGGGTTGCCTCCCAAGTAGCGCTTTCTTTTACGTCTTGCAGCCGGACGAAGAACCCAATCACTCCAGGATATGTTCACGAATCGGATGAGAACTCCGAGTCATGAACTAGTACCTAAAACAAGAAACAAAACAAATTTAAGAATCTGGAAAAATAAAAACAAACGAAAATAAAACAATCCAAGGGATTAGCAAAGTTGCTAATCCCCGGCAACGGCGCCAAAATTTGATGTGAGAATTTACTTGACACTCAAATTAAACCCTCGTTTGACAATTGTAGTAGAATGGATAAGTGAGGGATCGTTCTAGACCGGGGATTAGGAGGGCTTGCTAAAACCTTCTAAATTGACTTAAAAACGTAGAAACAATATAAAACACTAAACTGGACTCAAAGAATGCAAAACTAAAATTTAAAACATTAAGATAAACCAAAAGACTCAAAACTAATTTTGGACGAATTTAAGATTATGGCTTGATTCAAAATACTTTAAAACATAAACTAAACAGATTCTAAGCACTAAAGAACAAGAAAGTAAAGGGGGGGGGGGGGGAAAGTTTTGATTTGACAAAAATTGAAATAACAAAACAAGTTAATAAACTAAGCGGAATGTAAATATGAATTTGTGATGGAATGAATGGAATGAAGGCTAGCTAAGGGGTTCTTCTCCACACATGTTATATTTGCATACAAGATTGATTCTCAGTTGGTCTTTCGATAAATTATGAAACTCAACACTCCGGATTAATTAGGTCCGCTTAAATTAACCGTCAAGTTTTCCTTAAGTTAATGAATTGGATGGGTTTGCGCAACGCAATTCACAACATTCTCCAAAAGTCCTTTACGTGAACAGCACAATAAAGATACAATCAAAGATCATTAAGTATTATGAAAACTATAAGTGTTGACGAGGCATTCGTTACTATGATGAGCATGAAACTCGTGCCAAGAATTCATTTAACGCGATTGTTTATAAGCAACCTCCACTACTTGTGAATATAAGTTCATAACGATTAGGTGAAAATCACTTATATTCTAGCGTCATATTTATGCATGAAAATTAAGCGCGCATTCTTAATAAACATTCATAAATAAGTTATCAATCAAACGGTTAAACAAATTGAATCCACAACTTATGAAATTCCAACGAAAGTTAATCAATTCATATTGCAAATATAAACATAGTTTCGAATCACCCCCTAGCTAAAGGGGGTTTAGTTCCTCATAACTTTGAAATCAAAGAAACACCTAAACATTCCAACAACTCAAAACTTGAATTGTATGAACGTTTAAGCACTCTTCTCTTCCATTCCTTATACGTACAAAACAAAGAGAATTAAAATGAAACTTTGAAATCAAAGAAACACCTAAACATTCCAACAACTCAAACTTGAATTGTATGAACGTTTAGGCACTCTTCTCTTCCTCGTTGTTGTAGCACAAGGTTTAAGGATAGATTGGTTGGGGGGATGGAAGTGTGGAATGGAGTGGAAATGGAGAAGATGGAGAAGGGGAAGTGTTTGTGTATTACAATGAAAAATGAGATGATTTGGTGAATGGAATGAATGGGTATTTATAGGAAGAGAATGGGTGTTAATGGATGTTTGTTTAAGGTATTTGGTGGATGGGAAAAGGTGTGGATGGTGGGAATTATGGTGGATGGATGGTTTAGTGGATGTAATTTAGGGTTTATTTAGGTGAATGTGGATGCATGGTTTAGTGGATGTAAAGGATAATGGGATGGTGTGGAATTAAAAGCTAAAAAAATGGGATAATGGGCATTTAAGTGTGAATGGAATGGTGGGATGCACTAATGGAAATTATGGAATGGAATGGTGGGATGCACTAATTAGGAGGAAGAATTAGGGTGAAGGGCTTAATGCATGGATTTGGGCCAATTAGGGTGAAGGGCTTAATGCATGGATTTGGGCCAATTATGATGAAGGGCTTAATGCATGGATTTGGGCCTAAAATGCCCCCCCTTGCATGGCAAGGGAAAGGACTTGGGCTAAAGCCCACGGCAATGGCTCTAAAATGGGCTAAGGTTAGGGTTTAGGTCATCTAAAAGCCCAAAGCCAAGAATAGAAACTCACGACAATGGAAACCTCCAAGAATAGAAACTTCCAACTTTAGAAACTTTGGTTACCAATTCCGACTTCCTTGCTCTTCACTTTCATTTCTTCATTTCTTAAGCTCCTTTGACCTTCAACCTCGTTCATTCCTCGTGCTCCATTTGCATACACCACATTCCAGCTCAGTTTTGCTCCAAAAGCTCCCAATTGCATCATTTCATGTAATATGTCCTTTAAACCTGAAAACACATGAAAGTAGCTTAAAAGACTACTTTAACGAATAAAACATAACAAAAATGCATAAGAACTAGCTAACTAAGGCGCATAAATATGCTCCTATCAGTCCTCTAATGTTCTTAACGAGGTTGTTCCCTCTTTTAGCCAATTTCAGCAGTAATACATATATATGGTATTCAATCAATAATATAGTCTGCATACCATTGTCACAATAGTTAACTAATCTCATAATACCAAAGCATGGGCTATAACATAAGCAATATACATATTCAAGGTCATAAAGTATGATACACCCCGACCCAGGATGTCCACTAGGACTCCGAATCGAGTTGTGCTAGCCTGGAAGGTGACAAAGCCATAAAGTGTAGTGATGTGGAAATTGTGAATAAATTTAAACCTAAAAGTGCCTAAGTACAAGAGTGCGCGGTGAGCAGGTGTGAACCCATTTCACACATTATGACAGAGTATAAGTACAATACAGTAAAATAAAGTAAGAATTACCATTGATGATCGTCTACCCCATGATTTGCCAATAATCTTCGTCGGTACAAAAACTCTTCTACTAACACCTAGAGGGGCGAAAAACAAGGGTGAGTGGGTCTGAAAATAAAATTTTAATAAAAACCTTTTTAAAACGTTATAACCTCTCGCAGTAAAACATGTATAGTTTCCAGAAAATACTACCACGTAGGTATGAAAACCAATGCACAAGAGTAGTGAAAACTTAAATATGCCATGTCATAATATCTTAGTAATAATAAATGTAAGCCAGGTGTGAAACCAATATAAAATAGTATGCCAGTCGGAGTTACCTAACGTGACCTGTACGACTAGACTTGTAGCTTATCAACATATGTCTGCACACGAGTTAGAGTCACCTAATATGACCTATATGACAGGCTGGGTGTAAATAAATACGCTTAAGTACTATGATCACGTGAAAGCTGTGCGATAGATCGCAAGTCACCTACTAGTTGGAACCACCTATTATGGTTTGTACGACAGGCTAGCACCAAAACTTGGAGCCAAGGTGAGTGTGCGGTGCGGGAGGTGAAAAATCACGTGAAAGTTGTGCCCTGGCCTCGGGTGGGAACGCTAACACTGGGGTGCAGCGTAATAAGCTCTAAATGCATAAATGCATAGAAATATGCAATGCAACAAGAACAATCACATGTTAACTCACCTAAAGCTTACCTAAGCCTTCATAGCATCAAATAGTATAATTCACAATTCATACTAATGTAACAATATAGTAATAAGCGGTATAGACATGGCATACAAGACATAAATTCATTTAAAAATGTTTTCTGGAAATCGTAAAGTCTCTCTCTCTCTCTCTCTCTCTCTATATATATATATATATATATATATATATATATATATATATATATATATATATATATATATATAACAAATGCCTACTCACCTGAGGTCCGCGCTAAAACTCCCTAGCACGAATATCGAGGCATCACGAATGATCGTCACCTAGAACAAATATTCAGTCATGTCATAGAATTCTTATCGATAGAACACATAACTTACATAAAACACATCCCCAAGGACGTTCTAAAATGATTTGAGACCCATTGACCAAAAGTCAGTCGTTGGTCAAAGATCAACGGTAGGATCCACAACCCTATGTAACTTGATCAGGAAGATCCGCATCACATATTTCTGACCCGTACTTCCAAAGATCCACATTATGCATCTAGAACAATATCCTAAAGTTTCGGAATGATCCAACAGTCGGATCGTCGATTCTTAAAATGACAAAGTAGCAAACCTTAGCAAAATTGTACCCAAACAATGGAATTTTGTTAATCGGACATCACATATGAAATTGGGGTATCAATTTTAGCCTAGAAAGATCAGGGGTGTCCTGGCCCATGTGCTGCCACCACACCCCGCCGCACGTGGCAGTTGGCTGGCTTGACTCGCCAGAAAAATCAACTATTTCTAAAAATTACCAAATTTTGCAAGAAAGTAGACCTCAGTGAGGGGAACAATTTTCATACTTGTGACCAAGGCCAATTTGGCCGAGAAGTGACCTGAAATCATCAAGAACCTCCGGAAAACTCTAAAAGGGTGAACATTGATTCGTCCATTCCGTCGCTCCGCCACCCCAAATGTTGATTGGGCTTTGTTCCTGGCCTTAAGGGGAATCTAATGGTGGTGGTGATCAAGGTAATTTGCTTAAAAAATTGGCAAATTGCCACCAAGAACACCACGGTGCCGTCGGCGCCATCTCCACGAAATCAAGACCAAACACCATTGGTTTTGGGGTGGAACTTGTAGAAGAATGGTCGTGGAGTCATGTGCAGGTGATGGTGAGCCTTGGATCGCTGGAAAAAAAAAAAAAAAAAAAAAGCAAAAAAATCGTCAGATCGTCACCAAGGATCGGTTTGGGTCACGGGTCGAAACGGGTCAAGGGGGATTCGGCCGATCGCCTTCATCTCTCTCTTCTCTCATTTCACTCCCTCCCTTATTCCTGATTAGGCGTTCCGCCCCTCTTTCTCTCCTTTATATTTCATCTCCACCGCCCATCTTTTCTTCCCTTTAATATGGGCCACACACGTGGCTTTCCCAGAATTTACTCCAAAAATCTGGAGCATTCCAGAAAATATTTAAATGACTCTTTTGTCCCTATTTTTACTCGCCCATAACTTCTTCGTTATAACTCCAAATCATGTTCCGTTTGCACCTACGCGTTCGTAGTGACAAGTACTACAAGGACAAGCCAAGAAAATAGATCTTACATGACTGGACAAGGCGGTCAACAAAAGTCAATGCATTTGCCTCGAAGGGCATTTTCAAAATTTCACATTTTAAAATTATAAAAACTGTAGTTTTTTTGGGACGGGTCGTTACAAAGTATCATTAGTTAAAGTTGAAAACTAAGTCATTGCATATATGTGGATATGACCTTTAAATTAATATCCATTGAAATAGACATGGATTAACCATATGCATACCTCGCTAAATGCAATCAGGACCTATCATTCCTGAAAAATAATGTATATCACTGAAAGAAACATGAGATTTCCATATGTACATATGAATTGCAAGGTTGCAAGTACCACTGATATGCATATAACATGTAAACTTAATGAATTTTATAATCACGTTAAATTACCACTTCATGCTATCAAAATTTTCATATATTTATACACATATCAAGACTTACAACGTATGTGAATTATCCAAGAACCTTAAGTCTTGATGCTTATTTTAAAATAAGTTGTGGTTGCCGCATCTATTCTTGATGCTTATTAAAATCCTTGATTTCTTCGTGTTGCTAAAAAATTATGCAATAACCTTGAATAATCATAAAACTAATAAGGCCATGTACTTTTCCTTTTTCCGGGAATACAAGCATGATAAAATATTATTCCATCATATTAGGTAGTATTTATGCGACTATGCCGTATGTCATTCCCAAGAATTTTATCAACATTCAAACTAAGAATTGAAAGTCTAAAACCAAAACACACACACACACACACACACACATATGCCAACCTCAAGAAGTTCTAGTTCATGACAATTATATATACTTAATGCATTTTTTTAGAAATTTTTAATTTTAACATCCCAAATTATATGTGCACAACCACATAGGAGACTTGATAAAGGTAGTTGTGATAAAGCTAATAAACATGTATAAACCCAATAGGACAATGAAATCGAAATAGGATGCAATATCAATTAATAGTTTGTAATATTCCTTCAAGTCAAAGGACAAGTTTTAATATATAGCTATCTCAAATTTCAATATGAAATTTAAGTTAAAACACAATTCACATAGAAAACCAATTTCTTTTTGCCGTGAAACATGAGTATGGAAATTGAGCAAAACTCAAAACATGTCATCGATTCAAGACATCAATTTTTAGGGTTTACCAAGTAGGTCTTTAATTGTATTATGACCTGCTCTGAAACCATGTTGAAATTTTTTTAGATCGATGGGCCTAGGGGCTCCACTCTAACTACACTAATATTGTCCCCAACTTTACCACCTGCCCAATCCTTTAAGTGTGGGGTTTTACCGCAAAAGGTCTCGGTATTAGTTAGAGTGGAGTAATCATATTTAAAATCATTGCTTTTTTATTTACCCCACCGATGTAGGAACACTCCTCCTTATGTGTTACCCCATTTAGTAGTTCACATGTGGAGATCCACACATTAGCAATTGAAACTCAGAGGTTGCCTCCAATGAAGTCTAAACTTGTTTTCAATATTTTTCAGGACATGACTCTTGGAACTCAAAGGCTGACTCTATGTTAAGAGTCCAAGCTTGTTTCCAAGCCCACACTTCCTCGTGACAAGTTCGTTGGCTTGCACAGGCCCGTAATCGTGAGCTTTGATACCAACTGTTAGACTATATATTTCATAAACAACTAAAAACACTAATATGAAAGAATCCATAAATTATGCTCAATTGATAAAGTACTCCAAGTAAACATGGCACGTAGGAGGATGAACCATCTTTGACAGAACCGTGCGGAATAGGGTCAACCATAGACTTCTCCTTTGGTGGAAATTATATTGGAATCTTGCGGAATAATATGTTAGTTGACCAAAGTCTTCTACACACTCAACACTCCTTTATACTCGAACTAATGGGGCGTTCATATGAGTTTATGTGTGTTATGAGTAGGGACCTTAGCCTTGTATTTATATGGACTTGACCCTAATGAATCTTCCCATAATAATGTCATTAGGAATCCTTGCAGTCCAAGGATAACTAATACACCAAATCTCATTCCAAATAGGATATAATGAGTAGCCCTTATTCCCTAAGGAAATTCGGAATATATTAACCTTACTTGGGGTACAAGTTATAGCTAGTAACTAAATCCTAATCTTATTTATATTCCATGCAATCCTTAAATTAACTGTGTAGACCTATTAACCGTTGTATTGTGGTCCAACATCCAACATTTCTCTCATTATTTTATATGGTCAACAAGTATAATGACTACTTCTAATCTAAGTTATATGTAGGTTTTTGTGAGGTGACAAGTGTCTTGTTGGAAACTCCAGCAAGGGCACCAAACTAACAGTTTTTGAAAGAGTGAAATAATTGAAGAAAATGAATTTTCTTTGAATGAATGAATGGATAATTACAACAGAGAAAGAGTACATATAGCTTTTCCTAATTACAATTAAGTCTCTAACTATCTATACTAATTACAATTACAAGTATAAAAAAACTACTTAATCAATGGACTTAAATTGTTAATTGTATTGTGTTAAAAAATCCCATATCGGCCGTATCTCTCATAAAAGAAGGGTTTAAATATTCTAAATTCACTCTAACTAATACCTAGGCCTTTGTGATAAAACCCCACACTAATGAATTGTGCAAGTGGTAATTACTAAGTTTGGACAATATTTGTGTTGTTGAAAGTGAGCATTTAGCCCATCTATATGATAATTCTATATGGTATCAGAGCCAGGGAGCAGCTCATACTACCACGTGATGGATGGGTCACCTTGGCCCTGTGCGATGATGGTGGGTCCCTTGGCCCTCTGTGCAGGGTGAGTCTACTTGACTCCACATGGTTGTCGATGTGTGGATTTCCCACGTGTGACCCATTAATTGCGTCCCACATGATAGGGTGTGTTAAAATATCCTACATCAGTTGTATCTTTGAGAAAATAAGAGTTCAAAAATTCTAACCCACTTCAACTAATATTGAGGCATTTTGTGATAAAACCCCACACCTGACAAATTATGTAGGTGGTAATTACCAAGTTAGGGACAATATCGGTGTTGTTGGAACTGGGTCTTTGGCCCGTCTCTCGGATTATTCTACATATTCGATTACTTGGCTTTTAGTTCTTCCTCTTTACACCCTTTAAGCTAAACTTGGAAGAATAAAAAAGACCAAGCGAAAGCTTAGACTGAAGATACAAAATATGTTCTTGCACAAACATTTAGTGTGAATATCGGCTAATTGATCTTTTGCGCACACATATTGCACTTTAACAAGATGAGCAAGCACCAATTCTCTAATATAGTGGTAATCAATCTTTATATACTTCATCCTAGAATGAAATACTGGATTGGATGCAAGGGAAATGGCATAAATATTATTACATCAAAGAGTAAGAGTCTCATAGAGGGGAAAACCAAGTCATGAAATACCTTGCAAATCTAAGTGATCTTAGTTGCTGTGTGAGCCAAATAATGATACCCAGCTTGAATAGATGATCGAGTAACAATGGATTGCATTTTTAGCATTCCAACTGATAGATTATGACCCATAAAAACAGTAACCACTAGTAGAGCTTCATTAAAAGTGGAACGTGCCCAATCTTCATCAAGATGTACAGAGAAATAAAAATGGCCTTTTTAGACCAAAAACCATGAGAAATTGTGCCCTTGAGAAATCTAAGTATCTTTTCAGCAGCTTGCATATGAGGTAATGTAAGCCTCCAGCAATAGACTTATATTTTGGAGGATTTGACAATAAAGGGCCACTATGATCAAGTTTAACTGTACTGAGAGGTGTAGAACAAGGTGTGGCACCTTCCATGTTGATCTTTCTTAGTAGATTAAGGAGATATTAACCTTGAATAAGGAAAACCTTATGGTAATCTGTGAACCTTAAGACCCAAAAAATAATGCAATGGACTAAGATCCATAACTGGAAATACATTCCTCAACCTCTAAAGAAACAACTGATAGATGGAAGAGTTGGGGCTTGTAACCAATATGTCATCTACATAGACCAAAACAATAATCTAAACTAGAATTTTGAGAACAAACATATAGGCATCAAAAGATGATTGATGAAATCCAAAAGATTGCAGAACATGAAACAACTTATCAAACTAAGCTTTTGAAGCCTGTTTAAGACCATAAGAGATTTCTGGAGTTTGCACACATGACTTGCTTTACTAGGATCACTAAAACCTGAAGGTTATTGCATAACACATCTTATTTCAAATCATCATTCGAAAATGTATTACTGATGGTAATTGATTAAAAGAACCACTTGAATTGAACAATAAGTTTAAGAGATAGTCACTGGTTTGTCAACTAGACTAAATGTTTCTTGAAGATCAAGACCTTTTTGGTGATGAAACCCCTTGTGTCTAGCTTTATACTTCTCAATAGAACCATCAAGATTTTTCTTGATTCTAAAAACCTATTTACGATCGATTAAATTTTAAGAAGGAGAAGAAGGAACCAAAATCCAAGTTTCGATGGATTGAAAGGCATTGAATTCATCCTACATTGCTGATCTCCAATGTGCATGTTTAGAGGATTGCAAGTATGTGGTATAAACAAAATTCATAGGTGCAGGAAAAGGATGTTTGGTAGCAAAGCATGACTTGGGTTTATATAGAGACATAAGGTTTTAATCATGGAAACAACTACAACCAAAGACTTTAAGGCTATAGTAATTTGGATATGTATGAAACATTAATTTCCATGGAGATTGAGCTAAACTAGAGATAAGCAAACGATTGATCAAATATATTGTAGTGGAGAAAGCTTCAACTTAATAAATGTGAGGAACATTAGAGGTAACCAATAGAGTTCTAGTGGTTTCAACCAAATGTCTATGTTTCCTTTCAACACATTCATTATGTTCAAGTGTGTGAGGACAACTAAATTGATGCAAAATTTCATGGAACTAAGAAAATATTGAAACACAGCACTAATAAACTCACCCATGAATCTGAATGCAATGTCTTTATTTTATTACCAGGAAAATTTTCTACATAACTTTTGAAAGTAACAAAAGTATAGTACACTTCATACTTTTCCTCTAAAGGAAAAAAAACCAACTATATTTGTTGTAATCATCAACAATTAACAAGAAGAATTTGTGACCACTCACTAAGTGACAAGAACAGGGCTCCAAAGATCATAATGCAACAATTCGAACTAAGCTGAAGAACTAGTAGCACCAAAACACAACTTATAATTCTTTCCTATAGTACAAACTGAGTTGAAGAAATCATCATAGTTTACCTTACACATTAATTTATTGCGAGAAGTAACCCTTCTAAAGATAGAAGAAGATGGATGACCAAGTCTATTGTGCCATACTCGCATTGGTGCTTTGACACTTATTAATGCAAAAGATGAACAACAGAAACTTTAGGAAAATGAAGAACGATCCTTAACAAGGGATCCATTCAAATCAAGAGTCAAAGAACAATAATTGCCTTTGAGAATTTGATAAGAAGACATTTAATTGTGCTTCATTTTAGGAACATAAAGAACATTATGCAACTTAAAAGAAGTATGGAGGTGTATGTAAAAATGATGAATGATGTGAAAATTAACTTGACACACAAATTAAACCCTATTGATGACAATTGTAGTATATATGCAAGTAGAGATCGTTCTAAACTGAGGATTAACTAGAGATGCTAATCAACACAAATAAGACTCAAAAACACTAAACTAAACTCTATAGACTCAAAACTAACTTAAAACATTCAAAACAGCAACAAACAATAAAAAAATACTCAATTTTAGACCTAACAAGTGATTTTGACGAAAATAAAACTTAACTTGACTCAAAAGACTAAAAGAAAACAGATTTTGACTCAAATAACAAGACTAAATGAAAGGGGAATTGTTTTTTACGAAATTAAAACTTAAAACATAAACTTTGCATAAAACACTGTATAAAAACGAATTTGGGTGAATTAAATGGGTGAAAGGCTAGTTAGATGGTCCTTTTCCACACTTGATATATGCATATAAACTAATTTCCAGTTATTATTCCTTTAGACTATGAATGACAACGCCCCAAGTTAATTGCATCGCATAATCAACCATCAGATTTTCCTTATTTCATTGAATTAGATGGGATACGCATCGCAACCAAATTATCTTTCTCGAGTTCCCTATATGAAACGCATGATAGAGATACATGTCAAAAGTCATTAAGTTCTATGAAAATCATAAGCATTGACAAGACATTCATCACTATGAAACGCATGAGACTCATACCAAGGATTTACTTAACACGATTGTGACTAGCAACCTCCACTACTTGTGAATGTAAGTGAATAACTATTATGTGATGGAAGATTTGGGGCTTGTAATCATGGCTTCAAATCCACCTCCAACTAAAAAGATATAACCATGGCTTCGAATTCACCTCCAACTAAAAAGAAATTAGTTCCACATGTTCATCATAATTGAAAACCAAATTAATTTAAACATTGAACTAAAACTAAGGATAGAATACACCTAGAATTTCCTAGCCTCTCTTGACTTCAATTTCATCCATCCACCTTGCTCCACTCAGAAGCTATCCAATTGATGCCCAAAACTGCTCCAAATGGCTCCAAAATGCACTTTCTTGCTCCTTTTGCCATTAGGACCTAGAAATATATGAAAATAGCTTAAAACACTATAACAAGTAGTAATTAACTAACTAAATGCAAGGAAACAACATACCTAAGTAGCAAAAATATGCTCCTATCAAATTCCCTCACACTTGACTTTTGCTAGTCCTCAAGCAAAACAAAACAAAACAACAAAACATAACCTAAACCTTCCAACAATTGCCTTAGGGATTTCTAATGCAACATGACATATTAAAGATCACCACTCACATAGATTTTAGTTATCCCTACCATCGAGCCCATACTTAATCATAGTTACCACTCATTAGCTCCCATTTAATCAATTAAAACATGATTTTGAATGTAGTAACATGCCTTAGAGAATTCCCTCAATTCCTCACTGGATATACTCTCTATTTTCACACAAATTTTCTGACTACACTCCCTACACTAGGTATATGTGAGAAGATTGATGTAAACATTTAGACTAGCACTCACATAAGTTATAATCAAATAAGGCAATTTCTGGAATTATTGACATGAATACATATGATCTCATGAATGGAATGCCACTACTTAGACGCGAGAACCAGGGATACCATATGCTCAAACCAATTTTAAACTCCACATATTGAAACACATAACAATCACGATAGAAGTCTAAGAGTTGTAACGGGGCTAAGGTATTGGCTAAAAAAGAAAGGTAAGGATAAACAAAAGTTCGTTAAAGCAAAAGTAAGCAAAGTAATGAAATAAACACTTAGAATTCACTTTTGAATGCAGAAATCAACTTTGAACACCAAAGGAAGATTCACACAATACTTAGGGACAGATTCAAACTTTTGGACCCTTTCTTCAACAATCAACACTTGTGAGTTCATTCTCACTTATTTTCAACTCTTTTTTTTTTTTCTTTCTCTTCTTCAACTTTTTCTTCTTTTTTTTTTCTTTTTTTCACGTGTTTTTTTTTCTTTCGTGCCCCTTTCCTTCTTTGGCACACAAATCATACATTCTCCTAGATTCCCATGAAAAACACCTTCCCCCACACTTGTTTTTCTGCAATTTTTAGATCAAAAGGAATTCCCTCTAAGTCATGCTTTACTATACTTTAAGAACAAGGGTATGGATAGTCCTATTCTGGGTTAGGTAAGGATAGTGTGGCTAACAAAGAAAATAGGCTAACTAAGACTCAAAGGGGTTAAACCTACAATACATATGCAAAGGGTAGGGCTTTTTGGCACTGGTTTTAACTAAATAACTTCATCTTGTTTTATGTTATGCACTCAATTTTATGATTTGAATGAAATGGGCATGAGTTGTAGTATTTGGAACTATAGTGATAATACGCAGTCTAAGTAGCAACCAAGCAAAGAATGTCTAAGTATTTGGAACTATAGTATTCAATTTTATGATTTGAATATGAGATCATGCAACAACTTTAGAAAACAAAAATTCAAGATTAATAACTCTCCAAATAAAGTTTAGGCTCAAGTCTCTCAGGGTTGTAGAGTTAGTTTGAGTTTCTTCCTTCAAGCATGTTACAAAAACTGATTTTTTTCCTTTGTGATTACATGTGAATTCGTAAATGTCAACTACAACTAAGCATAAACCAAAGAGCATATCAAACTTCCATCCATGTTTGCAACTTTCTTTAATAGTCATTCAATTAAAAACCAAATCCTCATCATTGTGTTGGAAGGTATCCTAAGACACAAACAAACATAAAAACAAAAACGACTTTAAAAACAACATTTTTTGGGTTTTTAAAACACTCTTTTTTTTTTTTTTTTCAAATTTTCGGATTTTCTGTTTAAGACACATAAAAACACTTCAAAACACACTAAAAACACTTAAAAATAGTGAATAACAACTTAAGAAGTGATAGGTGATAAAGTCCCACGAAAATCATGCAAAAACAGCTTGTTTACCCCCCCCCCAACCACACTTAAACCAAACATTGTCCTCAATGTTTTAAGCATAGACTCACAAACAAACAAATAACACAACTAACAAACATGACAATCATGGAAAAGTAAAAGCAATAAAGAATAGGGTTTAGGAACACAAATCTGGTTATAGAGTGTTGGAGATTCCTAGGTCTTCTTTATTTGCATGCATGGTTGCCTCCCAAGAAGCACTTGCTTTAACATATTCCAGTCGGACGAGACCTCCTTTTAGGCTTCATTGGAGCCCACGACATGGAGGGGTATATCCTCCACTACATGCTCCTCAAAATGCTCATAGTATGGCTCAATGAATGGGAGGGGATAGTGATACTCCCTGATTGTGGTGTTTTGGTTCCTAAAGTCCATGTAAATTCTCCCACCACCTTGAAATCGATTTGGAACCTGCACCAAAGAAGGTAACAACCTATTAGTTGAAATGGGAATTGGAATTAGGATTGGAGACTTACTAGGATGTTGTGGCAATGCCCCTAGGACAGCCACCATCTCGCCAATTTTATCATTAGGCACGGCCAGATTAGGTGTTTTTAGGGTAGTGGCGTGCTCCTTGTGCTCCACTCCAATTCTTTCCTCGATGGTAGTTCTAGATGCATCTTTCTTGATTGGTGTTGAATGTTCCTGCCCTATATTTTTAATTATATCAATGGCAAAACAAGAACAAACATCATTAGGATTTTCAATGGATTCAAAAACTTTAAAGTTAATCATATCACCACCAAACTCCATAGTTAAGGCTCCCTTGGCCACATCAATCTTGGTGTGGGCTATTTTCATGAAAGGTCATCCAAGTAAGATTGGCGATGGTGGATAGTGGGTTGAATCCTCCATGTCAAGCACATAGAAATCTGCAGGAAAATTCAAGTGGTATACCTGCACCCAAAACATCTTCCAAAATTCCTCTCGGGTATGCATTAGATCGATCAGCTAATTGAATAATAACACCATCATTTTTAAGCTCTCCTAGATTCATAGATGCATAAACAGAATATGGCATGACATTAATTGATGCACCTAAATCTAGCATAGCATGTTCAAACCTTGTATTACCAATTACACAAGGGATAATGAAACTACTTGGATCTTTGCATTTAGGTGGCAGCTTTCTTTGCAACATTGCAGAGATATTCTCACTTACATGTACCACCTCTTTCTTCCGAATCTGTTTCCTTATTGTACAAATCTTCTTCAAAAACTTAGCGTACTTCCGGATTTGCTTTATAGCATCAAGGAGCAGGATATTGACGTGCACCTTCTTAATACGTCTACAGAATGTCTTTTTCATCATTCTCTGTCTTAGATTGCATAAATCTACTAGGAAAGGGCACATTTAGTGGAATAGAACTAGAAAAATTTGAATTTAGACTTGCCTTGAAGGTTTGGGACGGTTTTGGTGCCTTAGGGGGCTGTGGCAAGGTTTGATCTTCCCTTGCCGTGGCCCTTGCTTGCTGTTCTTCTTCTTGTAGCAGTTTTTCCTCCTCGTTAAGGCCTTGTTTGGATGGTTTTGGATGATTTCCAAGCTCTTTACCACTTCTTAATGTAATGGCCTTGGTGGTTTCAAAACCTCCCTTTGGATTCACAATGGTTGAACTAGGAAGTTTGCCTTACTCTCGAAACTGCCCAATAAACTCTGAAATCTGCCCTATTTGCTTCTCCAATTCATCCACCTTTTTGGCTTGATTTTGCATTCCCTGCGCCACAATGGTTAGTAATTGAACAATTTGATCATTATCCGTGGACGAACCTGTTTTTGGTTGGGCAGATTGTGGTTGGTTTTGAATTGGTGCATATGGCTTTGGAAACATCCCAGGGGGTGTTGGACGAAATCCTCCTTGTTGTTAAGGTTGTTGGGGCTCCCTTCACTTGAAATTTGGGTGATCTCTTCACCCCGGATTGTAAGTGTTGGCGTATGGATCATACCTAGGTTGATTTTGGCCTTGATAACCTATGGCATTGGCAGATTCCCATCCTCCATTCTCAATCAATTGAAGGCATTGCTCAGAGGGGTGTCCTTGCGTGGTGCACACGCCACAAACACTATGTTTTTGCACTTTGTTTCCTTCAACAACCTGAGACACAAGGAGAGTAAGATTAGCCAATTGTGATTGAATTTCGGACATGGAACTTACCTCATTCACTTGGTGTTGCTGTGGGGGGGGGTCCTTTTGTTGCTTGATTGCAATTAGAATCTTTGCAGCCACCAGTGTTTTGTCAACCAATGCATTTCCCACTGAAGCATCTAGCATTGGTCTCTCAATTGGAAAGAGTCCTTCGTAGAAATATTGAATTAAAAGTTCTTCCTTCTTTTGATGTTGAGGGCATGATGCAACTAGAGTCTTGAAACGTTCATAATACGCTGGAAAAGACTCCCCTTGGTTTTGTTGAATGCCACTAATTTTCTTCCTCAAAAGAATCACTCTTAAAGTTGGGAAGAATTTCTCTAAGAATGCTCGCTTCATGCTTTCCCAAGAAGTGACGATTCCAGGTGCCAATTCGTATAGCCAATCTTTAGCCTTTTCCAAAAGAGAGAATAAAAAGGCTTTCCTCTTCAAAATATTCCCATCCACGTTAATGGGTGTCATGCTTGAGCATACAACTTCAAACTCCTTCAAATGCTTGTTTGGATCTTCCATGGACAATTCATGGTATTTGGGAATATGATGCAGCAAGCTTGACTTTAATTCAAACTCATCGGTCTTATCCAGGGCTGCCCTAGGGTATTGAATGCAAATAGGCACGGCATTGCCCAACCCCAAGGTTGAACGTTCTTTGATTGTTCGATTGTCCGCCGCCATGCTTTCTTCTTCTTCAAATTCAGATTCAGACTCTAAACTTGAACTAGGTGGATTAGGTTCTGGTTGCTTCCTCTTTCTTCTCAAAGTTCGTTCAAAATTGTCATCAAAATCCAATATGTTTGCATGAATAAGTTAAGAATGACGAGTCATAAACTAGTACCTGAAACAAAGAACAAAAACAATCAGCAACCACTTTAAAAGGCACGGCAAACACAACAAAAAGACACAAAGAAACACACTACACACTTTGACACGACACAAACAAAAGGAATTAGCAAGTTTGCTAATCCCCAACAACGGCGCCAAAATTTGATGTGAAAATTAACTTGACACACAAATTAAACCCTATTGATGACAATTGTAGTATATATGCAAGTAGGGATCATTCTAGATTGGGGATTAACTAGGGATGCTAATCAACACAAATAAGACTCAAAAACACTAAACTAAACTCTATAGACTCAAAACTACTTAAAACACTCAAAACAACAACAAACAATAAAAAAGACTCAATTTTTGACCTAACAAGTGATTTTGACGAAAATAAAACTTAACTTGACTCAAAAGACTAAAAGAAAACAGATTTTGACTCAAATAACAAGACTAAATGAAAGGGGGATTGTTTTTTACGAAATTAAAACTTAAAACATAAACTTTGCATAAAACACTGTATAAAAACGAATTTGGGTGAATTCAATGGGTGAAAGGCTAGTTAGATTGTCCTTCTCCGCACTTGATATATGCATATAAACCAATTTCCAGTTATTATTCCTTTAGACTATGAATGACAACGCCCCAAGTTAATTGCATCACATAATCAACCATTAGATTTTCCTTATTTCATTGAATTAGATGGGATACGCATCGCAACCAAATTATCTTTCTCCAGTTCCCTATATGAAACGCATGATAGAGATACATATCAAAAGTCATTAAGTTCTATGAAAATCATAAGCATTGACAAGGCATTCATCACTATGAAACGCATGAGACTCATACCAAGGATTTACCTAATATGATTGTGACTAGCAACCTCCACTACTTGTGAATATAAGTGAATAACTATTACATGAAACTCCCTTATACTCTAGCATCAAATTCATGCATGCAAATTAAGTGTCGACCCTCAACCAACATACATAAACAAGTTTTGATAACTTAGATAAGCAAGTCACATTCAAGACTCAAGAAATAATAACTGGATATAATCAATTCATATAAAACATATAATCATGGCTTCGAATTCACCTCCAACTAAAAAGAAATTAGTCTCACATGTTCATCATAATTGAAAACCAAATTAATATAAACATTGAACTAAAACTAAGGATAGAATACACCTAGAAATACTCCACACTCCAATGGCAGATTTCGAACCCTCCTTGGATGGTAGATTGCACAAGTCTTCTTCTCCTTCCTTCCTTGCTTGCGGCACTAGGGTGATGTGGTGTGAATTATGGTGTTTGATGGCTGAATGTATGAATGAATGAATGAGTGAATGGATGGTTAAAACCTACGGCAAAGGCTTGTATTTATAGGCTAGGTCTTGCACAATTTCTGAAGGAAAAGGATTGCACAATCCAATGGGAAAAGGACTAGGGTTTTGGACCTTCTAGAAATCATAAAACCAAAGAGAATATGGAGAGGGTGCGGCATACAATTAGGAGCAAATAAGGTCTTCTAGAAAGAATATTAGGGCAGATTTCTAGAAGATTTTAGTCTAAGGGGTGCGGCACCTTTGTAGGAGAGGGATTACAACTCCCAATCCACCAAGTGATGGCATATATGTGGCACACAAGGGATAAGGTCTCTAGAATCTGAGTTATGCATTTAAATGTATAACTAATCCCTTCTAAATAGCTAGAATTAAGGTACAAACTAATTTGGATAAGATAAGATAGGATAATGCTAGATTTAGGAAAAGATAAGGTTGGTTAGGATAGGATAAGATAAGGTTGGATAATGTTCCTTATGTCTTGCTCTTTCCTTATCTTCTTTGTATTTGAACTTGTTTCTCCAGATTTGTAGCATTTCCTAGCCTCTCTTGACTTCAATTTCCTCCATCCACCTTGCTCCACTCATAAGTTGTCCAATTGATGCCCAAAACTACCCCAAATGGCTCCAAAATGCACTTTCTTGCTCCTTTTGCCATTAGGACCTACAAACATACGAAAATAGCTTAAAAGACTATAATAAGTAGTAATTAACTAACTAAATGCAAGGAAACAACATAGCTAAGTAGCATAAATATACTCCTATCAATGAACTAACATGATTTATAAACTGACCTTTAGCATCACTAATGTACATATTTTCTTCCCTATTGTATGGAGCAGCAGAAGAAATGTTGGAGATATCATTAGAGGTGTGTAAAGTTACTCCCGAATCAATAAGTTAGGAAGAAGTGGGCTTAGATGTGAAATGTGAAAGAAAAATTTTATCCTAACTAAAAATATG
This sequence comes from Pyrus x bretschneideri, assembly GCF_019419815.1. Lineage (NCBI taxonomy): Eukaryota > Viridiplantae > Streptophyta > Magnoliopsida > Rosales > Rosaceae > Pyrus > Pyrus x bretschneideri. The sequence goes on from NW_025999679.1 coordinate 2,415,740, forward strand.
TGAGAATATTTGAACATACAAGCATACAAATAACTCTTAAGGTAAGCATTCAAACAATTCTTTGACCCAAAGAAATTCAAAGCCTAAAGACTCTTTGAAAAAGAAAGAAGAAAGTTTGAGCTTTTCTCACCCTTGAAGCTCATCCTTATTTACACAAGGGATTCACCCAAGTGGAGGGCCTTTAAGTCACCTCATTGCTGCTTAGTTCTTTCCTTTCTTCTTGGCTCTTTACTTCTTGAATCTTTGCTTCTTGAGGATGTGAGGAAAGGATCTCCAAAAGTACCAAAGGTTTCGTACCTCTAAGTCTCCACACCAAAGATGGTGGTGTAACGATGAAATGGATTACCCAAAAGGAGTTTGATGCTAGTAAGCCCTCCTAGGTAGGCCGGCCTCTATAGAAAGAAAAGAGAGAGAGAGGTTCACTCTTTTTCCTCAAAGAAAACCCTAACGAGGTTAAGGCTATACAGTTCCTTTTATAACACCTCACACTTGAGTGGCAAGATTGTAATTAAGCTAAGTTCACTACAGCTCTCTCAATGGCCGTTTTGGCTTTGTCATTGGATTAATTTCCATTTAGTTTTTAGTTTTCATACAACTTAACTCACTGGTCCTTGTGGACCAACACCCTTTTGGGCTTGAAACTCGAAACTAACTTAAAAGCCCAATACGAACCTTTCATATGATCAATTAACGAATTAATCAATCTTGACCATTCTCAATTAACCTATTTAATTGCTTATCCATCTCATTTATATTTCTTCACATTTGTTGATGCACAAAATCAGTGAAGACTTTGGAACAACGTAAAGTGTCAAGTTTGTGACCTTTGCTTGGTTGCTCCATTCACTAGTGAGGATAAATATGTAAAGAGATGGAGCTAGGGAAGCAAACACAAGATGTGCGTGGTTCAACCTAAGTTTGGCTACATCTATGAAGGGTTTACACAAATACATAGGTTCAAGCATAATCATCATTAGTGAGTTCTAATGAGTAGTTTAAGTACAATAATGACTTTAGGGATTCATTGTAGGAGAATGGTCTCTTTTATAGTTGAGGAGAGTCCAGCTTTTGTCTGCGGTCAATGTGGGACTCTATGAGCTTTATTCTGACGTTGACATGTGTCGTGCTATGATTAACCTCCTAGTTGGAAGGTAGCTTTTGTGCTTCGGCAGGGGTGAAAATAGTGCTCCCCAAAGTTCCCAAGTAAGGAAAGCTTCTCAATTGGGGACTTGAAAAATCCAAGTTACTAAGTAATCACGAAACTTCTTAGTACCGAAGTGTAGTAGCATATAGTCCCCAAGTTTCCAAGCGAATAGGATAGCCAAAGAAGATGGCTTCATATTCTTAAGTCATTATAAAAAAAAAAAAAACTTAAAAAATTCTCTCCTTTTTTCTTTTTCTTTTTTTTTTCTTTTTTTTTAATGTAACCCAAGTATATATATTTTTTATTAAGCCCAATTCCTTCTTTCTTTTTAGTGAGAAAAGAAAATGTGGTTGAAACCTTTTCCTTTGTGTACATACCTTGAATGGTTGAAGCTTTTTCCTTTGGACACATAGCTTGAGTGGTTGAAGCTCTGTAGGTGAAACTTTTTGGCTGAAACTTTGTAGGTGAAGCTCTTTCCTTTGGGCACGTAGCTTGTGGTTGAAGCTTTGTAGGTGAAGCTTTTTGGTTGAAGCTTTATAAGTGAAGCTTTTTTGGTTGAAGTTTTGTAGGTGAAGCTTTTTTGAACCACATAAATAGATTTTGCTTCCATGCTATTAAGCAAGAGTGTGGAAGGCTTTTTGAAATTTTTTGTTGAAGCTTTCTTAAACCACATAAATAGTGTGGAAGGCTTTTTGAATTTTTTTCTTGAAGCTTTTTTGAACCACATAAATAAATTTTGCTTCCACACGCTTGAGCAAGAGTGTGGAAGATTTTTTCCTTTCTTTGTAGTTAGGCAAAGTGTGAAGCTTCCTCCTTTCAAGGTGTGGAAGGCTTCCTCCATCATTGTGTGTGAAGGCTTTTTCCTTTCAAGGGTGTGGGAAGCTCTCTCCCTTCAAGGCTATGGGAAGCTCAACCTTTCAAAGTGTGAGAAACTTCCTCCCTTGAACGGGTGGGAAGCTCCCTCCCTTCAACGGTGTGGAAAGCTCTACCCTTCAAAGTGTGGGAAGCATTCTATGGGACTCCATAAATTGATTTTGCTTCCACACTCTTGAGCAAGAGTGGAAGGCAATCTACATGTTGTAGTTATCTCTTATGTGTTGAAGCTTTGTGGGCCTTCTCCATATGTCATAATTAATTAATTAATTTTGAATTTTTTTTTTTGGCAGATTGTTTTTTTTTTTTTTTTTGGAACTAGGGACAAGAAAATGTGGGAGAGACCACATATATAGATTTTGCTTCCACACTTTTGAGCAAGATTGTGGAAGGCAATCTACATGTATTAGTAGTTGAAAGTTCGGATGAGCCATATAAATAGATTTTGCTTCCCCACTCTTGAGTAAGAGTGTGGAAGGCATTCTACATGTTGTAGTTGTTGGAGGTTTGTTAAACCATATAATACGATTCTGCTTCCACACTCTTGAGCAAGAGTGGAGAAGACAATCTACATGTTTTAGCTATTAAAGGTTTGTTGAATCATATAATAAGATTCTGCTTCCACACTTTTGAGCAAGTGTGTAGAAGACAATCTACATGTTGTAGATGTTGAAGGTTTGTTGAACCATATAATACGTTTTTGCTTCCACACTCTTGAGCAAAAGTGTGGAAGGCTTTGTTGAGTTTGTATATGCCTTTTTTCAAGTTGTAAGGCTTGAAATTTTTTTACTGCTTATGAATGCTAAGAATCCACAGGTGCATGATGTACTGTTCTTCCCTAGTTGGTGAAAAGAAGGTAAGTTCTTTCATCATTCAGTTGGTGAGAAGAGTGGTGAGTTGTCGAGGCAAAAATGTTTATTAAAGTACTAGTTGTATCTTCCACCACCTAGTTGATAATATAAAGGTGATTTCCTTCATCACCTAGTTGGTAAGAAAAGTGGTAAGTTGCCGAATCTCAACATTGTTTATTAGAGTACTGGTTGTGCTCTTCATCACCTAGTTGGTGATACGAAGGTGAGTTCTTTCATAACTAACCTAGTTGGTAAGAAGAGTGGCAAGTTGCTGAAACACAAAATTGTTTCTTAGAGTACTGGTTGTACTCTTCATCACATAGTTAGTGATACAAAGATGAGTGCCTTCATCACCTGGTTGGTGAAAAGAGTGGCAAGTTGCCAAAGGATATTAAATTATAGGTGTACTCTTCATCACTTGGTTGGTGATACGAAGGTGAGTTCCTTCATCACCTGGTTGGTGAGAATAAGGGCAAGTTGCCGAGGCATATTGTACAAGTGTCGAATGGCAAAATGCATATTGATACCTCTTCGAAGCTCAGTTGGCTTATGTATGAATGTGTTGAAATGTATGATGTTTATGTTGATTGACATGAGTGATGCTTATGAATGTTTTGCTATGCATGAAGGAATCCATTGTTTAGATATGTGAACCATGTTAGTTATAACACTTAGTTTCACTTACTTTATGTCAAATACGCATGTAGAAGCTCTGAGTTAAAGTATACAGGTAGGTCAGCATAGACCAAGTCTTCCAATGCTAGAAATGTGAAAGACTCAGACTAAGTTGTCTGAATTCCCTCTTAATTAGATATTTGCCGAATGACTTATGTTATAAAGGATCTCAAACTGTTGAAGGTCAAAATATTTGTAATGCGTATGCCTTGTAAAAGCATTTCCTTCAACACATACGCCTATTTTGAAAGAGTGCAACTTGACCCTATGGTCATAATAGTTGAAGGTATGTTCACCCCTGGTTGTCTTGATGCGAACCTTTATCCCTCTTATTGTAATGAGCTCGATGAAAGTAAAAATCATTTCTCTTGCCAAGAAACGAATACGTTTGGTGACTTAGCAGGTAGCTAAGTGAGGCAAGAGAGGATGCAATGGGTGTCTGGATGGCCAAAACCTTCTCACTTGGTAGAACTTGACTTCCACTCCCTATTTTTTGATAGAGGTTAATCATAAGAGGGCTCCCTTGGTATGTCATTGCCTCTGGCAAAGACATGATGGTAAGCTTGTCCACCTCAGAGTAAGTCTTCCACTAAAACAACCATCATATTCACTTCATGACTCGTCCAACTTCTGACGAATGGTGTATAACTCATCAGCGGAGTGTAAACGATTAGCTTGGAAGATGTGTTGAGCCACAAAGAGCAATCCACAGTATTAGGTTAAAGATGACAATACCAATTGAGAGCTTCACCAAAGAGAGTTGAGGGGAATATAAGACATCGTTCCTCATCATTGTATCTTCGGTATGCCATGGTAGATTTAAGGACGTAGATATGCTCAAGTGGATCTTCCCTCCCAATATACGATTGTAAGCCAAGCTTATGTTTAGTTTTTCCTTGTAGAGGGGTGTAAATGATCCTCTTTGTTAACAAGGGCCTGGCATTAGCTCATTCTTGTCTGGTATTATGGCTTGACACTCTGCCTTCAACCTGTTCACTTCTTCGAGGAGCTGCAAAGTAAAGGGGTCTTGAGTGGAGTTAAGCACCATTAAAATGCTTCTTTATAAGTTTTCCTTATCCTTTGGAAGTAGGAAAGTTTGGTCAAAGGAATATAGCCTTGCCTTGGATTCACAGTACTCACTTCTGGGACGTGTCCATTGGAAATCCTCCGAGTTTCCTACACCTTCTTGTCCCTTCAAGGCTTGTCATTCTTTTCTTAGAATGAGGGTTGGCCTACGTTGTGGTAGGGGACTAAGCCCTTCAATGACCTTTAGGTCTTTGATCCTTGAGCTTATGTGGATAAGATTTTCTTGATGCTGCCTCAGGAAGTCTCGACAGTTGTGATAAACAGCCTTCGATTCTTAAACTTCTTCTGTGATGAGGTGCCTCTCTCCACTTCTCATGCTTCATGTCGAAGCAGTTGGGTTAACAGAAGTCTTGTGTTGATCAACACATTGATGGGTAGTTCACTCCTCATTAGGAGTATCCATGTTGAAGACCGGTGACCCTCTATGTTGGGGAGGGCACATAGATGATGGTTACCATCCATAGGGGCGATAGGCTTGTGAGATTGAATCTGCCTAGCCTCGTGGAGCATCTCGAAAATTTTCTCATACTATTCTTGGAAGATCTCATTTTTCATTGCTATCTTGTTGTTTTGAGCCTCAAGCTTTTCGCCCTTAGCATGAAAAAAAAACTTGTTTCTTTCCTTCCTTCCTTGTCTCACACTAGGCACGAAGAGGTGTCGTTCTGCGTGTTGTGGCTTCCTTCCCTTTCCATGTTGGAAAAGGATGCCTGATCAAAGGAGAATGTACGAACGATGGAAACTAACTTGACAAAGCTAGATAGAGCAGGAATAAGTGTCCTTCCCACAAACGACGCCAAATGTTGATGCACAAAATCAGTGAAGACTTTGGAACAACGTAAAATGTCAAGTTTATGACCTTTGCTCGGTTGCTCCGATCACTAAAAAATATGTAAAGAGATAGAGATAGCGAAGCAAACACAAGATGTACATGGTTCACCCTAAGTTTGGATACATCCATGGAGTAGAGGAGTTCTCATTAATAGTGAAAGGTTTACACAATTACATAGATTAAAGCATAATCATCATTAGTGAGTTCTAATGAGTAGTTCAAGTATAATAATGACATTAGGAATTCATTGTAAGAGAATGATCTTCTTTTATAGTTGAGGAGAATCTCCAGCTTTTGTCCGGGGTCGATGTGGGACTCTATGAGCTTTATTCTGACGTTGACATGTGTCGTGCTATGATTGGTCTCCTGGTTGGAGGGAAGCTCTTATGCTTCAACAGGGGTGCCTCAGCAGGTGACACCCTGTTCCCGACATACGTCCAAAATCGACGTGTGACATCACCAAATGTCCGTATATCTAACGTACCCCATCTCCGGAATATGTACAAAGCATAACTCAAGATTCGAATTTCAAAGTAGTTTTGTATACTTTATGGCTACATCTAACCTCCTCGTTAGACTGTCTACATACCCTAAATAGGGATCAAGTCATTCGTAGTTCACTATTTACTACACTTTAACCTTTATCACAGTACGTTCAAATCGAAAAGCATAGCATTCCTCAATCAATTATTAAAACTTAGCAAGCATGAAATTACTAGGTTCAGGGCTACATAACAAACCCACATGACATTCAAGGTTTCCATTCCATCCATCATATAAATCACTATGTTTTCAACATGATACCTCCATCCACAACATGTAGCATATCACATAACCAAAGAAGCACAATGTTATTCTCAAGCCACATTGATCAACTAAAATAATCATAATAATAACAATCATATCCAACGTCATTCCACAATCCCGTCAATATCAATTCATGAATCAAAGATGTATGATCTTAGCATTTAACTACGTTAATCAATCAATGCGATAACATATCATTTCACGAATTTAATTAAGGAACTCTATATAATTCCTTACTTGGATTATAAGTAATAAACATGGTAAATCTAATTTATATTCACAAGGTTTACTGTGGGTAATTCCCATTCACTTGAATATAGGGTTCTAGACTGACCTTATGGAAATAAGCAAGAGTAAGGATTCCGGACCACTTAACAGAATCCAATAACATCGGGTTCCAGACCACTCAACGAAACAAAAATATCAAGCGATTTCTCGTAATCTACCCAGACCTGTCGCATGTATAATCAGTGCCTACATCATAGGAATAGTGCTCTGGGCAAACCAGAAAACTCTGATAAGCTGCGAATCTGCGAAGCTCGGGTGAGTGACAATAATACAAGTATGTGATAATCAATCAAAAGAAAGACAATTGATCACAGTTTATAAACCTCAAATATAAGTTCGTAATTATGAAACCATAGTCAAGTCTCCAAAAACTCCAAAGAAGTCACCCAGACATCCAACAAATTTTCCAATTCAAACCATAAAGATTCTCAAAAACTATCGCTCATAAATACACTAAAATCTAGGGCTAGAGGAACGCAGTTCGGCCAAAGCCTACATAAGTAACAAAACAGGAAGTGGCCCTCTATAGCGGATTAACCAAGTAGAGCCACCCTTGAGTAACCATGTAGGTAGTGACCTTCCATCGCGGATTAACCAAGAAGAGTCACTCCTACGAATCTATTAGGCAGTGATTACCCATTGCAGATTAACCAAGTATGATCACCCCTAAGTATGTATGGCCATAAGGATTGCCTATCGTAGATTAACCAATCGCAATCCATAAATAGTATAGTCCCCTATCGTAGATTAACCAAGCAAGACCAAGATAACCAAGTAGGTAGTGACCCCCCATTGCGGATTAACCAAGCAGGGTCACACCTATGGAACTGTTAAGTAGTGATCACCCATCGCAAATTAACCAAGCATGATCACTCCTAAGTATACATAGCCATAAGGATCGCCCATCGTGGATTAACCAAGCGCGATCCATAGATAGTATGGTCCCCTATCGTGAATTAACCAAACAGGACCATCCATGTACCACTGCTGCGTGGTGCAGACTCGGTGTCACCTAACCCTATGACACTAGGGTAACGACCCCCTACTAGCCCTCAGTTTAACGAACATTTCAATATGCACTTCAAAACACTTTTTTACAAATATTTTTAATCCATGAATCAAATCAAATTTAATAAAAATAGATCGATGGCCAATTATAAAAATCACTTTTTAACATAAAATACATTTATAAAACCAAGTCATATCCACAAAGGATACTAATATAAGAAAAAAGGGTAATAACCATATCACATATATTAAAGTCACTCACCGAGACAAGTTCACAAAGCCTCACTAAGTCTCCAGTAATACTAATTTTAATAATTCAAATGGTTCAAGACCTATTGACCAAAAGTTAACTCTTAGTCAACGGTGGGGTCCACACCCTAGTAATTTAATCCGGAAGATCCACACATAGTATTTCAGGCCTGTAACTTCCTAAGGTTCACATTATGCTACTAGAACAACATACTAAAATCTCATCATGATCTGATGATCGGATCTCCACCAATCTCATATTCAAGTGGCAATCTACAATTAGTTTTACAAACTTAAAAATCAAATTCGGGAAGATCCATACTTTAGATTCCCAATTAGCTAGTTCCTACTATTCTCAAATATTATGTACTATTACGTACTTAAGTTTGGTGTCGATCCAACGATTAGATCGTCAATTCATATAATAACCCCGCGCAGCCAACTAGGTGGTCAACTACAAAACTATATTAAAACATCAGAATTTCACTAAACGGATGCCAAATACGAAATTGCGATATCAAAATTAGCTTAGGATGGTCAGGTGGGTCTTGGCCCACACACCGCTACACGCGGCAGCCGGCAACCTCGACTCGTCGGAAAATCCAACTAATTCCAAAAATTACCAAAATTCACATAATTGTAGATCTCAATGAGTAGAGCAAGTTTCATACCTGTGACCAAGGCCAATTTGGCCGGAAAAAACCCCAATTTCACTCAAACCTGCCGGAAACCCTAGAAATTGGTGATTTTGATCCGTCACCTCCGGTGCTCCGCGGCCCTCAAACCTGTTTGGGCTTTGTTCTTGACCTCTAGAGGAGTGTTTTGGTGGTGGTAATTGAAGGAGATCGTTTCACAATTGGTGGATCTCAAGCAAGGTTTCATGCAGCACCCACAGTGATTTTGCACCAAACTACAACCAAATTCCTTCTGATCTTGGGTGGAAATGGAAGAGGGAAGGTCGTTAAATATTTTCTAGGTGGTGTCTTGGCTTTATTCATCAGAAATTGGCTGAGAAACCACTGAGTTCCATGGTTCCCGTCGGTCGGGTCGCACGGGTCAAGAGAGACTTAGTTTTCCCCCTCATTTTCTTTTTCCCTCCTTTCTTCCCTTTTCCATTGGCCCATCCTCCACCTCGCCTCCTCCCTTTCCTCTCTCCTTTCTCTTCTTTTTCTTTTCATCCTAGCCGTCCACGTGTCACTTCCTCACTATCCAGAAAATCTAGAAAATTCTAAATGAGGGTCAAAATTACAAAAATGTCTCTAACTTTAAATGTTAGTAACTCTTTCATTATAAATCCATTTAACAAACTTTTTGCAAATTTCTGAACCAAAGAGATAATTGGCACGCTTGAGCCTCATCTATACCATGCTTTCAAATTTCTGAATCGTAAGAGAGAAGTGTATGAATTGGAAGAATTGAGGTTTGAGAAAAGGGAGTTAGGGTGAGGAATTGGAACTGGAATTGAATCAATCGAAGAAAAAGATTCAGATGAAGAAGCCGTAACAACGAGAAGAAATGGAGAAGAGAATTAGGAGTTGTAACAACAAGATTGAATCAAGAGATAGCAGAGCAAAAGTGAGAAAGGATCGGAGCTGCAAGGCAAACGGCGAGAGATCGTGAAAGAATGAAATATCTGGAAAAACTTCTCTTTGATTTGAATGAAAGGATAATTACAACAAAGAAAGAGTATATTTGCTAATTACATCAAGTCCCTAACTATCTTTACTAATTGCAATTATAAGCAAAAACAAACTACTTAATAACTGAACTTAAATTGTTAACTTTGCTTCTTTATTACAAGGTTGTCTGAGTATCACTTCCTTCCCATTCGCCAAAAGACAAAAAAATAGTAACTAAAAACTGATTCCATCATTTACCAATTCAATCGCAACCCTATTAAGCAAATGACATGCTTTACAAATTAATGTGATCAAAACAGGTCCATGACTCATTGGCCCCATTAATTAACATCCATCTGCATACCCCAACAAAATATAAATTTGCAGCTTCCTTTTCCTCTGAGTGTCAGCTTTTGACATATGGGCTTTAATTAATAGCTCTCTCATGGAGGACAGAAGGGTTTCTCCTAAAACACAAAACAGCTTTAGATTGCACTGCATGCCTTGGGAGATGCAATAGAAAGGGTATGTAATATGTATGAATACGTAGCTTTAAGCTAGGCAGCTGAATGGCAGGCAAAAGAATGTTGCTGTTTTTTTTTAATTATTTAGGCGTTTGAGCCCTTTGACTCTCTCATATAGCCCCTTCAAAACTTCAAAGTTGTTCAAAGAAATTCTGTTTTGTTTTGTTTTATTTTATAACTAAGCGGTGTTGTAATTAAATTATTCTAATCTACAGAAAAATTGAATTCAAGCATGAAGTGACGGACTAACTGCTACCTAACTGACGTAACCCCCGTTAAAAAATATTATGTTTGTTTTAATTTGGTCATAATTAGTAAATTATGTCTGATGGGTTGAATTCTGCTGAAGGCATTTAATGATGTTTGGTGAGGAGGCCTTCTGTTCAAAGCTGCAGATGTTGATATGCCAAACTAGTCTTTCACTGTATATCCTGAGATGCCCTCAGTAAATGCATGTCCTCATAACCCTTCTTTTTATAAATATCCCAGCTCTTTTTCTTTGCTTTTGTTTTCGCTCTTCCAAATATCAAATCCCACTATTTCTTTTGCCTCTCTATCTCCCCGGCCTCTTTTTATATGTGCTTTTGTGGGACTTTCCTGCATATATTTTGGTCCTCCTTGTTGACTTCTGCGTCTGTCGATTTTTCTGTATAATGAGACTCGCTGAGATTGCAGTTTTGTTGACCTTGGTTTTGGCTTGTATCAGATCAAATAATGCAGCTTCAAAGTCTAGCTTCTTCCTCCCTCCCCTTGATCATGATCACCATCACTATGTTGGAAAGAGGGTGAAGGGCTCGTCAGCAAATGGAAGAGTGTTGGGAGGGGCAGCAGCTAATTTCAGAGAGTTCTGCAAGTCCAAGGGGCACCAGTTTCATGATTTTTTCTTTCACTCTAAGAACACAACCTCAGATAGCAAAAGGGTTGTTCCCACAGGTCCTAATCCCTTACATAACAGATAACTTATTAGGAGGGAAAATTTAGCTTGCTAGCTAGCTAGCCTTGATGCAATAGTAGTAATACCCTTCATATTTGGGAGTGTGGCATATTGCTTCTCCTCTACGTTGATGTTTGTCTTTTTTTTATATCTTTTTAAGTTACAGAGAAGAATTATCCAAGATTAGCTTCTCAGCTTGGCGCTTCTCTCTAATTTGTAATTTTATCTTCCTTTGTTTTATGTAATTTTAGTGATATAACTAAATGAGTTTCGTTATGTCTACTTAGTTACCTACTGAATTTTGAAGATCAATTTATCTATTTAACAATTTTGAAGTAACCTTTTCTTTTGTATATGGAATATATCGATGCATCGTAAAATTTTTTGTTACTATGATCTGCTTTCTTTTTGCTTCCCTTTGGTCCATACCTTCTGTTGGAAAGAGGAGGGTATGCAAAAGTTGGCGGGGGCTCCTAAAACTAAAGGAAATTGGAGGAAATCCCTTGTACAAACAAAACTTTCTGAAATGGAAAACTTCCTTAACTATATGAGGAATGCTTGGCTTCTTAAGATTGTAAGATTGAGAAGGAGTTCCTCTTCAATTTACTCTCTAGCCGTTTTACAGACTTCATGTTTATGATCGGCATTATTTATAGTACAAATCATTATGTAAATATCCTATCTACAAAGAATCAATTAAAATCGAGGTCCTTTAGTTAATAAATTGTAGCAAATAGATAGACAGTTCACAATACTTTTATCAAATTCATCTATCTGATTTTATATATTTTTATGACTAAAGATTCTCATATTTTATTAATTATTTAAGGTTATGATCATAAGCCATGCATTTTGTGAATTGGTCACGAAATAAATTGAGGAGCCAACAAATTTATTCCAAATCAAATTTGTGTAAAAAAATAAAAAATAAAAAAGAGCTTACTAAAATTCTAATATACTCGGATTAATGACATACATCGAATAAATAAAAAATTAAATGTTCTCTAAAATTCTCGATACATACTAGAAAACATCACAAACTTGATTTTTCTATAACAACTGCTGCTGAAACATGGAATTAAATTCGAAGATAACTTTTTTCTTGTAATAGGTACACATCTTTGTTAAGCTTCTCATATTTTTGTCTTGTTCTTTTGTCACTTCTTGATTTGCAGTTGTGATCGTGGTATTATTATTTATTTCTCCTTCATTGTCTTTAGGTTGGCACAGCACGGTGAAAGGGGGACAGCCGTCGTGGTGGGGTGTGCGTTCATGGTGCAGTGCAAAAAGAGTCAAGACTGGGGTGACATAGAGAGCGAGAAGGATGTTGGGGTTTGTGTATGAGAGTTGAATACATATTATTTAATTTACCAAGTTGAAGAAAGAGTATAAGTATGATTTTGGTTATGATTGTGGCCTTTTTTTTTTTTTTTTTTTTTTTGAGGGAGGTTATGATTGTGTTATGTGTTCAATGTTCTTTTGGTTTTCTTCTTTTAGTCAATTTACGTAAGTAGTGGTGAAACTAGAAAATCTTAATAAACCATAGGCAGAAGACGTAAGCGTAATCGTAATGGTTATAGCATTTGTTTTTTGTTTTTTATATCCATGTGAATTTCAAACTACTCTCTTTGAATACATATTAGGTTGAAGAAGTCATTTGTATTAACAAATTTTATATGTCCAAGATATCTACAATAAAAGATGTGTAATTTAACTGGGAGAAATGAAGCTTATAATCCGCTTCGAAGCTGTAGAGTCGAGTGATCTTAAGTATGATCTCAAAATCTTAATAAACCCTAGGCCGGAGACGTAAACGTAGTCGTAATGGTTATAGCATTTGTGTTTTTATATCCATGTGAATTTCAAACTACGCTCTTTGAATATATATTAGGTTGAAGAAGTCATGTGTATTAACAAATTTTATATGTCCAAGATATCTACAATAAAAATGTGTAATTTAACTGGGAGAAATGAAGCTTATAATCCGTTTCGAAGCTATAGAGTCAAGTGGTCCCAAGTATGATCTCTAGAACAATATCAATCGTACCTATGGAGCCAAAAATAATCACAAGGCGACACGCGACATGTGAATTTTTGGATAGAAGAGGACAAAAATACCCTTGAGGCATACCGCGATTCCTACGCGCGAGCAGCGGGCAATCATCCTTCAACTAAGTCAAAAGTGCCCAAAATAGGTAACAAATTCAAAACTATTTCATCCACCCTCAACCTATATCTCCACAAGGTAATTATTCCATAACCCCTAAAACAATTCTTTTAAATTATGCTAATTAACTACAAATTACACCAAAAAAATACCACAAATGGCCGGTCCCTATTCTCCTAATAGGGCCGGCCATATCCCTATAAATAGCTCTCCATTCTCTCAAAAAAACTACTTCCAAGTCTCTTGCAAAACTCTACAAAATTCTCGAAACACTTTTCCCTCAAAATTCTAACTTTGGCATCGGAGGTTCTTCAGCCAAAGCCACTCACCCCCAACCCCTCCCCCACCCCCGCCCCGCGCACACACACACTCATCATGGGTGCGTGAGGCTTTTTGGCCTTGACCAAAGGTGTGATTTGTTTTGTAGGTGCAATTTTGTCCAAGAAGGAGAAGGTGGAAATTTGCATCCACAAATTGGTGCTTTCATTGAGAGTTGAGTCCCACACTCGTAGAAGACTTTCGCATCCAAGGTTTTCTATTTTCTTGTCCATTTGTAGATTTTTCGTACGTTTTTATTATTAGAATTTTTTATTTGTAAAAATTCTTTGATAAAACGTAAAAGAGAAGTACAATGTCTAGAAATTTAGAAAATTCAACAAATGAAAATTTCAACATTCAAGAGATGGGACCACGGCGATTCACGAGGCTAAATGTGACAATAGGTGGAGTGGCACCACCATCACTAGTTTCCACCATGGGAATCACCTCAGTGGCTACCACGTTAGCTACCCGCGGCGAGGTCCATAATGTCACCACCATGGCCCGAGCCATGCCATCCAAGGTGGCTCACAGCACTAAAGCCACGACCCAAGCCATGTCACTCCACGCCCAACACATTGCCAAGGCAAGCCCAAGCCTTGCACTCGCGTGCATCACACGTCAAGTAGCCCACTCTTGTGGCCTAACCTGCTCCCGCTGAGCAGCCCACTCTAGCGACCCAGCCTGCTCCTGCCGAGCAGCGCACTTTCATGGCTCAACCTGCACTCTTGGCCTAGCCCACTCCCGTGGCCCAGCCTACTCCTGCCAAGCAACCCACTTTTGTGGCCCAGCCTGCTCCCGCCGAGCAGCCCACTTTTGTGGCTCAACCTACTTTCATGGCCTAGCCTGCTCTCGTGGCCTAGCCCACTCTCGTGGCCCAGCCTACTCATGTTGGGCAACCCACTTTTGTGGCCTAACCTGTTCTCGCGGCCTAGCCTACTCTCGTGGCCCAGTCAAGCAGCCTACTCTCGTCGCCCAGCCTACTTCCACGGCATTCTAAGAAGCCCAAATCGACTCAAGACTATCTTAACCATCTGGACCAACCATCAAGCCGGGGGCATTTTCACCACATTTTTCCGCGGATTTGACATTTTCCAATTCAAATCTCGAGCCCGGAGCCAACCGCACTTCCACTGCTCAAAGAGGCATATTCCTTCCAAGCTCTTCCAATTCAAATGGTGAACAACACTTGTCTCGACAAGTCATAAAGTTGACAAGCGCCCGAAGAAGGACAAGGGCAGACGAACCTCCCCACTAACGTCCCAGCAAGCAGCCACTTGACCAGTCACAAATCGAGCATTTTAACGGAGTACACTCCTGACTGAACCCTTAAGATAGCGTATACTCCTGTCTTAGCGCGTGGAAGAGCGTGCACTCTTAGTTAGGCCCACGGACAAACATACACCTCACGGTTGGGGCCACACTCCAATAATCAACATGAGCAACCTTCCAGGTGAAGTGTTCATTCGCGGCAAAGCCTGCAAGGAACATCTTTCACCTCACATCGGATAAGGCAGCACAGCGGACGAAGAAAAGTGGTCACTCAATCCGGCTCAAGTTCAACCAGCAGCCTACGAGTTACTCACTCGCCTGCTAGGAACATACCGCACCCACTACAGCTGCAACATAGACGAGCTGATCACATGGAAGAGCAACCTAGATCAGTATGTCACGACTGAGGGCAGTCGAGAGCTCTACCACCCCCAACAAAGGCAAATTCAGGAAGAAGTAGGAAGGCTCATAACCAAGCGATTGCGCAATTTCCCGCGCAACGGAGCTATTGACAAGGCGCTCCGATGAGACATGACCAACATAAGCGAGTCATCTTTCAATGACAAGATCAAGCAGACGAGACTACCCCACATAGATTGCTGGATATTAAGACTACTTATGTTTCGACAAATGTAACAGCTCAGCCTCATGGCATGTCGGGGGCAGACGAGTACCAGAATAACACACCAACCCAACTACTAAGAATCAGGGGCATGCTAAGGATTATCTCAATTGTCCCAGCAGTCCAGCTTTCCTCAGCTATACTCACGACAATGATTTCCATGTTCTCTAGTGCGAGAGGGTAAACCAATTCCCCGATACCCAAAAGGGTCTGCTCTCTAGCGCGAGAGGATAAACTAATTGCTCTCCAGTGTGAGAGGGTAAACCAATTCCCCAACACCCAAAAGGGTCTGCTCTCTATGGCGAGAGGTTAAACTAATTGCTCTCCAGTGCGAAAGGGTAAACCAATTCCCTGACACCCCTATAGGTCTGCTCTCTAGTGCAAAAGGGTAAACCAATTCCCTGACACCCATATGAGTTTGCTCTCCAGTGCGAGAAGATAAACTAATTGTTCTCCAGTGCGAGAGGGTAAACTAAATCCCCGATATCCATCTAGGTAAGCTCTCCAGTGCGAGAAGGCCACATAGCTTAAAAGATTGAATGCTTGAAGATCAACTAGGCAACAAATGGTTAGGGGCAGCAGCCACTTCTACACTTAACAGTTCGCTCATCCGACACTTCATCTTCAGCAACTCCGATCTTGGCAGCTCAATCCTTGACTGCTTCATCTACGGCAGCTAAGAAATCAAACTCAAACAGTTTTCTCATTTTTGGCAAGCAGCCCAAACCGTTGCCCATGCCACGCCATTTCCTCAGACTATACCAACCAATCCTTGGCTTCAATCAAGCCGAGCAGCACAAGCAATGACCCCTGCCAAACCACCTCCTTAGCCTATACCAAGCCTACTCCTAGCCCCTACCAGTTAACGTGTCGCACCACCCTTACGGCTGCCCCGCAACAGCACTATCCACGAAGAAGACAAGAAAAATGAAAATTTTCTCACATCAATAAGGCACAGAGAAAACGAAGAAAGCAACGAAAGATGGTCCTTTGGACGGGCAAGATGTAGAAGATTGCTAGAAGAAAGGGAACAAATATCATTTAAGCTCTCTCTCTTTTGTAGGGTAGAATAAAACGCTCTTCAAAGTTGATTTAATAACCCACTTAAGGTGGACTTAAATAAGCTTTGACAGAAATTTATTTCCCTTTCCTAGAAGGATCTAATTTCCTATTAAAGAGGGAATCTACATCTAAATAGGTAGCAATCCAAAGTTTCCTAAAGCAAGAAAATCTCTACACTTATTGCCCTTTTCTACGAGCAGCCCACCAGGTGTGGGGACATTTGTGGAGCCAAAAATAATCACAAGGCGACACATGGATTTTTGGATAGAAGAGGACAAAAATACCCTTGAGGCATACCGAGATTCCTACGCTCGAGCAGCGGGCAATCATCCCTTAACCAAGTCAAAAGTGCCCAAAATAGGCAACAAATTCAAAACCATTTCATCCACCCTCATCCTATATTCTCCACAAGGTAATTATGCCATAACCGCCAAAACATTTCTTTTAAATTATGTTAATTAGTCAATTAATGGATTTATTACCTAATTAATCTATTAATGGCTAATTAACTACAAATTACACCCAAAAATACAACAAATGGCCGGTCCCTATTCTCCTAATAGGGTCGGCCATATCCCTATAAATAGCTCTCCATTCTCTCAAAAAACTACTTCCAAGTCTCTTGCAAAACTCTACAAAATTCTCCAAACACACTTCCCCCAAAACTCTACAAAATTCTCCAAACACTCTTCCCGCAAAGCACCCCCCCCCCCAACACCCCAAATTCATCATGACCGTGTGAAGCTTTTTGGCCTTGACCTATTTTGTAAGTGCAATTTTGTCCAAAAAGGAAAATGCGGAAATTTGAATCCATAGTACCCAATCCACGTTTATCATGCAAATGATCATTTTGTTTAATAACACTCGATCTCTACTTTATACAATAATTACTGTTGATCATTTCCATTTTCATTTCACTATCTGAATTTTCCCCTAGTTTGAATTAGTGTCTCAGAGAAAAGGGACACCTGATCAGACTATTGGTCTTTTTGCTGAATGTCAAACTGTAGCTAGGGTTACAAGAAGCTTGGTAATGCTTTCTTCTTGGCAAAAAGGTAACCCTCCATTTACTAATTTGGGTGTAAGTAACAAGAAAAAGCTGCAACTAGGGTTCAACTTTATTTCTCAATTGTACATTTTCAAACCCTAGGTTCGGCAATTTGCTGTACAATTTTACCCATAATCTTAATTGCACCAATAAATCAAACCTACTCATACTTTCTAATAATTTTGTGTCCATGAGATTTGAATTTATTAGGATAAATTATACAAAACTACTTCAACAAGAGTCAAACCACAATCTCATATCTCAACTTATGAATTCATTGAAATGTCATACCTTCGTTAATTTTTCTATCGATTTGGATGTTAAATGATGATGTGGCAGGTACGGGGCCCATTCCTTCGCCACATCATCATTTAATATCCAAATTATTATTTTTATTAATTTTTTATTATAAATTATTAAAGGGAATTGTTATTAACATTCCAAAATTTTCATTTGGTACTCCAAACTTTTTATAATTATAAAGAAAACTACACTTGTAAGGAGTGTAGAATGAGATTTTTGAAGTGTTAATAACAATTCCTTTATTAAATTTTTAATAATAAATAATTTTTTTTTTTCAATTGACGATGGAGTGAGCTCCGCCATCATCATTTAACAGCCAAAATGACAAAAAACGAACCAAATAATTTGCAGCTACATTTGAAATGTCACCGTGTGCATGAAGACCTCATATACCCTTTTTAACTTTCTTCCGAAATACAAAAAGCCTGAAAATGTCGTCAAGTTGAGGGTTTAGCTAACGAGGGAGACTCACTCTGCAAGGGAGATGGGAATGCCTCAGTTATAGAATCCCAAGAAATGTTCTGGTTTTTCGTTCGCCTTCTTCCCAAGAAGGCGGGTTTCATAGGTGTTCCGACCATTTCAACTTTGCATGTTAACATTACTACAACCTCCGACATCGGGGGTCTCAGGTTGGGGTGCGGCTGAAGGCAGAAGAAGGCGACTTGGATTGCTTGCAAGACATCCCTTTCCACATATCCATCTTCTTTCATATTTGGATCTATCAGATCAATCACATTCGACGTCTCAAACAATTTCCATGCCTACAATTTTAAGGCAAAGGGTCAGTGGCAAGATTGAAAACTATATATTAGCAGAATGATCGTAAGCTTCTGTACGAGTAAGCAGTAATCAAAGATAGATCGGCCTACATATTCAGGGAGGTATTGCATATCTGATGATAAAGTGAGATCTGTGTTTTTTCTACCGCTGATTATTTCGAGCACAAGAACTCCAAAACTATAGATGTCCGCCTTTTCAGATAATTCTCCTCTAATAGCATACTCAGGTGCCGTATATCCTCTGAAGAACAATTCATATTAGGTACTATAGTTTCATAAATAAGTCATCGATTAGATGGCATATGCATTACGGAATCTTGAACATTTATACAGAACGTGCCATCTAATCAATGATTGATGAAGGGGTCTTGTGGAAATATCATATCAGTTGAAGGACTTACAAAGTTCCAGCAAATGTAGTGCTGAGATAAGCTTGGTCTTCAGGGAAGAACCTAGCCAGCCCGAAATCTCCAATTTTCGGTTGGAATTTGTCGTCGAGAAGAATGTTGCTTGCCTTGATATCTCTGTGGATAATTCTTAGGGGGGAATCCTCATGTAGATATTGTAACCCTCGAGCAATACCGACAATTATCGGGAACCTGGTGCTCCAGCTCAAGAACTGATCACTCTTTCCTGTTTTCCATCAAGAATAATTATAAGTAACATATACACTGAAAGTTTAATGATTCTTTGCACCGGTCGAAGTGTTAAGTTCGTGTGCTCAGTTTAACTCATTTTGTCATAAGAATTAGAACTTGGAACAAGTCCGCATCATAGTTGGATAGAATGCAAAGCGCATAGTGAAGATGTACTACCATAAATAATGAGGTCCAAGCTCCTGTTCTTCATGTATTCATACACAAGAAGCCGTTGTGGCCCATCAGAGCAGCATCCAATAAGACGAATCAAGTTCCTGTGTTGGACGCTTGTGATCAACTTTACCTCTGTAAGAAACTCTGATTCTCCTTGTTGGGATTTGTCAAGGCACAATTTCTTAGCAGCAATTAACGTCCCATCTCCTAATCTCCCCTAAACAAAAAGATACAAATAAGACTTGGAAATAAAGGAATCAACCCATATGTGCCTCAAATCCGAAGAGTATTTTCAATTCAACTTATATCTGTGCTCTTGCAGTCTTGCCGCCTGCACTACTCTGGATTGAGTGTTTTAGAAACCTTATGAGTTCAATGAAACTATATGTAGTACGTTGTGGTTTGAATGAATGCCTCAAACTTGCATGTTCGAGAAAATAAAAAAGTACGACCAATGTTGGTTTCGTGGATTCAGTTATCATACCCGATAGACAGGGCCAAATCCACCTACTCCAAGGAGATTACCAGGATGAAAGTTCTTGGTTGCCTTCTTCAATGTCTTAAAATCGAAGTAGCTTATTGTTCGAAGCATCCCACTGAAAACATCTGTCGATGCTGCATTGAGAATACAGAATATTATGATTGAGGTCTTACTAAAATATTGGTTAGTTATTTTTTAGATTAATCTATAGTACAACCTGCAGGCCGCCTTCTCACTACTGCTACCAATTTCTTAGTATCTTCTGGTTTGATTTTTTTCCAAAAGACAAAGAGAAGAACTAGCAATATTATGAGCGTGACTAGCCCTCCAAGGAAAAAGAACAGCACTGGAGACTGCGACTTAGAAGCAGGGGGACCCGTTGTCATAGAGGATACTGAAGAAATCTCTGCAACCAAATGTAGTGTTAAACATATTTTTAGTCATTTAGGGTCCTTGAATTGAAAAAACATGCGCTTATAAGGAACAAATGATGGGACAACGCGATTGAATCATTCTAGTGCGTGGATCTGTGCATGTAACACAAGTCTCTTGAGGCAACTTCATATATATATGTAATATCTTTATTCACAATTAGCCATTGCAATCAAAGAAAAATAAAATAACACACTCAACTATCACAAATTCTGGTGATCTGATGCCGTTGGTGGGTTAACTAGATATACGAAACTGTTTGTTGGCATGAGTATGTGGAATTGCTTGCAGCACAAGGTTTCATCAAGGAGAAGCTTGAGAGGCGTATAACAACTGACATCCGAATAGCCATTCAGTCTAATATTTCGTATATAATATCATCAAAACTGAAGAATTTGTGAATCTTTATTTAGTCTAATGAGAACGAATACACAGGGCTACACTTCACAGTCAAAACAATTATCTTCCAACTGTTGCAAATCGACAAACACGAGAAGCGTGGCCTGTATACGGAGAACAAGTTGGAGAACATATCCATACAACAACAAATGAACATGGTCTTTACAATTTTATCACAACAATTAATTAAGTTACATCAGATATAATTTTAAGGTACTGAAGAACATTGTTTTTCCAGTGAAGCAATCGTCACGTACCTTTTAGTCCTCGGGCTGTCATTGTGTATACCTTGAAGCTCCAAGGGGTCTAAGCCGAAGCTGCAGCGGACAACAATGCAAATGTGGTGATGGTGTTGCTTGCAGCTTAACAACGGCAGTGACTACCACCATCCATTCTTCTCGTTCGATCTCTTTCCATCTTCCTTGTTTGTTTCGTGTTCTTTTTCTTTTTCTCGCTTTGGCAAACCCGCTGTTGGGGAGAGAGAGAGAGAGAGATGAAGAGAGAGAATATAAAAGAGTAACATAAGAGTAATCGAAGGAATGGAATTTCGGACATTACGATATGTGGCTTTTTGGTCACTTTCTTCCATTCCAAACGACAACCTCAATGATTTAAAATAACACACTCGTAAGTATTCACTCAGAATAATGATAATAATAATAAGATCAACATGCTATTCCAAAGTGGTAACTCTGTGTAAAATCATCAGAAATTGGGGAGGTACTATCCTAATTGAATTTCCTATCATGGCGTATTTTAGTGCCGGAGGAACTTTTTCTTTTCCCTTTTTTTTTTTTTTTAATAACTCCGTATATGTTAGCAAAAATAAGAGAAGTTATAAGTTGGAATAATTTCAATATTCACGTGTTTGTGAACCCTGAAAAACATAAAAATAATAATGATTTCACTTTTCTTTCAAACTAAATATGTCATAAATTGATTTCACCAAACATGTTATACTCTTTGGATATGACTCAAGTTAAGCCTCTACTAAAAGATATGTTACCTTAATCAACACGTCCTCCTCTCGTACAGCTAGAGAATTCATTCAAATTGCAAAAAGACATGTTACTTTAATCAACACGTCCTTCTCTCGTACACCTAGAGAATTAATTCAAATTGCGTATTTAATCAATGGGCGAAAAAGAATTCAAACTTGCAACTTCTTCCAACATTAGGAAGAGAAGTATCACCAGTCTTAAATTCACACCATAAACTTAGTGCCACCTAATTAATAAATAACAATTCATGTGTATAACATTCACAGCTGTTGTATGACAAAGGTAATGACAAGCTGCAAGGGACTAGGAGGATCTATGTAAATATATATACACATAGTAATTTACACGAAAATCTGTATTCACATTTTTTTATAGATACACAGATGTCAAGTGCAAAAGAATTAATATCAATCTGCAAAACAAATAAATAAAAATGCAATGACAATTGTAAGACGGCCTTAACAATACGAACGGATTTAACTCAAACTTCCAGTGAAATGATAGTATGATAGGTGTGTTGCCATGTCATGGTGTGCGAAAAACCTTCATGGCTACCTCCCACCACTAAATCAAGGTTTTATGAACTTGGAAAATGTTTTCATCCCTTCATAACGATTCTGCCATGTCGTTCCTTGAAGGCTTGAACCCTGTTAACTGAGGATTTGTTTGCTCGTGTTTCCTGGAGCACCAAAATAACAACTTTAGACGTCAACTCATTAGGGAATAATTGCACTAGAAAACTACTTCTCTCCTTTTTATCGTTTTTAATGAAGAAGATACGACTTTGTAGAGGAAATTGGAATGTTAAATGCCTTTTAGGGACGCATAGTTGTGGAATTTATCCTTCATACAGCATAATTAATATATTTAGCACTTGAGACAAGGGTTTCCCTGACACTACATCCTTTAACAGACTTCAAATTTGCAAGTTTTTGTGATATCTGTATGAATCGTATAAATAGGTAACAGCATATGAAGAATCGATACCTTGTTCCGAACTGCCCTTTTGTTGTGAATTTCATGACTGCTTGGAAGACGATGGATAAAATGTTTTCTCCATATGAGACGGGCATATTCTGGATGATCAACAAAAGGATTTCTATTGTGTTGATAAAACTTGCATACTCTTTCATTTCTCAACTTCTCTTCTCTTGAAGGTGGATCAATATCATTCCACTTTAACAATGTAGAAAGCAGCCCCATCTCACCGGTTGCTGTCGCATGCACCCAAAAAGTTCACGCTATCAAGGTCCATGCTCAAAACAGGTACAAATTCTTAGTTCCCAACAAATAAAACAATATATGCATGCAAGAATGAGCTCACAAAACCAAATATAAACTGCATTTCTGCCCCACGTTTAGCCACAACACCTCTTAATTCTCATATAAAATGGATTGTGCTTACATGGCAACAGAGATGCAACACTAAAATCGAATTTGATCTCAAACTAGTCAAAGATTATTTTTCCAATTATACTTACAAATTTTTGGAGAATCTGAAAGGCGAAGAGCTGGGCCTCCACCTGGTTGATGAAACCCATAACACACCGCCATGTACATCAGTGCCCTAGCAACATCTCCTCTATGCTAGAAGAAATAAATCAAGTTACAGCCAAAAATCAAGGGTTCAGTCTTCAATGCCAAGCTAGAACTAGAAGCCTAGAACCTCAGTCAAACACTCCGTTCGATCAAGGAGACAACGGATCCACACTTCAAAAGGAACTACACCATTTGGCCATTCCCATATCAATAAGAACTCTGAATACCAAAAACAATTTTACACAATTGCAGAACAATAACAGAAATAAAAGTAATGTAACAAGATATATATTTTATATGTGGGTACCAGAATATTATAATCCTTGCTACCCGAATAGACCTCTCTTAATGTAACAGGATATATTTCTATGATGACCAGAATACTAGAATCCTTGCAACCATTGATAAGCCTTCTTTCAAACCTAAACTCCTAAATGACGGTACCAGAATACTAGAATCCTTGCTACCATGAATATGCCTCCTCTCAACCCTCGACTGCTAAGGCATGCATGGGTACAACATCCAAATTTACAACTTGTGTGGCACATGCTGCGTGCATTGTGAGAGATTAATACCCTGTTTGATACCAGTACCACTGCTTCTGGTATCTTCAGAATTTTCTTCTACTTGTGAAAGGACCCTCGGAACTTTAATAAAATCCAAATATGTGGGTTTTACTTTTGATTCTGCTTACTCAAAGTTTCATCCTGCCATATTATTATTTGTGTTTTTTTTTTCTTGATCTCTTCTCATTTCATAAATTTCCAACATTCGATGGTAAACAATATGGTTTTAACAACTTTAATCAGATTAAAATATATGATACATATTTACGTGCTGGCACAGGAACATGAAAAGAATTATGATATGCCAAAATATAGCTAAAATACCTGTTTAGGTGGTGCCCATCTGTCCTTGTCAGTTTCCGTGTCCAAAGCGGCTTCTTTGTTTGCTGGCTTCAAACATTTAGCTGAGTTATCCGTGCATTCTCCATAGTATTTGTTCCCCCTGGATGCATTGACTGCAGGAAACTTCAACTATTTTACATCAAAACACAAGAGATCTGATTTTTCACAATACATACAGGCAGTGGCCCATCTTACCATTCACATCTGCTGGGCGAATGTTGTGTATATCTGTCAAAGACGCACCATCTTTTAACCCATAAGAACGAGGCCATAGATGCTCCCCTAGAAAACAGAAACATTAACATTTAATTTCTTCCAAACAGAAAGTAGAAAATAGAGCTTGGAGATTGATATATTTTGCAGAGCAAAAATAGGCAACTGTGTATAATAAAGGGTCAAGCATTGGAACAAAAAAAAAAAAAACAACTTGACAGAAGGCTGACAAAAAAGAAACACTGCAAACGAACAAAAATTCATTTCATTTGAACATGTCAGTATGTCTACGTAATCAAAGGATGTAACCAGTATCTAGACAGAGATTATGAGCCAAAATTGTGCTACCTTAAACTTCTTTTAGTTAGAGTAGTCAATGTAACATGTACAATTGTTACACCTTTCACTAATTTTTCTATTTGAAGTTTAAACATTAAAACAATAAATTTCTCACGTTTCTAAGTATATCTGTCCTGGAAACACAAAGACCATAGAAGAGCAAACTACTAAAGGTGGAGCTGCAGCAAATCTATTACCATAACCATAGACCATTAGAATGCAAGAAACCAACATCAAAATCATACATGCTGCAGAAAGTCTGGTTAATTGACTCACTATTCCATCCTTCGGGTTTCCCAGCTAAAGACTTGGGTACAACCCTCAAGGAGTAAACTTCAACTCTGCATAAAAGAGTCGGTAGGCGAATTGGTAAGAGTTGCAGGGTACATTTGATAGTACAAAAAACAATGCAGGAAGCAGTATTCAGTATATACATTCCCAACGAAGCTTCTGGGTTATCAACATCCGAAGCATCAAGAATCTTGAGAGCATTCCACACCTATTTCCACAAAAATCGAAGATCTGGAATCATATATTTTATTTTATTTTTTGAACAAACGATATTATCTTCACTGAGAGGGAGAGGGTGGGCTTAGCCTCACAATAGGCTAGCAACAATGTGGTTCAAACTCGCCTGGAAGCATCAAGAATACCTTTAAACCGTGATACTAAGTGGCTAAAATCTAGAATCATATTCGATTTTACTTAAACGTAGCAATACAACAGGAGCAATAGTGAATGCTGATTGCTAAATACCTCTCTGTAGGATAAAGATTGGTGCCTGGAAATAATGGAATTCAATTTTTTCTTCAGCGATTTGCCCTCTAAATTCTCCACACTGTCATAATAATTGCTAACATCTTCACAACCATACATAAAAGAAGGAGATGGATTATCAAATGCCACAGCATCAGCAACAACATTGAGAAACAACAAATAAAAAGAGATGATCTGAGAAACCCATCTCCAAGAAACACTGATGCATTTTCTGTAATTCCATCTGCACCCAGAAAGAATGCAACAATTACCCAATTACCCCACTACCATCTTAAACTTTATCAGCAACCCAGAATTGAAATACCGAAAAAGGTCAGAGCTTGGAGGTTACTGACCTTGTAGAAATGGGGGAAGTGATTGGATAGACCAAATTATTATCTGGGTTGCGATAGTTGCAAGCTAATTGGAATGAGGTTTTGAAGTGCTCGTGGTGGCTGCGGGAGAAGGTGGCGCTCTGCTTACGGACGGCGGTGCTGTCGACGACAGATTTTGTGCAATGGAATTTGGTGGCCACCACAACGGGATGCTGCATTCTATCGGTTTAGAATTTGGATACCCGCCACAACCGGTGTTGAGTCAAGCCAACTGGTTCATTTTCTACTAGGTTAATTACGCATACACGTAACACACCTGATTTCCGTTTTTCACAAAATCCTTTTAACATAAGTTTAATTACACTAGAACACCGTGACGTTTATTGAGTTTTCTAGAGAGTTTTATTATACGAATTGTTATTAGCATTCTAAAAATCTCATTTTACATTCCAAACTTTCCATATTTGAAAAGAAAAATATACTTATGAGGAGTGTAAAATAAGATTTTTGAAGTACCAATAACATCTCCTTTTATTATTTATATTGAAGAAAACAGATTTCATTTTTATTTTTTTATTAATAATCCTACATTGCACCAAATGCTACATTAAATTAGTCCAAATTAGTCTAGTCTACGCTAGTCTAACTTAGTTAGAAATCTAGTCCAGTGCAACAAACGCACCCTAAGACTTTCCGAATAAGACCTTATAGCTTCATACCTTTCTGTGATAAGTATGAGCATAATATTTGCATGATCTATCATGCACCTACGAATTAAAAACAATGAACATCAATGTTCAGTGTTTTGGGCATTTAAAGGATAAATAACTCATCAATTATACAATTTAGTAAGAATCTTGAATGATTTGACTTAGGGGTGGGCAAACGGGTATAGGAACCACGGGTCGGGATGGGTAATCAAGGTTCGGGGTGGGTACGGGCCGATTCCTAATTTTTAAAAAGTGAAATGGGGCAGGGCGGGTGGAGGCAAGGCTTTGAAATTTTAAGTTCAGGCCGGTTCCAAAAGTATAGAAAAACGGGTACCCGAACCGGCCCGTTCATAATTGCAATGGACGGACGAGATCGAAGAGGAACCTAGTTTCAAATTTGAACCGCTCGTTTTAGGGTTTTACCCTAGGACTAGGTCTCCTCCTCAAGCTCGACTCTTAGCTCTGTTACTGGTCCTCGAACTCAGACTTGATTCTCTCATCGTCTCACCTCGTCGTCTCCTCCACCACCCCTAGCTCGACTTTGTCACTGGGCCAAGGTCTCCTCAAGCTCGACTCTGCCAATGCCTAGACCAATGAAGGTTGGTTCTAATTTAGTTATTAGCGTCTAAACATGTTCAAATTAATCACAGATATAGGTACTAATAGGTTGTATGAGAGTGTGTTTGTCTGATTGAGTGGTAGAATCGTCAGTCTATGTTTCTAGCTCTGGGATTTCACCCTGCAAAACGAAGCTGTCTACTTCGGTGGGATTTCACATATATGGGTACTAATCATTTATGGGTTTTGCTATAAATTTTTTTTTTTTTTTGTATTACTTTATTTTTATGTTTTAATTTTTTTTGTTTTTGGTGCAAATCTATAGGCATTTTTGGGGGTGTATGATGGACATGGTGAGAAGAGGGCTGCAAATTTTGTTGCTGAGAATTTGCACAATAATATTGTTGAAATGATGGAAATGCATACGAAAATTGAGTAGGCAAGGAAACAATGTGGGTTTTCGTGGGAAGGTGAGGAGTTGGGGAGTTTGGTGTTTTGCGGAGCAGGGGATTAGCATATGGGTTACAGTCTAGAGGATTTGCTCAAGGCGTTGGCGCAAACGCTGGGGGGGGGACTGAAAAGGATGACGAAGACCCGTGGGGACCCATAGGAACCAGCCCATTTCAACGGTTCGGGTTAGGTCCGGATCCCATTTTGAAAAATCCAACACCTGCCCCGTTTTATTTACGAACTGGTCGGGTCCAGTTCCTTCAATTTTGGGCCCCGGCCGGCCCGTGCCCACCCCTAATTTGACTCTTTTAATTTTAGTCTCATACTAGACAGGGTAAAAATCTATATGAAATATTGGAGGAAACTAATAATGTCATGTCATGTAAGAAATCTTAATATGTTCTCGTATGGTTTTTCTTTATACAGATATAAGTAAAAGTGAAGCCCATTTTTGTGCCTTCAATTTTGGTCTTGGTATGGAGAAATTATTTGGTGAGGAAATTAAATAATTTGTTATATATTTTGTCAGGAAAATTTTAAAATTAAATATATTTTTGATGAAAATTATATAATTTTCCATAGAGAGAACAACAACGATTGCAAGGGAGGTGGGTTCGGCGACGAGATTTTAGTTAAGTTGATATATCAAGAGATGTTGCAAGTAATCCGAATTCATTATCATGGAGCAAAAAATAATCAAGAGGCAACACGTAGATTTTTGGATGAAAATGATAAAATTACCCTCGAGGCATACCGAAAATTCTACACGCGAGCAGCAGGCAATTATCCCTCAATCAAGTCAAAAAGTGCCCAAAATAGGTATTTATTTATAACCTATTTCATCAATCCTCATCAAATCTTTGTCTTGGGTGTTGTAGGGTTGGAAGGGCCTCGGTTTGGTGGAGATTTACGGGGTTCTATGGGTACCTGAGTACGGCGGAGCGCCATTTGTCCTGGGTGTTGTTGGCTACATTAAGTCAGCAATGTTCACTCCCATGGTTGTGTGTGTGAGATTTTAATGAGGTCTTGAGTGCTTTGAAACAACTTGGAAAGGCAGGATGGAAGGAAAGTCGGATGCATGGATTTCGTGAAGTGGTGCACGATTGCAAGTTGGTGGATTTGGGGTTTGTTGGCAGTGAGTACACATAGACTGATAATAAGGAAGATGAGGTGCGATGCCGTCTAGATCATGCGCTTGCTACACAATCTTGGATCAGTTTGTTTCCGCATTCTCAGGTTTGCGACCTTAACCCCTCCAAATCGGATCATTTACCTATTATGGTGGAAATTTGAGACTCGATTGGTGGAGTTCCTAAGAAGTCTTGTCGATTCAAATTTGAGGAAATGTGGTTTCTTGAAGTTAGTTATAAGGAAACCATAGCGGCTGTGTGGAATGTGCATCGAAGATCGATGTCACTAGTGCGTATCTGTGACAAGATTAAGGCCACTAAGGTGGCCTTACTCGAATGGTAGCGCTCTACCTTTAAGAACACTAAATTGGAGATCACGAAGGTTAGGGACAAATTGTGTGTGTGTGATTCGGGCATCCTCCATCACCAGACCATATTGAACGACAATGAATGCTGATGCATGAGCTTGATAATTTACTTGGCCGAGAAGAAACTTATTGGAGGATGCGGACCCTACCGCATCCTCCAATAAGGAAGGAGATCGGAATTCGAGGTTTTTTCCATACTCGTGCTTCAAATAAACGATGGAAGAATATAATAAAGAGGTTACGAGGGGATGATGGGGTGTCGTATGACTCACGGGAGAGGATAGAAGACACGGTGGTGAGTTATTTTTGGAGGATTTTTAAGACGCAGGGAGTTCGTAATAATGCATTACAAGAGGTATTGGAGGTGGTTTCACATCGTGTTACCCCGGAGATGAACGAGCTGCTATTACAACCGTATTCCACAGAGGAAATTAGAGTGGCGGTGTTCCAAATGCACCTATCTAAATCACCAAGGTCAAATGGTATGTCCCCGCTATTCTATTAACGGTTTTGGCATGTTGTTGGGCCGGATGTAGTGGACACAGTTTGGTCCATTTTGCAGTTGGGGCATTTAGGCAAGGAAATTTGCTTTACACATATGGTGTTGGTCCCTAAAGTCAATGAGCCACAAGATATGTCTCACCTTCGTCCCATTAGTTTATGTAATGTGATTTATAAAATTGGAGCCAAGGTGATTGCAAATTGCCTTAAGGGTATGGCCACGATTATCTCACCAAATCAGAGTGCATTTATGCCTGGAAGGTTAATTTCTGATAACTCATTGGTGGCGGCGGAGATTAGGCATTTCTTGCACAACAAGTTGAGTGGTAGGGATGGGTTTTTTGCTCTTAAACTTGATTTTAGTAAAGCGTATGATCGGGTTGAATGGAGATTCCTTGAAGTTATGATGGAGAAGATGGGATTTGCTAGCGAGTGGATTAAGATGAGGATGACTTATGTTACATTTGTGTCGTACTCTTTCTTGATCAATGATTAGCCGTGTGGTTATGTGTTGCCATCCTAGGGACTCCGGCAAGGAGATCCCTTGTCTTTGTATTTATTTCTCTTATGTGTGGAAGGATTGTCGGCGCTTGTTGCAAATAATGAGCAAGATGGGGCATTGAGTGGCATTTGACTTTGTGGGGTTGCACTTACGATTCATCATCTTTTGTTTGCGGATGATAGTTTTCTTTTCGGTAAAGCAAATGTGGATAAGTGTGCCGTGATACAACAAATCCTAGATATATACTCTCAAGCATCGGGACAATCAGTAAATTTTGGTAAGAGTAGTGTCGCTTTTAGTGCAAATGTGACTCCGTATAATCAAGAAACGCTAGCAGGTTTTCTAGGGGTTTTATTGGTAGAGCGGCATAAGAGATACTGTCGACTTGTGTGGGGAAGAATAAAAAGCAAACGTTTTTGTATATTAAGGAGATAGTGGCACAAAGATTAAATGGGTGGAAGAGTAAACTTCTAAGTTATGCAGGGAATGAACTCATTATAAAGGTAGTTGCCCAATCTCTCCCTACTTATGTGATGAATTGGTTTTTTCTCCCGAGGACTTTTTGTGATTAGTTACATCAGCTTATGGCATGGTTTTGATGGGGGAATGGTTTGGAAGATTGGAAAAATCATTGGCAGTCATGGGATAAGATGTGTAAGCCCAAAAGTGAAGGTGGGTTGGGATTCCGTGATCTCTATGTGTTTAATATGGCGGTGTTGGCAAAGCAAGGGTGGAGGGTCTTTTACTATCCCTTGTCTTTGATTGCACAAATCTTCAAGGCAAGATATTTCCCGAACTCTTCTTTTAGGGAAGCGAAGGCAACCACATAGTCTTCATATTGCAAGCAAAGTCTTGTTAAGGCTCGAGAAGTGTTGGTAAAGGGTTCGAGGTAGATGGTGGATGATGATTGGTAGATACGAGTTTAGATGGATAGGTGGTTGCATTGGCCTAGCACTTTTAAGGTCTTCCCAGCGCTTACTCCAGAACAAGTTCACATGAAGGTTGATGAGTTGATTGATACCTCCACAAGGGTGTGGTGTACCGATTTGTTATCAGAATTTTTTGGCCTAAAAGAGGTATCTTTCATCCTTTCTCTGCCTCTTAGTTTCCGTGCTCCGGAGGATATGTTGGTTTGGCGCTATGATGAACGGGGACTTTTCTTCTTCAAGAGCGAATATTGGGTGGCTCAGCAATGGCTTCAGTCTACAGATAGTAGTGCTTCATTTTCTTCGAATGCTAGTGTTTATGCGAGACTATGAAAGCACATTTGGAAAGCTAACACTCACTGATGCGAGAATTATACGCACACAAATTAAACCCTCTTTTTGTCAATTGTAGTGAAGTGTATAAGTAGGGATCGTTCTGGACCGGGGATTAGGAGGGATTGTTAATCACTTGGATTTGACTTAAAAACGTAAAAACACAATATAAAACAATATTTAATGCTCAAAGAATGCAAAACTAAAAATAAGAAAGATTAAGACTAAAACTTAAACAAAATAAGGGGGGATTGGATTTGGACGAATTTACTAAAATAAATACTTAGACACAAAACAAATTGTGAATATGGATTTGACGGAAATGAATGGATGGGAAGCTAGCTAAGGGGTTCTTCTCCACATATGTTATACTTGCATACAAGATTGATTCTCAGTTGGTCTTTCGATAAATTATGATACTCAACACTCCGGATTAATTAGGTCCGCTTAAATTAACCGTCAAGTTTTCCTTAAGTTAATGAATTGGATGGGTTTGCGCAACGCAATTCACAACATTCTCCAAAAGTCCTTTACGTGAATAGCACAATAAAGATACAATCAAAGATCATTAAGCATTATGAAAACTATAAGTGTTGACGAGGCATTCGTTACTATGATGAGCATGAAACTCGTGCCAAGAATATGTTTAACACGATTGTTTATAAGCAACCTCCACTACTTGTGAATATAAGTTCATAACGATTAGGTGAAATTCACTTATATTCTAGCGTCATATTTATGCATGAAAATTAAGCGCGCATTCTTAATAAACATTCATAAATAAGCTATCAATCAAACGGTTAAACAAATTGAATCCACAACTTATGAAATTCCAACGAAAGTTAATCAATTCATATTGCAAATATAAACATAGTTTCGAATCACCCCCTACCTAAAGGGGGTTTAGTTCCTCATAACCTTGAAATCAAAGAAACACCTAAACATTCCAACAACTCAAAGCTTGAATTGTATGAACGTTTAAGCACTCTTCTCTTCCATACATACAAAACAAAGAGAATTAAAATGAAACTTTGAAATCAAAGAAACACCTAAACATTCCAACAACTCAAAACTTGAATTGTATGAACGTTTAGGCACTCTTCTCTTCCTCGTTGTTGTAGCACAAGGTTTAAGGGATGTTGTTGGTGTGTTGAATGGATTGGGGAATTTATGGAAATGGAAGAAATGGAGGAGAAATGGAAGGGAAACTCACGGCCAAAGGGGGAAGAATGGATGATTTTGAAGAGTGTTGTGTTGTGAATGAGATGAAGAATGCCTTGAATGATGAGAATGCAAGGGTATTTATAGGAGTAGTGGAGGGAACATATAGGGAGAGAATGGATGGGAGAGCATGTGAATGATAGCTAGGAGAATGATTAAAGGGGTGTGAATGGTTGGAAATGCATGTGGGTGAATTGGTGGTGCAATGATGAAAAGTGAATAAATAATGCATGTAGGGTTAGCTAGGTTGGCTTTGTTTGGGTGCATGTGAGTTAAAGAGGGAGAATGTGGTGAAATGATGAAGTAGGAAGGTGGAAATGCATGTGAGATGTTGGAAAGGAAATGGGAATATGAGTGCATGTGGGTGAATGATTTGTGGTGCAATGATGAAGAGTGAATAAAGAATGCATGTAGGGTTAGCTAGGAAAGTGGGAATGTGGTTGAATGATTAAAGGGACATGCATGTGGCTTGTTTGATTGCTTGGTGAGATGATGCATGCTTGTAGTTTAGGGTGTTGACTATGGATTTGCATGGCATTTGAATTGATTGTGGGCTTTGGAATTGGAAGGAAATGCATGGCAAAGGGCTTGGTTTAAGAGAGAATGGGCTAGGCCCTTTGTTTTATGTCCAAAGTGAATACAAGGCCTTCAAATTCGTCCAACATTTTGGCTCCAATCATATGCCATCCATTCCAAGCCCAATTTTGCTCCAAAATGCTCCAAAATGCATCTTTTTTCTTCCTTAAGCCCTTAGAACCTGAAAACACACAAAAGAAGCATAAAGGACTAAAATAACTAGAGAAACATAACGTAAATGCACGAGAACAAGCCATTTAAGTCGCATGAATATGCTCCTATCAAACTCCCCCACACTTATCTTTTGCTAGTCCTCGAGCAAAACAGAAAGAAAAACAAAACAAAACGAAACGAAACAAAACAAGTAAAACACACCTAAACCTTCCAACAACCGTCTTAGGGATTTCCAATGCACATGACAAGTTAAAAATCATCATTCCCACAGATTTTAGTCATCTTCACACTTAAGTACATTCTTAATCATAGTCACCATATACTAGTTCACAATTAAGCATTTAAAACCATGTTTTGAATGTAGTAACATGCCTTAGAGAATTTGCTCAATTCCTTACAAGATATGCACTCGATTTTCACTCAGAATTTCTAACTACACACCCTAATCTAGTCATATGTGAGAAGATTGATGTAAACATGAAAACGACACTCACATATATGTATCACAAAGAACGCAATTTCTGGAGTTAATAATCAAGTTTAGATATGATCTCATGAATGGAATGCTACTACTTAGACGCGAGAACCAGTGACACCATATGCTCATACCAAGTTCAAACTCCACAAATTGAAACACATAACACTCAAGATTGAAGTCACGGGTTGTAATGGGGCTTGGGGTGTGTGGATAACAAAGAAGGGATATGGAAAACAAAGGTTCTTAAAGAAATAGTGAGCAAGACAATTGAATCAACTTAGAATTCACTTTTGAATGAAAACTCAACTTTGGAACAAAAAGGGAGACAATTTAGGGCCAGAATTGGTGTTTTGAGCCCTTTCTTCAATCACTCATTCTTTCATTTTTCAAGCTCTTTTTTTTTTTTTTTTTCTTTCTTTCTTTTCTGTTTGAAACTCAAAACATACTTAAGAACAAGCATTCCTTCCCCCACACTTATTTTCTTGCATAATGTAACTCAAAAGGAATTCATTTAAGTTATGCTCACTATCTTTTAAGAACAAGGGTGTGGATTGTCCTAAACTAGGCTAGGTGAGGAAAATGTGGGTAAACAAAGAATAAATGCTACACAAGGCTCAACGGGGTTAAAACTTATAACAAATACGAAATATGGGAAGTGAGGCTATTTGGCTATGGTGGCAACTACACAACTTCATCTTGATATATGTTATGCAAATCAATAACATGCTTTGAATGAAATGGGCATGAGTTCTAGCATTTGGAACTATATGATGAAACGCCTTCTAAGTAGTAACCAAGCAAAGAATAATGAGATCATGCAACAACTTTGGAAAACAAGAAATCACAGATTATACTCTCCAAAGAACGTTATAGGCTTAAGTCTCTCAGGGTTGTAGCGTTTGTTTGAGTTCCTTCCTTCAAGCATGTTACAAAAACGAATTTTTCTTTTATGATTGCATGTGAAGTCATACATTATAACCATAATCAAGCATATACCAAGAGTAAATCAAACTTTTCTCCATGTTTATAACTCTTTTCAACAGTCATGCAATTAGAAACCAAATCCTTATCATTGTGTTGGAAGGTGACCTACGACACAAAAACGACTCAAAACACTCTTTTTAGGCTTTTCAAAACATGTTTTTCAAATTTTTATGTGATTTTCGAAATTTTAAGTCAAAACACACTAAACACACTTAAAAACAGCAAGAAACAACATTTGAGGTTTATGGTGGATAAAACCCTACGAATTTGCATCAAAACACTTTAATAACTCCCCCACACTTAAATCAAACATTGTCCTCAATGTTAAAAACCACACTAAACACAAACAAACATATAAACAGCAATTAAACATACTAAACATGGCTGAATGTATCTAACAAAGAGAAGAGTTTAGAAATGCAAATCTGGTTGTGGAGTGTTCGTTCCATCTTCTCCTTGATCATTGCAGTGAGGCTTGGATCTTTGTGATTCCACAGGCTTACTCTTGAACTGCGTTGTTCCCATCGTTGATTTTCCTTTGTGCTACTCTTGAACTGGGCAGCAGGCTTCCTTTGGTCTCCCCCGAAGGTCTGAGCTTTCTCCTCTTAACTGTTTCCTTGTTCAATCTCTCCAATTCGTATTGAAGAGGGTTAGAGGATAGCTCAGCAAAGCTAGGTAAGCAACCAGGGAATAGAGTCCAGATAGACTCCAAGTGCCGGCTGATTGCTTATTTCACTTTGCCATGCAAGTAATATCAAGGACAAAGGAAAAGACAGGGAAAAAGCATGATATGAGATACCTTTGCTTTTGCCCTTGATGATATGAGATACCTTTGCTTTTGAAGAAGCGGTGAATGAATCAGCACATGTATGTGTTGTGCTGCTTCCTCCTGGATCATCTGTACTCCAGGCATCTGGTATCATCTTTGGGAAAGAAGAGAGAATGGAGTATCTCGAAAGGCTTTGCTGGGAGTGCACCCTCAGAGGTGAGAAAGAGTTGGGCATTTTCTTCAGTTCTGTCTTGCCAAAAAAAAAAATGAAGGTCGACATATATAGGGAATTCAATAGCAAGTGGTGATACTGTGCTTTTACCGTTGTCGACAAACATTTTGATCCCGCAAATCCGGCTTTTTGGAATAGTGACGACTCCTCGATCTTTGAAGACGTCTCTTCGATAAAGCTGCACGCGCTTTCTGAAAAGCAGAGAAAGCGTCGCCGAACTTTGCGCCTGTCGGCTAAAGACGTGTAGCTGCGATGATGGCCTCCACGTGTTGAACGCGTTTTCTGAAAAGCTGAGGGAGCGTCGCCGAACTTTGCACCTCAAATTCCGGCTTTTTGAATCGGTGGACGCGTTGCCTTGGCTTTTTATAGAGCTATCGATCACCGCCAACTTACACACTCTGAAGATTTCCCATTCTGAAAAAATTGGTTCCGGCCTTTCGAAAATTTACTCCGTCCACCCCTTCTTTTTGAACACTTTTGAAAAATGGCAAACCCATCGAACCTTAGCTTAGAATTGAGTCTCCGCAGTGATTCGGGCGTGCCGCAACAAGATAACGTATGGCGCCCTTCTTTCTTATCTTCTGACGGTCCTCTTACAGTTGAAGACTCCGTGATGCAGGACGCCACAACAGCTACGATAGTAGCTCGGAACCTCCTCACTCCCAGAGATAGTCAGCTGCTTTCAGGACGGTCCGATCAGTTGGCCGTTCAAGAGTCCCTGGCTCTCAGCGTGCAGTGCGCAGGCTCTGTGTCCAACATGGGCCAACGCCTCCTTGCTCGCTCCCGTCAGGTTGAATCTTTGATGGCGGAGGTTGAGATCCTGAAACAAGAGATCAAACAACTTAAGTATGAGAATAGAACTTTGCATGTGCTTGCCAATAACTATTCGTCGGGCATGAAGAGGAAGCTTGATGAGATGCTGGAATCTCAAGGTCGGATGCAAAGTGACCGTCAACGGCTTGCGTCTTTCTTCCAGGGGCACCTCTTTCCTGGGTCATCCAGCGTTCCGCCAAGTATTGGGGCCTGGAATGCTCTATATCCTATGCCTCCCGCTCCTATGCCTTCTGCTCCGATGCCTCTTGCTCCGATGCCTCCTGCTTCGATGCCTTCCGCTTCTAGAGTTTTGCCTCGTGGCGGGTCTTCACGCAAACAAAAACAAAAACAACCTTTGTGAAGCTCCATTTGTTAGATACATTTGTAATTTCTCGAAAATTAATGAAAAAGCTTTGTTTTATTCACTGTATTGGGTTGCCTCCCAAGTAGCGCTTTCTTTTACGTCTTGCAGCCGGACGGTACCTCCATTTAAGCTTGACTAGGTTCCACGGCATGGAGGGGTACCTCCTCCACGACATGCTCCTCAAACATCTCGTAATAGGGCTTCAATCGATGCCCATTCACTTTGAATTCTTGCTGCGTCCTTGAACTTTTGATTTGTACTGCACCATGAGAGAAAACATTAGTGACAATAAAAGGGCCAACCCACTTTGAACGTAACTTACCGGGGAATAATCGAAGACGAGAGTTGAATAACAACACTTTCTGCCCAATTGAGAAGGTTTTGCCTCTAATCATCTTGTCATGGACGGCCTTGGTCTTCTCCTTGTAAATCCGGGCATTCTCATACGCTTCATGCCTAATCTCTTCAAGCTCGCTCAATTGTAGCTTCCTATGGTTTCCAGCCGCGTCCACATCCATATTGAAGGTCTTGACCGCCCAATGTGCCTTGTGCTCAAGCTCTACGGGTAGATGGCACGGCTTGCCATAGACTAGCCGAAATGGGGACATACCAATGGGCGTTTTGTACGCCGTTCGATAGGCCCATAGTGCATCCTCCAAGCGCAAGCTCCAATCTTTTCTATTCGGTCCAACGGTCTTTTCCAGGATTTGCTTGATTTCTCGATTTGAAACTTCGGCTTGGCCACTGGTTTGGGGGTGATAAGGTGTGGAAACCTTATGCATCACGTTGTACTTCTTGAGCAATGCTATAATGGTGCGGTTGCAAAAATGAGTCCCACCATCGCTTATGAGCACTCGAGGCATCCCAAATCTAGAGAAAATGTTAGATTTCACAAAGTCTGCAACAACTCTAGAATCGTTAGTTCGGGTGGCTTTAGCTTCCACCCACTTTGACACATAATCAACGGCAAGTAAAATGTACGTAAAACCAAAAGACATAGGGAATGGACCCATAAAATCAATACCCCAAACATCAAAGATTTCAACAACAAGGATTGGGGTTTGCGGCATTTGGTCTCTTTGGCCTATACTTCCGGTCTTTTGACATCTATCACATGTTAAGCAAAAAGCCCTAGCATCTCTAAACAATGTAGGCCAATAAAAACCACTCTCAAGAACCTTAAACGCGGTGCGTTGTGTGCCAAAGTGTCCACCACATGCATATGTATGGCAAAAACTCAAAATGGAATTAAATTCAGATTCATGAACACAACGACGCACAATCTGATCAGGGCATATTTTCCACAAATAAGGGTCATCCCAAACATAAAAACGTGCATCCTTTTTTAATTTATCACGTTGAGCCTTGCTTAAGGTGTTAGGAACTTGCTTAGACACCAGAAAATTAACCAAATCAGCATACCAAGGCTCACTTACCTGGATAGACATTAATTGCTCATCGGGAAAGGTTTCAGAAATTGGCGCTACTTCCTCATGTACCATTCGACTTAGGTGGTCAGCCACCACATTCTCCACGCCTTTCTTATCCCGAATCTCAATGTCAAACTCTTGTAGAAGCAACATCCATCGAATCAATCTAGGCTTGGCCTCCTTTTTCGTGAGCAAATATTTGAGAGCTGCATGATCAGTAAAAATAACAACTTTAGTACCAAGTAAGTAAGATCGGAA